>NC_090818.1:29603024-30848569 GCF_000390325.3 Nicotiana tomentosiformis
TCATTCTCCAATAAGAAAGTCACAAAATCTGGTCCAAATGAGGTAGACGTTTACTACACCTTGGATCCTCCTGATTACATATACTGTCTTTTGTTTCTTCCCGAGGTCATTTAGATCCTTCACCAAACGACTCACATTCCTTTTTATACGGATATATATTTTTAAAGAACTCAGCATTATCTGATTCTATAACCGTATTATTATGAATGTCGGGATTTTCTGATTTATGAACCAGAAATCGATATGCTTTACTATTTGTCGCATATCCTATGAAAACACAATCAACGGTTTTCGGTCCTATCTTTACCCTTTTGGATTTAGGAACTTGCACTTTTGCCAAACACCCCCACACTTTAAAATAATTCAAGTTGGGCTTCCTTCCTTTCCATTTTTCATATGGAATGGATTGTGTTTTGCTATGGGGCACTCGATTTAATATTCGATTAGCCGTAAGAATGGCTTCCCCCCACAAGTTCTGTGGCAAACCAGAACTTATCAACAACGCATTCATCATCTCCTTTAATGTGCGATTCTTTCTTTCCGCAATCCCATTAGAATGGAGCGTGTAAGGGGCTGTTGTTTGATGAATAATTCCATATTCTAAACATATTCGTAGCCGAAGCCGAGCGACGACAACGGCGCGAGGCTTGCTTTCTTCTTAACTCTTTAAGAGCTACAAGAAGAGCAATTATATATATACCCACCAAAAATCTTTTCCTCTTCCAATATGGGACAATGTCTCATTGTCAAGAGGGGGAACCTTAAAATTTTACTCAATTTTTTTTTATTTTTCCCTCCATTTCCCATTTTAAGACTATTTCATCTTAAATAACAAAAAACCTCAACAATTTTTACATATGAGAACAATGTAGTTCCGGCCTAAAAGAAACTCCCAAAAGTTTAAGTATGAAAGCTGCAAAATGGATATAGTTTAGGAAGTTTTTGATGTATTAAATCTTCCCAAAAAGGTATTCGCTCATGAATCTTTTTGTTCCTTTTTATTCACTCATCTACAAATAGTAAAATTATTTGAAAAAGCAGATAGAAGTTGAATTGCGTAAAAGAATCATTATACTGTCTTTGCAATCTAATTGGCTATAATCAGAGTGGATGTACCATTAAAGCTACGGTTTTAGCCGAATAGCCGAACCAGGAGCTTTGGCTCAGAGTTCGTTTGTGTTAAGAAGACTATTAAATAAGTTTCGGACCCAGTAACTCAAATGAATAGTGCATTCGATTGACATTTTGAACTTATAAACGTCACACAATGAATCCGTTTCTCACTATAATAAATTAGTACTCTTTTCTAAGCTCACGATATCAAGCTTACAATAATAAGTAACTTGTCGTAAGTGTATTTCACTTGAAGATGTAAAAATTTCATACACTATACGCGCACAGATCTTAAAACTCTAAAATAAACAGTATACTTGTCCAATTACAACAATCTACAACCCACGAATGCAAATGAAGTTCCATTTGGCAGTTCTACAAGCCTTAATTAAACATTTTGGACTCTCTGACATATAACAAGACACTGCTTAAAGTAACAAACTATATTTTGTGCAGAATTAGTGGAGCACCATGTTGGGGTTGCATAGTTAATATGGACTGAGGAGCATGTGCATAAGATGGAGACAGTTCGAATGAGAAGCGTTGTAGGATCATAGCCAAAGCAGTCTTTGCTTCTAACATGGCAAAATTTTGTCCGATGCATATTCTGGGACCCCAAGTAAATGGAAAAAAAGTGACTTGACCCTTTGTTGCACTTGAGACTCCATCTCTAAATCTTTCTGGATTGAACTTCTTTGCATCTTTACCCCATATCTCTTCATCGTGGTGTAATAAGATCACTGGTAATGAGAGTAGCACACCTTCTGGCAGAGATACATTTCCTAATATAGCATCCTCATTAGGCCGCCGGATTAGTGACACTACTGGGGAGTATAGCCTTAAAGACTCATACAAGATCATTGTCACCTGCAGCAAAAGGTACTCCATCAGTTATATATATCATGAAAAAAGACTTGACATAAGATTTGTGCCCAAACTATTCCTAGTGAAGTACTCATTTAGCTCGGGACCAGCCTGCAAATGAGAAAACCACATTTCATCTCCCTTTCTTTGGGGGTGGGGTGGGGGGCGAGTTGTCCCTAATGATCATAAGAGGATCTAGAGTTTTAAGTACATGGTTGAACAGTACTACAGCACTCATTACACTTTTGTCAAAATGAGAGTGAACTTAGTTTAATTATATTTTTTTCCTATAAATTGTTTGAGTTAAAGCAGAAACAATGGATGTGGACAAACCCACTGCCTATATACTGCATCTGCGCCTGCTCATGCTTGGATGGATCCACTAACATCAAGAAAGCAAGGATATAGAGTTGATTTCCCTAGGGGAAACATCGCTATATCTATTCCACTATCAAGCATAGATTAAAATGCAATTCTTGTCTAATCAAGTCCGAAGGTCTCAAAGTGGAGATATTTTCTATGATTTGAGTTTTAGAAGAAATCTACAAGATTGGGAGGTGCCAGAGTTCCAAAACTTGATTGACTTGCTCCATAAACAAAGCATACCGCGGGATATCCACGATGAATGGAAGTGAGGAGGCGGGGAACAATGAAATATTTTCGTTAAAGTCATACTATGAGAAGCTCTTGGTTAAGGAAGAGGTTGACTTTCCACGTAACTTGATTTGGATCCCTAAAGTACCAAGGCAGCTGTGTCTTTTCACTTGGTTAGCAATAAAAGGGGTGATTTTGACGGCTGAAAAATTGAGAAAGAGGAAGGTCACTTATGTGAGTTGGTGCTACATGTGCAAGGCTAACGTGGGACATCTTCTTCTATATCGTCAGGTAGTTACAAGGCTATGGTGGGAAATCCTGAGGTGGTTTGGTATTGGATGGGTGATGCCTGACACTATAAAGGAGTTAATGTTCAGCTGGAATAGTGGAAAATGAAGGAGAAATCGTAGGGCATGGAATGTGACTCCTCTCGCACTCATGTTGGTAGTTTGGAGATACCGAAATAGGAGAGCTTTTGAGGGTGTAAAAATGAATTTTGTACGGTTGAGGAGTGGCCTCTTATCCCTTTTACTTTTTGGTGCACTCATGAGATTCCTTTGTGTATTGAAGATTGGGTGTCGTTTGTAGAAACCATCTCTTTTTGTAGGTTTTCTTCTTTTTGGTATACTAAATTTATTACTTTATAAAAAAAAGCACCATCTAATTGCAATAACAGCCATAAATCCCATGGCTGAGTAATTGAACCAACAAACGAGGACACTTACAACTTTTAGACGATTCAATCCGTCAAAATCTGGTTTCTGATTACCAAAGACTTGAAACACCTCTTCTCTGGCTCGGCTCTGCCAATCTTGATGCCTACTCAACAATATTAGAGTCCACACAAGCAACACTGATGTAGTTTCTTGGCCAGCAACATAGAATAACTTGCATTCTTGAATGACTTCTTCAATGCTCATCGCAGAATCCTTGTGTCTATGCTGTTCAGCTTCTGTAAAATTAGATTCCAACAATATACCAAGTAGATCCTCATTACTCGCCTCTCCTGCTTTCATTGCCTTCACTCTTTTATCAATAATGCCTCTTATCGAGGCCCGAACATCCTTTTCAACTTCCTTCATTCTTCTGTTCCTCTTTGTTGGCAAAAACCTGTGAAATAGTTTAATAATTAAGTAATCTGAAAAAGGGAAAGCAATATGCATCAACAAAATAATCAAACATTAGAGTGAGAGTTAACCGTGTTGCACTTCCCGATGAACTTTGAGTAGGAGTAATATGACTATTGTTAAAGCAAATCAAATTACCTCCAGCCTGGTATATAAACCGAGCGTATAGCTTCTACAAAATACTGAGCTTGTTCCTTCTGAAGTTCAAATATCCTTTTACCTTCTTCAAAGTTACTGCCAAAAGCTGTCCGAGAGATCACATCGCTACTTAATTGTTCAAGGTGAGGCCATACATCTATCTCATGTGAGCCCTTAATTGAAACAATATCTTCCCATTTGCACAGCATCTCAGTGCAGCTCAAGCAAAAAGCTGGAAGCATATGCTGTTTAAGAAATGGTTAAGAGAAAAAACTCAATGAACGGACAGTTCTTCAAAATGTATCGACTTTGTAATCAGGAACACAAGATGGTTCCAAAAACATACCTCAAAAAAGAATCATAATTAAGTTGCTGTTTCAATGAAAAGAAGAGTAAAGAAAACATAAAAATACAACTTAAACCGAATCCATTGCAGTTACAAACCTTTAGCTTCTCTAGATGGAAAGCTGGATTGATGATTTTTCTATGTTTGGCCCATTTGTCTTCCTCTAGGCTTACTAGTCCTTGTACTAATAGCTTGGTAACTGGATTTCCATGAGGCTTTTGATACAGATAGTATTTGGAAAATATTTCCTTTATAAGCTCAGGGTCCATGATAAGAACCAGTGGTTTCGGACCTAACCATACAAAGGATTTTTTACCTGCAAGCAGATGTTTCCATATTAACTACTCCAAACTGAAGATGAATATCTATCCAACATAAAAATGAAACTATCAGGGCTTTTGAAAGATTAAAAAAGCGAGCAGGACAGAAGAAGGCACAATGCAAGATCTTCAAAATCCATGTTCCAAAACCTAACCTTGCAATTAAAATAAGGGCCAGTTTAATTGGTTACACTCCTCTTATGATGTCTTATAGCGATCTTTATAGCTTCTCTTTTGAATGCACTCACTGGTATAACAATGTTGGGAAGGAAGCAATTGCTGCGTCAATAATAGGAGGCTTTGTTTTTATCAGGAAATACCAAGAGTGGCTCTTTTGTTAAAAGATTAGTGAACCTAAATGCAGAAGAAGAAGATCAAGCTAATGTGGAAAATGCAACATAACTGGATCTTCTCAGTTGGCTCATGTTACATAGAGTTAAACAAGGTCCCCGGAAGCAATCATACTTGGCCTTGGAAGCAACTATGAAAAACTAAAGCACCCTATTAGTTAGCATGTTTCATGTGGCTGCTTACACATGAAGACACGCCTAACCCAATGTAATCTACAACGAAGGGGGATGATGATTTGCAGTAAGTGCTACTTGTCTAATATGGTCGAGGAGAGCAGCAATCATTTCTTTCCGCAGTGCACGATGGCTAGTCAATTCTGGAACTTATTTTTCAATTTGTTCAATCTTTCGTTTGTCATGCCTAATACAATGACAGATTTACTGATCAGGGGATTAAAAAGTCAGTGAAGATAACATGGAACACAGTACCAGCTTGCATAGGATCAGAGTTCAGTTAATCATGCAATTGTTTATCTTCTTTTAAGTTTAGTGCCTAAGAACAAAGTTGAGGTGGGTTGTACCGACTAAACCCCCATACTTTGGGGATTCAAGATCCAACTTCATGTCTTCAGCAAGTAAGACAGAGAATGTGATAAGTAGAATTAGTGGAGGGATAAACAAATTGAAATCTTGACACAACTGGTCTTTATCTATTTCAGCTGGACAATTTTATAAGAGATTCAAGTTATTCAGTCAACTAAGTGGTTATGAGTAAAGCATCCAAGAAGTGGATTGAGAACCATGCAGTCTCATGCTCAAATCGCAGCAGAGACAAAAATGCTATGTGACTTATTACCCGATACAGGTACCCTGTGAAATTGGGAAAAAATCAGAAATAGCTTGATTTACAATTGGTAACTGAAAAATAGTCACAGTTTTAAAAGTAATCGAAATTTAGCCATTTTTTCATATAAAGATAAATGTGAACAAAAATATCCTTAAAAATAGGAAAAAATTCCAGTATATTATACTGCAATTTCGAATTTTTTACATATGAGATTACAAATGTGCTAGAATTCCAACATAATATACTACAAGTTTATAAGCAAGAGCTCCATAATTTAGCACATTATGCTGTAACTTTCCGTGTTTCAACAAGGGTATTTTTGTCTAGATTTTATCTCCGCATAAAATAATGGCTATTTTTTCAATGACTTTGCAAACGCTAGCTATTTTTCGATTACTCACTCCGAAAACTGGTTAACCTATGTAAAATTAGACGAGAGGCGCACAAACTGTCCCGAACAATATGGTTAGAAAATAAAAGAGTGGTCATGAGTGAAGAAAATGAACGAGGGATTTGTGAAACATACCATATTTCTTGATGGTGTCAAGAAAGAAAGGCACCAATCTTGGTGCAATATCATCAGAAAGATTCATGGGTTTGGAATTAGCTTCCTTAATCATACCAGAAAGCTCCTTCATATCCCCATACAAAATCTTGTAGGAGTTGCCTTTGAGACCTTGTTTCCTCAATAGTTTTTCCAGCTTCTTTGGTCTGAACCAAACCCAATTCAGTACTCTCCAAATACACACCACTAGAGTAATTATTATGGCAGCACAAGATGCTGTTATTATGATTTGAACAGTCTCCATTTTCACTCACTATTTGTGCCCCAGTATAGAATAGCTACTTGATTTTTTTTTTCTCTTTCTACAACTTGCATATTATATATTACTCCCGCATCCACTGATTGTTTGGTTCTGACAACTTTGAAAAGAAAGTTATAATTCTTTCTTAATATCTGAAAAAAAATTAAATATTGTGAACCACAAACAAAACCAAAAAATCGATCGAAGGGAGTATCTACCAAGTTCGTGAATCATGTGGGATAAAACCAAAAGGTCTCCATCAATGACTAGCAAATCCGACAAAATAACAGAATTCAACCACTACCTCTATTTAATTTTATGTGAATGTGAACCTCATTTATGAAAAGATAAAAAGATAATGAAATTATGATCTTAAATACTTTTGTAGTTATAAAATTATGATATTAACAGTAAAATAAAATTTTAAAATAAATTATTTCTAACTATAACAGTATCTTTTTTTCTCCACAAATTTACAAAAGGGATGTTAATTGCGATGTGGTACACTGGGAGAAAAGAAGAAGAAAAGTAAGAGGAAAAAACTTTGGTAGATATGAAGAGCGTGTCTGTAGTCTGTAGAAGATCTTTTTCTTTTTTCCCTTTTGAGGTTCATACTAGTTAGAGAGTTAGTAAACTAAGTGAAATTTTTTTATAGAAGAAATTCAAGACACGAACACTTTTTTGGGGCTCAATTTCTTACTAAATGAAGAAATTTTTAAAATGCCCAAAAGAGTTAATACATCAAAATTCTCCTATACATACATGTTTTGCAATTTTCATACTTAAACTATGGAGAATTTCTTAAACTATGGAGAGTTTCTATTACCCATGAATTACATTGTTCTTTATTAACATAGCAGACAAGGTGAGATGCTCTGATGGTAAGCACCCTCCACTTCCAACCAAGAGGTTGTGAGTTCGATTCATTCCAAGAGCAAGGTGGGGAGTTCTTGGAGGGAAGGATGCCGAGTTTCTATTGAAAACAGCCTCTCTACCCCAGGGTAGGGGTAAGGTCTGCGTACACACTACCCTCTCTAGACCCCACTAGTGGAATTATACTGGGAGGAAAGGATGCCGAGTTTCTATTGGAAACAGCCTCTCTACCCCAGGGTAGGGGTAAGGTCTGCGTATACACTACCCTCTCCAGACCCCACTAGTGAAATTATACTGGGTTGTTATTGTTGTTGTTGTTGTTTATTAACATAGCCCCCCACCCCCAAGGAAAATGATGTGTTGTCTGCAGGGGCGGATCCACCTCTCAACCTACGGGTTCACGTGAACCTAGTAAATTTTGTTCAAACAATGTAAATGTGTTCGAAAAATTTACTAAATATTTATAAATAATTGAATGTGTACCCAGTTACTATTAAAAATTTAATCGGAATCGTTGCAGAAACCCATAAGCATTAAATCTTGGATCTGTCTCTAGTTGCATGAGTCTCACCCTCCAAAAATCCCTTTTAAAACTGCCATGTGGCAATACACTTGAAATAAAGCTTCTTTTTTTTTAAACATATGAGAACAATGTAGTATAGAGGATTATAGAAGCCTCCATAGTTTAAGCATGAAACTTGCAAAACGAGCACATTTAGGAGAGTTTTGGTATATTAACTCTTCCCAAAAAGAATTTGCTCATGAATCTTTTTCTACCTTTTATTCCATTTTATGCACTTATCTACTAGTAGTAAAATTATTTGAAAAAGTAGATGAAGCTGAATTTTGTAAAGAATTATTATACTATCTTTGCAATTTATTTGGTATAATGAGGGACGGATGCACCATTAAAGCTACGGGTTTAGCTGAATCAATAGTTTTGGCTCAGACTCTATATAAGTATTAAAAAATCTACTAAATTACCAGTTACTCAAATAATTAGTGCATTCACTTACATTTTGAACTCATAAACTTCAAATAATATATCCACCTCTGGCTATAATAAGTTGGTACTCTTTTTCTAAGCTCATAATATCGAGCTTACTGATGTGTGGCTATAATTCCATAATTTCGTACATTATGTGCCTTGCATTTTACATGCTTTAATGATAAATTATACTTTATTTGCGCATAATGGAGTCTATTTTATGTGTAGGTGAATTGGAGATGAAAGTAGAGCAAAAGGGATACTTAAACATTGAAAGTGTGCTCGAGAACAGTAAAAAGGAAAGACCTGGCGAGGCCAGCCAAAGGCCAGGCTGAACTAGGTTTTAGCCTGGCGAGGCCAGCCAAATTCCAGGCGTTAGGCTGGCCATGCCAGGCCTGAGGCCAGGTCTAGTCCGAGTTTTGAAGACTTAATTCGTTCCGGGTTTGACTAGGACTTGGCCTACACGTTTAGGGTTTCTTCTACACATATAAATAGACCTAAAAACACTACTTGGAGGGACGTTTTTGGCAGCCAAAGGCAAGAATAGCTGGTGGAATCACCCTTTGGGAGTTAGAATCATCATTTCTACATCTTTTCATCGTTACTCTGTATTTTAATTATGTAAAATATTTGGGATATCGTTACTATGAGTATGAGTAGCTAAATTCCTAATCTAGGATTTTGATGGAACCTATTGAAGGATAATTTTCTTGTTACGTTAATATAGATTTGCCATAGTATTTTCTCTATTTGTTCAACTATATTATTCTTGTGGTTGATTGAAGGGCCCTCAATTAGCTGTGCCTATTTAGTATGTATTACTCAGGAGAGAGTGCATATTTAGGTAGTTGTTGAATAACATCACTCCTAAACGTATATGAGGGATCAATACGGAGGTTTAAAAGTGGGTTTAGGGATAACAAAACCTTGATGCGATCTGAGTGAGCTGTACTTAATGCCAGCTAGCGTAATTCGGGAGAATATACCTAGTAAATTTTGGTAATTACTCTGGAGAGAGTTACGACAATTAGAGTGCTCATGGTCGATAGAGAAGACTTAGGCAAATTTATAGAAAACGTAGCAGAAAAGATTCCGACAATAGGGAAAATCACAACCTTAGATCATTTCAATTCTTGTTTACAACCCATTCGTAGTTAGTTGTTAATTATTACATTTTCATTACGTAATATTTAGTTAATAAAACCCAATCTGTTACTTAAATATTTTTGAAGATTGATTGTGTGAATTTGTGCGAGTCTAGTAGCTGTGTTTGATAGGTTAATTCCTTGTGGGATTCGACTCCGGACTTATTAGTCGGAATATATTTGCAATGACCGCTTAGTCCTTTATATAAGGCATAGTTGGGCGTGATCAAATTTTGGCGCCATTGCCGGGGAATTAACGGTGTTATTAATTGCAACTAAAAGAAGTGCTAGAATTCTTAGTGTAGTCAATTTTCTCCATTCTAAACCAAATACATTGAAATTTTAACGTTTGTAGTCTTGGGTGTTACAGGTGCATGCCTAGGAACTCCTCAAGAACTGGTGAATTGCTTGAAGTGTTATCAGATCCTGAGAAAGTTTTCAAGGCACTAAATCATGCAAACAAGAAAAGCGAACAGCAACGAAACTCGACAGAACAAATCGAACCAACCATGGCTGACGGAATAGAAAATCCAATCAACATCAGAAACAATGAGAATGAACCAAACATTCGGGGTGTGGTGCCTCTTGTACCAGAAACAACATTATACGATTGGGCACAGCCCACTGCTGCCAATCTGGCAACCGCAATTGCAGTCCCTCAGATACAAGCAGAACCATTTCAAATCACAAATAACATGCTATATTTGTTGCAGAACAAGGGACTGTTCTCAGGGTCACACATTGAAGATCCTCAGCAGCACTTGAAGAATTTACTGTCAATATGTTTAACGCAAAGGCAACCTAACGTAACACCATACGCAATAAAGCTTTTGTTGTTCCCATTCTCGCTGACAGGAGAAGCTCAGACTTGGCTTAATTCACTCCCCATAAATTCCATCACTACTTGGGAGGAATTAGTCAAGAAATTTTTGAACAAATTCTATCCACCAAATAAAACTGCCCAACAGATTGATGATATATTGAGCTACAGGCAGAGACCAACAGAATCACTAAAAGAAATGTGGGAGAGGTTCAAGGGCATGCTGGTTAAGTGTCCACATCATGGTATTCCAGATCAGATGTTGGGGCAGAGATTCTACATGGGACTGGCTGACAGCTTAAAGGCTAATGTTGATGCTTCAGCAGGTAGAGCATTTCTGAGTAAAACATTCGCAGAATGCAAGATCCTACTTGATAAGATGGCACAAAACTCTGGACGGATGACAAGAGCCTCCACGATCACTCCGGTAGTTCACTCAGTGGCGTTGGACCCAAACAACTCCATAGCTGAGAATGTGGCCACTCTAATGACACAAATGAGTATCCTCACCAAAAAGATTGATGAATCAGGCCAGAAGCAGCAGGTTCACATAGTTGACACAACTAATGGGGGCTTATGTACACCATGCATTAACCAACTATATGTTTGCTCGTGGAGTGCGGAAGGTGACAACCAGCAATATCAGGAAGATATGAATTATGTAGCCAACTATGGGGGACAGAGGCAAGGTGGTCAGAATTGGGGTCAACATAATCAAAAATATAGACCAGCGTAGCAGCAGTACAATAACAACAACAATCTTGGAGCTATGTGACCACTGGGTCAAGTTGCGCCTTACCAAAGGCAACAGGGCTACATCCAGCAAAATCAGCAGCTGACTTATCAACAACCTCAACAACAATAGATTATGAGACCAGATGATAGGTTTACTAAACTTGAGGGAATGCTGGACAACAACAATTGATTGGGTCCACGGGAAAAATACAACAGAGGGTAGACTCGCATGAATCAGCGATAAAGGGTATTGAGATTCAATTAGGACAAATTTCTATGGCCCTAAACAATCGTCCCCAAGGGATATTACCTGCAGATACACAAGTCAATCCAAAAGAATAGGGCCCGAAACAGCTTATGGTAGTGAGTCTACGAAATGGTAGAGACCTAGATCTGGAGCAAGAGATGGCTCGCAAAAGCCGGCCTACTGAAACACCTGTGCCTGTACCCATCAAGATAGATGACTCAACAGGGTTAACAGAGGTGACGGTACAACATGCGCCAGCTAAAACAAGCAAAGAAAAAGAAGTCGTGAAGGAAACTAAGTCAGAGCAAGAGAAGGCAGCAGAAACAGTGCCAGAGCAGGTTTAAAATCAAATCACAGGAAAGAAGTGGCCTCCAGCACCCTTCCCCTAAATATTGGCCAAATATCAAAAAGATGAGCAATATAAGAAATTCTTGGAGATGTTGAAGCAAATTCAGGTAAACATTCCATTGATTGACGCCTTAAAGGAAATGTCGGGTTATGCAAAAATAATGAAGGACTCAATGTCTCGTAAGTTCGACTTTCAAGACTTGGCCACGGTTACACTGACTCAGACATGTAGTGCTGTTGTGACAAGACCCATAGCTGAGAAGTTATCAGATCCAGGGAGTTTCACAATCCCATGCACAATAGGCAACTATGCATTTGCTAAGGCACTTTGTGATTTGGGGGCAAGCATAAACTTGATGCCCTTGACTATCTACAAAAGGTTAGGCATTGGAAGAGCTAGACCCACGTCTATGTTATTACAGCTGGCCGACCGGACAGTGAAGAGGCCCTCTGGTATCCTTGATGATGTATTAGTACAGGTGGGGAAGTTTGTTTTCCCAGCAAATTTTGTCATTTTAGACTGCCGGGTTGACGAGGATATTCCCATAATTTTGGGAAGGCCATTCTTGGCCACTGGGAGAGCCCTAATTGATTGTGAAACTGGAGAGCTAAAGATGATATTGAACGATGAAGAGATAACGTTTAATGTGCAGAAATCTATGTGGCGACCCAGTGAGTTTGCTAACTTCTCTCTGATAGAAGCTGTGGATGTGATCTTGGAGGAGGAAGATGAGACTCTGAATGCAAAAGACCCTCTAGCAGCATGCCTCGTGAACTTAGAAGAAATGAATGGTGAAAACTTAGCAGAGTGGGTTTTGGCCCTTGAGGGGCGAGGGTACTGGAAAAGAGAGCTCGAATTCGAGACCTTACACTTAGAAGAAAGAAAAACACCTCCAGCTAAGCCGTCAATTGAAGAACCACCACAGTTGGAACTAAAATCGTTACTTCTCACCTCAGGTACGCTTTCTTGGGACCTAAATCCACTTTACCTGTTATTATCTCATCCAGTTTGTTAGATGTGCAGGCAGAATAGCTTTTACAGGTGTTAATGGAATGCAAGACTGCAATGGGCCGGACCATTGCATATATTAGGGTGATCAACCCGACATTTTGTATGCATAAGATTCAATTGGAAGATGAGCACAACCCTTCCAGAGAACATCAAAGAAGGCTAAACCCTAACATGAAAGAAGTGGTGAAGAAAGAAGTGATCAAGTGGTTAGATGCGGAAATCATCTTCCCAATCTCTGACAACAACTAGGTTAGCCCACTTCAGTGTGTGCCAAAGAAGGGTGGAATGACTGTAGTGCCCAGTGAGAATAATGAGTTAATCTCAACTCGTACAGTTACAGGTTAGCGAATTTGTATGGATTATAGAAAACTGAACACAGCCACCCAGAAAGACCATTTTCCTTTACCATTCATTGACCAAATGTTGGATAGACTGGCAGGGAGGTCTCACTTCTGCTTTTTGGATGGGTACTCGGGGTACAATCAGATTTCAATAGCCCTTGAGGATAGAGAGAAGACATCATTCACTTGCCCGTATGTCATCTTTGCCTTACGGAGAATGCCGTTTGGCCTATGCAATGCACCGGCCACCTTTCAGAGGTGTATGTTAGCCATTTTCACTGAAATGGTTGAAGATATTATGGAAGTCTTTATGGATGATTTCTCTGTGGTAGGGGATTCATTTATAGACTCTCTACATAATTTAAGAAGAGTGTTGAAAAGGTGTGTGGAGACAAATTTAGTGCTGAACTGGGAGAAGTGCCATTTTATGGTACAAGAAGGTATAGTACTAGGGCATCGAGTGTCCAGTAAGGGTATTGAGGTTAACCATGCTAAGGTTGAGGTGATTGAGAAGTTGTCACTGCCTACTTCAGTTAAGGCAGTAAGAAGTTTCCTCGGGCACGCCGGGTTCTACAGGCGATTTATAAAGGATTTCTCTAAAATTGCTAACCCCTTATGTAAACTCCTTGAAAAGGATCATTCTTTTGTGATTTTTGATGACTGCAGGTTAGCATTTGAGGAGCTGAAGAGGAGACTGGTGACTGCACGAATCATCGTTGCACCTAACTGGGAGCAACCATTTGAGCTCATATGTGATGCGAGTGACTATGCTATAGGAGCAGTCCTGGGGCAGCGGAAGGACAAACTGGTGCACCCAATTTACTATGCAAGCAGAACGCTAAGTGGTGCACAACTCAATTATACCGTGACTGAGAAAGAGATATTGGATGTGGTGTTTGCATTAGACAAATTTAGGTCTTATTTGATTAGTTCAAAAGTGATTGTTTATACTGACCATGCAGCACTTAGGTACCTGATAGCAAAGAAGGAGTCAAAGCCACGCTTGATCCGTTGGGTTCTTTTGCTACAAGAATTTGATTTGGAGATCCGCGATAGAAAAAGGGCAGATAACCAAGTGGCAGACCACCTTTCAAGGTTGGAGGGAGCTGAAAAGAAAGTCGAGGTAGAAGATATAACTGAGACATTCCCAGATGAACAATTACTAGCAGTGACATTGGAGGAAGCGCCATGGTATGCAGACATTGCAAACTACCTGGCAAGCGGTAATGTCCCCTATGATCTTTCCTCTGTTCAAAAGAAAAAGTTCTTTCATGACTGTCACATGTATTATTGGGATGAGCCTTACCTGTTCAGGATTTGTGTTGATAACATGATCCGGAGATGTATCCCTGAGATAGACCAATCTTCTGTTTTGTAGGCTTGTCATGCATCACCATATGGTGGCCACTTTGGAGGAGTAAGGATCGCCGCGAAAGTGCTGGAATCGGGCTTCTACTGGGCGACAATGTTCAAATATGCACACTTATGGGTGAAAGGTTGTGACGAATGCCAACGAACTAGGAATATTTCCCGCCGACATGAGATGCCTATGAACCCAATTCAAGAGGTAAAAGTGTTTGACGTGTGGGGAATCGATTTCATGGGGCCTTTCATTAGCCCATATAGTAACAAATACATACTCGTAACTGTGGACTACGTTTCAAAATGGGTGAAGGCTGCAGCGCTCCCGACAAATGAAGCTAAGGGGGTAATTGGTTTTTTGAGATAGAACATATTCACCCGATTTGTCACTCCAAGGGCGATAATCAGTGACGGAGGCACTCACTTCTGCAATCGAGCCTTCACAAAGCTGTTAGAAAAGTATGGTGTACATCACAAAGTTTCCACCCCATATCATCCACAAACGAGTGGGCAAGTAGAAGTGTCGAACAAAGAGATAAAAAGTGTTTTGACAAAGACCGTGAATGCTACAAGAATGGATTGGGCAAGAAAGTTAGATGATGCACTCTGGGCCTATCGTATCGCTTTCAAAACTCCGATTGGTATGATGCCATATAATTGGGTATTTGGGAAGGCATGTCACCTACCAGTGGAGTTGGAGCATAGAGCTTTATGGGCACTACGACAGTTGAATCTCGATATAGAATCTGCGGGCACATATAGAGTCACAGAGCTGCAAGAGCTTGATGAATTTCGTTACCACGCTTTTGAGAGCATAAGATTATACAAGGAGAGAATGAAAATAATGCACGATAAAAATATTCTTGAGCGGAGTTTTAAACCCGGAGATAAGGTATTGCTATACAACTCAAGGTTGAGGTTATTCCCGGGTAAGTTAAAGTCACGATGGTCAGGACCATTTAGTGTGGTGGAGATTCACCCCACCGGAGCCATAAAGATTGTTGCATCAAATGACTCTCGCACTTTTAGAATCAATGGGCACAGGTTAAAACATTATTTGGGCATGGAAGATGCAAAAGTAGTGTTGGTGACTCATTTGCTTGAGCCACCAAGGTTAAGCGAGCATTAAGTGCAATTATCTGCGTCGTGCCACGACGTTAAATCAGGCGCTCGTTGGGAGGCAACCCAATTCGTAGTTGATTTTTAGTGTAGTTAGAATTTTTCCTTTTTTTTGTTTTGTTTTTAGGTACTAACAAGTTTGCAGGCGAGTTTGGGCAAGTCGAACAGGGTTTTAGCATCACCTGACGTACACCAGGCGCTGGGGCAGGCGACGCCTGGCTAACGCCAGGTTCTGCTTGGCCTTAGGCTGGCGACGCCTGGCTAACGCCAGGTTTTGCTTGGCCTTAGGCTGGCGACGCCGGGCTAACGCCATGTACTGGGCCAGGCAATGCCAGGTAAGTTATTTCGGCCCAGTTTAAGTTATTTTAATCGAACCTCCTCACATTACACGCCCTAAACACTGAACACAATACAAACAACCCTAACCTCAAACACACATCAAGCTTTAAAAGAAACAAATTTCACAAGCACACATATCATCTCATCAGCGTTGCTCTTAACTAAACACACTGCATAAATTGCCCTCACCCACAAACACTCAACAACACATTGCCATAGTGGTCTCCCCCATCCCCATTGAAGTCAAATTTAGTCTTGCTATTCTTTCACACTCATCAGAAATTCTCAGGCAGCTCCCTCCTCTCAAAAGCTTCAAAGGTATGATTTGATCTCTTTCCTTTGTAATTTCGAGAGAGGTACATGTGTACAATTACACACAAAAATTGGTGGTTGTTCTTCATTATGGTATTGAGTTTGTGTGCCCCAACCCCATGAAACCCCATAGGAATGGTGTTGCGATTATGAAAACATGTGGTAGTACGGAACCCCCAAGACGATTTGGGAGGATGAGGCAATCCCTCATCTCCATAAGAACTACCATGGCACTAATGCATGTTAAGTGTTTGATATAATGCCTCAATGGCATTCCTTGTCCCCATTGGAGCTCGAGTCTCCAGGATTAATAGACTAGTGTTATGAAGTCATACACCACGTTAAAATCTTAAGTGTGGGGTGGCTCGCGGGTAGTCCATGTGTTGTTCTTTGATTCTAATATTAAGAAAATACGAGGTGAAGTCTGAGTAACCTCGGAAAGTCGAAAAAAAAAGTTTATTATGTGTGTAGTGTGTAATGCAGTTTTATCTGACTACTGCTTATTTGTTTAGGAACAAAGATGCCTCCCAGAAAAGGCACAGGCAAAGCCAAGGCTACTTCCACTGCGCCGGCTAAAGTAAAGGCAACCTCAGCACCTCCCCTAAAGAAGAGAAAAGGGGGGAAGCTACCTTCAATCTAAGTGGGGTACAAGCTGTGGCAGCTATAGCAGCCATGCGTCAACAACCACAAGGCCAATGGGAGTTTGGCATCAACAGCATACCACCGCATACTAAGGATTGGTACAGGCATTGTAGGCCTAAACATGTACACCCAGAAGCAGCTATCAATGAACGCAGCTTGAAAGCAAAGTATCAGGCAATTTGGAGGGGCATTCAGGATATGGGGTTGAGCTATGTATTCAAGAACACAGGGAACACTAATCTCAACTTAGTCCAATAATTCTATGCAGGGTTTGATCCGCAGAGTACTGAACAGCTGGTGCCGATTCGTGGATGATTGATAGAATTTTCACCCACGGCCATATGTAACTTTTTAGGTGCTCCGGATGTTCCTGTGGAGACATTGGACCACTTCATTCGCCGGCCTACATACAGAGAGTTGAGACACATGCTTTATGGTGCCGATTCTACGGCAGCATGGGTCCGGGATAAGATAACTAATCGGCACAAGAGGTTTCCCAAGAAGGAGATAAGGGCGGAGGCTCAAGTGTGGCTTAAACTGATAAATGAACGACTCCTACCGTGCAATCATGACACACTCATTAGCCGTGAGAGGACCTGTGTACTCTACTTCCTCATGACGGGTCAAAGGGTAAATGTGGTTCATCTGATCCGCTACCAGATGTCTGTAGTCAGAACGAGTAAAAAGATCGATCAAATGCCAATTGCCAATTTTCTAACTCAGTACTTAAGACACGAGGAGGTTGAGGAGGAGCTAGAGTTTGACCACACCATTGATCAGCCCCTACGATAAACGGACATCACTAGCCTCCGACTGAAAGAAGAGACTGCCATGACATCGTTGACAAGTACCGAGCGCAACGCTCGTGATGATAGTTTTATGGCCCATCTCTATCTAATGATGGATTTGCAGCTAAGGATAGGAGGTCTACAGGCCACATCTGAGGAGAGGACTGAATTGGAGCACCGGTACCCGCTCAATGCTCATGCCCAACAGCTGGTTGGGTTAAGAGATGGATACTGACTCCCGAATGATGAGGATATCAATACATCGGAGCAGTCTGAAGCTGAGCCAGAGCAGTCAGATGGTGAGGGAGATGATGAGGAGGAGGAGGACGACGAACATGATGAGGAGTGGAGAGCGTCAGAGGATGAAGATGTTGCTTGATCAGGGAGTTTCTTTACACCCTACTCATTTTTCGTGTTTTGTCATTTTGTGCATGCACTGAGGACAATGCATGATCTAAGTGTGGGGTGGGGACTTGTACATGGTTAATTTTAGTTATTTAGTTATTTAGTGTTAATTGTTTTAGTATGTGTTTTAGTAGTTTAATAATTGATTTGGCTATGTGTTTTAGTTATTTAGTGCCGTTAAAAATAAAAATAAAATAAAAATTGGACTCATCCCGACGATGAATCTCCTAGACAGTTTTCTTGAGGGAAGTAAGTCAAAAGAAAATACCAAAAAGATTTTTTTTGTGTGTAGGTAGTGTAGTAAATCCCCATTGGTTTTTCTTTGGGTCGCGATTCTTTTCCAGTGGTTTTTAGTTGAACCGGGTGTAGTTAGTTTTAATTTTTAGGAGTAGTAACCACGAAACTATGCATTTAATTGTAGCAATATCTCTTAGCTTTGTTATGCCTTGAGAATAGTTAGTACTATGGTTGTGACGCTTAGGCTCGATTTTTGACTCTCGCATAAGTACCTTAAATCGTAGATTCCTAATTTTGCATAACTGCTTTGACTGGAGTGTCGCGATGAAACCAATCCTGAGTGAGTTATGTGCCATGTGTGTGTGAGTTTTGTATGTATTCTGTGCATTGCATTTGATGTCTAGAACTTGCCCCGTGTGTGTGCAAAGCGAAATAGTAGCCTTGTTCAGTCTGAGAAGTGATATAGGCGTTTCTTTGTTAAGCCAGATATATATAGTTTACCCACCTAAAAGTTATGTAACGTAGTTAACCCCTTTGAGCCTGTAATCCTGTTTCTTTGGCAACCACACTACAAGCCTTACCCAATTATTTGAATTAACCATCTATTTGAATCTTTTTACCTCTAATGAGCACTTGAATTGTTATGAACTTTGTAAAAGTTAAAGTGTGGGGTGGTTGATTTGGTTTTTTGCGTGAAACTAATGAAATAAGGAGAAAGGTGAACTGTTTTGAAAAAGTAAGAGCCGCCTGAATTGAAAAAGAAAGAAAGAAAAAAAAAATAATAGTTGTATTGATGGGAAAAAGAATATTCTTTGATAAGTGGCGACTCTTAATGTAATTATACTTAAAGAAATATGGGGTAATATAAATTGAAGTAAAGGTGGAATGTTTGGTTTGGCATAAGTATGGGATGTGTGTTAAAGTATATGTATTAAAGTGCTTAAGGGAGGTGTAGTCACTCATATCCAAATGTATCCTACCCGACCCGCAGCCTACATTACAACTAATGAAAGTCCTTGTTGATCTTAGACTGAATGAACTCGATTAGTAGAGTATTACACTACGGGAAAGCCTATAGTGTATCATTTGTGGCATATGAATGTTATTTCTGATAGAGAATGAATTTTGTCTATCTTGAGTTCCTATGTTCTTAAAATTCATTGTGTGTGGAACTAAGCTCTTTGATTGGGTGAGGGCACATGATTCATAAAGGAAAGGTAATGTTGTTGACATCCATGTCAGAGTAAGTAAGTGAATTTTGAATAAGGCATGGTATTTGTGAGTCGAATCTTGAGGTGAGGATGTCACACTTGTGTGCTTAAACTATTTTTAAAAATTTTGGTGTAATGAGTTAGGAGAATTGCTTAAAAAGGTCGTATCTATAAGTGTAGTTTGATTGCTCGAGGACGAGCAATGTTTAAGTGTGGGATATTGATGTGTGGTTATAATTCCATAGTTTCGTATATTATGTGCCTTATATTTTACATGCTTTAATGATAAATTACACTTTATTTGCGCATAATGAAGTCTATTTTATGTGTAGGTGAATTGGAGATGAAAGTAGAGCAAAAGGGATACTTAAACGTTGAAAGTGTGCTCGAGAACAGTGAAAAGGAGAGACCTGGCGAGGCCAGCCAAATTCCAGGCGTTAGGCTGGCGACGCCAGGCCTGAGGCCAAGTCCAATCCGAGTTTTGAAGACTTAATTCGTTTCGGGTTTGACTAGGGCTTGGCCTACACGTTTAGGGTTTCTTCTACACATATAAATAGACCTAAAAACACCACTTGGAGGGACGTTTTTGGCAGCCAGAGGCAAGAATAGCTGGTGGAATCACCCCTTGGGAGTTAGAATCATCATTTCTACATCTTTTCATCGTTACTCTGTATTTTAATTATACAAAATATTTGGGATATCGTTACTATGAGTATGAGTAGATAAATTCCTAATCTAGGGTTTTGATGGAACCTATTGAAGGATGATTTTCTTGTTACATTAATATAGATTTGCCGTAGTATTTTCTCTATTTGTTCAACTATATTATTCTTGTGGTTGATTGAAGGGCCCTCAGTTAGCTATGCCTATTTAGTATGTATTACTCGGGAGAGAGTGCATATTTAGGTAGTTGTTGAACAACATCACTCCTAAACGTATATAAAGGATCAATACGAAGGTTTAAAGGTGGGTTTAGGGATAACGAAACCTTGATGTGATCTGAGTGAGCTGTACTTAATGCCAGCTAGCGTAATTCGGGAGAATACGCCTAGTAAATTGTGGTAATTACTCGGGAGAGAGTTATGACAGTTAGAGTGCTCATGGTCGATAGAGAAGACTTAGGCAAATTTGTAGAAAACGTAGCAGAAAAAATTCCGACAATAGGGAAAATCACAACCTTAAATCATTCCAATTCTTGTTTACAACCCGTTCGTAATTAGTTGTTAATTATTACATTTTCATTACGTAATATTTAGTTAATAAAACCCAATATGTTACTTAAATATTTCTGAAGATTGATTGTGTGAATTTGTGTGAGTTCCGGACTTATTAGCCAGAATATATTTGCAACGACCGCTTAGTCCTTTTTATAAGGCATAGTTGGGCGTGATCACTTACTATGATAAGTTACTTGTTGCACGTAAATTTTACTTAATGATGTAAAAATTCCATGGACACAGAACTTAAAACTCTAAGATAAACAATCTGCTATTCCAATTACAACAATCTACAGTGCACGAGTGCAAATGCATTCCCATTTTGCAGTTCTACAAGCCTTAACATTTTGGACTCATGCTTAACATAAAACGAGACACTACTTACAAGTAATAAACTATATTTTATGCAAAATAAGTGGAGCACCATACTGGGGTTGCAAAGTTATTATGGACTGAGGAGCATGTGCATAAGATGGAGACAGTTCAAAGGAGAAGCGTTGTAGGATCATAGCCAAAGTAGTCTTTGCTTCTAACATGGCAAAATTTTGTCCAATGCATATTCTGGGACCCCAAGTAAATGGGAAAAAAGTGACTTGACCCTTTGTTGCACTTGAGACTCCATCTCTGAATCTCTCTGGCTTGAACTTCTTTGCATCTTTACCCCATATCTCTTCGTCGTGATGCAATAAGATCACTGGTAAGGAGATTAACACACCTGCTGGTAGAGATACATCTCCTAATACAGTGTCTTCCTTAGGCCTTCGGGTAAGTGTCACTACTGGGGGATAGAGCCTTAAAGACTCGTACAAGATCATTGTAACCTGCAGCAAGAAGTTCTCCTCCATCAATACATAGCATGAAAAATGACTTGTTATAGGTTTAAATTTTTGTGTCAAAACTAATTCCTATCAGTGAAGTACTTATCTAGCTTGCAGCTAGTCCGTATATGAGCAAACTACTTTTCATCCCCTTTCTTGACGAACTGAGTTGTCTCTCATGTTCATAAGAGGATCTAGAGTTTTAAGTACGTGGTTGCTTAGTACCAGCGCACCATTACTCCAGTGTCAAAATGAGTATGAAATTAGTATGACTATACCTTTTAATTAAAAAAATTGTTTTAGAGTTTAAGCTGAAGCAATGGTGCGGAGGCACCCACAGCCAATATAATCTGCCCATGCTCATGGCTATAGAGTTGACTTGCAACATGGCTATATCCAGTGTAGTATCAAACATTAGAAGCAACATCTAATTCATTTCTAATTTAAGCACTGCATAATAGCAATAACAGGTAAATCCATGGCTGAGAAATTAAACCGACTAACTAGAACACTTACAATTTTTAGACGATTTAATCCATCAAAATCTGGTTTCTGATTCCCAAAGACTTGCAACACCTCTTCTCTGGCCAGTGCTTGCCAATCCTGATGCCTGCTCAGCAATATTAGAGTCCATACAAGCAACACTGATGTAGTTTCTTGGCCAGCAAAATAGAATAACTTGCATTCTTGAATGACTTCTTCAATGCTCATTCCAAAATCCTTGTTTCCATGCTGTTCAATTTCTTTAAAATTAGATTCCAGCAATATACCAAGCAGATCCTCATTATTCACCTCTCCTGCTTTCATTGACTTTACTCTTTTATCAATAATACCTCTAACTAAGGCTTGAACATCCTTTTCAATTTCCTTCATTCTTCTGTTCCTCTTTGTTGGCAAAAACCTGTCAAACAGTTTAATAAGCAAGAAATCAAGAAGGGAAAGAGATATGCATCAACAAATATCAAACATATATAAGAGCAGGAGTTAATCATGTTGCACTGCCCAGTGAAATTTGTAAAGGAGTACTATGGCGATAGTTAAAGCAAATCACCTCCAGCCTGGAATATAAACGGAGCGTATAGCTTCCATAAGAAATTGAGCTTGTTCCTTTTGAAGTTCAAATATCCTTCTACCTGCTTCATAGCTACTGCCAAAGGCTGTCCGAGAGATCACATCACTAGTTAATTGTTGAAGGCCAGGCCATATATCTATCTCATGTGAGCCCTCAACTGCAACAATGTCTTCCCATTTGCTCAGCATCTCAGTACAGCTCAAACAAAAAGCTGGAAGCATATGCTGTTTAAGAAATGGTTAAGAGAAAGTCAATGAAGGGACACTTATTCAAAATGTTCCGACTTTGTAATTAGGAATACAAAATGGTTCCAAACAAGTACCTCAAAAAAGAATCACAATCAAGAGTAAGTTTCTGTTACGATGAAAGAAAAGATAAAAATGAACTGCTTACGGAGAATCCATTGCAATTACAAACCTTTAGCTTCTCCAGGTGGAAGGCAGGAGTGACGATTTTTCTATGTTTGGCCCATTTGTCTTCCTCTTGGCTTACAAGTCCTTGTGCCAGTAACTTGGTTAATGGATTTGAATGAGGCTTTTGATACAGATAGTTTTTGGAGAATACTTCCTTTATAAGCTCGGGGTCCATGACAAAAACCAGCGGTTTTGGACCCAACCATACAAAGGATTTTTTCCCTGCAAGCAGATTTTTCCCTTTTAACTACTCCAAATTGAAGATGAATATCTATCCACCATAAAAAATGAAAGTAACAGGGGCTTTTGAAAGATGAACAGAACAGGAAGGAAGAAGACACCAAGCAACTTCATCAAAGCCCATGTTCCAAAGTCTAACCTTCCAAGAAAATATTGGCAGCTTTCGCGATAAGAATAAGGGCCGGTTAAATTTGGATAACAATTATAGCTGATATAATAAGTGTTTCTCTTTAAATCAGTTTCATTAGTAACAATCATTTGCTAACGGCAAGCTGTTCCTTCAAAGCAATTGATTATTTTGGAGTTATCACATAATCCTTTATCTAAATGAACAGAAAGTATTTGATAATCTAGACCAAACAGGATAAATGTTTCACTTGTTTTATTCTGGAAAAGTTCAACAAACCCCACACAGCAAAATTGTACCTAGGCTAATGTCAAGGCCCGTAATGTCAAGGCCTGTCGAATGCACCGATGTTTCATGCATGACAAGAGGTCCACAAGGTAATAAAGGTGGTGGATAAGCAAAACAAGACACCGAAAAGGAGCTTGGAGCAAGCACGTGGCAAGATGAACGCCAATAGTGTGACTTGTGGGTGTGGCCAACCATCGGGACATGCGGAGATGTGCAAGTGTGTCATGGAACACATTAACAGGTGTCTTGGAGCAACATGCCTCATAATTTTGAGGAAGCTCATTGGACCACGAGAAAGAGAAGATAAAACTATGCCAAGTACACTGGGCGCACTACATTGCCAGTGTGGAAAGTTCTATAATGTTCCGGAAGGATCCCCAAGCTCCTAGAAGACTCAAAAACTCAAAAAGTATCCAAGAGGCTCCAGACATATCAAGGGAATCCAGCAATAGGGCAGCAAGGCCATTGGAAGCAACCTACCAACTTGCGGTAAATTCTACAAAGACCTAAGAGGAGTCATCCTTGGATAAATGGGGCTGCCCAATGCCCACCGACTTTAGGGAGGTTTTCTAACGACTTTGAGGGTTCTTGAAATCTGCAAGGAAGCCTAAAAATAGGGAAGACTCCTCCTTGATAGCCATGAGCGGCCAGCTACATAATCCAACATACTACACACCAAAACCCTTGTTCTAATGTCCTAGTCTTGTGTTCTTGTGTAGTCTTCCTTGTAGCCTTGTAAGTAGGGGCGGGAAACGGGCGAGTCGGGTTGGATATGGGACGGGTCAAAAATGGGTAATGAAAAAACGGACAAATTATTCGACCCGACCCATATTTAATACGGATAAAAAACGGGTTAACCGGCAGATAATATGAGTAACTATATTATCTATGGCTACTTGAATATGATCACATTTGGGAGAATTCCTAGTTTCCCAAACTTGAGGAACCCCCAATTTGAACTTTTACAAATGTAAAAGTTAAACACATTAGTTATCCATTTTCTATGGTTCTTATCCATATTTGACCCATTTTTAAAAAGTTCATTATCCAACCCATTTTTTAGTGGATAATATGGGTGGTTCACTATGTTGTTTTAACCATTTTGCCACCACTACTTGTAACTTGTAAGTGTATATATCTTTGTATAATAATCAATAAAAGGGGTGTTTACCTCCTTCCCCAAAGCTTCTCATTTGTCTTGCCTATGCGTCCCAAGAGTTGTTTGGCCAAACACTGACCTTATCCGCTAACGCTTCCAGCAGCACTTGAGGCATACTTTGCGTAGCTGTTGCCTGCTTGAGTCAAGCCACCTTTGAGGAGAAGCTTAACTTAGCATGACTTAGCATCTACCAGGAGGGTAGTTGGGCTAAATGCCGCTTTAGTTAGAGACTATGTCGGTGAAAGTATGGTCAGAGTTCAGTTTAATCAAGCAATCTTTACCTTCCTGTTTGTTTAGGGCCTAATAACAACGCTGAGGGAACTGAAGTGAATAAAACCCCACATAGTTTGGGGATTTAAGTACAAGCTATACAAATTATATATCCAACTTCATCAATTAAGCCAGAGAATTCAACAAAGGGACAATAATGAATGGACCATAACCAGATTCTCTGTTTTGCATCATAACTTTCCCATCCTCACTTTGACTACATACAAGAAACTTTTACCCCAAACACAATATGGAGCTAAGGAAAGGAAGCCTTGACGTAACTGGTAAAATTGCTGCTATGTGACCATAAGACCATGGGTTCGAGCCTTGGAAACTACTCTTGCCAAAATGTGAGGTAAGGCTGCATTCAAGACCCTTGCGGTCGGCTCCTTCCTCGGACCCCGCACATAGCGGTAGTTTAGAACACCAGGCTGCCCTTTTTTACAATATGGAGCTAAGGAGAACTAGGTTTTTTCACACAGTTGAAAAACAGTGAAATTTTGGTTTTGATCTATACTTGAACAAATTAAAAATCTTGACACAACTCTTAATCCAACTCCGTTGTAAATATTCATTTGAGAAAGAGATCCAAATTATTCAGCCAACTAAATAGTGAGCGAGGGATTAGTGAAACATACCATATTTCTTGATGGTATCAAGAAAGAAAGGGACCAATCTTGGGGCAATATCATCAGAAAGATTCATGGGTTTGGAGTTAGCTTCCTTAATCATACCAGAAAGCTCCTTCATATCCCCATACAAAATCCTGTAGGAATTGCCTTTGAGACCTTGTTTCCTCAGTAGCTTTTCCAGCTTCTTTGGTCTGAACCAAACCCAATTCAGCACTCTCCATATACACACCACTAGAGTAATTATTATGGCAGCACAAGATGCTGTTACTGTGATTTGAACAGTCTCCATTTATTTTCACTACTGTTCTCTTTCTACGCCTTGCACATGATATACCTACCATTTTCGTAAGGGGTAAGAAATCATGGTCGTCATCAGTGACGAGCGAAAGTTGAATCCGACAAACTCACAGATTTCAACTACTACTATAGTTTTCTTTTTTCTTTTTTATAATCGGTAAAGAGCTCGGATATGGTGTCATTTTGAGGGAGTTCGGAACCAAGATGTGATTAATAATATATATATCACTCTTTTAACCTGAACGGTCATTTGCCCAGTTAAATATAGCGCCCTTTTAAAAATACGTTATATATATAAAGCCCTTTTGAAAGGCGTTATATATATTATGTGGGCTCACCAATAATTCTTCTGAGCTTAACTGACATAACAATAATTCAACTGGGTATAGCGCCCATATGTAAGGCGATATACCTCAAATAATTGTACTCCGGGACTGGTTTTTGCCTTATTTAAAGAGGTTAAGGATTTTGTAAAAATTCATTCATAAATATTCTCAAGTCTTCTGAAATATTTCTTCGTTAAGTTGTTTTGCGCGGTGAAATACCACGTTATGTGTTTTGTCTTGTCGAAACGAAAAAGTTGTTGTTCTACAAAAGCTATCTTCTGGAAAAGTTGTATTGTACCCGAAAGAATCATTATCACGCGAAGCATAGCGCGGTGAAATATCACGTTATGTGTGTTGTCTTGTTGACCTGAAAAAGTTGTTGTTCTGCAAAAGTTATCTTCTGAAAAAGTTGTATTGTACCCTAAAGAATCATTATCACGCGAAACATAGCGCGGTAAAATACCACGTTATATGTTTTATGTTGCCTATAAATAACTAGCGCATTTTAGTTATTACGTGCACTTAACCAAAACAAATAGAAAAACTTTCCATAAATTTTTCATTTTTCTTGCATTAAGAAATGTTTGGATGCAATGACGTACCAAGGTGTTATTGTGGCAAACGTGCGATTTTGAAGCCATGTTGGTCAAATAGTAATGTTGGGCGCATATGCTGGATATGTCAACAACTTGTAAGTTATTGTTTTGGAAAAAATATTTGTTAATATTTTTTATATAAAATGTTAACTAATAGTTGTGAGCACCTAATTTTTGAAAAAAGAGGTGTGACAATAGTGTTGTGTTATAATCCCCATTAGTAGGACGAAAATCAATATAGATTTGAAGAATGGTATGATGAACCCATTAACTAGGAATACTACAAATCATGTTTGCAGTATGTTTGGAATATGACCGGTGAATACGAATTCCAGATCTTTAAAATGCAACGACAAATTGCGGCAGTGCAGGAGAAATTAAAAGAGACGGAAGAAGAAAAAAATAGGTTGGAAGAGAAATTTAAGTGGTTGAAGGAGAGAATAATGGGCGATAGTGACTAAACAAACACATGTATGTGTTGAGTGTAGTATTTTATCTTTATGTTTTCCGTGTCATGTATTTTCATTAGTTGTACCAAATTTAAATTATGTTAAGTTGCTATATTTGTGTTTGTGTTGTAGTATTAAAATAACAAAAAACCCGAAAAATAAAAATATAATGCGCATATAATATAAACAATAAAATTTGTTGCTATTATTTACTGAATGTCATATGTACATAAAATCAAAAAAGTCAATGTGTCCCACATCCTATATGCTTTAAAGCAGACGTTGGCCTGAGGCTCATCCCATCCCGCCTGGCTACACTATCAGGATCATCCTCATCACGTCGCCTCTTTATCGGAGGGTGCGTTGCAGCATGATCGTCAGTAGGGCTGGCAGGCTCGGTAGAAGGGGCCGTCGGTCCAACAGTAATCTATAGAATAATAAGATATTTTAGTATATGAAATATATATTAGTAATGTACGTGTTAAGTCACAAAAATTTAAATTGTCTTACCATGATCTCGGCGGGCTCCTGAATATAATCACAGCCTCAGCCATGTCAGTATCGCACAAAGTGGCCTCCGTGATGGGCGAGGATGATGCCTTAAAAAAAAGGCTTTAGATATTTATGGCTAATCAATGAGATAAAAACAAATATAAATAATAGTAATACAAACAAACTTGCGCCTGTGAAAGATCCTCAGCATCCCTCGATGATGAGCCATAACTCAGTCGGCGCCCACTATCCACATCTCGTGTCGGACGATCATCAGCAACCGTCGATGGCTCTAGAGGACCAGGAAAATACTGATCCCACTCCTGTCGCGTAATGGTCATGCCGCGATCAACATTGGAGCTAACGGGGTCACCTGCGAAGTCCCTAGAGTAAGCTTAAGGATGAATGACAGCATACCACTAGGAGGATGTCTTGCTCATGGTGGTCACCCGGCTGATCAACTCTAACATCCTCAACAGGTGCCTCAACGCCCCCTTGATGGGGACCACCTCCTCGCGGACCCCCACGACCTCGTGGGACACCCCTACCTCGTGGGATACCCTTACCTTTCTGGGCATGCCTGCCACGTCGACCACGTTCTGGATCCACTACTGGCCTATGATAGTACTGCTCTGGCGCCACATAATCAGCCTCGTATCCTAAGCGCTCATCATCTCGGGCTCGCCTCAATGTCCGAAAAGTCAGATTTGTAACTGCCGATCATACTCGTGCAAAGCGGCTGCTCCCTCACCGGTATGCTGCTGCATCTGTAGTCCTAACTGGTAGAACAGATATAGGCCAATAGCCTGCACAACATGTAAAAAATTAATTACGGAACACTAGGTTAACGTTATAAGTAAGTATACCAAATAACATACCAGTGCTTCGTGCCTCCCGGCGTATGGAACGTACCGACCGCCAGCGCGATGAACGGGATTCCCAATGAAAAGTCGGGTAACGTTGCGGTACTAGCCCATATACTCATGATCACCATCCGTCCGGTCGGGTGGAGGGGGGAATCAGGTCATGCCGCTGGTCCCAAGTATTGATCTGCGCCTCTAGCCATGCTACATATGTCTGGTCCACCCTGGAACGATCATCCCGCTAGTAATGTGTCATATGCCAAGCGGGCGGTGGAGGTACAAGCTACGGTCGACCAAACTGGCGAAGGACTCGCTCGGTGGCATGATGCTCGACAATATCGAGACACATCAACGGAACGGAAGAGCTCCACATAATTCGGTCGGTCGAGCAATAATCGGGCAAACCAGCTATTAGCTCATCGTTGTATGGCCTCCAAATGAACTATTAAGTAAAAACAGGAACCGTGAGTATACGCAACATATATAAAGCCAGGCCAAGTAAACTTAAGTATACATTTACCTATGTGCCCTTCAGCAAATTCAACAAATCCCTGCAATAGGGGAGATTATGTCGAGCCTCGTACTCGCGTCCATATCCTTTCCTATCAACCCACCTCCTAGCTAAAGGGAGAAATAGAGGTGGTGCATCCAGAGCGAAGGGTGGTAGAGGTGGCTGCAACTGCAAGAACCGCTCCGAGGCCCAAACCTAATATACAATGTGGACGTAAAATTTAAGGCATATATTTACTAGGTATGTTATAATGAAGAGAGTATTTGACTATGTTTTCACCTGCAGTAGCGGAAAAATCCGGCAACGTCTCGTTGGGTGCCCATGCTCGCCCGGCACATCTGCATGTACAAGTAACCAAGAACAGCAGCACCCCAGATGTAATCATGTAAATCATCTAGCCGCTCAGGATGATGAAGAAATCTCAAGCTGACTAGGTTTCCCGAAGTGTTCGGGAACAATACCCCTCCAAACATAAGCAGCAACATCAACCTCGTGTACCGGTTAATATGAAGCTCCAGTGTATAATCCGTAATGTCAGCATGCATCGCCTCCAGATGCAGCCGGACGGGCGTCAACTGCAGACGGCTAGCCCCAACCAATGCAGCCTCATTCGCTGGCTGGAAATCGGTGAGCCGTTGCAACATCTCCAGGTACTGCAAACCCGTATACTCTCTGATGGCATGCGGCAAAGTAACAGGATGTCCATCAACCGGCATCCCATACAGAACCTCCACGTCCTGAAGCGTGATAGTGGCCTCGCCAATGGGCAAATGGAATGTGTGCGTCTCTGGTCGCCACCGCTCTATCAAAGTTGTGATCAACGACCAATCCAGCTGCAGCCGGCCGATCTCAACAATCCTATAAAAACCCATATCCTGAAGGCGTCTGACTATACGGGGATGGAGATGGTGAGTCCTAAGAAAGTCCCACATATCGTCTACTCTTCTGGCGCGGAACGTCTGGGCCAATAATTGTCCCTCCCATATGTATGAAGACCTATGCTCGGCCTGTAGCAACAGTCGATCTAGCGAGGCAAGTCCAGGATGCAAAGGCGGAACCTCCGTGACGACTACTGTAAATTGAACAATATTAATTACATTATTTTTCTTTTTCATTGCTTAAATATATTGCAATACCTTTAATATTAAATTTTATTCGATATTTTTACTATATTGTTAATTAGGTTGATACATTTTCAATATTAAAATTTTATATTTTATATGTTACTTTAATATGTTAGTTTTATTATTTTATATGTTTGTTTGTTACTCACCTATTTTTGAACTATCAGCTTTTTTGACGTATTTTTGGGTTTACGAGATACTTAAATGATTAATTTCAATAACTACAAAGATACTACGCTAAAGGGAACTACATTTTACTACGCTAAAAGGGCATTACATTACAAATACGAGCACTACATTAGGCCACAAGATACCACTACAGGGAACTAAAGTAACAATTTATCTATTTTACTAGTCTTTTAGAAAATAAATAATCTAAACCGGATAAAAATAATAAATAAATTTAATCACAATACAATCATGTAAATACATATACCACAGTAAAAAGTAACTAATTAATATTTCTTTTAACAACTAATAACAATTTCTCTATTTTACTAATATTTTTAACACATTAATACTATTGTCCGGATAAAAAATAATAAATTAGTTAAATCGCAAAACAATCACAAAATAACATTGAGCACATTAAAGACAACTAATATGTATTTTTTTATTTGAGTTTTAATAAAAACTAAGTCGGAATACCTCGATTTAAAGTTTTTGAAAAGTTGAAGATTTGGTGATTTGGAGCCGAAACGAGCAACCCACTACGAGATAACGCCTTAGCTAGGACGTGGGACCGTGAATCTATACTTTTTGTGGGACCGGTGAGATCTACTCGAGCTTTTTTTCATCAACAATGGGGGGAACGCTGTTTGTATTTGTTTAATTGGGGGGAGGAGGGGAACGAGACTGGTTTGGTGGGGAAGGGGACTGGACGGCTTTTTATGAGGGTATAACGCGTTATATTAAGACGCTATACTATAGCGTCTTAATATTAGGCGCTATACCTTCACGCTCTTTTCAGGTTCAAATATAGTGCCTTTTAAAAGGGCGTTATACTTAACTGGGCAAACGGCCGTTAAGGTATAGCGCCCTTTAAAATGGTGTTATATATATTATGGTCACCAGTTATTTTTTCTATATATTTTGGTTCTTTGAGTTCAAAAGAACCACATTTTTGTTCCGGACTCCATTTTCAGGTATTGATGTCATTTTCAGGTCTTTCGTAACTTTTCATAAAACGATTTATAAAATTATACTACTCATCTAATTGACTGTATGTGTCCTAGATTTTGTTCGTATATTATAATGGTACACTTCTATTTTTTTTTATTATTTTGTCATTTGTCTTTGCAGTCTATCGTCTAGCATTGGCTAACCAGTTTTCGGACCGATAATCGAAAAATTATCAGCATTTGCAAAGTTATTGAAAAATAGCCATGATTTTATGTGAAGATAAAATATGGACAAAAATACCCTAGCTGAAACACGAAAAGTTCCAGCATAATATGTTAGATTATGGAGCTCCTACGTATAAAGTATAAACTTCAAGCATATTATGTTGGAACTCCAACACATTATGCTGAAATATCATATGTAAATAATTTGAACTGCAGCATATTATGTTGGATTTTTTTCGGATTTTTAAGGGTATTTTTGTTCAGATTTTATCTTTACATGAAAAAGTGGCTAAATTTCGATTACTTTTAAAAGCTATTTTTCAATTACCAATTATAAATCGGGCTATTTCTGATTTTTCTCTGAAGTAATAGACCATTGTGAGGATGAACCTTCTATTAAAAAATGACATAAATATAATATTTTTTAGAATGGTCTTTAAATTTGACCCCGCTTGTCCTACGGGCAGAATTTCAAGGTTAAAAATATTGGCAAGGGGCAACACGTTCTGCCCCTTAAAGTTGAAGTTGAACTTGAAGTTTAGAGCAAGCATGGAAAAAAATTCAAAACTGTCACGACCCCAAATTCTCTCCGTAGAATGTCGTGATCGCACCTAGTCTCTAAGAATGGGTAAGCCTAACAATATGCGGAAACATTAAATAAAACTTAGAATCTCAAAACTCGAACAATTTCATAAATAGAATCTATAAACACAATGCGTACAACTCCTCAAAACCTGGTGAAATATAAGTCACAAGCTCTAGGTACAGTGCTGGACAACCCAATACATCACTGTCTATAAAAGTATAAAGAAATAAGGAAGAACATGATAGAAGGGGACTCTGAGGCCTGCGGACGCGGGCATGCGTACCTTGAAGTCTCCAATAGCAAGCTCAACGTGCTAGTGCTGGGACAGATAAGATATACCTGGATCTGCACAAAAACATGTGCAGAAGCGAATTTGAGTACACCACAATGGTACCCAGTAAGTGCCAAGCCTAACCTCGGTAAAGTAGTAACGAGGTCAGGTCAAGGCCCTACTAGAGATAATAAGAAACAAGAGAGAAGATATATTTATACAATGATAATGGAAAATAAAGTGAAACAATAAAGAATTTACGGAAAATTAACAACACGAAATCAAGGCAGTTAATACAACACGAAGGAAAACAAGGATTTTTGTGCCTCGTAGTCTCAAATCATAAAAGTAACATACAGTCTTTCCTTATAAAACTAACTCACCTCATGTGTTTCAACACCCAGACATTATACCACCGCATGGGTATCAATAGTAACATCGGTATGATAGAAACCTCATGCAAATAGTAACAACAACACGGCAGAAACCTCGTGCAAACAACCAAACAATCCTCTCAACAATAATACGAATGCCAAAATATAACAACTCAATAAAAATGATATTTCACAACTTACACTCTGCCTCAATAGAAACCATGACTTTTGCAACTCAATACCAAACTCAACAACAAAATACTCCAAGAACAACAATTTCAAGTAAGGGTTCAACAGTTAAATAATGAATACGGAATAAAAGAAAACAAGTAATTCAACTAAACATGTAGGGCAATTTGCAAATAAGAGATACAACAAGTAGACATGTGAAATTAGACTAAACATGATGTCTATAACATATTGAAGTAACTAAATTAAAGAATGAAAGGAAACTACATAGAAAAAATCCAGAAATTTTATATTTAGCCCGTGTACGCACTCGTCACCTCCTGCACACGGCTTTCACATTTCACAATCATCACAACAATACCAAATCCTAAGGGAAATTTTTTTCACACAAGGTTAGACAAGTCACTTGCCTCAGACCATGCTATATCAATCAACTAGAAGGTCTTTCCCTCGTTTTTCCAACTCCGAACGGCTCGAATCTAACCAAAATAATTTCATACTATAAATATAACTATAGAAAACTACTTTAACTAGTGAAATTATGATCTTAGCAAAGAATTGAAAAATCGTCCCAAAAAGTCAACTTGGGCTCGCGTCTCGGAACTAGACCAAAATTATAAAATCCAAATACCCATTCGATACTGAGTCCAACCATACAAGAATTATCCAAATCCGACCTCATTTCGCCTTTCAAAATCCAAAAACTTAGTCTAAGAACTTCTAGACTTGTTTCCAAATTTTTCCAACTCAAATCCTTAATTACATGCTAATAATAATGATATATTAGTATAATTTAACCAAAATGGAGTCAAGAACTCTTACCCCAACAATTCCTCTGAAGATCCTTCAAAATATCGCCTCAAACAGAGCTCCCAAAAGCCCAAAATGAATTATGAACACAAACCCTCGAATTTTCCCTTTTCTGCCCAGCGACTTCCGCTTTTGCAGCCTTTGGGTCGCTTCTGCGACGCTGCACCTGCAAAAAACCATCGCAAGTGAGGATTCCACTTAAGTACAGGAGTTCCACTTCTAAGAACCATGGCTCGCACCTGCGAGCCCGCTTCAGCGGAGAAAGAGACCACACATGCGGTCCTGCCCAAAGCCCCTCCTCCAGTTCCGCTTCTGTGGAGGAAATGGCCGTGCCTATAGAGGCGCACCTGCGCCTAGGTGTCCGCAGTTGTGAGCCCAGCCCTGGGCTCTCATTTCACTTATGCGCTTCACCTTCCACACCTGCAGTCAACCCTCTGCAGGTGCGATGACACCAGCAGGCCTAGGACTTCAGCAATAAAGCTAAGTCCAAAAATTGTCTGAATTCGATCCGAACCATACCCGGGGACCTCGAGACCCTGTCCGAATATACCAAAAAGTTCCAAAACACATAACGGACCTAGTCGAGGCCATAAATCATATCAAACAACACAAATTCTACGAATCACAACTCAAATTCAAGACTATGAACTATGAACTTTCGAATTCCAAAACGCACGCCGATACATACCAAAACAACTCTGATTGATACCAAAATTTGCACACAAGTCATAAATGACATTACAGACCTATTCCAACTTCCAGAATTGGGATCTGACCCTGATATCAAAAAGTCCACTCCCGGTCAAACTTTCCAAAAATCTTCCAACCTTCCAACTTTTGCCAATTTATGCCGAAATGACCTATGAACCTCCAAATCAACATCCGAACATGCTCCTAAGACCAAAATCACCGTACGAAGATATTGGAACCGTCAAATCTCCATTCCGGAGTCATCTTCATATAAGTCAAACTACGGTCAACTCCTACGACTTAAACTTCCAACTTAGGGACTATGTGTCCCATATCACTCTGAAACTATACCGAAATCAAAACCAAACACCCCGACGAGTTACATAACCATAATATAGCATAGGGTAAGCATAATTTAGGGGATCGGGGCTAAAATACTCAAAACGACCGGCCGGGTCGTTACATCCTCCTGCTCTTAAAATAAACGTCCGTCCTCGAACGAGTTTAGAGACATACCTGAAGTGGTAAAGAGATGAGGATAATAGCTACGCATATCATGCTCGGCCTCCCAAGTTACCTCCTCGACTGGCTGATCCCTCCACTGAACCTTTATTGAAGTAATGTTCTTCGACCTCAACTTTCGAACCTGCCTATCCAAAATGGCCACCGGCTCCTCAACATAAGATAAATCCTTGTCCAACTGGACTGAGCTAAAATCTAACACATGAGACTTATCGTCGTGATACTTCCGGAGCATAGAAATGTGGTATACTGTATGAACTGCAGCTAGACTAGGGGGTAGTGCAAGTCTGTGGGCCACCTTTTCAACCCTCTCAAGAATCTCTAAAGGTCCGATATACCTAGGCTCTGCTTGTACTTCTTCCCGAACCTCGTAACACCCTTCATGGGAGAAAGCCGGAGCAAGACCCGCTCCCCAACCATGAATGCAATGTCGCGAACCTTTTGATTCGCATAACTCTTCTGTCTAGATTGGGCTGTACGAAGTTGATCTTGAATCAATTTAACCTTTTCCAAAGCATCCTGAACCAAGTCTGTACCCAATGGCCTAGCCTCACCATTATGCCCGCCATTGTCTAGTGCGCCTCTTGCATGGGGTGCTTTCAGTGGTCAGTCCAGCCGATCAGGCCCGAGCCAGCCACATCAGCCACGTCCTCCGAGACCTTATTTTGAGTGTGGTGACACTCGTCATATGGTGAGGGATTGCCCTAGACTCAGGAGGGGTGCACCTCCACCGACTACTCAGGCTCCGTGTATTCCACCGGGTCCTCAGGCTTCTCATTCCATGGTCTCTACACCAACTGCCACTCCACCTGCACAGTCAGCTAGAGGTGGAGGTCGAGCAGGTAGAGGTCGCCCTAGAGGGGGAGGCCAGGCTAGATATTATGCTCTTCCTGCTAGGACGGAGGCAGTTGCATCAGACTCAGTCATCACAGGTATTGTTCCGGTCTGTCATAGAGATACATCAGTCTTATTTGATCTAGGCTCCACTTATTCCTATGTGTCTTCTTATTTTGATCCATATTTGGGTGTATCCCATGATTTTTTGAGTTCTCTTCTCTATGTGTCCACACATGTGGGAGATTCTATTATTGTTGACCATGTGTATCAGTCGTGTTTAGATGTTCTTGGTGTTTTTGCGATCAGAGCCGGTATATTGTTGCTCATTATGGTAGATTTTGATATTATTTTGGGCATGGATTGGTTATTGCCCTATCATGCTATTCTCGATTGTCACGCCAAGACTGTGACGCTGGCTATGCCAGGATTACTATGGATAGAGTGGATAGGTGCATTAGATTATGTTCCTAGTAGGGTTATCTCATTTCTAAAGGCTCAACATATGGTTGAGAAGGGGTGTAATGCTTATGTAGATTTCGTGAGGGATGTCAGTGTTGATACTCCTACCATTGAGTCAGTTCCGGTAGTGAGGGATTATCCAAATGTATATCCGGTGGATCTTCCGGGCATGCCGCCCGACATGGATGTCGATTTTGGCATTGATTTGTTACCGGGCACTTAGACCATTTCTATTCCACCTTATCGTATGTCCCCAGTAGAGAGAGTTAAAGGAGCAGTTGCAAGAGTTGCTTTATAAGGGCTTGGGGTGTGTCGCCTTGGGTTGCTCCAGTCTTATTTGTAAAGAAGAAGGATGGTTCTATGCGTATGTGTATTGATTATCGCTGGTCAAACAAGGTTACAGTGAAGAACATGTATCCATTTCCATGTATTGATGGCCTATTTTATCAACTACAGGGTGCTAGATTGTTCTCTAGGATTCACTTGCATTCAGGCTATCATTATTTGAAGATTAGGGGGCCAGATATCCCGAAGACTATCTTCAGGACTCGGTATGGTCATTACGAGTTCTTTGTGATGTCTTTTGGGCTGACCAACGTCCTAACAACATTAATACACTTGATGAACAGTGTATTTCAGCCATATCTTGACTCATTCATCATTGTGTTTATTGACGACATTCTGTTATACTCCCGGAGACAGGAGGATCATGAGCAGCACTTGAGGATCGTGCGTCAGACCTTGAGAGAAAAGAAGTATATGCAAAATTTTCAAAGTGTGAATTCTAGCTTGATTCGGTGGCATTTTTGGGTCATGTAGTGTCGAGTGAGGGAATCAAGGTGGATCCGAAGAATATTGAAGTCGTGCAGAGTTGGACCAAACCGTCTTAAACTACAGATATCCAAAGTTTTCTTGGTTTGGCGGGGTATTACCGTCGATTTCTAGAGGGTTTCTCGTCTATTACAGCACCTATGACTAGATTGACCCAGAAGGGTGCTCCGTTTAGGTGGACAAAGGAGTGTGAGGAGAGCTTTCAAAAGTTCAAGGAAGCTTTGACTACAGCCCCAGTGTTGGTGTTGCCTTCGGGCTTAGGGTCATATACTATGTACTATGATACGTCGCGTATTGGTCTCGGTGCGGTGTTGATGCAGGACGGTAGGGTGATTGCCTACGCGTCTAGAAAACTGAAGGTGCATGAGAAGAACTATCATGTCCACAACCTTGAGTTAGCAGCTGTTGTTCATGCCTTGAATATCTGGCGACACTATTTGTACGGTGTCCCTTGTGAGGTCTATACCGATCACCGGAGTCTACAACATCTGTTCAAATAGAAGGATCTTAACTTGCGACAACGGAGGTGGTTAGAGTTGCTTAAAGACTATGATGTCACCATTCTATATCATCCCGGGAAGGCCAATATGGTGGCCGATACCTTGAGTCACAAGGCAGAATGTTTGGGAAGCTTAGCATATCTACCGGTAGCAGAGAGGCCATTAGCCTTGGATGTTCAGGACTTGGCCAACCAATTTGTTAGATTGGATGTTTCTGAGCCGAGCCGAGTTTTGGCTTGTGTGGTTTCTCGGTCTTCTCTTTATGATCGTATCATAGAGAGTCAGTATGACGACCCTCATCTGCTTGTCCTCAAGGACACGGTTCAGCACGGCGATGCCAAGGAGGTCACTATTGGGGATGACAGTGTATTACGGATGCAAGGCGGGCAATGTGTGCCCAATGTAGATGGATTGCATGAGTTGATTCTCTAGGAGGCTCATAGTTCGCGGTACTCCATTAATCCGGGTGCCGCCAAGATGTATCAGGACTTTAAGGCAGCATTATTGGTAGAGGAGAATGAAGAAGGACATAGTGAAGTATGAAGCTCAGTGCCTAAACTGTCAGCAGGTGAAGTATGAGCATCAACGGCCAGGTGGATTGCTTCAGAAGCTAGAAATTCCATAGTGGAAATGGGAGTAGATTACTATGGATTTTGTTGTTGGGCTCCCTCAGACTCAGAGGAAGTTCGATGCAGTTTGGGTGATTGTGGATAGGTTGACCAAGTCAGCTCATTTCATTCCAGTGGTGACTACTTATTCTTTAGAGCAGCTAGCTCAGGTTTATATTTGTGAGATTGTCAGGCTTCATGGCGTGCTAGTATCTATCATCTATGAATGGGGTACGCAGTTTACATCGCGGTTCTGGAGAGCCGTGCAACATGAGTTAGGTATTCGGGTTGAGTTGAGCACAACATTTCACCCTCAGACGGATGAATAGTCTGAGCACACTATTCAGATATTGGAGGATATGCTTCGTGCGTGTGTGATGGAGTTTGGGGGTTCTTGGGATCAGTTCTTTCCACTTACGGAGTTTTCCTACAATAACAGTTATCAGTCGAGCATTCAAATGGACCTGTATGAGGCTTTGTATGGTAGGCAGTGCCGGTCTCCGGAGGGTTGGTTTGAGCGCGTAGGAGTGGCCAGAATACCACTTGAGGCTGGAAGTGCTGAATGAATATGGCGACTCACAAAGACCCTACCATGACGAGCTGCAACTGGGGCACGAGTACCATTATATGTGCCAGAATCTCAAGGCCTCTTGGCCTCCCTCTTCTCTCTATCCTTAGTCCACATACCCACCATATCTCCTAGCGATCCCCACTACCTTCTGGTATACGATGTCCATCTCCAACTCTCGGGCCATGCTAAATTTGATGCCGGGGTTTAGCCCCTCGATAAATCGATGGACTCACTCTCTAACAGTAGCAACCAAGGCTGGTGCATGCCTAGCCAAATCATTGAACCAGACCGCTTCAACACGGTCATAGAACCTTGGCCCAATTGCTCAAACTCTGCGCGCCATGCATCTCTGAGACTCTAGGGAACAAACTCCCTCAAGAACATATCCGACAACTGAGTCCAAGTGAGTGTAGTTGCCTCGGCTGGACTACCTAACTCATATGCTCACAAATACTGATAAGATGCTCCCTTAAGCTGGAAGTACTAAAAGCAACCCCACTAGACTCCACAATGCCCATAGTACGGAGGATATGGTGGCACTCCTCAAGAAAACAATAGTCATCCTCTAAAGCCAAGTTGCTGAAAGTAGGAGAGTGGTACTTCTTTTACCTCTCGAGCCTGAGATGCTCCCCCTCAAAAACTGTGGCCATAACCTCGGGCTGAACTGGGGCGACCGACTATACAAGTATGACCTCTAGGACCTGGTCAGCCTAGACCCGATGCTCTGGGGTACGGGCGGTGGGAGTCTGTTCTCCTCCCCTGACCTGAGATGTGGCAGGAGTAAGTGGGATCAACCCAACCTGAGCTAAAGTGCCAAACATGCTCATAAACTGTGCGAGAGTATCCTGAAGTGGTAGTGCAATAACATGCGTCTTAGGTGCCAACTCTCCAACTGGAGCTACTGGTGGCTCCTCTGTAGCAGCTTGTGCAGCTGTTCTAGTTGTACCACATGGACGTCCTCGGCCTCTACCCTAGCCTGGGCCCCAGCCTCTCACTACTCTAGGAGGGGGCGCGAGTGTCTGGTCATCTGATTCGGTTGTACATGTCCTCACCATCTGTGAGAGTATAGAAAGACAAAAATTTAGAATTCCAAAGTTAACAATTTTACACGTTAAGGAATCAAAGAAGTAAAGATTTTCCTAACAGTTCCATAACCTCTCGAAGATAAGTACAGAAATCTCTATACCGATCCGCGAGACTCTACTAAACCTGCTTGTGACTCATAACACCTATGAACCTAGAGCTCTGATACCAACTTGTCACGACCTTAAATTCTCTCCGTAGAATGTCGTGACAGTACCTAGTCTCTAAGACTAGGTAAGCCTAACAATATGCAAAAACATTAAATAAAACTTAGAATTTCAAAACTCCAACAATTTCATAAATAGAATCTATAAACACAATGCGTACAACTCCCCAAAACCTGGTGAAATATAAGTCTGAAACTCTAGATACAGTGCTGGACAACCCTATACATCATTGTCTATAAAAGTATAAAGAAATAAGAAAGAACATGATAGAAGGGGAATCTGAGGCCTGTGGACGCGGGCAGGTGTACCTTGAAGTCTCCAATAGCAAACTCAGTGCGCTAGTGCGATGTGCACAAAAACATGTGCAGAAGCGTAGTATGAGTACACCACAACATTACCCAGTAAGTGCCAAGCCTAACCGCGGAAGAGTAGTGACGAGGTCAGGTTAATGCTCTACTGGAGATAATAAGAAACAAGACGGAAGATATAATAATATAATGATTGTCACGACCCAAAATCCGCTATAGGTCGTGATGGAGCCTAATGTCGTTGTTAGGCAAGACAACAGTGATTAATCAACTTAGTTATTCATTTTATTATTTTCAAAATCATGAATCCCATTAAATAAGTAGAGTAAAACCTGGTACTCGTAGCAAATCCGTGATTTTATTTTTCGATTTTCGTATAAAATATAAATTACAAGGTGAAATTTTTATATTACGTGAACTACAATAATGAATATCCAGTAGGAACCCCCAAAACCTGGTGTCACAAGTGCATGAGCATCTACTAAGGAGTACAATAATAATACAACATATGTCTGGAACACAAGATAGATAGGAGAATATAAATAAATCTGATAGAGACTCTATATGCTATGGATCGTAACATGGAATGCAGCTCACCGTAAAGTCCCCGCAATAGCTGTGCCTTTGCGCCTAAAAGACCACCAAACATGTATATATACCTGCACAATAAGTGCAGCATATGTAAATCAATACGTACCCAGTAAGTATCTAGCCTAACCCTGGATGTGTAGTGACGAGGGGTCGACATCGACACTTGTGGTCTAATAACTCAAATGCAATAGGAAGTAAACAAATTAGACGGCAAGGTAATAAACAGTATAAACAAATATAGATATGTGGTATGATCCTCCTCCGAACAGTAAACTCAAGCTCTCAATTATCGGTCACCTCCTCAACCGGAGTGGATATGGAAAATGGTCCCCACTAGATAGATCGTCACAACTCGAATCAAGAAAACTCATGGATACGATGGCTTCTTGCCAAATATTACGCACGACGCTGCCGAGGTGAATGACCCGATCCCATAAGAGTAGTTATAGAAATGTCGAGGCGTACGGCCCGATCCCATAATAATGTGTGCACTGCCGAGGGTCGAACGACACGAATCATAGATGCATCTATTATACTGCCAAGGCGAACGACCCGCTCCCATGAGAATATGATACTTTAATGGGTCATTGACCCCACTCACGAAGATACGTGTGAGTTATGAAATTTAAAGAAGCTTTTCAATGAAAACGCACATCGTGAGAGGAATTCGTAAGGGAAATACAATTATTCTGCGACTAATCACATAGCTCATCAAATTTCTTACAATAGCGAGTTTATCACTCTACGCAAGCCTAGTCTCAAGTCGTAACACAAAATAAAGGAATTAAACACGCAAGGATAACTCAAATAGTACAATTAAGCATGGCGTAATCCTAAGACTACCCGGACAAATCAGGAATCCTAGCATACGCACGGAAACTCGTCACCTCATACGTGTGTAGCTCCCACAACATGTAGCACATAAGAATATAACACCTACGGGGTAAATTCCCCCACATAGGGTTAGATAGGTGTAATGACCCGGCCGGTCATTTTGAGCATTACAGCCCCGTTCCCCCGTTTACTGCTCCATTTGTGCTTTATAGCTATTGTATGACTTATCGGGTTAGTTAGTTCGGGTCCGAAGAGAATTTAGAGTGAAATGAGACACTTAGTCTCTTAAATGGAAAACTTAAGTTAGAAAAGTCGACCAGATGTTGATCTATGTGTAAACGACCTCGGATTCGAATTCTGATGATTCCAGTAGCTCCGTATGGTGATTTTGGACTTAAGAGCGTGTCCAAAAAATTATTTGGAGGTCCGTTATGTCACCTCGGGGTTGAAAATCGATTCTGAAAATTGGAATAGCTTCGTTATGTCATTTATGACTTATGTACAAAATTTGAGGTCAATCGGACGTGATTTGATAGGTTTCGGTGTCGTTTGTAGAATTTGGAAATTTTGAAGTTCATTAGGCTTGAATCTATGTGTGATTCATGTTTTTAGCATTGTTTAATGTGAATTGAGACTTCAACTAAGTTTGTATGATATTTTGGGACTTGTTGGTGTATTTGGTTGAGGTCCCGGGGGCCTCGGGTGAGTTTTGAATGGTTAACGGATCAATTTTTAGACTTGGAGTGTTGCTGGAAATTTTTGATATCTGTATCTTGTTTCCTTCTATGCTATGGCGTGAGAAGGTCTGCGATCGCATAGGGTTAATTGGGGGCGGTTGAGTTTTGTTCTATGCGATCGCGTAGCTATGGGATTTTGTGATTTGCGAACGCGTGGCTGAGACCGTGTTCGCATAGAGGAAATGGAGCAGAAGTGGAGGTCACGCATTTGTGCTTCCCGATCACGTGGACGAGTCCGCGATCGCGCAGGTTTGTGCATCAGTGATCCGCGTTCGCGAAGGCCAAATTTGGGGGCAGTTTCTTTTGTGCTTCGCGATCGCGTGAACTAATCTGCAATCGCATAGGGTCAACTTTTGGCAGTGGAAATGTGTGCTTCGCGATTGCGGGACTTGGTCCATGATCGCATAGAAGAAATGACTAGGCAGAGAGTTTAAGTTTTTAAAATGGGACTTCGTCCCATTTTCTATTTTTACCGATTTGGAGGTCGGGAAGAGGCGATATTTGGGATATTTTCAAGGAAAACAATGGGGTAAGTGTTCTTAACTTAATATTGGTCAAATTACCCGAATCCATGGTTGTTTTTAACATTTAATTGGTGAATTAAGTTGGAAAATTGTGAAAACCCTCTTGGTTTAATTTGAAGATTTGAGGGTCGAGTTGATGTCGGAATTTGGTGAAATTTGTATGGTTGGACTCGTGGTTGGATGGGTGTTCATATTTTGTAACTTTTGCCGGGTTCCGAGACGTGGGCCCCACAAGCGATTTTTTAGTTAATTTCGAATTTTTATTGGAAAATTAGTATTTCCTTGTGGAATTAATTCAATAATTTGTATTGACTGAATCGAATTAATTGTGGCTAGATACGAGGCTTTCGGAGACCAATTCTAGTAGCAAAGACATTGCAGAATATATAATTACACGATTTGAGGTAAATAACTCTTTTAATCTTGGAGCTGAGAGTATGAACCCTGAATATACGTATTATGTGAATTGTTTGAAGGTGACGCACATGCTAAGTGACGGGCGTGTGGGCGTGCACCATAGAAATTGTGACATAATTATTTCTGTAGAATTTTTGTAGTCAAATAATCTTGGCATTTTCTATGCAGTTTTATATGTTGAAGAAATTTAGCTGAGAATCATATTAGAAATCATGTTGAGGTTATATTCTAGTATTATTGGGACCCATAGAGGTCATATTGATGTGAATTATTTGTTTTAAATTGAAAATTTATATTCACTCATATTTATTTCATTGCATATCATATCTCAGTCTCTGTTGTTAATTATTGATACATCATATCATTATTTTTGGGCTTTTTTCATGACATTGTGAGCCCATGAGAGAGACTGGAGAGATTGATGACTGAGGGAGGCCGAGGGCCGGACTGTGAGGATATTTTCGGGATTGGGCTGCACGCCGCAGTAGGCCATGTTAGCTTTATATGTATTATTATTATTATTATTATTATTATTATTATTATTATTATTATTATTATTATTATTATTATTATTATTATTATTATTATTATTATTATTATTATTATTATTATTATTATTATTATTATTATTATTATTATTATTATTATTATTATTATTATTATTATTATTATGTGGATCGCGGCTTCCCGCCTACAGAAGACCTTATAGGCTTTATATAGCACGTGAGTTGTCCGTGCAACACGTGAGTTGTCCGTGCGGATCCAGCTATTTGTACTATAGCATGTGAGTTGTTTGTGCGGTTTATAGCGCTTGGGCTGAAGGAGCCCCTCCGGAGTTTGCACACACCCCTAGTGAGCGCGGTTGATATTATTGAGGAATGGATCTTCCCTGGACATGGATCTTGTCCGAAGTATTATATACCTGGAGATGGATCTTCTCCACGGGCTGGATTGGCCCTACTCGGTACTGAGTTACTGATGATCAGTTGATGTGTATATTCCGGGATGGATCTTCCCTGGGCCGGATTGGCCATATACAGTACCGAGTGATTGAGCATGATGAGTGGAATGTGTGAGATAGTGAGATTGAGTACTCTAAGAGTGTGAGTACAAGAGTTCGCCTCTGAGATACATTGCATTGACATGCACACATGACATACATGCATAGAGATGTATTTTCCTCATACTGTACGGTATCACGTCATTCATGACTTCCCACACATATTGGCATATGGGCATAATGGTGCAATTTTTTCACTGGATATCTGGAAAGAAAATGAAACATCTTATTTATTGTGGAATGGATTTTTGAGAAAAATTACGGTTTTCAAACTTACCCATATTTTTGGCAACAACGGTATACGATTTGAGTTTTTCACTGATATACTTGAAAGGCAGAACTATTTTTCAGAAATCATGATGGTGTTGAGCATTTTATTTATGAGTTACTTCTGGTATTACTTGTTTTATATTGTTATGAACTATTGTTGGTTATGGAAGTTGGACTCTAACCTTGGTACAAGCTCGTCACTACTTTCAATCTAAGGTTAGGTTTGTTACTTATTGAGTACATGGGGTCGGTTGTACTCATACTACACTTCTGCACCTTGCGTGTAAATATTGGCTGCTGATGTTGCTGTGTTCGTTGGGAGCTAGATCTGAAGATGTACCTGCGTTCCGGTTGTTGCTGCCTCTTGTTCATGGTAGCCTTAGATTCATAAAACTCTATTTATGTACTTTTTGAGCAGATGATGTATTTACTTCATACCAGCTTGTATACTCCATTCTTAGAAGCTCATGATTTGTACTACCAGTTCTTGGGGAATGTATAAGATTGAGATTTTTCTTTACTTAAATTGCTTCAATAATTGTTATTAGAATTGGATATTTGATAATTAGCTTACCTAGCGGGTTGGGTTAGGTACCATCACGACTAGTTGGATTTGGGTCATGACAAATTGGTATCAGAGCTCTAGGTTCATAGGTTCTACAAGTCATGAGCAAGTGTCTAGTGGAGTCTTACGGATCGGTATGATGATGTCCATAATTATCTTCGAGAGGCTACAGGGCATTTAGGATATATACTTCCTATCTTTCCTTCCTTATCGTGCGGAATTGATTCAGCTTGAGACATAACTCTTTGAATTCTTTCCACGTGTTCGTATGCGCACATGAGCGCTCGGTATCAGCTGTGCATCACCGGCTTGTGATTCTATGAACGAGGTTCGAGATGTGTATTATGTGTTTTGGTGATAGGACAGTCTGGAGGACTTGAGGCCATGGTTAGACCGCAACTTAAGCTCGGTAGCTCAGTTGTAACTTGTACATTTGGACTCATATGTCCGGTAATGTCCCTACGAGTGGAAGTTGTGGCTCGATGAGCGGTGAAATGGCCTTGTGATGAGTATGATGTAACTGCGGGATGTGTTAAGACAATTTGAATGTGGTGAGAAGTATTTCCTTGGAATGTAAAGGAAAAGCCATTGGGTGCTTGATTTTCATTTTGATGTAACGTACAGTCTCGAGTATTAATGTTTTGAAGGATCATTCACGTTGTTAAGTTTTGGGACAAATTAAATTCTCATGTCTTGTTAATGAGTTTGGACTCATGAATATTAAGTGATTGCGTAGTAATTGTGGATGCGAAAGGGTATAACAAGATACCAATTTGAGGCTAAGAAGGTGGGTTATCCCCTGCGGAGCAATCTACGTAGGTGTGTTCCTTATTATGTGAGTAGGGAGTTTCTTTTCTGCAAGCGGGGCGTATGTGTTGAGATTTGAATTTGAATCTGGTTGAGAAAGTTGACTTGAGTGTTAAGAGAAAGAATGCGAACTTAGCGGATGATTGAGGTATTTTATGGTTGGTGTTGCATGAGCTTGAAAAGAATTTTCTTTGGAACGACTGCAGTATCGTGGCAGTAATACGGTATGGGTATTGTGAGTTATCGTGTGTTTTAATATATGGCTTTGAGCCAAGTGGGGGAGCCTGCTGTTGACAGTTTAATTTCATGGTGACATGTTAAATTTTAGTTTTGGTTTGAGACATACCTGTGGATTAGTGATGACTTGTAGAGGTTGAGATCGAGGATGACTCGAGCAAGGAAATTCCTAAATACGGGTTACATTACACTTTATGAAAATATGAAAAACATGGGATGAGTGAGTTGTTAATTGCGAATGATGTAGTGCATACGGAGTATGAATTTGATCAGTGGTGTTAAGGCAGGATTACCTCTTGGGTGTTGTTGTGCTAAATGGGGCATGTATCTTTCGGCCCGTTTGGGCGGTGCTATTGATATTTGAGCAGAGTGGACGACTCTTGAGAAAGTTCTAATGGATTCAAGATTAGTATGTAACAATTGAGAATTTTTGGCGGAATTGATTATGGCTAAAATCTGAGATTTAGGTTGGATGGTGTCGAGACTTGTGGCATTTTTGTATATCATTATGGATTTTATATTTCGGTATCAGTATGGTAATGGATATGATAGGTTCTTTGGGTGCTTATGATGTGGGGTTTTTCTGCAGGTACTTTGTGGCAATACTCTTGGGTTTGGCGACCTGCGTGGCTTGGTTGAGTTAGAGAGATTCAGTTCTGATGGCTTGATTATGTGCAAATGGATTCCAAGGCATTCTCGAGGATCTACCACGGTTTGAGATGGATATTTCCTACCGGCCTGAGGAGCATGTTGAGTAGTGTGATTTTCTACCGGATGATATCAAATGGAAGGCTTCTGGCTGATCAGATTTGTATTCTACTTGTGACTCAGAATAATTATGAGGTTCTCGTATTTTTCATATGATGGCATGATATATGTAGGTGTTGTGCGGGGTTTATATTTACATATACAAGGTGGCAGTTCATTCTTGAAAAGGAAGATCATGAATTTTGGACAGAATGGTCAGTCTCAAATATTTAGATAAATGTTATAACTACTCGGTAATCCCTGAGAAGGGTGTGCATTTCAAAAAGTACATAGTGTTTTGATTTACGGATATTCATTGGTATTGCGGTACTCACCTGTTTGATAGACTACTGATATTCAGATTTTTACTATGTGGCGCGGGAGAATTATAGAAGTATTCCCCATGGGATGATCGTGCATGGAAGATGTGCTAGTCATTCTAGTGATGGAGTTGGGATCAGTTACGGCGATTCATGTGTTCGATGAATTTGGAGACTGGGAGTTCTCCGAAGCATATTGTTTCGGGTGGCGACCTGTTTGAGGTGAGTATTTTATTTAAACTCAGTGGAGGCACTAGTTTCATTAATTATTTGTGATAGTTACGCACTATAAGTGTACTTGTTTAATTGCTCCTGTATGATATACTGGGACTGGAGGCGTGTGACCATGCCAGGCGATTCATATTATTGGCACATGAGTTGTCCGTGCCGTGTGTGGGAATTGTATTTCTATGATAATTTATCTAATTCATTAATTTCCTTCCTCTACAATTGTGCACATATGCCTACGGTGATCCTCTTCACATAATTTGAGGAGTTGGTTGTAACATTGTGGTTGTGGTGGTGTTTGTTGAACTTGCAATACAGTTCTCTTCCTTGAGACATCTCCCATATTTGGGTACACTAATTGCGCAGATGTGACTGGAGTTATATTGATGTGGCGTGTCCGTGGAATAGTTGCATTTAATAATGTAAGGTAATTGGACCTAGAATGGGTACTATCATGTTTGATCACAGTATATTCGGAAGGATAATATTGAAAGTCGTCTTAGCAAGTGATTATGGTTCTAGTTGGGGCGAGAGAGCTCCATGACTTGTTGATCTGATAAGAGGTCATGAGATTTCTACATGTTTCTTTTATTATCAACAATATACGAAGGTTTTGGAATGAGGTTTGGCTTGATATGGGGTTTAATACTAGTACTGGGTTAGTTGGAGTAGTTACTGTGATCAGGAGTGGTGCTGCGAGCATGCGAGATGTGTAGTGTGTTATGTTAATATATCTGAGGTCATGGTTATGGCTTGATACAACTTGTTTAGACTCATAACAGTATGTAAATGTAAGATTCGTTTCTTGAAAGAAATTCTAAAGGTTGGAAATTGAATTTCAAGGTTTTGGGCTAAGGTTAAATCAATGATTTCATTTGTATTGTGGTGTCAGGCCTATTTAGAATAGGGTGACGTGGTATCACCCCCGGGTACGTGTGTGGTAATATGGAATAGTGATTTGATGGCTTGGAAACAACTCTTGGCACGTTCGAGGACGAACATATGTTTAAGTGGGGGAGAATGTAACGACCCGGCCGATCGTTTTGAGCATTACAACCCAGTTGCCCCATCTACTGCTATGTTTGTGCTTTATAGCTGTTGTATGACTTATCGGGTTAGTTAGTTCGGGTCTGGAGAGAATTTAGAGTGAAATAAGACACTTAGTCTCTTAAATGGAAATCTTAAGTTGGAAAAGTCGACCGGATGTTGATCTATGCTTAACGGCCTCGGATTTGAATTTTGATAATTCTAGTAGCTCCGTATGGTGTTTTTGGACTTAGGAGCGTATCCGAAAAATTATTTGGAGGTCCGTAGTGGAATTAGGCCTGAAATGGCAAAAGTTGAATTTTTGGGAAGTTTGACCGGGGGTTGACTTTTTGATATCGGGGTTGAAAATCGATTCTGAAAATTAAAATAGCTTCGTTATGTCATTTATGACTTGTGTGCAAAATTTGAGGTCAATCGGACGTGATTTGATAGGTTTCGGCGTCGTTTGTAGAATTTGGAAATTTCGAAGTTCATTAGCCTTGAATCTATGTGTGATTCGTGTTTTTAGCATTGTTTGATGTGAATTGAGACTTCAACTAAGTTCGTATGATGTTTTGGGACTTGTTGGTGTATTTGGTTGAGGTACCGGGGGCCTCGGGTGAGTTTCAAATGGTTAACGGATCAATTTTTACAATTGGAGTATTGCTGAAAATTTTTTAATATCTGTATCTGGTTTCCTTCTACGATATCGCGTGAGAAGGTCTGCGATCGCGTCGGGTTAATTTGGGGCTGTTGAGGTTTTTTCTATGCGATCGCCTGAGGAGGAATACGATCGCGTAGCACTGGGATTTTGTGATTTGTGAACGCGTGGCTAAGGCCGCGTTCGCGTAGAGGAAATGGACCAGAAGTGGAGGTCACGCGTTTGTGCTTCGCGATCACGTAGGTTTGTGCATCAGTGATCCGCGTTCGCGTGGATTCAACTGCATTCGTGAAGGCCAAATTTTGGGAGGTGGGGGCAGTTTCTTATGTGCTTCGCGATAGCGTGAACTAATCCGCGATCACATAGGGTCAATTTTGGCAGTGGAAATGTGTGCTTCGCGATCGCGGGACTTGGTCCGCGATCGCATAGAAGAAACGACTGGGCAAAGAGTTTAAGTTCTGAAAACCATTTTTACCGATTTGGAGGTCGGGAAGAGGCAATATTTGGGAGATTTTCAAGGAAAACAACGGGATAAATATTCTTAACTCAATATTGGTCAAATTACCCGAATCCATGGTTGTTTTTAACATTTAATTGGTGAAATAAGTTGGAAAATTGTGAAAGCCCTCTTGGTTTAATTTGAAGATTTGAGGGTCGAGTTGATGTCGGAATTTAGTGAAATTTGTATGGTTGGACTCGTGGTTAGATGGATGTTCATATTTTATAACTTTTGTTGGGTTCTGAGACGTGGGCCCCACGGGCGATGTTTGAGTTAATTTCGGATATTTATTGAAAAATTAGTATTTCCTTATGGAATTAATTACAATAATTTGTATTGACTGGATCGAATTAATTGTGGATAGATACGAGGCTTTCAGAGACCAATTCTCGTAGCAAAGGCATTGCAGAATAAAGAATTACACGATTTGAGGTAAGTAACTGTAATGACCCAACCGGTCATTTTGACATTTAGAACCCCGTTCCCTAAAATAAAACTTTCTGTATGTGCTTTTAGTGATTTATGACTTGCGGAGATGGTTGGTTCGGGATTTGGAAGTGTTTGGGTTGAAATCAGAACACTTGGTTCCTTAAGTTGGCTTTAAAAGGCCAAGTTTGACCTCGGTCAACATTTTGAGAAAATGACCTCGGAATAGAATATTGATGATTCCTACAGCTCCGTATGGTGATTTTGGACTTAGGAGCATGTTCAGAATTTTATTTGGCAGTCCGTAGTTAAATTAGGCTTGAAATGGCTAAAATAGGAACTTAAGTTTGGAAGTTTGACCGGGGAGTTGACTTTTTGATATTGCAGTCGAAATCCAGTTCCAAAATTTTTTAATAGCTCTGTTATGTTTTTTATGACTTGTGTGCAAAATTTGAGGTCAATCGGACTTGATTTGATAGGTTTCGGTACCGAATGTAGAAGTTGAAAATCTTAAGTTTCATTAAGCTTGAATTGGAGGATGATTTATGGTTTTAGCGTTGTTTGGTGTGATTTGAGTGTTCGACTAAGTTCGTATGATATTTTGGGAATTGTTGGTATATTTGGTTGAGGACCCGAGGGGCTCGGGTGAGTTTCGGATGGCTAACGGATCATTTTTGGCTTTTGGGAGATTGCTGATAGCTGCTGGAATTTTCCTCTGATTTCCTTATACGCGATCGCGTAAGTCCGTCTGCGATCGCGTAGGGTAATTTGGGCAGTTGGAAATTTGTTTTATGCGATCGCGTGGGCAAGTCCACGATCGCGTAGGTTTGGCAAGCCGTGCTGTGCGAACGCGTGGCTAGGACTGCGTTCGCGAAGAGGAAACGAAGCCGAAGCTGGACCACGCGCTAAATGCTTCGCGATCGCGTGAGGAGGCTCGCGATCACGTAGGCTTGCAGAGACTGTGCTTCGTGATCACGTGGGATTTTTTGCGATCGCATAGGGTTATTTTTTGGGCAGAATAATTTGTGCTACGCGATCGTGTGAGTTGGTCCGCGATCGCGTAAAAGAATCACTGGGCAGAGAGTTTAAGTTCTAAAAATGGGACTTCGTCCCATTTTTCATTTTTAATGATTTGGAGCTCGGATTTGGACGATATTTGGGAGATTTTCAGAGAAAACAATGTGGTAAGTGTTCTTAACTCAATATTAGTTAAATTATCCGAATCCATCACTATTTTTATCATTTAATTGGTGAATTAAGTTGGAAAAGTTTTAAAACCCTCTTGAATATATTTGAGGATTTGAGGGCCGATATGTTATCAGAATTTAGTAATTTTGGTATGGGTAGACTCGTAATTGAGTGGGCGTTCATATTTTGTAACTTTCGTCGGATTCCGAGACGTGGGCCTCACAGGCTATATTTTGAATTAATTTCGAATTTTTATTGAAAATTATTGTATTTTCTTATGGAATTGATTCCTATAGTTTTTAGTGATTGTATCGAATTATTTTGGCTAGATTCGAGCTAGACAGAGTTGGATAATCGTGAAAAAGGCCTTCAAGTGGATTAAATTGGAGCAAAATTGAGGTAAGTCTCTTGTCTAATCTTGTGAGGGAGAAATTACCTCATAGGTGATTAAATTAATAATTGTTGCTAATTGTGGTGGCTACGTACGCACGAGGTGACGAGAGTCCGTGCGTAGCTACTATTAATGCTAAAGTCCGGATAGTTTAGGACTCAAAAGCATGAATTACTTGTGAAATTTGTATTCTTTACTTGTTTAAAAGTATTATATATATATATATATATATATATATATATATATATATATATATATATATATATATATATATATATTGTGAATTGTTAGGTAAAAATATTAAAAGATGAGAATCTCATATGCTTAATATTTTCTGTTTAAATTAATTATTGTTAAAATAAATTGTTCATCCTCCCGAATTTATCTTATTATAAATATACTCTCCTTCCGGAGGTACATAAGAAAATGTTCTCCTTTCTTGTGGAGCGGGCCGAATGCCTCGACAGGATAGATGCATCTATGGATCGCGCCGCACGTCTCTCGGCAGTGTACACGACACTCTGGATCGGGTCGTACGACCTCGGCCTAATTATAATAATTACACGATACTTTGATAGTTTATTGCAGCTTGTGAAGCTAATTGATAAATTGAAAATATTTGAAATTTAAAGAATTATTATTCCTGCTTGTTAAGGAATTATTGTTATTCCTGTAAATGAGACTAATTGATAAATTGGAAATTTATTGGAATTGAAGGAATTTAATTAATATATTGAGAATTGTTGCATTTGAAGGAATTTAATTATTTCTGCTGGTTAAATAAATTATTGTAAATTCTGTGAATCATGCTGATTTAAATATTCTAGTTTTATTTCAATTATTATTATTGACCCATAGTGAGTGTCAAAGTCGGCCATCTGGTCTCTACCACTTCGAGCTTAGGCTTGATACTTACTGGGTACACGTTGTTTACGTACTCATGCTACACTTGCTGCACTTTTCGTGCAGGATTTGAGGCAGGTACTAGTGGAGGACCTATCATCGTACATCCACATTATCCAGAGTTGTAGTGGTGAGCTGCTTTCTGGGCCGTTTTGCAGCAACCAGTGCCTCTTCCTAAAAACTTATTTCTGTCTACTTTATTTCAGACAATATTTATAATTATTTTTGTATAATCAACTAGATGTTCATACACTTGTGACACCAGGTCTTGGCACACACATTGGTAGAATTTATAGTTAATTATTTATCTTGGATTTAAATTAATCGATATCTTTTATATTTTCTTTAATATTGCTAGTAAAATAATAAAAATTACTTAGAAAATTATTCTGAAAATAATTGATGTATGTTTAAATTACTAGTTGGTTTGCCTAGCTTTAGTGTTGGGCGCAATCACGACCTATAGGTGTAATTGGGTCGTGACAATATGGTATCAGAGCAGTAGGTTCACGTAGGTCTCACATGTTATGAGCAGACCTAGTAGAGTCTTGCAGATCGGGTACGGAGACGTTTGTACTTATCTTCGAGAGGCTATAGGGTGTTAGGAAACTACCTTTCTTCATATTCCATCGTGCAATTAATGTAGTACTAAATATCCTTCTCTTATTCTCTCACAGATGGTGAAAACGCGCTCTAATGAGGTTCCAAACCAGGGAAGAGCTACTCCCCCAGTTGCTAGAGGTCGAGGCCTAGGGAGGGCTCCAGCCCGTGGTTGGGGGCGAGGACATCCCAGGATTGTTCCAATTATGCCGCCAATGGGTCCAGTAGAGAACCCCATTGTTGAGGAACAGGGTGAGGTGCTTGTGACAGAGCCAGCTCTGGTGGATTTCACATCTGCTCCGGGATTTCAGGATGTCATGGGTCGTATGTTGCGGTTCATGGACAATATAACTCAGGCCGGTTTATTTTCGGCAGACCCAACCGTGCAAGCTCATGGACAGGCAGCTTTTGTATATCAGACCCAAGGTGCACTACCTGTGGGTGGAGCCCAGCCAGTGGCAGCAGCTACACCTGAGCCCAGGCCAGCTGCAGCCGCTGATCCCCGGGATTTCATTGATCGGTGCAAGGATAGACTGTACAACATGAGGATATTGGAGTTTCATGGGGTATACTTTTCTACTTTTCAGCTATAGGGCAGAGCCCGTAGATGGTGGCAGTCTTATGTTCTTGGCAGACCAGCAGATTCTCCTCCCATGACTTGGGACAGGTTCACCCGTATCTTCCTGGACAGGTGTATTCCACCCTCCCAGAGGGAAAAGTTGCAGTTTCAGTTTGAGCAGCTCCAGCAGGGTCAAATGTTAGTGACCGATAATGAGGCGAGGTTCTATGAGTTATCTCGCCATGCACTTATGATACTCCTTACTGAGGCGGAGAGAGTGCGGAGGTTTGTTGCGGGTTTACATACTGGCATTCAGGACACTATGGCTCGAGAGGTTGAGATGGGTACTTCTTATGAGCTAGTCGTGGAGATAGCCCGTAGGATTGAGGGTGTACGTCAGCGGAGATGAGAGCAGGTTATGAGAGATAAGCGGTTTAGGTATTCTAGAGAGTTCAGAGGTGCTCCGTCTGGGGGAAGAGGTCAGTTCGTGAGAGGGCAGTCCAGTAGGTCCCCATATCCAGCACCACCGCCTCCTCGAGGTGCTCTAGTGCGACCCTATCTAAGTGCTATACCATAGAGTTCTTATCACCCACCAGCTATTCAGGGTCCTTCTAGTGGGTATTTAGGTCCCTAGGGCCAGACACTTAGTCAGCATGCCATCGCACCAAAGAGTTGTTATGAGTGCGGGGATCCCAGTCACATACGAAGATTTTGCCCCAAACTTTGGGGTAAACTAGTGCAACAGGGTCAGCAACTTATGATTACAGGACCAGCTGCTCCACCAGTTGTCCGACCTCCAAGAGGTGAAGGACAGGTGGGTAGGGCCGCCCTAGAGGTGGAGGTCATCCAGGTGGAGGCCAGCCAGTTGGTGCTCCAGCTCGGTTCTATGCTTTTCCGGCCAGACCAGATGCAGAGGCCTCAGATGCCGTAATTACAAGTATTATTTCTATTTGCGGCAAAGATGCCTCAATAATATTTGATCCAGGATCTATGTATTCATATGTGTCATCTCTATTTGCTCCATTCCTGGGTGTTTCTCGTGAGTCCTTGAGTACTCCTATTTATGTATCCACTCCTTTGGGCGATTCTGTGGTTGTGAACCGGATCTACCGGTCCAGTATTATTACATTCAATTGTTATGAAACTAGAGCAGATCTTCTATTGCTTGAGATGACCAATTTTGAAATTATTCTGGGCATGGACTGGTTATCTCCATATCATGCAATTCTAGATTGTCATGCCAAGACTGTTACCTTGGTTATTCCAGCATTTCCTAAGCTGGAGTGGAAGGGTTCGTCTGTTAGTTCATTTAATCGAGTTATTTCTTTTATAAAGGCTCAACACATGGTTGAGAAGGGTTGTTTAGCCTATCTAGCTTATGTTCGAGATACTACTGCAGAGACTCCTGCTATTGATTCAGTTCCTGTAGTTCGGGAGTTCTCTGATGTATTTCCTTCAGATCTTCCAGGTATGCCACCTGATCGTGAGATTGATTTATGTATTGACTTGGCTCCAGATACCCAACCTATATCTATCCCACCGTATCGTATGGCTCCGAAAGAATTGAAAGAATTGAAAGAACAAATTGAGGAGTTACTAGCCAAAGGGTTCGTCAAACCGAGTGTATCGCCTTGGGGTGCACCGGTATTATTTGTGAATAAGAAGGATGGAACGATGCGAATGTTCATTGATTATCGTCAATTGAACAAAGTCACTATTAAGAACAAATACCCATTGCCGCGTATTGATGATCTATTTGACCAGTTGCAGGATGCTAGGGTGTTCTCTAAGATCGACTTGAGGTCGGAGTATCATCAGTTGATGATTCGGGATTCGTATGTTCCAAAGACTACTTTTTTAACTAGATATGGTCATTATGAGTTTCTGGTGATGTCTTTTGGTTTAACTAATGCCCCGACAACGTTTATGGATCTGATGAACAGGGTGTTCAGGCCATATATTGATTCGTTTGTCATTGTGTTTATTTATGACATTTTGATCTACTCGCGCAGTAAGGAGGAGCATGAACAACATATGAGAGTAGTGCTTCAGACATTGCGGTAACAAAAGTTATATGCTAAGTTCTCTAAATGTGAGTTCTAGCTTCAGTCTGTAGCATTTTTGGGGCATATTGTATCGGGTGAGGGCATTAAAGTTGATCCCAAAAGGATTGAGGCAGTTCAGAATTGGCATCGTCCCACTTCGGCGACTGAGATCAGGAGTTTTCTGGGTTTAGCAGGTTATTATCGTCGGTTCGTGGAAGGTTTTTTTTACCTATTGCAGCACCTTTGACCAAATTAACCTAAAAGGGTGCTCCATTCTGATGGTCCGATGATTGTGAGGTGAGCTTTCAGAAGCTCAAGACATCATTGACTACAACACCAGTGTTAGTGTAACCTTATGGTTCGGGGATGTATATAGTGTATTGTGACGCTTCATGCGTTGGCTTGGGTTATGTATTTATGCAGGAAAGGCGAGTTATTGCATATGCTTCACGTCAGCTGAAGCCCCACGAGAAGAATTATCCAATAAATGATTTGGAGTTAGCTGCGATTGTTCACGCTCTTAAGATTTGGAGGCATTATCTTTATAGGGTGTCTTGTGAAGTTTACACTGATCATCGTAGTTTGCAGCATTTGTTCAAGTAGAGTGACCTAAATCTGAGACAGCGCAGATGGCTTGAGTTACTAAAATATTATGATATTACTATCTTGTATCATCTGGGCAAAGCAAACGTGGTTGCAGACGCCTTGAGTAGAAAGGCAGAGGGTATGGGTAGTTTGGCTTTCATTTCAGCAGAGGAGAGGCCATTAGCTTTGGATATTCAGTCCTTGGCCAACAGACTTGTGCGGCTGGATATATCAGAGCCCAACCGAGTTCTTGCATGTGTTGTAGCTCAGTCTTCACTATTTGAGCAGATCAAGGCTCACCAGTATGATGATTCACACTTAATGGTTCTTCGAGAAATGGTGCTACGGAGTGGTGCCAATGAAGTTACTATTGGAGCGGATGGTGTTCTGCGACTCCATGATCATCTATGTGTTCCTAATGTAGATGGATTGAGGAAATAGATCCTAGAGGAGACACACAGTTCTCGGTATTCTATTTATCCAGGTGCTACGAAGATGTATCGTGACATGAGGCAGCATTATTGGTGGCGACAAATGAAAAAGGACATAGTTGAGTATGTAGCTAGGTGTCTAAATTGCCAGCAAGTTAAATATGAGCACCAAAGGCTAGGTGGCCTACTTCAGCATGTGACTATACCAGAGTGAAATGGGAACGTATCACTATGGACTTTGTAGTCGGGTTGCCGCAGACCTTGCGGAAGTTTGATGCAGTTTGGGTCATTGTCGACAGGTTGACCAAGTCGGCACACTTTATTCCGGTTGTGACTACGTATACTTCAGAGAGGTTGGCCCAAATTTATATTCAGGAGATAGTTTGGTTGCACGGTGTGCCAATTTCCATCATATCAGATAGAGGTTCTCAGTTTACTTCACATTTCTAGAGAGCACTACAGACTGAGTTGGGGACCCGTGTAGAGCTCAGCACAGCCTTTCATCCGCATACCGACGGGCAGTCAGAGTGGATAATTCAGATTTTGGAGGATATGCTCAGGGCATGTGTGATTGACTTTGGAGATCAGTGAATCATTTTTTGCCTTTGGCCGAGTTTTCTTATAATAACAGTTACCAATCCAGCATCGAGATGGCTCCATTTGAGACTTTATATGGTCGGCGATATCCTTCGCCCATCGGATGGTTTGATGCCGGTGAGTCTAAGTTATATGGTACTGATTTGGTGAAAGATGCCTTGGAAAAGGTAAAGTTGATTTAGGACCGACTTCGTACAACACAGTCCAGACAGAAGAGTTACGCGGATCAGAAAGCGCGTGATTTATCATTTATAGTGGGTGAAAAAGTTCTCTTGAAGGTTTCGCCGATGAAGGGAATCATGAGATTCGGGAAGAAGGGCAAAATGAGCCCACGGTTTATACCATTTGAGGTGTTGAGACGAGTTGAGGAGGTTGCTTATGAGCTTGCATTGCCTCCAGTCTATCGGGAGTTCATCCGATTTTCCATGTATCTATGCTCCGGAAGTATCATGCCGACCTATCACATGTGTTAGACTTCAACACAGTCCAACTAGATAATTGTTTGGGCTATGAAGAAGAACCAATTGCCAAGTTGAGGTCTAAGAGGATTTCCGCAGTAAAAGTCCAGTGGAGGGGCCAACTAATCAAGGAAGCGACTTTGGAGGCCGAGAAAACATGCGGAGCAGATATCCACACTTATTCAGCACTCCAGGTACAATTCTAAACCCGTTCGAGGACGAACGTTTCTTTAAGAGGTGGAGAATGTAATGACCCAACCGGTCATTTTAACTTTTAGAAGCCCGTTCCCTAAAATAAAACTTCCCCTATGTGCTTTTAATGATTTATGACTTGCGGGGATTGTTGGTTAGGGATTTGGAAGTGTTTGGGTTGAAATCGGAACACTTGGTTCCTTAAGTTGGCTTTAAAAGGCCAAGTTTGACTTCGGTCAACATTTTGAGAAAATGATCCCGGAATAGAATTTTGACGATTCCAACAGCTCCGTATGGTGATTTTGGACTTAGGAACGTTTTCGGAATTTTATTTGGAAGTTCGTAGTTAAATTAGGCTTGAAATGTCTAAAATAGGAATTTAAGTTTGGAAGTTTGACCCGGGAGTTGACTTTTTGATATCGGAGTCGGAATCTAGTTCCGAAAATTTTCATAGCTCCATTATGTCATTTATGACTTGTGTGCAAAATTTGAGGTCAATCGGACATGATTTGATAGATTTCGGTATCGAACGTAGAAGTTGGAAATCTTAAGTTTCATTAAGCTTGAATTGGAGGATGATTCATGATTTTAGCGTTGTTTGGTGTGATTTGAGGGTTCTACTAAGTTCGTATGATATTTTGGGACTTGTTGGTATATTTGGTTGAGGATCCGAGGGGATCGGGTGAGTTTCAGATGGTTAACGGATCATTTTTGGCTTTTAGGAGATTGCTGATAGCTGCTGGAATTTTCCTCCGATTTCCTTATACGTGATCGCGTAAGTCTGTCTGCGATCGCGTAGGGTAATTTGGGCAGCTAGATATTTGTTCTATGCGATCGCGTGGGCAAGTCCGCGATCGCGTAGGTTTGGCAAGCCGTGCTATGCGAACGTGTGGCTAAGACCGCGTTCGCGAAGTAGAAACGAAGTTGAAGCTGGACCACGCGCTTAATGCTTCGCGATCGCGTGTGGAGGCTCGCGATCGTGTAGACTTACGGAGACTGTGCTTCGCGATCGCGTAGGGTTATTTTCTAGGCAGAATAATTTGTGCTACGCGATCGCGTGAGTTGGTCCGCGATCGCGTAGAAGGAATCACTGGGCAGAGAGTTTAAGTTCTGAAAATAGGACTCTATTTTTAACGATTTGGAGCTCGAATTTGGACGATGTTTGAGAGATTTTCAGAGAAAACAATGGGGTAAGTGTTCTTAACTCAATATTGGTTAAATTATCCGAATCCATCACTGTTTTTATCATTTAATTGGTGAATTAAGTTGGAAAACCCTCTTGGATAGATTTGAGGATTTGAGGGCCGAATTGTTATCGGAATTTAGTAATTTTGGTATGGGTAGACTCGTGGTTGAGTGGGCGTTCATATTTCGTAACTTTTTCCGGATTCCGAGACGTGGGCCTCACGAGCTATATTTTGAGTTAATTTCGGATTTTTATTGAAAAATATAGTATTTTCTTATGGAATTGATTCCTATAATTTTTAGTGATTGTATCGAATTATTTTGGCTAGATTCGAGCCAGACAGAGTTGGATAATCGTGGAAAAGAACTTCTAGTGGATTAAATTGGAGCAACTTGAGGTAAGTCTCTTGTCTAATCTTGTGAGGGGGAAATTACCTCATAGATGATTAAATTAATAATTGTTGCTAATTGTAGGGGCTACGTACGCACGAGGTGACGAGAGTCCGTACGTAGCTACTATTATTGCTAAAGTGCGGATACTTTAGGACTCAAAAGCATGAATTACTTGTGAAATTTGTATTCTTTACTTGATTAAAATTATTTGATATATATATATAGTGAATTGTTAGGTAAAAATATTAAAAGATGAGAATCTCATATGCTTAATTTTTTCTGTTTAAATTAATTATTGTTAAAAGAAATTGTTCATCCTCCCGAATTTATCTTATAATAAATATACTCTCCTTCCGGAGGTACATAAGAAAATGTCATCATTTCTTGTGGAGCGGGCCGAATGCTTCGACAGGATAGATGCATCTATGGATCGCGCCGTACGTCCCTCGGTAGTGTACACGATACTCTGGATCGGGCCGTACGACCTCAGCAGAAATCGTGCCTAATAATAATAATTACACGATACTTTGATAGTTTATTGCAGCTTATGAAGCTAATTGATAAATTGAAAATCTTTGGAATTTAAAGAATTATTATTCCCGCTTGTTAATCAATTATTGTTATTCCTGTAAATGAGACTAATTGATAAATTAGAAATTTATTGGAATTGAAGGAATTTAATTAATATTTTGAGAATTGTTACATTTGAAGGAATTGAATTATTTCTGTTGGTTAATAAATTATTGTAAATTCTGTGAATCATGCTTATTTAGATATTCTAGTTTTATTTCAATTATTATTATTGACCCATAGTGAGTGTCAAAATCGACCATCTCGTCTCTACCACTTCGAGATTAGGCTTGATACTTACTGGGTACACGTTGTTTACGTACGCATGCTACACTTGCTGCACTTTTTGTGCAGGATCTGAGGCAGGTACTAGTGGAGGACCTATCATCATACATCCACATTATCCCGAGGCGTTGTGGTGATCTGCTTTCTGGGCCGTTCTGCAGCAACCAGTGCCTCTTCCTAAAAATTTATTTTTGTCTACTTTATTTTAGACAGTATTTATAATTGTTTTTGTATAATCTACTAGATGCTCATACACTTGTGACACCAGGTCTTGGCACACACATTGGTAGAATTTGGAGTTGATTATTTATCTTGGATTTAAATTAACCGGTATCTTTTATATTTTCTTTAATATTTCTAGTAAAATAATAAAAAGTACTTAGAAAATTATTCTGAAAATAATTGATGTATGTTTAAATTACTAGTTGGCTTGCCTAGATGTAGTGTTGGGCACCATCATGACCTATAGGTAAAATTGGGTCGTGACAGTAACTATTCTAATCTTGGAGCTGAGGGTATGAACCCTGAATATACGTATTATGTGAATTGTTTGAAGGTGACGCACATGCTAGGTGACGGGCGTGTGGGCGTGCACCATAGAAATTATGTCGTAATTGTTTCCATGGAATATTTGTAGTCAAATAATCATGGCATATTCAATGCAGTTTTATATGTTGAAGAAATTTAGCTGAGAATCATATTAAAAATCATGTTGAGGTAATGTGCCAGTATTATTGGGATCCACAAAGGTCATATTGCTGTGAATTATTTATTTTAAATTGAAAATTCATACTCAGTCATATTCATTTCATTACATATCATATATCAGTCTCTGTTGTTATTTATTGATATATCATATCATCATTTTGGGCTATTTTCATGACATTGTGAGCCCATGAGAGAGAGACTAGAAAGATTGATGACTGAGGGAGGTCGAGGGCCAGACTGTGAGGATATTTTTGGGATCGGGTTGCACGCCGTAGCAGGCCATGTTGGCTTTATATGTATTATTATTATTATTATTATTATTATTATTATTATTATTATTATTATTATTATTATTATTATTATTATTATTATTATTATTATTATTATTATTATTATTATTATTATTATTATTATTATTATTATTATTATTATTATTATTATTATGTGGATCGGGGCTGCCCGCCTGCAACAGGCCTTATAGGCTTTATATAACACGTGAGTTGTCTGTGCAGATCCAAATATTTGTACTATAGCACGTGAGTTGTCCGTGTGGTTTATAGCGCTTGGGCTGAAGGAGCCCTTCCGGAGTCCGCACACACCCCCAGTGAGCGCGGTTGATATTATTAAGGGATGGATCTTTCCTGGACATGGATCTTGTCCGAAGTATTATATACCTGGAGATGGATCTTCTCCACGGGCTGGATTGGCCCTACTCGGTACTGAGTGACTGATGATCAGTTGATGTGTATATTCCGGGATGGATCTTCCCTAGGCCAGATTGGTCATATACAGTACCGAGTGATTGAGCATGATGAACGGTATATGTGAGAAAGTGAGATTGAGTACTCTGAGAGTGTGAGTACAAGAGTTCGTCTCTGAGATACATTGCATTGACATGCACACATGACATGCATGCATATAGATGTATTTTCCTCATGCTGTACGGTATCACGTCATTTATGACATCTCACACATATAGGCATATGGGCATAGTGGTGCATTTCTTTCACTGGATATCTGGAAAGAAAATGAAACATCTTATTTATTGTGGAAAGGATTTTTGGGAAAAATTATGGTTTTCAAACTTACTCATATTTTTGGCAACAACGGTATACGATTTGAGTTTTTCACTGATATACTTGAAACACAGAACTATTTTTCAGAAATCATAATTTTGTTGAGCATTTTATTTTTGAGTTACTTCTGGTATTACTTGTTTTATATTGTTATGATCTATTGTTGGTTATGGAAGTTGGACTCTGACCTTGGTATAAGCTCGTCACTACTTTCACCCTAAGGTTAGGTTTGTTAATAATTGAGTACATAGGGTCGGTTGTACTCATACTACACTTCTGCACCTTGCGTGCAGATGTTGGCTGCTGATGTTGCTGTGTTCGTTGGGAGCTGGATCTAAAGAAGTACTTGCGTTCCGGTTGTTGCTGCCTCTTGTTCATGGTAGCCTTAGATTCATAAAACTCTGTTTAAATACTTTTCGAACAGATGATGTATTTACTTCATACCAGCTTGTATACTCCATTCTTAGAAGCTCATGATTTGTACTACCAGTTCTATGGGAATGTATAAGATTGAGATTTTTCTTTACTTAAATTGCTTCAATAATTGTTATTGGAATTGGATATTTGATAATTGGCTTACCTAGCGGGTTGGGTTAGGTGCCATCATGACTAGTCGGATTTGGGTCGTGACAACAGGAGGCTTACCTTGCTCCGAAGTTCCATAACCGGCTCCAACGCCTCTCTAACACCTTAAACCAAATGCCCATCGATCCGAACTAGTCAGTCAAAACTTTATGTGCAAGTCACAAATCACGATACAAACCTATTACAAGGCTCGGAACCCCAAACGGACATCGACAACACCATAATTCACTTCAATACAAACCTAAGAAATTCTAAAACTTTCAAAATGCCAATTTTCCCCGAAATGCTCCCGGGCGGTCCAATACCCAACCCGAACATACGCCCAAGTCCGAAATCATCATACGAAACTATTGGAACCTTCAAATCCCAATTCCGAGGTCGTTTACTCCTCCAACTTAAAGCTTCCGAAATGAGAAGTTTCCTTTCGTAACCACTCAGAACTTCTCGGAATTCAATTCTGACCACACGTACAAGTCATAGAACATGAAGTGAAACTACTCGAGGCCTCAAACCGCCGAACGAGGTGTAAGCACCTACGAGCCCATCCCCGGGCTCTCCTTTTTCTTCTGCGCTTCACCTTCCGCACCCGCGATTCCTCACTTGCGGTGAACCCTCTGTAGGTGCGATGACACCAGCAGGCTTGGAACTTCAGCAATGAAGCTAAGTCCAAAATTGGTCCGAATTCGATCCGAACCATACCCGCCCCCCCGGGACCCCGTCCGAATATACCAACAAGTTTCAAATCAAATAACGAACGTACTCGAGGACACAAATCACATCAAACAATACAAATTCTACGAATCGCAACCCAAATTCAAGCCTATGAACTATGAACTTTCGAATTTCGAAACCTACGCCGATTCATACCAAAACAACTTCGATTGACACTAAATTTTGCACACAAGTCATAAATGACATTACAGACCTATTTCAACTTTCGGAATTAGGATCCGACCTTGATATCAAAAAGTCCACTCCGGGTCAAACTTTCCAAAAATCTTCCAACCTTCCAACTTTCGCCAATTTACGCTGAAATGACCTACGGGCCTCCAAATCAACATACAGACACGCTCCTAAGACCAAAATAACCCTATGGAGCTATTGGAACCGTCAAAACTCCATTTCGAAGTCATCTTCATACAAGTCAAACTACAGTCAACTCTTATGACTTAAACTTCCAACTTAAGGACTATGTGTCCCATATCACTCCGAAACTATCACGAAACCAAAGCCAAACACCCCGGTGAGTTACATAACCACAATATAGCATAGGGGAAGCATAATTTAGTGGATCGGTACTAAAATACTCAAAACGACCGGCTAGGTCATTATAAAAACCATCCACTTTAAGCCTTTGAGGGCTATTTGTATACTTCACCCAAGTTTTTATGGGCTTTAGCTTGGGTCTATTTTGGCCTAGTAAAAGAGAATAGGTAGCAAAAAAAACATTAGGGATTTTACCTATCTATACTACATATGAACTTTATTTACCCTCCCTAATCAAATTTTTAACTTAATTACATGGTCATATACAACTTACCAATTATAAACAAATTAGTTTTAAATGAGCCTCCCTTGATTGTAGCCCATTAATCTATCTATCTATATCTATATTATTATAAAAATATGAATAAAATATTGGTTTACAAAAATAACCTTTTAATATTAATCATAATAACTCACAATAAAAGGACATAACCGGAATTCTAGACATTAGCCTTGTAATTCTATTAGTTTTAGGACATAATACTATATGTTAGGAATCCTACATGATTACATTTAGGAATTCTATTAGTATAATTATTTTCGTGCATAGATATATAATACTACATGTTAACATGTAAACCTAATACCTTTAGAAACATGTTAGATTTTCTATTAGTATAATTACTTTCGGGAAATGGACATATTTTTAGCCATGTAATCCTACTACTTTTAGGATATACATCTTAAAAAATTCCTATTGCTAATTTAATTTAAAAATGTATTATATTATCCAAATTCATTTAGAAACAAAAGAGTCTATATATTATTATAAAAGCACGAATACAATATTTATAGACTAAAATTGCCCTAAAATATTAAACAGAAGAATTCATGGGGAAATGACATAACTGTAATAACTTATTTTTTTGGACTACAATAACTTCTATGTTAATGTTTTTAACATTTAAGATTTTAAAATTAATACAATCATGTCTATTGAATTCTTATTAAAAATATATAGGAGGGTTTAGTAAAATCATTTTAATAAGAATCCTCCATATTGGTAATACATTACCACTCTATAATATCCAATACCAAAAAAACATTAATGTTAAACGTACTGCATAAAGCATTGAAATTTAGAAAAATATTTCTACGATAATATATTATTATATTATATTTGAACTGCCTTCCTACTCAAATAATATTTTTTTATTATTAATTTGTCGTGTAATTTTGAAAAATATACCCAATCATTAAAGTACGACAATGACAACGAACCCAGCTTAATCCCATACTCAATCATTAAAGTACAACAATTTTTTTTTAAGAATGTAAATGTGTGAGAAAGAGAAAGAAAAATGTTGGTAAGAGTCAATACCACTAATTATTTTGCAAACATAAAGATCTAAAAGTGGAATGTCAAATCAATCTTTTTACTCTTTGACAATAAAATTTATGATGGATAAAATTATAATTACGATTAAATATTCAAACATGAGATGAACTAATATTAAGAATCTGAATCAACAGAAAATAAATTATTTTTTACACTAAAACCAAATAATCAAATCTTTCAATTAATTAATTAGCAAGATAATCCAATTAAATTATTTTTAAAATTCATCATATGAATAAAATTATTTTTCAAGTTAAAAAAATCTTAAGTACATAAGTTTATTCCATAAAAAGAGTATTAGAGATTAAAAAAATTAGATCACAAAGTAAAAAGGATTAATATAATATTAAGAAGGCCATACAAGTATTTGAGGAAGCACACTCAATGCTAAATCCTGAACAAGAATAAGCTTTCAAGACTATATTATAAAAAGTCGACTCTGGTATAGCGAGATTATCCTTTGTATATACCTCTAACGGAATAGAAATAATATTTCTATGTCATGCATTACTTGCAAATGTCAGATCAAGAGGCATGATATTGTTAGCAATAAAAATAAGTGGTGTACCATCAACGATTTTATTATTAGGTCATACTCACTTTAAATTTGATATATATTTTCAAATAACTTAAATAACCATCACAAGTATATCAAAGTAGAGAAATAGTGCTAAATTTATAAGGAAAGCAAAAGTGATAATATGGGATGAAGCATTTTTGGCTAAGCGTCAAACTATTGAAATAATTGCCCAGAGTTTTAGAGATATATTGGATATCAGTGAACCGTTTGGTGGAAAAGTAATAGTTTGGGAGGTGATTTCTGTCAAGTACTATCAGTAGTTCCAAAATTGACGAAAGTAGAAAGTATAAAAGCTAGATTGCCAAAATTATACTTATGGCTTCAAATGAAAAATATTCAAATGAGAAGAAATATAAAAGCAAGAACAGATCCAACATTCAGTGACTTTTTGCTTCGTGTCGGAAACGAAAAAGAGCATCGAATAAACTATGATTTTGTTCTTCTAGAACACTTGGTTATCAACCCCAATGGTAATAGCAGTGCATTTAATAAGGAAAATATTTCCATCATTAGATTAAAATACAATTTGTGCAAATTACATGATAGAAATTAAAGAGCTATCTTAGATAGCAGAAATAAATTAATCAACTAAATAAAAGGTTGATTGCTAATTTTGATGGTAAAAACAAAATATTTTTCAGTTTTGACTTAGCAGAAGATGATACCAACAATTAATACCAAGAAGAATACTTAAATACTTTAATACCAAATGACCTTCTACCGTACATGTTTGTTGTCAAGTTCATTATTTCTTACATATGTTAGTGTCACCATATATATAATAGACAAAGTTAAAATTGATCTTCCATTGCATATAGGTTGATTTTGAAGAAAAATATACCTGTTGTAACGACCCGACCGGTCATTTTGAGTATCACAGCCACATTCCATCATTTATTGCTCAATTTATGCCTTACAATTGATTTATGACTTATCGGGTTAGTTGGTTCGGGTTCGGAAGGATTTTGAAGTGAAATAGGACACTTAGTCTCATAATTGAAAACTTAAGTTGGAAAAGTTGACCGGATATTCACTTATGTGTAAACGGCCTCAGAATTGAATTCTGATGATTCCAATAGCTCTGTATGGTTATTTTGGAGTTAGGAGCGTGTCCAGACAATTATTTGGAGGTCCGTAGTAGAATTAGGCTTGAAATGACGAAAGTTAAATTTTTGAAAAGTTTGACCGGGGGTTGACTTTTTGATATCGGGGTCGGAATCCGATTTCGTAAACTAGAATAGGTCCGTTATGTCATTTATGACTTGTGTGCAAAATTTTATGTCAATCAGACTTGATTCGATAGGTTTCGGCATCGAATGCAGAAGTTGGAAATTTCATAATAAACTAAAATTTCAAGTGAGTTCGCACAAGACCTAACTTCAAATGAGCATAATTCTCATGATACGAAGTGTTATATGGTGTATTACCTATCAAATGAAAGATCTTTGAGTGTAGTTTCTAACGCTTCAAACCGTTCGTCATTTGGACACGTGGTTGGATGAGGGTTCAGATTTTGTGAGTTTTATCGGATTCCGAGACGTGGGCCCCATGGGCAATTTTTGAGTGTAATTTCGGATTTTGTAGAAAAATTAGTATTTTGATATGGAATAAATTCTTATAATTTGGGTAGACTGAATCAAATTAATTGTGACTAGATTCGAGCCGTTCGGAAGTTGTTACGCGCAGAATGGAATTTCTGGAGCATTGTTTAGCTTGCTCGACATTGGATTTGACTTGTTCGAGGTAAGTAACTCTTCTAATCTTGGAGCTGAGGGTATGAACCCTGAATATATGTATTATGTGAATTGTTGGTAGGTGACGCACATGCTAGGTGACGGGTGTGTGGGCGTGCACCATAGAAATTTTGACATAATTGTTTTCGTGGAACTTTACAGTCAAATAATCTTGGCATTTTCTATGCAGTTTTATGTGTTAAAGAAATTGAGCTAAGAATCATATTAAAAATCATGCTGAGGGTATGTGCCAGTATTATTGAGACCCACAGAGGTCATATTGTTATTGAATTATTTGTTTAAAATGAAATTTCATAGTCAATCGTGTTCATTCATTTCATATCATCTCTCAGTCTCTGTTGCTATTTATTGATTCATCATATCATCATTTTGGGCTAGTTTCATGACATTGTGAGCCTGAGAGATTGGAGAGATTGATGACTGAGTGAGGCCGAGGGCCTGATTGTGAGGATAAATTTTGGATTGGGCTGCACGCCGCAGCAGGCCATATTGGCTTTATATACTTTATTATTGTGTGGATCGGGGTTGCCCGTCTGCAGCAGGCCTTATAGGCTTATTATAGCACTTGAGTTGTCCATGCGGATACAGATATTGATACTATAGAACGTGAGTTGTCCGTGCAGATTATTGCGTTTGGGCCGAAGGAGTCCCTCCGGAGTCTGTACACCCTCCAGTGAGCGCATGTACCTACTGAGTGCGAGTGCCGAGTGATTTGGGAGGATTGAGTGACTGTGAGGCATGAGTGACTGTGAGGACTGAGTGACTGTGAGGACAGAGTGATTGGGAGGACTGAGTGAAATGATACTTTGAGAGTATGCATATGATTTTATCACTGAGTTGCATCGCATTGACATGCACATTTGACATACAGGCATAAAGATGCATTTTTGCTCTTGCTGCACTGTGTCACGTCATTCATGACTTCTTACACCTATTGGCTTATGAGCATAGTGATGCATTTTACACTGGCTATCTGGAAAGGAAATGAAACATCTGATTTATTGCTGAAAGGATTTTTTTGGGGAAAATTACTGTTTTCAAACTTACTCATATTTTTGGCATTTTCGGTAAAAGATTTGGGTTTTCAGTGAGATACTTGAAAAGATATGCCTATGTTTCTGAAACTGTGAACGAACTGAGCATTTTATTTCTAAGATACCTCTTTGTTACTTGTACTATGATGTTATGAACTGTTGTGGAATATTGGCATTGGATCCGACCTTTGTGTTAACTCGTCACTACTTTCAACCTAAGGTTAGGTTTGTTACTTATTGAGTACATGGGGTCGGTTGTACTCATACTACACTTCTACACCTTGCGTGCAGATGTTGGTTGCTGTTGTTGCTGTGTTCGTTGGGAGCTGGATCGGAAGATGTACCTGCGTTCCGGTGGTAGCTGCCTCTTGTTTATGGTAGCCTTAGATTCATAAAACTCTGTTTATGTACTTTTCAAATAGATGATGTATTTACTTCATACCAGCTTTGTAAACTCTATTCTTAGAAGCTCATGATTTGTACTACCAGTCCTTGGGGAGTGTATTAGAGTTAGTTAAATATTAATTGAATCGGATTATTGTTATTTGGCTTACCTAGCGGGTGAGATTAGGTGCCATCATGGCTAGTTGGATTTTGGGTCGTGACAAGGTGGTATCAGAGCTCTAGGTTCATAGGTTCTACAAGTCATGAGCAAGTGTCTAGTAGAGTCTTGCGGATCGGTATGATGACGTCCATACTTATATTTGAGAGGCTACATGGCATTTTGGACAATTTTCCATCTTTGTTTCTTTATCATGCGAAATTGATTCAGCTTGAAATATAACTCTTTGAATTCCTTCCACGCATTCGTATGCGCACATGAGCGCTCGGTATTAGTTAGGCATCGCCGGCTTGTGATTCCATAAACGAGGTTCGAAATGTGTATTCTGTGTTTTGGTGATGGGCCATTCTGGAAGACTTGAGGCCATGGTTAGACCGCAGCTTAAGCTCGATAGCTTTAGTTGTAGCTTGTACAATTGGACTCATATGTCCGGTAATGACCCTACGAGTGGAATTTATGGCTCGATGAGTGGTGGAATGGCTGTGTGATGGGTATGATGTGACCGCGGGATGTGTTAAGATGATTTGAATATGACGAGAAGTATTTCCTTGAAATGTAAAGGAATGGCCATTGGGTGCTTGATTTTTGTTTTGATGTGATGTACAATCTCGAGTATGAATATTTTGAAGGATATTTCACGTTGTTAAATTTTGGGACAAACTAAATTCTCATGTCTTGTTAATAAGTTTGGATTTGGAAAGATTAAGTGATTGCATAGTAATTGTGACTGCGAAAGGGTATAACAAGATATCAATTTGAGGCAAAGTAGGTGGGTTATCCCCTGCGAAGTAATCTACGTAGGTATGTTCCTTATATGTGAGTGGAGAGTTTCTTTTCTGCCAGCAGGGCGCATGTGTGGAGATTTGAATTTGAATATGGCTGAGAAAGTTGAATTGAGTGTCAAGAGAATGATTGTGAGCTTAGCGGATGATTTGGGGTATTTTTATGGTTGGCATTGCATGAGTTTGAGAAGAAGTTTCGTTGAACTTACTGTGGCATTATGGCAATAATAGAGTATTGGTATTGTGAGTTATGAAATATTTTAATCTATGGCCTTGAGCCAAGTGGGGATCCTGCTATTAATAATTCAATTTCATGGTTATATGTAAGGGTTTAGTTTTGAGCTGAGGCATACTGGTGGGTTAGTTATGACTTGCAAAAGTTGAGATCGAGGATGACTCGAATAAGGAAATTCCTGGATATGGGTTATATTGCACTTATGAGTATATAAAAATCGTGGGATGAGTGAGCTGTTATTTGTGAATGATGTAGTGTGTACGGAGTATGAATTTGATATGTGGTATTAAAGTAGAGTTACTTCTTTGAGTGTTGTTGTGCTAATGGGGCACGTGTCTTTTGGCCCATTTGGGCGGTGTAATGTGGATTTGAACAAAAGGGATGACTCTCGAGAAAGTTCTAATGGATTCGAGATTAATATGTAACAATTGAGAATTTTTGGCGGATTTGTTTATGGCTAAAATCTGAGATTTAAGTTGGATGGTGTCAAGACTTATGGCATTTTTGTATATCATTATGGATTTTATATTTCAGTATCAGGAAGGTGAATGAAACGGCCTTAGACTCAAATAAGGTATTTTCGGAGTGGGTGTTTCGGTTGTGGTATTTATAGGGGTAATTATGATGTGGTGAGACTCTACAGATATTTTGGTGGCAATATTCTTGGGTTTGGTGACCTACGTGGTTTGGTCGAGTTAGAGGAATTTAGTTCTAATAGCTTGGTTATGTGCAAATGGATTTCAAAGTGTTCTTGATGGTTTCTACCATGGTTTGAACAGGATATTTTCTACTGGTGTGGGAAACGTGTTGTGTATTGTGATTTCCTCCTGGAAGGAAGCAAGAGGAAGGTTTCTAACTAACCAGGTATTTAATTTGCTGGTGACTCAGAGTTGATAATGGGATTATTGTGCTTGTCACATGATGGCATAATAGATGTGGTGTGTTGTGCGGGATTAGGATTTACATGTACAAGGTGACAGTTCAGTCTTGAAGAGAAGGTAATGAATGATGGATAGCATGGTCAGTTTCAAATATTTTGATGAATGTTATAACTGCTCGGTAATTCCTGATAAGGGTGCGCATTTCAGAAGGCGCGTTGTGTTTTGACTTACAGATGTTCATCGGTATTGCAGTACTCACTTGGTTGATAGACTGTTGATATTCAAATTATTGCTATGTGGCACAGAAGAATTATGAAAGTATTCCTCATGGGATTATCGTGAATGGAAGATGTGTTAGTCATTTTAGTGTTGGAGTTGGGATCAGTTACGGTAATTCATTTGTTCGATAAATTTGGAGACTTGGAGTTCTCGGAAGTATATTGTTTCGGGGTTGTGACCTATTTGAGGTGACTATTTTATTTAAAACTCGGTGGAGGCACTAGTTGCGTTAATTATTTGTGATAGCTATGCGCTATGAGTGCGCATATATGTGAGGTTTGAGCCCATGTGCGGTCATTAGAGCAAGTATTCATACTCAGAAGAATGCTTAGGCTATTATATGCCTAGAGTTGACTATTAAGCGTAATGTTATAACATTTTTCGTGTTCTTACCTTTGTTGAGAACTATCTGGGCTACACTTGAGGTTACAAAGAGGCTAATTCCCTGAATAAATGGGGTAGTTACTATTTCTATGTTAAATTGCCGATTTGAAGTGTGATAGTAGACTTTGCACGTGCTTACACTATGGTGTGCTATTTCTACCAGTCGAGGACCATTAGAATCTTATTTCATTATCATATACAAGTGTACTTGTTTAATTTCTCATGTATGATATGCTGGGACTGGAGGCCTGTGACCATGCCGGGCGATTCATATTATTGGCACGTAAGTTGTCCGTGCCATGTGTGGTAATTCTATTTCTATAATAATTTATCTGATCTATTAATTTCCTTCCTCTACAATTATGCCCATGCACCTACGTTTATCCTCTTCACGAAATTTGAGGAGTTGGTTGTAACATTGCGGTTGTAGTGGTGCTTGTTGAACTTGCAATACAGTTCTCTTCCTTGAGACATCTCCCATATTTGGGTACACAGATTGTGCAGCTGTGGCTTGAGTTATATTGATGTGGCATGTCTATGGGATAGTTGTGTTTAATAATATAAGGTCATTGGACCTAGAATGGGCACTATCAGGCTTGATTATGGTATATTCGGGAGGATAATATTGAAAGTCAGCTTAGGAGAGGATTATGGTTCTGGTTGGGGCGAGAGAGCTCCATGGCTAGTTGATCTGATGAGTGGTTATGAGTTTTTGATTGTTTCTTTCATCATTGGTAGTGTACGAAGGTTTCAGAATGAGGTTCTGTTGAATGCGGGGTTTTATACTAGTACTTGGTTGGTTTTGAGTAGTTACTGTGATTAGAAATGGTGCTACGAGTATGCGAGTTGTGTAGTATGTTATGTGATTATATCTGGGATTATGGTTATGGCTGGATACAGCTTGTTCAGGCTTATACGGTGTGTAGATGTGATATTATTATTAGGGTCTTGAAAAGAATTTTGGATGTTAGAAATTTGGCTCCATGGTTTTTGGGCTAAGGTTAAATTAATGATTTTCAGTTATGTTGTGTGGTCAGGTCTATATAGAATAGGGTGATGTGAGATCACCCCTGGGTATGTGTGTGGTAAGGTGGAATAGAGATTTGAAGGCTAAGAACAACTCTTGGCACGTTCGAGGATGAACGTATGTTTAAGTGGGGGAGAATGTAATGACCTGACCGGTCATTTTGAGTATCACAACTTCGTTCCCCCATTTACTACTCAATTTATGCCTTACAGTTGATTTATGACTTATCGGGTTAGTTGGTTCGGGTCCGATAGGATTTTGGAGTGAAATGAGACACTTAGTCTCATAATTGAAAACTTAAGTTGGAAAAGTTAACCGGATATTCACTTATGTGTAAATAACCTCGGAATTGAATTCTGATGATTCCAATAGCTCCATATGGTTATTTTGGACTTAGGAGCGTATCCGAAAAATTATTTGGAGGTCCGTAGTAGAATTAGGCTTGAAATGGCGAAAGTTGAATTTTTGGAAAGTTTGACCGGGGGGGTTGACTTTTTGATATCGGAGTCGGAATCCGATTCCGGAAATTGGAATAGGTCCGTTATGTCATTTATGACTTGTGTGCAAAAATTGAGTTCAATCGGACTTGATTCGATAGGTTTCAGCATCGAATGTAGAAGTTAGAAATTTCATAATAAACTAAAATTTCAAGTGAGTTCGCACCGGACCTGACTTCAAATGAGCATAACTCTCATGATACGAAGTGTTATATGGTGTATTACCTATCAAATGAAAGATCTTTGAGTGTAGTTTCTAACTCTTCAAACCGTTCATCATTTGGACTAGTGGTTGGATGAGTGTTCAGATTTTGTGAGTTTTATCGGATTCCGAGATGTGGGCCCCATGGGCAATTTTTGAGTGTAATTTCAGATTTTGTGGAAACATTAGTATTTTGACATGGAATAAATTCCTATAATTTGGATTGACTGAATCAAATTAATTGTGACTAGATTCGAGCCGTTCGGATTTGTTACGCGCATAATGGAATTTCTGGAGCATTGTTTAGCTTGCTCGACATTGGATTTGACTTGTTCGAGGTAAGTAACTCTTCTAATCTTGGAGCTGAGGGTATAAACCCTGAATATATGTATTATGTGAATTGTTGAGAGATGACACACATGCTAGGCGACGGGCGTGTGGGCGTGCACCATGGAAATTTTGACATAATTGTTTCTGTGGAACTTTGTAGTCAAATAATCCTGGCATTTTCTATGCAGTTATATGTGTTAAAGAAATTGAGCTAAGAATCATATTAAAAATTATGCTAAGGGTATGTACCAGTAATATTGAGACCCACAGAGGTCATATTACTGTTGAATTATTTGTTTAAAATGAAATTTCATACTCAATCATGTTTATTCATTTCATATTATCTCTCAGTCTCTGTTGTTATTTATTGATTTATCATATCATCATTTTGGGTTAGTTTCATGACATTGTGAGCCTGAGAGACTGTAGAGATTGATGACTAAGTGAGGCCGAAAGCCTGATTGTGAGGATAATATTTGGATCAGGCTGCACGTCGCAGAAGGCTATATTGGCTTTATATACTTTATTATTATGTGGATCGGGGTTGCCCGCCTGCAGCAGACCTTATAGGCTTATTATAGCACGTGAGTTGTCCGTGCGGATACAGATATTGACACTATAGCATGTGAGTTGTCCGTGCAGATTATAGCGCTTGGGCTGAAAGAGCCCCTCCGGAGTCTGTACACACCCCTAGTGAGCGCAAGTACCTACTAAGTACGAGTGCCGAGTGATTTGGGAGGATTGAGTGACTGTGAGGCATGAGTGACCGTGAGGACTGAGTGACTGTGAGGACTGAGTGATTGGGAGGACTGAGTGAAATGATACTCTGAGAGTATGCATATGATTTTATCACTGAGTTGCATTGCGTTGACATGCATATTTGTCATATATGCATAGAGATGCATTTTCCTCTTGCTGCACTGTATCACGTCATTCAGGACTTCTTACACCTATTGGCTGATGAGCATAGTGATGCATTTTCCACTGGCTATCTGGAAAGGAAATGAAATATTTGATTTATTGTTGAAAGGATTTTTTTTGGGAAAATTACTGTTTTCAAACTTACTCATATTTTTGGCATTTTGGGTAAAATATTTGGGTTTTCACTGAGATACTTGAAAAGATATGCCTATTTTTCTGAAACTGTGAATGAACTGAGCATTTGTATTTCTGAGATACCTCTTTGTTACTTGTACTATGATGTTATGAACTATTGTGGAATATTGGCGTTGGATCCGACCTTTGTGTTAGATCGTCACTACTTTCAACCTAAGGTTAGGTTTGTTACTTATTGAGTACATGGGGTCGGTTGTACTCATACTACACTTTTGCACCTTGCATGCAGATGTTGGTTGTTGTTGTTGCTGTATTCGTTGGGAGCTTGATCTGAAGATTTACTTGCGTTCCGGTGGTAGCTGCCTCTTGTTTATGGTAGCCTTAGATTTATAAAACTCTATTTATGTACTTTTCAAACAGATGATGTATTTACTTCATACCAGCTTTGTAAACTCAATTCTTAGAAGCAAATGATTTGTACTACCAGTCCTTGGGGAGTGTATTAGAGTTAGTTAAATATTAATTGAATAGGATTATTGTTATTTGTCTTACCTAGCGGGTAAGGTTAGGTGCCATCACGGCTAGTTGGATTTTAGGTCGTGACACCCGTCCTGCTTCTGAAAACTTAGATCCGCTAAATAGCTTATGTATAGTACACATATGGTATATAGAAGTTTTGACAATAAAGTCGTACATGCAGAACTTATGATACTGTCAATGTGCTTTTAAGTATGTGTTTATCCCCGAATTTAACTTTCATCTTCCAAAATTAAAGAATATCCTTTTAAATTTGTGTGAAAATAAATTTCAGCATGTACATGTTTTATAGTTATAATAAATAAAGCACAAGGACAAACAACCTGAATATAACAACCCGACTGGTCGCTTTGAGCTCTAGCACGTTGTTCGGAGGTTTGAGGCCTTGAGTAGCTTCACTTTAGGTATTATGACTTGTACGTGTAGTCGGAATTGAATTTCGGGAAGTTTAGAGTTGAATTGGAAAGAAAATTCTAATTTCGAAAGTTTTAAGTTGGAAGAATTGACTAAGGTTTTACTTTTGAGTAAACGACCTAGAAATCGAGATTTGAAGGTGCCAATAGGTTCGTATGATGATTTCGGACTTGGGCGTATTTTCGGGTTGAGTATCGGGTCGCCCGAGAGCATTTCGAAGCCTATTATGTAAGGTTGGCATTTTTAAGGTTTAAGAATTTCTTAAGTTTTGCTTGAAGTGGATTTTAATGTTATCGATGTCCATTTGGTGTTCCAAGCCTTAGAATAGCTTCGTTATGTCATTTATGACTTGTGTGCAAAATTTGAGGTCAATCAGACTTGATTTGATAGGTTTCGACGTCGGATGTAGAAGTATGAAGTTTTAAAGTTCATTAGGCTTGAATCGATGCGCGATTAATGTTTTTAGCATTGTTTGAGGTGATTTAAAGGCTTGACTAAGTTCGTATGATGTTTTAGGACTGGTTGGTATATTTGGTCGAGGTACCGGGGGGCCTCGGGTGCGAATCGGATTGAAAACGATCGAGTTTGGAATTGGGAGGAAATACTGAGGCAGTTGGTATCTGGTGCAATTGCACCTGCGTGAAAAGGGTCGCAGGTGCGATCCCACAGAAGCGGCCCTGGGGTCGCAGAAGCGGAAGGGAGTGAGGGTGGATGGATTCACAAGAGCGAGGAATTTGCCGCACCTGCGAGCTCGCAGATGCGGGCGGAGGAGAGCAGAAGTGTAGGTGGTCTGGGACTGGTCAATCGCAGAAACGAGTGATGTAGTGCACCTGCAGAGCCGCAGGTGCGGTCATGGGCGCGCAGGTGCGGAACGGTGCTTGAGCTGGGGAGTCTACAGGTGCGAAAGTTTTACGCAGAAGCAGACGCGCACCTGCGATTGGATGGCCGCAGAAGCAGAAAATGCTGGCCTTGGGGGGAAGTCGCATCTGCGAGGAAGCTTCCGCATATGTGGTCAAATTACCGTAGAAGGGAAAAGTTGTCTAGGCAGTGAAGTTTTTATAAAAACGGGATTTGGCCCATTTTCTTCAATTTTCACTTGGTTGGGGCGATTTTGGAGAGCTTCAAGGGGAGATTTTCATCAAGCAATATAAGGTAAGTGATTCCCACCTATTACAAGTTAAATACATGGTTTATATGTGGATTAGAGCATGATAAATTGTGGGATTTTGGTAGAAAACCTAGAATGTCACGACCCATGCGAAGTAGAAATCTCTATACAATAGTTACAAATGCGAAGTAGAAATCTCTATACAATAGTTACAATCCCCAAAACCGGTAGTCGAAGTCATAAGCTCTACTGAGTTACTAGAAATCCTATAATACAACTGTTTTGAAGTAGAGATAACACAGCGCAAGTACAATATCAGAAGGTGACTCTGAAGCCTGCGAACGCAACAACAGGTTTACCTTGAGTCTCCACAGTAAGATCCGTACAACTAGCTAGCAGTCAACTGACTCCAAATTTACCTGGCTCTACACAAAAATGTGTAGAAGTGTAGTATGAGTATACCACAGTCGGTACCCAGTAAGTATCAAGACTAACCTCGGTGCAGTAGTGACGAGGTACAGTCAAGACACTTACTAGTCAAATAACATGTGCAATATAGCATACAAAAATAATCGAAAACAAATAACAGTGATAGAAACAATAATCAACTAGTGATATAAACAGTAATGCAACAAGAACACCATAATCATTACTCAGACGAATAAGAAATACATGTACAACCAATTAAATAAGTCCTTCAAATATAAATCTTTCACATATAATTCTTTCGAATAAACACCCTCCAATTATATTTCGAATATACTCCCTTCAAAAACATTTATCATATTAAAACATAATAGTAATTTATTTTATTTAAATCAAATCAATCATCAAGAATAAGTACAAACCAGAAATACAAATCCTCAAAAGTCTCGTACGAAAAAAAAACAAAGCCAACACAACACTACAAGCAATACAAAACAGTTAATATTAAGTCAAATAATACATCACGGAAAACACATGAATTTACATATTACGGAAAAATAAAATAACCAAAGGCAAGTGCAACCATAGAGAAATATCAACAAAAAGGGCACTCCCGAGGTACCGCCTCGTAGTCCCAATTGATAAATAAATTTCAACAAACAACAATTCCCTCAGGCCATCACAAGTCATCACAAATATATCCCTGACATAGCCCATCTTGTCTCGCCACGTGCGCAATAATAAAGTAAATGATCGCTTTGTCTCGCCACACGCACATAATAATATTCCCACCTTGTCTCTCCACATGCGCAAACCCACATATATAGCCCGCTTTGTCACGCCACATGTGCATATATCAATAGTAACAATAGCATGACAGAAACGTCGTGCAAACACCCGAACAAACCTCTCAACAATATCACACGCCAATATCACAACATCTCATAAATTGCACATCAAGTGCTCAAATATTACAACTTGCCACATAAATCAACAATACATTATTTTTCACAATAAGGAGCCCATGGCTCGACCAAAATGTGCACAAAATCTTAACAAAAAATTCGGGAGTGAACAACTCAACAAAATAATATTTCACAATTTAACACTTTGCCTCGATATGATTTACGGCCTTTATAACTCAATACCAATTTCAACAACATGAACTGGAAAGTAATTCATCAAGGAACAACGCCTTCTTTAATCCAAATTTTTGGCAAATACATTAATGCCTCATTTTTTTTTATTAAATTATTTGCAATTGAATAATCCATAATGAAATTATCTCCAAAAAATATCAACTCAAAAAAAATACGGGAATCACATAAAATCAAGGTGGCAATCACACCAAATCATCATATAAAAATAAATTCAACAAACAAGGATTCAGACATGACAAATAGAGGATTTAATAAGTGCCAATAATTTCCAATTTAGTACATAAGGGCGTCTAAGAATTTATAGCCGATATAATTTGCATATATAAACCAAGTACGTACTCGTCACCTCGCGTACATGATTTTCAATTACACAGTTTCCACATAAAACTCAATGCCTAAGTGGTAATTTCCCCCACTCAAGGTTAAGCAAGATACTTACCTCAAATCATGCTATCTCAATCCAATTAGTAGACCTTTTCCTCGATTATCCAACTCTGAATAGTTCGAATCTGGCCAAAAATAATTCAATACAGTCAACAAAAATTATAGGATTCAATCCCATATGAAAATACTAAATTTTCCAATAAAATCCGAAATTAACTCAAAAATCGCTTGTGGGGCCCACGTCTCGGAATCTGACGAAAGTTACGAAATATGAACGCCCATTCAACCACGAGTCCAACCATACCAAAATTACTAAATTCCGACATCAACCCGGCCCTCAAATCTTCAATTAAAGTCTTTGAAAATTTCTACCATTTTCAACCCAATTTTTACCCATTTGAACTCAATAATCTTTCCACAAACCTTATTGGTACGTGTATGTATAAATAATACTCTTACACCTAAAAATCATACTCCCAATCACCCATCTTTACCCAAAAATGGCATTCTCAAGACCCACCATTAGGGTTCATGCAATATCCCATTATAAATTCAAATAAAACTCATAAACATGCTACCCATACTCCAATATGACATATATATGAAGCTCAAGTGAAGGGATTGCCTCTTGGTGGAAGAATCTCACTTTTCCCCTTTTTGGTGTTCTTGAAGATTCAACCCATTTACTATGGATTTGATCCATAAAAATGTTAGTGTTATCACTAAATTATGTTATATAATCATCCATGTGCCAAAACAACTTACCTTGAAGTGTATCCATAGTGGATGAGCTCCTCCTTCTCTCTAGAAATCAATTCCAAGTTGAAGAACTAATGTTTTCTCTTTCTAAACCCCTTGTTTCAGATCCTTTAAAATACCCCTTGAAGCACTGCATAGCCTCCTGTGCAGGCTACGCACAAAGGCTACGCAAGGTAGACTTTTATCCCCCTTCAGTTTGAAGCTGCTGGATTTGCCTACGCAGGGCTCGCGTAGCTGTTCTGTCACCCTTTAGTAACAAGGTCATAACTTCTTGTATGAATCTCCAGATGACAAATGGTTTGAATCATTAGAAACTAGACACATAGACCTTTCGTTTGATAGGTTATACACCATATAACTCTTCATATCTTGATAGTTATGCTCGTTTGCATTTAGGTCTTGTGCGAACTCACTTGAAACTTTACCCCATCGTATAATTTCCAACTTGACTTAGCCTTGGGGCTCTTCTTAGACCACACATCACTTATAATATTCCTCGTACACTTATTATCATATTCAATTGATATCCATCATATTAATAGTTCTCATCTGCACACAAAATAATATAATTAGCACACATCAACTTTCTAATTTCGCCAAAATGAGCTGAATTGTTCTACGGACTTCCAACTCCAATTCCGGTCATACGCCTAAGTACGAAATCATCATACGAAGATACTGGAATAATCAAAACTCTATTCCGGGGTCGTTTGCTCAAAAGTCAACTCTCCGGTCAGCTCTTTTCTTTTAAGCTTCTTAAATAAGAATTGTTCTTCCAATTTGATCCCGAATCATCCGAAAATCAAACTCGACCATACACGCAAGTCATAATACACATCACAAAGCTGCTTGGGACCTTAAGTCGCTGAACGAGATGCTAATTCATAAAATGACAAGTCGGGTCGTTACATTCTCCCCCTCTTAAACGTACGTTCGTCCTCGAACGCGCCAGGAATTATTCTGAGGACATTAAATTACTAAGTGTATTCTTACACACATACTTGCTGGTGATTCTACGCCACTGCAAATTTAACATGGTCCGACAACACCATCTCAGTTGCGATTATCTATTTTATCAACATTAAAAAAAATTTAAAACCAATTTCTTGCACTCCAAACATTTTTAAAAGGCCTCATTTTCACATCAACGCACGATATTAGTTTCAACCGGCTGTAGCAACTCGTGCCTACGCACACGTCATACGTATTCCTATAACCACGTCTCTGGTCATAATAGTTGTTCATTATTAATTCCAGCATCCTCAATTAACCTCATATTAATCAAACCCTCGTTTTAAATTTTTGCAATACTGACAGCAATTTAACTGAATTAACGAGCCACATTTAACACCACCTGAGCACTCACATCGTAGGGCTAAAACTTCCATATTTACAACACAATTATGGATAAATATGCACAGAATCACATAAAAGAATTATCAATTAAGTCTAACAGGCATGACTCCCTATTAGTACTATAGTACAAAATAAATTTCACAAAAGGAGAATTTAAACACATAAATTTTATCACAAGGACCTCATCCTTATATAACTTCCAAGCAGCTTGTATCCCGGTTTAAATATTTTACATCATATAAAAATGCGAGGATCTCGTCCTCAACTCTGAATCACAAGTACTTTGCATACTGTGCCAACTGAAATTTTCCATTTCTTTTCTTTCTTCTCTTTAATAAATTTCGTGAGACAAATTCACAATACATTATGAACCCCCATACTGGTAGGGCATGTAATTCATAAAATTGTAATCAATTACCCCGAAATTACATCAAAACCCACTATAGTGAGTCCAAAAAAAAAATCACTTTTGGACTCATAGCCCACAATAGTATATAAAACAAAAATGATAGACATGGGCTAACAACAGCAAATCTCCCAACAGGGATACACACGCGAGTGGTGTACAAATTACAAACTCGCCCTATATGGAGCATAATAGGAGGTCTCACCTCGATAATATGAACTGAAACACAATACGAATGAGGCTCCTCTATAACAAATCGAAATTATACCTTTACGACATTGTCTGGCGCAGTGGCCTCAGACCTACTGTATGAAACACATCAATGGGCCGGGTCTCCCCCTTTTGGGCGCCCTCTATTCGAATGAATACCTCGCTGTGACACATATATCCGGAGTCTGTGACAATCTCTCACCATGTGACTGGCATCTCCACACTCGAAGAAACCTTTCTGCTGACGTGGCTGTGGAAACTGTGCGGTACGGGTACTCTGAGACGCATGAGCATCTAAAACACCGTGCGGAGCTTGAAGTGCAAACTGAGTTGGCTGACCCACAAAACCTCTATCATGTCGTACCCTTCCTCCAAAATAAGGAACAGTAGGTCTCTCCGATTTGCAAAGCCTCTTGGCCTCCCTGTCCTCTCTCTCTTGACCTTGCATGTCCTCTCTTTCCTGACCCTGCCTGTCCTCTTTCTCCTGGTCCCACATGCCCTCTAATCGGCGGGCGATCCCCACCACCTACTGAAATGGAACATCTGACTCCAACTCCCGAGCCATGCTGAACCGGATATCACGTATAAGCCCCTTAATGAATCTACGAACTCGCTCTCTAACTGTAGCGACCAAAGCAGGTGCATGTCTGGCCAAATCATAGAATCTAACAGCATACTCTAACACTGACATAGTTCCCTGGCTCAGCTGCTCAAACTCCACGCGCCATGCATCCCGAAGGGACTGAGGAACAAAATCTCTCAGGAACAACTCCGAAAACTGAGCCCATGAAAGTGAAGCTGCATCGGCCGGGCTACCCAACTCATTCGCCCTCCACCACTGATATGCTGTTGCCTTAAGCTGGAACGTAGTAAAAGCAGCTCCACTCGTCTCCACAATACTCATAGTGCGGAGAATGCGGTGGCATTCCTCTAGAAAACCCTGTGCACCTTCTGAAGCCAAACCACTGAAAGTAGGAGGGTCATACTTTTTGAATCTTGCAAGTCTAAGTTGTTCTTCCTCAGATGTTGCGGCCCTATCCATGGGCTGAACTGGGACCACAGGTTCAGTCGCCATGACTCCTGGAACCTGACCAATGTGGACTCGCTGCTCTGGAGTACGGGCGGCGGGAGTCTGAGTCCCTCCCCCGATCTGTGAAGTAGCTGGTGCAATCGGAATCAACCCCGCCTGAGCCAATGTGCCAAACATGTTTAGGAACTGTGCTAAGGTCTCCTGAAATCTAGGGGTAACAATAGGCGCCTCTGGTACCTGTCCCCCAACTAGAGCTACAGGAGGTTCCTCGACTACTGCTCTAGTAGGTGCCCTAGCTGCGACACGTGCTCCTTTTCGGCCTCTGCCCCTAGCGACACCTTCTCCGAGGGCAGCGTCATCGGTAACTGCAGCTCGTGTCCTCACCATCTGTGAGAGAATATAATGATAAAAAACTTGAATACCGAGATCAATAAACTCGCACGATAGAAATGAAAGAAGTGAAATAGTCCTAATAGTTCCTTAGCCTCTCGAAGATAAGTACTGACGTCTCCGTACCGATCCGCATGAGTCTACTAAACTTGCTTATGACTCGTAGCACCTATGAACTTAGAGCTCTGGTACCAACTTTTCACGACCCAAATCTCTCTCCGTAGGATGTCGTGATGGCACCTAGTCTTAGGGACTAGGTAAGCCTAACATTTACTGAAATAATAACAATATTAATTAATGATGGACAAATGCGAAGTAGAAATCTCTATACAATACTTACAACCCCCAAAACCGGTAGTACAAGTCATAAGCTCTACTGAGTTACTAGAAATCCTATAATACAACTATTTTGAAGTAGAGATAAAACAGTGCAAGTACAATATCAGAAGGTGACTCTGAAGCCTGCGAACGCAACAACAGGTTTACCTTGAGTCTCCACAGTAAGATCCGTACAACTAGCTAGCAGTCAACTGACTCCAAATTTACCTACAAAAATGTGCAAAAGTGTAGTATGAGTACACCACAGTTGGTACCCAGTAAGTATTAATATTAACCTCGGTGAAGTAGTGATGAGGTACAATCAAGACACTTACTAGTCAAATAACCTGTGCAATATAGCATACAAAAATAATCGAAAATAAATAGCAGTGATAGCAACAATAATCAACTAGTGATATAAACAGAAAGGCAACAAGAGCACCATAATCATTACTCGGACGAATAAGAAACACAAGTACAACCAATTAAACAAGTCTTTCAAATATTAATCTTTCACATATAATTCTTTCGAATAAACACCCTCCAATTATATTTCGAATATACTCCCTTCAAATAAATTTATCATATTAAAACATAATAGTAATTTATTTTATTTAAATCAAATCAATCATCAAGAATAAGTACAAACCATAAATACAAATCCTCAAAAGTCTCGTACGAAAAAAAAACCAAAGCCAACACAACACTACAAGCAATACAAAATAGTTAATATTAAGTCAAATAATACATCACGGAAAACACATGAATTTATATATTACGGAAAAACAAAATAACCAAAGGCAAGTGAAACCATAGAGAAATATCAAGAAAAATGGCACTCTTGAGGTACCGCCTCGTAGTCCCAAATGATAAATAAATTTCAACAAACAACAATGCCCCCAGGCCATCACAAGTCATCACATATATATCTTAGACATAGCCCACCTTGTCTTGCCACGTGAGCCATAATAAAGTAAATGTCCGCCTTGTCTCAACCACATACGCAAGTCATAATGCACATCACAAAGCTGCTTGAGACCTTAAGTCGCTGAACGAGACGCTAATTCATAAAACGACAACTTGGGTCGTTATATAGTGTAACGACCCGACTGGTCATTTTGAGAATTTAAGTCCCATTCGGAGGCATAAGGCCCTGAACAGCTTTGTATTATGTGTATTGACTTGCGTGCGTGGTTGAATTCAATTACCGGATGATTCGGAGTGATTTGAGACACTTAGTCCCTAAAACGGAAGCTTAAGTCTTAGGATTTTGACCGTAGTTGGAAATGGGTGGAACGACTCTGGAATGGAGTTTCGTCAGTTTCGTTAGCTCCGTTGGGTGATTTTGGACTTAGAGGCGTGTCCGGATTGTGTTTTGGAGGTCTGTAGCTCATTTAGGCTTGAAATGGCGAAAGTTGAATTTTTGGAGATTTTGACCGGAAGTGCACTTTTTGATATCGGGGTCGGAATGTGATTCCAAGAGTTGGAACAGCTCCGTTATGTTATTTGGGACTTGCTTGCAAAATTTGACGTCATTCTGGGTTGGTTAGATTGGTTTCAGCTCGAGTTTTCGAAGTTGAAAGTTTTGGAAGTTCATAAGTTCGATTCGTGGTGCGATTTGTATTTTCGGCATTTTTTGATGTGGTTTGAGACCTCGAGCAAGTCCTTATTAGAGTGTGTAACTCTTTGGTATGCTTGGACTGGGTCTCGGGGGCCCCGGGTGTGTTTCGGACGAGTTTCAGATGTTTATTTTTTCATGGTTTTGAACAGGTCTGGTTCTGGTATTTTCGCACCTGCGATGCTTTGGAGTGCAGGTGCGGCTCTGCTTCTACGAGAGACTGGTCTCTTCTGCGGTCATGGTGGCCTGGAGGTTCTCTCACTTCTGCGGAGGCCGACACGCAGGTGCGAAGGCTGCTTTTGCGGTCAATCGGTCGCACCTGCGAAGAAACTCACTTCTGTGTTTCCCCCTTGCGCTTCTGTGGTGCCGCTGGTGCGGCTGTAAATCCGCAGATGCGATTCCAGGCCTGGCTAGCTAAGTTCGCAAATGTAGACTCTTTCTTGCAAATGCGTGTGCGCAGGTGCGCCTCCTTGTCCGCAGATGCGGAAATCCTGGCAGAATCATTTAATTCAAGGGTTTGGCCATTTTCTTCATATTTTGAGTTTTAGACTTCGGTTTTGGGAGATTCCTTGGGGGTGGGGTGGGGAGGGGGGGGGGGTTCAAGCAAAACGATTGGGTAAGTGTTCTTCACGTAGAATTTATTATATTCTATGATTTTATCTTTATTTTTATCATTTAATTTGTGTTTTGAGTTGAGAAAAATGGAGGTTTTTGAAGAAAATTTTCAAAATGAAAAATCATGATTTGAGGGATGAATTGGTATCGGAATTTGATAGTTTTAGTATGGTTGAACTCGTATCGGAATGGGTGTTCAGGTTTTATGAAATTTGTCGAGTTCCGAGGTGTGGACCCGGGGGTCGACTTTTGGGTCGATTTTTAGATTTTGTTAAAGATTGAGTCTTTATGATCCAAAATAGTTTCTTATGAGTTTTTATTGTGCTTTTAAGTTATTTTGGTTAGATTTGAGCCATCCAGAGGTTGTTTCACCCAAGAAATTCATTTTAGAGTATCGGTCTGTCTTCTTTGAGGTAAGTATCTTGCCTAACTTCGTGTGAGGGAACTACCCCTTAGGATTTGAGTCTTCTATGCTAATTGTAGTCCATGTATGCGAGGTGACGAGTACGTGCTTGGACTTATTTGTGGAAAATTTCCCTTTTTGGGTTCTTAGGTCCTTGTATTCGCTGAGTATGCAATTGTTCTCATTATGAATGCGTTTCTTAATTACTAGTTTCACTTCTACCTTCTTTAATTAGAATTAATTGCTTCATGATCCGCTTTTGTTGCTTATTTGAGTCATATGTACCCTAACTAAAATTGTTATATCTTCTATTGCCATGTTGTCTTTTCCCTAATTGTTTATCTTCATTTGAAGTTATAATTATCTCTTCTGTAATTGTTCATCCTTAATTGAGGCTATGATTTTGTTTATACTGCTTATCCTTAATTGAAGTTATTGTGTCTTTTTCGTACTTGCCCAACCTTAAAAGAAGTTTAGATATCCTATATCTTAGTTGACTTATCCTTATTGGAATTATTGACTCGTGATATCTCCCTCATTGTTGAACTGTACTTTGTGAGACCGTTGTTACATATTATTTTCTCCCTTGTTGAGTTGTTCTTATTGTGACTAGCATTCTCTATTATGACTACTCCTTGTGAATTAGTTCCTCTGTTCCTTTAAGTTCTGGAATTTCTGAGTTGATTTATTTGTCGTACCCATGTATTAGTGTTATTGTTGCTGTTGTACGTGTTGTTGTGATGCACAAGGTTTCTGTCGTGCGGTTGTTATTGTGATGCACAAGGTTTTTGCTGAGCGGGTGTTGTTATGGGGTTGCACGAGGTTTCTGCCGTGCTATTTTTACTATTGATATTTGCACACGCGGTGTGACAAGGCGGTATATATATATATATGTGTGGGTGGGGGAGGGGGTGCGCATATGGCGAGACAAGGTGGGAACATTGTTATGCACGTGTGGCGAGACAAGGCGGGTACTTACTATATTATTGCACACGTGGCAAAACAAGGTGGGCTATGTTAGGGATTGATTTGTGATGGCCTGGGGGCATTATTAATGTTGATATTTGTGTAGTAGTACACTTAACTGTGCGAGCTTTATCTTGTGAAAGTTATGAGAAAATATTCTACGTGTTGTCCGTAGTTTTCCTTATGCTCACTAGCTGGTATGAACTATGTTACAACACTTGCACAAGCATACACATAGTTAAGCACTCTTATCGGATAAGAGGTTTTCTTGATATTGTTGAGTATAAATGCACACCCTTGATTACTTGCCTTCTATGTGAGAATGGCGCTATTTGGCACGCGAGTCGTCAGTGCGGTTATGAGGTATAAAGAGGGCACAAGATGCCAAGTGTTAGGGTTCAGGTATTGGGACCCGTGAGTTATGATTTGTCCGAGGTTCGGTACCTCGTGGAGTTTATTGACTAAAACCCGGTGTGAAAGCTGTCATATTGTTGAGTTGTTACTTGTCCTTTCTTTATCTGTGATTATCGGACTTAGGCTGTTTTTCTGTTCTTTCTTCTATGTCATTATTATGGTGTTCCACTGATAGTTGTTGTTTTCCTTCCTTATTTCAATTACCATTTTAGTTGCCACTTCGCGTAGTCTTTATGTAGATATCACACTATGTTATTTCTATACTTATACTTGTTCAGGTCATTTAGTCTAGTAGGTGTCTTGACTGTTCCTCGTCACTACTCCACTGAGGTTAGTCTTGATACTTGCTGGGTACCGCCGTGGTGTACTCATACTACACTTCTGCACATTTATGTGCAGATCCAGGTACTTCGAAGTCAGTTGATCATTAGCTAGCTGTGCGGACTGTTGCTGTGGAGACTCGAGGTAAACCTATTGCTGCGTTCGCAGGCTTCGGAGTCACCTTCCTATTTTGTATTCACACTGTTTTACCTATTTCCAAATAGTTGCATTTAGAAATTTGTAGCAAATTCTGTAGAGCTTATGACTTGTACTACCGGTTTTGGAAATTGTAAATTTTATAGAGATTTCCATTTCAAAAATTGTTAGATGTTATTTAATTATTGTTGTTATTTAGTAAATGTTAGGCTTACCTAGTCCCTAAGACTAGGTGCCATCACGATACCCAACGGAGGGAAATATTGGGTCGTGACACATAGAATTTGGTATTTTTGGAATTTGATCAAGAAATTGGACATGGAATTTGGGTTGCTCTGATGGTAAGCACCCTCCACTTCCAACCAAGAGATTGTGAGTTCGAGTCACCCCAAGAGCAAGGTGGGGAGTTCTTGGAGGGAAGGATGCCGAGGGCCATTTGGAAACCACCTCTCTACCCCAGGGTAGGGGTAAGGTCTGCGTACACACTACCCTCCCCAGACCCCACTAGTGGGACTATACTGGGTTGTTGTTGTACTGTTTTACCTATTTCCAAACAGTTGCATTTAGAAATTTGTAGCAAATTCTGTAGAGCTTATGACTTGTACTATCGGTTTTGGGAATTGTAAATTTTATAGAGATTTCCATTTCAAAAATTGTTAGATGTTATTTAATTATTGTTGTTATTTAGTAAATGTTAGGCTTACCTAGTCCCTAAGACTAGGTGCCATCATGATACCCAACAGAGGGAAAAATTGGATCGTGACACATAGAATTTGGTATTTTTGGAATTTGATCAAGAAATTGGACATGGAATTTGGAATAAGTTACATATTTGAGTTCGTAAGGTTATGGGTAAAGTTTATCTTCGAAAAGTTTTGGAATCCGAGCACATGGGCCCGAGAGTTGACTTTATCGACCTTTCGAGCGAAGTTGGAAATTGTTTAAAATGATTAATTATGGGTATTAGAATATATTTTGATGTGTTTGCACATTTGTTGAATAGTTTTGGATCGACGGGCATTGGTTTGAGGTGTTAGAGAGGCTTTGGAGTAGGTTATGGAACTTCGGAGCGAGGTAAGCCTCCTGTCTAACACTGTGAGGGGAAAACTATCCCTAGGTGATAATTATTGCTATGTGCAACTAGTTGTGGGTGCTACGTACGTACGAGGTGACAAGAGTCCGTACGTAGCTAAAGCATGTTATGTCCGGGTAGACATAGGATTTTATCCTGTGATATTTGAATTAATTGAACTCATTCTACTGGCTTAACTGATTAAAGTTATAGCTGAATTTTAATTAGAAATGAACGTAAGTAAAATAGATCAAGCCTTAACACCTTGAATTTTGGGCAAGTTATTTAAGAAATGGTAAATATTATATTCAATTTATGCCCATGTGCTGTACTGTAGACACGTGTCTCGTAATTCGGGGACTTCCTTACCTTTCCTGTGGAATGGGCCGAACGCCTCGGCAGTATATAGATTCATCTATGGTTCATGCCGCTTGACGCTCGGCAGTGTACACATTATTCTAGATAGGGCCGAACGACCTCAGCAGAATCGTGTGTTATATATCTAGTAGCCCGAATATTCACGAGCAAATATCTCTACTGATGCCCGGCATTTATATGGTACTCCTTATTTATTTGATAATGACAATCGACATTTTATGAGTTGTTAAGGTAGAATACACGATTTAGAAATTCTTTCTTTAAAAGAAGTAATTGGAAGATTATATAACTTACAGATTTACCCCATCATTGCCGTATGCTTCATATATGCTCATGTTTTATTACATTGTTTTATTGAACCTTTAGTATGTGTCGACGTTGATCCCTCGTCACTACTTCTCCGGGGTTAGGCTAGATACTTATTGGGTATGAGTTTATTTACGTACTCATGTTGCACTTCTGCACTAAATGTGCAGGATCTGACAGGTTCATTGATGATCACCTTGGCGCGTAGGCACACCTGTTGAGGAGATTTCACGTGAGGTTCATTCTTGGCTACGCATCACAGTCCACCGATTCTCCATTGTATTATTTATTTTATTTTGTCTTATTACATTCGGGACAGATGTTGTATTATTATTGCACTCTTTAGAAAATGCTCATGCACTTGTGACGCCGTGTTTTGGGGGTTCCTACGGGTTGTTCGTTATTATAGTTATGTAAACTCTATTTCATACGATTTAATTAAGGAAAATTATGATTTAAAATACTTAAATGAGTAAATTAATTGATAATTCACTGTTGGTTCCTACGGGTTGTTCGTTATTGTAGTTGTGTAAACTCTATTTCATACGATTTAATTAAGGAAAATTATGATTCCAAATACTTGAATGATTAAATTAATTGATAAATCATTGTTGGCTTGCCTGACAGCGGTGTTAGGCGCCATCACGACCTTTAGCGGATTTTGTGTCGTGACACTAAATATCGCACTATATTTACAACAATTTATTTTCTTACACGAATAACTATATGTTGCACTTTCAAGAGAGATATCAATATCGACAATAACAGTTCTGGTTATGGTAGAGCAACCAAAGCATTAGAAGGAAACTTACACCAAAAAACATCGTCTATAAAGAAGTATTCCGTAAGATACCATCACATTAGATACCTTTAAACTACAATACATAATTTTCTACTTAACATGACTAAAATTGATCATTTGTGTAAGTTCTGATTATGTCTTTTAATTTTGAATTCACGTATTATGCTAATATAACAATATTTTTCGGCATTTAGATGATTATTGTATTATTATATATAAAAATTTTCTCATTAATTAAATTTTATTGTTCCTTCATATAAATAAATGTTTAAACTATCATGTACCGTTATTAACGTGCAACGCTCGTTTATACATATTAGTATTATTATAAAATTATGAATTTAATGTTGATTGACCAAAATTTTATTATAATATTGAACTATTTTTCTAAATATGTTGGATAAAATTATAATATTTATAACTTTTCAAATATTTAGGAATTTGAATTCAATTAGAATTTTATATTCGTGGAAATGTTTTTGCTACTATCTTTTAGCCACTCAAATGAATTTCCATACGGATTGAAAAAGAAAGAATTTGACTTTAATTCGTTGGGATAGCAACTTTAATTTATTAGTTTTAAGAGACTTTTTTTTTCAATTGAGACTAACGTGAAGTACTAATACACAAAACAGAAAAATAAGTATTAAAAAACTTTTTAGTTCTAAATAGTTTATGAAATACGCGCTTTGCGCGTGTACCCTTATAAATAAATAAATAATTATATAAAATTATTAAATAATATATTTGATTTACTGATGAATATTGATCTTATTTACTTTCAATATATGAAGAATTCTCACTCATAAAAGTCCTCATATATCTATTTCTGATTTTTGAGAACTTATGTGGGAATATTGACACGATCCAAAATCCAACTAGTCATGATGGCACCTAACTCAACCCGCTAGGCAAGCCAATTAACAACAATCCAATTCCAATGATATTTAATAAGACAGTTAAGTAAAGAAATTATCTGAATCTTATACATTTTCCAAAGACTGGTAGTACAAATCATGAGCTTCTAAGAATAGAGTTTACAAAGCTGAAATGAAGTAAATACATCATTTGTTTGAAAAGTACATAAACAGAGTTTTATGAATCTAAAGGCTACCATGAACAAGAGGCAGCTACGACCGGAACACAGGTACATCTTCAAATCCAGCTTCCAACGAACACAGCAACATCAGCAGCCAACATCTGCACGCAAGGTGCAGAAGTGTAGTGTGAATATAACTTACCCCATGTACTCAATAAGTAACAAACATAACCTTAGGTTGAAAGTAGTGACGAGCTAACACAAAGGTCGGGTCCAACACCAATATTCCACAACAGTTCATAACAACATAGTACAAGTAATAAAAGAGGTATCTCAGAAATAAAATGCTCAACTCGTTCACAGTTCCAGAAAAATAGGCATTTCTTTTCAAGTATCTCAGTGAAAATCCAAATCTTTTACCGAAAATGCCAAAATACAAGTAAGTTTGAAAACTGTGATTTTCCCCAAAACTCCTTTCAATAATAAGTAAGATGTTTCATTTTCAGATAGCATGAGGAAAGTACGTCTCTATGCCTACAAGTCAAGATAGATGTAAAATCATAAATGTAACCAAAACCGGGTAGCAGAAGGAAATGCATCTTTATGCATGTATCTCAAGTACGCATGTCAAATGCAATGCATCTCAATGTTGAGCTCATTTACTCACACTCTCAGAATACTCAATCTCATTATTTCGCATTCCCTCTCACTATCCTCAATGCTCAGCACACTCAATCACTCAGCACTGTACAATACCTGCTGCGGCGTGCAGCCCGATCCACATATGACCATAAGGCCCATTGCGGCGTGCAACCCGATCCACATATATATAGCCATAAGGCTCGTTGCAGCGTACAACCCGATCCATATACATATAAATAATCAACTGCACTCACTGGGGGTGTGCAGACTCCGGAGGGGCTCCTACAGCCCAAGCGTTATAATCCGCATGGACAACTCATGTGCTGCACGGATAACTCATATGCTATAGTATCAATATCCTCACAAACAAGTCCCCGGCCTCACTCGGTCATCAATCTCTCCAGTTTCACTCACGGTCTCACAATGTCATGAAGCTAGCCCGATAACAATGATATGATGTATCAATAATTAACAACTGAGACTGAGATATGATATGATATGAATGCATGAATATGACTGAATACGAAATATAAATGAAATCAGTGAAATGAGAGCAAGAAATGACCACTATGGGTCCTAGCAGTATTGTCATAAAGCCTAAACATGATATCTAGCATGATTGACAGCTCAATTACTTTATCACATGGTGAAAACACAGACATCAACAAAGTAGGACCACTATACAGTGCCATGGAAACAACAGAGTCCCAATTCACATGGTGCACTCTCACGCGCCCGTTACCTAGCATGTGCGTCACCTCAATACCAATCACATAACACGTATTTTGGGATTTCATATCCTCAGCACTAAGTTTAGAAGAGTTACTTACCTCGAACAAGCCAATACCAATGTCGAGCAAGCCAAGCGATGCTCCAAAAATGCCATCACGTGCGTAGAAACCTCTGAACGGCTCAAAACTAGCCAAAAGCAACTTAAATACATCAAATAAAGCCCAAGGAAATAATTCCAAATGATAAAGATCGAATCTTTAATCAAAACCCAAAATCGGCCAAAACTCACACCCGGTCCCGCGCCTTGTAACCCAACAAAACTCACAAAATCCGACAACCCATTCAATTATGAGTCCAACCATACTAGTTTCACTCAAATCCGACTCCAATTCGATGTTCAAAACTCAAAAATTCATATTATGAAACTTTAGGCCAAACCCCCTAATTTCCTCTTTAAAATTCACAATCCAATTACCAAAAACGAAGGTAGATTCATGAAATATAACCAAAACCGAGTAGAGAATACTTACCCCAATCCTTGTGATCAAAATTGCTTCAAAAATCGCCTCAATCTGAGCTTCATAGCTCCAAAAACGTAAAAATGCATGAAACCCTCTAAATAGAGTTCTTATAATCTGCTCAGACGTCCCCCTTTCACGAACGAGGAAAACCCATCGCGTTGGCGATGAACAAAAATATCCTGCCACCAAAACACTCTACACGTTCACGGCACACCTCACGCGAACGCGATGACCACAGATATCCCCGCTTCGCGAGCGCGACTTACCTTTCGCGATCGCATTGAAGATTCCTCCAACTCCCAGCTGCCAAACCTCAACACTACGTGAATGCATTGCTCCATCCGCAATCGCAAAGCACAGCTGAAACACCAAAAAACCAGCAATAACAACATGGTCCAAAATAGTCCGACATCAATAAGAAACACGCCCGAGCCCCTCGGGGCCTCGTCCAAACACACCAACAAGTCCCATATATAACACAGACCTACTCGAGGCCTCAAAACACACATAACAACATGGAAACAACGAACCATACCTCAATTCGAAATCAATGAACTTGAAACTTCAAACTTCCACAACTGATGCTGAAACCTATCAAATCACGTCCGATTGACCTCAAATTTTGCACACAAGTCCCAAATGACATAACTAAGCTATTCCAACTCCCGAAACCACAATCTAATCCCGATATCCACAAAGTCAACTCTCAGTTAAACTTTTGAACTTTCCAAACCTTCGAATTTCCAATTTTTGCCAATTTGTGTCCCAATTTAAAGCTTCAACAATGAAATCCATTCTTCCAATTCGATTCCGAATAACCTGAAAACTAAAACCGACGATTCACATAAGTCATAATACATCTTACGGAGCTACTCGTGCCCGCAAACTACCGATTGGGTCGTTACATTCTCCCCCACTTAAACATACGTTCATCCTCAAACGTGTCTAGAGTTGTTCTCAAAGTCATCAAACCGCCGTATAACCTTACCATACACATACCCGGGGGTGATCCCGGATCACCCTATCCCATACAGGTCCGATAACACAATATAACTGAAAATTCTCAATTTAACCTACCCCACAAGCCTTAGAATCCAATTTCCAACATCCAAAATTTCTTATAAGTTCTGAATCTCGCAACCTACACCATGTATAAGTCTGAACAAGTTGTACCAAGCCGCAACCATAACCCAAGATACAATCGCATGATATATCACATAACACAGATACTCGTAGCAATGATTTCTAATCACAGTAGTTGCTCAAAACAACCCAATGCTGGTAATAAACCTCATATCAAACAAGACTCCATTCTAAAACCTTCGTACACTACCAATGATGAAAGAAACACGCAGAAACTCGTAACCATTCATCAGATCCACCAGTCATGGAGCTCTCTCTCCTTTGACAAGAACTATAGCAAATTTCTAAGCCGACTTTCGATATTATCCTTCCAACTATGATGTAATCTATTCCGATAGTATCCATTCTAGGTTCAATGACCTCATCTCATCCAACACGACCACTCTAGTGACATGACACATTAATACAATCTAAAGCCACAACCCATGCAATCTGTGCACCAATAAGCAACATTCCAAATGTACTCAATCATGGAAAATGACTCAAATGAGAGAACTTCCCCGCAAGATTAACAAGTACCACCACAAAGAAATTCTGAAAATCCATCACACATCGTAGAACTATCACACGATTCTAACACAAGGTTCATACCTTAACATAACTCTGCTGTAACGCGTAACCCCATCCAAACGCTGGTCCATATTATATAACTCGAGCCACCCTGCTTAAAATCAATAACCATGGATAGGAAAATGACACAATGCCACATGAAATCCAAAAGAACATAACCCATACGCTATCAACCATGCAATACCCAAGTACTCATCTCGCTCAAATTCCGCTATAAAGCCCAAATAGAACCGCACCATGTGTGCTTATAGCCAACGAATCCCAACTCCTCGTAGCATAGAAGAGTAATTCATAGATCCGTTCAGAACACGAATAAGCTCAACAACAACCGAATGGCACATCTCTCAACAATAGCAGTATGGAGCCAGCCAATCCGGCTCGGTGTAGAATACACATCCTAATTAGGCCTACTAATGGACCACCAAATCAACTCTGGGCACCCACAAATAGATAAATAACCCTTCGAAAGCCCACAATGACTGAATCATAACATATACTACCATCTGGCTAGCTTCGGCCATGACTTCACAGTCCACAACCATGAAAAAATCTGCTCTTGAGAACTCCCAGTCTCCAAATCCATATAACACACAAATCACCATATCTGATCTTAACTCCACAGCCAGAATGTCTAACACATCTCTCATACACGATCACCCCACGAGGAATACTTCTAAAATTCTTCCGTGCCACATAGCAAAGTTTGAATATCAGCAGTCGATCAACCAGGAGAGTGCTGTAGTACCAGTGAAGTATCCATAAATCAAAACACATTGCCCCTTCTGAAATGTATACTCTCATCAAGCCATACCGATTAGTAATATCATTTACCCAGTCATCTGAAATCGTCCATTCTGCCTATGAATTTATACCCATCCCTTCCAAACTGACCTGTGACCTTGCACATGCAAATCTCAATCTCACACAACACACCGCATCTACCATGCCATCCTGTGAAGAGTACAAGAATCTCATAGTCAACTCTGAGTCACAAATAGAATACATACCCGATCAGTCAGAAACCTTCCATTTGATCTCATCCCGGAGAAAATCCCAATACGCAACATATTCCTCACGCCGGTAGGAAATTATACTTCTCGAATTGTGGTAAAGACCATTGACAACTCTCCGAAGTCTATTTGCACATAACCAAGCTATCAAAACCAAATCTCTCTAACTCAACCCAGCCATGCAGGTCGCCACATCCAAGAGCATTGCCACGAAACACCTATAGAGACTAGCTACATCATAAGTACCCCAAAGATCCGATTATATCCATCACTGTGCTGATTTAACTTACTACCAAGTTGTCCTAACTCTCCGAGTTCTTTCCGAATTACCTTCAAATTGATAGTTCTCCTCGCCATAATACCACAATCCTCAACCAAAACTCACCACACAAGAGACCCTAGTATAAAACCACCATGCCCTAAGGCCCATAAGCCGCTGACTTCCCTCTTAAACACCCCAAAGCACCACAACCGCGATACCCACTCTAAAGAGACCTTATGTGAACCTAAAACTGTTTCCTTCACCTTCTTGATGTTGAAATGCATAATCCACACTGGTATAAAAATTCCACAAGTCTCGACACCATCCAATGTAACCCTCAGTTTCTAGCCATATACAAATCTTGAAAATTCCAAATCGCTACATATAAATCTTGAATCCATTGGAACCATTCTCGAGGATCATCCACTCTACTCAAATCTCAATTAAACTGACCAAACGGACCAAACGACATGTGCCCCATTAGCACACCAACACCCAAGGGAGTAACCCACACTGCTAAGCAACCGAGCAAATTCCAACTCCATGTACACTACATCCTTCACGAATAACCACTCAATTATTTTATGATCCCCCTATACCCATAGAATGTAATACAACCTGTATCCAGATATTCCTTTATCCGAGTCATCCTCGATCTCCACCTCTGCAAGTCATAACTGATTCACCAGTATACCCCAAAACGAAACCAATATAATACATAATCGTGCAATTAACTGGTCAATAGGAGACTCCCTCACTTGGCTCAAAGTCATGGAATAAAACATCTGATTACTTACAATAACCATACCCCATTACTACCATCATACCACAATGAGATTCCACTAAATCCTTCATCCGTTCATGCAACACAAACCATATAGTACCTCAAATCATCTGCAAATCTCGCGTTCATCCTCGTGATGGTTAAGCCAACTTCCACAAGCAATCCAAACTCAAACTGCAACATATATCATTCACTAGTAAAAGAGAACTCTCTACAAAACATCATAGGGATCATACAACCTCAGGACACCTCGCAGGAGATCATCCACCTGCTTTTCCTCAAACTAACATCTCTTTATACCCTTCCACAGTCACGACTACTACACAATAACTTAATCTTCTTGATTCTTAACTCATCAACAAGACATGAAAATCTACTTCACTCCACAACTAAACAACATGAGAGATCCCTCAACACACATATAAATCGAGACCATATGCCAAATTAAGACAGAAATCAAATACCCCATCGTCCTTCCTACATCTTAAGTAAACTCTTATCGTCACATTCGAACAATCTGAACACATCTCGTAGTCACATCATACTCACCACATAGTCATCCAATCACAAATTCCACTAATAGGGATACCAACGGACCTATAAGTCCCAAAAGCACGTGGTCACATAATCAAAATCTCCGTGCTCAATCTACTGTCAAAACCCAGCCTCAAGTTCTCCAGACTGGCCTATCATCAGCACGCCAAAATCACATCTCTCACCTCAACCATGGAATCACAAGCCGCCGGCACACAGCCGATACCGAGCGCTCACATGCACATATGAATACGTGGAAGAAATTCAAAGAGTTACGCTTCTAGCTGAATCAATGACGCACGATAAGGAAAGAAAGATGGGAAGTATATCCTAAATGTCCTGTAGCCTCTCGAAGATAGGTATGGACGTCATAATACCGATCCGCAAGACTCTACTAGACAATTGCTTATGACTTGTAGAACCTATGAACCTAGACCTCTGATACTAACTTGTCATGATCCAAAATCCAACTAGTCATGATGGCACCTAACCCAACCCGCTAGGTAAGCCAATTAACAACTATCCAATTCCAATGATATTTAATAAGACAGTTAAGTAAAGAAATTATCTGAATCTTATACATTTCCCAAGGATTGGTAGTACAAATCATGAGCTTCTAAGAATAGAGTTTACAAAGCTGAAATGAATAAATACATCATTTGTTTGAAAAGTACATAAATAGAGTTTTATGAATATAAGGCTACCATGAACAAGAGGCAGCTACGACCGAAACGCAGGTACATCTTCAGATCCAGCTTCCAACGAACACAGCAACATCAACAGCCAACATCTGTACGCAAGGTACAAAAGTGTAGTATGAGTACAACCGACCCCATGTACTCAATAAGTAACAAACCTAACCTCAGGTTGAAAGTAGTGACGAGCTAACACAAAGGTCGGGTCCAACACCAATATTCCACAACAATTCATAACAACATAGTACAAGTAATAAATGAGGTATATTAGAAATAAAATACTCAGTTCGTTTACAGTTCCAGAAAAATAGGCATTTCTTTTCAAGTATCTCAGTGAAAACCCAAATCTCTTACCAAAAATGCCAAAATACGAGTAAGTTTGAAAACTGTGATTTTTTCCAAAACTCCTTTCAATAATAAGTAAGATGTTTCATTTTTAGATAGCATGAGGAAAGTACATCTATATGCCTACATGTCAAGATACATGTAAAATCATAAATGTCACCAAAACCGGGTAGCAGAAGGAAATGCATCTCTATGCATGTATCTCAAATACGCATGTCAAATGTAATGCATATCAATGATGAGCTCATGTACTCACACTCTCAGAATACTCAATCTCACTGTCTCACATTCCCTCTCACTATGCTCAATGCTCAGGACACTCAATCACTCAGCACTGTACAATACCTGCTGCGGCGTGCAGCCCGATCCACATATGACTATAAGGCCTGTTGCGGCGTGCAACCCGATCCACATATATATAGCCATAAGGATCATTGAGGCATACAACTCGATCCATATACATATATATAATCAACTGCGCTCACTAGGGGTGTGCAGACTACGGAGGGGTTCCTACAGCCCAAGCGTTAAATCCGCACAGACAACTCACGTGTTGCACGGACAACTCATGTGCCATAATATCAATATCTGGATCCGCACGGAAAACTCACGTGATATAGTATCAATATCCTCACAAACAAGCCCCCAGACTTACTCAGTCATCAATCTCTCCAGTCTTACTCACGGGCTCACAATGTCATGAAACTAGCCCGACAACAATGATATGATGTATCAATAATAAACCACTGAGACTGAGATATGATATGAATGCATGAATATGACTGAGTAAGAAATATCAATGAAATCAGTAAAATGACAGCAAGAAACGACCATTATGGGTCCTAGCAGTATCGTCATAAAAGCCTAAACATGATATCTTACATGATTGACAGCTCAATTACTTTATCACATGGTGAAAACATGGGCAACAGCAAAGTAGGACAACTATACAGTGCCATGGAAATAACAGAGTCCCAATTCACATGGTGCACGCCCACACGCCCGTCACCTAGCATGTGCGTCACCTCAATACCAATCACATAACACTTATTTCGGGATTTCATTCCCTCAGCACTAAGTTTAGAAGAGTTACTTACCTCGAACAATCCAAGCGATGCTCCAAAGATGCCATCACGCGCGTAGCGACCTCCGAATGGCTCAAAACTAGCTGTCACGCCCCAAAAATCCCACCGCAGGAGTCGTGATGGCACTTAGTCTCTAAGACTAGGTAAGCCGATTACAATTACATTTCGAGCCATTTTTTTAAAACCAAAAGCGGAAACAAATATAAAAACCTCCCAAGACTGGTAATACTGAGTCACAAACTCTAACTGAATACATGAAATGATCTCAAGGATCAAATACTCAATACTGTTTGATTAATAATTAACAGTACAATAAAATGGAAAGACTTCAAGGGACTGCGACGACCGAGCAGCTCTACCTTGAATCCTTGCGATCACACTTTAACTTTGTCCGAGTCCGATAGCTCCAATACCTGGCTCTGCACAAAAATAATAGGAAACAAATAACAATGATGGTAACAATAATCAACAAGTGATATACACAACAGGGCGACAAGAATACCATAAATATTGTGCAACAAATAATGAATACAAGTACAACCAATTAATCAAGTCCTTCCAATATAAATCTTTCGCCTATATATTTTTCAAATAGAAATCTTCAGGATATAATACTTTCAAATAAATCTCTTTTAATCTCTTTCAAATATAATTCCTTCAAATAAATATTTTTCAAATAAAATTCTTTCAACTAAATCTCTTTCGAATAAAAGTCACCATGTGACACAGCATTTCAAAATCATAAAATACGGGTCTCAGCCCATTTTTATATTTCCACGGCACCTCTTGCCAATTTCTTCTATCACAACCACACAGACAACTCACATGCCAAATATCATCATTCATTTAACCACGGCACCTCGTGCCCACATTTCATATCACAACTGCACGGACAATTCACGTGCCAACATCATCATTATATACTCACGGCACCTCGTACCCATATTTCATATCACAACTGCACGGACAGTTCACGTGCCAATATCATCATTATTTACTCACATCACCTCGTGCCCACATTTCATATCATAACTGTACGGACAATTCACGTGACAATATCATCATTATTTACTCACGGCACCTCAAGCCCACATTTCATTACATAATCCGCCTGGCAATAACCACAGGCTCCCAATTTCAACATAGATCAAACTATTATCAATTTACCAATCAACATGACAAATTGCACAAGGTATAAAAATGAACACAAGGAAAATCACAACATCACATGAAAATTACCAACGCAATAACCCCACATCATCACATATCATCCCTGACAATAGCCACCCTTATCTCTCTTATAGCCACCCTTATCACTCCTATAATAGCCTCTCTTATCCCTCCGCCCTGACAACATCAATAGCCACCCTTATCTCTCCTATAGCCACCCTTATTACTCCTATAATAGCCCCCCTTATCCCTCCGTCCTAACAATATCAATAGCCACCCTTATCGCTCATATAGCCATCCTTATCTCTCATATAGCCACCCTTATCGCTCCGCCCAGACAATATCCCAACACACATAACAACAGTGAAATTCCACCCTTATACCCACATAATATCAATAGTGAAATGCCACCCTTATATCCTCAAAATAATAACTCAAATAACACAACAATTTACACGGATATTATCCTGATAATATAACAAAATCAAATCATATCAAAATTTGCTCAATGGCCAAAACCAATTCCAAAGATATAACAAAATCAATTAATTTGACAAAAAATAGCCCAAGGCTCCACACAATGTGTATAAAACCTAAAAACAACAACAGATATGGAAAATACTCAGTATAGGACAACGCCTTCATTAATCCAAATTCTTGATAATTATATAACGCCTCGGTTTAAACTTATTTCATTAATTATTTGCAGATGAAAAATTCATAATATAATTATTTCCATAAAAAATCAAATCACCCAACTCACGTAATTCACATAAATATACTAGCAATAACCACATCAAATTATCATATAAAAACAAATTCAACAAACATGAATTGAGGCATGGCAAATAGATGATTTAATAAATGCCAACAATTATCTAATTTATTACAAAATATGCCTAAGACTTTAACCCAATAAATTATGGACATATAAGCTCGTGTACGTACTCATCACCTCGCGTACACGGCTTTTCACATTTCACAAATGGCACATAAGACTCGATGCCTAAGGGGTAATTTCCCCACTCAAGGTCAGGCAAGATACTTACCTCGTTTCGCAACCAATTTCAAGATTCCAATAAACCATTGCCTCGCGAATTCGTGTCCGAAAGCTTCAAATCTAGTCACAAACAATTCAATATACTCAACACGAATCGTAGGAATTAATTCTATATGAAAATACTAATTTTCCAGCAAATCCGAAATTTAACTCAAAAATCGCCTGAATCTGACAAAACTCACAAAATCCGACAACCCATTCTATTACGAGTCCACCCACACCAATTTTATCAAATTTCGATATCGGATTGACCTTCAAATCTTCATTTTACATTTTTGAAATATTTTTAAAATATTCTGATTTTTCTTCCATAAATTCACGGATTCATGATGTAAATGAGTATGAAATCATAAAATATAATCAATATAGGATAAGGAATAATTACCCCAATGTTTACCCGTAAAAATCACCCAAATATCACCCAAACTTAGCTCCCCAACTCTATTTTTGTCAAAAATGGCAAAAAACCCCCGTTTATAGGGTCTCAGCTGTTTCGGGCGCCACAGGTGGCATGGGGCGCTGCCTGTGGTGCTATTTCCAGTACATTTAAATATCCCAACGCCAGGGCTAGCTCCCCACGCTACCTTGGGCACTGACGGCGATGGAAAATCATTCCCGACACGGAAATGGGCATAACTCTCTCATGCGATGTCTGAATTCGACGATTCTTTTTGCTATGGCTCCAAAACATCAATACGGATATAATTGTTTAATCAAAACTGAATTTGGAGCGCATTTGCTTAATGTGATACCACGTATTCTTGAAGAATCGATGTCGAAATATAGAAAATCAAGTCCGATTGACCTCAAATTTTGCACACAAGTCATAATACATCATATGAAGCTATTCAAGACTTCAAATAATAGAAAGGAGAGTAATAACTCAAATCGACAAGTCGGGTCGTTACATTCTCCCCCACTTAAACATACGTTTATCCTCAAACGTGCCAAGAGTTGTTTTCCAAGCCATCAAATCACTATTCCATCTTACCGCGCACATACCCGGGGGTGATCCCACGTCACCCTATTCGACATAAGCCCGACAACACCATCTCAATTGAGATTATTCCTTTTATCCATATTTGTAAAATTTAAGACTAAATTTCTTACACTCCAAACATTTTCAAAAGGCCTGATTTTCACATCAACGCACGGTATTAGTCTCAACTGGCTATAGCAACTCTTGCCTACGCACACATCAACTTTCTTGATAATGTTGAGGTACTTCAAAATTTTTCCGGGGTGTTACATTCTCCCCCACTTAGGATCATTCGCCCTTGAATGAGAAGTGGAGTCCTTCCTCAAACACATAACATAACTTATCTCTTCTTTCGCACGTGTCAATCCCCCAAATTTTACTAACTCCCAAATTTTTCAGAAACTTCGGCAGAGTCTCCCCTGTAATTGGGCCTATCCACCTGCTAGAGTAACACCAAAACAACTCCTAACAACACATCCACAACCCAACAAAGCACCACAATGTATATATCAATAACACTAATCTCAGCATTACAAGCATTGCATTATCATAATGATATCAGGACAGGAAGCACATCATATGTATGCCCATCACCAAATCTCTGGTCTTAGTAGTTGTTCATAATCGATTACAACATCGCCAATTAACCTCATGTTAGAAAAATCTCGTTTCAAACCTCCACTTTACTAACAACGAGACACGAAGCATGAAGACCTCATAATTATTTACACAAATTAACGAGTCATATTTAACGCCACCTGGGCACTCACCTCGTAAGCTAAAACTCAATAATTACAACACGAATATGGAAAATTATGCACAAAGAAATTCATACAAGAATTTTCAAATAAGCCTAACAGGAATGACTCCCTACAAGTACTATAGTACAAATTTAATTTCACAAGGGAGAATTTAAACACATAAATTTTCATCACAAGGATCTCGTTCTTATATAACTTCCAACATGGCTCGTAGCCCGATTTAAACATATCAAATCATATTAAAATGTGAGGATCTCGTCCTCAACTCCGAATCACAAGTATTTTGCACATTGTGCCAACAAAAATTTCCCATTTCCTTTCTTCTTTTCAATAAATTACGTAAACAATTTTCACAACACATAATGAACCCCCATACCAATATGGCATATAATTCATAAAATTGAAATCAATTATTCAGAAATCAAATCAAAACCCACTATAGAGAATAATAGAAAGTCATTTTTGGACTTATAGTCCTCAATAGTGCATAAAATAAAAATGATAGACACATGCTAACATCATCGAATCTCCCGACAGGGATCAACATATAAGTGGGTCACAAAATTACAAAGCTCACCCATAAGAAGAGCATAATAGGAGGACACACCTCAATATTCAGAACCGAATCAAATTAAGGAGACATATCCCTTTATAACAAATCAGGATTGCACATGTAATGACACCATCTGGTGTGGTGGCCTCGGCCACACCATAGTAAACATATCAACGGGCTGGGCCTCCCCTTCTAGGGCGCCCTCTACCCGCCTATCCTCCACCCCTAACTGGCTGTGCACGTGGGGTAGTAGCTGCATTGGGGCCTGTAGCCTGAGTGTTCTGATGAAATCCACCCCTCCCAAGTCTGGGATAATCTCTCATGATGTGCCTAGTATCACCGCACTCATAACAACCCCTCTGAGGTCGCAGCTGCTATTACTGAGTCTGTGCCGGATAATTGGAATAACCACTATAAAGAATTTTGTGTCGGTGGTGTACTATAAGATATTACTGGAGCACCACGAGTAATTTGATATGCAGACTAAGCTGCCCGACTGCTCGAGCCTCCGCCATAATGGGTCATAGTTGAAGAGTAAAATCCATTGAACCCTCCAGAGTTCTGAGACCTTTTGGACTCCTTAGACTCCTTCTCCTCACTTCAAACATGTTCTAACATCCTGGCAATCCCTACTACTTGCTGAAATGGAATGTCAATCTGCAACTCTCGAGCCATACATATTTTAAAATCATAATCGAGCCCTTCAATGAATTTGCGGACTCGCTCTCTAACTGTAGAAACCAAGTTAGGTACATGACGGGCTAACTCACTGAACCTGATAGCATATTCTGACACTGTCATGGTGCCCTGACGCAACTGTTCAAACTCTGTGTGCCACGCATCCCGAAGAGTCTAGGGAACAAACTTTTTCAAAAGCATTGCCGAAAATTATGCCCAAGTTGGTGATATTGCATCGGATGGTCTACCTTATTTATAAACTTGCGACCACTAATACGCTGATCCTGACAGCTGGTCTACCATTGCATAAATATTATCACTAGTTTACCCCATTTGAGCCTTTAACCTTTTCTTTGGCCACCTCATTACAAACCTTTAATCCTTTTGTGAAATAGTTCCTTCTTTTGAACCTGTCCCTCATTGAATATTGAGAATGAGGCTAAAAGCCTAAGTTGGGGGTGTTGGTGTCAAGTTGGAAATTGGTAAGGTTGTATATTGAGGGTAGAAACATATACCTCAAAGTTGTTCATACGAAGTTACTTAAGCTCCCCAGCAACCGCGCCAAATTTTGATGACGTCCAAATCCACTACTAAAAAGTAAATGGACACGGTCGCATGCAATATAATTTACCCAACTATGAGTCGGGGTCGAATCCCATAGAGAACAATATGTAGGCGATTAGGAATGTAAGAGAATTATCACTTGTTATGCAATGCCAAACACTTAGAATTTGGTTGTGAAAATATTATAGCTAAATGCGAAAATGTAAACTAACCTAGAAAGCAAGTAAAATGATCAATGGCTATAATCATGGATGCATCAAGATTTACACTCAAGTAACGATCCAATGTATTTCACGATTTTACAAATATGAGCGAGTTTATGTTAATTAGCCTCGGATAATAATTCTATCTTAGCTTCTTCCGAAGACTAACAAGACTTCCTAATTGAATTACCCCTAAAACAATTAAGAGATTAAGCACACCCAGATACGGCTACAAGTAGTTCAATCCTATCCCTAGGTAGAATCTATAAAGTGAGGGTTAAAGCTTCAAGTTCTTGTTAATTAATCTTTCCCTACCCCAAATAATCTTTCCCAAAATTTATTCGAAGTTAATGGGCGAGTCCTAGGGTTAGCTAATCCCTTTGGAAATATTAAAGAACAAGAATAATTAAAGAAACAATAACTCACTTCATAATAAATAAAAATCGTTCGATACATAAGCACAACAAGATATTTAATCCACACTTTAAATATGAATATATCCATAAACAAGATTTAAGTGTTGGAAAAAATACTACACACTTAAATATTCAATACAAAGCAAGGAAATGAAGAAATGAGCATAAATGAGTAAGAAATGCTAAACCAAAAGCTTCAAATCTTCAAGCCCCAAGTGTGTGTGCAAGAACCCTAGCTCCAAAACTTGTCTTCTCTAGTCTAGGAACTGAAAAATAAGCCAAAGATATCTTTCCAATAAGCTAGGTCGTGTATTTGTGGGTTTGGAATCGAGAAAATGTGAATTGTCATTCATGTCTAGGTCTGAGCCCGTTGACCGCACCTGCAGAAGAATCCTCGCATGTGCGGCTCCACAAAAGCGGACCTTCAATCACAGATGCGTGAACTCGGGAGATTGCCTACTTCGTAGATGCGAACATTTTGGCGCAAATTCGTCTCCGTAGATGCGGATAATTCATCGCATATGCGATCCTATGTGGAATTCCCTTCTCCGTAGATGCAGACCAAATAGTCGCACCAGCGACTCCGCAGGCGCAGATTGTTGCCGCAGATGCGGCCTTCCACCTCGCAGATGCGAGGTCGCATACGTGGACAGTGTTCCGCAGATGTGGAATCACTGAAGGATTTTGCACTATTTTGCTCAATTCCACTTCAACTGAATTCAATTCTCTTCATGGCATCATTTACCTAAAAATCTAGCAATACACACCATAAAGAACCTCATATTATAATTAAAGGACGCAAAATCTAAAGAAAAGAGGCTAAAATAAGTGGTAAAATCACCACTCATCAACACCCCCAACTTAAAGCTTTTGCATGTCCTCAAGCAAATCAAAACCAACAATTCAATGAGATTCTACCATTTAAAGCACAAGTGGCATTGTTATTGTCACGACCCAAAATCCATAAAGGTCGTGATGGCGCCGTACTCCACTGTTAGGGAAGCCAACACTAAAAAGTTAATTAAATCCTCATTTTAATATTTTTGAAATCGTAAATTTACTTTAATTTATCTAGTAAAAGAAGAATTTACAGAATAAATAACAATGTTTTCCAATTCCAATAGTGAACATCCCATAATCATCCCAGAACCCGGTGTCACAAGTGCATGGGCCTTTTCTAGAAATTAAAAATAAAATACAATAACTGTCTGGAATACAACTTGGACAGGAAAGAAAATACAATACACTGAAGGAGACTCTGCTGGCTGTGGTGCATCGTAGAAAATGCAGCTCACCTAAGTCCCTGCCTTAATCGCGCCTCTGCGCCCACAAGGCCGTAAACATATGTGTACCTGCACAAATATGTGCAGCAAGTGTAGCATGAGTACGTAAATCAATACGTACCCAGTAAGTATCCTGCCTAACCCCGAAGAAGTAGTGACGAGGGGTCGACTTCGACACTTACTAGTGGTCCAATAATATCAGGTACAATAAAGAAGTGAATGAATATGAGACAGAGTAAATATATGAAACAAACAAGTATAAAATACGTCGTACAATTTTCCTCTTTACAATTTACTCAAGCTCTCAACTAGCAAGTTCCCTCCTTAACCGGAGCATATGTATAGATATAGTGGATTTCATCAAAGAGGTTGTCATAATCCAAATCAGGTCAAAACCCTATCAGGTCAAAACCCTCAGATACACTGGCTTCTTGCCAAACGTTACGCACGATTCCATGAGGATAATATATATATAGGAAATGCCGAGGCGTACGGCCTGACCCAACATAAAGGTAAACTGTGCACTGCCGAGGGTCGAACGACACAAACCATAGATGCATCTATTAATCTGCCGAGACGAACGGCCCGCCCCCATGAGTGTGGTACATAAATCCTGCTGAGGCGAACGACCCGATACCATAAGAGTGGTAGAAGGAAATACCTCGCTCGCGAATCATACGTGCCACGTGGTCAAATATAAATTTAACATTAAAATCATATCTCTTTCTTGATTCTTTTCAAAATAAAGGAAATTCAGCTTGTAGCTTTTAAGGAAATTACCCCGCTCGCGAAACATACATGCGACGCGGTTACACATAGATTTCTTAAGCTATTATAGCATTACTCAATCCTTTTCGAAATTACGAAGCTCAAACGAACCCTTTTAAATCTTACGTTCTTCAATTTCAACTCCTTTCAAAAATATTTAATAAGCAAACTAAATCTCGCTCCCTCTCAAGACAGATAATAAACATAAATCAATAACAATATCAACAAGGCATGATGTGAGCCTAAAACTACCCGGACATAGGCATAGCTAATAGCTACGTACGGACTCTCGTCACCTCGTGCGTACGTAGCCCTCACAAATAGAAGCACACAATAATTTTGTTCACTTATGGGGTTTATTCCCTCTTACAAGGTTAGAAAGGAGACTTACCTTGCTCCAAAATTTCATAACCGGCTCCAACGCCACTCTAACTCCTCAAACCGATGCCCAACGCTCCAAAACTAGTCAAAAAATGCGCAAACCAATGAAAATATACTCTAATACTCATAACAATTCAATTTACTACACTTTCCAACTCCGCTCGAAAAATCGGTAAAATCACCCTAGGGCCCACGTGCCCGGATTTCGAAAATTTTCGAAGATAAACATTACCCATAGCATTACGAACTCAAATATATAATTTATTCTCAATTCCTTACCCAAATTCGTGGTCAAATTCCAAAAATACCCATTTCTAGGTTTTTTTCAAAATTCCATATTTCTATAAATTTTCATGTCTAAATCCTTATATAAATCATGTATTTAACTTGCAATAGGTGGGAATCACTTACCTTGACATAGATGATGAAGATGGAGCTCCAAAATCGTTCCACGACCGGCTCCCATGGAGGAAATGAAGTGCAAATGAGCCAAAACCTCGATTTTAAAAGAACACTGCCCAGGTCCTTCCCCTACGCGGTCGCAGAAATCCACTCGCGATCGCGAAGGCCAATCCATAGCTGCCTAAAAGCTTCTTTTTCGCGAACGCGATCGCACTTCTCAGCCCCTTCCTCTTTCACAATCGCGAACCCCGCTATACGATCGCATAGAACAACCTTCACCAAACGGGCCAGCCACATTACCACTACGCGTTCGCGATAGCCCCGACGCGAATGCGAAGAACCTCTAACTCGACCCTCCGCGAACGCAAACTATTATACGTGATCGCGTAGAGTAAAAATCCCACCAATCAACTTAAACCTTCATGATCGCAGCCCTTTCTTCGCGATTGCGGAAGAGGAAACTAGATGCCCAGAAACCAGCAATTCCTTAAAGTCCAATATCCGTCTGAACTCAATCCGAGACACACCCGAGGCCCTCGGGACCTCAACCAATTATACCAACATGTCCCAAAACACATTACGAACTTAGTCGAGCCTTCAAATCACATCAAACAACATCGAAATCATGAATCGCACCCTAATTCAAACTTAATGAACTTTGAAACTTTAACTTCTACAATCGATGCTGAAACCTATCAAATCATGTCCGACTGTCCTCAAATTTTGCACACAAGTCATAATTGACATTACGGACCTACTCCAACTTCCGGAATCGGATTCTAACCCCGATATCAAAAGGTCCACTCCCGGTCAAACTTCTCAAAAACCTTCAAATTTTTAGCTTTAGCCAAATGACTCCAAAATGACCTACGGACCTCCGAATCCACTTCCGGACACGCTCCCAATACCAGAATCACCATAAGGAGCTATTCCCAGACTTGGAATCTCAAATGGACATTGATAACATTGAAATTCACTTCAACCCAAATTCATGAAATTCTTCCAAAATGCCAACTTCCACAATAGGCGCCGAAACGCACCCGGGTCATCAAAAATCCAATCCGGACATACGCCCAAGTCCGAATTCATCATACGAACCTGTTGGAACCTTCAAATCCCGATTTCGAGATCGTTTACTCAAAAATCCAACCTTAGTCAATTCTTCCAACTTTAAAGCTTCTGAAATGAGAATTTTTTTTTCAAATCAAATCTGAACTTCTGAAATTTCAATTCCGACCACGCGTACTAGTCATAATACCTGAAGTGAAGTTGTTCATGGCCTCAAACTGCTGAACAACGCGTTAGGGCTCAAAATGACAGATCGGGTCGTTACAGTTATCATACACAAATCACATTCTCTAATTAAGCACCATACTTATGGATTTGGTTGGTACTAATAATTAGGCTCAAGCATGTGCATCTCAACCAAATAACTACCTCATTTAAAATCAACTTTAAGAAATGCAAAGGAGTTTTAAAATAATCAAGTGACAACAAAAAGCCTCAAAAAGTGACTCAAAAGCACTAGTCTACTACATATGCTCAATTTACTCATTTTGGGATATATCAATATCACCAATCCATCCTAATTTATGTGCCCTCACAAGAAAGAAAAGTCCCAAAATCACCATATTTACAATAACAACACAAGGGACAAATACACAAAGACACTCATTCTCAACAAAGAATTTCAAGTGTTACAAAATATCATGCCATAAGCTTGCCCTTATTTTAAGTCGCCACCTATTCAAGAACATTCGGTTGGAGATCCCATAAGGATGTTTTAAGCTTGTAATGTAGGTTTAGGGAAGGGTCGGATAAGTATTTGGGATAAAAGTGACTACACTCTCCTTGAACACTACTCACATTTGTCTTTCTTTTTGCACTTTGCTTCTTTTTAAACCACATAGACCTTATTGGCATCTAGTTACCAACATAGAACCACCTTACAGTACCTTTCTCATTTTCTCAAGACTCCATATTTATATATATATATATATACATATTTTTCTCTCTTCTTTTTAAAAAAAATAATTTTTACTGTTTTCTTTTGGAGCTTGAGTAACTTCATATGAACAACTTTGAGGTATATGTTTCTACTCTCAATGTACAAACTTACCAATTTCCAACTTGACACCAACACCCCCAACTTAGGCTTTTAGCCTCATTCTCAATATTCAAGGAGGGACGGGTTCAAAAGACGGAACTATTTCACAAAAGGGTAAAGGTTTGTAATGAGGTGGCCAAAGAAAGGTTAAAGGCTCAAATTGGGTAAACTAGTGATAATATTTATGCAATAGTAGGCTTGAAAGGCTAAAGAGGCTTTTTCAAAGATCGCAAAGAATGTCTAAGGTCATCCCTCCAACCAAACATAATTACATTAGCATTGAAAGACCAATCGGGCAAGTTCTAGATGATAGAAGTAAATACAAGAATTATTTATAACAAAAACTAACACACATGGCACATAAACTAATCAAGACGGATCAATTTCGCTTCTTAATAAGAGCATCTAGAGCAATATCATGCCAACTAGTGGGCAAAGAGTCACCAAAAGAGCCAAAAAGTTATCACAAAAATTATTCTTCCCCATGCAACTCACTTTTTCACTTTAAAACCAAAATTCGGAGGGGTATTCTTAATTCACACTTCGCATACAAGAGACTAATTTTACTAGTACCAAATAATTCAAAAGTCTCCACATGACAAAACAAGACTAATTCCTTTAAGAAAGTCGTCACGCATCCATCATAGGGAAAAGTCACCCGGTTAAACAAATAAATATTTCTTGGGAAAGAACCGTAGAATAAAGAAAACTCAAGGACATTTATTGAAAAGTATATTACTATTAAAAGAGATAAAAATAATATAAACTAAAACTAGTAAAGAAGATAAAATAAACACTACAGAAATAAAAATAAAAGAACAAAACTACAAATAAAAAATATAACAAAAGCAACTAATACTAAAGGAACAAAAATAACATAAACTAAAAACTACTAAAGAAAATAAATAAAGAAAGAAAAATAAAATAGAATGACAAAAGTGACTAAACTACAACTACATAACCAATCACAACTACGCTCAGCAAGAGCACATGATAAGCAATAATAAAACAAGCCCGGCAAGGGCACACAATATTCATACCAAAGCATAAGCCTAGTAAGACTCCCTAAAGCCACCCCCAACTAAAAATATTGCAGTGTCCTCACTACACAATATCAAAATAAAATAAGGGTAGTTTGAGGGTCTCCCTGAGGTCTGCATCAAACTAGCAGACTGCGGGAGAAAGGCTAATCACTGTCGTTGAGAACTCTCGGCCTCATCATCATCAGTATCATCAGCATCATCATCATCAGCAGCAGCACTCGACATGAAAGAGTACTCTTCGCTATCCTCAGCATCAGCAACAGGTATCTTCCTGTTCGGCTACCTCCATTTGAAGATGGCTTTGATGCCTCTCCACATTTTGATCATAAACTTGCCCTTCTTCTTGTTTCTTGCTTTCTCCTTTCCGAAGTTCGACTGAAGATCTACATGTGCCTTGGTCAGGTTGCCATAGGCTGCCTCGAGTCAGCCAACAGATGTTTACATCTTCTAATGAGACTCTTTCTGCCTTTTCTGTGAATCTAGGTAGGTCTTTATGTCTTCCCTGGTAAAGTACTTGGGCCCAGGTTGGGGGTGTGAGAGTCCACTAGAGAGTTGTGACACTAAGTCACGAATGACGCCAAGCTGCGAGTTCAACATCCCAAATGGTTCCTCAGGTACTATTGCCTGTGAGGATGACTCTGATCCACTCTGATCTACATGTGCCTTAAGATTCGCGTAAAACTCACAAACCCACTCCTCATTGGATTTGCGCGGAGTAGGCATGAGCACGACCAGCCGGAGGCTTTAAGACGGCCATAGAATTTTAGGAGTAGCTCGGCCGATTTCTCCTCGCCAATCCCCTTTTCAAGAACTATCTTTTTGGTGAGGAGGTTGTCATAATACCGGCGGTGAAAATCAGCCGACATGAAGCGTGACTGGTCAAAGTGTTCATCCATAGCTTCCTCCTCAATTTCATGATCAAGCGAGGCATTTTCGTTCATGTACGGGTCCATTTTAGTTCAAAGTATCTTAAAAAATCAAAAAAAGTTAGTCGGACAGTAGAATCATGTTAGGCAATTTAAAACAAAGCAATTAGGCCAAAGAATCGAGTCGAACTGGCCCGGGAAGCTCCAGATGCAAAGCTACTGGAATTGGAAATTCTTCCCAATTTCCGCACCTGCGGAAAGACCATCGCAGGTGCAGTCCCACTTCTGTGGTTTTGTCCATCTCCCCAGAGATCACACCTACGGAACTTTCTATGCAGGTGTGAGGCCGCATCTGCGGAACCTTTTTTGCTTCTGCGATGTCATCAGAGGGTTCAAAAGCCCAGAATATTTAGACTCTTTTCACTTCTAAACATGATTTTAGCACATAATTTATACTCAACAATTCTAAATTAGTGCACTACATGAACATAGAACCCTATTAAGACTGATTTTGTGGTACTTAGCAAAATATTTTTTTTTGGACAATTCATCGAACACATTGCAAGCAGTGAGAAATCATACTTCTTTACACAAATTTGGTACTCAGATTTTCCCCAAAATTATTGTTCAATCAAAAATAGCACACACTAACATACTCTCAACCAATTTCCTCACCCTAATATCAACCCTAATCAAGAATGGGAAAAGAAAATGGGACTATAGGGGAGAGACTGTGAGGAAGAAGAAGAAAATTGGAAATAAGGCAGCTAAGAGAGAGAGAGCGGTGATGAGTACCTGATTGTCTTGTGCAAAAGCAGTAGAAATCGAGAGCAATGGAGAATTTGAGTAAGTGAGAGATGGAGGAGTTTGCGTTTGGGGAAAAAAGGTTAGAGTATACCTGATGAAATAAGGGCTTGGTTCATTAAACCTGCCCGATTTTCGCACCTGCGGAGAAAGAGGCGCTTCTGCTAAGCCGCTTCTGTGGTTAAGTCACCGCACCTGCGTGATTTTTGCATTTGTGCCAAGTATCTTGCTTCTCGGAAGCGCACCTGCGCGATTGTGTCTGCAGGTGCAGTTGAACCAGACTTCAGCTGGACAGATCTGGGCAGCCACTGTTTTGCCTTGTTCCAATACTTCAAACCCCTTAATTCAACTCCAAAAAATCTGAAACTTGGCAGATTAGTCAAAAATAACATAATAAACTATTCTAAAAAAGAAAATTTCAAAAACGACTAAACTTTTTAAAAACGATAGGTTGTCTCCCACCAAGCGCCGCATTTAACGTCGTGGCATGATGTGAATCAACTTTACCACTTTTCTCGCCACTTGCACGATATGAATTGGGCACCTAACTTAGAATCAAGTTTGTGACCACGAGCGATGGGGGTGCTAAGTAGATGATCAAGCCAAGCATTAACTTCTTCATTTTGTACTTCTTGGCTTTCATGTGAGGAATGTCATTTTGCTTCCTTGTACCTTCAAACTGTAAAATGTATGGCCTTTGTCTTTCCTCCTCGCATTCCCTTATTGACTTGTGTAGTTCAATTCCCATATCACCACACAATTCTATTGTTGATAAATGCTTGGAATGTGACCTCAAGCCTCCATAGTGCAATTCTTTCCGGATTTTAACATCCTCTTGGTCCCCCGAACTAGAGTCCTTTTCAACCATCTCTTCAAATCTTTTAGTTGACTCTAATTCCATATTTTTCTTGGCATCACTAACGCTCATGGAGTCGGTTGGCGGATGTTCAATTCTTGATTCCTCAAAATAAAGCTCACTTTCTTCCTCGGAGTTGGACTCTTCTTGACCTCTTTCCACACTTTCAAATTGATAGGCATAATGAGCCTCAATCAATGATTTTATTTGATCTTCCAAAGTGCGGATAGTATCATCATTTTGATGTAGTTCTTGTTTTAAGTCCTCGAGTGCCAAGCTTTGCTTCTCCTCATTTTCAAGAATGGCCTCCAACATGAGCATCATCCTCTCATTCTGAGCTTTTGAGAGTTCTTCTTGGTTTTGATCAAGTGCCAAGGAAGGATTTTCGGCGTCCACATATAAGGAAGGTTCTTGGCTATCATTCACTTCCGAGGCTCTTTGGACCTCTAAAGCTTAAAGCATTTCTCCCATTTGTAAGTTCAACCTTTCAAGCACCAAATCATTTTGCAGACTATTTTCCAAAAGCTCCTCCAAGTCATAATGCTCTTTGTTTCCTCCTTCAAGTAGGCATTCTAACATGAGCTTAAACTCTCAATTTTGACCATGCTCAATTTCTTCCACTTCCATATCCCTATAATTTTCAGCACAAAAAGTAGAATCATCATAGCGGGGGCTTGGGGAAGGGAAGGACAAATAAGTACAATTGTCCCAATGACCATTTTGCCGACCACACTTATCACAAATACTCCACTCATGGGTTTGTGATTGTGCGCACAATCCGCCCCCGGGAGAATTTAAACAATTTTTCCATGAGTGTGGTCCTCCACAATAAGGACAAGGGTCATCAAAGTATGAACAATTACTATCCGACCAATTTTCATTATGTGATGAAATTTTCAAAAATTATGAAAGTAAACAAGAAAATAAATAAGAAAATTAAACAAATAGAAGAAAATAAGTATACAAATATTTACAAGTTTGGACAAAAGCACTTACGCTTATTTCTCAAACAACCTAAATACGCCAAATTGTTTCCCGGCAACGGCGCCAATTTTGAAGACGTCCAAATCCACTACTAAAAAGTAAATGAACACGGTTGCATGCAATATAATTTATCTAACTACGAGTCGGGGTCGAATCCCATAGAGAACAATATGTAGGCGATTAGGAATGTAAGAGAATTATCACTTGTTATGCAATGCCAAACACTTAGAATTTGGTTGTGAAAATATTATAGCTAAATGCGAAAATGTAAACTAACCTAGAAAGCAAGTAAAATGATCAATGGCTATAATCATGGATGCATCAAGATTTACACTCAAGTAACGATCCAATGTATTTCATGATTTTACAAATATGAGCGAGTTTATGTTAATTATCCTCGGATAATAATTCTATATTAGCTTCTTCCGAAGACTAACAAGACTTTCTAATTGAATTACCCCTAAAATAATTAAGAGATTAAGCACACCCGGATACGGATACAAGTAGTTCAATCCTATCCCTAGGTAGAATCTATAAAGTGAGGGTTAAAGCCTCAAGTTCTTGTTAATTAATCTTTCCCTACCCCAAATAATATTTCCCAAAATTTATTCGAAGTTAATGGGCGAGTCCTAGGGTTAGCTAATCCCTTTGGAAATATTAAAGAACAAGAATAATTAAAGAAACAATAACTCACTTCATAATAAATAAAAATTGTTTGATACATAAGCACAACAAGATATTTAATCCACACTTTAAATATAAATATTCCCATAAACAAGATTCAAGTGTTGGAAAAAATACTACACACTTAAATATTCAATACAAAGCAAGGAAATGAAGAAATGAGCATAAATGAGTAAGAAATGCTCAACCAAAAGCTTCAAATCTTCAAGCCCCAAGTGTGTGTGCAAGAACCCTAGCTCCAAAACTTGTCTTCTCTAGTCTAGGAACTGAAAAATAAGCCAAAGATGTCTTTCCAATAAGCTAGGTCGTGTATTTGTGGGTTTGGAATCGAGAAAATATGAATTGTCATTCCTGTCCAGGTCTGAGCCCGTTGACCGCATCTGCAGAAGAATCCTCGCATGTGCGGCTCCACAAAAGCGGACCTTCAATCACAGATGCGTGAACTCGGGAGATTGCCTACTCCACAGATGCGGACATTTTGGCACAAATGCGTCTCCTCATATGCAGATAATTGATCGCAGATGCGAGCCTATGTGGAATTCCCTTCTCCACAGATGCGGACCAAATAGTCGCACCAGCAATTCTGCAGGCGCGGATTCTTGCCGCAGATGCGGTCCCAGTGAATGAAGCTTAACTCCGCAGATGTGGCCTTCCAACTCGCAGATGCGAGGTCGCATACGCGGACAGTGTTCCGCAAATGCGGAATCACTGAAGGATTTTGCACTTTTGTACTCTTTTTTGCTCAATTCCACTTAAATTGAATTCAATTCTCTTCATGGCATCATTTACCTGAAAATCTAGCAATACACACCATAAACAAACTCATATAATAATTAAAGGACGCAAAATCTAAAGAAAAGAGGCTAAAATAAGTGGTCAAGTCTTAAATCTCTTAAGTCTCTTTTGTTCTTCTTTTGATGCCTCTGGCCTGACCTTAGGCTGAACCAGAATAACAGGTTGTACCGGTACTACACTCGGAACCTGGCCAACGTGAACCTGCTTCTCTGGAGTACAGGTGGTAGGAGTCTTAACTCCTCCCCCAATTTGTGAAATATTTTGTGCAACGGAGATCAATCTTGCCTGAGTTAATGTACCAAACATGTTCAGGAACTGTGCTAAAGTCTCCTGAAGTCTGGGGGTAACAACAGGTACTTTTGGTACCTGTCCCCCCAACCAGAGCTATTGGCAGCTCCTAAACTGCTACTCTGACACGTGCTCTAGCTATAGCACATGCCCTTCCTCGGCCTCTACTTCGGCCCCGGCCTTTTGCGGCCCTAGCAGGATGCGCTTGTGTCTGCTCAGCGGACCCGGTAGCATGTGTCCTCACTATTTGTGAGAGAATAGAGATACAAAGACTCAAATTAACAAATCAACAAATCTGCACGACAAGAATGAAAGAATTGAAAATTTCCTAATAGTTCTGTAGCCTCTCGAAGATAAGTACAGACGTCTCCGTACCGATCCGCAAGACTCTACTAGACTCGTTCGTGACTCGTAGAACCTATGAACCTAGAGATCTGATACCAACTTGTCACGACCCAAAAATCCCACCACATGCGTCGTGATGGCACTTAGCCTCTAAGACTAGGTAAGCTGATTAAAATTACATTTTGAGCCATTTCTTTTTAAAACCAGAAGCGGAAACAAATATAAAAACCTCCCAAGTTTGGTAATACTGAGTCACGAACTCTAACTGAATACATGAAATGATCTCAAGGATCGAATACTCAATATTATTTGATTAATAATTAACAGTACAATAAAATGAAAAGACTTCAAGGGACTGCGACGACCGAGCAGCTCTACCTTAAACCCTTGCGATCACACTTTAACTATGTCCGAGTCCGATAGCTCCAATACCTAGCTCTGGACAAAAATGTGCAAAAGTGTAGTATGAGTACACCACGGTCGGTACCCAGTAAGTATCAAGACTAACCTCAGTGGAGTAGTGACGAGGTACAGTCGAGACACTCACCAGTCTAATAACCTATGCAATATAGTATACAAAAATAATAGGAAACAAATAACAATGATGGCAACAATAATCAACCAGTGATATACACGGTAGGGCGGCAAGAACATCATAAATATTGCGCAATAAACAATGAATATAAGTACAACCAATTAATCAAGTCCTTCCAATATAAATCTTTCGCCTATATATTTTTCAAATAGAAATCTTCAGGATATAATACATTCAAATAAATCTCTTTCAAATATAATTCCTTCAAATAAAATTATTTCAACTAAATCTCTTTCGAATAAAAGTCACCCTGTGACACAGCATTTCAAAATCATAAAATACGGGACTCAACCCACTTTTATATTTCCACGGCACCTCGTGCCAATTTCTCTATCACAAACGCACGAACAAATCACGCACCAAATATCATCATTCATTTAACCACGACACCTCGTGCCCACATTTCATATCACAACTGCACTGACAATTCACGTGCCAATATCATCATTATATACTCATGGTACCTCGTTCCCACATTTCATATCACAACCGCACGGACAGTTCACGTGCTAATATCATCATTATTTACTCACGGCACCTCGTGCCCACATTTCATTATATAATCTGCCTGGCAATAACTACAGGCTCCCAATTTCAACATAGATCATACTATTATCAATTTACCAATAATAAGACAAATTGCACAAGGTATAAAAATGAACACAAGGAAAATCACAACATCACATAAAAATTACCAATGCAATAACCCCACATCATCACATATCATCCCTGACAATAGCCACCCATAACTCTCCTATAGCCACCCTTATCACTCCTATAATATCCTCCCTTATCCCTCTACCCTGACAATATCAATAGCCATCCTTATCTCTCCTAGAGCCACCCTTATCACTCCTATAATAGCCTCTCTTATCCCTCCGCCCTGACAATATCAATAGCCACCATTATCCCTCCTATAGCCACCCTTATCACTCCTATAATAGCCTCCCTTATCCCTCTGCACTGACAATATCAATAGCCACCCTTATCTCTCCTATAGCCACCCTTATCGCTCCACCCAGATAATATCCCAACACACATAACAACAATAAAATGCCACCCTTATATCCTCAAAATAATAACTCAAATAACACAACAATTTACACGGAATATTATCCCGGCAATATAACAAAATCAATTCATATCACAATTTACCCAACCAATTCTAAAGATATAACAAAATCAATTAATTTCACAACAAATAGCCCAAGGCTCCACAAAATGTGTATAAAACCTAAAAACAACAATAGAGATGGAAAATACTCAGTATAGGACAAAACCTTCATTAATCCAAATTCTTGATAATTATATAATGCCTCGGTTTAAACTTATTTCATTAATTATTTGCAGATAAAAAATTCATAATATAATTATTTTCAGAAAATATCAAATCACCCAACTCACGGAATTCACATAAATATACAAGCAATAACCACATCAAATTGTCATATAAAAACAAATTCAACAAACGCGAATTGAGGCGCGGCAAATAGATGATTTAATAAATGCCAACAATTATCCAATTTACTACAAAATATGCCTAAGACTTTAACCCAATAAATTTTGCACATATAAGCCCGAGTACGTACTCGTCACCTCGCGTACACAGCTTTTTACATTTCACAAATGGCATATAAGACTCGATGCCTAAGGAGTAATTCCCCCACTCAAGGTTAGGCAAGATACTTACCTCGTTTCGCAACCAATTTCAAGATTCCAATAAATATTTGCCTCGTGAATTCGTGTCTGATCAAGTCACAAATAATTCAATATACTCAACACGAATCATAGGAATTAATTCCATATGAAAATACTAATTTTCCAGCATAATCTGAAATTTAACTCAAAAATCGCCCTTGGGGCCCACGTCTTGGAATCTGACGAAACTTACAAAAACCGACAACCCATTCAATTACGAGTCCACCCATACCAAATTTATCAAATTTCAATATCGGATTGACCTTCAAATCTTCAGTTTACATTTTTGGAAGATTTTACAAAAAATCTAATTTTTCTTTCATAAATTCACGGATTCATGATGTAAATGAGTATAGAATCATGAAATATAATCAATATAGGATAAGGAACACTTATCCCAATATTTACCCATGAAAATCGTCCAAAAATCGCCCAAACTAAGCTACCCAACTCTATTTTTGTCAAAAATGGTAGAGAACTCCTGTTTATAGGGTCTCTGCTATTTCGGGCGCCACAGGTGGCGTGAGGCGCTGCATGTGGCTCTATTTCCAGTACCTTTAAACATCCCAGCACCAGGGTTAGCGCCCCACGCTACCCTGGGCGCTGACGGCGACGGAAAATCGTTCCCGACACGGAAATGGACATAACTCTCTCATACGATGTCCGAATTCGATAATTCTTTTTGCTATGGCTCCAAAATTTCAATACGGATCTAATACTTTAATCAAAACGGAATTTGGAGCTCATTTTCTTAATGTGATACCACGTATTCTTGAAGAATCGATGTCGAAATATAGCAAATCAAGTCCGATTGCACACAAGTCATAATACATCATATTAAGCTATTCAAGACTTCAAATAGTAGAAAGGATAGTAATAACTCAAATCAACAAGTCGGGTCGTTACACTAGCCAAAAGCAACTCAAATACATCAATGTCATGACCCATGATCCTAACCTGTCGTGATGGCGCATATCTCGATACTAGGCAAGCCGATAACCTCAATAAACCATAATCTCTTTTATGTTTGAAAATATAATATTTAAATACAATCCACAAGTTTTGCAAATACCGATACACACACTCCCAAAACCTGGTGTCACTGAGTACATGAGTATCTATACATTACAAGTCTGGAAAACGTGGTCTATAATAATCTGAGACCAAATATAGTAAACAAAAGGATAGGGAAGGAGAGACAAGGTCTGCGAAACATGACAGCTACCTCTGAATCTCCGAAAAATTGATTGTGTGAAAGAATCAACACCCACTGTATCCGGGATCATCTGGATCTGCACACGAAGTGCAGGGTGTAGTATGAGTACAACCAACTCAGTACGTAACAATAATAAATAAAGAACTGAAAGTAGTGACGAGCTTCTCAGCTAACTCCAAATATAGTACTTTCCAATATAAAAGAGTAGGCATGATCTCAAGTTCAACATTTAAGATTTCACTAAAATTTCATATCAAGTTTGACCGAAACAGAAAATAATGTTTTTTCGAAATTCCAAAAATAGTGATATATGACAGCTGAAATGCAGCAAATAATGAAATCAATGCATCCTCTCAGAGTAACAGCCACTTAGTCCTCCCATTCACTCCAACCTCATAGTTACTCTTTCCTCACAGTCGCTCATCACTCGATACTCGCACTCAGCACTCGCACTCGGCACTCGCACTCAGTAGGTATCTACGCTCACTGAGGGTGTGTACAAACTCCGGAGGGGCTCCTTCAGCCCAAGCGCTATATCAAGCCAATCATGGCATAAATCAATGAAACATGTTGCGGCGTACAGCCCGATCCATAAATATCCTCACAATTAGGCCCTCGGCCTCACTCAGTCATCAACCTCTCCAGTCTCTCGGGCTCTCAGAAATCATGATAAGAAGCCCAACAACAATGATATGATGCATCAATAATCAACAAGAGAGACTGAGGTAAAAATGTGCAAATAGAACTGTGACTGAGTGCAAAATAGCAATTTAGCAAATAATTCCACAAGTACACGACCTATGTGGGTCCCAACAGTGTAAACTTATGATTTAAACATGATTCATAGATCAATTTCTCTAATACAGGGAAAAATGTACGGATATCAATAAATTTTTTAACTACACAGTTCCATGGAATTGACCAAGTCATAATTCCTACGGTGCACGCTCACACGCCCGTCACCTAGCATGTGCGTTACCTCAAAACCAATCACATAATACATATTCCGGGGTTTCATACCCTCATGACCAAATTTAGAACTGTTACTTACCTCAAGCCATGTAATTATTTATTCTGCAATGACTTTTCCTCGTGAATTGACCTCCAAATGCCTCGAATCTAGCCACAAATAATTCGATTCAGTCAATAAAATTTATTGGAATTAATTCCATAATAAAATACTAATTTTCCAACAAAATCCGAATTTTAGCTCAAACATTGCCCGTGGGGCCCACGTCTCGGAACTCGACAAAAGTTATAAAATTCGAAAGCCCATTCACTCACGAGTCTAACCATACTAATTTTACTCAAATCCGATAATAAAATCCCATTCAAAACCTCAAAATTCTAGTCCAAGAACTCTTTCTCATTTCCCCCAAATTTCCATCTCAAAACACTAATTAAATGATGAAAACAATGATATATTCATGTATATTGACCAAATCCAAGTTAAAATCACTTACCCCGATGTTTTTCCTTGAGAATCTCTCAAAAATCGCCTCTCTCCAAGTTCCAATTTGTCAAAAATGAAAAAATATGGGACGAAACCCCCGTTTTGTAACTTAAAGTTTCTGCCCAAGCCTGGCCTCGATTTTCATGACCTCGATTTCCTGGTCTCGATTTTCATGACCTCTATTTTCATGACATCGATTTTTCATGACCTCGATTTTCATGACCTCGATGTTTTTCATGACCTCAATTTTTCCAACAACAGAAATTTCTAGCAGCTGTTTAAGTCCAAATTTTGATCCGTTGACCATCTGAAACTCACCCGAAACCTCCCGAACACAAACCAAATATGAATTTCAATCATAAAATATGCTACGGACCTGCTCGCTCACTTAAAACACTGAAAAGAGGTCGTCTTGACCCGATATTGACCATGGTCAAACTCCCAAATTTCTTAACTTTACTAGTCTCTCAACCAATGATCCAAAAAAATATAACCAAGCCCCTCGGGACCCGTCAAATCATACCAACAAGTCCTAAAACACCATACGAACTTAGTCGAAACTTCAAATCACGCCAAACAACGCTAGAACCATGAATCATACCCCAATTCAAGCCTAATGAACTTTGAAATTTTCAATTTCTACAAACGACTCCGGAACTTATTAAATCAAGTCCGATTGACCTCAAATTTTGAACACAAGTCATAAATGACATAACAGAGGTATTCCAATTTTCAGAATCAGATTCCGACCCTGATATCAAAAAGTTAACCCCCAGTCAAACTTTCCAAAAATTTGACTTTCGCCATTTCAAGCCTAATTTCACTACGAACCTCCAAATAATTTTTTGGACACGCTCCTAAGTTCAAAATCACCATACAGAGCTATTGAAATCATCAAAATTCAAATCCAAGGTCGTTTACACATAAGTCAATATCCGGTCAACTTTTTTAACTTAAGTTTTCAATTATGAGACTAAGTGTCTCATTTCACTCCGAAATCTTTTCGGACCCGAACTAACTAACCCGGCAAGTCATAAAATAACTGTAAAGAATAACTTGAGCAGTAAATGGGGGAACAGGGTTATAATACTCAAAACGGCTTGTTGGGTCGTTACAATCAAATAAAGCCCAAGGAAACAATTCCAAATGATAAAGATCGAATCTTTAATCAAAACCCAAAATCGGCCAAAAATCACACCCGGGCCCGTGCCTCATAACCCAACAAAACTCAAAAAAATCTGACAACCCATTCAATTATGAATCCAACCATACTAGTTTCACTCAAATCCGACTCCAATTCGATGTTTAAAACTCAATAATTAATATTATGAAACTTTAGGCCAAAACCCCCAATTTCCTCTTTAAAATTCACAATCCAATTTCCAAAAACGAAGGTAGATTCATGAAATATAACCAAAATCGAGTAGAGAACACTTACCCAATCCTTTTGATGAAAATTGCTCCAAATATCGCCTCAATCCGAGCTCCATAGCTCCAAAAATATAAAAATGGTCGAGACCCTCAAAATAGAGTTCTTATAATCTGCTCAGACGTCCCTCTTTCGCGAACGCGGAAAACCCATCGCGTTTGCGATGAACAAAAATATCCAGCCACCAAAAACACTACGCGTTCGCGGCACACCTCATGCGAACGTGATGACCACAGATGCCCCCACTTCGCGAACGCGACTTATCTTTCGCGATCGCATTGAAGAATCCTCCAACTCCCAGCTGCCAAACCTCAACACTACGCGAACGCATATCCCTGCACGCGGACGCGAAGAATACCACATCAACCCACCGCGAACGCGACCAAGGAAGCGCGAACGCGAAGAATAAACAACTGCACTGACCAAAATACTCATCGCGAATGCATTGCTCCATCCGTGATCGCGAAGCACAGCTCAAACACCAGAAAACTAGCAATAACAACATGGTCCAAAATAGTCAGAAATCAATCTGAAACACGCCCGAGCCCCTCGGGACCCCGTCCAAACACACCAACAAGTCCCACAACATAACACGGAGCTACTCGAGGACTCAAAACACACATAACAACATGGAAATGACGAACCACACCACAATTCGAAATCAATGAACTTGAAACTTCAAACTTTCACAACTGATGTCGAACCCTATCAAATCACGTCCAATTGGCCTCAAATTTTGCACACAAGTACCAAATGACATAACGAAGCTATTCTAACTCCTGGAACCACCATCCGATCCCGATATCCACAAAGTCAACTCTCGGTCAAACTTTTGAACTTTCCAAACCTTCAAATTTCTAATTTTTGCCAATTTGTGCCGAAACCTTCTAGAAACATCCAAATGCGAATCCGGACATACGCCCGGGTCCAAAATCACAATACAGACCTACCGAAACCATCAATACTCCGTTCCGAGTTCAAATTCACAAAAAGTCAGACTTGGTCAACTCTCCCAAATTAAAGCTTTAACAAAGAAATCCATTCTTCCAATTCGATTCCGAATAACCTGAAAACCAAAACCGACGATTCACATAAGTCATAATACATCATACGGAGTTACTCGTGCCCGTAAACTACCGAGCGAAGTGCAAATGCTCAAAACAACCGGTTGGGTCGTTACAAATATCTTATGAATTTTTTTTTTTTTTTAACGACCAAATATTAAAAAATTAACATAGAAATACTTTTATCAACAGAGAAAAGTAAAATAAATTTAAAAAGTAAATCTTTTGGTCTTTAGAGAATGAAAAGGTTAGCCTTAGCTCATAAAAAAAATGATAAGTGGCGATGTAACGTCTAATATAACTAAAATTGAGTCAATATTTTACAACAAATAACTTACATATAAAAATATATGGAGTTACCATTTGTTGGAGTAAATAACAATAATAATTAATAACAAATTATGTCAATTGTATTTTGTCTTCTTTTATCTCACCGTTATTACGTCAAATTTGCTTATACCAATTTGACTATTAATACTATACTATAGCTAATATTTCTCTATTTTATGATTTCTTTCACCGCCGATGTTTTTCTGTTGGAGATAAATATGTCTCCTAAGAGTTTTGTCAACCTGAAAAATAATTTTACACATATATTGAATTTGAAAAGTAATTAAACTGGTTTTTTTTGCTAATTAGTTAATTCAAAGACTTAATTATTTGTTATCAACACTAACATACCAACAAGTCTCAAAACATAACACGAACCTACTCGAGAGCTCAAATCCCACAAAATAACATCTAAATCACGAATCGTATCTCAATTTAAGCTTAATTATCTATTTCAAATTTTCAAACTTACGCGAACACGCCTTAACAACTCGGAATAACCTCTAATTTTGCAAACAAATTTCAAATGGCAAAATAAACTTATTTCAACTCCCTAATTGTAATCAAGTCCAACAAGATAAATAGCCTAAAAAGGCAAAATCACGGGACTTATTGTCACGATCCCAAATTCCCTCCGTAAGATGTCGTGATGGCACCTAATCTCTAAGACTAGGTAAGCCTATCAATGCGGAATAATAATAAATATCTGAAATAAATAAACTACAATTCAAACATTTTCAACTCCCAAAACCCGGTAGAAATAAGTCACAAGCTTCTAAAAATTAATTCTCTATGTCTCTATACATCAGAGTCTAAAGAAAATAAGGAAGACAACATAGTAAGATAGAAGGGGACTCCGGAGTCTGCGGACGCTGGCAGATATACCTTGAAGTCTCCTCGTACAGCTAGTTTACTGATGTGTGGTCTGATAAGATGTACCTGGATCTGCACAAAAAGATGTGCAGAAGCGTAGTATGAGTACACCACAGCGGTACCCAGTAAGTGCCAAGCCTAACCTCGGTAGAGTAGTGACGAGGTCAGGTCAGGCCCTACTGGAGAATAAATAATGGCATAATAAAATGTTTAAATAATATTATAAGATAAAATGACAATGAAAATGAATCAAGTAGTATGTCACATTTAATTACATCAAATAATGGCAAATAAAATACCTCGTGGAAACAAAACAAGATTCTTTTCAACTTTAAGAAAATCACAACAATAATCAAAGGCAACTGCGACCATAAATCAATATCAACAAGGGCACTCTCGAGGTACCGCCTCGTAGTCCCAAATCATAAGCAAATTCACAATATCTCATTTTCTTATCTCACCGCGGGAGCCTTCATAATTTATTTTAAAGAAAACATTTTTTCCGAAATAGCATCCCGCATTTTAGCCATCTTTATCACACCGCATGACTTCTAGTAGTTCCCCCTACTAGCCACGCGTATCAATCCACCCTTATCTCACCGCATGCGTTTCAATACCCATACCTTATACCACCGCATGCGTATCAATATCACAATATATCACAATTTGCATCTTAGGTGCTCAAATAATTTAACTTGCAAAAATAATTCAACAACAATATTTTTCCACAATAAAGAGCTCACGGCTCATGTCAAAATAATTCAACAATAATATTTTTTCACAATAAAGAGCTCACTGCTCCATCATAATGAGTACGAAAATCTTACGAAAATATTCAGGAGTAAATAATTCAGGAAAATAATATTTCAAAAACTTTAATACGTTGCTTCAATATCAAGTTTAAAAATGTCAAATACTTCATATTAATAATATTTAATTTAAAGAAAATCAACCTTCAAATAATGCACAGAATAAAAGAAACCAAGTTCCAACTAAACAAATAAAACAATTAGCAGGAAAAGGTCAAGCAAATTTAAAATATAAATATTAAATCAATAATTAAGAATATAACAAAATAAAATAATTTAATTAATGCGCAACGGTGATCTACAAAATGTAAAAAATAATCTTTCATATTTAGCCCGTGAACACACTCGTCACCTCGTGTACACGACTTTTCACACATTACAATTATCAATCCTAGGGGGAATTTCCCCCACATAAGGTTAGATAAGTTACTTACCTCGACTTGCTCCAATTTAACCAAGTATTATGCCTTTTTCTCGATTTTTCGACTCCGATCGACTCGTATCTAGTCATAATTAACTCGATACAGTCAACAAAAATTATAGTAATCAATTTCATAAGAAAATATTATATTTTTCAATAAAGTCCGAAATTAGCTCAAAATTTGCCCGTGGAGCCCACATCTCGGAATCTGGCAAAACTTACAAAATCCGACAACCCATTCAATTACGAGTCCACCCATATCAATTTTACCAAATTCTGATAACAACTCGACCTCCAAATCTTAAATTTTCGTTTTTGGAAGATTTTGCAAAAATCTTGATTTTTCTTCCATAAATTCACGGATTCATGATGTAAATGAGTATGAAATCATGAAATATAATCAATATAGGATAAGGAACACTTACCCCAATGTTTTATCGTAAAAATTGCCCAACAATCGTGCTCCAAAAATCCAAAACGAAATGAAGGAAATAACCATTTTTGGTCCTTAAGTTTCTGCCCATCCGTCATTAAAAGTCCATTTTCCGTCACTAAAGGTCCACCAGAACTTGCTTGTACCAGCCTTCCTTCAATCGATCATAACTTTATGTACAAATGTCCAAATGATTAATGGTTTAACTTTCTGAAACTAGAATCAAACGACTACAACTTTTATGTTTTGAAAATTTTTCTATTCCTTATGAATTGCGAGATATAAGCTTCCAAAGTCGGATGCACGCATCAGAAATTTCTGGCGAAACTGCTCTACCAACCTTCATTCAATCCATCATAACTTTCTGTACAAATGTCTAAATAATGAATGGGTTAACTTTCGGAAAACTAGAATCAAACGACTACAATTTTCATGTTTTGAATATTTTCCGATTCCTTATTAATTGCGAGATATAAGCTTCCAAAGTTGGCTCCACGTACCAGAAATTTCTAGCGAAATTTGTCCGAAATCCATTCCGTTTACCTTCCGAAATCCACCCGAGACCCTCGGGACCTTAACCAACTATTCCAACATGTCCCAAAATACAATACGAACTTAGTCGAGGCTTCAAACCACATCAAAACGACGAATCGCACCTCAAATCAAAATCTATGAACTTTGAACTTTCAAATTCTATATCTTGTGCCGAAACACATCAAATCAATTCGGAATGACTTCAAATTTTACACACAAGTCATAAATGACATAACAGACCTATTCCAATTTTTATAATCGGATTCCGGCCTCGATATCAAAAAGTCAACCCCACGGTCAAACTTCCCAAAAATTCAACTTTTGGCATTTCAAGCCTAATTCCACTATGGACTTCCAAATAAAATTCCGATCACGCTTCTAAGTACAAAATCACCATACGGAGTTGTTTGAATCATCAAAATTCTATTCCGGGGTCGTTTGCACATAATTTTATATCTGGTCACTATTTGAACTTAAACTTTTAATTTTTCATCAAAATTCCATATCTCGGGCTAGGGACCTCGGAATTTGATTTCGGGTATACGCCTAAGTCCCAAAGTACGATACGGACCTACCGGAACTATCAAAACATGGATCCGAGTCTGTTTGCTCAAAATATTGACCAAAGTCAACTCAGTTGAGTTTTAAAGCTCTAATTTACATTTTAATCCATTTTTCACCTGAACAATTTTCGGAAAATTTTACTGACTACGCACGCCAGTCGAAGAATGATAAATAGTGATTTTCGAGATCTTAAAATACAAAATTAATTATTAAATTTAAAGATGACATTTTGGGTCATCACACTTATTAATAGCCTTTTGGCTAAACGAACTTTTTTGGGGTCAAAGATATTTGTTTTCTAATGTTAAGGAGTTAAAAAGTACTTTTGAGTTGAAGCAGAAGCAGTTTTTGAGAAGCAAAAAAAAGTAACTTATCCCCAAAAATTTTTGTTTGAAAAGTACTTTTGAGAAAGAAAAAAAAATTTATAAGCACTTTTTAAAAAGTTTGGTCAAACACCAATTGCTGCTCAAAAGTGCTATTCAAATTAATTAGTCAAACACAAACTGTTTCTCACCAAAAGTAATTTTTTGAAAAGCAATTTTCAAAATAAACTGATTTTAGAAGCTTGGTCAAAGAAGCTATTATTAATATCTTTATTTACCTAAATGGTTTTGAATATGATTTAAGTCATATATATTGGTAATGCAACTTTTCTTTTCTTTTTTGCATTATAAGTGAACTTCACATATTAGTTAGTAATTTGATTAGATAATGAATTAATATTTTTAAGTCATATATATTGATAGTGCAAAGGTTTCTTCTTTGAATTATCTGTGAACTTCTCATATTAATTAGCATTTTATTAGATTATGAATTAAATTTATTAGGAAATTTATCTGTAATTACCTAATAAATGACTTGATTGTGTAAATATCTACATATTATGTGATGACCTGATAGGTCATTTATAATTTTATCATTCATTTCTGTGTTCCGAGACCTCGAATAGGTATGTTTAGCCTTTTTCGATTCGCGTGCGCAATCCATGTCCTTTTTCCGAAAGATTTTTATGAGAAAACTGATTAAAACGTAAAATCGTGCCTTAAAACTCTTTTGAGTTGACTACGGTCAATATTTTGTGTAAACAGACCCGAATTAGTATTTTGACGGTCCCGGTGGGTCCGTATCATAATTTAGAACTCGGACGTATGCCCGAAATCGAATTCGGAAGTCCCTAACTGATTTATCATAATTTGTTGAAAACTAGGAGTTTAAATGTTTAAAGAATTCATAAGTTTGACTGTAGTTTGATTTTGTTGTTATCGGGTTCAAATTTTTATTCCTGAACTTGGTATAGGTTCGTTTCAGTATTTATGACTTGCCTGCAAAATTTGGTGCAAAACGGAGTTGATTTGATGTGATTCGGACATCCGGTTGAGAAATTGAAAGTTCTTAAGTTTCTTTGAAAATTCCATTTGTTTTGGTGTCTGATTGATGGTTCTAGGCGTTATTTTGATATTTTGATCGCGCGAGCAAGTCCATATGATGTTATTACCCTTGTGTGCATTTTGGTTTGGAGCCCCTGAGTTTCAGATAGATTGCGGATGTTTTTGAACTTAAGGAAATGCTGGTTTAGCTTCTGCGAAGAGTAAATTGGGACTGGGAGGAATTGTTCTTCGCGAACACGAAGAGATGGTCGCGAAACCGGAGCAGTGGGGAGTCTTCCCTTCACGAACTCGGCCATTCCTTCGCGAACTCATAGGGTTATGGGGGGGAACTAGGGGTGGAACCTTTACTCTATACGAACGCGAGCTCAGCCTCGCGAAGGCGAAGGCGAGGTGCGCTTAGCCTACGCGAACGCGTAGGGTAGGTCGTGATCGCGATGGACATCTGGGCAGTGCTCTTCGCTAACGCGTCAAGTGTCTCGCAAATGCGATGAACACCTGACACCCAGTCATTTAAACTTGTAAAAATCGGCATTTCACCCATTTTTCACCATCTTTTCATTTGAGCTCGGCCTAGAGGCGATTTGGAGGAGAAATCTCATCACCCTTTCATAAATTAGTGTACTTTAACTTATTTTCTTCCATTTCTATCATCATCCATTAATTTCTAGCCTTAATCTTTATTCTTTTATGGTAGAAAATTAGGGATTTGGGAAGAATTTGGGGTGGGGGGGTTGCAAATTTGAGATTTAGACCTCAAATTGATGTCGGATTTCGAAACTAATTGCATACTCAGGCTCGGGGGTGAATGGATAAATGAGTTTTGGTCTGAATCTCGGATTTTGATCAAACGGGCCTGGGGTTGACTTTTGTTAACTTTTTGGGAAAAGTGTAAAGATCTTAACTTCATGTATTGTAATTGATTTCCCTAGCATTATTTGATGTTATTGAGTTAATTTTGGTTAGATTCGGTTGGTTCAGATACGGAGTTTAGAGGAAAGGCCCCGGTAGAGCTTTGATTTGCTGGCGGAGTGAGGTAAGTGTTGGGTCTAACCTTGATTTGAAGGAATTAGGAACCCTTGAGCTATGTGCTATGTGAAATTCATGTGTAGCGGCGTATATGCGAGGTGACGAGTGTATATACGCCGTCAAAATACTTGTTTCCATATTTTTTCGTATTTCATTAATTATTTTATTCCATATCATAACTGTTACATGCTTTAATTGCTTCCTATGACTTAATTTGCTACTCGTCATTTATTATTTTCGTATTAAAATGTTAGTTTCTCCCATACTTCGATGATTTAATTGCTACTTGCCTTAATTGATTTACTTGTATCCTTTAGTTGTCATTTATTTGACTTGTCTTGCTGCATAGTATTAATTTTAGCGAATTCTTGATTTGGTACGAGATTTTCTTTATGTTTCTGCTTTCATATTCGTTAATCATAGAGATTCTTATGATTCGAGTTGTTGAATTGATTTCATTTATCGAATTGTGTTTATGGATCGGGTTGCACGCTGCAACAAGTGAAATAAGGGAGGATTAATATTGATATGGCGGGATCGGGTTGCACGCCGCAACAGGTGGAATAATGGAGGATTGATATGGTAAAATAAGGGAGGATTATGATATTGATTCTGATTATATGGTGGGATCGAGTTGCGCGCCGCAATATATTTTACTTATTATTATTGTTATTGACATGGTGGAATAAGGGAGGATCATATTTGTACGATGGGGTCGGGTTGCGCGCTGCAACGGTTTATGTGTCTTGTATTCCTTGTTGTATTATGTTGGCTTCAGTGTTTTCGTACGAGATTCTGAGGGTGGGAATTTCTGGTTTTACTGGTTTTCGAGGATTGAGTTTATTGTCATGAGTTAACTGCTTTATTTCCCTGTATTTCCTTTCCTGTCATTATTATAATAATGCGTACAGGTTATTGTAAGTGACTCGCCTTAGCCTCGTCACTACTTCGTTGAGGTTGGGCTCGACACTTACAGAGTACATGGAGTCGGTGTACTCATACTACACTTTGCACTTCTTGTGCAGACTTTGGAGTCGGTCCCAACAGCGGTCAGTAGATTGCTCGGATCGGACATTTGACGGAGACTTGAGGTACAACTGCTCGGCGTTCACAACCCTGAAGTCCCCTTCTACTTTATCCTAGTTGCTTACTTCTTTTCAGACAGTTTTACTTTCATTCAGACCATTATATGTATTATTCTAGTCGCTCGTGCACTTGTGACACCAGTTCTGGGTTGTATTTATATATTTCGGTTGTTACGACTTTTCGCACTTTATTTCAGTTCTATTACAGTTATTTCAGTTTAATTGGCACCAGTTAATTTGATTTGTTAAAAATGTTCTAACGTTGGCTTGCCTAACGAGTGAAATATTATGTGTCATCATGGTCTCGAGGGTGGGAATTTCGGGTCGTGACATATTACTACAAACTTCGAATTGGAATGTTGATCAACAAAAATATTCTTAAAATATTAATAAACTTTTATGCCCTTCAGAGAAAAATTATTTCCTTAAGAATATCATATGTTGAATAAAATTATAATTTTAAAATTAGAACTATTTTGAAGATCATATTTAATTTAAATATGATTTTTTGAAGACCAAACTAGAGCTTTTCAAATTAGATAAAATTTAAAATTCTCATTCGCATGAACTTTTTTGAATTGCACTTGGATTCAAATTTCTTCGCCAGATGACATAATTGGTAGAATTTTAGTAAATCAAACCCAAAAATATATGCTCATATAATATTAATTGTTGTAACTCCTTAAAATTATTTCATAAGTAATTAGTTTGATATTAGGTTTAGGCTTTAACTTTATCCCATTTTTCGTGTCTTTCGTATGGGTAAATATATATTTCTATTTAAATATGGCATCTCAACTTGAATTACTAATCAACTAAAGAATCTTATTCTTAATGACCAATTAATATCATATAAATTTTAAATTAAAAATTAAACAAACTCGGGAAATTCCAAATGCTTAAAGTTGTTGGACTTACGGAACATCAAGTGCTATGATTATTAGAATAGCATCTATATAATTTCTCAAGGTGAAATAAATTCTCAAGGTGAATTTATTAATTGAGACAAACCATTGAACATTGGTTTCATTGATAACATAATATAGTAATATAACATGCCAAAACTCAAATCTTAAGTATCATATAAAGGAGGAAAAGTACAATAACAACAACAAAAAAGAGCGACGAAAAATTAATAAAAAGAATATTAAAAGTAATACGTGTAGATAATCCAAAAACTTCTTCTCCTTCACGTAGTACCAAGTCACAATATAAAGCAAGTATCATAACCAATTTGGATGAAAATCGTCACCTTTCAGGATCTTACGGCAAGTTCTTATGGTCTGAGACCAAGTCTTGTCATATGCTTCTAGAAATCTTGCCCATATTTGTTATTACCCAATCATAGTTCTTTTTTCCTATTTCTCTCTTTGAAATCAATCCTCTTCCTACACCGATTCTACAAGTTTTTTTCTTCTAAAGCTCATAATTTTCTCTAACAATGGTAAAGAAAGGGATTAATTTTGTATCGATCTGAATTTTGTCATGCCTAGAATTTGGATGTTTTCTGGGCTTCCCCTTTTCTTGTTGGCATTCCGATGGCGGGATAGCAGCAGATGGCTATTAATTATGTGACTCGATTGTTCGAATTGAAATTGTCAATCAATAAATTTTGAAGGTGTTTGACTCTCTCTATGACAGCGCCAATTAAAAGGCTTCGAAGCTTTTTTGAATTCGGATTTTTCAAAAAATATTATTTGTTTGGATTGGGTGTTATTGCAAATGATTGAGAATATTCTATGGAGTTTATATCTCGATTTTGAGTGGGTGAAGAGTAGATTTGATTTGGCTTGATTTTCATATTAAAATTTGAAGAAGAAGCAAAAGAACACACCACATACAAAATATATACAAATCATATACAAAATAAATACAAAAGACATTGTATAAAATTTGTATGAAAATTGTATTTAAGTTGTATGATGTTGTAGTTGCATTTAACTGGGTAAGAATGATGTATGAAAGTTGTAGATAAGTTGTAAACAAGTTGTCTACTGTATAATTAGTTGTATAAAATTTATTTTTAGTATGTATGTTATTGTAGATATATAAAATTTTGTATTAAATTTGTATGTTGTTGTACCATATTATTTTTTTATTAAAATAGGTAATTATGACAAAGAGAGTAGAGTTGTGCTAACTATGGCTTAAAATAGGTAATACACAATTAGAAGGAGTCTTATTTAGATGGAAGGACAATTTGGACTCCGTTCCCTTCGGTTACGTCCTTTTCCAAGTAAAGAATCTCCTAATTTAAGGTACTAATAATAGACTGTATATAAATTCTAAGAAAAACTTATTTAGGGCGGGTAATATACAAAATTTGAATAATTTTGGTAAATAAGTTTCAAATATTTATACCAAAGAAAAAATCCTGGGAATGTCATATAATACTCTGCAAGTATCGTAATGCAGCGCTGTATCAGAATCAAATAATTCTGTCATTTTCTAAGAATTTGATGCGAGTCTTCTCAACTATCTAGTTTTGTCATTTTTAAGAAAATTTGAACAACTATGGGAGTTCTACTACTTGAGAATAGTCTTGAAATTTCACCATTGGGTCCCTGGTGAAAGAGGACAAATAAGGTGTGTGGCAGAAAAAATTAAAAAGAGAGAAGATTTCGTCAACCAAGTGGGACATTATGCGACCCCTAAGCAATTGAGGTTCTCGCTCATCTCTTGGGGAAATTTTTTCCTCATCCATTAGCATAGCTAAAATTTGAATGAAATTAATCAGCATTAAGAAAGTAAGCCCCTTGGTTTGATTGAATTCGGCATTGCTGTAATCGGAATCAATCAAAAAGCTTATTGACTTAATATAAATTATGGCATGCATCTTTGAGGAAAGCGGTGACGCCAAACATCATCCCAAAGGCGAATCAACTTACCAGTTACCATTGCCCAACCAAAATCTAGCCCAAATCTTACCTGAAAGTCTGTAAGAGGATGCATGTAAGTTTTACTGTTCATTTTTGCCGATTTAACTAGATTTTAAGACCTTATAAGTAGAAACTAACTTGCAGGATTGCAAGTGCAAGTAATCAGAGGCAGACCTATGTTTGAAGTAGAGAGGTCACAGGACCCCATAAACCTCGACAATTGTTTTGGATATATATGTTGATAATAGTATATATTCTACATGGAACCCTTAAGATCGAAAGTAAGATTGAGTAGTCCGCTCAAGTGCCCCCACGATCTTCAAATCCTAGGTCTGCCTCTGCAAGTAATTATATGCAAAATTCAATGCCAGTATGCCATTTATGTAGTTCTTCATGATCTAGTTAAATGCTTGACTTGCCTCAAATATAGGAAGCACTGATACAAGACCTTCACAAGACAACATGGAGCATAATTACAAGTTTAAACTAATTCACCCACAAAATAAAGTGAAAAGAAACAAGAACAACATTGATAACATTTCAAAACAATAATGCTAAAATTCGAAGCGTGTGATGCTAGCCATCACACGACTATTTAGTATTAGAAAGGTACATGGAGAATAAAACACCGTTTATCTTAAATATCAGCAACATATGTTTTAAAGTCTGCGCATAAGCAGAGGAGCACCATACTGGGGATGAATAGTCACAATTGCAAATGGAGCATGTGTATAAGAAGGGGATAGTTCAAAGGAGAATTTTTGTAGTATCATAGTTACTGCCATTTTTGCTTCCATCATTGCGAAGTTTTGTCCAATGCAAACACGAGGTCCCCAGCTAAATGGTATAAATGAGACTTGTCCATTTGTTGCCTTTGACACTCCTTCACTGAATCTTTCTGGTTTGAATTCCTTTGCATCTTCACCCCATATTTCCTTATCATAATGTACTAAGATTGCTGGTATAACGAGTAACACTCCAGCCGGTAGATGTAGCTCCCCTAATTTGACTTCTTCTTTGTTCCTTCTACCAAATGCTGGTAATGGGGGGAATAGGCGTAACGTCTCGTACAAGATCATTGTTACCTATGAAAAAATATTGCATAAGTTGGCAATAAAATTAGTTCACTTCTTATAAACTTCAGGAGTCATGCCTTTCAAAGCTCTATACATATAACCAGTGCGGAACCAAGAATTTTACTAAGGGGTGTCAACATCTAAAAAAGTAAACACAAGAAGAAAATAAGAGGAGTTAACATATAATATATATACATAAAAATAAATTTTTGGCCTGGCTAAACTGTGTAACTTTACTGGCGAAGGGGTGTCAGCATAAGGTGGCTCCGCCACTGCATATAGTGAGGTCCTTCCAAAATAACTTGAGAAAAGTACTTACAATTTTCAAGCGACTTAGTCCTTCCAAATCTGGTTTATCATTTCCAAAGATCTGCAACACTTCCTTTCTGGCACGTACTTGCCACTCTGGATGTAAGCACAACAAAATCATTGTCCAAACAAGCAACACTGAAGTGGTCTCTTGGCCGGCAAAATAGAATAACTTGCACTCTTCAATCACTTCTGATGTTGTTATTCCGAAGTCATTTCTTCCATGAAGTTCAATTTCTTTCAAATTGGATTCAAGTAATATGCCTAATAAGTCATCTTTACTAGTCTCCCCTTCTTCCATTGCCTTCAATCTTTTGTCGATGATACGCCTAATTGTTGTTTGCACTTGCTTTTCAATTTCCAGCATTCTTTTGTTCCTTTTAGTAGGCAAGAACCTATACAAACAAATTCAAGCAAACAAGAATAGTTTTTTAGTAGAAAGGCAGAGTAGGACAGTTGCTTTTGTATTTGTTAGGGAGCAGATCTTTTATATTTGGAAAGAATTAAAGGTTTTGAAAGCACAATAAAACGAATGTACCTTGATCCTGGTATATAAATTGAACGTCCTATGTCCATTACATACTCAGCTTGTTCTTTCTGAAGTTCAAATACTATTCTTCCTTCTTCATAGCTACTCCCAAATGCAGTGCGAGAAATGACTTCACTGGTCATTATTTGAAGGTCTGGCCATACATCGAGCTCGAATGATGTTTCTTTTGGAACAACCTCCTCCCATTTGCTTATCATTTCACTACAACTCAGATAAAATGCAGGCAGCATATGCTGTACAAACAAATTAATGGAAAAACCCGTGCTTGTTATGAATGGACGACTTCTTAATGTTCGAGACATCTCAATATGCAATTTTAAGACATGAGAATTTACCATGTTCACTAAATTTGGTAATAAGAAAGAGGTATAGCAATAACCTTTAGCTTCTCGACATGGAAGGCAGGACTAATGATTTTTCTGTGTTTGGCCCATTTGTCTTCCTCAAGGCTGACAAGACCGTGAGCTAATAGCTTGGCGTATGGATTGGGATGAGTTTGCTTTTGATACACATAATTCTTTGTGAAAATCTCCTTTAAATGCTCAGGATCCGTGATCAACACTATTGGATACGGTCCAAGCCAGACGAAGGAGTTTTTACCTGCGAGTAATCAGTTTTGAGGTAACTTTTTCTATGCTAATCTTTCTCACCTTTAATGAATGTTGGACAGCAATGAAGGTAAGCAAAAAAGAAATAGTTCGTGCATGTAGATCTTGATTATTTTCTTCCCTTTGGATGAGTCAAATACTCAATTATTTCTGTTTTACTGTATTTTTTTGGCGAGTTCGGTCAGGAGGGACAAAAGAGAGATGCTGTTCCGTGGGTCAGTTTCGGGGTCGGGAGCGAAGAGAGACCAGAAGAATGATTCATTTGGATCGACGAGCTTTTTCAGCCCAAAAACATCTCGACTAGACGAGGGCGATATAAAGGTAATGTTGATGCTACGAAAAAGAAAGTCGCTTCAAAGCCTTACCATCCCTTCGCCGCCTCCACAGAAAGCAAGGCCCTGGAAGGAATTCACCGCCCTATGGCTGACCGGCGATTACTAGCGATTCAGGCTTCATGCAGGCGAGTTGCAGCCTGAAATCCGAACTGTGGACGAGTGAACTCTATAAGAAATAAAACCCGATTCACCCTGTAATTAATTTTCCAACGCTATTTAGCTGTCATAGATTGGAACTACCGGTTTGGTGCAGGGTGAGCGATTTTCTCAAAGATTAGAGATGTCACTGGTACTATGTTTCTGTCTTTGACTTATCGATTGAGGGGTGCTTCTTATCCGCGTGGACAAAGAGAGAGAAGAGAGGGCTAGGTCAACCTTATGGATAGCGTAGTGTAAGGACGGGATAGGAAAGAGAAATGCTCAATGAAGCGCTCAAGAGAAGGGTGTGGGGCATTGAGCAGGGCTAGTCAGCGCCCCGGAGTATGTAGATCTACTAGACTAAAAAGAAAGAAGTTGGTAGCAACAAAACTCTTTCTGAACCACTAGAGAGAGTCACCTACAATAATCAGTCTACCTACGCAACATTGTAGAGAGACGTTCGATGGATAAAATAAAAGAAAGAAACAAAGAAAGGCGTTTTAACCGGAGGCAGATTCACGATTTGAACTTTATAGGTTTTAAATTTTAGGATAGCGACATCATGTCAAGGGTCATGAAAGTATTAGTATGTATTCTCATATTTTCTTTTTCTTAGGTTCTTATTACTATCTGTTGTTTCTTTCGTTTCGGTCATCTTATTATTTTGATGTTGTTAATGCTTCTTTTTTATGGCGTCTACACTACCTTTTGTTTTCCATTACTGTTGTGCTAATTCTTTTCTTGAGCCGAGGGCCTATTGGAAAGAACCTCTCTACCTCTATAAGCTAGAGGTAAGATCTACGTACACACTTTCTTCCTCATGTTCCACTATGTGAGATTACACTCCGTATTTTGTTGTTGTTGTTGACATGTGTTAGTAAGTTGGTCTAGAATTTAATTTTCGTGTATATTTAGTGAATCTTTTAATACATATACAAAATTTAGACTTAAAGCTACTGGGCTTCGGCCGAACCATACTCAACCTTCTAGTTTCGCCCCGGATTTTAACAAGAAAGACGTGTTATAACTGGTTAAAATACTCTATAATCAATCAACAATCCTTCAATTCTAAATTAGTTGAGAATGACGGTATGAATCCCTGCTCTAGTCCACTCCATCCTCCAACTATGAGTTCATATGGTCTAATTTTTTAAGCAATGGCTTCAGGCAACCAAAAGTCTTGAGAGCTCCCCACTCCCCAATCATTCTATATGAGTCAGCTATTGTAGAGCCGGGTGCACAAAATATTCCGTATTCACATAGGGTCTGGAAAGAGCTGTATTCCAAAAAATATGATGTAGAACACCTACCTTAATGCAAATATTAGCGGTTTACACGGCTAAGACCTTTAACCATGCTTTCACTAATTAAAAAATAGATTTCTATTCAGATTCCCAATAAAGTATTGTACGACCCTATATGTTTTTCAAGAAACAGGAAACCAATTTATTTTTTATTCTTCTTTTAATTATCATGTCAAGCTGAAGATTAAAATGAAAATTATTTTAATTAACATAAAGTACATATTCCTAACCATTTTCATTGCAAATTACCCATGTTATCAATACCCCTTATTTACGATACAACCAATATTATAAAATTGTTTATTATTTTCAATCAGTACAAATTTCTACCGTTTAACTAGTGCAACACGAATTTGCAAACAAATACCAAAGTCAGATTTTCATGCACACAACGTTATATTTAAGATCATGAGTTCCAAAACTCTTTCTTCGTTTCTTAAAGTGAAATGAGAGGGAGGGAGTAGCTTCATAAATTAGTTATTCTAGTAAAGAAAAATTAGAAAAGTACCATTTTTGTTGATGGCGTCAAGAAAAAAAGGGATGAGCCTTTGAGCAATATCATCAGAGAAATTGATGGGCTTAGACTTGGCTTCTATTATGCTTTTTGTCAGTTCGTTTAGATCTCCATAGAGTAGCTTATAAGGATTTCCCTTGAGACCCCTCTGTCTTAAGCATTTCTCCATTTTCTTTGGCCCAAACCAAGCCCAATTCAACACTTTCCATGTATATACCAAGATAATTGCAATACTGGCTGCTGCTATTATGCTGTACATCATCTCCATTCTCAGAAGTGACAACTACTCCTTGAAAGGACTTACCTCAGTTGCTTCATCTTAAATCTTAAATCTTAAATACTCTTAAAAAGGGAGAAGGTAACTAGACTTGTTAATTTCTTGCTCTAATTTGGACAAGATAAGACCACCTATTTTTTCTCTAAAATATCGACGACAAAAATCATTGTCCAATACTAATAAAGACGGTTGTCAAATCGATGTGGAGCCTGGACCCACTCCATTGGCAGGAATTTTAGAAGAGGATGGATGTCAAAAAAAATTATTGTGCATTAAATCTTGTCTTTTTATATATTTTGTGCTCTTTTAGTATACTTAATTGTTAATGATTATAATTATTTAATTGAAAAAGGTAGCTTAGTGTATAAAATATCTCGCATTTCACGCCAGGTTCGGAGAAGGACCGCAGTATATGATTTAGATAATCTATTCTTTTGCAAATATTAGTGACTGCTTTCACGACTTCTTGTCGTTTATTTTAATTATTTAATATTTATTTTAACTAAATTAATATGATTTAATGAAAACTTAATACCTAGTAATTGGCAATGGGAACGAGAATAGATTTTTCCAATGATTATTCTTCAACGTAGTTGGGAGTGAAAGCGGACAAAAGACTCGTTAAGCGTGCAGTCTCTGGCATAACTTTAAGTCGGACTAGGAAATATTCCTTACCAAGGAACTTCGGATTATCTAATTTCCCCATCAAACGCTTCTCGTAATATAATAAGTTGAATTCTTTCTTTTGGGAAATAACACTACTACGGAAAAAAAAAATCAGAAATTAGAGGCGGACAAATTTTATAGTTAAACAAAAAAATTAATTATTAATCTTATTTAATACAAATTATCAAAAACTTATATTAGCTATAAGCTATTTTTTAACATATTAGCAAAGAAATTCGTATTTTATTTTGTAATTTATAATGTTTTAATATTTTGAAACAGTATATTTTATCGCTAGAAGATACTCCTTTTTTATGAATCTAATTAATTCTCTTGCATTTGGAATGGCGAACGCATAAGTAGGGGTGTTCAAAATCGAACCGAAACCGAAACTCGAACCGAAATCGAAATTTAATGGCTTATTGGTATCAGGTTAACGGTTTAACGGATGGGAAACGGATTGAAATTTTTTTATTAACGGCTTATCGGTTTGGGGGCGGATTATTCAATTTTCTTAACGGATAATTCGTTAACCCGTTAAGAATATATATATATATATATATATATATATATATATATATATATATATATATATATATATATATATATATATAAAATTTATTTTTATCCATATATATATATTAAATATCAAAAACTCTTCCACTTCTTCCAGCTATTAGCTTAGCTTATTCTCCCACCCTACTATAAGATTGTTTAAGCTGCTGTCTATGGTTCACCTCTGCTTTTGTTTTTTAAAACTAATGCCTGCTGTCTATGTTTAATAGAAGAACAACAGTGTTGTTGCCACAACTTTTATCCCACAATATTGACGATAGTACTGTCTTGAATTATGTTCTGGGAAAATAGCGCATCTGCGTTTCCTGTAAATTGTTTACTGCTTATAATTCATCCCTATTTCTATACATAATTGTCTTTTGCTCGGTGTTGTTTGTATGGTTAATGATATAGCGTGAAATGTCTGGTTGAGAGTTTAAGTTAGAAATTTGAAGTTGTTGTTTGAACTTTGAAGTTACATAAATTCAAGCTCTGTTAGGCGTTAGCTGCATGCCAAACATTTCTGTGTAGTCTGCTCACTTATGGGTTAATCATTTTGAAATATGTATCCTGGACTCACTTTGAATATAGACTGGAATTTCCTATTTTGAATTTGTATGCTAGGCGTTAACAGACATATGTATGTCTGGACTCATGTAATGTAGTCTGCTTTGGGATTTAATGGTAGGCATTAACATACATGTATGTCTGGACTCATATGTAGTCTGCTTTGGGATGTAATCTAGCCTACAATGTGTTCTACTTTTTTCACTCTACAATACATGACACACTACATCATTCTTATGTAGGCGTTAGCAGACATGTTTGTCTGGACTCAATGTGTAATTTCTTATTATGAATTTGTATGCTAGGCGGTCAACAAACAATTAATGCACGCAATATAGATTTAATTAGGCCGATAAACCGCCCGATAAGAGCTAAATCGATACCAATCCGCCCGATATCTTATCGGGTGGCTAGCGGATTAATACATTTAAAAGCCGATAACCGTTAAACCAAACCGTTAAAAGTAATTAACCGCCCAATCCGCCCGATAAGCAGCCCTACGCGTAAGGATAGTGATTTAAAAGTTGAAAAGAAAGGGTGGCTATCTGGATTCAAGAAAATTTCGAGTTCTCACAAGGCTCTGTTTTTCCTTTGAAATGGACGACAAACAGTTGCTCCCTCGGTTCACTTTTACTTGGTGCGTTTTGACTTTTCATGCCCCTTAAAAAATGATAAATGAAGTGTATAATTTATCATGATACCCATATTAATTGATGCATATTTTATTGGATTTGATAAAATAATTTAAAATGAGTAATAAATATTGTGGATATAACATAAAAAATAATTTGTCTTCTCTTGATATGCGTAAAGTGACAAGTAAAAATAAAAATCTATTTTTAATATACATGTCAAGTAAAAGTGAACGGAGGGAGTATATATTAAGAAGAAAGTGACAGCAAAAAATATATTCTACTTTCTTAGCTTATTTATTGTTCTCTATTTATATTTACTATATGGCCGTGGGCCATTCAAACACATATCTGGCCTAAAGCCAAAGTTTAATGTGAGACCTAATTTTTTAAAAAGATTATAATATATTTTTATTTGAAGTCTATTCTTTTAGATTTTTGAGATGTAAAATTATTAATAATTTTCTTATAATTATTTTCTTCTAATAATTCCTTTTCAATTGATAATTTAGCCAACACACTAATTTTTTTTAAGACATTGTTGGTCTTAGGTAATATAAGCATTTGAAAAGTGATCAAGTCTTTTTATTTGATTGAGTATATCGATTAGAGTATATTATCTTATGTTAACAATTTTAGTTCAAACTTAAATTCAGACGTTAGGAGAAGTATTCACACTGCCTATTTATAAGTGAAACGATTACTTTATTTACGTATATAAAAAAAAATTCTTTCTTTCTGCATGAAAAGTCTACTTTTGTATAAAAAGTAATAAATATTATTATTTTAAAGTACATATAAACCTGTTATTTCTAAAAACAAATGGGCTCCCGAATTCTGGTGGCATGAGGCGCACCCTTATTTGGTAGAACATTAGAGCCGGCTTTGCATATAGTGATCTTGGTAGAATCCGTCGTTTATAAATGATAGTGTAGTTCTCCACATCGTCATTTATAATCATGTTACAATCATGATTATTAGGGTTATATAACCTATGTCCAAAGGATACATTAGTTGTTTTTCATTTGCCAAAATGCAAAGTACATGCCATACATAAAGGTATATTCTTTTTAACTTCGTGAAATCATATAAAACACGTCATTTGTGACGATTATATCTATACTTGAAAGTTGGTGTGTGTATATATATATATATATATATATATATATATATATATTAATTAAAGGTTGAAGATATATTAGAAGTATGATGTCTTCTTGTTAGGAGCATGTAATATAAAATTTTGTTATGCATTATTCTTCGCAACAATATTATGATTTTGACCTCTTCAACTATGAAAACAGTTCTTGAAATGTCGAAATTATGAGGTGTTTTATTTGGTGGTTATTGATATGCAAAATTCAATCCATTTATTGCTCTTCCTAATGTAGTTGAAAGTTTGAGTTGCATCTATGGAAAGCGCTATACAAACTCTCACAAGAACAGATGAAACATCATAAAAATTAAGCTGAACTAATACAACACTGTAGAATAAGGAATAAAAGAAGGGATTAATTTTGATGTAACGACCTGGCCGGTCATTTTAAGAGTTATAGTTGTTTCCCTCTTTTACTGCTCATTTTGTGCTTTATAACTGTTATGTGACTTACCAGGGTAGTTGGTTCGGGTCCGGAGAGGTTTTGGAATGAATTGAGACACTTAGTCTCAAAGTTGGAAGCTTAAGTTGAAAAGGTTGACCGAATGTTGACTTATGTGTAAACGACTCCGGAATGGAGTTTTGATAGTTCTGTTAGTTCCGTTGGGTGATTTTGGACTTCGGAGCGTGTCCGGATTGTGATTTGGAGGTCCGTAGTGGAATTAGGCTTGAAATGGCGGAAGTTAAAAATTTTAAAGTTTGACCGAGAGTGGACTTTATAGTTACCGGGCTCGGATTGAAGTTCCAGGAGTTGGAGTTGGTCCGTGGTATCATTTGTGACTTGTGTGCAAAATTTGGGGTCAATCGAACGTGATTTGATAGGTTTCGGCGTCGTTTGTAGAAGTTGGAATTTTCTTAGTTTCAATAGGCTTTAATTGGGGTGCATTTTATGTTTTTGATGTTGTTTGAGGTGATTTGAGGGCTCGACTAAGCTCGTATCGTGTTTTAGGACTTGATTGTATGTTTGGTTGAGGTCCCAGGGGCCTCGGGTGAGTTTCGGATGGTTAACAGATCAATTTTGGACTTGGAAGACTGCTAAAGAATTTCTGGTGTCCAGTTCTAGTTTCCTCCTTCGCGTTCGCGATGGGAGTCTCGCGTTCGCGAAGGGTAGCTGATGGCAGGTGAGGATTTGACGCGTTCGCGAAGGTCTGTGTAGTTGGTGCATCGCGAACGCGAGAAGGTGAACGCGTTCGTGAAGAGGAGAGGAGGCAACTGAGACCCCACGTGTTTGGTCTACGCATTCGCGAAGCATAGGGTTAGCAAGGCATCGCGTTCGCGAGAGGTTCCTCACGTTCGCGTATGTAATGACCCAACCGGTCGTTTTGAGTGTATTACCCCCGATCCCCTATTTATTGCTTTCCTCATATCTTTTTCTGCTTATATGACTTGCCTGGAGATTTTGTTTTTGGTTTCGAAGTGTTTTGGGACACTTAGTCCTTACACGGAAGTTTAAGCCTTAGGATTTTGAACGTAGTCGGAACTGTGTGAAGACGACTCCGGAATAGAGTTTCGTCGGTTTCGTTAGCTCCGTTGGGGTGATTTTGAGCTTAGGGGCGTGTCTGGATTGTGTTTTGGAGGTTTGTAGCTGATTTAGGCTTGAAATGGCGAAAGTTAAATTTTTGAAAATTTTTACCGGTAGTGAACTTTTTGATATCGGGGTCGGAATCCGATTTTGGAAGTTGGAGTAGGTCTATAATGATGAATATGACTTGTGTACAAAATTTGAGGTCAATCGGATATGGTTTGATAGGTTCTAGCATCAGTTGTGGAAATTTAAAGTTTTAAATTCATTAAGTTTGGATTGGAGGGTGATTCGTGTTTTTATTGTTGTTTGAGGTGTTTTAAGGGCTCAACTAAGTTCGTATGGTATTTTATGACTGGTAGGTACGTTTGGTTGAGGTCCCGGAGGCCTCGGGTGAGTTTAGGGTGCTTAACAGATCATTTTGGACTTGTGAAAGATAGCAGATTTTCTGGTATTTTTGTTGCAGACTTTTCTTCATCGCGTTCGCGAGAGAAGTCTCTCGATCGCATAAGGCATTTGAGAGGCCAGCTGGAGTTCTTCTTCGCGTTCGCGAAGATGGGTCACGTTCGCGAAGGTTCGCGAAGATGGGGACGCGTTTGCGAAGGTTTGAGCGCTGTATACGTGAGGTGACAAGTATGTACACAGGCTATTTGTTGTAAAACCCGATTTATTTTACTGAGTAGTAATATGTTTTTCCTTTAATTTGAGTTATACCGTTTAAATGAGTATTAGTTTGTTTTCGTTCTTAGTTGGGCTATTCCAATATGTGTAGCTATCCTGTTTAGTCTAATATCGCATGTCTACGTGCTTTAATTGCTTATTTGAACTCTGTGAAGCATGCCTAGTTGATTTTCTGCTTTTCCTTGTTCTTTATCAGTATAACTGTAGAAATCTTGCTGTTAACTATTGTACTTATTAGTTTGAGCCGTTTGTTTACTTTTGAGACTACGAGGCGGTTCCTCGAGAGTTCTCCCTGCATATTTACTTTTGAGGCTACGAAGCAGTTCCTCGGGAGTTCTCCCTGCACATTTACTTTTGAGACTACGAGGCAGTTCGTCGGGAGTTCTCCCTGTACATTTATTTTTGAGACTACGAGGCGGTACCTCGGGAGATCTCCTCACATATTTACTTTTGGGACTACGAGACGGTATCTCAGGAGATCCCATATTGAGTATTTACTTTTGGGACTACGAGACAATATCCTGGGAGCGCCCTTGTTGTTATCACATTGTCTGTGTGTTGTTATTTCTTTGTGAATTCCTTCTGTTAAATTCTCTATTTTACTTAATTTTATTATATCACCTGTCTTGTTATTATATCCAGTAGGGACCGGACCTAACCTCGTCCCTACTCTACCGAGGTTAGGCTTGGCACTTACTGGGTACCAATTGTGGTGTACTCATGCTACTCTTCTGCACATATTTTTGTGTGCAGATCCAGGTACTTCTTATCAGCCCCGCTACTAGCTGAGAGTACTTGCTATTGTACGGAGAATTCAAGGTACATCTTCAGCGTCCGCAGACCTCGGTGTCCCCCTCTATTCTCTCATATGTAATTTACCTTCCGTACTTCTTTTGTTAGACTCTGGTGTATAGAGATACTAGTTTCCTTCTGTAGCTTGTGACTTATGAAGTTTCAGGTTTTGGGAAGATTGTGTATTTATAGAGTATTTGTTATTGTACATGCTGAGCAGCATTGTTACTAGTTATTTAGTTATCCACTGCTGTTAGTTGCCAAGTTTTACTTTTATTTTGTTATTTTCCGCAATTTGTTAGGCTTACCTAGTTGTAGAGACTAGGTGCCGTCACGACGTTATACGGAGGGAGTTTGGTCGTGACAAGTTGGTATCAGAACTCTAGGTTTGTAGGTATCGTGAGTCACAAGCTGGTTTATTAGAGTCTCGCAGATCGGTATGGAGACCTGTACTTATCTTCGGGAGGCTGTGGAACTGTTTGGAAAAAATTATACTTCTTTGATTCCTTATCGTGCGAAATTTGTTGACATTAAAAAATTCTAAACTTTTGTATTCTATTCTTTCTCACAGATGGTGAGGACTCATACTGGAGGAATTGATGCACCTGCGCCCCCTGCTAGAACCGCAAGAGGTCGGGCCTGGGGTAGAGGCCGAGGACGACTACGCGGTGTAGCCAGAGCACCCGCGCGCGCTGCGACAGAGGAGCCCCTAGTAGCTTTAGTTGGAGGGAAGGCGCCTGAGGTGCCTATTGCTGCACCAGCTCTCCAGGAGACCCTAGCCCAATTTATGAGCATGTTCAACACCTTAGCTCAGGCTGGATTGATTCCACTTGCTCCTTCCATATCTCAGGCCGGGGAAGGGGCACAGACTTTCGCATCCCGTACTCCTGAGCAGAGGGTCCAGCTTGACCAGGCCCCAGAGTTCATCCCTATGCAGCCGGTAGCTCCGGTTCAACACGAGACTAGGGACTGCTGCTTCCGAGGCGGAGCAACTCATACTTGAGAGGTACAAGAAGTACCACCCACCTACCTTCAGCGGATTGGCTACAGATGATGCTCAGGGTTTTCTGGAGGAGTATCAACGTATTCTCTGTACTATGGGCATAGCAGAGACGAGTGGGGTTTCTTTTACCAACTTCCAGCTTAGAGGAGCAACTTATCACTGGCGGCGTGCTTATGAGTTGAGTAGTCCGGATGAGGCAGCTTCACTTACATGGAATCAGTTCTCGGACATATTTTTGAGAGAGTATGTCCCTCAAAGCCTCAGGGACTCATGGCGCGCGGAGTTTGAGCAGCTGCACCATAGTGCTATGATTGTGTCAGAGTATGCAGTCCGATTCAGTGATTTGACCGGACATGCACCGGCCTTGGTTGCCACAGTTTGAGAGAGGGTTCGACGGTTTATTGAGGGACTCCACCCCAATATCCAGATTAGTATAGCCAGGGAGTTGGAGATGGATATTTCTTATCAGCAGGTTATGAGTATTGCCATGAGATTGGAGGGCATGCTTGCCCGGGATAGAGAGGGGAGAGAGGCCAAGAGGTCTCGAGAGTCTGGCACTTACAGCGGTACTCGTGGCCCAGCTGCAGTTCGACATGGTAGGAGTTATGTGAGTCGCCCCATTTATTCAGCTCTTCCAGCCGCCAGTGGTGTTACAGCCCCTGCTAGGCCCCAGGAGCCTTATTTTGCACCGCCAGTATCTAGTGTGCCTCCTGCTCGGGGTGCTTTTAGCGGTCAGTCCAGCAGACCTGACCCGAGCCAGTCACAGCAGCCACACTCTCCGAGAGCTTGTTTTGAGTGTGGCGACACCCGCCATATGGTGAGGGATTGCCCCAGACTTAGGAGGGGTGTACCTCCATAGACTTTCGAGCCACCGCATGCTCCACCGGGTCCTTAAGCTATGATTCCAGCACCAGCTACCACCCCACCTGCTCAGCCAACTCGAGGTGGATGTTGGGGGGTCGAGGTCGCCCTAGAGGGGGAGGCCAGGCCAGATATTATGCTCTTCCGGCTCGTACAGAGGCAGTTGTTTCCGACTCTGTCATTACAGGTATTGTTCCGGTCTGTCATAGAGATGCGTCAATATTATTTGACCCAGGCTATACATATTCATATGTGTCCTCTTATTTTCCCCGTATTTGGGCATATCTCGGGATTTTTTGAGTTCCCCTATTTATATGTCTACTTCTATGGGAGATTCTCTTGCTGTGGACCGCGTGTATCAGTTGTGTTTGATTGCTCTTAGTGGTTTTGAGACCAAAGCCGATTTATTATTATTCAACATGGTAGATTTTGATGTTATCTTGGGCATGGACTAGTTGTCATCCCATTATGCTATTCTTGATTGTCGAGCTAAGATTGTGACGCTGGCTATGCCAGGTTTACCGTGACTAGAGTGGAGAGGTACCTTAGAGTATACTCCCAACTGTTGATACCCAATTTTTTCCTCATATTTTCATATATATATATATATATATATATATATATATATATATATATATATATATATATATATATATATATATATATACACACACTTTCAAAATAGTACGTATGCATCATCATTTAGTTTATAAACATATACAAGCATTTTTCATAATTTTTCTTTTCTTTCATAATTTTTAAAGGCTTTAAATCAATTTATTTATGTATTTTTTATTATATAAATATCTAATAATTACCCTCCAAGTTAGTTTTTGATGATTTAATCATCTAAACTTATCATTTATACCAATATGAGGTTTTAAATATTTTCAGGGCATTTCTTATAATTACATTTGCATTTTTCATGGCTAAATTGCACATTTTGCAATAATAGCCCATATGCATGTATAATTATGCTATTCTTGATTGTCGAGCTAAGATTGTGATGCTGGCTATGCCAGGTTTACCGTGACTAGAGTGGAGAGGTACCTTAGAGTATACTCCCAACTGTTGATACCCAATTTTTTCCTCATATTTTCATATATATATATATATATATATATATATATATATATATATATATATATATATATATATATATATATACACTTTCAAAATAGTACGTATGCATCATCATTTAGTTTATAAATATATACAAGCATTTTTCATAATTTTTCTTTTCTTTCATAATTTTTAAAGGCTTTAAATCAATTTATTTATGTATTTTTTATTATATAAATATCTAATAATTACCCTCCAAGTTAGTTTTTGATGATTTAATCATCTAAACTTATCATTTATACCAATATGAGGTTTTAAATATTTTCAGGGCATTTCTTATAATTACATTTGCATTTTTCATGGCTAAATTGCATATTTTGCAATAATAGCCCATATGCATGTATAATTATATTATTTATGCAGAAAATAACTTTTTATATTTTTATAATGTTAAATAATTTTTTTAATCATTTCATGCACAAATTATATTTTTGTTATTTATTTATTATGTTTTTATAAATTATTTATTTGTTAAAATTGGGTATTTAAAATCTAACCCTAAATTCCTTCTAATTTAGGACCTAACTACCCAAACATAGCCCAATTACCCCTGGACCAAGACCAGTTAACCCAACCCCATACCCAATCGCGACCCGTTTAACCACCAGACCCAAAACCCTTTTAAATCGCGGCCGTTGATCTCTGAGATCAACAGCCCACATTACACCCTCCCTTTTTAATTATACCCAAACCCCTAACCCTAAATCATTCCTCACCGCCCGCCGCCCTTGAATCCTCTCATCTCTCATCTCTCAAACCCTAGCCGTCTTTTCCCCAATTTTCTTTCCTAATCCCACCGGACATGGGATTACATAGCTGTTTCTTACCATATTCTACTTCCCCTGGTACTGGAACCTTCTATATACCGCTTGGATAAACCTGGCAAGCAGATCTCATCAACTTAGAACCAAAGCTGGTTCAGTTCCTTGACCTTTTCCGTCTATGTTCATTCTTGTTCTTTTATGGTATGAATCTATGTGTATTTCTGTGATTCCTACTCACCCTAAAATTAGGGTTTCAGATTCTTTTAAATCGAACCAAGTCTGGTTCGATTCTTTGATTTTAAAAGGTATTTCTGTCTATGTTCATCTTATTCTATGCAGCATGTGATTTTTACCTTTTATTTATTTTAGATTTCTGCCGATTGTGTACTTACCTAAAATTTGGGTTTTGAAATTTTCTCTTTTCCTTACTGATTTTGATTTCTTTCCTTTCTAGTGTTTGATTGATGATTTTCCTTGTTTGGATGTTAATTTCTACAACTATATAAACCCCTCCCCATCCCCCATTGAGACGAACTTGAATCGTTAATGTTTATTAAAAAACTGAATTTATCGCTCTTTGTTCTCTAAATACTCTTGTTCTATATTCTGGTTCCTCGCCAGCTGAAAGCCAAGGCCAGAAATTCTGGGTTCTTTCTACTGTGGACTTTGTTCTTTCTTTGTTTTCGCTTAACTGGTGAATTGCTGAACTTTTGTCACTTCATTCCTATTTACCTGTCATTCACATATGTTTTCGCTTCTGAAGATTGTAATATAATGTGTTTTTTGGGCTATTCTTGTATGCAATCCTGATTGCTTTACTTTAATTTTTGGTCTCTCTAATCTTCACTTCATTATGTTGCTAATCTGAAATATGCCTAAGCCTAATTTGAGTAATCAAGATTCTCTTAATTTCGTTTAGCCAATATGTTATTGCTCGACATCTCTTTGGTGTTTAATCCTGCTTAAGGTTGTCCATTCTGTTATTCGAATATGCTCCATATGCATAATTTGAACTTCCTTTAGATTAACTAGTCTATTAGGTCAGATTTGAATGCTTACACTTACTGTATGACATGAGTTTATCTTCCCTTTCTGTTCTGAATCTCTATAATGGAAATCTTGCATAGGTAGTATGTTTTAATTCTGTGTCAAGATCCTGTTCTATCAATCATGACTAGTTCTCAGTTAATATACCCCTTAGCATGTTTTGGCTCACTTGATCCACTAATATGTTGTCATAATTTGTATTTTCCTACTATCCCTAAATGTTGTTCTGCTACCTGATGTGAAGTTAACATGGCTATCTTGTGACACTAGCATCTGTACTTAACATAATTTGGACCTTTTTCCTGTTATGAGTCTGTGTACTCCAATCCTGTAAACCTATTTGTTAATGTGTAACTACTTATACACTAGGTGTTGAACTTGTTCTTCTAAATCTTGCTAAAGGTGTTCTTAAAACCTAAAGCTTGTTTGATTATTTGCGTTATGTGCCCAACTTGACTATTTTTGTACCCTTCAGTTCTGTCCCTCAGCTATTGTCCACTCTCCCTCATTATCATTTATGTTATTCTGAACTCCTTATTCCTAGCCGGCTGAAAGACAAGGCTATCAAGGCTCTTGCCACTGACCTCCCTAGTGTGAACACTGCTCAGGGTTCATTTGAGACCCTTGTGAACTCTGACACACTAGGATTTGGTCCCTAATCTTTCCTCTGAACTGTCTTTGTTAACCTCCCTAGTGTGAGCGGGTTCTTGAAGCCCTTGGGAACTCTGACACACTAGGGCCTTGGTTCCATATGCTCAACTCTGTTTTGTGCCCACTGGGTGAATCACTCAATTCCTGGCTGCCTTATGTCCGTAAAGATGTAATTTTGGGCTGTTATGAATTATGAGAATGAAGGCCCGGCCTGGCCAGGTGTATCTTTGGGTCTGTTGTAGGCTCCCTATAGCTATTCTACTTTGTAATTTATTCTATTCATTCTGGGTTTGTAATAATTCTTGTAATGACATTTTGGGGCATTAGTAAAAATGGGAAAGGGATTTTATCTTACACTTGCATTAAAACGGGTAGAAATCCTGCCTATAGTTTCGTTACTTAGCTAAAATATGTTATTATGCTCAAACATGTTCAGTTGTCATGTGTTAGAAATCATGGCTATAAGTATTCTATTTTGCTCAAAACGTGTTACTTTTCAGTTATTATAGAAATCTTGCCTATAGGTATCCTATTATGCTCACACATGTTCTATTATTATGTGTTAGTAATCTTGCCTATAGTTTCTTCATTTGGTTCAAATGTGTTCTACTTCTGCTTGCTAGAAACCATGCCTATAGAATATTGAATGATGAATGTCTCAATGTGCACATAGGACTCTGTTTACATGCGGCTTAATCTACAGATTTTGATGCCATGACTATAGGATCTAAAAATTAGTTTTAATTATAGAAATCATGTCTATCGGGTCTAAATCAGTCTTAATTATGCTTTGCTCGTTTCTTCAACACTGTGCTAATCATCACTATTAGATATCATGCCTATAGGACTCGATTAAGCAGTTCTGAACATATTCTTATGATTGTCATTGTCAGTTGCTGCGAGAATCACTTAGGCATTATGACTATAGATTTAATCTCTTATGCTTGTAATCAGTAGGCAACTATATAGGCTGTAAAAAATTGTATTAAAAGGAAAAAGCTTGTAAAACTGTATGCTTATGAAATCCGAAATCACATAGAGATCTTGCCTATAGGATTCTGCCAACTTATTAAAATCTGCAACTGTTAATATGAATCAGTTTGCGTGCGTTTGTTGTTTAAGTGCAAAGGCTAACTTGAGCCCTTATTTGCTTATACGTGAAAGTCCAAATTGTTTTGCATGTCATCTAGTCTTTTCTCCTTTTGAGAAACCTAAGTTAAAGTCTAGAACCACTCCGAGATAGAGGTCCAAATGCCTCTTGGACCATAGGCATGGGACGGGTAGTGCATGCATAGGGCACGATTTAGAATCAACTAGTGCGCTTTAGGTAAACAACTTAAAGATAGTAATCGGGAAGCAGGAGATGATAGTCTGTGTCCGCTGAATAATACGAGTAACACCCCACCTCGAGAGAGTTATGAAGTATTATTTATGTTGCACGGAGTGATCCTTTAGGCTAAAACACTTAGGACCCCCCCCACCTTTGTTTAAAAGTCAATCATTTTTATTTGCCCAATTTTTGTCTCTTCTTCTTATTTAGACTAATTCATATAATTCGAGTTCGGCCGGGACCCATCGTTGTGGACCTCGAGGAGTGCCTAACACCTTCTGCTCGAGGTAATTTGAGCCCTTACCCGATCTTTGGTGATGCAACTGGTTAATCCAAAGTTATCTGCAAATAGGTGCCCTAACGTACCTTAATCCGTTCGGTGGCGACTCTTCTCTCTTAATACCCTTCCTTAAAAGAGTTGTCACGTGCCAAAGCCCGATTTCGCGAGAAAAAGGGGCGCGACATCATGGTGACTCTGCTGGGGAATATATTTTAGGCTCTTACCATTGCGAACTTGGTCTATAAGAATTAGTCTCTTCCGATAAGCGTGTCTTTATTATTTTGCTGTTACTTGAATATTCCGCTCCCATTTTTCCCTTTTATTGCTACATGCACACCCTCTTCCCTATTTTCCCTTTATATGAACTCATATGCAACTCTTCGCTTAATTTGGTTATAATGTGCATTTCCCCTTTATTTCCTAATCATGTTCACTGGATCCAAACTTTTAAAATTTGCTATATCATGTCTCCCCCAATCCTTACCCCTTTATTTGCTTTATTACAATTCTTTCACATTACGCGAATTAACTTCTTCCATGTTTTTCTTTCTTTTATGTCTTTATGTTTATTTAATACTGCATTTACTGCTTTCATCATGCAAAATACTTGACAACATGTTGTTTTATCTTTGCACAAAGCATGCTCTGCATCATATTCCACTCGTGCGTACTTAATACCATAGAGGCACTTGATGAGTGTCCGCGCTCTTCCTAAAATCATCCTTTTAAATTTGGAACGGCTTATTTGCGGTAAAACTAGTCGATCAGCGGTGCAATCGACGGTTCCATGCCTTTCCCTCTCAAGTTGTCCACTTGAGGGTACCAGTCTAGACTCTTCTAGAAACCCCCACTCTAATATTAACTGTGCATGCATCATGTCTAAACCTAATATGGGTTAGAACGCTATCCGCGTGATAACTCTCTAAGTCAAACCTTGTCCAAAGCCCATCGGGATTTCCATAATCCCAACGGGCACAATCATGATATGTGCATTATTTGGAGAAAACGTGCCGATATGCTAATCATTAATGCGTAAATGTCGAATCCGGAGGGGGAAAGGGCTAACTTTATCTGTTTTGCAGAAATGAGGCACGAAGTCCCCAGGTTCGGCATGGTTCAAAGTATCCCACCTTTGTTGCTAGATTGGTCGAAAAATCTCTCGCCAAGCGACAAAAACCATGTAAAAAGAGTTCTCGGGAATTTACCTTCTTTGCTAGAATTTAGCCAAACAATGTACTGATTGAGGCTGCTACTATGTTCTGGGATGAGAAGAGGGATGTTTTCCGTTTCGGTGACATAGAAATGACTCCCCTTCTAGAGGAAATAGGAGGCTTTGATGGGCTTCCCTAGGACAGCCCTGGTCTGTTGGTATCGAAAAATCGCACTTCTCGAGGTTTCTGAAAATGATGGGTTTTAGAAGGAATGATGAGTTAGTCTGCCTAAAGAAGTCTTACATTCTATTCGACTTCCTTTATGAGTGCTATGGGCACAACAAGTCCTACCATATTTATCGTGATAAATTTGCTATCACCTCTCTGGGTTGGATTCATCGCCGGGTTTTTGTGTTCATTGTCTGTTTTCTGGGGATGCTGGTATTTCCAATACAAGGAGAAAGGATTCACACTCGCTTAGCTATTGTTACTAAGACCCTAATGAAAGGAATTGAGGGACATACTTACACTATTATCCCAATGATCATAGCGGAGATATAACGAGCCTTGGACTATTATAAGAAAGGATATATGCATTTTGAGGGTTGCAATCTGTTACTGCAAATATGGCTGTTGGAATATCTTCAAAGGGGACAATACCGTCAAGAATTTCCGCGGCGACCATGGAATGACCATATAGCTTTTCACCATCCGAAAAGAATGACTTCTATCCCGGATAGGTTTGCACAACCAGGAAACGCTATGGGCTGGGTACACTTCTTTAGCAATTTGACTGACGACAAGGTCCATTGGAAGTTCGAGTAGTTCCCTACTAGTGAATTCATCATCAGGTCAAGATATGTTCCTCATCTAGTGCTAATCGGATTAAGGGGTATCTATCCTTATGCTCCTATCAGAGTCATGAGGCAAGCTGGGAGAAAACAGGTTATACCACGAGTTTCCAAAATGGTTCATTACAAAGAAGATTTCCAGGGGAATGTCATTCCATGCAAGTTCGAGGCACAACATATGTGGCATCAAAAGATTATTGTGGAGAAAGATACCGTCGAGCCAGACATGTATCATGTCGGCCATGTGTACTTCTACCCATCATGGTTGGTCGATGACATAGCAGGAGAGGTCAAGCTAGGGGTTGATTTGAGGAATAGGGTCATAGACGACGCTGCTGAAGCACAAGTCAAATACAGGAGGTTGCACAAAAGGGTCTTTGAATCTGAGTCCAGGCATTTAGAACAGCATAAAGTGGACATGGAAGCAATCAATGAATGGAGGGGAATCACTACTAAATCAACAGAAAGGTTGGAGTATTTGGAGCAGGGTTTGATGGAACTTGAGGGAAAGATGAGGAAAAGGGTCTCGGATTATCAGAACACAGACGACAATGAAGGAGGACATCTAGCAAGGGCGTATCTGTTATTGGACATGCGCGACCTGGGGAATCTGATTGATGGGGTTAAGAAGGCCAAGCTTGGAGAAGGTCCCTCTGGGACCAAGTAGATTAGGGGTGATGTTTTCTAGATTCGTTTTAGAATTTGACTGTAGTAAGGCAAATGCCACTAGTGATTCTTTATAATTATTATCGTTTTAGTAGAGATTTTATCTATTTATCATATTAATGAAATAATGCAGTTATCGGCATTGAGTTTTCTCCAAAGCTATATGTCGCTAGGCCTACCTCGGGCACGATGAGGTCCCCAAATTAGGACGCGAATTCTGCAATACATGTTTAAATATCGTAAATATCCTTTTAATACTCTTTATGACTTGTTTACCTTTTGTTTTTCTTCTTTTTTTTTGTTTATTCCCATCGCTTAAGGTTGGTTTGTGCATACTGGCATCATCGGCATAGCATAGCAGATCTAAAGGTCCTCCACTTCCTCCTCCTCCAAGTGATCCTACGAACAAAGGAAAGGCTAAGATGGATGATCTGAGCGGTATCAGGAAAGACAACGCTACACATGCAGAGAATGTTGAGACTTCGGATGGTCGGGGTACTCCGGCACAGAACGACTTGGTTTTGCAATTAGAGCAAAAGATACTGGAGTTACAAGGGGAACTTGAGCAGGTCCGTAACTTGGAAAACCTTTCCCTTACCCTGAATGTTCCCGACATCAACCAACAAAACATCCAAAACTCAACATCTCCTCAAAACACACAAAACCAGCACCCGCAAAATCCTCCCGCACCTTATCAATACGCTGCGCCTCCCCAAAATCCTAATCCTCCACCAGCACCAACTCCTCCACGGCATCATCATCATCTGACCCAGCACCCACAAACCACCACATACCATACACCTCAGAATGCACCACAACCTACTCCTGACCTGCAAAACTCAACCAATGACCACCATTATGCCTAGATTCCCGGAGTCCACCAAAGCAATCCCATATATGTGGAAACCTTACTCCACACCCCACAACAGACCCTATACATACCTGAATCCACCTAGAAGGACCTGCTCATCAAAAATATGGCAGAGGAACTCAAGAAACTTACCGGTAGGGTTCAAAACGTCGAAGGGGGCAAAGGCGTTGAGGGTTTGAATTATGAAGATTTGTGTATTCAACCGAACATAGAACTGCCAGAGGGTTATAAACCTCCCAAGTACGAAATGTTTGATGGAACAGCTGATCCGAAGGTGCACTTGAGAACATATTGTGACAAGCTTGTAGGAGTTGGCAGGGATGAAAGAATCCGCATGAAGCTGTTCATGAGAAGGCTCACTGGAGATGCCCTGTCTTGGTACATCAGTCAGAACCCAAAGAAATGGGTTAATTAGGAAAGAATGGCATCAAATTTCATGGATCGATTCAGGTTTAACACAGAAAATGCACCAGACGTTTTCTACATCCAAAATTTCAAGAAGAAGCCAACGGAAACTTTCCGTGAGTATGCTACTCGGTGGAGGTCTGAAGCTGCAAAAGTAAGGCTAGCGCTGGAAGAAGCACAAATGAATAAGTTCTTCATCAGAGCGCAGGATCCGCAATACTACGAAAGCTTGATGGTTATTGAAAACCATAAATTTTCTGATATCATCAAGTTGGGAGAGAGGATGGAAGAAGGGATCAAAAGCGAAATTGTGACAAATTTTGAAGTACTCCAAGACACAAATAAGGCCATGTAGTTAGGAGGTATCTCCAAGAAGAAAGAAGTAGGTGCAGTAATGGTAGCCCAAGGTCCGAAGTCTCCTCTCACATACCAAACACCTCCACCCATATATCAGCATTCACCTCCTAGATATCGACAACCTGCCACCAATTACCATACATATAATACCCAACCCGCACACTACCACTCACCACCAGCCCGCCAAAACTACCAAAAACCTAGACCAAATTTCGACCACAGACCCAGACAATACACCCCAATTGCTGAACCTATAGACTAACTGTATGAGAGACTGAAGGTTGCCAGCTATATCACTCCCATTCCTGCTGTCGCCATGGAAAATTCCTCTCAATGGGTCAATCCAAATAAGATATGTGCCTATCACTCAGGCATGAAAGGTCCTACTATTGATGAGTGTCATACTTTGAAGGATAAGATTCAGACATTAATCGACATCAAAGTCATACAAGCAAAGGAGGCTGCGCCCAATGTCCGTAAGAATCCTCTCCTGGATCACAGGGGCTGAGGGGTAAACATGATAGAAACCGATGAAGAATGGGACTCAGTAGGGTCAATTGGACTCATTCGAGAAGGGGATAATCCTGAAACATCTCCAGTCACTCTCACACCTATCATGGTACAAACTCAGGTACCAATTGAAGTTGAGGTAGCTGCACCAACTCCATTTGAGATTGAAGTAACAACACCCTTCACCGTGATGGTAGCACCTACACCATCTTATAAGTCTAATGCTATACCATGGGATTATGTTGTAGAAGCAAGAAGGAAAGAAAAGGGGAAAATGGAAGAAACTGGTGCAATACAAGGTATGACCAGAACTGGTAGGGTTTACACGCTCGAGCATTTGGGATGAACAAGTAAAGAAGCCGCTTCCAGGCAGCCCATCATTGAAACCAGTCCGGATAATCTTCGAAGAAAGGTGCAAGCAAGGGAGTATTCTGTGGTTGATCATTTGAACAAAACCCCTGCTCAGATTCCATTCTATCACTACTGCAGAATTCTGAGGCACACAGGAATGCATTGATGAAAGTGTTGAATGAGGCTTATGTACCCAACAACATTACCAATGGAGAGATGTCCAATATGATAGGACAAGTGTTGAAAAGCCATAAGATCACTTTTCATGAAGACGAGCTACCACAAGAGGTCACAACAGGGCACTGCATATCACAGTGCAGTTTGAGGATAAGTTCATTGCTAGAGTCCTGATAGATGGGGGTTCGAGTCTTAACATATGTCCACTAACTACTCTGAAAAGATTGGGTAAAGTCCTACACGAGATACAAGCAGTAAGTATGAATATGAAAGCATTTAATGGGTTTAAAAGGGCCACAATTGGGGAAACCAATCTCAGCCTACAGATGGGCCCAAACTAGTTTGATGTTGAATTTCAAGTGTTGGACATATCTACTACCTACAACCTATTGTTGGAACGACCTTGGATACATGTCACTAGGGCTGTAGCTTCCACTCTACATCAGGTCGTGAAGTTTGAGTGAAACCATCAGGAAGTGATCATCCATGGGGATGGAAGTAATCCCATTTACACCAGTCAAACTATTTCGGTCATCGAGAATAGAAGGAAGTTGGGTGGAGAAACATACCATCGCATCGAGCGCGTCAACACAATTGAAAAGGACAAATGGTGGAGCAGTAAGATAGAAGACATATTGGCATGGACAGGGTATGAGCCTGGCAAAGGTCTCGGTAAGAATCTCCAGGGGATCACCAAACCAATACAGCTAAAGCATCATGGCACAACTTTTAGGCTTGGGTATGAATACACATGGCACGAGTATCAGAATTGGTCGCCACCATAGCGTGGTCCTTATTACCCTCTAGAGCAACCAATACCATATTTATGAGTCCGAAGAAGATAAAGTTCTAGCCAGTATAAGGAATCTGTTTCTGGATGATGAAGACATAGATTGCAGTGCGATACTTGAGGAGGAGGAGGAGGAGGAAGGCCTCATTATTCAGACCGTGGAGAAGGGAGTTGTTCTCAAGAACCAGACTGCTACACCATCAAGGGCCCATCGAATTCTTGGGTAGCCTGGCAATTAGCATCATTTATTTTAAAAGAAATTTTTATGAGCATTTAAGACATTTTCAGTATTTTGTTTTAAGCATGTTTTTTGTTGAAATAATTGCTCGGGTCATTGAGCCGTACCTGCTTGACGTTTTCAAGATTTATCTAAATGCATTGTTGTTTTTAGTATTTATTATTATTCTTTACATTTTTTCTCTATAACATTATTATTACCTATCCTGATGAACTTACAACTGTGACATGTAATGAGACAACGCAACATAAGGATAATGATTTAGAGGATCTGGAAGAGGATATAATGACTGAGGAAATTGTCAGAGAAGTGGAAAACTTTGAAAACAAGCCTAAGTCCAATTTGGATGAGACTGAAACAGTTAATCTAGGAGACTCTGAAACAGTCAAGGAAACGCGTGTAAGCATTCACATGTCACCATCAGAGAAAGAAGAATACACTCGTTTCCTGAAGGAATATGAGTATATCTTTGCATGGTCCTATAATGATATGACTGGTTTGAGAACGTACATAGTGGCTTATAAACTACCTACCAACCTAATGTGTCCGACGGTAAAGCAGAAGCTCAAAAGGTTCAAGCCAGATATGTGTTTGAAAATCAAAGAAGAAGTCACCAAGCAGATCAAAGCTAAGGTTCTCAGAGTGGTTGAATATCCAACTTGGTTGGCTAACATCGTGCCAGTTCCAAAGAAGGATGGGAAAGTCAGAGTATGCATCGATTATCGGGACCTAAACAAAGAAAGTCCCAAAGATGATTTTCCATTACCCAACATACACATACTGATCGACAACTGCGCCAAGCATGAACTCCAATTCTTTGTGGATTGCTTCATGGGATATCATCAGATCTGGATGGATGAAGAGGATGCCGAAAAGATAACTTTTATAACACTATGGGGGGGGTGTACTGCTATAAAATGATGCCATTTGGTCTGAAGAATGCTGGAGCTACTTATATGAGGGCCATGACAACTATTTTCCACGACATGATACACAAGGAGATAGAGGTATATGCAGATGACATCATCATCAAATCCAAGAAAAGTACATATCACATAGCAAACTTGAGGAAATTCTTTGATCGGCTTCGGAGGTAGAATTTGAAATTGAATCCCGCAAAATGTGCCTTTAGGGTCCCCGCAGGAAAATTATTAGGATTCATCGTCAGCCGCCGAGGAATTGAGCTAGACCCATCAAAGATCAAGGCTATCCAGGATTTTCCACCTCCAAAGAACAAGAAAGACATGATGAGCTTCTTGGGACATCTTAGTTACATCATCCGCTTCATAGCACAATCAACCGTGATCTGTGAGATGATTTTCAAAATGTTAAAGAAGGATGCCGCAACCAATTGGACTAAAGACTGCCAGAACACTTTTGATATAATAAAAGAACATTTGTCCATACCGCCAGTCCTGGTCCCACCAGAACCTGGTAGACCATTGCTACTCTATCTCTCCGTATTAGATGGGACTTTTGGTTGTGTCTTGGGACAACACGATGAGACGGGAAGGAAAGAATAGGCCATATACTATCTTAGTAAGAAGTTCACACCCCACGAAGCACGATATTCTTTGCTGGAATGCACCTGTTGTGCTTTGACCTGGATAGCCCAGAAACTGAGGCACTACTTCTGTGCCTATACCACATATCTCATATCAAGGATGGATCCTCTGAAGTACATCTTCCATAAACCCATGCCTACAGGGAAGCTGGCAAAATGGAAGATATTGTTGAGTAAATTCGACATCGTCTATGTAACTCAGAAGGCGGTTAAGGGACAAGCATTAGCGGATCATCTTGAGAAAAATCCTGTAGGAGGAGAATATGGACCACTAAAAATGTATTTTCCTGATGAAGAAGTATCATTCGTAGGAGAAGATATCGCTGAAGCCTATGACGGGTGGAGAATGTTTTTCGATGGAGCCGTAAACTTCAAAGGAGTGGGTATTGGAGCCGTTTTGGTGTCAGAAATAGGTCAACATTGTCCGGTATCCGCGAAACTCAAATTTCCGTGCACCAATAATATGGCAGAATATGAGGCTTGCATATTGGGGCTCAATTTGGCCGTTGACATGAATATCCATGAATTACTAGTAATTGGTGATTCAGATCTTCTGGTACATCAGGTGCAGGGAGAATGGGCTATAAAGAATACCAAGATATTACCATATCTATATCATGTGCAAGAGATGATGATGAGGTTCACGAAGATAGAGTTTAGATATGTCCCGAGAATCCAGAATGAGTTCGCAGACGTATTGGCCACTTTGTCCTCCATGATACAGCATCCAGACAAGAATTTCATCGACCCCATTCCGATAAGGATTCATAATCAGCCAGCTTACTGCGCTCATGTTGAAGAAAAAGCAGACAGGAATTCATGGTTCCATGATATCAAGGAGTACTTGGAAAAAGAAGAGTACCCGGAGCATGCAAATCATACTAAAAAATGCACGCTCCAAAGATTGTCCAACCATTTCTTCCAAAGTGGAGGAATTAGTACAGAAGGACTCCAGACTTAGGATTATTACGGTGTGTTGACGCCAAGGAAACTTCCAAATTGCTCGAAGAGATACACTCTAGAACTTGCAGACCACACATGAATGGTTTCGTTTTGGCCTTTTGCCGCTTGAGGAATGGACGTCATTGGACCAATCGAGCCCGCCGCTTTAAGCGGGCACAAGTTCGTTTTAGTGGGCATAGACTACTTCACAAAATGGGTCGAAGCTGCATCCTACAAAGCTGTAACCAAGAAAGTCGTCGCATATTTTGTCAGAGATCGTATTGTTTGCCGATTCGGGGTTCCAGAGTCCATCATCACCGACAACGCCGCCAATCTCAATAGTGACCTAATGAAAGCTATGTGCGATAACCTCAAAATCAAGCACAAGAATTCCACAGCATACAGGCCTCAAATGAATGGAGCCATGGAGGCCACAAATAAGAATATCAAGAAAATATCGAGGAAGATGGTAGACAACCACAAGCAATGGCACGAGAGGTTACGATTTTCCTTGTTGGGGGTACCAGACCACAGTCTGCACGTCAACTGGGGAAACTCCTTACCTATTGGTCTACAGTACAGAAGTCGTCATTCCTGCCGACGTAGAAATTCCCTCCCTGAGAATTATACAGGAAGCTGAACTCAGTGATGTAGAGTGGGTAAGAAGTCGCTATGAAAAATTAGCTCTCATTGACGGGAAAATAATGAATGCAGTGTGTCATGGTCAACTTTATAAGAACATAATGTCCAGAGCTTTCAATAAAAAGGGCCAAACCTAGACAGTTCGCACCGAGGCAGCTGGTGCTGAAACGAATCTTTCCACATCAGGATGAAGCCAAAGAAAAATTCTCACCCAACTGGCAAGGACCCTATATGGTTCAAAGAGTACTAATAGGAGGAGAACTCACACTCGCAGAAATGGATGGAGAGATTTGGCAGAAATGGATGGAGAGATTTGGCCAAAGCCTATCAACTCAGATGCAGTCAAAAGATACTATGTTTAAATCTGTTTACATTTATGCAATTGATGTAACTGAACTACGCTTGACCTGATTTCCATTTAAGAAGGGATACGTAGGCAGCCCTGTGGGTTCGGTCACAATTCAATAAAATTCTCATTTTCCCCACAATCAGAAACTGGGGCAGAATTTTGAGGAGGAAGCTCAAAATTTCGGGGTAAGATTAGCCAACAACACCGTGTGCGGAATATCCAAAAAATCGTCTGAATAACTAGGGCAGAATTTTGAGGAGGACCCTCAAAATTCTATGGCAAGAAGGTCGCATTATCTCTGATAATGTCACAGTTACTGGTTCATCTAATTTATTTAATATTACTACGTTTTAAATAACTATGCACACATATTTTTCGGAATGCTTTATTTTTAGCCAGATGCTACCCATGGTAACTCGAGCAGGATTTCAATGCAGAGCAAAGCAAAGCTGAAGGCAGAGGCACAAACCGACCTCCCCGTAAAGCTCACAATTTTCCTTTGGATACAAGAACAAGGAATAGCCGCGAGTACGTGCGCACCTTAGAATCACTATCTTCATAACAACAAAGCTACCGAACGCAAACATATCTCTAGCTAAGAAATATTCTGCTATCACTTATTATCTATTCATTGCATGAGACTAAGCACTGTCTCCATTTTGCATGAGGTTAAGTTCTGCCTCCTTAATTGTACAAGGCTAAGCTCTGCCTTTCCTATTGCATGAGACTAAGCATAGTCTCCCATCTTGCATGAGGCTAAGCCCTGCCTCCTCAATTGCACAAGGCTAAGCTCTGCCTTTCCTATTGCATGAGACTAAGCATTGTCTCCATTTTGCATGAGGCTAAGCTCTGTCTCCTTAATTGCACAAGGGTAAGTTATGACTTTCCTATTGCATGAGACTAAGCATTGTCTCCCATCTTGCATGAGGCTAAGCCATGCCTCCTTAATTGCATAAGGCTAAGCTCTGCCTTTCCTATTGCACGAGAGTAAGCATTGACTCCATTTTGCATGAGGCTAAGCCCTGCCTCCTCAATTGCATAAAGCTAAGATCTGCCTTCCCAATGTACGAGACTAAGCATTGTCTCCAAGCTTGCACGAGATTAAGCATTGTCTCCCATCTTGTATGAGGCTAAACCCTGCCTCCTTGATTGCATAAGGCTAAGCTCTGCCTTCCCAATGCACGAGACTAAGCATTGTCTCCAATCCTGCATGAGACTAAGCATTGTCTCCAACCTTGCACAAGACTAAGCATTGTCTCCAATCTTGCACAAGACTAAGCATTGTCTCTCCTTGCATAACCACATATGCTGCATTGTTCAAAACCTTGCATTATTCTCTTCTCTCGGGGCTAAGCTCTGCCCCCGGATCTACACAAGACTAAGCTCTGTCTTGTTTCATCTCAAGCATTTTGTCTTTGCATCTCATGTGCTGAAGCATAGCCAAATATTTCGAAGGCGTCATAGGCCGAAGGCATCATCCTCATAACCGGAAGACACTATGCCATGGCCTGAGGATCTCTCAATATCGCACATCATTATTCAAAGGCATCATAGTTCGAAGGCACCATCTTCATAGCCCGAGAACATCATTTCAAGGCCTTCGAATCCCCTATCTCACAATTCAAGGCCCGGGACATCACGGTCTAAGGACATCATCCTTACCGTCCAAATTCGATCTCCATAGTCCAGAGGGAATTTGCATCATGCTTAAATTTATGCAATAATCTATATGTATTTGTATGCATCGTATTTTGAGTTTGCAGGTGATCCAAGAAATAACCGTTCTCTTAACTGGAGCAATCTTCGCTCCGATTTCTATTCAACGTTCATGTCCAGCAATTATTTCCACCGCCTGTTACCCATTTCCATCTGATAACCATTCATATATCCATAACCATTCCCAGATACATCCGTTTACAATCCCGATATCGTCCTATCCAGAATATCTTGTCCGTTTTTACAATAACTCCATCGGTTTATTCCACCGTTGGATTCAGGACTACACATGGCCTGATTCCTGTAAAACCATGGATATGTAGGCAGCTCAAAAACCAGGGTTCAGCCTATATTTTTCAAAATCACCCCATTCGGTCAAAATCGGTCATCATTTCTTTACCTGACAACTCTTTCATCCTTCCCGGGTAAAGAGGGGCAGTTGTTGATACCCAATTTTTTCCTCATATTTTCATATATATATATATATATATATATATATATATATATATACACACACACACTTTCAAAATAGTACGTATGCATCATCATTTAGTTTATAAACATATACAAGCATTTTTCATAATTTTTCTTTTCTTTCATAATTTTTAAAGGCTTTAAATCAATTTATTTATGTATTTTGTATTATATAAATATGTAATAATTACCCTCCAAATATTTTTTTGATGATTTAAACATCTAAACTTATCATTTATACCAATATGAGGTTTTAAATATTTTCAGGGCATTTCTTATAATTACATTTGCATTTTTCATGGCTAAATTGCACATTTTGCAATAAAAGCCCATATGCATGTATAATTACATTATTTATGCAGAAAATAATTTTTTATATTTTTATAATGTTAAATAATTATTTTTAATCATTTTCATGCACAACTAATATTTATGTTATTTATTTATTATATTTTTATAAATTATTTATTTGTTAAAATTGGGTATTTAAAATATAGCCCTAAATTCCTTCTAATTTCGGACCTAACTACCCAAACATAGCCCAATTACCCCTGGCCCAAGACCAATTAATCCAACCCCATACCTGGTCGCGACCCGTTTAACCACCAGACCCAAAACCCTTTTAAATCGTGGTCGTTGATCTCTGAGATCAACGACCCACATTACACCCTCCCTTTTTAATTATACCCAAACCCCCTAACCCTAAATCATTCCTCACCGCCCGCCACCCTTGAATCCTCTCATCTCTCATCTCTCAAACCCTAGCAGTCTTTCCCCCAATTTTCTCTCCTAATCCCACCGGACATGGGATTACATAGCTGTTTCTTGCCATATTCTACTTCCCCATGCTACTGGAACCTTCTATATACCGCTTGCCTAAACATGGCAAGCGGATCTCATTAACTTAAACCAAAGTTGGTTTAGTTCCTTGACCTTTTCCGTCTATTTTCATTCTTGTTCTTTTATGGTATGAATCTCTGTGTATTTTTGTGATTCATACTCACCCTAAAATTAGGGTTTCAGATTCTTTTAAATCGAACCAAGTCTAGTTCGATTCTTTGATTTTAAAAGGTATTTCTGTCTATGTTCATCTTATTCTATGCAGCATATGATTTTTACCTTTTATTTATTTTAGATTTCTGCCGATTTGTGTACTTTATCTAAAATTAGGGTTTTGAAATTTTCTCTTTTCCTTATTGATTTCGATTTCTTTCCTTTCTCGTGTCTGATTGATGATTTTCCTTGTTTGGATGTTAATTTCTAATACTATATAAACCCCTCCCCATTCCCCTTTGAGACGGACTTGAATCGTTAATGTTTACTAAAAACTAAATTTATCGCTCTTTGTTCTCTAAATACTCTTGTTCTATATTTTGGTTCCTGGCCGGCTGAAAGCCAAGGCCAGAAATTCTGGGTTCTTGCTATTGTGGACTTTGTTCTTTCTTGGTTTTCGCTTAACTGGTGAGTTGCTGAACTTTTGTCACTTCATTCCTATTTACCTGTCATTTGCATATGTTTTCTCTTCTAAAGATTGTATTTTAATGTATTTTCTGGGCTATTCTTGTATGCAATCCTGATTGCTTTACTTTAATTTTTGGTCTCTCTAATATTCACTTCATTATGTTGGTAATCTGAAATATGCCTAAGCCTAATTCGAGTAATCAAGATTCTCTTAATTTCGTTTAGCCAATGTGTTACTGCTTGGCATGTCTTTGGTGTTTAATCGTGCTTAAGGTTATCCATTCTGTTATTCGAATATGCTCCATATGCATAATTTGAACTTCCTTTAGATTAACTGGTCTATTAGGTCAGATTTGAATACGCTTACTGTATGACATGAGTTTATCTTCCATTTTTGTTCCGAATCTGTATATTGGCAATCTTGCATAGGTAGTATGTTTTAATTCTGTGTCAAGATCCCGTTCTATCAATCATGACTAGTTCTCAATTAATATACCCCTTAGCATGTTTTGGCTCACTTGATCCACCAGTATGTTGTCATAATTTGTGCTTCCCTACTATGTCTAAATGTTGTTCTGCTACCCGATGTGAAGTTAACATGGCTATCTTGTGACACTAGCATCTGTACTTAACATAATTTGGACCTTTTTCCTGTTATGAGTCTGTGTACTCCAATCCTGTAAACCTATTTGTTAATGTGTAACTACTTATGCACTAGGTGTTGAACTTGTTCTTCTAAATCTTGCTAAAGGTGTTCTTAAAACCTAAAGCCTGTTTGATTATTTGCGTTATGTGCCCAACTTGACTATTTTTGTACCCTTCAGTTCTGTCCCTTAGCTATTGTCCACTCTCCCTCATTATCATTTATGTTATTCTGAACTCCTTATTCCTAGCCGGCTGAAAGCCAAGGCTATCAAGGCTCTTGCCACTGACCTCCCTAGTGTGAACACTGCTCAGGGTTCATTTGAGACCCTTGTGAACTCTGACACACTAGGATTTGGTCCCTAATCTTTCCTCTGAACTGTCTCTGTTAACCTCCCTAGTGTGAGCACTGCCTTGGGTTCTTGAAGCCCTTGGGAACTCTAACACACTAGGGCCTTGGTTCTATATGCTCAACTCTATTTTGTGCCCACTGGGTGAATCACTCAATTCCTGGCTGCCTTATGTCCATGAAGATGTAATTTTGGGCTGTTATGAACTATGAGAATGAAGGCCCGGCCTCGCCAGGTGTATCTTTGGGCCTGCTATAGGCTCCCTATAGCTATTCTACTTTGTAATTTATTCTATTCATTCTGGGTCTGTAATAATTCTTGTAATGACATTTTGGGGTATTAGTAAAAGTGGGAAAGGGGCTTTATCTCACATATGCATTAAAACGGGTAGAAATCCTGCCTATAGGTTCGTTACTTAGCTAAAATGTGTTATTATGCTCAAACATGTCCAGTTGTCATGTGTTAGAAATCATGCCTATAGGTATTTTATTTTGCTCAAAACGTGTTACTTTTCAGTTATTATAGAAATCTTGCCTATAGGTATTTTATTATTCTCAAACATGTTCTATTATTATGTTTTAGTAATCTTGCCTATAGTTTCTTCATTTAGTTCAAATGTGTTCTACTTCTGCTTGCTAGAAACCATGCCTATAGGATATTGAATGATGAAAGTCTTAATGTGCGCATAGGACTCTGTTTACATGCGGCTTAATCTACAGATTTAGATGCCATGCCTATAGGATCTAAAAATTAGTTTTAATTATAGAAATCATGTCTATCGGGTCTGAATCAGTCTTAATTATCGCCTTGCTCGTTTCTTCAACACTGTGCTAATCATCACTATTAGATACCATGCCTATAGGACTCGATTAAGCAGTTCTGAACATATTCTTGTGATTGTCATTGTCAGTTACTGTGAGAATCACTTAGGCATCATGACTATCGATTTAATCTCTTATGCTTGTAATCAGTAGGCAACTATATAAGTTGTTAAAAATTGTATTAAAAGGAAAAGACTTGTAAGACTGCCTGCTTATGAAATCCGGAATCACATAGAGATCCTGCCTATAGGATTCTGCAAACTTATTAAAATCTGCAACTGTCAATATGAATCAGTTTGCGTGCGTTTGTTGTTTAAGTGTGGAGGCTAACTTGAGCCCTTATTTGCTTATACGTGAAAGTCCAAATTGTTTTGCATGTCGTCTAGTCTTTTCTCCTTTTGATCAACCTAAGTTAAGGTCTAGAACCACTCCGAGATAGAGGTCCAAATGCCTCCTGGACCATAGGCATAGAACGGGTAGTGCACGCATAGGGCACGATTTAGAATCAACTAGTGTGCTATAGGTAAACAACTTAAAGATAGTAATCAGGTAGCAGGAGATGATAGTCTGTGCCCGCTGAATAATACGAGTAACACCCCACCTCGAGGGAGTTACGAAGTATTATTTATGTTGCACGGGGTGATCCTTTAGGCTAAAACACTTAGGGCCCCTACCTTTGTTTAAAAGTCAATCATTTTTATTTGCCCAATTTTTGTCTCTTCTTCTTGTTTAGACTAATTCATATAATTCGAGTTCGGCCGGGACCCACCGTTGTGGACCTTGAGGAGTTCCTAACACCTTCTCCTCAAGGTAATTTGAGCCCTTACCCGATCTTTGGTGACGCAGCTGGTTAATCCAGAGTTATATGCAAATAGGTACCCTAACGCACCTTAATCCGTTAGGTGGCGACTCTTCTCTCTTAATACCCTTCCTTAAAAGCGTTGTCATGTATCGAAGCCCGATTTCACAAGAAAAAGGGGCGCGACACCAGCAGAGTTATTTCATTTCTTAAAGCTCAACGAATGGTTGAAAATGGGTGTGAGGCGTATCTAGCTTATGTGAGAGATGTCAGTATTGATACCCCTACAATTGAGTTAGTTCCAATAGTGAGGGACTTTCCAGATATGTTTCCAGATGATCTTTCGGGCATGTAGCCCGATAGAGATATTGATTTTGGCATTGATTTGTTGTTGGGCACTCAGCCCATCTTTATTCCTCCATATCGTATGGCTCCTCCTGAATTGAAGGAGTTGAAGGAGCAGTTACAGGAGTTTCCTGATAAGGGCTGCATTCGGCCTAGTGTGTCACCTTGGGTGCTCTATCTTGTTTGTGAAGAAAAAGGATGGTTCTATGCGTATATGCATTGATTATCGCCAGTTGAACAAAGTTACAGTGAAAACCATGTATCCTTTGCCTTGTATTGATGACCTATTTGATCAGTTACAGGGTGCTAGAGTATTTTCCAAGATTGAATTACATTCAGGATATCATCAGTTGAAGATTCAGGAGCCAGATATCCCGAAGACTGCCTTCAGGACTCGGTATGGTCACTACGAGTTCCTTGTGATGTCTTTTGGGCTGACCAATGCCCCAATAGCTTTTGTGCACTTGATGCACAGCGTGTTCCGGCCTTATCTTGACTCATTCCTCATTATGTTTATTGATGACATTCTGGTGTACTCCTGGACTCGGGGGGATTATGACCAACACCTGAGGACTGTGCTTCAGACCTTGAGAGAAAAGAAGTTATATTCAAAATTTTCAAAGTGTGAGTTTTGGCTAGACTCAACGGCATTCTTGGGTCATGTAGTACCGAGTGATGGGATTCATGTGGATCCGAAGAAGGTGGAAGTAGTGCAGAGTTGGCTTAGACCGTCATCAGCTATGAAGATCCGAATATTTCTTGGTTTGGCAGGGTATTACCGTCGTTTTGTAGAGGGATTCTCATACATTGTAGCACCTATGACCAGGCCGACCCAGAAGGGTGCTCCGTTCAGGTGGACAGAGGAATATGAGGAGATCTTTCAGAAGCTCAAGACAGCTTTGACTACAACCCCAGTATTAGTATTGCCTACAGGTTCGGGGTCTTATACTGTATATTGTGATGCATCGCGGATTGGTATCGGAGCAGTGTTAATGCAGGACGATAAGGTGATTGCCTATGCTTCCAGACAGCTGAAGGTGCATGAAAAGAACTATCCTATCCATGACCTTGAGCTAGCAGCTATTGTTCATGCCTTGAATATTTTGTGGTACTATTTGTACGGTGTCCCTTGTGAGATTTACACCGATCACCAAAGTTTGCAGCATCTGCTCAAAAAGAAGGATCTTAACTTGCGTCATCGGAGGTGGTTGGAGCTGCTCAAGGATTATGATATTACCATTTTGCACCATCACGGGAAGGACAATGTGGTGGCCGATGCTTTGAGTCGCCGGGCGGAGAGTTTGGGGAGCTTAGCATATGTACCAGCAGTAGAGAGGCCATTGGCGTTGGATGTTCAGGACTTAGAAAGCCAGTTTGTTAGATTGGATATTTCTGAGCCGAGTCGAGTATTGGCTTGTGTGGTCTCTCGGTCTTCTCTTTATGATCGTATCAGGGAGCGTCGGTATGATGAACCCCATCTGCTTGTCCTTAAGGATACAGTCCAACACGGTGATTCTAAGGAGGTCACTATTAGGGATGATGGTGCATTGGGGATGCAGGGCAGGTTTTGTGTGCCCAATATAGATGGTTTGCGATAATTGATTCTTCAGGAGGCTTACAGCTCGCGGTACTCCATTCATCTGGGTGCCGCAAAGATGTATCAGGACTTGAGGCAGCATTACTGGTGGAGAAGGATGAAGAAAGACATAGTGGAGTATGTGGCTCGCTGTCTAAATTGCCAGCAGGTGAAGTATGAGCATCAGTGGCCAGGTGGGTTGCTTCAGAAATTAGAGATTTCATAGTAGAAGTGAGAGCGGATCACTATGGATTTCGTTGTTAGACTCCCACGGACTCAGCAGAAGTTTGATGCAGTTTGAGTGATTGTGGATAGGCTAACCAAGTCAGCTCATTTCCTCCCTGTAATGACTACCAATTCTTTCGAGCAGCTGGCTCGAATTTATATCCGCGAGAGCATTAGGCTTCATGGATTACCGATATCTATCATCTCTGACCAGGGTACGCAATTTACATCACGGTTCTGGAGGGCCGTACAACATGAGTTGGGTAATCGAGTGGAGCTGAGCACAACATTTCACCCTCAAATGAACGGACAGTGCAAGCGCACTATTCAGATATTAGAGAATATGCTCTGTGCGTGTGTGAAAGATTTTGGAGGTTCTTGGGATCAGTTCTTGCCACTTGCGGAGTTTGCCTACAACAATAGTTATCAGTCGAGCGTCCAGAATGGCACCGTATGAGACTCTGTATGGTAGGCGGTGTCGGTCTCCAGTGGGTTGGTTCGAGCCGGGAGAGGCTAGATTATTGGGTACAGACCTGGTTCAGGATGCCCTGGATAAGGTAAAAGTGATTCTGGATCGACTTCGCACAGCCCAGTCCAAACAGAAGAGTTATGCGGATCAGAAGGTTTGCGATGTTTCATTCATGGTTGGAGAGCAGGTCTTGCTGCGGGTTTCGCCTATGAAAGGCGTTATGAGGTTCGGGAAGAAGGGCAAGTTGAGCCCAAGGTTCATTGGTCCCTTTGAGGTGTTGTGACGTGTCTGGGAGGTTGGTTATGAGCTTGCCTTGCCTCCCAATCTAGTAGGAGTTCATCTGGTATTCCATGTTTCTATGCTCCGGAGGTATCACGGTGATCTGCCTCATGTGCTGGATTTCAGCTCAGTCCAGTTGGACAAGGATCTATCTTATATTGAGGAGCCAGTGGCTATTTTGGAAAGGCAGGTTCGAAAGTTGAGGTCAAAGAACATTTCTTCAGTAAAGGTTCAGTGGAGGGGTCAGTCGGTCGAGGAGGCAACTTGGGAGACCGAGTAGGATATACGTAGCTGATATCCTCATCATTTCACCATTTCGGGTATGTCTCTATACTCGTTCGAGGATGAATGATTATTTTAAGAGAGGGAGGATGTAATGACCCGGCCGGTCATTTTGGGTGTATTAGCCCTCGATCCCCTATTTACTGCTTTCCTCATATCTTTTTCTTCTTATGCGACTTGTCGGGAGGTTTTTGTTTTTAGTTTCGGTGTGTTTTGGGACACTTAGTCCCTAAACGGAAGCTTAAGCCTTAGAATTTTTACCGTAGTCGGAATTGTGTGAAGATGACTTCGGAATGGAGTTTCGTCGGTTCCGTTGGTGATTTTGAGATTAGAGGAGTGTCCGGATTGTGTTTTGGAGGTCTGTAGCTGATTTAGGCTTGAAATGGCCAAAGTCAAATTTTTGAAGGTTTTTACCGGTAGTGGACTTTTTGATATCGGGGTCGGAATCTGATTCTGAAATTTGGAGTAGGTCCGTAATGATGAATATGACTTGTGTACAAATTTGAGGTCAATCGGATATGGTTTGATAGGTTCTAGCATTGATTGTGGAAATTTGAAGTTTCAAGTTCATTAAGTTTGGATTGGAGGGTGATTCGTGTTTTTGTTATAGTTTGAGGTGTTTTAAGGACTCGACTAAGTTTGTATGGTGTTTTAGGATTGGTATGCACGTTTGGTTGAGGTCCCGAGGGCCTCGGGTGAGTTTCAGGTGCTTAACAGATCATTTTGGACTTGTGAAACATAGCAGATTTTCTGGTATTTTTGTTGGAGACTTTTCTTCATCGCGTTCGCGGGAGAGGTCTCACGATCGCGTAAGGCATTTGAGAGGCCAGCTAGAGTTGTTCTTTGTGTTCATGAAGATGGGGACACATTCGTGAAGGTTTTAGGATCAGTGCATTGCGAACGCGAGAAGGACATCGCGTTCGCGTAGAGGAAGTGGAACAGCTGGGAACCCCGAGGATTTGTTCTACGCGTTCGCGTAGCGGGTGTCGCATTCGCGAAGCATCAGGAAGTGAAAGGTACGTATTCGTGAGAGGTCCCTCGCGTTCGCGAAGGAGGAATTTTTTGGGTCGGTGGAATTTTGTTATGCACGAACGCGAGGGTGTGGCCGCGTTCGCGAAGAAGGATTCATTTGGGCGGAATATAACATTTCAAAAACGAGGGTTTGGCCATTTTTTTTAAATCAAAACTTGAGTTTGGGAGCTCGGATTTGGACGAGAGTTTGAGGGATTTTCAGAGACATTAATTGGGTAACGATTCTTCACTTGATTTTGGTTATATCCCACTAATCTATCACTAATTTCATCTTTTAATTTCGGATTTGGGTGGAAAATTTGGGGAAAATGGGAAGAAGTTCTTCAACTAATGTTTTGGGTTTTGATTGGGATTTTGACACCGGATTTGGATAATTTTGGTATGGGTGGACTCGTGAGTGAATGTGCGTTCATATTTTGTAACTTTTACCCGATTCCGAGACATGGGCCCGGGTCAACTTTTTGGGGCGATTTTCTAATTTCTTGCTTTAGCTTTGATTTCATTAATTAGATTAGTTTCTTATAGTTGTATTTATGGTATGTAATTGATTTTTGCTAGATTTGGGCCATTCAGAGTCAGATATTCGTGGAAAAGGCATTGTTACCGATTGATTAGGCTTGGTTCAAGGTAAGTGGATTGCCTAACCTTGTGTGGGGGAAATCCCCTTAGGATTTGGTACTGGTGTGATATGTGAGCGCCGTGTACGTGACGTGACGAGTATGTACACATGCTATTTGTTATAAAATTCAATTTATTTTACTGAGTAGTAATATGTTTTTCCTTTAATTTGAGTTATATCGTTTAAATGAGTATTAGTCTGTTTCCATTCTTAATTGGGCTATTCCAATATGTGTAGCTATCCTGTTTAGTCTAATATTGCATGTTTACATGCTTTAATTGCTTATTTGAACTCTGTGAAGCATGCCTAGTTGATTTCCTGCTTTTCCTCGTTCTTTATCAGTATAACTGTAGAAATCTTGTTGTTAACTATTGTACTTATTAGTTTGAGCTGTTTGTTTACTTTTGAGACTACGAGGCGATTCCTAGGGAGTTCTCCCTGCATATTTACTTTTGAGGCTATGAAGCAGTTCCTCAGGAGTTCTCCCTGCACATTTACTTTTGAGACTACGAGGTAGTTCCTCGGGAGTTCTCCCTGTACATTTATTTTTGAGACTACGAGGCGGTACCTCGGGAGATCTCCTCACATATTTACTTTTGGGACTACGAGACGGTATCTCAGGAGATCCCATGTTGAGTATTTACTTTTGGGACTGCGAGACGGTATCTCGGGAGCGCCCCTGTTGTTATCACATTGTTTGTGTGTTGTTATTTCTCTTTGAATTCTATTTGTTAAATTCTATGTTTTACTTCATTTTATTATATCATCTGTCTTGTTATTATATCCCAGTAGAGCCCGGACCTGACCTCGTCACTACTCTACTGAGGTTAGGCTTGGCACTTACTGGGTACCAATTCTGGTATACTCATGCTACTCTTCTGCACATGTTTTTGTGTGCAGATCTAGGTACTTCTTATCAGCCCCGCTAATAGCTGAGAGTTCTTACTGTTGTATGGAGACTTCAAGGTACATCTGCCACGTCCGCAGACCTCGGAGTCCCCCTCTATTCTCTCCTATGCCATTTACCTTCCGCACTTCTTTTGTTAGACTCTGGTATATAGAGATACTAGTTTCCTTCTGTAGCTTGTGACTTATGATATTCCGCATTTTGGGAAGACTGTGTATTTATAGAGTATTGGTTATTGTATATGCTGAGCGGCATTGTTAATAGTTATTTAGTTATCCACTGTTGTTAGTTGCCAAGTTTTATTTTCATTTTGTTATTTTTCGCAATTTGTTAGGCTTACCAAGTCGTAGAGACTAGGTGCCGTCACGACGTTATACGGAGGGAGTTTGGGTCGTGACAGCGTAGGAGGCTTTTAGGCTGCAGTTTCATTTGTGCTACGCGAATGCGAGAAGGAGGTCGCTTTCGCGAAGAAGGGATACCTAGGAAGATTTAAACATTTCAAAAATGAGGGTTTGGGTTCATAACACAAAATTGATTTTGGGAGCTCGGTGGGAGGCATTTTTGTAACAACTCGACTTGTCGTTTTGAGAATTTACGTTCCTTTCAGTGACTTAAGGTCTCGAGCAACTTTGTAATTTGCATTATGACATAAGTTTGTGGTCGAGTTTGGTTTTCGGAAGATTCGGAATTTAATTGAAAGAACAATTCTTATTTTTGAAGCTTAAATGAAAAGAGTTGATCGAAGTTTTAATTTTGAGTAAAATGACCTCGGAATGGAAATTTGATGATGTCAATAGCTTCATATGATGATTTAGGACTTAGGCGTATATCCAGATTTGTATTTGGAAGTCCGTAGGACAATTCGACGCATTTTGGCGAAAGTTGAAAAATGGAAGATTTTTAGAAAGTTTGACCGGAGAGTTGACTTTTTGATATCGGGGTCAGAATCTAGTTCTGAAAATTTTCATAGGTCCGTTATGTTATTTATGACTTATGTGCAAAATTTGAGGTCAATCAGACTCGATTTGATAGGTTTCGGCATCAAATGTAGAAGTAGGAATTTGTTATTTTCATTAGGCTTGAATTGGGGTATGATTCGTGTTTTTAGCATTGTTTGATGTGATTTGAGACCTCGACTAAGTCCATAATATGTTTTGAGATTTGTTGGTATGTTCTGACAGGGTCCCGAGGGGCTCGGGTGAGTTTTGAAGTGGTTTCGGACCATTTCTAGGCCAGTTTTAACTGTTGGTTTTTGGCTTTAGCAGTGTGCATCGCAGAAATTTCTGTTGCACAAGGCTGACTTTGGAAGGTTATATCTCGTAATCTGTAAAGAATTTGGAGATGATCCAAAAATAAAAGTTATAGCCCTTTGAGTCTAGTTTCGAGAAATATAAACCATTAATTATTTGGATATTTGTACCGAACATTATGATTGACTAACTAAAGCCTGGTACTGCAGCTATTTGCCTGACAGTGTGCATCGCAGAAATGTCTGTTGCACATGGCTGACTTTGCAAGCTTATATCTCGTAATCTATAAGGAATTTGGCAATGATCCAAAAATGAAAGTTGTAGCCCTTTGTATCTAATTTTCATAAATTTAAATCATTTGGCAATTGGAGTTGGCTATAAAATGTTATGGTTGATAAACTACAGGCTGTCTGGGAAAACGTTTTTGGATGAGTTTGGTGTTTTGAGCATAAGCATGTAATGATCCAAAGGTCCACTTTTAGTTCTAGAGATCAAAAATCGATTTCAAGTCTTCCGAGAGTTTGCTAATGAATTATAGGAATGATCTGGAATGTTTGGTCTAATTTTATCAAGTCACGATTGGGTTTTTAGCGCGAAACATGAGTTAATTATTTAATGAGTGAAATTGGTATCGCATTGAGAAAATGAGCTCCGAATTGAGTTTCAATTGAACGAGTAGGTTCGTATTATTATTTGTGATGCATAGGAATAAGAATCATCGAATTCCAAATTCGTATGAATGAGTTAGAGCCATTTTAGTGAAACATAAACTGCTGGTGTAAACAGTTCTGGTGCGCACCTTTAGCTGCTAGATTTGGCACTTTTAGCAACGGGAATTAGACTTTTAGTGACCAGAATAGTGTTTTTATTGGGCAAAAACATAAGGGCCAAAAATTGTCATTTCCTTCATTTCGTTCTGGATTTTTAAAGCACGGTTCTTGGGCGATTTTGAGGATTTCTTTAAGACTTCAACTTGGGTAAGTGTCCTATATCACAAGGAGATTATATTACATAAATACATGGTTATATTCATCATTTAATTCAGATTTAAATGGAAAAAATCGGGATTTTTTCAAAATCTTTCAAAAACGGAAAATTTAGATTTGGAGGCCGAGATTTTATCAAATTCGGAATTTGATAAAATTGGTATGGTGGAACTCGTATCGGAATGTATGTTCAGATTTCGTAAAATTTCTGTCGGGTTCCGAGATGCGGGCCTCGCATTGACTTTGGTTGACTTTTTAAATGTGAAATTCTAAGTCGACATTTTAGTATCCGGAATTATTTTTGATAAATTTTAATGAATTTATACAATTAAGTTTGATAGATTGGAGCTGTGCGGAGGTCAATTCAAGCAAGAAGGCGATTTTGGAATATCGGCCTAACTTCAAAAAGGTAAGTATCTTGCCTAACCTTGAGTGAGGTAATTACCTCTTAGGCATTGAGTCTCATGTGGATATTGTGTGATTGAAAGTCTTGTACGCGAGGTGGCGAGTACGTACTTGGTTTATATGTGTGAATTTTATCGGTTGAAATTCATAGACGCCCTTATGTATTAAATTGAAAAATTGTTGGAACTTAGTAAGTCCTTGAATTATCATGTCCCATTCCTTGTTTATCGAATTTGTATTTTATATGATAATTTGGTGTTAGTGTCACTTGAATTTTTATGTGAATTACGTGTGTTGTTGATTTGATATTTTTCTTGAAATTAAATTTATTATGGAATCCTTATCTGCAATTAATTATTAAATAAGTTTAAAATGAGGCATTAATTTTTATTTATTAAAATTTGGATTAATGAAGGCGTTGTCCTATGCTGAGTTACTTTTCCATCTCTGTTTTTGTTTTTAAGTTTTATATACGTTGTGTGGAGCCTTGTGCTATTTGTTGAGAAATTTATTAATTTTGCTATATCTTTGGAATTGGTTGTGGTTATTGGTAAATTGTGATATGAATTGATTGTGTTGTGTTGTCATGATAATAGTTCGTGTAAATTGTTGTGTGATTTGAGTTATTATTATGAGGATATAAGGGTGGCATTCCATTGTTGATATTATATGGGTATAAGGGTGGCATTTCACTATGGTTATGTGTGCCGGGATATTGTCTGGGCAGATCGATAAGGGTGGCTATTATACGGAGCGATAAGGGCAGATATATGAGCGATAAGGGTGGCTATAAGAGAGATAAGGGTGGATATTGTCAGGGATGATATGTGATGATGTGGGATTATTATGTTGGTGATTATTATGTGATGTTGTGATTTTCCTTGTGTTTATCCTTATATCTTGTGCAACTTGTCTTATTGTTTCGGTAAACTTGATAATAGTCTGATCTATGTTAAAATCGTGAGTGGTCTTGATTGTACCTCATCACTACTCCACCGAGGTTAGTTTTGATACTTACTGGGTACCGATTGTGGTGTACTTATATTACACTTCTGCACATTTTTGTGCAAAGCCAGATATTGAAGATATCGGACTCGGACAAAATTAGAGTGTGATCGCAAGGACTTAAGGTAGAGCTACTTGGTCGTCGCAGTCCCTTGGAGTATTTTCATTTTTATTGTACTATTAATTTCTTATTCGAAGATTATTGTATATTTTCTCCTCGAGATCACTCCATGTATTCAGTTAGAGTTCGTGACTCAGTATTACCAGTCTTGGGAGGATGTTTGAATATTCCCGCTATTGGTTTTGACACTTGTATTAAATTATATGTTTCGAAAAAAAAAAGGCTTGAATTGTTATTATAATCGGCTTACCTAGTATTAGAGACTAAGTGCCATCACGACGCCTGTGGTGGGATTTGGGTCGTGACAACTTGGTATCAGAGCTCTAGGTTTATAGTTTCTACGAGTCAAGAACAAGTTTAGTCGACTCTTGCGGATCGGTATAGAGACGTCTGTACTTATCTTCGAGAGGCTACATAACTGTTAGGAAATTTCCACTTCTTTCATTCCTGTCGTGCGTAATTTGTTGAATTTGGAATTTGAGCCTTTGTATCTCTATTCTCTCACAGATGGTGAGGACACGTGCTACCGGGTCAGCTGAGCAGACACCCGCGCATACTGCTAGGGTCGCAAGAGGCCGGGGTCGAGGTAGAGGCCGAGGAAATGAATGCGTCACAGCTAGAACATCGGTCAGAGGAGCAGTTCAGGAGCCGCCAGTAACTCCAATTGGGGGACAGGCACCAGAGACACCTGTTATTACCCCCAGACTTGAGGAGACTTTAGCACAGTTCCTGAATATGTTTGGTAGATTAACTCACATGGGATTTATCTCTGTTGCACCAAATATTTCACATATTGGGGGAGTAACTCAGACTCCTACCGCCGGTACTCTAAAACAGCAGGTTCATATTGGTCAGGTTCCAGGTATAGTACCGGTACATCATATTATCCCAGTTCAGCCTGAGGTCAGGCCAGAGGCATCAGAAGAAGAATAAAAGAGACTTGAGAGATTTAAGAGGTATAGTCCACCTACCTTCAGTGGCACAGCTACCAAGGATGCCCAAGGATTTCTAGAAAAATATCACTGTATTCTCTGCACCATGGGTATTGTAGAAGTGAGCGAAGTTGCCTTTACTACATTTTAGTTGTGAGGAGCAGCGTATCGATGGTGGCAAGCTTATGAAGAGGGTAGACCAGCCGATGAAACACCGCCAACTTGGGCTCAGTTTTCAGAAATATTTTTGAAAGAGTTTGTTCCCCAGACTCTCCAGGATGCGTGGCGCACACAGTTTGAACGGTTGCGTCGGGGCACCATGACGGTGTCAAAATATGTGGTCAGGTTCAGTGAGTTAGCCCATCATGCACCTATCTTGATTCCTACAGTTAGAGAGCGAGTCCGCAGATTCATTGAAGGGCTCGATTATGATTTTAAAATAAGCATGCCTCGACAGTTGCATACTGACATTCCATTTCAGCAAGTAGTAGAGATTGCCAGAATGTTAGAACGTGTTCAAAGTGAGGAAAATGAGTCTAAGGAGGTCAAAAGATCTCAGAACTATAGAGGATTCAATAGATTCTACTCTCCAGCTATGACTCATCATGGTGAAGGCTCGGGCAGTCGGTCAGCCTAGTCCGCAATTCAGAGTACTCGGAGTTCTCCAGTTAATATTTATAGTGCACCACCGGCATGAGGTTCTTACAATTGTTATTTCAATTATCCGGCACAGACTCAGTATGAGCAACCTCAACCTCAGAGGGGTTGTTATGAGTGTGGTGATACCAAGCACATTATGAGAGATTGTCCCAGACTTGGGAGAGGCAAATTTCATCAAGACACTCAGGCTACAGGTTTTATTCCAGTTAATATTCCACGTGCACAACCAGTTAGGGGTGGAGGACAGCGGGTAGAGGGCGCCCAAGAAGGGGAGGTCTGACCCATTGATATAATTGCTATGAACTGGATGAGGCCGATACACCAGATGGTGTCGTCACAGGTATGAATTAATTTATAATAAAAGGAGCACTATTCATATTTTGATTTGATCCCGATTATCGATGTGGGAACTCCTATCATGCTCCTTATATGGTGGGTTTGTGAATTTTTACTCTACTCCCGTGTTTTTCCCTGTTGGGAGACTTGATGGTGTTAGCCCGTATCTATTATTTTTGTTTTGTACATTATTGTGGGCTATGAGTCCAAAATGTGACTTTTTATTACTCACTACAGTGGATTTTGATGTAATTTCTGGATAATGGATTACAATTTTATGAATTATATGCCCTACCGGTATGGGGGTTCATTATGTGTTGTGAAATTGTTTCACGAAATTTATTTAAAGAGAAGAAAGAAAAGAAATGGAAAATTTCAGTTGGCACAATGTGCAAAGTACTTGTGATTAAAAGTTGAGGGCGAGATCCTCGCATTTTTATATAATGTGAAATATTTAAATCGGGCTACAAGCCGCGATGGAAGTTATATAAGGACGAGGTCCTTGTGATGAAAATTTATATGTTTAAATTCTCCCTTGTGAAATTAAATTTGTACTATAGTACTAATAGGGAATCATGCCTGTTAGGCTTATTTGATAATTCTTGTATGTGTTTTTCTGTGCATATTTAGCCATTTCGTGCTGTAATTATTGAGTTTTAGCCTACGAGGTGACTGCCCAGGTAGCGTTAAATGTGACTCGTTAATTCAGGTAAATAATTATGAGGTCTTCATACCTCACGTGTTGCTTTCAGTGTTGTGGAAATTTGAAATGAGGTTTTGGATAATGTGAGGTTAATTGATGATGCTGGAATTAATTATGAACATCTATTATGACCAGAGATGTAGTTATGGGCATACGTATGATGTGTGCGTAGGCACGAAATCGCTATAACCGGTTGAGACCAATACCGTGTGTTGATGTAAAAATCAGGCCTTTTGAAAATATTTAGAGTGTAAGAAATTGGTTTTAAATTTATAAATGTGAATAAAAGAAATACTCTCAACTGAGATGGTGTTGTCGGACCATGTTAAAATTTCGATGACGTAGACTCACCGCTAGTAGGTGTGTAATAGTACACTCAGTAATTTAATGTCCTCAGAATAATTCATGGCACGTTCGAGGACAAACGTATGTTTTAAGAGGGGGAGAATGTAACGACCCGACTTGTCGTTTTGATAATTTACATTCCGTTCAGTGACTTAAGGTCCCGAGCAGCTTGGTAATATGTATTATGACTTGCGTGTGTGGTCGAGTTTGGTTTTCGAAAGATTCAAAATTTAATTTAAAGAATAATTCTTATTTTTGAATTAATTATGAACAACTATTATGACCAGAGATGTGGTTATGGGCATACGTATGATGTGTGCGTAGGCACAAAATCGCTACATCCGGTTGAGACTAATACCGTGTGTTGATGTGAAAATCATGCCTTTTGAAAATATTTGGAGTGTAAGAAATTGGTTTTAAAGTTTATAAATGTGGATAAAAGAAATAATCTCAACTGAGATGGTGTTGTCGGACCACGTTAAAATTTCGGTGACGTAGACTCACCGCGAGTAGGTGTGTAATAGTACACTCAGTAATTTAATGTCCTCAGAATAATTCTTGGCATGTTCGAGGACGAACGTATGTTTTAAGTGGGGGAGAATGTAACGACCCGACTTGTCATTTTGAGAATTTACATTCCGTTTAGTGACTTAAGGTCCCGAGCAGCTTTGTAATATGCATTATGACTTTTGTGTGTGGTCGAGTTTGGTTTTCGGAAGATTCGGAATTTAATTGAAAGAACAATTCTTATTTTTGAAGCTTAAATGGAAAGAGTTGACTGGAGTTTGACTTTTTAGCAAAACGACTTCGGAATGAAAATTTGATGATGTAAACAGCTTCGTATGGTGATATAGGACTTAGGCATATGCCCGTATTTGGATTTGGAAGTCCGTAGGACAATTCGACGCATTTTGGCGAAAGTTGGAAAATGGAAGATTTTTAGAAAGTTTGACCGGGGAGTTGACTTTTTGATATCGGGGGTCAGAATCCAGTTCTGAAAATTTTCATAGGTCTGTTATGTCATTTATGACTTGTGTGCAAAATTTGAGGTCAATCGGACTCGATTTGATAGGTTTCGGCATCGAATGTAGAAGTTGGAATTTATTTGTTTCATTAGGCTTGAATTGGGGTATGATTCGTGTTTTTAGCGTTGTTTGATGTGATTTGAGGCCTCGACCAAGTCCGTAATATGTTTTGAGATTTGTTGATATGTTCGAACAAGGTCCCGAGGGGCTCGGGTGAGTTTCGAAGCGGTTTCGGACCATTTCTAGGCCATTTTTAACTGCTGGTTTTTGGCTTCAGCAGTGTGCATCGCTGAATTTTCTGCTGCACAAAACTGACTTTTGAAGCTTATATCTCATAATCTGTAAAGAATTTGAAAATTATCCAAAAATAAAGTTGTAGCTCTTTGAGTCTAATTTATAGAAATATAAACTATTCATTATTTGGACATTTGTACAGAAAGTTATGATTGATTAACCGAAACCTGGTACTGCAGTTGTTTTGCTTGACAGTGTGCATCGCAGAAATTTCTACTGCACATGGCTGACTTTGCAAGCTTATATTTCGTAATCTATAAAGAATTTGGCAATGATCCAAAAATAAAAGTTGTAGTCTTTTGTATCTAGGTTTCATAAAGTTAAACCGTTTGGCAGTTGGAGTTGGGTACAAAAAGTTATGGTTGATAAACTACAGGCTATCTGGGAAATGTTTTTGGAAGAGTTTGGTGTTTTGAGCATAAGCATGTAATGATCCAAAGGTCTATTTTAGTTCTAAAGATTGAAAATCGATTTCAAGACTTCCGGGAGTTTGCTAATGAATTATAGGAATGATCTGGAATGTTTGGTCTAATTTCATCAAGTCGCGATTGGGTTTTTAGCGCGAAACATGAGTTAATTGTTTAACGAGCCTTTCTAGTGAAACATAAACTGCTTGTGTAAACAGTTCCAGTGCGCACCTTTAGCGACTAGATTTGGCACTTTTAGCGACAAGAATTGGACTTTTAGCAACAAGAATAGTATTTTTATTGGGCAGAAACTTAAGGACCAAAAATGATCATTTCCTTCATTTCGTTTTGAATTTTTGGAGCACGGTTCTTGGGCGATTTTGACGATTTCTTCAAGACTTCAACTTGGATAAGTGTCCTATATCCAAAATTGATTATATTACATAAATCCATGATTATATTAATCAATTAATTCAGATTTAAATGGAAGAAATTAGGATTTTTGCAAAATCTTTCAAAAATGAAAATTTTAGATTTGGAGGCCAGGTTTTTATCGGAATTTGATAAAATTGGTATGGTTGAACTCGTATCGGAATGGATGTTCGGATTTCGTAAATATTCTATAGGGTTCCGAGATGCGAGCCTCGCGTTGACTTTGGTTGACTTTTTAAATGTGAAATTCTAAGTCGATATTTTAGTATCCGGAATTGTTTTCGATGAATTCTAAGTTCGGACCGTGATGGCGCCTAATATTTTACTTGCTAGGCAAGCCAACGTTAGAATAATATTAACCATTTTTAAAATAATTTTAAATTTATTAATAACAAGGAAACAAATGCGGAAGCAAAGTTTGAAATATAGTGGAATAATCCATCAAACAACGTTGACTAAATACCATCCCAGAATTGGTGTCACAAGTGCATGAGTTTCTAGAATAAATACAAATAAAGGTCTGAATAAAATAAAGCTGTCTGGAAATAAACACACAGCTAAAGTAAAGTAGACGAGGACTTCAGAATTGCGAACGCCGTGCAGTTATACCTCAAGTCTCCTCTGAATAGCTGAAATCCGAGCAAGTCTACGGTACGCCGCTGGGACCAACTCCAAAATCTGCACAAGAAGTGCAGATTGTAGTATCAGTACAACCGACCCCATGTACTGGTAAATGCTGAGCCTAACCTCGACGAAGTAGTGACGAGGCTAAGGCGGGTCACTTACATTACCTGTACGCAATATTAGAAACAACAACAATAATAGAAATAAATCAAGTAACTCATTTATAATAATTGAAGCCAACTCAGCAGTCATAACCAATTATCATTTCCATCAATTCAGTTGCAGCGTGCAACCCGCTCTCACAATATATTCACATTCAATTTTGTTGCAGCGTGCAACCCGCTCTTACAATATATTCATTTTTAATCAAGTCTGTTACGGCGTGCAACCCGATCCTCCAATATGAACTCTTAATAAGTCTGTTGCGGTGTGCAACCCGATCCTCCAATATAGACTTTTAATAAGTTTGTTGCGGCGTGAAACCTGATCCTAAAATATAGACTTTTAATAAGTCTGTTGCAGCGTGCAACCCGATCCTCCAATATAGACTTTTAATAAGTCTGTTGCGGCGTGCAACCCGATCCTCCAATATAGACTTTTAGTAAGTCTGTTACGGCGTGCAACCCAATCCTCCAATATAGACTTTATAATCAATTCTGTTGCGGTGTGCAACCCGCTCCTCCAGTATATTCATTTACCAATTCTTATAAAAGGAATTTCCCCAATAAATGCAATAATTAATATGAAATTATAAGACAACAAGCATACAATATTATGATTTATTCATGAAACAAACAATGTCAAATAGTAAATTATTATAGAAATCAGGGAGAAAATAGGCAGTTTAATATTTAATATGCTAAATGTCAAATAAAAATTAAGACACATAATTCAAGTAGCATGTAACAATTAATGCAGGAATTCAAGAACTAATATTTGGCAAAGAATAGGAGAGAAATAATTATTATAATAATTAATTCATGATTTAAAATAATTTATGATTTTTCAAGTAATTATGCAAACAATTAATTTGACGACGTATAGACACTCGTCACCTCGCATATACGTCATTCACATGCATTTCATATAACAAATAATTTAAGGGTTCTATTCTCTCAAGTCAAGGTTAACCACGACACTTAGCTCGCTTTGAAAATTCCAATCAATTATTCAACCACAACTTTTCCTTTTAAATTTGCCTCCGAAAGCTTCAAATCTATTCACAAATAATTCGATATATTCAATACGAATCATAGGAATTAATTCCATATGAATTTATAAATTTTCCGGATAAAAATCCGAAATTCATTAAAATATTCGGCAGTGGGACCCACGTCTCAAATCCCCGGAAAACTCATGAAATTCGAACACTCGTTCCAATACGAGTTCAACCATACCAAATTTGTCCAATTCCGATATCAAATGGACCTTCAAATCTTAAATTTTCGTTTTTGGAAGATTTTATAAAAATCTGATTTTTCTTCCATAAATTCACGGATTCATGATATAAATAAGTATGAAATCATGAAATAAAATAAATATAGGATAAGGAACACTTACCCCAATATTTTCCCATAAAAATCAACCAAAAATCGCCTTACCCGAGCTCAAAAATGGGAAAGAATTGAAAATGGGTCGAAACCCCATTTCCAGAACTTAAGTTCTATTTCTGGGATTTTTACACTTCGCGAACGCGGTCAGTGCCTCGCGTTCGCGAAGCACATTTTTGTGCTGCCAAAACTTTGCTCTTCGCGAATGCGAAGGCAATGTCGCGAACGCGAAGCCTTGCCAAAATTGGCCTTCGTGAACGCGATACACCCTACGCGAACGCGAAGTTTTAACGCTTGGTGCCCGGCCAGGCCTCGCCTTCTACGGGAACGCGAACGCTTCCACGCGTTCGCGATGAACACTGCCCTCTTCTCTTGACGAACGCATACCCCTCTTCGCGAACGCGAAGAGTAAATTTCACCTGGCTCCAGTTTCTTCTTCGCGAACGCGAAGAAGGATACCAGAAGCAAATTTCTGCAGTTTTTTCCAAGTCCAAAAATGGTCCGTTAATCACCCAAAATCAACCCGAGCCCTCGGGACTCTAAACCAAACATGCACCCAAGTCCTAAAATATCATACGAACTTGCTTGCATGATCAAATTGCCAAAATAACACCTAGAACTACGAATCGGACACCAAATCAAAGGAAGTTTTTCAAGAAAACTTTAAAACTTATATTTTTACAACCGGACGTCCGAATCACGTCAAATCAACTCCGATTCTCACCAAATTCGGCAGACCCATCATAAATATTATAGTGGACCTATACCGGGCTCCGGAATAAAAATACGGACCCGAGGTCAATAAATCCAACATCAGTAATTTCTTAAAAGTCATTAAGCTTTCAAGCTTTTAATTTTTCATCAAAATTTCATATCTCGAGCTAGGGACCTCGGAATTCGATTCCGGGCATACGCCCAAGTCCCAAATCACGATACGGACCTATTGGAATTGTCAAAATACTGATCCGGGTCCGTTTGCTCAAAATATTGACTAAAGTCAACTTAGTTGAGTTTTAAAGCTCTATTTCACATTTTAATCCATTTTTCACATAAAAACTTTCTGAAAAATTGTACGGACTGCGCACGCAAGTCGATGAATGATAAATGGTGCTTTTTGAGGTCTTAGAATACAGAATTACTTATTAAATTTAAATATGACATTTTGGGTCATCACATTCTCCACCTCTAAAACAAACGTTCGTCCTCGAACGGAGTTAGAAAAAGTACCTGAGCTGGAGAAAAGGTGTGGATATTTACTCTGCATGTCCGACTCGGACTCCCAGGTAGATGCCTCTACCGGCTGCCCTCTCCATTGCACCTGAATTGAAGGATAATTCTTACACCTCAACTGTCAGACATGCCAGGCTAGAATAGCCACCGGCTCTTCCTTGTAAGTCAAATCTTTGTCCAATTGGACTGAGCTAAAATCTAACACATGGGACGGATCACCATGATATTTTCGGAGCATAAACACATGGAACATCAGATTAACCGCTGATAAACTAGGTGGTAATGCAAGCCTGTAGGCTACTTCACCCACCCTTTCAAGAATTTCAAAGGGTCCGATATACCTAGGGCTCAACTTGCCCTTCTTTCCGAACCTCATTACACCTTTCATAGGTGAAACCCGGAGCAATATTCGTTCTCCAACCATGAATGCAATATCATGAACTTTACGGTCGGCATAACTCTTTTGCTTTAACTGAGTTGTGCAAAGTCAATCCTGAATAATCTTGACCTTATCCAAGGCATCATGTACCAAATCGGTACCCAACAACCGAGCCTCTCCCGGTTTAATCCAACCAACTGGCGATCGGCATCGCCTTTCGTATAATGCCTCATATGGATCCATCTGAATGCTCGACTAGTAGCTATTATTATAAGCAAACTCTGCAAGTGGCAAGAAATGATCCCAAGAACCTTTAAAGTCTATAACACAAGCGCGGAGCATATCTTCCAATATCTGAATAGTGCACTCTGACTGTCCGTCTGTCTGTGGATGAAATGCTGTACTCAACTCCACCCGCGTGCCTAACTCACGTTGTATAGCCCTCCAGAAATGTGAGGTAAACTGCGTGCCTCGATCTGAAATAATAGACACGGGCACACTGTGAAGGCGGACAATCTCACGAATATAAATTTCAGCTAACCTTTCTGAAGAATAGGTAACTGCCACTGGAATGAAATGTGCTGACTTGGTCAACCTGTCCATAATGACCCAAATTGCGTCAAATTTTCTCTGAGTCCGTGGGAGCCTAACAACAAAATCCATAGTGATATGCTCCCACTTCCTCTCAGGAATTTCTAACTTCTGAAGCAAACCACCAGGTCTCTGATGCTCGTACTTAACTTGCTGACAATTCAGACACCGAGCTACATGTGCAACTATATCCTTTTTCATTCTCCTTCACCAATAATGTTGCCGCAAATCTTGATACATTTTGGCGGTACCTAGATGAATAGAATACCTGGAACTGTGTGCTTCTTCAAGAATTAATTCACGAAGGCCATCCACATTAGGCACACAAATACGACCCTGCATTCGCAAAACCCCATCTTCCCCCACAGCAACCTGTTTGGCATCACCGTGCAGCACCGTGTCCTTAAGGACAAGTAAGTAAGGATCATCATACTGCCTCTCTCTGAAGCACTCATATAAAGAAGACCGAGCGACTGTGCAAGCTAGAACCCGACTGGGTTCTTAAACATCTAACCTCATGAACTGATTAGCCAAAGAAGGAACATCTGCAGGTAATGGCCTCTCACCAACCGGAATATGCGCAAGACTGCCCATGCTCACAGCCTTTCTACTCAAGGCATCAGCCACCACATTGGCCCTTCCGAGGTGATACAAAATGGTGATATCATAGTCTTTCAACAATTCCATCCATCTTCTCTGCCTCAAATTAAGATCCTTTTGTTTGAACCGATACTGGAGGCTACAATGATCAGTAAATACCTCACACGAGACACTGTAGAGGTAATGCCTCCAAATCTTCAGCGCATGAACAATGGTTGCCAATGCTAAGTCATGAACAAGATAATTCTTCTCATGAACTTTCAACTGTCATGACGCATATGCAATTACCTTGCCATCTTGCATTAATACTGCACCAAGCCCAATGTGAGATGCGTCACAATATACCGTATACGATCCTGAACCTGTGGGTAATACCAACACTGGCGTCGTAGTCAAAGCGGTCTTGAGCTTCTGAAAGCTCAGCTCACATTCGTCTGACCATCTGAATGGGACACCCTTCTAGATTAGGCTTGTCAATGTTCTTGCTATAGATGAAAACCCTTCCACGAACCGATGATAATAACCTGCCAAACCCAGGAAACTCCGGATCTCTGTAACCGAAGTAGGTCAAGGCCAATTCTGAACAACCTCAATCTTCTTAGGATCCATCTTTATGCCTTCTGCCGATACAACATGTCCCAAAAAGGCAACTGAGTCTAACCAAAACTCACATTTTGAAAATTTGGTATATAACTGATTATTTTTCAAGGTATGAATCACACTTCGAAGATGCTGCTCATGCTCCTCTCGACTGCTGGAGTAAATCAAGATATCATCAATGAATACAACCACAAAAGAATCCAAATAAGGCTTGAACACCCGATTCATCAAATCCATAAATGCTGCTGGAGCATTTGTCAACCCAAATAACATCACTAGGAACTCGTAATGCCCATACTGAGTCCGAAAAGCTGTCTTAGGGACATCACATGCAATATTCTTCAACTGATGGTAACCAGATCTCAAATCAATCTTTGAAAATAACTTGGCACCCTGAAGTTGATCAAATAAGTCATCAATTCTTGGCAGCAGATATTTGTTTTTGATAGTGGCCTTGTTCAACTACCGATAGTCTATACACATCCGCATCGAGCCATCTTTCTTCTTTACAAATAATACTGGTGCACCCCAGGGCGAGACACTGGGTCTAATGAATCCTTGATCAAGCAAGTCTTGTAACTGCTCTTTTAATTCTTTAAACTTTGGCGGGGCCATACGGTATAGTAGAATAGAAATGGGCTGAGTGCCCGGAGCCAAATCAATATAGAAGTCAATATCTCTGTCGGGTGGCATCCCCGGCAGATCTGCAGGAAATACTTCTGAAAATTCACGAACAACTAGTACTGAGTCCATAGAAGGGACATCCGCACTGGGATCGCGAATATAAGCCAAATAGGCTAGACACCCTTTCTCTACCATACGTCGAGCTTTCATATAAGCAATAACCCTGCTGGCAGAATAGCCAGGAGTTCCTTTCCACTCTAACCGAGGTAACCTCGGCATAGCTAGGGTCACTATCTTTCCATGACAGTCCAATATAGCATGATAAGGAGACAACCAATCCATACCCAAGATGACATCAAAATCTACCATATCAAGAAGTAGAAGATCCACACTAGTCTCAAGATTACCAATAGTAACCACACACGAAATATAGACATGATCTACTACAACAGAGCCTCCCACCGGTGTAGATACACACAGAAGCACTCAGAGAATCACAAGGCACAACCAAATATGAAGCAAAATAGGAGGACACATAGGAATAAGTAGATCCTGGATCAAATAGAACTGAAGCATCTCTATGGAAAACTGGAATAATACCTGTGATCACAGCATTAGATGACTCGGCCTTAGGCCTAGATGGAAAAGCATAGAATCGAGGCTGGGCCCTATCACTCTGAACTGCATCTCTAGGATGGCCTCTAACTGGATGGCCTCCATCGCTAATGATCTAACCTCCACCTCTAATGGCCTGACCTCCATCTCTAATGGCCTGACCTCCACCTCTAGCTGCCTAACCCCTACCTCTAGCTGGCTGAGCAGGCGGTGAAGCAACCGGTGCCGGTATGATGGCATGAGAATCCTGCCGAGATCTGTTACTCGCCAATCTAGGGCAATACCTCTTGCTGTGACCAATGTTCCCACACTCATAACACCCATCCTGATGTCATGGCTGCTGAAGCTGAAGCTGACCCAAATGGGCCGGATAACCACTGTAGTAACTCTGGAGTGGTGGTGCACTGATAGAAGCTGAATGTGCACTGAATACTAGCTGCCTAGAGTAAGGCATAATAGGACCGTGACTCCCTGAAGCACCGGGAGATGCATGAAGTGCTGAATGAAATGGTCTGGGAGGATGACCCCTACCAAAATTACCCCTGCCTCCAGACGAGGCACCACTGAAACCACCGAACTGACGAGGCCTTTTATCAGACCTCTGCCCTCTCTCCTGTGCAAGAACCATCTCGATCCTCCTGGCGACATTAGCAGCCGCCTGAAAAGAAATCTCACTTCCGATTTCCTTGGCCATCTGAAGTCTGATAGGGTGAGTGAGTCCCTCAATAAACCTCCTCACTCTCTCTCCCTCCGTAGGTAGTAAAAGGAGAGCATGACGGGCCAAATCCACAAAGCGAGACTCATGCTGAGTAACAGTCATACTGCCTTGCTGTAGACGCTCAAATTACTTGCGAAATTCCTCTCTCAGTGTGATAGGGAGGAACTTCTCCAGAAATAGCTGAGAGAACTGCTCCCAGGTAAGTGCAGATGATCCGACTGGTCGGGTCAATAGGTAATCTCTCCACCACCTCTTGGCGGAACCCGTCATCTGAAATACAGCAAAATCGACCCTATTGGTCTCAACTATACCCATGTTCCGCAGCACCTCGTGGCAGCATTCAAGATAATCCTATGGATCCTCAGAAGGTGTACCACTGAAGTGAACTGGAAAGAGCTTAGTGAACTTATCCAGTCTTAATAAGTCATCAAAAGACATGGCGGGCCTATCACCGGTCTGTACCGCAACAATTGGCTGAACTATCCCAACTGGCGGGGCTGCTGGAGCCTGATTCTGGGGAGCCATCTGCTCTGGAGCGGGTAGTGGGAGTTTGTGCTCCTCCCCCAGCATATGAGACAGCTGGTGCCATTGGAAATGTACCATTCTGGGCCACGCCCTCCATAAGACTTACCAAACAGACTAGAGTGTCCTGAAGTACTGGAGTGGCTATGAATCCTTCCAGGACCTGAACTGGTCCAACTGGTACATTCTGAACTGGAGCCTCCTCCTGAAGGTCCACCTGAGGTTCTACAACAGGTGCAGCTGCTCGAGCTCTGGACTGAGCTCTACCTCTGCCTTTGCCTCAGCCTCTAGCACGACCTTGGCCTCGACCTCTACCCCTAGCCATAGTTGCCACCTGGGGTTCTGGTCCCTGTCTATCGGTAGAGGTATTACGTGTTCTCACCATCTACGAGAGAATAAAAGTAGAATGGTTCAATCATCGATGATAGAATAAAATCGCACGACAGAATAAGAAAGAAGCGATATTGTTCCTAAACTTCATAGCCTCTGAGAGATAAGTACAGACGTCTCCGTACCGATCCTTCAGACTCTTCTAAGCTTGCTTGTGACTCGTGAGACCTATGTAACCTTGTGCTCTGATACCAATTATCACGACCTGAAATTGCCACCTTCGGACCGTGATGGCGCCTAACATTTCACTTGCTAGGCAAGCTAACATTATAATAATATTAACCATTTATAAAACAATTCTAAATTTATTAATAACAAGGAAACAAATGCGGAAGCAAAGTTTGAAATATAGTGGAATAATCCATCAAACAACGGTGACTAAATACTATCCCAGAATTGGTGTCACAAGTGCACGAGCTTTTAGAATAAATACAAATAAAGGTCTGAATAAAATAAAGCTATCTGGAAACAAACACACAGCTAAAATAAAGTAGACGGGGACTTCAGAACTGCGAACGCCATGCAGTTATACCTCAAGTCTCCTCTGAATAGCTGAAAACCGAGCAAGTTTACGGTATGCCGCTGGGACCAACTCCAAAATCTATACAAGAAGTGCAGAGTGTAGTGTCAGTACAACCGACCCCATGTACTGGTAAGTGCTGAGCCTAACCTTGACGAAGTAGTGATGAGGCTAAGGCGGGTCACTTACATTACCTGTACGTAATATTAGAAACAACAACAATAATAGAAATAAATCAAGTAACTCATTTATAATAATTGAAGCCAACTCAGCAGTCATAACCAATTATCATTTCCATCAATTTAGTTGCAGCGTGCAGCCCGCTCTCACAATATATTCACATTCAATTCTATTGCAGCATGCAACCCGCTCTCACAATATATTCATTTTTAATCAAGTCTGTTGCGGCGTGCAACCCGATCCTCCAATATGAACAAGTCTGTTGCGGTGTGCAACCCCATCCTCCAATATAGACTTTTTATAAGTCTGTTGCGGCGTGCAACCCGATCCTCCAATATAGACTTTTAATAAGTTTGTTATGGCGTGCAACCCGATCCTCCAATATAGACTTTTAATAAGTCTGTTGCGGCGTTCAACCCGATCCTCCAATATAGACTTTTAGTAAGTCTGTTGCGGCGTGCAACCCGATCCTCCAATATAGACTTTATAATCAATTCTGTTGCGGCTTGCAACCCGCTCCACCAGTATATTCATTTACCAATTCTTATAGAAGGAATTTCCCAATAAATGCAACAATTAATATGAAATTATAAGACAACAAGCATACAATATTTATGATTTATTCATAAAACAAACAATGTCAAATAGCAAATTATTATAGAAATCAGGGAAAAAATAGGCAGTTTAATATTTAATATGCTAAATGTCAAATAACAATTAAGACACATAATTCAAGTAGCATGTAACAATTAATGCAGGAATTCAAGAATTAATATTTGGCAAAGAATAGGAGAGAAACAATTATTATATTAATTAATTCATGATTTAAAATAATTTATGATTTTTTAAGTAATTATGCAAACAATTAATTTGACGACGTATAGACACTCGTCACCTCGCCTATACGTCGTTCACATGCATTTCACATAACAAATAATTTAAGGGTTCTATTCTCTCAAGTCAAGGTTAACCATGACACTTACCTCGCTTTGCAAATTTCAATCAATTATTCAACCACAGTTTTTCCTTTTAAATTTAACTCCGAAAGCTTCAAATCTATTCAAAAATAATTCGATATACTCAATATGAATCTTAGGAATTAATTCCAAATGAATTTACAAATTTTTCGGATAAAAATCTGAAATTCATTAAAAGATTCGGCAGTAGGACCCACGTCTCAAATTCTGGAAAACCTTGCTAAATCCGAATACCCGTTCCGATACGAGTTCAACCATACCAAATTTGTCCAATTCTGATATCAAATGGACCTTCAAATCTTAAATTTTTATTTTTGAAAGATTTTATAAAAATCTGATTTTCTTCCATAAATTCACGGATTCATGATATAAATGAGTATGAAATCATGAAATATAATCAATATAGGATAAGGAACATTTACCCCAATGTTTTCCCTTGAAAATCACCCAAATATCGCCTTACCCGAGCTCAAAAATGGGAAAGAATTGAAAATGGGTCGAAACCCCATTTCCAGAACTTAAGTTCTGTTTCTCGGATTTTTACCCTTCGCGAACGCGGTCAGTGCCTCGCGTTCGTGAAGCACATTTTTGTGCTGCCAAAACTTTTTTCTTCGTGAACATGAAGGCAATGTCGCGAACGCGAAGCCTTGCCAAAATTGGCCTTCGCGAACGCGATACACCCTATGCGAACGCGAAGCTTTAACGCTTGGTGCCCGCCCAGGCCTCGCCTTCTACGCGAACGCGAACGCTTCCACCCGTTAGCGATGAACACTGCCCTCTTCCCTTTGCGAACGCGTCCCCCTCTTCATGAACGCGAAGAGTAAATTTCACCTGCCTCCATTTTCTTCTTCGCGAACGCGAGCCACCTCTCACGAACGCGAAGAAGGATACCAGAAGCAGGTTTCTGCAGTTTTTCCCAAGTCCAAAAAAGGCCCGTTAACCACCCGAAATCAACCCGACCCTCGGGGCTCCAAACCAAACATGCACTCAAGTCCTAAAATATCAAACGAACTTGCTCGCGTGATCAAATCGCCAAAATAACACCTAGAACTACGAATCAGACACCAAATCAAAGAAAATTTTTCAAGAAAACTTTAAAACTTATATTTTTAAAACCGGACGCCCGAATCACGTCAAATCATCTCCGATTCTCACCGAATTTGGCAGACCCGTCATAAATATTATAGTGGACCTATACCGGGCTCCGAAACTAAAATACGGACCCGAGGTCAATAAATCCAATATCAGTAATTTCTTAAAACTCATTAAGCTTTCAAGCTTTTAATGTTTCATCAAAATTCCATATCTCGAGCTAGGGACCTCGGAATTCGATCCGGGCATACGCCCAGATCCCAAATTACGATACGGACCTATCGAAATTCGATTCTGGGTCCGTTTGCTCAAAATGTTGACTAAAGTCAACTTAGTTGAGTTTTGAAGCTCTATTTCACATTTTAATCTATTTTTCACATAAAAGCTTTCCGAAAAATTATACGGACTACGCACGCAAGTCGAGGAATGATAAATGGTGCTTTTTGAGGTCTTAGAACATAGAATTACTTATTAAATTTAAAGATGACATTTTGGGTCATCACAAATTTTTGTATGGTTGGACTCGTAGTTGAATGGGTGTTCAAATTTTGTGACCTTTACCCGATTCCAATATTTGGGGTCGGGGGCCAACTTTTAAGTTGACTTTTTGAATTTTGATTAAGAGCTTAGTACTTTCTTACGTAACTGATTCCTTAGCTCGTGTTGATTGTATCGAATTGTTTGTGACTAGATTCGAGGCATTCGGAGGCCATTTCACGAGGCAAGGGCATGTTGGAGTAGAGATTTGCACGGTTTGAGGTAAGTAACAGTTGTAAATTTGGTTCTGAGGGCATGAAACCCCGTAATATATGTCATGTGATTGGTTTTGAGGTGACACACATGCTAGGTGATGGGCGTGTGGGCATGCACCGTACGGATTATGACTTGGTCAATTCCATGGAACTGAATGGTTGAAAAAATATGTTGTTATCCGTATATTCTCCATGTGCTATAGAAACTAAATGGAAAATCACGTTAGAAATCATGTTTAGACTATGTGTTGGCCCTGTAGAGACCCACAGAGGTCGTGTACACGTTGAATTGTCTGCTAAATTATTGTTTGTACTCAGTCACAGTCTTACTTGCATATTACATCTCAGTCTCTATTGTTCATTATTGATACATTATATCATTACTATTTGGGCTGATTATCATGATTACTGAGAGCCCGAGAGACTGGCGAGGTTGATGACTGAGTAAGGCCGTGGGCCTGATTTTGTGAGGATATTGTGGGATCGGGCTGCACGCTGCAGCATGTTTTATTGACTTATGCCATGATTGGTTTGTTATAGCGCTTGGGCTGAAGGAGCCCTTCCGGAGTCTGTACATACCCCAGTGAGCGCATGTACCTACTGAGTGCGAGTATCGAATGCCGAGTGATTGAGAGGAATGAGAGACTGTGAGGAATGAGTGACTGTGAGGTTGGAGTGCATGGAAGGACTGAGTGACTGCTGCTTTGAGATTTTGCACTTGATTTCATTACTGTTGTACTTCAGCTGGCATATATCCTTGTCATGTAATCTCCGAGAGATGTTATATCCTGTTTTCAATTGAACTTGACATGAATTAACCGTTTTGGCCTTAATTGTCGAATTTGAGAGCAGGCCTATCCTTCTATGTTGTAATTTTTGTAATTGAACTATATCTGTGAAGCTCGTTACTACTTTCAGTCCATTATTTAGTCTTGTTACTTACTGAGTTGGTTGTACTCACACTACACCCTGCACTTCGTTTGCTGATCCAGGTGCTTCTGGTCACAGTGGGTGTTGATCATCCGCGCAGCTTGATCGTTGGAGATTCCACGGTAGCTGCCCGTCGTTCGCCGACCATGTCTCTCCTTCCCTATCTTTCAGCTTTTTGTATTTAGTTTTAGTCCTTCATAGACATTATTTCTAGATTTGTGTTGTATAGACGCTCATGTACTTAGTGACACCCCGAGGTTGGGAATTTCCGTATTGGTTTTAGACTTTTTATCCAAGTTTTGAGAGTTTTGATGATTTAAACCTGTGTTATTCTTATTTTTCATTTAAAAGTGTTGGAAGTAGTTTGAAGTGTCGGCTTTCCTAGTACCACGTTAGGCGCCATCACGACAAGCTAAGTTTTGGATCGTGACAAGTTGGTATCAAAGCCTAGCTTACATAGGTCTCACGAGTCATGAGCGGGTTTAGTAGAGTCTTGTGGATCGGTACGGAGACATCTGTACTTATCTTCAAGAGGCTGCCGAACCCATAGGAAAATTCATATTCTTGTATTCTTTTCGTGCGGATTTGTTGATTCCGGTCACTAAATTTTTGTTGTTCTATTCTCTCACAGATAGTGAAGGCGTGTGCTACCTGACAGGATGGCCATCCACCAGTACCACCAGCTATGGCCATGAGAGGCCAAGGTCGCGGTAGGGACAGAGGTGCAGCTCGTACAACAGCACCTGCTCATCCACCAGTTGCTCCGGCTAAGGAGCAGGTTCTAGATGTGTTTGAGCTGGTGGGGCTAGCTCAGGCACCAACTGTGCCCATTGTGATTTTCGGCCTTCAGTATGCTTTGGCCCAGATATTGACTGTTTGCACTGGCCTTGCTCAGGTGGTTTCGGCTCAGGCCGCACCAGCCACTTCTCAGGCCGGGGGAGGTACTCATAGCCCCGCCACCCGTACTCCAGAGCAGGTAGTGCAGGGACTTCAGATACCGGGGGAACTACCAACCTAGCCGGTTACAGCTGCTCAGGCCCAGGTGGGTCCAGTTATGACGGATGATGAGCAGAAGAGAATAGAGAGATTTGGGAGACTCCAGCCTCCAGCATTTAGTGGGGCCGAATCTGAGGATGCCCAGGACTTTTTGGACAGGTGCCAGCAGATTCTTCGTAGGACAGGTATTCTGGAGACTAATGGGGTTTCATTCACTACTTTTCAGTTTACTAGGGCTGCCTTCAGATAGTAGGAGGCTTACGAGAGGCACAGGTCAGTCAGTGTAGAACAACTTACATGGCATGAGTTCATCGTTCTCTTCTTGAAGAAGTTTGTGCCACAGTCTCGCAGGGAGGAGCTGCGCAGACAGTTTGAGCAGCTACGTCAGGATGACATATCTGTGACCCAGTACGAGATGAGGTTTTTCGAGTTGGCCCGTCACGCAGTTTGGTTAGTTCCCACGAATAGGGAGAGGATTAGGAGGTTCATTGATGGCCTCACATATCAGTTGTGGTTGCTTATGACTCGGGAGAGGGTATCTGGTGCGACTTTCGACGAGGTGGTCGATATTGCTTGGCAGATAGAGATGGTCCGTAGTCAGGAGCGTGAGGAGAGGGAGGCCAAGAGGCCTCGAGGTTCAGGTGGTTCCAGTGGTGTTCATTCTGGGGGACAGTCCTACCACAATAGGGGTGGTTCTTATAGGCTCACTCAGATGGCTCGTCCAGCTCACCGTGGTGCATCATCCAACCATTGTTCATACATTGCTCGTCAGAGTTAGTCATTTCTCAGTGCCCTTCCATCTTAGAGTTCGTCTCGTGCTCTATCAGTTCAGGGTTCATCTATGCCAGGCCCTTCCAACAATTACTCTAGTACTCGGTGCCCGATTCAATCCCTACCACCACCATTTCCGGGAAGTTGCTTCGAGTGCAGGGAGTTTGGCCATATGTGGATATAGTGTCCTCGTTGCCCGGGAGGTCCAGTACAGCAGAGAAGTCAGGCTGCAACCTCCGCACCAGTTACTTCACCACCCGCCCAACCAGCTCGGGGTGGGGCCCAGGCAGCTAGAGGTCACCCTAGAAGGGGAGGCCGATCAGGTGGCGGTCAGGCCCGATTCTATGTTATTCCTGCCAGACCAGATGTGCTTAGTTCAGATGCAGTAATCACAAGTATTGTCTCAGTATTCCACAGGGATGCCTCTATTTTATTACCCTGGTTTTACTTATTCGTATATATCATCGTATTTTGCTCATTATCCGGATATGCCCCGTGAGTCCTTAGTTTCATTTGTTCATGTATCTACACCAGTGGGCGATACTATTATTGTGGACAATGTATATCAGTCATGTGTAGTGACTATTGGGGGATTGGAGACTAGAGTTGATCTCTTATTGCTTAGTATGGTTGATTTTGACGTCATCTTGGGTATGGATTGGTTGTATCCATGTCATGCTGCTTTGGATTGTCACACTAAGGCCGTGACGTTGGCAATGCCGGGGTTGCCAAGGATTGAATGGAGAGATTCTCTAGACTATGTTCCCAAAAGAATGATTTCATATTTGAAGGTCCATCGGATGGTTGGGAAGGGTTGTTTATCTTATTTGGCCTTTGTGAGGGATTTTGGTGCTGATACTCCTACTATTGATTCTGTTCCGGTGGTGCGAGATTTTCTGGATGTGTTTCCTGCGGACCTACCTGGCATGCCGCCACAGGGATATTGACTTTGGTATTGACTTGGTGCCGGGAACTCAGCCCATTTCTATTCTACCGTATCGTATGGCACCAAATGAGTTGAAGGAATTAAAGGAGCAACTTCAGGAACTTCTTGATAAGGGGTTTATTAGACCAAGTGTGTCGCCTTGGGGTGCACCTATTTTATTTGTTAAGAAGAAGGATGGTACTATGCGTATATGCATCGATTATAGACAGTTGAACAAAGTTACAATCAAGAACAAGTATCCTTTGTCGTGTATTGATGATCTATTTGACCAGCTTCAGGGAGGGAGGGTATTCTCCAAGATTGATTTGAGGTCTGGGTATCACCAGTTGAATATTCGGGACTCGGATATTCTAAAGACGGCATTCAGGACCTGCTATGGTCATTATGAGTTCCTTGTGATGTCTTTTGGGCTGACCAACGCCCCAGCCACATTCATGCATTTGATGAACAATGTATTTCAGCCTTATCTCGATTCGTTTTTCATAGTATTCATTGATGATATCCTAGTGTACTCTCATAGCCAGAAGGAACATGCGCAACATTTGAGGATTGTGTTACAGCGATTGAGAGAGGAGAAGCTTTATGCCAAGTTCTCCAAGTGTGAGTTTTGGCTTAGTTCGGTGGCGTTCTTGTGACACATGGTGTCCAGTGAGGGGATTCAGGTGGATCCGAAGAATATTGAGGCGGTTCAGAGTTGGTCCCGACCGTCCTCAGCTACTGAGATTCGGAGCTTTCTCGGCTTGGATGATTATTATCGTCGTTTCGTGGAGGGTTTCTCATCTATTGCATCGCCTTTGACCAAATTGAACCAGAAGGGTGCTCCTTTCAGGTGGTCAGATGAGTGTGAGGAGAGCTTTTAGAATCTCAAGATTGCCTTGACCACAACTCCAGTTCTAGTTCTACCTTCAGCTTCTGGTTCTTATGCAGTGTATTGTGATGTTTCTCAGATTGGTACTGGGTGCGTATTGATACAGGGAGGTAGAGTGATTGCTTATGCTCCACGTCAATTGAAGCCCCGTGAGAAGAACTACCATGTTCATGATTTGGAGTTGGCTGCCATCGTTCATGCATTGAAGATTCTGAGGCATTATCTCTACGGTGTATCTTGTGAGGTATTTACGGATCACCAGAGTCTCCAGCACTTGTTCAAACAAAAGGATCTAAATTTGAGGCAGCGAAGATGGTTGGAGCTGATAAAGGACTATGATATTACCATTTGGTATCATCCCGGAAAGGATAATGTGGTGGCCGATGCCTTGAGTAGAAAGGCGGTGAGTATGGGTAGCCTTGCATTCATTCCTGTTGGTGAGAGACCTCTTGCAATTGATGTTCAGGCCTTGGCCAATCAATTCGTGAGATTAGATGTTTCGGATCCCAGTCGGGTTCTAGCTTGTGTGGTTTCTCGGTCTTCCTTATATGATCGCATTAGAGAGCGCCAGTATGATGATCCCTATTTACTTGTCTTTAAGGATACGGTTCAACACAATGGTGCCAGAGACATTACTATTGGGGATGATAGGGTGTTGAGGATGCAGGGTCGGATTTGTGTGCCTAATGTAGATGGGCTACGTGAGTTGATTCCTAAGGAAGCCCACAGTTCGTGGTATTCCATTCATACGGGTGCCGCGAAGATGTACCAGGACTTGAGACATCATTTTGGTGGAGAAGAATGAAGAAGGATATAGTGGGGTTCGTAGCTCGGTGCCTTAAATGTTAGCAGGTAAAGTATGAGCATTAGAGACCAGGTGGATTGCTTCAAAGGCTAGAGATTCCAGAGTAGAAATGAGAGAGGATCACCATGGATTTTGTAGTTGGGCTCCCACAAACTTCGAGGAGGTTCGATGCTATTTGGGTGATTATAGATCAGCTGACCCAGTCCGCGCACTTCATTCCAGTTAGGACTACTTATTCTTTAGAGCGGTTGGTTGAGATTTACATTTGCGAGATTGTTTGCCTTCACGGTGTGCTAGTGTCCATCATTTTAAATTAGGGCACGCAGTTCACATCGTAGTTTTGGAGAGTTGGGCACCCAGGTTGAGTTGAGTATGGCATTTCACCCTCAGACGGACGGACAGTCTGAGCACACTATTTAGATATTGGAGGACATGCTACATGCTTGTGTCATTGATTTCGGGGTTCTTGGGATCAGTTTCTACCGCTCGCGGAGTTTGCTTATAACAACAGCTACCGGTCGAACATTTAGATGGCTCTGTATGAGGCTTTGTATGGGAGACAGTGTCGATATCCGGTGGGTTGGTTTGAGCTTGGGGAGGCTAGACTATTGGGTACTGACTTGGTTCAGGATGCTTTGGACAAGGTTAAATTGATTCAGGATCGGCTTCGCACGGCACAGTCCAGACAGAGGAGTTACGCCGATAGGAAGGTTTGTGATGTTTCTTTCATGGTTGGGGAGAAGGTACTGCTCAAGGTTTTACCCATGAAGGGTGTTATGAGGTTCGGGAAGAAGGAAAAGTTGAGCCCTCGGAATATTGGGCCGTTTGAGGTACTTCAGAGGATTGGAGAGGTGGCTTACAATCTTACCTTGCCACCTAGTTTGTCAAGTGTACATCCAGTGTTTCATGTTTCTATGCTCCGAAAGTATGTCGGTGATCTGTCTCATGTTTTGGATTTGAGAACAGTTCAGTTGGATGGTGATTTAGCTTATGATGTGAAGCGGGAGGCCATTTTGGATCGGTAGGTTCGAAAGTTGAGGTCAAAGTACATAGCTTCAGTGAAGGTGCAGTGGAGAGGTCACGCAGTTGTGGAGGCCACTTGGGAGACCGAGCGGGAGATGCGGAGCAGATATCCACGCCTATTTGAGACTCCATATATGTTTCTAGAACCGTTCGAGGATGAACGTTTGTTTAAGAGATGGTGGATGTAACAACCCGGCCGGTCGTTTTGAGAGTTGTAGCCTTGTTTCCCCCTTTTACTACTCATTTTGTGCTTTATAACTGTTATGTGACTTGCCGGGGTAGTTGGTTCAGGTTCGGAGAGGTTTTGAATGAATTGAGACACTTAGTCTCAAAGTTGGAATCTTAAGTTGAAAATGTTGACTGGATATTGACTTATGTGTAAACGACTCCGGAATGGAGTTTTGATGGTTCTGTTAGCTTCGTTGGGTGATTTGAACTTAGGAGCGTTTCCAGATTATCATTTGGGGGTCCGTAGTGGAATTAGGCTTAAAATGGCGAAAGTTGGAAATTTGAAAGTTTGACCGAGAGTGGGCTTTGTGGTTACCGGGCTCGGATTGGAGTTCCGGGAGTTAGCGTTGTTCCGGGGTTGTCATTTGTGACTTTTGTACAAAATTTGGGGTCAATCTGACGTGATTTGATAGGTTTCGGCGTCGTTTGTAGAAGTTGGAATTTCCTTAGTTTCAATAGGCATAAATTGGGGCACGATTCATATTTTTGATGTTGTTTGAGGTGATTTGAGGGCTCGACTAAGTTCGTATCGTATTTTGGACTTGATGGTATGTTCGGTCTAGGTCCCGGGGGCCTCGGGTGAGTTTCGGATGGTTAGAAGATCAATTTTGGACTTGGAAGACTGCTAAAGAATTTTTGGTGTCCAGTTCTGGTTTCCACCTTCGCGTTCGCGATGGGAGTCCTGCGTTCGCAAAGGGTAGCTGATGGCAGGTGAGGATTTGTTCTTCGCGTTCACGAAGAGGGAGATGCGTTCGCGAAGGTCTGGGTAGTTGGTGCATCGCGAACACGAGAAGGTGAACGTGTTTGCGAAGAGGAGAGGAGGCAGCTGGGACCCCACGCGTTTGGTGATAAGTAGGGATTTTAACCTATTATTTGCTCTCTTTTACTTGTGTTTTAGGACAAAATTGCTTGAAGGTATTCTCGAAAACTAATGAAATATGCTTGCTTGCAAGAATTGTTCAAAATGAGCCAAAGGTATCAAAATCAACTGACAAAGGAGTCAAAAGTTGAACAAAAAACCAAGGCTCGGCAAAGAGGTCTGAAGTGTGGACCGCAAAAATATTGTGCGGCCGCGAAAGCCATGATGTGGCCGCGATCATAATTATACGGTCCGCAAGAGGGAGATTTAGAGAGTGTGATTTTGGGCTAAATGATGAGTGCGGACCGCACCAGAAATGTGCTGCCGTGAAAGTCCCTGTGCGGCTGCAATTGAAATTACGCGAACCGCGATGACTGAGATTCAGAGAGCTGACAACTTGAGCAAAAGAGAGAAGTGCGGACCGCACCAGAATTGTGCGGCCGCGGAAGTCCCTTGTGCGGCCGCGATCAAAATTATGCGGTCCGCAAGATGAAGAATCAGAGAGTTGATTTCAAGCCAAACTCAAGTAAGTGCAGACCGCATCACTTTTATGCGGCCGCATAATCTGGAGCGCGGCCGCACTTAGAATTATGCGGTCCTGAAAGTTCAGCTTCAACCCAGATCCAAAAGAGAAGAATGTGGACCGCATCAGAATTATGCGGCCGCGAAAGTAAGACTAAGGCCGCACTCAAAATTACGCGGCCGCACAACCTCCGCAGGGGTATTTCTGTCAGATATTTTTAGCTTAGCATAAATAAAACTTTTTGTGGGATGGTATTTTTTGGGATGAGCACCTGAGACAGCTGACTTTTCTGTTTTCAGAAATTTTGTACTAGATTCACTTCTTAACATTAGATTTTCATTCCATAAATTAATATTATGGATTTTATCTTCATTTCATCTTTAATTTCTGTTATTTTCATGAGTAGCTAAACCCATAGTTAGGGTTGTGACCCAACCCTAGTGTGGGTATTTAATGGGTATTTGATTTTAGGGCTTGAATATGAATGGGTTAGTGATATTTGGCCTAGTTCTTGATAGAACTCAAGAATTAATGGTTGCAAATATTGATTCATGCCTTTATGACTTAGTCTCTACTTGAGAAAGAGGGACTAAGTCTAGGAAAACTAGGCTAACAAGGAATTGGGGTGAACTCAAGAAATTGATAGCCCGAATTAAAGGGTTAAACCTAGAGTTAGTAATACCCAACTTGAGCTAATATCACTTGATTTGCATGAATACCCATTTGGACTTGAGAAAGCCAAATTGGGCAAAATCACTCAAACTACCGAGAGGTATAGAGTGAGTACCCGGGTGTGATAGCTATATTACAATCCCAACTAATCAAGATTGCCCTAGATTTTGCTACCCATTAGATATCCACCTAGGTAGAAGTCACTACCCTAGTCTCTTTAAAAATTTGAAAACAAAAACAAAAATATTGTCCTTAGTTTCAATTATTGAAATCTTTAGAGTAATGTTAGAAGTAGAAATCAAACCCAAACTTGTGGAAGTGTAATTAGATTTAAAACCCGCATCTAGCCTAGATATAAATATAATTCCAAATATTAACTCCATGTGGATTCGATCTCGGCCTAGTTGGGTTAAAAATGCATCGACCACCCTCGCTACTCAATAGTAGTGTAGTCTTGGACCCGATCATTTGGTCTACGCGTTCGCGTAAGGTAGGCCGCGTTCGCGCAGCATGGGGTCAGCAAGGCATCACGTTCGCGAGTGGTGACTCGCATTCACGTAGGAGGATTTTGGGCAGCAGAATCATTTGTGCTATGCAAATACGAGAAGGGGGTCGCGTTCGCAAAGAAGGGATACCTGGGCAGATTTAAACATTTCAAAAATGAGGGTTTAGGTTCATAACACAAAATTGATTTTGGGAGCTCGGTGAGAAGCGATGTTTTGAGAGATTTTCAAGTGGGTGATTAGGGTAAGTGATTCTTAAATAGTTTTCGTTAATTTCCATGATTATATCTTTGATTTCATCATTTAATTAGTGATTTGGGGTGAAAAATTTGGAGGGAAATGGAGGAAAGTTCCTTGGCCGAATATTGAAGTTTTGATCGAGATTTTGGTATCGGATTTGAGTAATTTTGGTATGGTTGGACTCGTGGTTGAATGGGTGTTTGAATTTGGTGACCTTTAACCGATTCCGAGACGTAAGCCCGAGGGCCGACTTTTGAGTTGACTTTTTGACTTTTGATTAAGAGCTTAGTATTTTCTTATGGAATTGATTCCTTTAGCTCGTGTTTATTGTATCGAATTGTTTGTGACTAGATTCGAGGCATTCGGAGGCCGTTTTGTGAGGCAAGGGCGTGTTGGATTAGAGATTTCCGTGGTTCAAGGTAAGTAACAATTCTAAATTTGGTTCTGAGAGCATAAAACCCCATAATATGTGTCATGTGACTGGTTTTGAGGTGACGCACATGCTAGGTGACGGGAGTGTGGGCGTGAACCATAGAAATTATGACTTGGTCAATTCCATGGAACTGAATAGTTGAAAAAATCTGTTGTTATTCGTATATTCTCCATGTTCTATAGAAATTGAACGGCAAATCATGTTAGAAATCATGTTTAGACTATGTGTTGGCCCTGTAGGGACCCACAAAGGTCATGTACATGTTGAATTATCTAGCATGTACAGAGGTCGTGTACATGTTTAGGCTAAAGGAGCACCTTCGGAGTATGTACACACCCCCAGTGAGCACAGGTACCTACTGAGTGCGAGTGCCGAGTGCCGAGCGATTGAGAGGAATAAGAGACTGTGAGGTTGGAGTGCATGGGAGGACTGAGTGAGTGCTGCTCTGAGATTTTGCACTTAATTTCATTACTGTTGTATTTTAGCTAGCATATATCCTTGTCATGTAATATCTGAGAGATATTATATCCTATTTTCAATTGAACTTGACATGAATTAACCATTTTGGCCTTAATTGTCGAATTTGAGAGCATGTCTATCCCTCTATGTTGTAATTTCTATAATTGAACTATATCCGTGAAGCTTCTTGTTACTTACTGAGTTGGTTGTACCCATGCTACACCCTGCACTTTGTGTGCAGATCTAGGTGCTTCTGGTCACAGTGGGTGTTGATTATCTGTGAAGCTTGATCGTTGGAGATTCCAAGGTAGCTGCCTGATAAGTGGGGATTTTGACTGCTTATTAACACCTTTTAACTTTTGTTTTAGTCTAAAAGCATTGAATTATGCTCCCGGAACTAATGAAATTGTACAAAATTGTAGGAATGCTGGAAGCTGGGCTCCCGAGATGAAATCCGACTCAAAGAAGAGTAGTCCAAGCACAAGGCAATAAAGGGGCACAGAGGCACACAATGTGCGGACCGCAGAATTCCACCTGCGGCCGCAAACAAAGAAGGAAAACTCAGCAGACATTTGTGCAAATTATGGTTCGCACATGAATTGTGCGGTCGCAAAAGATGGGCTAAAGGTCAAGATCAATGAGATTGCAAAAAGACCAAGTCGAGAGCTTCAGAGAACTGCGGACCACACAAGATTTGTGCGGCCGCAGAAAATTATCTTGCGAACGCAATCCTACAATTGTGGACCGCAGAAGAGTGACTTGCGACCGCAGTACTAAATTTGCGGACCGCAGAAATGTTGCCTTGCGGCCGTAGTTCAGAATAGTGCGGTCGCAGAATCCCAGCTCCTGCCAAATGAAGAAGTATGCGGACCGCACATCGAATTGTGCGGCCACAGAACCTCCCGAGGGGCATTTTTGTCCGAGATTTTCTGACGTGTATAAATAGAAGAGTTTCACGAAATTAGGTTAAGTTTTGAAATCAACAATTATTGTCGCCATTTTTTTTTACCTCTTTTGGAAGTTTACTATATTTTGGTGTATTTTACAATAGATTTTATTATTTTAAGCTTACATTATGAGTTTAATTAGTCTTTCTTCTTCATTTTCTTCAAACCCAAGTATGAGTAACTAGATTTTCACTAGGGTTGTGACCCAACCCTAGTGTGCAAACCTTATGAGTATCTAGTTTAGTGCTTGTTTATGATTGGGTGTTTATTATTTAGCCTAGTTCATGCTTTAATTTGAGGAATTAATGGTTGCAAACATTAGTTCATGCCTATTTGACTTAGTCTCTTCTTGAGAAAGAGAGACTTAGTCTTGGAAAACTTGGTTAACAAGAAATTAGGTCAATTGTGAGATTGATTAACCCAATTAAAGGGTTCAACCTAGAGATATTAATAACCCAACTTGAGCTTTTATCAATTGTTTTGTGTGATACCCATTTGGTCTTGAGAAAGCCAAATTGGGCAAAACCACTCTCTGACCGAGAGGATTTGAGTGTGTAATTGAGGGTTGATAGTTATAATACACTTCGATCAACAAAACAAGCATTAAGGTCTTTAACCCATTAGGCAAACACCTAGGTAATGGTTACAGCCCTAGGCTTTTTATCAATTTGAAAAACCTCAAAAACAACTATTCCTAGTCTTCTTTCTTTATTCTGCAATCTTTAGTGTAAAATTAGAAATAGAAACGAAACCTTTTTGTGGAAGTGCAAATCAAGATAATTCAATCACGCGCATTAGAATATATACCCCCAATTCCCATCTTAGCTCCATGTGGATTCGACCCCGACTCTTAGTTGGGTTTTTATAATTGCAAAGGACCCTTTCATACTTCTTTTGAGGTGTGCAATTGAACGCGGTCAATTTTTGGCGACGTTGCCGGGGAGTTAAAAACTGTGTTAGCTATACATTTGGGTGTGTTTTTGGAGTATCATCTCTTCCTTCCGTGTTACTAACTTGTTTGAGAAATCGTAGGTACAACCATGGCAAACAATGAGCTCGGAAATATTGCTTTGGGGGATGTGGTCATTGAGGATGACCAAGTGGATGAGGTTCCTCTTGAACCTCAATAGAAGAGACTAAGTGCCTCATGACAATGTGCCCGTTCCACCCCCTCCTCCACCACGAGCGGCTCTATACCGAGTGTTACCCAATAAAGGATATGCAAGTGCAATAGTCCTTCCTCGTATTAGGGCTGGCAACTTTCAAATCACCAACGTGATGCTTACTTTGCTAGAGCAACGAGGTTTCTTCACCAATGCTCCAAGTCAAAATGCATACAAACATTTGAAGGAGTTTGTGAACACTTGTTGGGGGAGCAAATAAACAAATGTCTCTGAGGATGCATTGAGGCTAAGGCTTTTTCCCTTCTCTCTACGGGGGAAAGCTTTAGATTGGTTGGAACGTTTGCCGAACCATTCCATTCATACTTGGTATGAGTTGGCAAAAATTTTTATTTCTATCTTCTCTTTGAGGCACATGGCTACACTTCGGGGTGAGATTTTGGCATTTAAGCAAGAGCCAAATGAACCACTACACGAGATATGGGAACCAAGGGTCCACAAGTGCAACATCGAGTGGACAATTTTGTGCAAGAGGATAGTGGTTTTGATTAAGATGATTCTTACAATGACCAAGAAGAGGAGGTGGAATATGTGAACAACTTTCAAGGACAACGAAACAACTTCCAAGGCCCAAGCCAACAGTAATGGTGGCCTCAAAACAATCAAGGCAATTGGAATTCTCACAAACAAGGAAATTGGAATGGTGGAAATAATCAAGGAAATTGGAATAATGACAACAATGAAGGGAATTGGCATAACAATAATAATCAAGGAAATTGGGGAGGTAACAATCAAGGCGGATGGAACAATAATCAAGGCAATCGGGGGTCGGGTTTTCAAAGGCCCCCGATGTATCAACAACTGAGCAACCCACCTCCTTATCCTTCCCATGGTCCTAGTTCTTCAAACAATGAGATGGGGCGTATTGAGAATATGTTCAAGAAAATGATGGACAAGAATGCCGATTCGGATGCCCAACTTGCCTCACACAACACATCGATACGCAATTTAGAAGTGCAAATGGGGCAAATCTCTCAAGCTCTCAATTCTAGTCCTAAGGGGGCACTACCAAGTGACACGGTGGTGAACCCAAAGGGTGGGAACAACACGGGGCATGCCATGGCCGTTACTACAAGAAGTGGAAGAGGTGGTAATGCACCCGCCTAAAGTCAAAGGCAACTTGTGGATGATGAGCAAGTGGTACAAGAAGAAGAGGTCCCGAACAATGTGGTGTAAACAAATGATGAAATTCAGATTGATATTGATGATAGTGTGGAAGAGACTCAAAAGGAGGTGAACCCATCTAGGGATAACATTATTGACATACCGGAACCGGTAGTGCAAAAGGCTAAGGCACCATCCCCTAAGCCTCCATCTCTATATCCTCAAAGACTTTCCAAACAAAATGGCGAGAATCAATTCAAAAAGTTCATTCAAATGATGAAGAGTATCTCAATCAATGTGCCATTAGTTGAAGCTTTGGAACAAATGCCCGGTTATGCAAAGTTTATGAAGGATCTTATGACAAAGAAGCGGTCAATGAATTTTGAAACTATCAAAGTCCCTCATCAAGTGAGTGCAATTGTGCATTCAATGGCTCCTAAGTTGGAATATCCTGGTGCTTTCACAATTCCTTGTACAATTGGGAGTGCCGAGTTTGCTAAAACTCTTTGTGATCTTGAGGCAAGTATCAATTTGATGTCCTATTCAGTTTTCAAGACCTTGAGAATTGGGCAACCAAGACCCACATCTATGAGATTGCAAATGGCCGATCGTACAATGAAGATACCTTTGGGAGTGATTGAAGATGCCTTGGTTCGTGTTGATAAATTCATTCTTCCAACGGATTTTGTCATTCTTGATTGTGAAGTGGATTATGAGGTGCCGATTATTCTTGGAAGACCTTTACTTGCTACGGGGAAGGCTCTTTGTGATGTGGAAGTCGGAGAACTCACTTTCCAGGTGGGTGATGAAAAAGTGGTATTTCATATGTGCAAGTCCATGCGGCAACCAAATAGCAACGAGGTGTGTTCTTTTGTGGACTTGGTGACCGATGTTATTATTGATGATACAAGTGCCACAATCAATGTTGGTGATATGTTGGAGGTTGTCTTGCTCAACTTTGATGATGACGAGATGGATGGCTTCATGGAATATGTGAACTCTTTGCAAGGAATGGGGTCGTACAATTATGCACCCCGGAAACTATCCTTTGATCTTGAAAATAGGAAGACTCCTCCTACAAAGCCTTCCATTGAAGAGCCTCCTACCTTGGAGTTGAAGCCATTGCCTCCACATCTTCGGTATGAATTTCTTGGCCCTTGTTCTACTTTACCAGTTATTCTCTCCTCTTGTTTGACTAACGTGCAGGTAGATTCTACATTGGCGGTGCTACATAAGAGGAAGAAGGCTATTGGGTGAACATTGGAGGATATTCGGGGAATAAGCCCTGCATTTTGCATGCATAAGATCAACTTGGAGGAAGGTGCCAAACCATCTGTTGAACATCAAAGGAGACTAAATGAGGCTATGCAAGAAGTTGTCAAAAGGAGATTATCAAGTGGTTAGATGCCGGGGTTGTCTACCCCATTTCCAATAGTTCATGGACTTCTCCGGTTCAATGTGTCCCAAAGAAGGTGGGCATGACAGTGGTCACCAATGACAAGAATGAGTTGATTCCTACAAGAACGGTGACCGGTTGGAGAGTGTGTATGGACTATCACAAGCTCAACAAAGTCACAATGAAGGATCATTTTCCACTTCCCTTCCTAGACAAAATGATTGATAGGCTGGTCGGTCGTGCTTTCTATTGCTTTCTTGATGGGTATTCGGGCTACAACCAAATCCTTATTTCTCTGGATGATCAAGATAAAATAACTTTTACATGTCCCTATGGTACTTTCGCCTTCAAGCGGATGTCATTTGGTTTGTGTAATGCACCGGCGAGTTTTCAAAAGTGTATGATGGCCATCTTCACGGACATAGTGGAGGATTACCTTGATGTTTTCATGGAATACTTCTCAGTGGTTGGGTATTCTTTTGATAATTGTCTTTCAAATTTAGATAAAGTGTTAGCAAGATGTGAAGAAACGAATTTGGTGCTCAATTGGGAGAAGTGTCATTTCATGGTCGAGGAAGGCATTGTCCTTGGACATAAGATCTCAAAGAATGGAATTGAAGTTGATAAGGCAAATATTGAAGTGATTTCTAAACTTCCACCTCCAACTTCGGTAAAAGGTGTGCGGAGTTTCTTAGGCCATGCGGGGTTTTACTGGCACTTCATCAAAGATTTCTCTAAAGTCGTGAACCCGTTGTGCAAGCTTCTTGAGAAAGATGCTAAGTTTAACTTCAATGATGATTGCATGAGAGCCTTTGAATTGTTAAAGTTCAAGTTGACAACCACTCACATCATCACCGCTCCTAATTGGAGTGTCCCTTTTGAACTCATGTGTGATGCTAGTGACGTAGCGGTTGGGGCTGTTTTGGGGAAACACATCAACAAGATTTTTCATCCGGTCTACTATGCTAGTAAGACCATAAATGGTGCCCAAGTCAACTATACTGTTACGGAGAATCCTTGCCATTGTGTTTGCAATTGAGAAGTTTCGCCCATACTTGATGGGTGCAAAAGTTATTATCCACACGGATCATGCAGCACTTTGTTATCTTATGAGCAAGAAAGATTCCAAAGCTCGGTTGATGAGATGGGTTCTTTTGTTGCAAGAGTTTGATATTGACATCCAAAATAGAAAAGGAAGTGAAAATCAAGTGGCGGACCACTTGTCTCATTTGGAGGAGGATGGGAGGCCGCATGATGGCCTTGAAATCAATGACTCCTTCCCCGATGAGCAACTTTTGGCTATTTCAATAAAGGATGTGGCATGGTTCGCGGATCTCGCAAATTTCCTTGTGTGTGGAATTATCCCGGATGAGTTCTCTTCAAACTAACGGAAGAAGCTCAAACAGGAATGTCAAGATTATTATTGGGATTAACCATACCTTTTTCGGATTTGCACAGATGGGGTGATTAGAAGATGTGTACCGGAAGAAGAGCAATGTGAAATTCTTGGGGCTTGTCACTCTTCGCCATATGGTGGTCACCATGGTGGATCAAGAACAGCGGCCAAAGTGTTAAGTTGTGATTTCTATTGTCCCACTCTTTACAATGATGCAAGTGATTTAGTTAAAAGATGTGATGAATGTCAAAGGGCCGGTGGAATCTCAAAGAAAAATGAAATGCCTCTCACTACCTTTTTGGAGATTGATATCTTTGATGTATGGGGTATTGACTTCATGGGTCCTTTCGTGAGTTCTTGTGGAAACACCTACATTTTGGTCGCGATTGATTATGTGTCTAAATGGGTTGAGGCCGTTGCTCTACCCAACAATGAGGCGAGAAGTGTGGTTGCTTTCTTGAAGAAGAATATTTTCACAAGATTTGGTATTCTGCGTGCTATCATAAGCGATGGGGGGTTACATTTTTGCAACAAGGCTTTTAAAACTTTACTTAGCAAGTATGTTCTTACTCATAAAGTCACGACTCCTTATCATCCACAAGCTAGCGTTCAAGTGGAAGTCTCCAACCGGGAGATAAAGAGTATTTTGTCCAAAACAGTGAATGCTAACCGGACGGATTGGTCCAACAAGCTTGATGATGCATTATGGGCTTATCGGACGGCCTACAAAATACCCATCAGAATGTCGCCATACCGGTTGGTGTTCGGAAAAGCTTGTCATCTTCTGGTGGAACTTAATCACAAAGCCACGTGGGCTCTAAAGAAATTGAATCTTGATTGGGATGTAGCCGCTAACTTGAGGGTTGCACATTTGAATGAATTGGATGCGTTTCGGTATCATGCTTATGCAAGTTCGTCCTTGTACAAAGAAAAGACGAAATATCTTCATAACAAATACATTTGGAACAAAGAGTTCAAGGTGGGCGATCTCATATTGTTCTTCAACTCAAGGTTGAGGATGTTTCCCGGAAAGCTAAAGTCTAAATGGGGTGGTCCTTTTGAAATTGTGGGTGTGACACTTTTTGGTGCATTGGACTTGAAGAATAAAAACAATGAGGCATTCCGAGTCAATGGTCACCGGGTGAAGCACTATTTGGGAAAAGTTGGAGATGTCCACGTCGTGGCAATAATTCATTTCAACTAATGGTATTCTGCGTCGTGCCGCGACATTAACTCAGGCGCTTCTTGGGAGGCAACCCATGTCTCTTTTTCTTTTCTTTGTGTCTTTTGTAGTTAGGTGTTATTTTTGTGCTAACTTGATTTGAAGTGTGTTGCAGGGATGAGTGTGGTTTACGAGAATTTTGGACATAAATCTGGTTAAGTGTTGAATGAATTGCGGACCGCAGTTGCATTGAGCGGACCTCACAATTATAGTTGCTGCAGCAAAAGGTGCTCTTCGGCCGCACAATTAACTTGCGGACCGCATAGATGGAAGGTGAAAATTGCCAACTCTCTGAAGTTGGCCTATCAGAAAAATGGTCGATCTGCGGCCGCAACACAAAATCTGCGGTCCGCAACAAGAATCTGCGGCCGCACACAAAAATCTGCGGACCACAGACAAAATGATGTTTTAGCTTACCAGGTAACAGAGTGCGGTCCACAATTGAAATTATGCGGCCTCACTCACTCTTCTTTCCCTTAGATACTCGATACGTATAAATAGAGGGCTAGGGTTACTGTTACCCTTTTCCCTCTCTGAGCAAAAATCACATACCCTTTTGAACTTTCTTGCTGAGTCTACCTATACATTCATACAACATCTTTGATAAATCACTCATCACACTCACTCATTTGGTATGCTTCAAAATCTTGTTAATCTATTTCTTTTGATTTTTAGATTTTTAGTCAAATTTTAGACCATTTGTAAGTAAAATTCAAATTTACAACCATGTGGGGGTAAATATGTAGTGGGTTATCTAATACATTGGGAATGGGTCAATAGATTTTCATGCTTATACGTTGTTTCCATGTCAAAATTTGTGCAAACAATTACAAGCCCTAGATAAATGTACTAATCATTCATAATTGTTTGAAATCTGCGGCCGCACAAGAAATTGTGCGGTCCATAGAAGTTGAGTCTAGGGTAACTCTAGGAATGAATGGTTCTGCAGCCACAAGGAAAATTTTGCGGACTGCGGAATTTCCATTACGGCCACAAAACAGCTACTTTACTGTCTTTAGAGAAGTGTAATATTTGTGATTCAATGTGCGGCTGCAAGACAAAATGTGCGGTCCGCAGAAAATATGTTGCAGCCGCACATCAGCCAATTCTCTGTCATCAGAGAGTTGGACTATTTGTGGTTTATGAGTTGCGGCCGCAATGAAAAATGTGCGGAACGCACTTCACATTTGCGGCCGCAAGAGAAAATTATACGGCCCGCAAGGCCCATTTTGCGGCTGCAATGAAAAATGTGCGGACCGCAGATCCTTATCCTGCAAGCATGTTTCAATTGTGTTCCTCACTATGTCTTCTGGTGTGTCCTTACATTCATTGTATGTCTGAACTTGAATTGCAACTAACAATCGCCTTTGCTTGGTACAAAAAATGGTTCGATCTAGAGGCAGAGGCGACACTTCGAAAGGAAGGGGTGACCCTTCTTGGGGACGAGGGAAGAGACCCTTATCTAGTGCCCAACAGCATGAAATCACAAAGAAACATACAAGCGGCAGAGGGAGAGGTGCAGACCTTTCTGAGACCAGTTCTTATATCCCATCTAGGAAAGCATCAGAGGGAAACTCAGTCGTTGTACATGAGCAGCCGGCTGTCCAGTCAAGGCCGCCAGGGAGGTATCAAATCAGGGACGAGTCGTCCACGTCTCACAGCACTTCCGAGGGGTCAAAAAGTGCTAGTCAGGCTTCTGAGCCATCTACTATACTTGCCCCTGAGGCACCAGAGACATCAGTCCAGGACATCCCCGATGATGGCAGAGGGGGAGATGCTACAGTTGCCGACTTTGAAAGGTCAAAGAAGAAAGAGGTATGGGAAGACAGGTTTGTCAACTTGGCCGCCTTCTTAAGCTTCCGTGAATGGTGGCCAGTGAGGTCTCTCACTTTTGAGCGACAGTTTCAGTTGAAAGATCAGGAGAGGTATAACCCTTCAGTATTGAGACAGTTTAAAGAACGCAAATGGTGGATGTGGTTTACCCAGAGCGTGGTAGATGCTAAGGAGTACCTTGACCGGGAATTCTACGCCAATGTATCAAGAAAGGGACAAATGTGACAAAAGGGGTGGCAAACCTTTGTATGCATCAGACTGGACCTATGTCAGAATAAGACCTATCTCCCGATTCCTTGGGCAGTTCTAGTTGCTTCTATCATGGCCGGGTACCCTATCAACGTGGGTTCCGTGATGTTGGCCAACATCTCTGTGATCGCTCGGCAAGCTGACACGTCCTACCAGTATCCCAACACTATTACAGAGTATCTCACGGATGCGAGGGTAGAGCTAGGGGAATTTGATACAAAGGTACGGGCAAAGAAGCCTTTCTTATGGTACTCACTGATGGATGCACACAACCCTAAGAGAAAAGGTCAGTCGTCTACCACTACAGGCCAGTATGATGAGCCATCGGTGGTAGTTGCAGAGGCAGTTGATATTCCATCCACTTCGGTCGAGCCTTCATCAAGTACCGCAGCTATGCCTCCACCACTATCTTCAGTTCCTACTGCAGTTCCTGCCACATTTTCCACCTCGGCTTTGAAGCCGGTGCCCATACCTATTGCTCCACTTTCTGCGTTGTGAGTCTCTCATACATTGGCGAGCCTCAACAACTGGATACAGACAGCCACTGCAAAGCTGTCTGACTTATCCAGTACTATTGCAGCACATTCTTATATTCAGGCACCTCAGGTTCCCCCGATAGTTGAGGAGACACTGAAGAAGCTCCTATAGAACTAGAACACCATCATGGCTACCCTGGTTCAGCACAGGTCAGTGATCGAAGAGCTAGGCAAAGAAGTCAAGAAAATGAGAAAGTCCCAGGCCGGTAAGAAATCAGTGGACAAGCTCCAAAGACAGGTTACAAAGACTGCTGCGATCGGAGATATCCCTTTTGACATGCTAATTGACCCACACCCTTCAGGCCCAGATCCTGCAGCACCATCAGCACTGGTAGCACCAGCTGGCCAGTCTGAGGAGCCAGACTTTGTTGCCGACACTGCCGAGGATGTTCACCAACCCAGTCACTCCTAGAGTTGAGGATAATGAGATCCAGTTGGAAGAGACTGAGGGTGGTGACATTGCTGGGGACATAAAGATGTCCAATGAGCCATAAGGAGTCTTCTTCACTCGTTCCCTTCCTTTACTCTTATTTTGTTAAGCATTGGGGACAATGATTATTTTTACTCAGGGGGTGGAGTTTATTTGATCTTATTTGATGATTCTGAGACATTTGGCTTGTAATAACTTGATACTATGTTCTTCTTCTTCTTCTCTCATTATGTATATATCTTCTTTTTCTCTCTCATTATGTATATTCGTTATGCTTTCGATAGTTTTTGCTTTGTAGCTTCTTTATGTTTGTTTTCTTATTAGCTAGTGTTTAATTTAGTAGCTTCTTTTTGAATTAGTAACTTCTTTTTTATGTTACAGTAGATAATAAGCCTTTGGTTTTCTTAATGTCACATTTCTTTCTAAAGGTAGTCATTGTGTGAACCAGGTGACTCGACCCAACAATGAATGGCGTGTCACGCCCCAACCTGGGGAGGCGTGGCTGGCACCCGGTGCCGTACTAACCCGAGCGAATCACTATGTAACTCATTTGTTTTTTCTTATGTAACTATCAAGGGCCAACATGGCCACAACTCATAATGTATAACTATAAGTGGACAAACGTTGTATCAATGAACCATCTTTCATAAACTATGAATACGTATGGGCCGTCAAGGCCTCTGACATACTGTACAAAATGAAACTCTGTCTACAAAGCCTCTAAGATTATTTGACATCAAATGGGATAGGGTACCGGCCTACCTATAAGTCTTTAGCAAAATTCTGACAAGATGACTCATAGACTCGGCTGCACTCCGAATGAGGTGGAGTCTTACCGATCCTTTGCTGAATGCCAATCTTGTCTACTATGAGGGTTCGTCAAACTGATTATCTATACCTGCAGGCATGCATGCAGCGTCCCCAACAAAAGGACGTCAGTACGAATAATATACTGAGTATGTAAGGCAGAACTGAAACATAACAATAAGACAACATTAATTAAAGACATATAAGAATCAACCTGAATCTCTGAAGTGCCACCGTATATGCATACTTATTATACTTATATATATAATGCTTCTCTTTGAGACTATTATCCATATCGTATGATGCATGACTGCCCAACTGATCAGTGATAACTACCCGACCGTCCGTAGCACGGTGGTAAATGCATAACTGCCCGACCGGCCGTAGCTCGGTGATAAATATGTAACTACCCAACCAGCCATAGCTCGGTGGTAAATGCATGACTGCCCGACCGGTCGTAGCTTGGTGGTAAATGAATATGCATAACTTCCCAACCGATGGTAAATAAGGATACATAACTGCCCAACCGGTGGTAACTGCCTGACCGGCCGTAGCACGGTGGTAAATGAATATGCATGAAGATGCGTGTCTTACTATATTATAAACATTAATATCTTTATCGTACGCCTCAATATAGACTTAGCAACATACTTAGACATGCTTGAATATCGCTTTACAGGAATGAATAACATGGACATCCTTAACAGCTAAGAGTAGAACCACTTATGGAATAGTATTACGTTTACGTATCCTTACTTGAATCATGCCAAAAGAATGAAGAATTAGCCTTAACATACCTGAGTCGATTCTCTTAAGAAAGATTACACTGTGCTCTCTTAAAATTGTAAATCCCGTTGCTATTACGCAGTATAGCTTCGTATAAAATTTTGTTGAAGTAAAATCACGTTTTTAAACATATATATTGTAGCTGGGCTTCTGGAGGAGCAATTCTTAGTCCTTCGCTTAGTATACCCACAAAGTTTGCAGCAAAGTAAACTCCCTTTCCAAACATATTTAGAATGGTTAACGTTACTATGCAAGGAAATCTTGGCTGAAAATTCTTATGGAAGCCTCACGTTACACAGCCATAGACATAACAACAATTGAGCAATGGAAGTACGGTAGTACAATTTGTACAAACCATTTGAAATTCAGAAAAGAGTGTTCCATCCTTTGTTAGGACTACACAATAAGACTATTTCTTGTTCTTGCTTCAACTTAAAAGGTTGTATACCAATACATGCCAAGCTGGTGAGATTTTATGGTTCATAATATGTGAAAGAAAAATCTCATAAACTTTCTTATATTATGTGTATAATTTAAAATATATTCTATAATAATATTAATTACTATATAAAATCATATTTTTTAAACTTTTTACAAAAATGTTCCATTCAATATAAATGCCATATCAAAATGTATCTAACGGTATCAAGGTTGTTAAACTTACAGGGTCTTATGGTCACATATCCTCTATAGAAAAGTACGGGATGTAACATGGCGTGACAACCTTCTTAAGAGAATGAGTCTGTTTTGTGTTTAGGTAATAATAGTAGTAGTAATGAATAAAAAGACCTAATTGAGTCATGCTCGAAGAATCAATCGTGCTTCATTTGGCACCAATACACTTAACTACGTGTTTATGGTTAAAAATAAGGTTTTTAAAAGAAATAGCTCTAGTTAGAGACTTTGTGACTCTTGTGTTGACTTTGGCAACCATCGAGTGATTTAATTGAACCATAGTGATTTTCAAACTTGAATGTGGTCGCTGTGGGCCCTCAACTCTGTCCTCTTTAACAATTCAGTTGCGTGAGAGGTGAGTTGCTTTGTTGTTAGTCTAAGTACCCGTGCGAATCAGGTATTTAGGTTAATTCTTCATTGTACCTCCGCCGGTTATTTTTAGTTTAAACGGTTAGGTGAACGACTATTTAGGTTAATTCTTCAAAAAAGAATCAGGGCTTTTACTATGCATGATTTTAAGTGAAAGTAGATCATACGGAGTAAAATATACATGAAAATATCCACAGTAAAAAGGATACATACCATTTTTGTTGATGGAGTCAAACAAAAAAGGAATAAGCCTTTGAGCAATATCATCAGAGAAATTGATGGGCTTAGACTTGGCTTCTTTGAGTTTATTTGTCAACTCTTTCAAATCTCCATACAGTAGCTTGTAAGGGTTTCCCTTAAGACCACTTAGTCTTAAGTATTTCTCCAATTTCTTTGGCCTAAACCATGCCCAATTCAATGCTCTCCATATATATACTACCACCAAAATTGTAACACAGACAACTGCTATCATCTTTAATTTCACTAGTGGGGTCTGGGGAGGGTAGTGTATACACAGAACTTACCCCTACCCTGGGGTTGAGAGGCTGTTTCCGATAGACCCTCGACTCCCTCCCTCCAAGAACTTACTCTTGGGGTGACTCGAACTCACAACCTCTTGGTTGGTTGGTTGGAAGTGGAAAGTGCTTACCACTAGAGCAACCCACTTCTCTCAGGTATACTCTTTTCTCTTGTAATAAATAGTATAAAAAGTTAAGAGTACCTGCTTTTCTGTAACATCGACGAGAAAATGAGGTAATTGATGAAATTGTACATAACGAATAAAGATGTTTCTCCCAATTGGTCAAATTTGTGGAGTTTTATAAGAGGATGGAAACACAAAATATATACTAGTGCATGAATGAGGGGCAAGACTTTTTCATGAATTTTCATCGGCATAGTTGGTAGTGACAATCAAAGACTAAAAATTAAGATAAATCGACACTTGATGGGCACTAGTCTAAGGATGAGACAGATATACGTCATACTTACATTTTACTGTGTTAAAGTTTTACGGGGCTAATGAATAAGGGGTCGTTTGGTAGGGTGTATAAGAATAGTACTGAATAACGCGTATTAGTAATGTTGTAATTAATTATCTTGAGATTATTTCTTATTGACTTTTTGGTTTGGTGTATTAAAACCAGTTCTGACTTTATACATGCTTATCCGTGTATTAGAATCATGGTGTTGCTAATACCATAGTTTGCTATGAATAAGAATAATAATGAATAGAGTGTATAACCAATACAAGTATTAGTCATATATAGGTTGAAAAACACTATCAAATAAGGAATTAATAATACTAAAGCTAATACATATATTATTTTCCCGAATACATCCTACCAAACGATCACCAAGTTAGCTTTCGTCCCATACAAAATGTTTTTTTGTAGATACTCCCATGCATTTAATCCAAAATGGTTAACTATTTTATTTTTACTTTTTTCTTTTGAATTCTATACACAATTATTAATATTTATTTGTATATTGCAATTTTTAAGAGTCCATTACTTAAATAGTCGCTCAACTATATGAAATTATCTAATAAAGTCATCTTTCTTTTATTTGTAACATAAAAGTCATTTAATTATGCTTATAGCACTCAAAAGGTCACTCAACCAGATTTCTCAAACTTTTGATTGTCAAATACATATTTTACTCTTTAAATTATTAACTTTTTTCTTTTTCTTTTTACTTTTTTAATATTATGATTTTTTTATCTACATTATGGACTTACCTATAGAATAAATAAATTTTATTAATATAATAAAAAAAACTTTCTAGCATATATAATGTCGGAATAATAATATAATTGAGCATAATATTCAAGAATATATATAATGTATTGTTATAAATACCTTTATTTTAATTAGTTAGTTTTTATATTACGTGCATGGAATATCTATTTTAAAACTTTTATTTTCTTTCATTCTGAATTATGTAAATAAATTTTTGAGATTTTGTTGTTAATATCAAAATTATTATTACGAACAAATTGTTTTTCTACTATGCTCAATATTTTTGTTATTCCAACATTATAAATGCTCAAATACTATTTTTATTTTTTATTTTTTATAAATAAAATTTATGAATTATATAGGTAAGTCCATAATATAAATTAAAAAGAGAAAAAATCACAATATTAAAAAGTTAAAAATAAAAAAATAAAAAGAAGAGAAACGTTGATAATTTGGAGGGTAAAATAGATTTTTGGCAATCATAAGTTTGAGAAATCTAGTTGAATGACCTTCCGACATAATTAAGTGACTTTGATGTTCAACGTTGCTAAAAAGATTGAGATGGAAAACATATGCTAAATTCATTCGATCGTTACCGTGGGATAATCCTGTCCCATATATTAATTTAGCTCCTTATACTTGTATTTACTATATGGAGTAAGTGTCTTGTTTCTTCTTTCTTGTGCAAACTATTGTCCTTCACCAAAATGTTAAACAGACAAGGAGAAATAGGAGATTTCTGCAATTGTTGAGATTTATGTTGAATATTTATTTAATTGTGTTTGTCATTTGCATCTAGTACAATCATATACGTATGTTTTATGAAAATGACTTATTAATTTACCTTGGTGAGCCAGGATACGCATATGATTTTCATTAAACATTCGTACGTATATGATTTTACAACAAGACACCCAAATCCTACATCTGATTTTCCTAATAGGTTATTTGGATTTTTTCCTTTTGACAAGACTGGATTTGGAATTTAATGTGATACTAGTAGTGGGCATAAAAAACATATTGCTCATTTGAAGGGTGGTGGTAACAGAAATTAAAGAGTTTCACTATATATATAAGGAAACGAGATATCAGGCCTTTTGCACATTGAATCCTAATTGTTCGTAATGTGTTCCTTTAGACTACTTACGATTTAACACTTTGAGATGTGGGCACGTATACTGACTTGCAAAGCTTGTATACTGACTTGCAAAGCTTAATGTGAGTGATATGCACAGTTCAATCTACTTATTGTTTTTTGAAATGTAGCTAAATGTTTGAGTTGCATCAATAGGAAGTACTATTCAAACTCTTCACAAGATTAGATGGAATGTTATCAAAAGCTAAACAAATACACCAACTAAAGGAAAGGAAAAAAATTTAAGAAGTGAACAATTCTGATAACATTAACCAAGCTGCAGTGTTTAAATTCGAAGAGCAACTTCAGCCATCACGCGACAATTTAGTATCGCTCATTCAAAGCATGGAGAATACAATGCCAATGATGTAAAATATAATTTTAAAGTTTGCGCATAAGCAGAGGAGCACCATACTGAGGATGAATAGTCACAACTGCAAATGGAGCATGTGTATAAGATGGGGATAGCTCAAAAGAGAATCGTTGAAGTATCATAGTTATTGCCGTTTTTGCTTCCAACATTGCAAAGTTCTGTCCAATGCAAATTCGAGGTCCCCCGCCAAATGGTATATATGAGACTTGTCCATTTGTTGCCTTTGACACACCTTCACTGAATCTTTCTGGTTTGAACTCCTTTGCATCTTCACCCCATATCTCCTTGTCATAATGTACCAAAACTGCAGGTATAAGGAGTACCACTCCATCTGGTAGATTTAGCTCTCCCAATTTCACTTCTTCTTTAGTCCTTCTACCAAATACAGGTAATGGTGGGAATAGCCTTAACGTTTCGTACAAGATCATGGTCACCTGTGAAAAAAGTATTGCATTTTTGGCAGTTGGATTAGAGGGTAGTTGGATAAGCTTTAACAAGCTTATAAGCATTTTTGGCTCCAATAGACCCTTGTGGTATGGCATTTTCCCGGACCCCGCGCATAGCGGGAGCTTAATGCATCGGGCTGCCCTACGTGTTGGAAAACACCAGAAGTATATATAATCCAAAAGCCATAAGTTGATTTCAGCTTATAAGCGCTTTTGGTTTGGCCAAAACTATGACTACTTTATCCCTAATATTTTTTATAATCCACTAAATACCTTCCCAAAACAAAGCAGTAACTCACAGTCCATTCCATTTCTGTAGTTTGTCCTTCTCATTGTAAAGATACTTTTTAATTTATACATTTTATAAGTATCTTTAAGGGAGTTTTAATAATTTTAACAAAAAATGATTATGAATACTTTTTTTTTACCAAACACATCAATTGTTTGTACTTCTATTCAAATGTATCAGTTATAAAATCGGTTTCAGCATATAAAAATATGGCCAAATACTTGTGCGGCCTTTTAAACTTGGCTTCAGTTTCCATTTTGACACTTCAACTAAGGCCGGTACCTATTGAACACTCCAACTTATTTGAAAGTGTACCTATTAAACACCTCACTTACTGCCAGTCAAAAAAATAAAGCGTGTGTTAGTCACATGCGGATGAGGTGGCAAAGTGACGAATGATACAAAGACACGTCGCATTTGGGTCCAAATAATCTTAAGAAAAAAAGAAATTTTATTTTCACATAAAATCCCCTCCCCCACCTAAGTAGTTCCATCGTCTCTTCGCCCTTCTCTTCCCAGTTCCTCCTCCTTCACCATTCATTGTCAGGTAATCCTCACCTATGTACAGATAAAAACTACTCAATCACTTTCGACCGTAGCTACCATCGACACTGTCTTCACCAAAAATGATGTTGATTTGATACTTGGACGAGGCAGAAAGATAAGATGACTCACTCAAATATACTGATGTTTTCCCCAAATCTATGATTCTCTTTCCCTTTGAGAACGTAAATGGATATCCCAAGCTTTTCTCAAATTTCTTGGGGTTTCCTCTCTTTTTTTCTTTTTTCTTTTCCTTTATGGGTTTTAATTATTTTACGAACAAAAATTTAAAATCTTATTTTTTGATTGAAATTTAAGAAAAATTCAAGTTCCAATGACTTTTATTGAGGGGAAGAATGTGAATTGTTTAAATCGTTGTGTGTACCTTTGATTCCTCTGTTTACGTTTGACGAAATTGAAGAATCTGAAAGGGAGGTTTTTTTGTCTCCTTTTTGTCCTTTTGTTTTTTTGTTTTTTTGAGCCCAGGGTCTTTCGGAAACAGCCTCTCTACTCCTTCGGGGTAGGGGTAAGGTCTGCGTACGCACTACCCTCCCCAAACTCCATTAGTGAGATTTTACTGGGTGGTTATTGTTGTTGTTGAAAGGGAGGTTTTTGTTCTGTGTTAATGGTGATTTTCTCTGTGTATGAGATTTTTTGGTGAAGGTGAGGTGAGACGATTGTCGAGTTTTGGTGAAGCTGTTGGTGCAACTGTATGTGTTTTGTGTTGTTGAAGATAGTTGTGATTTTTGTAAGGAAAGACAGAGACATTGAAGCTGGTGGTTATGGCATTTTGGGTTCACGCTACCGGTGGTTCACGGTGTTATGTCGTGGAGTTGGTGAGGTCATTTCAGGTAAAAAATATGTTTTCAAATAATTAAAAAAAGAAAAAAATATGGTTTTGGCATGAGGCTTTGGGAAAGTGAGAAACACTTGTGTTTGCCATGGCATACTTTGTGCTTAATAAGTACACTTTCAAATAAGGTAGAGTGCTCAACAGGTACTGGCCTTAGTTGAAGTGTCAAAATAGAAACTGGAGCCAAGTTTAAGGGGCCGCACAGGTATTTGGCCTAAAAATATTATTCAGCACTTGCTGCTTATAACTACTTTCAATTAGTACTCAAGCAAATCGGCCTCTTAGTTTGCTTGTCAACTTAGGGGGTTTGATAGGACAATATTGAGGGGACACGAAACATACTCTAGAAAAGACTAGAAGAGAAGTACTTACAATTTTAAGGCGATTTAGTCCTTCCAAATCTGGTTTATCATTTCCAAAGACCTGCAACACTTCCTCTCTGGCAAGTACTTGCCACTCTGGATGTAAACACAGCAAAATCATTGTCCAAACAAGCAACACTGAAGTGGTCTCTTGGCCAGCAAAATAGAATAACTTGCACTCTTCAATCACTTCTGATGCTGTCATTCCAAACTCTTTGCTTCCATGCAGTTCAATTTCTTCCAAATTGGATTCAAGTAATATGCCTAACAAGTCTTCATTATTAGTCTCCCCCGCTTTCATCGCCCTCAATCTTTTGTCAATGATACGCCTAATTGTTGTTTGAATTTCCTTTTCGATTTCCAGCATTCTCTTGTTCGTTTTAGTAGGCAGGAACCTATAAAAACAAATTTAAGCAAACAAGATAAGTCTTTTCGTAGAAAGGCATAGTAAGTTCAGTTCCTTTTGTATTAATTTGTTAAGAGTCAGATATTTCCTTTTTAATGACAAAGAAAGTTATGAAACGTGGAAATCTGAGAAGTAATTATTGTACCTTGATCCTGGTACATAAATTGAACGTCCTTTTTCCATTACATACTCAGCTTGTTCTTTCTGAAGTTCAAATACTATTCTTCCCTCTTGATAGCTACTCCCAAATGCTGTGCGAGAAATGACTTCACTGGTCATTACTTGAAGATCTGGCCATACGTCGAATTCGAATGACGTTTCCTTTGGAACAATCTCCTCCCATTTGCTTAGCATTTCACTACAACTCTGATAAAATGCTGGCAGCATATGCTGTACAAAACAAATGGAAAAGCCAGAGCTTGTTATAAATGGATAACTTCTTAAGGTTAGACATCTCAATATGCAATCTTAAGTCCAAGGCATTTGAAATTTACCATCTTCTCTAAATTTGGTACTCCCTCTATTTCAATTTATATGTCTTACTTTCCTTTTCAGTCTATTTAATAAAGAATGCCACTTTCTATATATAGTAGCCCTTAGCTTCCAATATCCGCCGTGGCATATTTAAGAACATAAGATTTAAAAGACATTTTTGTTCATTATACGCATCTTTTGTTTAAGACCACAAGATTCAAAGTTTTCTTTCTTTCTTGAACTTGCCCGTCAAAATAAATATAAAATGAAACAGAGAAAGTAATAAGAGAAAGAAGTATAACCTTTAACTTCTCCACATGGAAGGCAGGATTGATAATTTTTCTGTGTTTGGCCCATTTCTCTTCCTCAAGGTTTACAAGACTTTGAGCCAATAACTTGGTCAATGGATTGGGATGAGTTTGCTTTAGATAAACATAACTCTTTGTCAGAATCTCCTTTACATGTTCAGGAGCTGTGATCAACACTACTGGATATGGGCCTAGCCAGACAAAAGAAGTTTTACCTGCGAGTAATCATTTTTGGGTTAGAGAAAAATCCTTTTTTTTTACTATGCTGGAATTGGCACAAGAAATGTCTATATTTATCCACCATACATATTAATACATGACTTGATGACTTTCTTCCCTTTGGATGAGTCAAGACTTGGCCATTTCTGGTTTTTCACTGAAAACAGTAAAGGAAGAAACAAAAGAAAGAAACAGAGAAGGACATATGAATTAGGATATCTTCTTATATGTTACTCATGATTTAACGTCCTTTAATTACTGACAAACATTTGTATATGAGACCTTATATTATTATCCATATTTCTTTTATAGAGGGTGGGCATTTCAAGATTTTTCCCTCACGATTTCAATAGAACTTTTCATATTTACAAAGGGTGGATATAAAATGCAAAGATTATGTAGTCCATTCTCTGCTGCACTACGTGGATTCTAGGCAATACATAGAAAGAAGGGTAAAACAAGGGCTTTTGTTCCTTGAATTGGATTTATTTTATACTCACAGTATAAACTACTACTACGTTATTTAATCAACAGCAAACAGCAGATATAACAAGTATGGTTAGGTAGTTGAAAAAGAGGGCAAGTGACATGTTAGAATCAGTTAAAATACTCAATAACTCGATCAATCAACAAAGTTTCAATCTCAAATTAGTTGAGGACGTCTGTATAATCCCTATCCTTTACCCTATTCTCGGTAAGATAGTGTAATTTTGTTAACACTATTAGTATATACTCCATTTCTTCCATTTTATATGATACTTATTTTAAGACGGCTCCAAAAAAGAATGAGACCTTTTTATATTCGGAAGCTCTTCAAACTCGCCACTTTATCTTTAATGACATACTCTTATAGTCATAGAATTGTCATCGCATGTTTAAGACCAAAGTTCTAAGGTTACTTTTGTTATTTTTCAGAAATCTTTTCTTTCTTTCTTAAGTCGGGTGTGTGGAAATAATATGCAAAGAATACATTGTCCATTTCCCCGCTGCACTACATGGGATCTAGCAACTGCAGAGAAAGTAGCATGAAACAAAGGCATATGTTCATTAAATTAGACATACTTTGATGCATAAATAGTATAAAATATTTTATTATATACTATGTTATTTAAAAGCAAATCACAGATCTGTTCATAACAAGCACGGATAGGTAATTGAAAAGAGGGCAAGTAACATGTTAGAACCAGTTAAAATATTCTATTACATGATCAATCAACAATGCTTCAATCTCAAATTAGTTAAGAACAACCCCATGAATCCTTGTTCCATTCCATTCTATCATCGATAAGACAGTAACTATTAGTATACTAATAGATCCATTTTATACGAAACTCTTCCCTGTTTATTCTGTTTAGAAAAGATTAATACCTTTCTGCATACTTCTCAGTTCTCACTCTATCCTCAATGAAATGCTCTTATAGCCATAGAAATGTCATGACATATTTAAGACCACAAGTAGGGGCAGCTCAACCACATTAGGGGCCTAAAGCCAAAATTTAATGGGAGGCCTTAAACTTAAAAAGAAAATCTTAGATTATTAGAAGTCTATTTTTTTAGCTTTGTGAGATACAAAGTTATTTTTTGTTGATTTCTTCTAATTATTATTTTTCAATTGATAATATAGCTAATTCGTTTAATATTTCTTGAGACATTGTTGATCATGGGTAAGTCTAAATCATTTAACACTTTTAATTCAGAAAATAAGTCAAAATCGTCAATATTAGAGTGACTATTATGTTTTAAGGAATATTGAAGAACATACGCTTCAAATTGTTTAAATCTACTCAGAAGTGAAACTTGGCTTGGTTTACTATATATAAGAAGTAATCATCTTTTAAAAAAAATCTTCAAGAGACTTTGTGATTATCAACATTCTCATCAAATAAATCCAATTTCTACATTGCAGTGGTGGAAAATAATTTTTCTTTTTTGTTGAGCATAATGTAATGAGTAATAAGAACCTTCAAATCAATTAATGTTGTTCAACAGCAATAGTTGAGACATTGGCATAAGAAACAAAGGCATGAAAAATGAGAAAGGAACTGAATTTACTTACGATGGTGTCCGCACTCCCCATCTTACACTTTAAGTTAATGATAAAATTCAGGTCCAAAGGTTCCATATAGAACTCCGTAAAGTATGTTTATGTCTTTCTCAATCAGTATTTAGGGAAACAAAACTATAAGCCTATAACCTATTTTTGCTAATAATGCCCCCCACCACCACCAAATTTGGGGGCCTAAAGCATTAGTCTTACTGGCTTCACCTTCTAATGGTACTTTTGGTATGTACCAAATGACATATGTTCTTACAAACCCCGTGTTCAATCAAATATCGCTAGCTAAAATGAAAACTTGGAATATATGGCAAAACCTAATTACAAAGTTGTAGGGGATAGAGACCTCAGCGTAACGCCTTGGCAACATTCGATCAACCTAGAGGAAAACATAGGCAAGAAAGAAAAGTCAAGAAAGATTGTAGTGGATAATCAAAGAAATTAATAGGCTGAAGACAATTTTGGCCGGTGATGTGGATGGTAACGTAGTAATCCAAATCCATTACTGTATTTATGGCATAAATGGGAAATTTCGTCAAAATCAAACTGTACCATTCATTTATCAAGAGGCAATGGCCAGCCAACTAAGAATTCATAGTGTCTGTTTTCTTAAGTAATGATTTCAGTTTATTGAGAGCTTCCGTCTGCACTACCACTTTATATACTGTTAAGGGTGATATTTCGGATTTTCAACCAACAGGCAATTATCAAGGATGTCTCAATAAAATTCATGGCCTAAAGCCAAAGGGGCCTTTCTTTTTTCTTTTTCTTTTCGTTGTAGTTATCTTATAAAACATAATATTAATATTGACATTGGTTTATTTTTTTTTTTCTTTTTGTTTGTAGTGTAGTTATCTTACAAAATATAATATGGAGCATTAATATTTAGATAAGAAAATTCAAGTTAATAAGATATTACCCACGTATTTATAATGTGTTACCTTGGATCTTATTTTAAAAAATATTACTCCCTTCGTTTCAATTTATGTGAACCCATTTGACTGGGCACGGAGTTTAAGAAAAGAGAGAAGACTTTTGAACTTGTGGTGTAAAATAAGGCAATCTATTTTGTGTGGCTATAAATCATTGCATAAAGGTAAATTGTTTCCAAATAAGGAAAGGAGTCATTCTTTTTGGCACGGACTAAAAAAGAAATATGTTCACATAAATTGAAACGGAGGGAGTATTTACCAATATAAAGATTTAAGTAGCTTAATTTAAAGTTCTAAAATATTTCTATTATTAAAAAATAGATAGCCTTTCTTTCTACTTTTACGAGGAGTTTGTATTTTTTTTCTATAAATATCGCTAGCTAAAATGAAAACTTGGAATATATGGCAAAACCTAATTACAAAGTTGTAGGGGATAGAGACCTCAGCGTAACGCCTTGGCAACATTCGATCAACCTAGAGGAAAACATAGGCAAGAAAGAAAAGTCAAGAAAAATTGTAGTGGATAATCAAAGAAACTAATAGGCTGAAGATAATTTTGGCCGGTGATGTGGATGGTAACGTAGTAATCCAAATTCATTACTGTATTTATGGCATAAATGGGAAATTTCGTCAAAATCAAACTGTACCATTCATTTATCAAGAGGCAATGGCCAACCAACTAAGAATTCATAGTGTCTGTTTTCTTAAGTAATGATTTCAGTTTCTTGAGAGCTTCCGTCTGCACTACCACTTTATATACTTCATAGTGTCTGTTTTCTTAAGTAATGATTTCAGTTTCTTGAGAGCTTCCGTCTGCACTACCACTTTATATACTGATAAGGGTGATATTTCGGATTTTTAACCAACAGACAATTATCAAGGATGTCTCAATAAAATTCATGGCCTAAAGTCAAAGGGGCCTTTCTTTTTTCTTTTTCTTTTCGTTGTAGTTATCTTACAAAACATAATATTAATATTGATATTGGTTTATTTTTTTCTTTCTTTTTGTTTGTAGTGTAGTTATCTTACAAAATATAATATGGAGAATTAATATTTAGATAAGAAAATTCAAGTTAATAAGATATTACCCACGTATTTATAATGTGTTACCTTGGATCTTATTTTAAAAAATATTATTTACCAATATAAAGATTTAAGTAGCTTAATTTAAAGTTCTAAAATATTTCTATTATTAAAAAATAGATAGCCTTTCTTTCTACTTTTATGAGGAGTTTGTATTTTTTTTCTATAAACTTTAATATTGTCTAAGCGAAAATAAGATGAAAAATTCATAACTAAAAATATTTTTGGGGATCCAGAATTTAGGAGACCTAAAGCAAAGGCTTTACTAGCCTCATGCAATCTGAATGGCAAAGTATAAAATCATCAGTAGTTAACGGTAAAACCAAGCAATAGTCATTTCACAGCAAAATCAAACAGTTCACTCTGGCATTTTACCAAACAGGTAATAGGCATTTCACAACTCACTTTTTCAAATACAAAATGTTGAATCAAACAGCTCATTGAGACAACTCGATGTGTCTACCATGAAAGCAATGTAGGATAAAGATTACTTGTCATCTCGTCCACATAAATTACAACAGAAGTAACAAATTATTATTAAAAGATTAATACCAAATGACCAATTAAACCTAAACGGACGGAGACAAGAAAGAAGAGAAGGTTGTTGATTGGAGTGGTCATTGAAGCGTAACAAATGAGCGGAGAATTTGACTATTTGAGGGGAGGAGAGGAGGGAATAGTTAGACAACCGTTAGCTTTAAATGTTGGAGTAGATGTAGGATGCATCTGCTCACTTTGTTATAGTTGAAGGATGTTTTCTGTTCATAAGAATAAATAAAGGATGAAACTCAAGTTTATTGTATAATCTAGGGGCGGTTTTGATAAAATTTATTGAACAATGGGTCAAGCACAACGTCAACTTTTCAAGTATACAAAAAGGACCTGGGAAGAGCTCTTACATGTTCGTATTGGAATATATGACTTAAGAAATTAAAATTTCAGCTATCACTTCGATTCATGAGTTTAACTTTTAATATTTTTAGCATTAAATCTATTATATTTTTAAAGTTATAGTTCATATTTATTATTGTTATAATTTTAATTTTTAAATATAAATTTTTACTCTGCGTCCAAAATTATGAATTCAATTGAATTCGTCGGTAACACGCTACATCTATCCTTACACATGGATGTGTAAGGGTGATGATAACACCTCATTGATCATTACAAATTGTATATATCCATCTGATTATAGCAGAAATTCCATAAATTCATGAAATATTTATAAAAATATTAAAGACAGCAAATATTATCTTTCTCAAAGATATCGAAGTGCCTAAGAGACGTTCTTCCTTTTTACGGAGATCAAATACAACAAAATTGTATCCACAAAAATTCATCAATAAAATTATTTTTATTTAAAAGATTTTTTTGTTACAGCTGTATTAGAGAATCTCATCTCAATAGACTAATTTATAATCAGTAATGAGATGTATACTTAAAAAAAGATTGCGATGACTTTTTATCACTATTCTATTCATTATTCATTTCTTCTAATTATCTTCGCCACGATACCTTCATCACCTACCACTACTATTATCAACTTTCATCCCACCATTATCAACAACTTTCATCACTAGTTATTATTCATTATTTTATCGATCACCACACAATTACATCTGCTACTAATTATAACTGCATAGTCATCGCCGCTAGTCACTACTGCAAAAAATATCACCAATCACCGGTGCAGAACAACCACCACCTCACAACCAGGGGCGGAGCAACAGTGTTGGTTGCGGGTTCAAAAGATTTGGTCGAACCCAATAGCTTTTGTTCAAATCATGTATTTGGTTTAAGAAATTAATAAATATGGAGTACAAATTATTAATTTAGAACCAAATAACTTAAAATGATTATAATCTTGAAACCATCAAGTTCAAATCTCTGCTCACAACATCGTCAACTCTTCATTGCTACTAATATTAGAATGTGTTTCATCAAACATTTTTTTTTTTTTGCAACAGCATATAAATTTCATTTTTTTTCTATAATATTTTGTTGATATAATAATTAATTATAATTTTATTTAACTTTTATATTTATTATATTCTTAAATAAATAAAAATAAGTGGGAAACATAAAAAATTGTGAGAGATCGAGAAAAAGAAACGTACCATTTTTATTGATGGCGTTGAGGAAAAAAGGGATGAGCCTTTGAGCAATATCATCAGAGAAATTGATGGGCTTAGACTTGGCTTCTATTATGCTTTTTGTCAGTTCGTTTAGATCTCCATAGAGTAGCTTGTAAGGATTTCCCTTAAGACCCCTCTGTCTTAAGCATTTCTCCAATTTCTTTGGCCTAAACCAAACCCAATTCAACACTTTCCATGTATATACCAGAAAAATTGCAACACTGACTACTGCTATTGTGTTGCACAGCATCTCCACCCTCAGAAGTGACAACTAAGCTTCTCTCAGCTCCTTCCTCTGAGAGTATATACAAAGAAAGTCAAAGGAATCTTTCTTTAAATTTTTTAAATAAGATTTATATATTTAAAAATTACATAAAATATTACTCCATATAAGTTACAATACTTAATAATTCAAAGTATTTTACAAAGCCGTAGTTAAGAAAAACTTCATTGACTCTTGACATAGTAATAGTGCTTAATTCATAGAGTGTAATACATAATACATGGAGTATTTTGGACGCAATATCTTGTCTGTTTGATTTTCACTTAGTTATCTCTCATACAGCGTAGAGGTAATTGGGAGTTAAAATGGGCTTCGAGAGACATTATACATTTATATTTCATATCAATAAATATAACTTTGTATACTGTCAAAACCGGTTTTGCCCTTCATATAATTAGTCGAGATTGGAACATAATGGACCGAGGGTCGTCATCATAATATTGAGATGAGATCTGAAGCCAGGTTATCGAGCTCAAGATTCAGGGACAGATCAATACCGAGCTCGAAGTCAATATCGAGCTCGAGTCCAAATCGAACTATGATGCGAAGTGGTGTTATCGAACTCGAGATCCAGATCAGTCGATACCGAGCTCAACACAATATCGAGCTCGAGTCAATATTGAGTTCGAGATCCAGAGATCGACCAAGTTCCAAAACTGACCAAGATCGAGCTAAGAAACAAAGAGCCGTTGTAGCCGCACCAAGGGAGAGAATCTCGGCGGAGATTAAAAAAAATTAATTAACTAATTTATCATGAGATCCCCACTATGTATTTTTAATTATATCTAAAGTAGGATCCCTCCACTATATGAAGAGTGGCTATCATTTCTGTAAAGGACACGTTGAACATTGAGACATGAATACACTCTCACATTTCAAAGATTATTGATATTTACACAGAAGGATAGTAGAGATTATTCGTTTTTAGGCTTTAGACATTGATTCATCTTGGTTGTTTATAAATCATTCTCCACTCGATTTGGTTTGTATTTTATTATTTTTTACAGTCAATATTCGATATGTTTCTACTTACTTTTCCAATTTGTACCAAGTTATACCACGTATCTTTAGAACTACATGTAAATTCAACTCTATCCATTTTCGGGTAAACAGTTTGGCGCCCACCGTGGGCTAAGGATAATAGTGGTTATTTGGTACGAATCTCTGTGAAACACACTATTTTACGCTTGTCCTTGGAAGTGTTTTTGATTTCAGACTGAAAACGACGAATTCTCAATTAATGGCCCTACCTATCAACAACGAAGCTGGCCTACAAGATGAGAACAACAACTTGACGCTCCGGGATGAAAGGCCACTCGTCGATGCCGCTGGAGCTCGGGTCGAAGTGCCAATAGACATTAATTCACATGTGGCCATCGAGGCAAACCAACGCTCCGACCTTGAAAATAGCATTCATGGTGGAACTCGATCTGCAGCTCGAAATACCCAAAACGTTGAGGAAAACGGAATCAGCTTGCGTATGATTTTCAAAATATTACAAGCTCAACAGGTAGCGATAGCTCAGTTGCAGAGCCAAACCCAGGCACCGAGCAGGCCGAAGCCCAATCCATCCCGAGAAGTCACCCACAGAACGGGGCCAGCTGTAGTAAGGTCAAATGAGTAAGAATCGGGGACTAATCCCGAAATTGTTAAGATACTCGAGAAACTGACGAAACGAATAGAGTCAGGAGAAAGGAGGATTAAAGCAAACGACAAAAAAGTAGAAACGTATAACTTCAGGGTTGATCAGATCCCGGGGGCACCACCAGTATTGAAAGGCTTGGATACCAAAATATTCGTACAATATCCCTTCCCCCGAGTGCGGCTCCGAAATCGATTCCCAAGAAGTTCCGCATGCCCGAAATTCCTAAATATAATGGAACGACCGACCCAACGAATACGTCACCTCTTATACATGTGCCATTAAAGGGAACGATCTAGAAAACGACGAGATCGAATCTGTATTATTGAAAAAAATTGGTGAAACCATTTCAAAGGGAGAAATGATATGGTATCATAATTTATCACCTAACTTAATCGATTCTTTTACTATGCTTGCAGATTCTTTCGTAAAAGCACATGCTGGAGCCATAAGTATCATAAATGAATGAAGCTCGATGGCTTCACGATGGTTGAAGCAGAACCTGATCGAGTACCCAACTGTTACCTGGGCCGATGTACACAATCGGTATCAATCAAAAATTAGAGTCGAAGATGACCAGTTGGGTTCTGGGTCCGTTATTAAAAGGGACATCAATCGAGAACCAAGGACGATCAAGGACCGATACTGGCCGTATAGTGGAGATCATTGGGGGTAACGAACCAAGACGTAACCTCATACAAGGCGATAAAAGAAGTGATCGAGGCCAAAGGTCTCGGGAGCTGATGAAAAGGAATGGGTTCGACAGGCATACCAGACCTAAGGAAGCACCACGGTTATCAGAATATAACTTCAACATCAATACATCTGCCATCGTGTCGGCTATCAGACGCATCAAAGATACTAAATGGCCTCGACCTCTGCAGACCAACCCAGCCCAAAGGAATCCCAATCAAATATGCGAATATCATGGCACTCATGGCCACAGAACGGAAGATTGCAGGCAACTGAGAGAGGAGATAGCCCGGTTATTCAATAAAGGGAACCTTCGAGAATTTTTAAGTGACCGGGCCAAAAACCATTTCAAAAACAGGGATTTTAGTAGACAAAACGAACAAGAAGAGCCACAACAACTCATCCACATGATCATCGGTGGGATCAATATCCCCCAGGGGTCAGTGCTTAAACGCACTAAGATGTTGATTGTAAGAGAGAAGCGATCTCGGACTCAGGATTATGCACCCATAGAAACTTTGTCCTTTAATGATGAAGACGCAGAATGAGTCATGCAACCCTACAACGACGAACTGGTAATATATGTACTTATGAATAAAACTCAAGTTAAGCGTGTGTTAATTGATCCAGGTAGTTCGGCCAACATTATTAGATTGAAGGTCGTGGAGCAGCTCGATCTACAGGACCAGGTCATGCCAGCAACCCTGGTTCTAAACGGATTCAATATGGCATGTGAAACTACTAAGGGCGAGATAATTCTGCCAATAAACATGGCCAGAACCATCCAAGAAATGAAGTTTCACGTAATCGAAGGTGAAATGAGGTATAACGCCCTTTTTGGAAGACCGTGGATCCACAATATGAGAGATGTACCCTCGACCCTCCATCAGGTTCTGAAATTCCCAACATCAGATGGGGTCAAAAAGGTCTGCGGAGAGCAACCCGCCGCAAAAGAAATGCTTGTCATCGATGAAGTAATTCTGATATCTTCACTATCATCGACAAAAGGATCGGATTCGAAGGGGGAACGGGATACCAAATAGCAATCACAAATGTCAGCCTCGACCCAACTAGAGAATCAGAAAACTGATGAAGATGATGAACATGGGGTCCCTCGATCCTTCGGGGTCCCCGATGATTCCGACGCTACCCAATCAATGGTCGAAGAACTGGAGCAAATCACGTTAATCAAACATCTGCCCGAACGAAAGGTATACCTGGGCACGGGGTTAGATCCCGAGCTCACGAAAAAGCTTATTCAATTTCTTATAGCTAACATGAACTGTTTCGCTTGGTCCTATCTTGACATGACAGGGATTCCACCAGGAATCACCACTCATAGACTAAGCTTGGACCCAAAATTCCATCCGGTAAAACAAAAAAGAAGGCCCTAGTCTGAGGTCAAACATGCCTTCATCAAAGACGAGGTAACCAAACTTCTTAAAATAGGATCTATTCGGGAAGTAAAATACACCGAATGGCTAGAAAATATGGTGGCAGTCCCTAAAAAAGGGAACAAACTTAGAATGTGTATAGATTATAAAGACCTGGATAAAGCATGCCCTAAGGTTTCTTTTCCTTTGTCTAATATCGATCGTATGATCGATGCCACGGCCGGCCACGAGACTCTCAGCTTTCTCGATGCCTATTCCGAGTACAACCAAATACAGATGAACCCGGAGGATCAGGAAAAGACCTCGTTTATCACAAGTACGGTACCTACTGTTATAATGTAATGTCATTCGATCTAAAAAATGCTGGTGCAACTTATCAACGCCTAGTAAACCGAATGTTCGAAAAGAAAATAGGAAAATCAATGGAAGTTTATATTGATGACATGTTAGTTAAATCCCTGCGAGAAGAGGACTATTTAAAGCATTTGCAGGAAACTTTCGACATACTGAGGGAGTACAATATGAAGCTCAACCCCGAAAAGTGTGCATTCGGGGTTGGCTCGGGCAACTTTTTTGGTTTCATGGTGTCCAATCAAGGAATCAAGATTAACCCCGATAAAATCAAAGCTATCGAGGACATCACAGTGGTAGATAATGTAAAGGTCGTACAGAGGCTAACGGGATAGATAGCTGCCTTAGGACGATTCATTTCGAGATCCTCAGATAGGAGCCACCAATTTTTCTCTCTGCTTAAGAAGAAAAGCAATTTTGCATGGACATCGGAATGTCAGCAGGCTTTGGAAGAACTAAAATGGTATTTATCGAGCCCACCATTGCTTCATACCCCGAAGATAGACGAATAGCTTTATCTGTATTTAGCTGTCTCGGAGATAGCGGTAAGTGGAGTCCTAATTCGAGAAGAACGAAGTACGCAATTCCCTATTTATTATGTCAGTCGAACTTTAGGCGAGGCTGAAACTAGATATCCATACTTAGAAAAATTAGCGCTTACTTTAATAAGCGCCTCTAGGAAACTAAAACCATATATCCAGTGCCATTTGATACATGTTGTAACAACTTATTCTCTTCAAAATATTTTGCACAAACCCGAGCTTTCAGGTCGATTGGCCAAATGGGCCATAGAAATCAGCGGGTACGACATCGAGTATCGACCCCGAACCGCTATCAAATCTCAAATCTTAGCGGATTTCGTGGTTGACTTTATGTCGGCCTTCATACTCGAGATTGAAAAGGAACTACTGATAAAATCGGGTACCCCTTCGGGAGTCTGGACCCTCTTTACAGATGGTGCCTCAAACGCGAAGGGGTCCAGACTGGGCATCGTACTAAAATAACCCACAGGTAATGTAGTTAGACAGTCTATCAGAACTATAAAATTGACTAACAATGAAGTCGAGTATGAGGCCGTGATTGCAGGTCTAGAACTAGCTAGAATCTTGGGAGCTGAAGTCGTAGAGGCTAAGTGTGATTCCCTTCTAGTGGTAAACCAAGATAATAGGACTTTTGAAGTCTGAGAAGATCGAATGCAGAGGTACTTGGATAAACTACAGGTGACTCTACATCGATTTAAGGAATGGACTTTGCAACATGTACCCCGAGAACAGAACAACGAGGCCGACGCTCTTGCAAACTTAGGTTTGTCGGTCGAAGATGATGAACTCAGCTCGGGGACTGTCGTACAACTCATAAGATCGGTGATCGAAGAAGGGCACGCCGAAATAAACTCCACAAGTTTAACCTGGGATTGGAGAAACAAATATATAGAGTACTTCAAGAACGGGAAGCTTCCATCAGATCCAAAAGAAACGAGGGCTCTGCGCACAAAAGCAACACAATTCACCTTGTCCAAAGAAGTAACACAATTTAGGAGGATGTTCGATGGACTACTGGCAATATGTTTGGGGCTGGGAGAACCGACTACATCCTACGTGAGATTTACGAGGGAACTTGTGGAAATCATTCTGGTGCCGATCCGTTGGTCCACAAAATAATCAGAGCAGGATATTATTAGATCGATAAGGACAAGGATGCGAGGTAGTTCGTTCAAAAATTTGACAAGTGTCAAAGGTATGCGCCAATGATTCATCAACTCGGGGAACTTCTCCACTCGGTCTTATCTCCATGGCCTTTCATGAAATGAGGGATGGACATCGTTGGCCCCCTCCCATCGGCCCAAGGTAAGGCTTAATTTATTTTGTTTATGACTAATTATTTCTCTAAATGGGTTAAAGCACAGGCTTTCGAGAAAGTGAGAGAAAAGGAAGTGATAGACTTCATTTGGGACCACATCATATGCCGATTTGGGATGCCATCCGAGATTGTATGTGATAATGGAAAGCAATTCATCGGCAGCAAAGTAACTAAATTTCTCGAGGATCACAAAATCAAAAGGATCCTATCAACACCTTATCATCCCAGCGGGAACGGACATGCCGAATCGACCAACAAAACCATCATCCAAAATCTTAAGAAAAGACTAACCGACGCTAAAGGAAAATGGAGAGAAATAATACCCGAAGTCCTATGGGCATACCGCACAATATCGAAATACAGTACCCGAGCAACACCATTCTTGTTGGTTTATGGCGCCGAAGCTCTTATCTCGGCGGAGGTCGGAGAACCTAGCATCAGGTTTCGATATGCGACAAATGAGTCGAATAACGAGACCATGAACACGAGCCTAGAATTATTGGATGAAAAACGATAAGCCGCTCTCGTCCGATTGGCTGCCCAAAAACAGCGGATCGAAAGATACTATAATCGAAGAACCAACCTTTGTCATTTTAAAATCAGGGACTTGGTGCTAAGGAAAGTCACCCTCAATACCCGAAATCTGAATGAAGGAAAACTGGGTCCGAACTGGGAAGGACCATATCAGGTTCTCGAAATCATCGAAAAAGGATCCTACAAGCTCGGTGTGATAAATGGCAAACAACTACCAAGCAATTGGAATGTGTCGCACCTAAAACGATACTAATGCTAAGGTACGACCCTCCCATGTTCATTTATATTTCAAAACTAACACTTGCAGGTGTTCGACTAGAAACAGGGATGGATTATTCAACTCGAAGCCTTTAGGCCTAAAAGCACGCATTGCATTCTTTTTCCCTTAGACCGGTTTTGTTCCAAATGGGTTTTTCGGCAAGGTTTTTAATGAGGCAACCATTGATCGTGCTAACTTAGAACAATTCAACAGTATCCGAGGCCTCTTTACAATTAACCTCGAATACTGGGGGGCATTGCCCTCGAATAAGTCAAGTTCGATGCAAGAAAGTCACTTCATGTCAAACAGGGTCTCGATAGGAAAACGTGTAAGGGCCAAATGGTCAAATGAACCATGCCCGCGTAGTTTGCTCGATCCCTGGCACAAAACATAAATACATGTATAATAACTTATAAAGAGAAATTTCTTCTTTACCGATATCTCATATCTCAGAAAGATCTTTCTTTTTCATGTTCAAACAGGCTTAAGGGCCGACCATGACCGGAGTTTGAAAACTTACCCCATAAATCGGGGACTGCTAACTGAAAAATCAACGAGATCGAGCTCCATAAAGCCTAAGGGCTACATTATTTTGAGTTCAGGCAAACACTCACTCGACCATAAAGCCCAAGGGCTACTCATTATTTCGAGTTTGAGAAAACACTCACTCGACCATAAAGCCTAAGGGCTACATTACTTCGAGTTCGAGCAAACACTCACTCGACCATAAAGCCTAAGGGCTATTTTCATTTTGAGTTCGAGCAAACACTCACTCGACCATAAAGCCTAAGGGCTATTTTCATTTAAGGGCTACTCTTAATTCGAGTTCGAGCAAACACTCACTTGACCATAAAGCCTAAGGGCTACATTACTTCGAGTTCGAGCAAACACTCACTCAACCATAAAGCCTAAGGGTTAAATTACTTCGATTTCGAGCAAATACTCACTCGACCATAAAGCCTAAGGGCTGTTTTCATTTCGAGTTCGAGCAAACACTCACTCGACCATAAAGCCTAAGGGCTACTCTTAATTCGAGCAAACGCTCACTCGACTATTAAGCCTAAGGGCTACTCTTAATGCGAGTTCAAGCAAATACTCACTCGATAACAAATCCTAAGGGCTACATTACTTCGAGTTCGAGCAAATGCTCACTCGGCCATTAAGCCTGAGGGCTATATTAATTCGAGTTCGAACAAACACCCACTCGACTATTAAGCCTAAGGGCTACATTAGCTCGAGTTCGAGCAAACACTCACTTGACCATTAAGCCTAAGGGCTACATTAATCCGAGTTCGAGCAAACACTCACTCGACCATTAAGCCTAAGGGCTTCATTAATTCGAGTTCGAGTAAACACTCAATCAACCATTAAGCCTAAGGGCTAAATTAGCTAGAGTTCGAGCAAACACTCACTCGACCATTAATCCTAAGGGCTACATTAATTTGAGTTCAAGCAAACACTCACTCGGCCATTAAGCCTAAGGGCTATATTAATTCGAGTTCGAGCAAACACTCACTCGATCATTAAGCCTAAGGGCTATATTAATTCGAGTTCGAGAAAACACTCACTCGACCATTAAGCCTAAGGGCTACATTAATTCGAGTTCGAGCAAACACTCACTCGACCATTAAGCCTAAGGGCTACATTAATTCGAGTTCGAGCAAACACTCACTCGACCATTAAGCCTAAGGACTACATTAATTCGAGTTCAAGCAAACACTCACTCGACCATTAAGCCTAAGGGCTAAATTAATTCGAGTTTGAACAAAAACTCACTCGACCATTAAGCCTAGGGGCTACATTAGCTCGAGTTCGAGCAAACACTCACTCGACCATTAAGCCTAAGGGCTACATTAATTCGAGTTCGAGTAAACACTCACTCGACCATTAAGCCTAAGGGCTATATTAATTCGAGTTCGAGCAAACACTCACTCGACCATTAAACCTAAGGGCTACATTAATTCGAGTCTGAGAAATCATTCTCACTCGAACACAAAGCCCGAAGGCTACAGTGATTCAAATTCGAACTATCGCCCCGAATCGGAGACTACATATCAAGCTTAAAAGGCTATTTTGCTTCAAAGGGAAAAGTTTTATATACAAATCTTGTACAAAGGCAACTCGGCCCGAAGGAAGTTCTTTACAAAGATCGAAAGCAACCTCAAAAGAAATAACAACAACTACCTAAGGTCCTAAATGGCTTGATCTTCATCGGAGGCCGCGTTCTCGGCATCTTCCCCACCTTCAGATTTGCTCGAGCTATCGGATTCTTCCTCAGGGAAGGCCAGCATTCGAGCCTTGTTTTCCTCTGCCTTGGCAATTTCAATCTCGACCCCAACATCAAAGCCCTGAGCACTGACCTCCTCGAGTGCTTCTCTCTGAGCCTGCCATTTAGCGTGCTCGACCATGCTCTTGGCTTTGGCTTGGTTGACCTCAACATCGATCCTGAACTGGCCCACTTTAGCATCAGCTCTTTTATTGGCCTCGATCACCTCAGATCTGGACACTTCAAGTTCATCAGCCAAGCTTGCTTTATCAGAAATAGCCAAATCTAACCGATGTTGAAGCTCCTTCATCCTCTTGATCAGCCCCGAGGCATTTTCTTTTGCAGATCAAAGTTGGGCCTCAGACAACTCCAACTGAGCTTGAACGACTTCCTTTTTCGAGGCAAGGATATACATATTCCTTTTAAATTCTTCTGCCTCAGCCAGTAGCCCATCTACGTGTGAGTTAAGCTATCCGATCTACTCGATCCTCTGCCGAACCTACAGAATCAGATCATTAGTAGTTATCTCCAATTCATTTTCACTATCATGGTCAGAATACCTGCTCAGCCATCTCCTCGTAATCTTCCCGAGCTGCTGTCAAATCTGCTCAAAGTTTCTCACTAAGAAGCTTGTAAGAGTCACTCTTCTCAGTGAGGTTTCGAACCTCAGCCTCGTGCTCCTCTCGGACTCGGAGGAAGGCCTCGTGATGCAGCACCGAAGCCTACAAACATAGGAAAATGTTAGAATTAGCTGCATATCTAAATATAAGAGAAATAACAAATATTCCATCGAAGTTACCTGATTCAGAGCATGCTGGGCCTCGTTGAAAAAAGGCAGGCGGGTCCTACCGCATTCATCACTGATTGATCCTCTTCGGTCACCAAGGACCGAAGGTAACTGGAAACCCTCACGGGGGAGGGGGGGGGGGAGAAAATTAGGGTATCTTCCGGGATGGAGAGCACTACCCTCCGCCTACGATCGGGATCAATACTCGGGGCCGGGAATCGTTCTACCAGTTTCAAAACTGATGAAGACCCTGCGGAGCCCGACCATGATGCTTTCTTTGGTATTGGTAATCCGCCAAACCAGATAACCTCCTCCGAGGCAGCTGACTCGATCCCATCCAGAAAACCGTGGATATCAGTCGGCTCCTGAATGCTCTCGTAGGATCGACCTTCCAACATGCTGGCCTCACGGATCATAACATTCGATATCTGAGGGGATCCAGTAATATTAACTATCCTGAGCTTGTCCCTCGAAATATCTTCTGCCCGAGATGTCCTGCCCTCGGTCTCTCCCTAAACCATCTCAGCTCGAGATCGAATATTTTCAGCTTTTCCTTGTTCGAGAATCACGGCCAGAACTCCCGTGTTAACCTCCACTGATTCGGAGGATTGTTGTATCATAACATTGGCCCATACACAGGCTAACTCCTCCTCCCCCTCTTCTTCTTCTTCTTCTTCTTCTTCTTCTTCTTCTTCTTCTTCTTCTTCTTCTTCTTCTTCTTCTTCTTCTTCTTCTTCTTCTTGCTCGTCCCTTAATTGGCGGATCGAGTCCAGAGGCATGATATCAGAGCCCCCCTTTGGTTTGCGAGTTCTCTTCACCGAGTTTTTCTTGTCCGAGACTGGAGAACTCTGTGCATCTTTTCTTTTCCTCTCTTTAACCTGCTTCGAGGCAGGGGCCTCAGAACAACATCTTTCTCGAGCCCTACAAAAGAAAAAAGGAGGGTATGTAAGTGAAGAAGATCGAGATACAAACAGAATTGAGAAAGAGACTTACCGTGGCTATGGGCCTCCCATCGACCCTTTGATAGCTCCACCCAAGCATGCTCAGAGTACGATCTCTGCAGCACGAAACCTTCAACCTATTGCTTAAGGTCCGGGATCAGTTCCGGCATCTGTGCCACATCTGTAACAGAAAAGAAAGAGTGGATCAAGAGAATAAAAGACGGCCCCATATTAAAATGTTGGAAAGGAAGTAAATACTCACGGCTCATATTCCATTTCTCAGAAAACGGCATATCGGCGACAGAAATTAGGTCCGAGGTTTTGACTCGAACAAACCAGCCTATCTAACCTCGATCTCGAGTTTCATCTATACTTGAGAATAGCACTTTAGTGGCTCGGCAAGCTAACTTGATCAGCCCTCCTCGATAGAGTCGGGGACTATATAGGCACGTAAGGTGATCGAGGGTGAATAGACACCCCTCGATTTTGCTTGAGAAGAATCACTATTCTCCAAAACGAAGGATTAATCTGGCCAAGGGTCACATCGTATCTTTTACAAAAAGCGACGATAACGGGATCTAATGGACCCAACGTGAAAGGGTAAGTATAAACACTTAAGAATCCTTCCACGTGGGTAGTAATTGATTCTTCGGGCGATGGAACTACCACGTTTTTGTCACCCTAGTTACATTCTTTTTTTTACCTTTTCTAGAATGTTCTCGGTGATTGAACACTAGTACCTCGAGACCAGCTCACATCGGCCCGGTACCGAAGAGGGTTTTTCGACTTTGAAATCAATGACAGTCGAGCACCCTACCGGAGCGAACTCCTCGGGGCAGGGCTCCGCCATATCCTCGCTGCTGGTAGGCCGCGATGAAGAAACGACCTCTTTCTGCGACACCGTTTTGGAAATTTTCGCCATTGATGAATATAGGAAAATAGAATTGGGTTTGTTTGTGATGTAAAGTATATGAAGCAGAAGGATTTTTGAAGAAGATACGAGAGTAGAGGAAATTTTTTTTAGTAAAAAGTTTGAATATTTATAGGCCTGATGATGACGGTTCAGAACCGGTAGTGGCAAACCAATGACTGACAAATATTTACTGTCTTGGTAACTGGACCGAATGGACGTTTGTTGCATACGTCATAATCGGGCTCATCGCTTATATCATTACCCACCTAGTTGGAATTCGAAAACTCATGTCGTTTCTCGCCGCATTCCTCCCTAGAAACGAGAGGACTATCTGTATACGGTCAAAACCGATTTTGCCCTTCGTGTAATTAGTCGAGATTGGAACATGATGGACCTAGGGTCGTCATCATAATATTGAGATGAGATCTGAAGCCAGGTTATCGAGCTCAAGATTCAGGGACCGATTAATACCGAACTCGAAGTTAATATCGAGCTCGAGTCCAAATCGAACTATGATATGAAGTGGTGTTATCAAACACGAGATCCAGATCAGTCGATACCGAGCTCAACACAATATCGAGCTTGAGTCAATATCGAGTTCGAGATCCAGAGATCGACCAAGTTCCAAGACCGACCAAGATTGAGCTAAGAAACAAAGAGCCGTTGTAGCCGCACCAAGAGAGAGAATCTCGGCGGGAATTAAGAAGAAACTAATTAACTAATCTATCGTGGGATCCCACTATGTATTTTTAATTATATCCAAAGTAGGATCCCTCCACTATATGAAGAGTGGCTACCATTTCTGTAAAGGACACGTTGAACATTGAGACATGAATACACTCTCACATTTCAAAGATTATTGATATTTACACAGAAGGATAGTAGAGATTATTCGTTTTTGGCCTTTGGACATTGATTCATCTTGCTTATTTATAAATCATTCTCTACTCGATTTGGTTTATATTTCATTCTTTTTTACAGTCAATATTCGATATTTTTTACTTACTTTTCCAATTTGTACCAAGTTATACCACGTATCCTTAGAACTACGTATAAATTCAACTCTATCTATTTTTCGGGTAAACAAACTTTTATAAAAATTACATAGATATTATTTACAAAAGTGTCTAAATTATTAAATGAAAATTTAAAAAGTCCAAATTCCTGAAAAAATGATGAACATTAATCACATTTATCTAACTCAATAAAAGAACCTTATTATTTATACTTTTGTTAGCAATAGATTTATCATGATAAAGTGATAGATTCAATCATTATCGTGATAAAGAGATTATACATACTAATAAACATCGTCGCTTCACTTAGGTCAATAGTGATGTGTTGTATATCTGTTAGCTACATATCCCTAATTTGATATTTATTTACGATTACATGTAATATCTATCTGCTAGATAGATTTATCGACACTATGAAAAATTACAAAACTCTATAACAACACTTTTAATTTGGAAAGTGTTTTATTAACATTTTGTAAAAAAGAATAGTTTGAAATAGCTAACATTTTTAATATTACCCACCTTAAATCTTTAATTTTTTGGCTAATTTGAAAATAATTATGAGCTCCTGAGTTTTGCTTTAAGTTTTTATCTCTTGAAAACTCGAAGTGGAAGAATTCTTATGTCACCTTAATTATTATTATTCCAAGTGAAATAACAATTCCTAAAATTATGTATTCTTTGTTATAAATATATTATATTATGGATGTTCATTTAGTACTCTGTTGTAAATAAGCTTCCTGAAGAAGCTTATCCATATGAGACTCCGCCGTAAATATGTTTATCTATTTAGTATTCTATTGGAAATAAGCCTCCTGAAGAAGCTTATCCTTTCGGTACTACGTTATGGATAAATATTACTAATGGTAGAAGATTATCTATATCTGGCACAACAGCTTAGAGTAGCAGCTTACAAGCATCTTACACAACAGCTTCCTTTCTTCTATAAATAGAGGAGAATTCAGTTCATTATGTACATAAGTTTGAAGTTTGAATAATATATCAGTTTCTCTCTATACTTGTCTTTACTTTACTGTCTTTATTTCATAACACGTTATCAGCACGAGACTCTGCCATCTCGAGAAAATACTTTGAAAGTATCAGAGGTACGAACTTTCTTTTTCTAAATAATGTCAAATCTTTCTAAACTTGAGTTTGTAGCCCTGGATATATCGGGCAAAAGCTACATGTCTTGGGTGCTTGATGCCGAAATTCATCTTGATGCGATGGGTCTGGAAGACACCATCAAAGATAAAAATCAGGCATCAAACCAAGACCGTGCCAAAGCAATGATATTCCTACGCCATCACCTTGATGAGGGCCTTAAAATAGAATATCTTACTGTTAAAGATCCAGTCATACTGTGGAATAATTTCAAAGATAGATATGACCACCTGAAGATGGCCGTTCTTCCACAGGCACGTTATGATTGGACTCATCTAAGGCTATAAGATTTTAAATCTATCAGTGAGTATAATTCTGTTATGTTCAGAATTATTTCCCAATTGAAACTATGTGGTGACAATATTACTCATCATGATATGTTGGAGAAAACTTTCACCACTTTTCATGCCTTGAATATGCTCCTGCAGCAGCAATATCGAGAGATGGGATTCAAAAAGTATTCTGAACTTATCTCACATCTTCTTGTAGCCAAGCAACATAATGGGCTATTAATGAAAAATCATGAAAGCCGACCTATTGGTTCTTGTCCATTCCCTGAAGTGAATGAGACGAACTTCCACCAACCTAAGCGTGGAAGAGGACGTTGCCCCAGTCGTGGTCATGGCCGTGGTCGGGGAGGAAACTCTAATCATGGTAATAACAATGCACCAAAGAACCCTCCTCACCACCAGCAGTGGAAAAGGAAGGAACAAAAGCATGAAGCGGTGCAAGCAGCAAAGCTAGAAAATGCATGCTATAGATGTGGAGAAAAAGGGAACTAGTCACGTACATGTCGTACGCCAAAGCACCTGGTTGAGCTGTATCAAGCCTCCCTGAAGAAGACAGAGAAAAATGCTGAAGCAAATTTTATTTCTGAAGATAATCTAGACTTCATGCATTTAGATGTAGCTGATTATTTTGCACTCCCGGAAGGAGAAACAAGCCATGTTATCGGTAGTGAATCTGTAGAAATGTAAATATTTTAATTTTTGTTGTTTGTAGTAGATAGTATGGTTATGTAATTGTTGCACATAAATAAAAGTTATGCTTTGAAAATGATGTTTACTATCATATTTATTTTGTTTATGTCATTTTGAAGAATATGGATAATCCTCAAATTATATTTGGATCAAAGACCAATCATGAAGATATTTGTGTAATTGATAGTTGAATAATTCATGCCATATTCAAGGATCAGAAATACTTTTCTTATTTGCATAAGGAAAAAGTAAATGTTTCTACAATTTCTGGTAATATAAGTTTGATTGAAGGCTCCGGAAGAGCTACTGTATTTCTGTCTAAGGGAACAAAACTTATTATAGACAATGCATTATTCTCCTCCAAGTCCCGAAGAAACTTGTTGAGTTTTATGGATATCCGCCGAAATGGGTATCATGTTGAGACGATAGATGAAATGAACGTGGAATATCTTTGCATTACAAAGAATATTTCTGGCCAGAAATGCATTGTAGAAAAGTTACCAACTTTATCTTCTGGCTTATACTATTCAAAGATTAGTACAGTTGAAGCACACTCTATCATAAACCAGAAGTTTACTGATTCAAATACTTTTGTGCTTTGGCATGGCCGTTTGGGCCATTCTGGATCAATAATAATGAGACGAATTACTGAAAATTCGAGTGGGCATCCATTAAAGAACCTGAAGATTCTTACAAATGATGAATTTTCTTATGATGCTTGTTATCAAGTCAAACTGATCACTAGACCATCACCAATGAAGGTTGGCATTGAGTCCCCTGCCTTTTTAGAACGCACACATGGGGATATATGTGGACCTATTCACCCACCAAGTGGGTTGTTTAGATATTTTATGGTCCTAATATATGCATCTTCAAGATGGTCTCATGTGTGCCTACTATCATCTCGTAACCTGGCGTTTGCAAAGTTATTAGCCCAAATAATTCGATTAAGGGCACAATTCCCAGATTATCCTATAAAGGCTATTCGCCTTGATAATGCTGGAGATTTCTCATCTCAAACTTTTGATAATTACTGTCTATCAGTTGGAATAAAAATTGAATATCCTGTAGCTTATGTTCATACTCAAAATGGCCTTGCAGAGTCATTTATTAAACGGCTTCAATTGATAGCAAGACCATTACTTATGAAAACAAAATTGCCCACTACTGTTTGGAGCCATGCTATCTTGCACGCAGCATCACTTATCCGTCTTATACCAACACATTATAATAAATATTCTCCGTCACAATTAGTTTTTGGTTATGAACCAAATATTGCCCGTCTATAAATTTTTGGATGTGCTGTATATGTGCCAGTAGCACCACCACAGCGCAGTGAGATGGCCCCCAAAGAAGGTTAGGAATATATATTGGGTTTGAATCACCCTCTATTATTCGCTATCTTGAACCATTGACGGGAGATTTATTTACTGCTCGATTTGCAGATTGTCGATTTGATGAAACAATTTTTCACAATTAGGGGGAGAGAAAAAGGAAATCAAAAGAGAAACTGTGTGGAAAGTTTCATCATTATCTCACTTTGATTCACGTACCCCTATATGTAATCAGGAGGTCTAGAAGATCATCCATTTACAGAATATAGCAAATCGAATGCTAGATGTATTTACTGATTTGAAAAGGATAACTAAGTCGCATATCCCTGCAAAGAATGTGCCTATCTGAATTGATGTCCCAGAAGGACCATCTACTAGCATGAGAGCTAGTGAACCTAAAGGACGCCTGAAGCGTGGTAGACCTTTGGGTTCTAAGGATCGAAATCCTAGAAAAAGAAAATTGACAAATGATCAAAATGATATTATGAAGGGATCTCCTGAAGAGACCCAAGATCTGATTAGTTCTGAGACTCCTGAAGAAATCAATGAACCCGAGACTCAAGTGAGTGAGGAACTTTTAATAGGTTATACTGGTGATGGGATTAATTTAAATCGATCTAAAATAGTGGTGGATAATATTTTTGCATATAATGTTGCACTTAACATTATGCAAGATAGTGAGAATCTTGAACCCCGATCTATCGAAGAATGTCGACAAAGATCTGATTGGCCAAAATGGCAAGAGTCAATTCAATCGCAATTGAAGTCACTTGCTAAAAGAGAGGTCTTTGGACCAGTAGACCAAACACCTGCTGGTATAAAGCCAGTTGGTCATAAATGGGTTTTTGTGCGAAAAAGAAATGATAAAAATGAAGTTGAAAGATACAAGGCTCGCCTTGTTGCACAAGGATTCTCACAACGACCCGGTGTCGATTATGAAGAAACGTATTCACCAGTTATGGATGCCATAACATTTCGATATCTCATCAGTTTAGCCTTACGTGAAAGGCTTGAAATACATCTAATGGATGTGGTTATAGCTTATTTGTACGAGTCACTTGATAATGAAATTTATATGAAAATCCCTGAAGGATTTAAAATACCTGAAGCATATTCAAAATCTCGGGAAATGTACTCAATCAGATTACAAAGATCTAATGGATGTGGTTACAGATTATCTATACGGGTCACTTGATAATGAAATTTACATGAAAATCCCTGAAGGATTTAAAATGCCTAAAGCATATTCAAAATCTCGGGAAATATACTCAATCAGATTATAAAGATCTTTGTACGGTTTAAAGCAATCTGGGCGCATGTGGTATAATCGCCTCAGTGAATATTTGCTGAAAGAGGGTTACATAAATGATGTTATTTGTCCATGTATTTTTATAAAGAAAATGGCTTCAGAATTTGTTATACTTGCTGTTTATGTTGATGACATAAATCTTGTTGGAACTTCAGAAGAGCTTCAAAAGGCAATTGAATATCTTAAGAAAGAATTTGAGATGAAAGATCTTGGAAAGACAAAACTTTGTCTTGGTCTGCAAATTGAACATTTAGCAGACGGGATCTTTATTCATCAATCTGCCTATACAGAAAGGGTCTTAAAACACTTTTACATGGACAAAGCGTACCCATTAAGTACACCAATGGTTATTCGATCACTTAAAGTGAATAAAGATTTATTCCGACCTCCAGAAGAGGATGAGGAACTCTTTGGTCCCGAAGTGCCCTATCTCAGTGCAATTGGTGCACTAATGTATCTTGCTAATGCTACAAAGCCTGACATAGCATTTTTTGTTAATTTACTAGCAAGATATAGTTCTTCTCCTACACGGAGACATTGGAACGGGATTAAGAATATATTACGATATTTAAAGGGAACTCTTGATATGGGTTTGTTTTATGCTAACAAAGATAGTGCAGATCTTGTTGGTTATGCAGATGCAGGTTATTTATCTGATCCCTATAAAGCTAGATCTCATACCGGGTACGTTTTTATATGTGGAGGTACTATCATATCATGGCGCTCCACAAAACAATCTATTATTGCTACTTCTTCAAATTATACTGAAATAATAGCTATTCATGAAGCAAGTAAGGAATGCATATGGTTGAGATCAATAATTTATTTTATTCGAGAAAAATGTGGTTTGGAATGTGAGAAAAGACCCACAATTTTATACGAAGACAATGCTGCATGCATAGTCCAGTTGAAGGGGGATTTATAGAACGAAGCACATTTCACCAAAATTATTCTACACACATGATCTTCAAAAAAATGGTGACATTGATGTGCAACAAATCCGTTCAAATGACAATCCGACAGATTTATTCACTAAATCTTTACCAACTTCAACTTTTGAGAAGATGGTATACAAGATTGGAATGTGGAGACTTAAATATTTAAAATAAGATTTTCATCAGGGGGAGTAAAATACGCGATGTACTCTTTTTTCTTTACTAAGGTTTTTTCCCACAGGGTTTTCCTTATAAGATTTTTAATGAGGCAGCTAGCAATGCGTATTACTAAATATGTGTACTCTTTTTCCTTCACTAGGATTTTTTTCCATGGGATTTTTTCCTAGTAAGGTTTTAATGAGGCACATTATCTTTTTATGAATATCCAAAGGGGAGTGTTATAAATATATTATATTATGGATGTTCATTTAGTACTCCGTTGTAAATAAGCTTCCTGAAGAAGCTTATCCATATGAGACTCCGCCGTAAATATGTTTATCTATTTAGTACTCTATTGGAAATAAGCCTCCTGAATAAGCTTATCATTTCGGTACTCCGTTATGGATAAATATTGCCCATGGTAGAAGATTATCTATATCTGACACAACAACTTAGAATAGCAGCTTACACAGCAGCTTGCAGCAGCATCTTACACAGCAACTTGCAGTAGCAGCTTACACAGCAGCTTCCTTTCTTCTATAAATATAGGAGAATTCAGTTCATTATGTAGAGAAGTTTGAATAATATATCAGTTTCTCTCTATACTTGTCTTTACTTTACAGTCTTTATTTCATAACATTCTTGTGAAAATTAAATTAATCAACTTATAAATATTAGAAGTTCTTATATAGTTCAAATAAGAAAAAATGTAATAGTCAAAATTTTAATTAATTTTAACGTCCTAAATATTAAAAATATTATTTGAACATTAATTTTATCCAATGTAAAATTTATTTTATATGACAAAAATATCGACCAATTTTGCATTGTAGTTTCGTACTTTTATAATAGTCTATTGATTGAAGAAGACAAAATTAAGTGAAACGTTATTTTCCTATATATTTACTAGTTTTAATTTTAGTTTCACATTATTTATCACGTAATTACGATAAATTAATATACTTTGTTGCAAATACTAAGTGAAGTAAAAAAGGTTCTTCTAAAATATTACTCATTGATGCTAAAAAACTATTTTCTTCATCATGATAAAGTACCATTAGCTAGGATGTCATTTTACAATTGCCATATAGAAATTACTTCAAAAGCACGGCTACAAATTGTACTAACGATCCAAATAATTGACTTCTTAATTATTATTTAAGGTACAATAAATGGATTTTAGAGTCCTACATTTTAGGTACCTAGTTTAAATAAGTAAAGATTTAATAACTAAATTTCAAAGAATTATTAGGTCCTAAATATTAGTATAATCAAATGAGTATTTTGTCCAATGTGATTATATTTTAAAGGGGTAAAAAAAGGCGAACGATATTTCGCTAAGAGCCTTCGTGTGCTTGTATAGATATAGATAAATATATAAATATAGATATCTGAAAGCAAGTGAAAGAAAATCAGGAAGTTCTGTGATATTTTCGTTATGTGAACATTTTTTTCGTTTTTATCTTCATCAATTATTCAAGAGACCCAACTACAAGAATCAAACCAAGTCTAGTTTGTCACAATCAAACTCTGAAATTTAATTGTCACCATCCAATTTAGGATCATGACCGGCACTTAAGAGCGAGTGCCCCTAAGTAAGTGTCATCAATATTTTACAAAAAATCGGACAGAATTTTCCCTGTTTTTGGACTATCCCAAAAATTTCTCTGTCTCAAATCAACAACCAAACATCCTAATATCAATTCAAACAACAATGATTTTATCAGTTAACCAAAATAAATATCTACCATTAATAGTCCACCCACTAACAACTAGAAATACTACTTTATCTCCAACTTTGATAAGAATGAGCGATACTCAACATAAGTCTATAATAACAAAAGAATACTCAAGACTCTAAAAGAATGACTATGGAGCGACTCTAAGAGTTCAAAGAAAAGACCATAACAATAAAAATAAAATCTCGGCCCACGCGAACAAGTGCGAGGCTCGCCAAGAACTATCAACATGTGCGTTCTAATTAACGAAATCCTCGCCCGCATCAACTGCTGTCTCTGTAAAAATAATTAGGGGGGAATGAGTTGCTAGCTCAGTGAGTAATAACATTTAACCACAACCGTTTTTTTTTATTGGGAACAAGTCAGAAAACATGCTAGTATATTAAACAAAAAATCTCATAAAAATGCCCTTTCAGAAACAATAAAAGAAAATTCAGTCTCATCATATTTTTCTTGTAGTATAATAGAATTAACAATTCAATAATAAGCTCGGTAACTATGGTATAATATCAACATTCACATTTGGGAGGTTTCAATGAACGAATCATGAAATCGGTATAATTGTGGATTTCTTCGCAAGAAGTCAAATATAACGGTAGTCCCTACTCGAGGGAAATCGGTAACGGTATGCTAGTTCTACCTTTTCACTAGCGAGGGCTATAACGGTAATCGGTAATTATAAGGTGCACCAGGTCTAACGAACCCGCCGTTAGCTACGGGGTCCTTCAATGTCTACTCCCATTTATACTTGTCTCTGTAATCCGTACATACTCGTAGAAAATATTTTAAAACAATATAGGGCATTTCTGTTCTTATCAAATTATAAAATTTCATTTCGATAACAGTAAATTCAAGTAACGGTAAAACAGATCTAGTGACAACGACAATATTTAAAACAACGGTAATTAGCTCAAATAACTATTTCGGTATCATATCGAGTAAAAGACTTGTCCCACATGTAACTCAAAATAATCGGTAACATATTCATATTAAAAATCATGTGTAAATCATGCAAGTTATGAAAACACAAATTGCGGTAAGATTACTACTCACATTACTCGTGCCGAAGTACCAAATGCTTCACCTCGAACAATTCGTACAAATTCCTCCAATCAATATATAATTACATAATATCGATCTCATGTTAATTTCCCTGTTTAAGCTAATTCATAGCTAATTTAGAATAACCAATCATCAGGGTTCATGTTTGAGTCTTAATTTGTGAATTTATATTCTCATAGAACTAGTCCAAAATCTATAAATTTCAAACTATTTAATATACTTTATTCCTCCAAAATTAGACTTATCAGTACTTAAACCAAATCTTTATAGCCTTACTGTCCATAGCAATTATTTATTTATTTATTAATAAAAAAGAAAATTGATATTGAATTCTTTTGTACTACATGAAATCGCGTAGATGTAGTGAAATAATTCAACTGATAAGAAGAAGGTTAACCTCTTGAGACGAAGGAGAACTTTATACTTTTAATTTCAATCCCAATTCTTCTTAAAGCCTTTGTCCAAAGCTTTCTTCCTCTTCTTCCTCTCTTTTCTACTTTTCTCTTTCTTTCCTTCTGTGCCTTTGTTTTCTTCGTTTCCTGAAGCAGAATGCTTCGTTTCCCTTTCCTTTGACCCTTTTATGTTTTGCCGTCACTTTACAACGGGCTTTTGCCCATTTAATTGGCTAGGTTTTTTTTTTAGTTTAAGTAATATTAAAAGACAAAAATACCCCAACTTGAATGTGAAGTATTACATTCACCCCACCTTATGAAATTCGGTCCCCAAATTTATAACAAGTGCATACTTGTAGACTGAAACAAATGGGGGTACTTGACTCTCATGGCATCTTCTATTTCCCAAGTAGCTTCTTCAACTGTATGATTTTGCCATAAGACTTTTACGAACTCAATTTTTTTTGACCGTAGCTTTCTTACTTGCCTATCAATAATAGCGACCGGCTCCTCCTCGTAAGACAACTTCTCATCAAGCGGTATGGCAGGTGCTTCAAGCACCTGAGATGAGTCTGATATACATTTCCTTAGCATTGAGATATGAAACACTGGATGAATAAAGGATAACTCAGGAGGGAGTGCCAAACGATAAGCCGCAGCTCCCACTCGATCTAGTATCTCATACGGTCCTATAAACCTGGGGCTCAACTTGTCTTGTTTCCCAAACCGCATCACACCTTTCATAGGGGAGAGTCGTAGGAACACTTTGTCCCCAATTGTGAATACTAAATCTCTTCTTCTCTTATCAGCATAAGACTTTTGTCTACTTTGAGTTGTAAGCAATCTTTGTCTGATCAACTGGACCTTGTCCATAGCTTTTTGTACTAGGTCGGGTCCCAATAAGTTAGTCTCACCAGCTTCAAACCATCCGATAGGAGAACGACATCTTCTACCATACAATGCTTTGTACGGTGCCATTTGAATACTGGACTGAAAGCTATTGTTGTAAGCAAATTTAGCTAAAGGTAGATAAGCATCCCAACTACCTCCAAACTCAAGAATGCGAGCTCTTAACATATCCTCCAAGATTTGTATAGTACGTTTAGACTGCCCGTTTGTTTGTGGATGAAATGCAGTACTAAGATCTACTCATGTACCCAATGCTTCTTGAAAATATTTCCAAAAGTGTGAGGTAAATTGTGACCCTCTATCAGAGATGATGGATATTGGAACTCCGTGAAGTCGGACAATTTCGTTCATAAATATCTGTGCATACCTCACTCCACCATATGTAGTCTTCACAAGCAAAATGTGTGTTGGTTTTGTCAGTTGATCTACAATTACCCACACAGAATCATAACCTCTAAGAGTACGGGGTAGGCTAGTCACAAAATCTATGGTGATTCTTTCCCATTTCCACTCTGGAATCTCAATTTGTTGTAGTAGACCTGCAGGTCGCTGATGCTCAGCCTTGACCTACTGGCAAGTCAAACAGCTAGAAACAAAGTTAGCAACATCTTTCTTCATACCTTCCCACCAATAAAATTACTTTAGGTCATGATATATTTTTGTGGATCCAGGATGTATAGTGTATCTAGAGTTGTGAGCTTCTTCAAGAATAGCATGCCTCAACCCATCTACGTTTGCTACACATAGCCTGTCACCCATTCGAAGAACACCATCACTTTCAATAATCATATCCTTACTTTTACCAGCTAAGGCCTCATCTTTGTATTTGCAAAATCGCTCATCCTCATATTGGGTGGCATTAATGCGCTCAACTAATGAAGATGTAGCGTGAGCACAAGCCAACAATGCCTTTGAAGTTCCGACACTATATCTGATACCTGTACCTTCTAGTCTCTGAATATCCTTGGCCAAAAGTTTCTTTGTATGAGCTATATATGCCAAACTCCCCATAAATTTTTTACTCAATGCATCAGCCACCACATTGGCTTTTCCAGGATGATACAAAATAGAACAGTCATAATCCTTGAGTAGTTCCATCCACCGATGCTGCCGAAGATTAGATCTCTCTGCTGAAAGATATACTTAAGACTTTTATGGTCAGTATAAATCTCACAAGTTTCGCCGTATAGGTAATGCCTCCAATTATTTAGAGCAAATACCACTGCAGCCATCTCCAAATCATGTGTATGATAGTTTTTCTCGTGCTTTTTCAATTGTCTCGAAGCATAAGCTATAATACAACCATTTTGTATGAGAACACATCCTAATCCCACATTCGAGGCATCACAGAATACTGTAAATCCTCCAGAACCTGATGGTAAGGCTAATATTGGTGCAGTTGTCAGACACGTTTTGAGTTTCTGAAAGCTCAGCTCACATTCCTTTGTCTACTAAAACTTTGCATTTTTTTTAAGTTAGCTTAGTCAGTGGCATTGCTATTCTGGAGAAATCCTGCACAAAACGCCTGTAATAGCCTGCTAAGCCTAAAAAGCTGCGAATCTCTGTAGGAGAAGTAGGCCTGGGCCATTTATGCACAACTTCTGTCTTCTTAGGATCTACCATAATTCCATCTTTGGATACAACATGCCCCGAAAATTGTACCGAGTCTAGACAAAATTCACACTTCGAGAACTTAGCATAAAACTGATGTTCTCACAATGTCTGCAACACAGTCCTGAGATGATTCTCGTGTTCTCCTTGGCTACGAGAATATATCAGGATATCATTAATAAATACTATTACAAATCTATCTAGAAACGGCTTGAACACCCTATTCATTAAATCCATGAATGCAGCTGGAGCATTAGTCAGTCCGAAAGGCATCACAAGGAACCCATAGTGCCCGTATCGAGTTCTGAAAGCAGTCTTAAAAATATCTTCATCTTTGATTCTAAGTTGATGATAACCAGAATGGAGGTCAATCATTGAAAAGTGGGCAACTCCTTGTAACTGATCAAACATGTCATCTATACGAGGCAAATGATATTTATTGCGTATTGTTATCTTGTTCAACTGCATGTAGTCAATGCACATTCTCAGGGATCTGTCTTTCTTCTTTACGAACAGTACTGGTGCACCCCATAGAGATATACTCGATCTAATAAAACTCTTATCTAACAAATCCTGCAGTTGTTGTTTTAGCTCCTTCAACTCTGCTGGTGCCATCCGATATGTCGGTATTGATATGGGCTGTGTGTCATGTGGCAAATCAATACCAAAAATCTATTTCTCGTACTGGAGGCAATCCTGGTAAATCCTCAGGAAATACATCAGAAATTCTCTCACTACTGGTACATTTTCTATACTAACTGTTTCCTTTCTTGTGTCATTCACAATAGCTAAGAGACCCAAGCAACCTTTCTTCAAAAGCCGTTGAGCTTTCATAAAAGATACAACTTTGCAGATCTCTGGAACCTGACCCCCTTTTAGAGCAAAACTGAGTTCGTTTGGTATTTCAAACTTGACTATCTTTGCATGACAATCGACGATAGCATAGAAAGAAGATAACCAATCCATTCCCATCAGCATGTCAAAGTCAATCATATCAAGTATAATAAGGTCAGCTAGAGTATCTCTACCCTCAATCCGAATCTGGCAAGCACGATATACGTATTCAACTAATAGAGACTCTCCAACAGGAGTAGCAACTAGAAAATTACCATTCAATAGCTCAGGTTGTCTACTAAACCTCAAAGCAAAGTACGAGGACACATAAGAGTGAGTACATCCCAGATCAATCAACGCAAGTGCATCAAATGAACAGACAGAAAGAATACATGTAACCACAGCATTCGAGGCCTGAGCATCCTGTCTAGTAAATGGAAAAACTCTCGCTTGACCTCTACCAACATTCCCTTGTCCTTGATTCACAGTAGCACGATCTCCAGCACCTCGACCTCTATTTCCTGTACCTGTAGCACCTGAAGTATTATGAGTGGTCTGAGTAGGTGCAGCTGACTGAATAGAAGCTTGGCTGAAATTCCTCGGAGGCTGAGGGTAATCCCTCAAGTGATGTCCCAACTAGCCACACCGAAAGCACTCTCCAGTCAGAACACGACAGTGGCCCAAATGTGATTTACCACAAGTCTGACAGACTGGAGTAGTGGCATATATCTGCCCAGAATTACGATGTACAGATGATGATGGTGCCCTAGTACCTTGTCTATAATGTGGCCTATATGTGGACTGTGAAGACAAGTGTGTCCCTGTCTGAGAACCCTGTTGTTGTTGTCCCTGATTTCCTGCTCTTCGATTTTCACTAAAATTGCCACTGAAAGACCCTCCTGTCTTGGCCTTCTTACGTAAATCACTAGCTGCACGCTCCTCACGTCCCTTGGTTTCAATCTTTCTATCAAGGTCGACTGCATCAGTGTAGGATAAAGTTTTCATCTGTGGGGTTACTGCAGTGTATAAACGACCAACTAATCCATCAACAAACCTCTGAACTCGAGCTTCTTCGGTATGCACTAAGTAAAGGGCATATCTAGCCAGCTTAAAAAACTTGGTGTTATATGTTGACACACCCATATATGGAGTCTGAACAAATCTCTCAAAATCTCTAGCATATTTTTGCATCAGGCTGTCCGGAAACAAATGATTCATGAACAATTTAGTGAATTCATCCCATGTCAGTGGTGTTGCTCCTGCTGGCCTTCCTAGCAATACAGTTTCATACCATGTGTTAGCCAAATCCTCTAGTTTGTATGCTGCGAGCTCCACGACTCTCTCACTAGAACATCCTGGAGCATGTAATGCCTTGAGTGTCCCATCTAAGAAACTTTGAGGATCTGCCGAATTATCAGAACCTGTGAATTTTGGTGATTTCAATTTCAGGAACTCTTGTAGGGATACTTCCTTATTCCCGAAAGTCTGAGTCTGTACAGGTGCTTGTGTCTATAAAGTAGCCTGAGGAGTTGAAATTCCACCCTGAGTAGGAACCAATGCCTCTAACACATTCAATAAACTTGCCACTGTGTATGCAGGTAAGGCAACAGTAGGTACAACAGTTGGCACTGGTGGTGGAGCATCCTGAACTCCCTGCCCTTGCACTTGATCTCGCATAGCAGCTTGGGGTTGACCAATATTCCCAACTTCAGGTTGAGGAGAAGTCTGTCTTCTAGTTTGATGAACCCCAACTTGACCACCACCCCGGGTAGTACCACGCCCAGCAGATGAGGGTGTGCGTGTCCTAGCCATCTGCGAAAGAAATACTCCAAAGTCAATCTCGAGTTATCTCAACGCACGATCAAATAATGAAATAAGGGAAAACATTCCTAGATGTTCAGTAGCCTCAAGATCATAAGTATGGACGCCTACATACCCATGAACAAGACTCTACTAAACATTGCTCTATGACTCGAGACTTAAAGCCTAAGATCTGATACCAACGTTGTCACGACCCAATTTAGGATCATGACCGGCACTTAGCAGCAAGTGCCCTCATGTAAGCCTCATCGATATTTTACAGAAAATCGGACAGAGTTATCCCTGTTTTTGGATTTTTCCAAATATTTCCCTATCTCAAATCAACAACCAAACATCCTAATATCAATTCAAACGACAATGATTTTATCAATTAACCAAAACAAATATCTACCATTAATAGTCCACCTACTAACAACTAGAAATACTACTTTATCTCCAACTTTGATAAGAATGAGCGATACTCAACATAAGTTTATAATAACAAGAAAATACTCAAGACTCTAAAAGAATGATTATGGAGTGACTCTAAGAGTTCAAAGAAAAGATCATAACAATAAAAATAAAATCTCCGCCCACGCGAACAAATGCGAGGCTCACCAAGAACTATCAACCTGTGAGCTCTAATTAACGAAATCCTCGCCCGCGTCAACTGCTGTCTCTGTAAAAAAAATTAGGGGAGAATGAGTCGCTTGCTCAGTGAGTAATAACACTTAACCACAACCGTTTTTTTATTGGGGACAAGTCAGAAAACATACTAGTATATTAAACAAAAAATCTCATAAAAATACCCTTTCGGAAATAATAAAAAAAAATTCAGTCTCATCATCTTTTTCTTGTAGTATAATACAATTAACAATTCAATAACAAGCTCGGTAACCATTGTATAATATCAATATTCACATTTGGGAGGTTTCAATGAACGAATCATGTAATCGGTATAACTGTGGATATCTTCGCAAGAAGTCAAATATAACGGTAGTCCCTACTCGAGGGAAATCGGTAATGGTATGCTAGTTCTACCTTTCCACTAGCGAGGGCTATAACGGTAATCGGTAATTATAAGGTGCACCAGGTCTAACGAACCCGCCGTTAGTTACGGGATCCTTCAATGTCTACTCCCATTTATACTTGTCTCTGTAATCCGTATACTCGTAGAAAATATTTTAAAATAATATAGGGTATTTCGGTTCTTATCAAATCATAAAATTTTATTAGATAACAGTAAATTCAAGTAACGGTAAAACAGATCTAGTGACAACGACAATATTTAAAATAACGGTAATTAGCTCAAATAACTATTTCGGTATCATATCGAGTAAAAGACTTGTCCCACATGTAACTCAAAATAATCGGTAATATATTCATATTAAAAATCATGTGTAAATCATGCAAGTTATGAAAACACAAATTGCGGTAAGATTACTACTTACATTACTCGTGCCGAAGTACCAAATGCTTCACCTCGAGCAATTCGTACAAATTCCTCCAATCAATATATAATTACATAATATCGATCTCATGTTAATTTCCCTGTTTAAGCTAATTCATAGCTAATTTAGAATACCCAATCATCAGGGTTCATGTTTGAGTCTTAATTTGTGGATTTATATTCTCATAGAACTAGTCCAAAATCTATAAATTTCAAACTATTTAATATACTTTATTCCTCCAAAATTAGACCTATCAGTGCATAATCCAAAGCTTTCTTCTTCTTCCTCTCTTTTCTTCTTTTCTCTTTCTTTCCTTCTCAGCTTTTGTTTTCTTCGTTTCCTGAAGCAGAATGCTTCGTTTCCCTTTCCCTTGACCCTTTTCTGTTTTGCCGTCACTTTACAATGGGCTTTTGCCCATTTAATTGGCTAGGTATTATTTTTAGTTTAAGTAATATTAAATGACAAAAATACTTCCAACTTGAATGTGAAGTATTACAACCATTTCACAAAAGAATACATGCTATTGTGGGCAATGATAAACACAAAAGGGCATAAAGTTCAGCCGATAACACAAAATCTCAGCTCAAATTTGTTGGATAAATACTAGCGGAAACTTAAGCCCTGGGCTAACGTACTCTTGCAAGTTGAGGCGAACTCAAAATTTAGAGTAAGTGAATTTAGAATGTTTGTGATCTTATCGTATGTATACAATTCAAATATATTTTTTTGCAAATTTCATTAATGGTCATTAAACTATCTTTCAATTTCTTTAAAGTTATTTAACTATTTTTTATCACTTAAAAGTAATTAAACTTTATTATTGTCACTTAAAAGTCATTTTTTGCCTCAAACTCCTACCATAAATATGACATGGCATTAAATTTTAAGATAAAAATCCAAAAATAAATGCCACATAAGCTAATATGGGTCATACCCATTTTATATCTCATTATCCTTTAATGTGATTTGATCCATAATACAAATAGGTTTCGATAAAAAAAAATATTAAGTTCCACATTAGTTTAAAATGATTATCGTATACTACAAAGTTTTTCCTTTTTTGTTACATAATGTACATTCATAATTATTCTATACTAAAATAATCTATGCTAGAAAATTCTTATTTTGTTTGTATGGCCCATCCGAGTCATTTTATAACTCTGCTGAAGCTAAAATATTATTGTATCCAAACTAATGTGCTAGAAAATTCTTATTTTGTTTGTATGCCCCATCCGAGTCATTCATAATTACTCTATACTAAAATAATCTATACTAAAATTTTTTTATTTTGTTTGTATGCCCCATCCGAGTCATTCATAATTATTCTATACTAAAATAATCTATGCTAAAAAATTCTTATTTTGTTTGTATGCCCCATCCGAGTCATTTTAAAATATTATTGTATATAATAGTATTTTAGCTTCAGTAGAGTTATAAAATAACTCGGATGTGACATACAAACAAGATAAGAATTTTTTAGCATAGATTATTTTAGTATAGAATAATTATGAATGTGCTGTGACAGAAAAGACAAAACTTTGTAGTATAAGATAATCATTTTAAACTAATATGGAGTTAATATTTTTTTTTAATCGAAACTCATTTGGAAGTAAGAACAAATCACATTAAAGGAAAAATGGATCTAAAATGGGTATGACCCATATTAGCTTATGTGGTATTGAATTTCTGATTTTTATCATAAAAGTTAATGCCATGTCATATTTGTTAGTCCCGCCAATATTGCTGTATTTGTAAATAATAATTCTGCAAAATATAAGTTATCGTAATGAAACAGTAATTAATTCGAGCCCACTGAATTCACAGTGTTTCCTTAAGGAATTTAATCCCCTCCTAGTACCCAAGGTAATGGATTATTTCCTCCCAGGATAGAACGAATCACACACTGGTGTAGCGGTACTTCAAACCCCAGTGTTTCAGCGAACACAAAATTCGATAGCAAATCACACTTACAGTTGCTTTGTTTGAAGTTAAAATAATGCAGAACGAAGGAGTAGAAACTCAGAAATTCGTATGAAAATGCTGAGAGGAAGGAGTGCAATGTATAGCCAAAGTTGAGCGTTTTTTCAGTTTTGTTGGTGTATTTCGTTTTTCGTTCTTGTCTTTATTCAACAGCTGCTGCGCATATATATAGCAGCCAGTTTTGAAGATGAACGACCCTCCATTCTCCATGGTGGAGCATGCACTAGCTTGTTTGTGGAGCAAGCACTTGGCCATGGTGGGAAGAGCATTAGACGGCTACTATTACAGCTGGTGGTCAATACACGGATTGGAACATATCCGTTATAAATGCGGATAATCTTACGTTAATATTTACTATTAACAAATAAATTTAGTCCAAAAAATTAATCAATCAATCGATCATTTGACTAAATCCAAATCCAAAGCCAAATCCGAAGCCGAAGCCGAAGCCGAGCCGAGCGAGCGAGCGACGACGACGGCGCGAGGCTTGCTTCCTTCTTAACTCTTTCAGAGCTACAAGAAGAGCAATTATATATATACCCACCAAAAATCTTTTCCTCTTCCAATATGGGACAATGTCTCATTGTCAAGAGGGGAAAACTTAAAATTTTACTCAAAAATTTTATTTTCCCTCCATTTCCCATTCACCTTCATTTTAAGACTATTTCATCTTTAAATAACAAAAACCTCAACAACCCCCCACATGAATGGGGAATGGCTATATCACGGAAGTATGCATGAAAAAACTGTGTGATTTCCAAGCAAGGATTAATCGCATCTGGATAAGTAGGTTTCCCTATGAACTTTCCGTAGTGAACTTATGTCGGATATACTCGGTCAATCGGTAGATTTGATATCTTTGAACCGTCGAACTTTGGTGTATACCTAGACAGCCATAAGTCACACAATCAACCCTTAACCATCTTTGGTTCTCATTGTTGTGTTCGTTTCAGCCATGAACACCGCCTGGTTTCATAAGTGCGTAGAGAACTGGCCTTACAAAGTTCTCCTTGAAGCGGCTAACACTTCACACTTACATAGGTGTTTCCTAAACGTATCATCCTGTAGATACACTATTTGATATACCCCGTATCAAATTTAGAAATCATTAAAAAGCCTTAATGCTTTATCCTTGGTACTGAACATTGTCTCATCACGAAAACGGACTAAAATTTTATTTGACAATGTTGAACCGTCATTAATGACTTTGTTTGATCTCCTTGAACCTAGATCTTGGGATCTCCAGTCTTCTAGGTAGAGTTACCGCCACAATGACTTGTTCTCGGCCATAGCCCCATTCCCCTTGATGATTTCTCAACTACCTCTCTAGTTAGGCCTTTTGTAAGTGGATCCGACACATTATCACTTGACTTTACATAGTCAATCGTGATAATTCCTCTAGAGAGTAATTGCCTAACGGTTTTATGTCTTCGTCGTATATGACGAGATTTACCGTTATACATAACACTCCCAGCCCTTCCAATTGCCGCTTGACTATCACAATGTATGCATATTGGTGCCAACGGTTTGGGCCAAAATGGAATGTCTTCCAAGAAATTCCGGAGCCATTCAGCTTCTTCACCGGCTTTATCTAAGGCTATGAATTCAGCCTCCATTGTAGAGCGGGCAATACATGTTTGTTTGGACGACTTCCAAGATACCGCTCCTCCACCAATAGTGAATACATATCCACTCGTGGACTTAGAATCAGTTGAACCGGTGATCCAATTTGCATCACAGTATCCCTCAATCACCGCAGGGAAATTACTGTAGTGCATGTCAAAGTTCTGGGTATGTTCTAAATATCCCAAAACTCGTTTCATTGCCATCCAATGAGATTGACCTGGATTGCTCGTATATCGACTCAGTTTACTTATAGCACAAGCTATATCTGGTCGTGTACGATTCATGATATACATTAAGCATCCCAACACACGAGCATAATCCAATTGTGATATGCTTTGGCCTTTATTCTTTGCTAATGCAAGATTCACGTTAATTAGAGTCTTTGCAACTTTAAAGCCCAAGTGCTTGAATTTTTCAAGTACTGTCTTAATATAATGAGATTGTGACAATGCCAGACCTTGAGGAGTCTTATGGATCTTAATTCCCTGAATTAAATCAGCAAATCCCAAGTCTTTCATATCAAACTTGCTATTGAGCATACGCTTAGTAGCATTTATGTTAGCAATGTCATTACTCACTATCAGCATATCATCCACACATAGGCAAACAATGACTATGTGATTTGGAACATTTTTAATGTACACACATTTATCACATTCATTTATCTTAAAACCATTTGACAACATTGTTTGGTCAAATTTGGCATGCCATTGTTTGGGTGCTTGTTTTAGTCCGTAAAGAGACTTAACAAGTCTACATACCTTCTTTTCTTTACCTGGAATCACAAACCCTTCAGGTTGTTCCATGTAAATTTCTTCCTCCAACTCTCCATTTAAGAAGGCCGTCTTAACATCCATTTGATGAATTTCAAGACCATACACTGCAGCTAATGCTACTAACATCCGTATGGACGTAATTCTTAAAATTGGAGAGTATGTATCAAAGTAGTCTAGACCTTCTCATTGTCTATACCCTCTGACTACGAGTCTTGCCTTGAATTTATCAATAGTGCCATCATCTTTGATTTTTCTCTTAAAAATCCATTTAGAACCCAAAGGTTTATTTCCAGGAGAAAGATCAACCAATTCCCATGTATGGTTGTTCAATATGGATTCTATTTCACTATTGACTACCTCTTTCCAAAACAATAATTCGGAAGAAGTCATAGCTTCTTTAAATGTTTGAGGCTCATTCTCCAATAAGAAAGTCACAAAATCTGGTCCAAATGAAGTAGAAGTTCTTTGACGTTTACTACGTCTTGGATCCTCTTGATTACATGTACTTTCTTTTGTTTCTTCCCGAGGTCGTTTAGATCCTTCACCAAACGACTCACATTCCTTTTTATACGGATATATATTTTCAAAGAACTCAGCATTATCTGATTCTATAACCGTATTATTATGAATGTCGGGATTTTCTGATTTATGAACCAGAAATCGATATGCTTTACTATTTGTCGCATATCCTATGAAAACACAATCAACGGTTTTCGGTCCTATCTTTACCCTTTTGGGTTTAGGAACTTGCACTTTTGCCAAACACCCCCACACTTTAAAATAATTCAAGTTGGGCTTCCTTCCTTTCCATTTTTCATATGGAATGGATTGTGTTTTGCTATGGGGCACTCGATTTAATATTCGATTAGCCGTAAGAATGGCTTCCCCCCACAAGTTCTGTGGCAAACCAGAACTTATCAACAACGCATTCATCATCTCCTTTAATGTGCGATTCTTTCTTTCCGCAATCCCATTAGATTGGGGCGTGTAAGGGGCTGTTGTTTGATGAATAATTCCATAGTCTAAACATATTTCTTCAAAAGGAGATTCATATTCACCACCCCTATCACTTCTTATCATTTTTACTTTCTTGTTAAGTTGCGTTTCAACTTCATTTTTGTATTGCCTGAATGCATCTATTGCTTCATCTTTACTATTCAGTAAGTAAACATAGCAATATCGACTACCATCGTCAATAAAAGTTATGAAATACTTCTTTTCACCGCGAGATGGTGTTGACTTCATGTCACAAATATCTGTGTGAATTAAGTCTAAAGGATTTGAATTCCTTTCAACTGACTTATAAGGATGTTTAACATACTTAGATTCCACACATGTTTGACATTTTGATTTTTCGCATTCAAACTTAGGCAGTACTTCTAAGTTAATCATTTTCCACAAGGTTTTATAATTGACATGACCCAAACGTACATGCCATAAATCATTTGACTCAAGTAAGTAAGAAGAAGCTGAAATATTATTATTGTTTTCCACAACCATTACATTTAGATTGAAAAGGCCCTCGGTGAGGTAACCTTTTCCTACAAATATTTCATTCTTACTTATGACAACCTTGTTGGACACAAAAACGCACTTAAAACCGTGCTTAACAAGAAGTCCAGTAGAGACTAAATTCTTTCTCATTTCGGGAACATGAAGGACATTGTTCAAAGTCATGATCTTGCCAGAAGTCATTTTCAGAAATATCTTCCCATATCCTTCAACTTTTGCTGTTGAAGCATTTCCCATATAAATTGTCTCTCCGGGTCCAGCAGGAGCATAAGTAGCAAAAGCTTCTCTAACTGCACAAACATGGCGAGTGGCTCCTGAATCAAACCACCACAGTTTAGGATTTCCCACCAAGTTACATTCAGAAAGTATGGCACACAAGTTATCAACATCATCATGCTTTACTACCATATTTGCTTGACCCTTTTTCTTGTCTTTCTTCGGAGCACGACACTCCGTAGATTTGTGTTCGATTTTCCCACAGTTGTAGCAGTTTCCACTGAACCGCTTCTTGTTTGGGTTGTATTTCGGACCAGAAGCCTTCTTCCTCTTTTTGTTATCTTCAACAATATTTGCTCCCATTATTGTTGAATTTCCACGGCCTCTCCTTTCAGCAGCTTTATTGTCCTCTTCGATTCTCAACCGAACAATGAGATCTTCAAGGGATATTTCCTTTCGTTTGTGTTTCAAATAATTTTTGAAGTCCTTCCACATCGGAGGCAACTTCTCAATCATTGCTGCTACTTGGAATGCTTCATTGATGACAAGACCTTCAGCAAGTAGATCATGAATAATCACTTGCAATTCCTGAACTTGGGTAATAACAGACTTGCTATCTACCATTTTGTAGTCCAAAAATTTTGCAGCAACGAATTTCTTCATCCCGGCATCTTCAGTTTTATATTTCTTTTCAAGCGTATTCCACAATTCTTTTGACGTCTCCATGCTACTGTATACATTATACAGATTATCATCCAGTCCGCTAAGAATATAATTCTTGCATAAAAAATCAGAATGCTTCCACGCTTCAATCACGATAAAGCGTTCATTCTCTGGAGTTTTATCTGGCAGATCAGGAACATCTTCTTTGATGAACTTCTGTAGACATAACGTAGTTAAGTAGAAGAACATCTTCTGCTGCCAGCGCTTGAAATCAATCCCGGAAAATTTTCTGAGTTTTTCTACCGGTGCTAACGCCGGTGTTCGACTTGTCGATGCGTTGGCAGTTACCGTCAGAACAGCTTGGTTTTCGCTTTCAGTCGTCATTCCTGTAAAAGAATGACACAAACAAACGTTTAATAAACGTTTTCAAACTAGAGTAAAAATCATGTAGATTTTAATCTCTAACAAAACGCCACGAAGGCTTTACTCTCCAAAACGGGAGTACACAAAACCACAAAGGTTTTAGTTTGCAGAATAATAAGAATAACACAAATACAGAAATAAATATTAAATTCCTTAAGATTGTTAGTCCCGCCAATATTGCTGTATTTGTAAATAATAATTCTGCAAAATATAAGTTATCGTAATGAAACAGTTTTTAATTCGAGCCCACTGAATTCACAGTGTTTCCTTAAGGAATTTAATCCCCTCCTAGCACCCAAGGTAATGGATTATTTTTTCCCAGGATAGAACGCATCACACACTAGTGTAGCGGTACTTCAAACCCCAGTGTTTCAGCGAACACAAAGTTCGGTAGCAAATCACACTTACAGTTGCTTTGTTTGAAGTTAAAACAATGCAGAACGAAGGAGTAGAAACTCAGAAATTCGTATGGAAATGCTGAGAGGAAGGAGTGCAATGTATAGCCAAAGTTGAGCGTTTTTTCAGTTTTGTTGGTGTTTTTCATTTTTCGTTCGTGTCTTTCTTCAACAGCTGCTGCACATATATATAGCAGCCAGTTTTGAAGATGAACGACCCTCCATCCTCCATGGTGGAGCATGCACTAGCTTGTTTGTGGAGCAAGCACTTGGTCATGGTGGGAAGTGCATTAGGCGGCTGCTATTGCAGCTGGTGGTCAATACATGGATTGGAACATATCCGTTACAAATGAGGATAATCTTACGTTAATATTTACTATTAACAAATAAATTTGGTCCAAAAAATTAATCAATCAATCGATCATTTGACCAAATCCAAATCCGAAGCCGAAGCAGAGCCGAGCGAGCGAGCGACGACGACAGCACGAGGCTTGCTTTCTTCTTAACTCTTTAAGAGCTACAAGAAGAGCAATTATATATACACCCACCAAAAATCTTTTCCTCTTCCAATATGGGACAATGTCTCATTGTCAAGAGGGGAAACTTAAAATTTTACTCAAAAATTTCATTTTCCCTCCATTTCCCATTCACCCTCATTTTAAGACTATTTCATCTTTAAATAACAAAAACTCAACAATCCCCCACATGAATGGGGAATGGCTATATCACGGAAGTATGCATGGAAAAACTGTGTGATTTGCAATCAAGGATTAATCGCATCTGGATAAGTAGGTTTCCCTTTGAACTTTCCGTAGTGAACTTATGTCAGATATACTCGGTCAATCGGTAGATTTGATATCTTTGAACTGTCAAACTTTGGTGTATACCTAGACAACCATAAGTCACACAATCAACCCTTAACCATCTTTGGTTCTCATTGTTGTGTTCGTTTCAGCCATGAACACCGCCTGGTTTCATAAGTGCGTAGAGAACTGGCCTTACAAAGTTCTCCTTGAAGCGGCTAACACTTCACACTTACATAGGTGATTCCTAAACGTGTCATCCTGTAGATACACTATTTGATATACCCCGTATCAAATTTAGAAATCATTAAAAAGCCTTAATGCTTTATCCTTGGTACTGAACATTGTCTCATCACGAGAACGGACTAAAATTTTATTTGACAATGTTGAACCGTCATTAATGACTTTGTTTGATCTCCTTGAACCTAGATCTTGGGATCTCCAGTCTTCTAGGTAGAGTTACCGCCACAATGACTTGTTCTCGGCCATAGCCCCATTCCCCTTGATGATTTCTCAACTACCTCTCTAGTTAGGCCTTTTGTAAGTGGATCCGACACATTATCACTTGACTTTACATAGTCAATCGTGATAATTCCTCTAGAGAGTAATTGCCTAACGGTTTTATGTCTTCGTCGTATATGACGAGATTTACCGTTATACATAACGCTCCCAGCCCTTCCAATTGCCGCTTGACTATCACAATGTATGCATATTGGTGCCAACGGTTTGGGCCAAAATGGAATGTCTTCCAAGAAATTCCGGAGCCATTCAGCTTCTTCACCGGCTTTATCTAAGGCTATGAATTCAGCCTCCATTGTAGAGCGGGCAATACATGTTTGTTTGGACGACTTCCAAGATACCGCTCCTCCACCAATAGTGAATACATATCCACTCGTGGACTTAGAATCAGTTGAACCGGTGATCCAATTTGCATCACAGTATCCCTCAATCACCGCAGGGAAATTACTGTAGTGCAATTCAAAGTTCTGGGTATGTTCTAAATATCCCAAAACTCGTTTCATTGCCATCCAATGAGATTGGCCTGGATTGCTCGTATATCGACTCAGTTTACTTATAGCACAAGCTATATCTGGTCGTGTACAATTCATGATATACATTAAGCATCCCAACACACGAGCATAATCCAATTGTGATATGCTTTGGCCTTTATTCTTTGCTAATGCAAGATTCACGTCAATTGGAGTCTTTGCAACTTTAAAGCCCAAGTGCTTGAATTTTTCAAGTACTGTCTTAATATAATGAGATTGTGACAATGCCAGACCTTGAGGAGTCTTATGGATCTTAATTCCCAGAATTAAATCAGCAAATCCCAAGTCTTTCATATCAAACTTGCTATTGAGCATACGCTTAGTAGCATTTATGTTGGCAATGTCATTACTCACTATCAGCATATCATCCACATATAGGCAAATAATGACTATGTGATTTGGAACATTTTTAATGTACACACATTTATCACATTCATTTATCTTAAAATCATTTGACAATATTGTTTGGTCAAATTTGGCATGCCATTGTTTGGGTGCTTGTTTTAGTCCGTAAAGAGACTTAACAAGTCTACATACCTTCTTTTCTTTACCTGGAACCACAAACCCTTCAGGTTGTTCCATGTAAATTTCTTCCTCCAACTCTCCATTTAAGAAGGCCGTCTTAACATCCATTTGATGAATTTCAAGACCATACACTGCAGCTAATGCTACTAACATCCGTATGGACGTAATTCTTGTAACTGGAGAGTATGTATCAAAGTAGTCTAGACCTTCTCGTTGTCTATACCCTTTGACTACGAGTCTTGCCTTGAATTTATCAATAGTGCCATCATCTTTGATTTTTCTCTTAAAAATCCATTTAGAACCCAAAGGTTTATTTCCAGGAGGAAGATCAACCAATTCCCATGTATGGTTGTTCAATATGGATTCTATTTCACTATTGACTGCCTCTTTCCAAAACAATGATTCGGAAGAAGTCATAGCTTCTTTAAATGTTTGAGGCTCATTCTCCAATAAGAAAGTCACAAAATCTGGTCCAAATGAAGTAGAAGTTCTTTGACGTTTACTATGTCTTGGATCCTCCTGATTACATGTACTTTCTTTTGCTTCTTCCCGAGGTCGTTTAGACCCTTCACCAAACGACTCACATTCCTTTTTATACGGATATATATTTTCAAAGAACTCAGCATTATCTGATTCTATAACTGTATTATTATGAATGTCGGGATTTTCTGATTTATGAACCAGAAATCGATATGCTTTACTATTTGTCGCATATCCTATGAAAACACAATCAACGGTTTTCGGTCCTATCTTTACCCTTTTGGGTTTAGGAACTTGCACTTTTGCCAAACACCCCCACACTTTAAAATAATTCAAGTTGGGCTTCCTTCCTTTCCATTTTTCATATGGAATGGATTGTGTTTTGCTATGGGGCACTCGATTTAATATTCGATTAGCCGTAAGAATGGCTATCTTTGAACCGTCGATCTTTGGTGTATACCTAGACAACCATAAGTCACACAATCAACCCTTAACCGTCTTTGGTTCTCATTGTTGTGTTCGTTTCAGCCATGAACACCGCCTGGTTTCATAAGTGCGTAGAGAACTGGCCTTACAAAGTTCTCCTTGAAGCGGCTAACACTTCACACTTACATAGGTGATTCCTAAACGTGTCATCCTGTAGATACACTATTTGATATACCCCGTATCAAATTTAGAAATCATTAAAAAGCCTTAATGCTTTATCCTTGGTACTGAACATTGTCTCATCACGAGAACGGACTAAAATTTTATTTGACAATGTTGAACCGTCATTAATGACTTTGTTTGATCTCCTTGAACCTAGATCTTGGGATCTCCAGTCTTCTAGGTAGAGTTACCGCCACAATGACTTGTTCTCGGCCATAGCCCCATTCCCCTTGATGATTTCTCAACTACCTCTCTAGTTAGGCCTTTTGTAAGTGGATCCGACACATTATCACTTGACTTTACATAGTCAATTGTGATAATTCCTCTAGAGAGTAATTGCCTAACGGTTTTATGTCTTCGTCGTATATGACGAGATTTACCGTTATACATGACGCTCCCAGCCCTTCCAATTGCCGCTTGACTATCACAATGTATGCATATTGATGTCAACGGTTTGGGCCAAAATGGAATGTCTTCCAAGAAATTCCGGAGCCATTCAGCTTCTTCACCGGCTTTATCTAAGGCTATGAATTCAGCCTCCATTGTAGAGCGGGCAATACATGTTTGTTTGGACGACTTCCAAGATACCGCTCCTCCACCAATAGTGAATACATATCCACTCGTGATCTTTTCCTCTTCCAATATGGGACAATGTCTCATTGTCAAGAGGGAAAAACTTAAAATTTTACTTAAAAATTTTATTTTTCCTCCATTTTCCATTCACCCTCATTTTAAGACTATTTCATCTTTAAATAACAAAAACCTCAACAATATTTATGGCAGGGGTTTGAGGCAAAATGACTTTTAAGTGACAATGATAAAGTTTAGTTATTTTTAAGTAATAAAAAATAGTTAAATAACTTTAGTGAAATTAAAAGATAGTTCAATGACCATCAGTGAAATTAACTCTATGCATACATAGTTTAAGTCGAAAGTAACGAGTTCAATTTTTCCTGCCCTAGATACGACAAAATAGTGGGGTAGTTTGTCGCCAAAACTAGAGCCTATGAAGAATAAGCGGAGCACCAAACTTAGGTTGCAAAGCTACAATAGAATGTGGAGCATGTGTGTAAGATGGAGATAGCTCAAAAGAGAAGCGTTGTAGGCTCAAGGCTATAGCCATTTTCGCTTCTAACATTGCGAAGTTTTGTCCAATGCATATTCGCGGTCCTGCCCCAAATGGAAAGAATGTCATTTGCCCCTTTGTTGCCTTTAAGACACCTTCGTTAAATCTCTCAGGCTTGAACTCCTTTGCATCTTCGCCCCAAATTTCCTCCTCGTGATGTAATAAGATTGTTGGTATGAAGAGCAGTGATCCAGTTGGTAGATGAACATCCCCTAATTTAGTTTCTTCATTAGTCCTTCGGATGCGTGTTGCTAGTGGTGGATATAGTCTTAAGGACTCGTACAAGATCATTGTCACCTGAAAATATATATTGAATTATCGAGGTAAGAAATGATCCTCTCATTAATCAATCTGCAATAAACTAAAACGAGCGTAGTCAATAGAAGTATACTACAGAACTTTAAGAAAGTTTATCCCCTAATTTAGCTTCTCTATTGGTGAAGGGAGCCTTGGAACAACAGTAAAGTTATCTCTGTGTGACCTATAGGTCACGAGTTCAAGCCGTGAAAGTAGCCACTACTGCTTGCATTAGGGTACGTTGTCTACATCACACCCCTTGGGGTGTGGCCCTTCCCCGGATCCTGCGTGACGCGGAATACCTTGTGCATCAGACTGCCCATTAGTCCTTTGTATATGTTTGCTTATGATGGTTAAGTCAAGAGAAGCATTAATCCTTTATAACATATGGTAGGTAACTAGAAGCTAATAGATGATCTTTGATATTGTCCTTAGATATGCTGGTTTAAACAAAAGATGAATTTAGCTCATATACACAATGAACTTTTTACGTATTTTAACCAGTTGTAACATGTAACTTACCTGAAATTTTTTTATTTTCCAAGTAACGCTCTCGGTCTATAGAAGCTAAACTTTAGACAAAATGTTCTTACGCACTTATCTCGCCAGGCAAGTTGCCATTACAACTTAGATGCAAAGGCGGATCTAGGGGTGGAAGGGTTCACCCCAATCCCTTTCGTCGAAAAACTAAACTGTATCACCTCTATATAATATGTTTTGTATCCCCTTGACACAATCCAAAAGCATAGCTTAATAGTCAAGGGGGTTCAAAACATTTGTAAGGTTATTGGTTCAATTCCTACTAGCTACAATATTTTTTAACTTTTTTCTTTTTTGACCCTCTTAGCAGGAAATCCTGTCTCTGCCACTGCTTAGATGACTCTATGTACCAGTAAAATTTTCCAACTGATATACCAAATCTTGATTACGATAATGACTGCAATTTAAACTTGGGTTTGGCCATAGATTTTGCCAAAATAAACTTGGGTTTGGCCATAAATTTTGCCAAAATAAACTTGAGTTTTATTTGGCAAACACATGTTTGGCCATAGATTTTGCCTACAGTTTGGCCAAATCCCAATAGCTGGTTTTGGGCTAAAATATCACTATTATATTTTTTAAAAATTGCCCCAAACTTTTATATTTTATAAAAGAGCCCATCATTTATTATTTTATAATGATGTTGCTTCGTCTTCTCGGTCATCTAATAGTGTATCATGTAGTTCATTATAAAAATGATAATTTTGTATCAAATTTATTTATGTTCAGGACTATGGTTTGCGATAATATAATGAATATTATTGATAATGGTAATGTTGGGTATTTGTGATAGTTTTTAGAACTTATATGTATTAGTCATGTTTCATGTTTTTCCAAACCAAACTTCACCCGAAACAGATGTCCAAACACATTTTCATCTTCAAACCAAACTTCACCCAAATCAGATTTTTCAGAATAAATTTGGGAATCTATGGCCAAACACATGCTTAGTATCTTAGGTTTCCTCTGGTCTATGTATGCATGAGTTATTTTTCCAAGTTATGGTGAAAGAACTTACAATTTTTAACCGGCTTAATTCATCAAAAGCTGGTTCATCATTTCCAAAGGCTTGTAAAACTTCCTCTCTAGCTTTTGCCTGCCAATCTTGATGCCTAGACAACAAAATCATAGTCCAAACAAGCCACACTGATGTTGTCTCTTGACCAGCAAAATAAAATAATTTGCACTCTTGAATTACTTCAGGAATAGTCAATCCAAATTCCTTGCTTCCTTGCTCTTCAATTTCATTGGAATTTGATTCCAGTAGTGTACCTAATAGGTCATCACCAAAAGCCTGCCCTGCATCTTTTGCCTTTAGTCTGTTGTCAATAATACGCCTAATCGATTCTTGAACTTCCCTTTCAGTTTCTTTCAATTTCTTGTTGCTTTTGGTGGGCAAAAATCTGCAAATTAAAGTTGTAACTTAACAATAGAAAATCACACATGTAACAATTATTGGCTTTGCAAAGTGAATAGCTCTACATAACTGCAAAATTGATCCTTTGGATATTCGTATTAAGCCTTCAATTTAGCAAAATATGTGTTTTTCGTCATTCTGTATAGGAAATATGTTATATTTATTTTATTTCAAGAACTATATTGCCCTAAAATACAGAATAACATTACAAATTTGACATAACACAGACAATTAAATGATTTAGTTGTTAATAATTGATTAAATTTATGAAGATCACAAGCACAAGGATCAAAAGTTCACATTTCAATTTATTGAACGGTATATGTGTTTAACCAAACATCAACAGGATCAAAATCAGAATCTATCGATATTTTGGGGACTAAAAAGCGTATACTTCCCATAACTCTACTCGAGTAAGATAAACTCTAGACAATTCTAGTCATGATAAAAAGTTTAGTTGTCCTAATTAGTGGCAGCAATAATAAAATTAAACAAAGTAGATGCTAAAATAACCTTGATCCTGGGATATAAATGGAATTAAACTGCTTCATAATAATCTCAGCTAGTTCTTTTTGAAGTTCAAATATTCTTCTGCCTTCTTCGTAGCTACTACCAAATGCTGTGCGAGAAATCATATCACTTGTTAATTTCTGAAGATGAGGCCAAACATCCAACTCTTTTGATCCTTGCCCTGGTACAATCTGCTCCCATTCATTTAGCATCTCTATACAGCTTAAATAAAAAGCTGGCAGCATAAGCTACTTGCAAAACAAAAGCAAAATGTATATATCTCGTTAGTTATAGAAATCATTCATTTCGTCTGTGTAACTTATTAATGACAAGCTAATGTAGAAAGCTTATTTATAATTTCATTATGTGTAAAGAATATTAATAGCAGTATGATATAATGCTACAAGGTCCGTTAGTAGTTTTGAATTGTACAATCATCTCATCTAAAAGCTTAATCTTTGAGATAAATCAGACTTTTCACTTAATTGTATAAGTTTACAATTCAAAGAATATTAATAGCTACTCTATAATGCTCCAAAGTCCAATAATAGTAATTTTGAATTGTGTAACCATTCATTAAAAGGCTTAATTCGTTACATAGCGCACAATTTCCCCTTAATTATGTTTTGTCTCATCACACCCTTCACGTACGGGTCTGATTCATTTCTTGGGTCATACGATAAAATAATTTTTGCTTTGGGTGGCGAAGAGAATTGAACCTAGGATCTTTTGCTCACTCTTTTACCTTGCGGATTGTATGGTCATTTTTAAAAGTTTAACCTGTTAGAAAGAACATAATACTACTTTTTAAGTAGTGCTTAATTTACATATTTTATTTTCAACAAGTAGGAGGATGAAAAAAAGCATATCATGCATTAGAATAGATAAGCTAAGGTAGTAGAACCTTTAACTTCTACATATGGAAGAGTGGCTTTAAGATCTTCCTGTGTTTTGCCCATTTATCTTCCTCATAGTTTGCAATGCCTCTAACCATCAGATTGGCCACTGGATTGCTGTGGTGAGGCTTCTGATACACATAATTCTTAGCAAATATCTCTCTAATTAGTTCACTCTCCATTATCAATATCATTGGTTTTGGTCCAAACCATACAAAGCATTTTTTCCCTGCATATATATACACAATCTTTGAGTCAGCAAAAGCTTCTATTCACAACTTAAATCCAAATAGTTCCTATTCCTACAACAATAAAATGGGAAAATGATATTATATAGCTGCTCTTAAAATAATAGCCGAAAAATATATATTTTTTGTATATATATATATATTTATGTATGATTATATACAAAAATATATAAATTTTATACACTTTTGCGGTCATCGAATGTAAATATTTTCGGGTAAAAGTGATATTTTTCCCAATAAAATTAGGACATTATTACATAGTACTAACTACACATACCATATTTACTAATGATTTGAATAAAATAAGGAATGATACTTGGGGCAATATCATTTGACAGATTATTAAGAGGCTTGGACTGTGCTTTCTTGATGCTGTTAGAGAGCTCTTTCAAGTCTCCATGGAGGAGCCTATAAGAATTTCCCCTGAGGCCCTGTTGTATGAGGAACTTCTCCAATTTCTTTGGCCTAAACCATACCAAATTCAACACTTTCAATGTATATACTAAGAAAATGATCCCACACATTGTTGCTGCAAACATGCTGTAGAAGTTCTCCATTTTCATTCCCGGCCCCTAGAAACGTAGGCTTAATAGCTTTGTGATCTCTGCTTTTTATTCCTATGTATTGAGCAGAGGGGTGATCGGACCCCGTTAACCTCGGCACATATGTTGGATATAGATGTTAAAAATAATCATATATTTTGTTCGGAATCCTTAAGAACAAAAGTCTGATGGAAGGACTGGTTGAGCAATCCGCTCATGTTCCCTGTTACCTTCTAATCCTCGGACCACATTTATTTTTAATACTATATGATTATAAGCTAACAACAGGGGCATCTGCAGATTTGCTGAAATCCAGATTCCTTGTGTTTGACTCGGACAAGTTCCAAAGACAAAAAACTTGACTCTGGCAGAAACTACTGAACCTATAAAACCACAGATGAGGGACTTAGTCAACAGACAGATCAAGCCAGCCGTTTGGATATAAAACTTTTTTTTTTCTAAGTGAAATTAACCTCCAAAACTCAATATCAACTTTTAATACTCTTTTTTCAACTCCAATTTCAATGTTCAAATACTCGGTTTTCAACCTCAAGTTGATGAGCGGACCAAGAAGCAACAACGACAAAATGTGTTTTAATTTGTATCATGCAAGAGGATCATTCGCGTTTCAATAAATATATACACTTAAGAGCAACTAAATTTTAGGAGTAAGGAGGGAGAAGATCTTAAGTTTGACTGAAAAGGAACTTTGTAACTTATCTTTTTATATGTTCATGCCGATTGGAATCTTTGGCAGTTCGAGTGGAAAAAGTCGTCCCACGGGGAAGAGAGGAGGAATAACTAAAAGCCTAATAACAGAAAATCCTCTTAATTAACTTTAGAGTTAATATCCTAAACCTCCTTAAACTATCAATTTTTTTGGCAGTTACATACTTTAACTATCGGGTGCCCCAAAATCCTATTAAACTAAATTGCCCTTCATATTAAAGTCTCCTCGTTGCATCTTAGAGGTGTGCCTAGTACAAGCTCCTAATTATCAAAAAAATGTGTCATGCAACAGTACACGTGACTATTTAACTCAGCCTAAAACCCCTCTAAACTATCACTTTTTATCAGTTGCCTACTTAAACTATCTGGTGTCCTCAAAATTCCTTTGAACTATATTCTCCTATATTTGAAAACCCCTATCGAATTATTATTAGAGGTGCGTCTGTATAACTATATTAACTTGTAGTTTGCACTAAAGTTTGATGTAGCTTACTCATGATGCATTACTCTCGGATGACTGATTAATTCTACGAGTTTTGGCCAAAAATAGGATATAATATAATGTGTTATTTTTAGATCCAATATTGTAATTGTGTTTTATACTAGACTCCACTTGAATAAGTCTTTGTTTATATTTACTTTGCAACACATACAAAAAAGGGCATATAATGTTACATTTATGAAAAACCCATCTCATAAACAAGATTACACAACATAATATTCCACAAATAAGAAACCAATCGGCCAGCAACTACAATCTCTAATTCTAGATCACACAAAACAAGGCTCAAGAGATTCAACTTTATTCTCTACGAGGTATTAGGTTTAATAAGAAGATTTAAATGGTATTCTTTCAACAATATGGTTAAGAAGAGGAAATAAGAGAGGGAGAAAAAAATTCAGAGGGAACCCATATGGAGTGCAGAAGACGAAAGATGAGAAAATGAAGAAGAAAGATGAAAAAAGAAGGAAGAATGACGAAAAATTGAGGCCGAAAGGTCAATATAAAGCAAATAAGGAGAAAATTTAAAAACTAATTTTGAAAAAGTGACTAATTAGTCGTTATATTCTGTTAGGTGAAATATCTTAATGGCTTTTTTCAACAAGTCATACGTTCTCAAGCATGTTATTATACATGTTATGCCAGGTAAGCAATGTGAGAGTTTTAATATGAAAGAAAATATAGTTAAGAGGGTTTTGGGACACCCAATAATTTAAATATGTAAATGCCAAAAAATTGATAGCATAAGAGATTTTAGGATATTAACTCTTAATTTTAAGAATGTCCGGCTTGAGATTTTTAAATATAAAATGATGTTACTCTAATGTTAGGAACTAGGAAGATACAGCTGTAGACTTGTAGAGGATGGACAAAAACGAAGAAGTAAAAGTAACAGGATCTAAGGAAGATGACGAAAAAATATACTAAAAAGGTATGAAGGCGGCAACTAAGCACCTAGCAATTGTTTGTATGGGAATTAAAGTTACATATTTGGCGGTTCAATCAAAAATATGTGTATCTCCTAGCCTCTCTCTTTCTCTCTTTATATATATAACCACTTACCAATGCACAAACGGTCCCAATATATAAACTTTGTGGATCGAGTTATTTGGTCATGTCTTTTCCTTTTCTTTTGTGGGCATATAATGCATGAACAACTGTTATATACATCTAACTCTGACTAAAAAACATTTCCATATGCGATGCAGTACCGACCATTGCTTATATGATTAGGAACAAGCGTAATCCTTCTTCTTACTCAATTTGATTTAGTCACATATAATGTTTACCAATTCAACATTAAATAATTTCAAAGTTAACTACAATTTTATGAAATATAAATCTTTAATAAACTTTCTAATGAAACTGAAACTACTCAAAATACGTCAAATACTTGATGAAGGTCCTTCTCTTTTAAGTTATTAACCCGAAAAAAGAAAAAATAATACTAATAAAACACTAATAATAACGTTCGTCAATTTTAACTTTTTTTCAAATAATATATTTGCTTTTAATGGATATAAACGCATAAAAAGAAATAGAGGAGTGAAAACAAACAATAAACATTAAACAACAACATAATATATCTGCTTGAGGGGAATTTTTTCTGAAAATTTAAAATTTTCTCCATTTGATAATTTTTTGTAGTTGAGCGAAAAATTCTCTATTTTCCGATTTACTCCTCTCGAAAATTTTCAATTGGTTTTAGAACACTCCAATTAGTATGAACTTCGTTTTAAGGGGTTAAAAGGAAAATAATCAAAACAAAAACTGTAGTCGGTAAAGAACATATATAGCAGCCGCGTTTCCTGGGTTTAATAAGGGTTTAGTAAAGAACACAGACAAGCATTAGAAATACACATAAGTAGGAGAAAGGAAATAAAGAATTTTGATACTTTTTTGAAGTGATTTTCAACATGTCCGAGTATTTGCCGCAAGAATTGGTGATTGAAATCATCCGGAGACTACCCATTAACTCCATCCTTCGATTCAGATGTGTGTGTGTAAGTCATGGTATTCTCTTATTAATAGCCCTACTTTTATCTCCACACACCTCAACCGAAACCAAGACGATCACATCTTAGTACGACGTTTCTCTGGAGACCCCATTAAAGAGAAATATGAATTATTCCTTGACAATGAAAATTTTGATCAGTATGCCCACTTTTATGTGCCATTTGAATGCCACTACCATCACTTTAATGTTGTGGGTAGTTGTAAACTTGTAATGGTCTTTTGTGCCTTTTCGACCAGCAAAATGGTTATGCAAACCTTATCTATCTTTGGAACCCATCCATTAGAAAGTCGGTAGAACTCCCTAAACCAATTTTTGTTTCTGAGACAGATGGTTTTATTTTTTAGAGGAACATCATCGTCCTGGTCCGGTTTATCATATGCTGGGGTTTGGATTTGATTCTGTTACTAATGACTACAAAGTGGTAAGAATAGCCCACACTTGTCATAATATTAAGTTGGGATCACCTAATGTTGAGCTTTATAAGTTAAGCACTGGTGTTTGGGAAGACATTACTCTTGTTGCTCCTTTTTATGATATCTTGCCGCGGGTACCAGCAAGAGTTTATGTAAATGGGGCTTGTCATTGGGTTGCCTCTAAAGGGAAAGGAGCACATAAGAGCGGAGGAAAGTGTAAGCATGTGATTGTCCTATTTGATATGTATGATGAGATGTTCCGGGAGATAATGTTACCCGCTAGTTTAGTTGAAAAGCCTTGGTTTTATGATTTTGAGTTTGCCCTTTTTGAATCACAGGAGTCATTTTGTTTGGCTCATGGTTTGGTAGATGGCGAGACAACAATTGATATTTGGATTATGAAAGGGAATGGTGACCCGAAATCATATTCATGGGTGAAACAATTCAGCATCTGTCGAGGCATTAAATTCAGCGTTGTTGCCGATGAATTTTTCTCGATGCTTTATGGTGACTCTGTTCCAGATGAGCATCAAGTTACCCATTACTTGTTTCAGCCAATGGCTTCAAGGAAAAATGGAGAAATTTTGTGGACGGCCTACCATCCATTCTTGGTTTCATATGATCTTGAAGTTAAAAAAATGAATTGTCTTTGTATTTATAGCACTGACTGTGAACCATTTGACAATGCACTTTATGTTAATACTTACAAAGAGAGCCTTGTTTTACTTGACAAACGGACAGATTATTATGGTGGAGACGCTTGTGAAGAGTCATCTGAATTACGCAAGAAGGAGCTGAAAGGTGGGAGGAAGAAGTTATTAAAGGGAAAAACTAAAAGAAGATTGCAAATTGCATCTTCCTTCCATAGATTGATGTACATGTCAAGAATGAAAGCGAAGAGGCCGAGCAAGATAAAACAGAAGAAGAGGCAAGTCAAAAGACCTTCCTAGCCTACTTTATCAAAAAGATTAGCATAGTCTATTGTAGCCTCTAGTCATGCTCTAGTTGAATCTATAGCATGCGCTGTCTTGAGGTTTTTGCTAAATGCACAATAAATAAAATAGCTGAGTTGATTTTTTGAGTTGACATACTTTACATGAGACTAATGCAAACCTACTAAAGAATACTATTGTTCAACTCCTTTGGTCCAATAAGTTTTTTGATAAAGCTCACTAGCGTGTAGGTTCTAATTAGCCACAATTTCATGATTTTTTAATAACAGAATAAATAATTTATGGTTTGTTGCCTTAATTTAGCTTTTAGCAGCAGCATTTTTTCATGTCGCATATACTTTTCGCATCAGAGTTTGCCACAACGACATGCAACAATATTTTATGGAGGAGCAAGAATGTAGAAGAGATGACGTGGGAATCGGAGGAAGAAATGAAGTCTAAATACCCCCACCTATTTCAAACTGAAGATATGGTTCGAGATGGGACGCTACAACATAGCTCTATGTAGGCTAGCAGGTCATCAGGTAAGCTTTTATTTTTCACTTTCAATATTTATGATTTACGGTCGGTGAGGCAAATTGCTGCTATTTATAAAGATTGGCCATATGTGGCATGCATAGTATGTTTCTGGCTACGTGCAGGTTGGTTTTAACCTAGTGTACGAAGGATACTTTGGCAAAATTTTCCAAAGTCTCTAAGAGTAAACATTCGAGGACGAATGTTCCCAAGGGGGGAGTGATGTTACACCCTATATTTTCGTACGTAAAAATGCGTCGTAAGCAAACTAATGTAGGACCAAAAATGAGATAATATTTAAAAGTATATAAAGTAAGTTAATCATGTTACCTCTGAGGTTACAAATATTGAAGATCATGAACAACAAGTACAAAGAGGGTTGGACAGTTCAGAAGCTAAAGCAATTAAATAAAATAATGTTTCGTCGAAAGTCGACAAGTTGGGAATGTTATAACATGTACCTTTGGGGTGAGACTAGGGTGATTAACATGATAAGGAGATTATGTTATGATTTATATTAGTCGTATGACATCCGTGTGTTATGTTTTAATGTCAAGCGAGTTGTGGAACAAAAGTCGATGAAAGTCATCACAAGTTACACTCATAGGTTTTACTGAAATTTTGGGTCAAATGTAACTGCGATTTTCTCCCAATATACTTAGAGTTATAGGGTGTTCCACCCATCAAATTAAAGATCTATGAGTTTATTTTCCAACGCATTAAACCGTTTGTCAATACAACATTGGAGTAGAAAGATATGGGCATTTGTGCGATACTGCGCAAGCTGCTAGGTGACAAGTAGGTGTGTCACCTACTTGCTTAAATGAAAGCCCAAAAATGGGCCATTTATGGTCGTCCAAAGAGGCCTTTTAAGGGCCTATTTTCTTCATATATTAGACTTAAAATAGAGCATAATAACCAGACATAAGCTCTGCAAAGAATCCTCCCAAAAATTTCCCATAAACCCTAATTGATTTTTACTCCCTTTCAAGTTCTAATTGGAGGTAAAACCTAGAGTTTGAAGAACCAAGATAGGAGCTGAGTTATCCAACAAATAAGGTGAGTTTACTGCTCTCTTTCATCCAGTTTTTCTTCTGAAAATTCGTGGTAAGTCGTTCTATACTTGTAAGAACTCACGGGACGGTGATCGGAAGCCGTGAGTTCGACTTATTCACTTGTAGCGGACTGTTTTGTGGACTGTTTTGTGTTGCTGTTGGGCTGCGTGTTTTACTACTATTTTGTGGAGTTTTGGAGGAGGAAGGGGGTTTATAAACACCATATAAATGTAGGGTGATTGGCTGGTCATTCGTCATAACATTTCCGCGTCGTTTGACACTACTACGGTGATCGTTTTGTGTATGAAGAGATTGGGGTGTGTTGGGCTGTTTTGTAGTATTTGATGGTGTATATAGGGCTGGAAAATGATGTATATATGTTGTTATTGTTCTGTTCTTGTATTGTTGGTGTTATCTTGAATTTGGAGAAAGTAAGGATTATAGGGGAGATGCTGCCCGTTTTAATACAAAATAAGTTTGTCGTTCGTTGTGCGATAGTTGTACCTTTCGTAACTTAACGATAGTATTATTATCATTCTTGTAGATTAAGGTGCGAAGAGGTGAGTTCAACTTGGTTATTACAAAGATTGTGATAAGGTATGTTAAGGCTAAGCCTTCCTTCATTTTGGCATGATCTCGTAGCTACATGTGTTAGTAATGAGACAAAAAGAGAAGTTCATATTCATGAATTTATTCACACTATTCTAGTCTCATAAGTTACAATATTATTCCTTATCGAGACTCTATATTCAATTTTAGTATTGTCTTCTTCCAGTCAAGAGAGCAGCAAGCCTATATATACAGTATTACAGTATTTTCATTACCATCGAGCTATAATCGATGGGCAGGCCCCTATTGGGCAACCTCTGATCAGATGGAAAGTTATATACCGAGCCTACTGTGGCCGAGCGCCTATGAGCGAGCCCAGCATGGTCGAGATACATAGCCTAGTATGGCCGAGCGCCTATAAGCGAGCCTACTATGGCAGAGCAGTTATATATACCGAGCCTTATAAGGCCGTACAATTATTTTACTTACTATATTGAAGGAGTTGAGTCAGTATCAGCAGGTAAGTATATCTCCAGATCATCTTTGACTCCCAGTTAATTTCAGTTATCATATTATCAGTTCAGTTTCAGATTTCAGTTATTTTATTGCCTTACATACTCGGTACATTATTTCGTACTGACGTCCCTTTTTTGGGGGCGCTGCATTTCATGCGTGCAGGTTCAGACAGACAGACGGGTAGACCTCCTCAGTAGGTGTTTTCCGAGTTCCGCCTGATCGGTAAGCTCCACGTCTTTCGGAGTTGCCAGGACTAGAGTTTTGTGTACATCTTATGTATATCTGTATATATGTTATGGGTAGGTCGGGGCCCTGTTCCGATCACAGTACATCTATCAGTAGAGGCTTGTAGGCATATCCTGTTGGTTAGTGCAGTATGTTGGGTTTGTATAAATTGGTGGTTTGTCAGCTGTAGTAGCTATGACGGCCTTGTCGGCCTAGCTTTATATTGATATTTAGTTAGTGCTAGTTTCCATTCAGATTTATATTTTGCTTCGCAAATTGTCTTGCAAGGTGGCCCCATGGCCAAAGTATGACATTATGTGTTCAGAGTCCCTTAGTCGCAATTTGGTACGCCAGGTTAGGTGAGGCACGGGGTGCTTGTCTCGCTCCTAGGTTCGGGCGTGACAAACTTGGTATCAGAGCAGTTCTGTCCTAGGGAGTCTACAAGCCGTGTCTAGTAGGGTCTTGTTTATAGATGTGTTGTGCACTACATTATATAAGCAAGGAACTACAGGGCATTTAGGAGTTGGTTACACTTCTTTGAAATCTAAATCGTGCTATAGAACTGAGTTATAGGAAATTTGAATTAAACTTATGTGTTGGTGTTTGCATGCACAGATGACGGTGACTAGGAAGACTACGGCTAGCCAGAGGAGAGATACAGTAGTAGGTGAGGGGACCAACAGGGTACCCCCAGTAGATGGGGCCCAGTCTGAGGCTCAAGGGGAGACCCCTACTCAGCCATTACCGGCTCCTCCACCAACTACGGAGATTCCTAGGGAAACCGCACATCCAGTTCCCCCTCCACTTCCATCAGATCAGGACTTAAGGAGTGCGGTGCATTTGTTGACACAGTTGGTAGCTACCCAGCAACATGCTAGGGCATCAGCTAGTGCAGGAACTTCTGAGGGGTCTGGGAGTTCAAGGGTCCGAGAGTTTATTGCTTTGAGTCCCCCAGAGTTCACGGGGACAGATCAGGAGGGAGGACCCGCAAGATTTCATAGATCAGCTTCACAGGATCTTTCGTGTTATGCATGCCACGGAGAAAGAGGCAGTTGAGCTAGCAGCTTTTCGACTCCGAGATATAGCCATCCTTTGGTATGAGGGATGGGAGAGGTCCAGGGGACGTGATACACCTCCAGCTATTTGGGAGAATTTTTCAGATGCTTTCCTTGACCAGTACTTACCGCGGGAGATCCGACAGGCTCGAGTCGATCAGTTTCTAGCCCTCAAGCAGGGTAATATGAGTGTTCGAGAGTATAGTCTCCGTTTTGACTCATTGGCCAGATATGCACCATCCATAGTTTCTACTATGCGGGACAGGATTCATAGGTTTATAGCAGGGTTAGCCCCAGAGTTAACCGAGGCATGTGCCACCGCTGCATTGCAGGATAGTATGGATATCTCCCGGATTCAGGCATTCGCCCAGAATATAGAAAGGGGTAGGCGTCGGCAGTAGGGTACAGAGAGGGCTGAGCAAGGGCAACGTAAGAGGATGAGATTTCCCAGGTCTCAGGAGCAATCTCAGGGTAGTTATAGGACCCAGTACTTCGGACGGCCACCTAGGCCTCCGCCACCTCAGTTACAGGGTTACGGGTATGACCGCTATACTCAGTCAGGACCAGGTGAGAGCTCACGGGCGTCGGGTTTGCAGCGACAACGAGGTTCTGCGCAGACATGGTCATTTCCTCCGCGGTGTGACATCTGTGGTAGAGGACACTTGGGTCAATGCCGAGCAGGTTCTGATGCTTGTTATACATGTGGGCGTCCGGGGCATATGATGCGAGATTGCCCAAATAGAGATTCTGGGGGAATGGCACAACCAGCGAGTTCAGCAACAGGATCGTCTATGTCCGTGCATCCTTCAAGGCGTGAGTCTCAGTCTTCGGCTGGTAGAGGTCGAGGCAGAGGTAGAGGTTCCAGTTCAAGTGGTAATCAGAACCGTATCTATGCTTTAGCGGGTCGACAGGACCAGGAGTCTTCACCAGACGTTGTGACAGGTATATTAACCATTTTCTCTCACGATGCTTATGCTTTGATAGACCCAGGATCTACTTTATCGTATATTACCCCATTTGTCGCGAGGAAGTTTGGTATAGTGCCTGAAATACTAAGTGATCCTTTTGCGGTATCTACACCGATCGGAGAATCGATTATTACTAGACGGGTTTACCGAGGTTGTACGGTGACAATTTGTAGTCGTCAGACCTCAGCTGACCTAGTTGAGCTAGAGATGATGGACTTTGATGCTATCATGGGCATGGACTGGTTGGCAGCTTGCTATGCCACAGTTGATTGCCGAGCAAAGGTAGCCAAATTTCATTTTCTGGGTGAGCCAGTCCTTGAATGGGTAGGTAATACATCAACACCCAGAGGTAGGTTTATTTCCTATCTAAAGGCGAGGAAAATGATCGCAAAAGGGTGCATTTATCATATTGTGCGAGTTAGAGATGCAGATGCTGAGATACCTACACTTCAGTCTATTCCCATAGTCAAAGAGTATGCAGATGTGTTTCCAGATGAGCTTCCAGGTATTCCTCCAGAGCGAGAGATTGATTTTAGCATCGATTTGCTTCCAGGAACTCAACCAATATCCGTCCCTCCGTATAGAATGGCACCTGCCGAATTGAAGGAGTTGAAGGAGCAGTTAAAAGATTTGCTGGAGAAAGGTTACATTAGGCCCAGTACCTCACCTTGGGGTGCACCGGTACTATTTGTGCGGAAGAAAGACGGCTCGCTGAGGATGTGTATCGATTATAGGCAGTTGAACAAGGTAACTATTAAGAATAAGTATCCACTTCCAAGGATCGATGACTTGTTTGATCAGTTGCAGGGAGCTAGATGCTTTTCCAAGATTGATTTGAGGTCGGGGTACCACCAAGTCAGAGTTCAGGAAAAAGATATTCCGAAGACAGCCTTCAGGACCCAATATGGCCACTTCAAGTTCCTTGTCATGTCCTTCGGGTTGACTAATGCACCCGCTATATTTATGGACTTGATGAATAGCCTATTCCGACCATTTTTAGATCTATTCGTGATAGTATTTATTGATGATATTTCAGTTTATTCCCGTTCAGAGGATGAGCATGCGGACCACCTGCGAGCAGTACTCCAAACCCTCTGTGATCGTAAGTTGTATGCTAAGTTTTCTAAATGTGAGTTCTGGTTGAAGTCTGTAGCATTCTTGGGGCATATTGTATCAGATGAAGGGATAAAGGTGGACACTCAGAAGATTGAGGCCGTGAAATCTTGGCCTAGACCTACCACTCCGACAGAGGTTCGTAGCTTTCTAGGCTTAGCAGGATACTATCGGAGGTTCGTAGAGGGTTTTTCTTCCCTTTCGGCACCATTGATGAAGTTGACACAGAAAGAAACTAAGTTTCAATGGACAGAGGCTTGCGAGCGGAGTTTCCAAGAGCTTAAGAACAAGTTGACCTCAGCTCCAGTTCTAACACTTCCAGAGGGTCTAGAGGGTTATGCCGTGTATTGTGATGCATCAGGTGTCGGGTTAGGATGTGTCCTGATGCAACATGGGAAGGTAATTGCGTATGCTTCAAGGCAGTTGAGGAAGCACGAGAGGAATTATCCGACCCACGACCTCGAGTTAGCTGCGGTTGTCCATGCACTTAAGATATGGCGGCATTATTTATATGGTGTTCATGTTGATGTATTTACTGATCATAAAAGCCTACAATATATCTTCAAGCAGAAAGAGTTGAATTTGTGACAGAGGCGATGGCTTGAGTTATTGAAAGATTATGATGTTAACATTCTCTACCATCCGGGGAAAGCTAATATTGTAGCAGATGTCTTAAGTCGCCGATCTATGGGTAGCTTAGCACATGTAGAGCCCGAGAAAAGACAATTAGCTAGAGAGATTCATCAATTGGCTTCGTTGGGGGTTCGGTTAGTAGATTCTAAGGATGGTGGAGTTGTACTCCAAAACACTGCAAAATCATCCCTCATAGCTGAAGTCAAGGAAAGGCAGTACGAGGACCCAGAGTTGGTTGAGTTGAGAGAGCGAGTTCCGCAGCAGAAGAAGCCATTGTTAGAGCTCAAGGGAGATGGGGTTCTCAGATACAGGGGTCGTTTGTGTGTTCCAGATGTAGCAGGGCTACGAGACAGGATTATGTCAGAGGCACATTATTCATGGTATTCCATCCATCCTGGATCGACGAAGATGTATCATGACATTAAGGATGTGTACTGGTGGAACGATATGAAGAAGAACATTACTGAGTTTGTCGCCCAATGTACTAGTTGCCAGAAAGTGAAGATAGAGCACCAGAAGCCTGGAGGGCTAATGCAGACTATAGAGATCCCGACATGGAAATGGGAGGCGATAAACATGGACTTTATCACGGGTTTACCTCATTCTAATCGTAAGTTCGATTCCATATGGGTGATAGTCGATAGGCTCACGAAATCAGCTCACTTCCTACCGGTCAGATCTACATATACAGCAGAAGATTATGCAAAGTTATATATTAAGGAGATAGTGCGGCTACACGGAGTACCAGTTTCTATTATATCTGACCGTGGGGCTCAGTTTACAGCACATTTTTGGAGGTCATTTCAGAGAGGTCTAGGGACTCAGGTGAATCTCAGCACAGCTTTTCATCCACAGACTGATGGACAAGCCGAGCGCACAATTCAGACGCTCGAGGATATGTTACGAGTATGTGTGTTGGATTTTAAAAGAAGTTGGGATGAACATCTACCTCTTGTTGAGTTTGCATATAATAACAGTTACCACTCCAGTATTCAGATGGCTCCGTACGAGGCTTTGTATGGGCGTAAGTGCAGATCTCCTATAGGGTGGTTTGATGTTGGGGAATCTGGGTTATATGGGCCAGACCTGGTTCAATAGGCCATAGAGAAAGTAAAGCTTATCCGGGAGCGACTGTTGACAGCTCAGAGTCGTCAGAAGTCATATTCTGATGTGCGGCGACGAGACTTAGAGTTCAGGATTAATAACTGGGTATTCTTAAAGGTATCACCTATGAAGGGCGTGATGAGGTTTGGCAAGAAAGGCAAGCTTAGCCCACGGTATATTGGGCCTTATAGGATCATTCGGAGAGTGGGTCAAGTAGCTTATGAGTTAGAGTTGCCCTCAGAATTGGAGTCTGTCCATCCGATTTTTCACGTATCTATGCTACGGAAGTGCATTGGCGATCCTACCCGAGTGGTGCCCATGGATAATGTACAGATTACAGAGGACTTGTCATACGAGGAAATTCCAGTTGCTATCCTAGACCGACAAATCCGCAATCTACGAAATAAGGAGGTAGCTTCCGTAAAGGTTTTATGGAGGAGCAAGAATGTAGAAGAGATGACATGGGAATCGGAGGAAGAAATGAAGTCTAAATACCCCCACCTATTTCAAACTGAAGATATGGTTCGAGATGGGACGCTACAACATAGCTCTATGTAGGCTAGCAGGTCATCAGGTAAGCTTTTATTTTTCACTTTCAATATTTATGATTTACGGTCGGTGAGGCAAATTGCTGCTATTTATAAAGATTGGCCATATGTGGCATGCATAGTATGTTTCTGGCTACGTGCAGGTTGGTTTTAACCTAGTGTACGAAGGATACTTTGGCAAAATTTTCCAAAGTCTCTAAGAGTAAACATTCGAGGACGAATGTTCCCAAGGGGGGAGTGATGTTACACCCTATATTTTCGTACGTAAAAATGCGTCGTAAGCAAACTAATGTAGGACCAAAGATGAGATAATATTTAAAAGTATATAAAGTAAGTTAATCATGTTACCTCTGAGGTTACAAATATTAAAGATCATGAACAACAAGTACAAAGAGGGTTGGACAATTCAGAAGCTAAAGCAATTAAATAAAATAATATTTCGTCGAAAGTCGACAAGTTGGGAATGTTATAACATGTACCTTTGGGGTGAGACTAGGGTGATTAACATGATAAGGAGATTATGTTATGATTTATATTAGTCGTATGACATCCGTGTGTTATGTTTTAATGTCAAGCGAGTTGTGGAACAAAAGTCGATGAAAGTCATCACAAGTTACACTCATAGGTTTTACTGAAATTTTGGGTCAAATGTAACTGCGATTTTCTCCCAATATACTTAGAGTTATAGGGTGTTCCACCCATCAAATTAAAGATCTATGAGTTTATTTTCCAACGCATTAAACCGTTTGTCAATACAACATTGGAGTAGAAAGATATGGGCATTTGTGCGATACTGCGCAAGCTGCTAGGTGACAAGTAGGTGTGTCACCTACTTGCTTAAATGAAAGCCCCAAAATGGGCCATTTATGGTCGTCCAAAGAGGCCTTTTAAGGGCCTATTTTCTTCATATATTAGACTTAAAATAGAGCATAATAACCAGACATAAGCTCTGCAAAGAATCCTCCCAAAAATTTCCCACAAACCCTAATTGATTTTCTCTCCCTTTCAAGTTCTAATTGGAGGTAAAACCTAGAGTTTGAAGAACCAAGATAGGAGCTGAGTTATCCAACAAATAAGGTGAGTTTACTGCTCTCTTTCATCCAGTTTTTCTTCTGAAAATTCATGGTAAGTCGTTCTATACTTGTAAGAACTCACGGGACGGTGATCGGAAGCCGTGAGTTCGACTTATTCACTTGTAGCGGACTGTTTTGTGGACTGTTTTGTGTTGCTGTTGGGCTGCGTGTTTTACTACTATTTTGTGGAGTTTTGGAGGAGGAAGGGGGTTTATAAACACCATATAAATGTAGGGTGATTGGCTGGTCATTCGTCATAACATTTCCGGGTCGTTTGACACTACTACGGTGATCGTTTTGTGTATGAAGAGATTGGGGTGTGTTGGGCTATTTTGTAGTATTTGATGGTGTATATAGGGCTGGAAAATGATGTATATATGTTGTTATTGTTCTGTTCTTGTATTGTTGGTGTTATCTTGAATTTGGAGAAAGTAAGGATTATAGGGGAGATGCTGCCCGTTTTAATACAAAATAAGTTTGTCGTTCGTTGTGCGATAGTTGTACCTTTCGTAACTTAACGATAGTATTATTATCATTCTTGTAGATTAAGGTGCGAAGAGGTGAGTTCAACTTGGTTATTACAAAGATTGTGATAAGGTATGTTAAGGCTAAGCCTTCCTTCATTTTGGCATGATCTCGTAGCTACATGTGTTAGTAATGAGACAAAAAGAGAAGTTCATATTCATGAATTTATTCACACTATTCTAGTCTCATAAGTTACAATATTATTCCTTATCGAGACTCTATATTCAATTTTAGTATTGTCTTCTTCCAGTCAAGAGAGCAGCAAGCCTATATATACAGTATTACAGTATTTTCATTACCATCGAGCTATAATCGATGGGCAGGCCCCTATTGGGCAACCTCTGATCAGATGGAAAGTTATATACCGAGCCTACTGTGGCCGAGCGCCTATGAGCGAGCCCAGCATGGTCGAGATACATAGCCTAGTATGGCCGAGCGCCTATAAGCGAGCCTACTATGGCAGAGCAGTTATATATACCGAGCCTTATAAGGCCGTACAATTATTTTACTTACTATATTGAAGGAGTTGAGTCAGTATCAGCAGGTAAGTATATCTCCAGATCATCTTTGACTCCCAGTTAATTTCAGTTATCATATTATCAGTTCAGTTTCAGATTTCAGTTATTTTATTGCCTTACATACTCGGTACATTATTTCGTACTGACGTCCCTTTTTTGGGGGCGCTGCATTTCATGCGTGCAGGTTCAGACAGACAGACGGGTAGACCTCCTCAGTAGGTGTTTTCCGAGTTCCGCCTGATCGGTAAGCTCCACGTCTTTCGGAGTTGCCAGGACTAGAGTTTTGTGTACATCTTATGTATATCTGTATATATGTTATGGGTAGGTCGGGGCCCTGTTCCGATCACAGTACATCTATCAGTAGAGGCTTGTAGGCATATCCTGTTGGTTAGTGCAGTATGTTGGGTTTGTATAAATTGGTGGTTTGTCAGCTGTAGTAGCTATGACGGCCTTGTCGGCCTAGCTTTATATTGATATTTAGTTAGTGCTAGTTTCCATTCAGATTTATATTTTGCTTCGCAAATTGTCTTGCAAGGTGGCCCCATGGCCAAAGTATGACATTATGTGTTCAGAGTCCCTTAGTCGCAATTTGGTACGCCAGGTTAGGTGAGGCACGGGGTGCTTGTCTCGCTCCTAGGTTCGGGGCGTGACACTTGTCGTTTTGAAAAATTTCGTCTTGTTCGGAGGTTTAAGGCCTCGAGTAGTTTTGTAATGTGTATTATGACTTACGTGTGTGGTCGAGTTTGATTTTCAGATAATTCGGGATCAAATTGAAAGAACAATTCTTGTTTAAGAAGCTTAAGTGAAAAGAGTTGACCGAAGTTTGACTTTTGTGTAAACAACTCCAGAATGAAGTTTTGATGATTTCAATAGTTTCGTATGGTGATTTCTAACTTAGGCGTGCGTTCGGATTTGGATTTGGAGGTCTGTAGGATAATTCGCGCATTTTGGCGAAAATTGGAAAGTTGAAGTTTTGGAAGGTTGAGAGATTTGATCGAGGGTTGACTTTGTGGATAACGGGTTCGAATTTTGATTTCGAAAATTTGAACAGGTCCATTATGTCATTTATGACTTGTGTGCAAAATTTAAAGTCATCCCGGATTGATTTGATACGTTTCGGCACACGATATAGAAGTTGAAAAGTTTGAAAAATTCATGAGTTCGATTCGAGGTCCAATTCATAGATTCGACGTTGTTGATGTTATTTGAGACCTCGAGTAGGTCTGTGTTGTGTTACGAGACTTGTTGGTATGTTGGGACGAGTCCCCGAGTGGCTCGGGCGAGTTTCGGATGGAGTTCGGATCGTTTTAAGTCTTGTTGAAGTTGCGCATGAGGAACCGCATGTATGTGATCGCGGAAGCGACGAAGTGGTCGCAGAAGTGACCTGGGGAGGACTTGCACTGCCGCAGAAGCAGAAAAACCAGTGCGCCCGCGAGACAGCAGGTGCGGAAGCTGAAACACAGAAGCGGGAAGCTTCGCAGATGCGCAATTGTGCATCGCACCTGTGATTGTGCAAAAGTGGGAAAGAGTGTGCATATGCGATGGGCTGCTGGCTAGTGGACTTCCGCAGGAGCGGAATTTGGCTCGCAAAAGCGACGTCGCAGGCGCACAAATTTGTCCGCAGATGCAAAACTAGGCAGAAACATAAGTGATCAGAATTGGTCATTTCTTCATTTCGTTTTGGATTTTTAGAGCTTGGTTTTTGGGCAATTCTAGAGGAGTTTTTCACAAGTTTGACTTAGGTAAGTATTCTATATCCAAAAGTGATTATATTTCATGATTCTATGGTTATATTCATCATTTATTTTGAATTTAATGGAAGAAATTAAGAAAAATTGTGAAATCTTTCAAAAATATAAAATGAAAATTTTGATGATGATTCATTAACGGAATTTGATAATTTTGGTATGATTGGACTCGTATCGGAATGGGTGTTCGAATTTTATAAAATTTTATCGGGTTCCGATATGCGGGCCCCGAATTGACTTTTCAATGTAAAATTACAAGTCGACGTTTTATTATCCGGAATTATTTTCGATGAATTTTAACGATGTTATGAAATTATTTTGGCTAAATTTAAGCCCTCCGGAGGTCATTTACGCGAGAAGGCCATTTTGGAGTATCGACTTAAATTCGTAAAGGTAAGTATCTTGCATAACCTTGCGTGGGAGAATTACCCCTAGGCATTGAGTCGTATGTGCAACTTGTGTAATGTGAAAGCCGTGTACGCGAGGTGACGAGTACGTACTCGGGCTTATATGTGCTAATTCTATCGGATTAAGCTCTTAGGAATCTTTTATGTATAAATTGGAGATGATGAGCACACATTATATCATTTATTTGCCATGTTCATCGTTACATGCTTTATCTGTAAATCGTTGTTACCTTCCTCAGTCTTTACTTGCCAAGTTTGTTTTTGTATGCTTATTTACTACATTAACATCTACGTGAAATCTGTGATTGTTGAGTTGCCACTTTATTGAAGATATTTTCATTGTTGAGTGTTTCCTTAATCAAATAATTGGAATTTAAGTAATCAAGAGGCATTAATATATTTTACTTGAAGTTGTGTTTAAAAGAGTTATTGTTATTATTGAGATTTTTTATATACGTCGTGTTGAGCCGTGGGCTATCTGTTGTGAAATCTTTTGATATCGTTGAACCTTTATAAAGGTTGTGGCCTTCGGGCATTTGTAATATGAGTTGATTATGTTGTGTTGTTGTGACAATAGCTCATGTGAATTGTTGTGTGATTTGGATTATTGTTATGCGGAGTATAAGGGTGACATTCCATTGTTGTTATCATGTGGGGCATAAGGGTGGCATTTCACTGTTGTTATATGTGTTGTGATATTGTCTAGGCGAAACGATAAGGGTGGCTATTATACGGAGCGATAATGGAGGATATTATATAGAGAGATAAGGGTGGCTATAGGAGCGATAAATGTGACTATTGATATTGTCTGGGCGGAGTAATACTGGTGGGTATAGGATAGATAAGGGTGGCAATGTGAAGGATGATATGTGATGATGTGGGGTTATTGTGTTGGTGATTTTTATGTGATGTTGTGATTCTTTTGTGTTTATTTTACACTTTGTATAGCTCGTATTGCGGTTTCGATGGGCTTATTGATATCCTTGATATTTCTTGTTGATTTGGGCTACAATAATACACTTGCACATACATACACTGTAGAATAATATTTATACTAGCTCACGAGTACTTAAATTGATAATTATCTAATCCATTCTAAAATTGTGAGCATGTGACTAGGACAAGCGGATTATGTTATTGGCATGTGAACTGCCTGTGCAGATGTGAAATGAGATGTGGGTACGAGGTGTCGTGGGTATATAATGATTATGTTATTGGTACATGAACTATACGTGCAGATGTGATATGAGATGTGGGTATCAGGTGCCATGAGTAGATGATAATTTTATTATTGGCACGTGAGTTGTCCGTGCGGTTATGATTGAGATATGGGCATGAGGTGCCGTGAGAATATGATAGTGGGTTGAGACCCGTATTTTATGATAATGATTATATAGTGGGATCGGGTTGCGAGCTGCAACATATATTTACTTATTATTATTGATATTTGCATGGTGGAATAAGGGTGGATAGTGTTGTACGGTGAGATCAGGTTGCGCGCCTCAACAATTTATGTGTTTTGTATCTTTTGTCGAATTATATTGGCTTAGGTGCTTTCGTACGAGATGTTGAGTATTTGGTATTTCTGTATTTATTGGATTTCGAGGATTGAGTTATTATCATGAGATAATTGTTTTACTGTTCCGTATGTTCCTCTCCTATTATTATTTTCATATACTGCGTACAAGTTATTTTGCTAGTGAATGTCTTGACTGTACCTTGTCACTACTCCACCGAGGTTAGTCTTGATACTTACTGGGTACCTATTATGGTGTACTCATACTACACTTCTATACATTTTTGTGCAGAGCCAGACATTAGAGATATCGGACTCGGGAAGAGTTAGCATTTTGATCGCGAGGATTCAAGGTAAAGGTGCTTGGTCGTCGCAGTCCCTTGGAGTCTTTTCATTTTATTGTATTGTCAGTTATTATTCGAACAATATTGTATTTCGATCCTTGTGATCATTTTATGTATTCGGTTAGAGTTCGTGATTACCAGTCTTGGGAGGCTGTTGTAATTGTTTCCGTATTTGGTTCGATACTTGTATTAAACTCTATTTCAAAAAGAATATTGGCTTGAATTGTTTTTGTAATTGGCTTATCTAGTCTTAGAGACTAAGCGCCATCACGACTCCTGTAGTGGGATTTTGGTTCGTGACAAGTTGGTATCAGAGCTCTGGGTTCATAGGTTCTACGAGTCACGAACGAGTCTAGTATAGTCTTACGGATCGGTACAGAGACGTATCTACTTATCTTCGCGAGGCTATAAAACTATTAGGAAAATTTTCACTTCTTTCATTCATGTAGTGCGAATTTGTTGATTTTGAGGTTTGAGCCTTTGAATCTCTATTCTCTCACAGATGGTGAGGACATGCGCTACCGTGTCAGCTGAGCAGACGCTTACGTCCCCTGCTAGAGCCTCGAGAGGCCGGGGCCGTGGTAGAGACCGAGGAAGGACACGTATCGCAGCTTGAGAACCTGTCAGAGAAGCAGTTGAGGAGCCGCCAGTAGCTCCGGTTGGGGGACAGGTACCAGAAGCACCTGTTGTTACCCATGGACTACAAGACATTTTAGCACAGTTCCTGAACATGTTTAGTACATTGACTCAGGTGGGATTGATCTCCGTTGCACCAAATATTTCACAGATTGGGGGAGGAGCTTAGACTCCTACCGCCCTTACTCCAAAGCAGCGGGTTCATACTGGTTAGGTTCTGGGTGTAGTGCCGGTACAGCTTGTTATTCCGGTTCAGCCTAAAGTCAGGCCAGGAGCATCAGAAGAGGAATAAAGGAGACTTGAGAGGTTTCAGAGGTATAGTTCACCTACGTTCACCAGTACAACTACCGAGGATGTACAGGGATTTCTAAAAAAATGTCATTGTATTCTTCGTACCATGGATATTGTGAAAGTGAGCGGAGTTTCCTCTACTACATTTCAGCTATCACGAGCAGCGTGCCAATGGTAGCAAGGTTATGAAGAGGGTAGAGCAGCCGATGCAACACCACCCACTTGGACTCAATTTTCGGAGATGTTTTTTGAAAGGGTTTATTCCCTAGACCCTCCAGGATGCGTGGCACATAGAGTTTGAACGGTTGCATTAGGGCATCATGATGGTGTCAAAATATGCCATCAGGTTCAGTGATTTTCCCGTCATGCACCTACTTTGGTTCATAGAGTCATAGAGCGAGTTCGCAGATTCATTAAGGGGCTCGATTATGATATTAAAATATGCATGGCACGAGAGTTGCAGACTGATACTCCATTTAAGCAAGTTGTGGAGATTTTCAGGATGTTAGAACTTGTACGGGGTGAGGAAAGGGAGTCTAAGGAGACCAAAAGGTCTCAAAGTTCTGGAAGATTTAGTGGATTTTATTCTTCATCTATGAACCATTATGGCAGAGATTAGGGCAATCGGCCTACCCAATCCGCACATCAGACTACTCGTGGTGCTCCAGTTAGTCAGGGTACTCATGCGGGGCAGTCATCTTTTAGTGCACCACCGGCACAAGGTTCTTATAGTGGTTATTTCAGTTATCCGACACAGACTCAGTATGAGCAACCGCTCCCGCAAAGGGGTTGTTATGAGTGTGGTGATACTAGGCACATCATGAGAGATTGTCCCAGACTTGGGAGAGGCCGATTTCATCAGAGCATTCAGGCTACAGGCTCCGTTCCAGTTAATACTCCACATGCACAACTAGTTAGGGGTGGAGGACAGGCAGGTAGAGGGCACCCTAGAGGGGGAGGCCTGGCCTGTTGATATAATTGCTATGGTATGGCTGAGGCCGCTACACCAGATGGTGTTATTACATGTATGATGTTGATTAATTATAAAGGAGCATTATTCTTATATTAATTCAGTTCTGATTTTTTAGGCGAGATATCCTATCATGCTCCACTCATGTGTTTATCTCTGTTGGGAGATTCTATGGTGTTAGCTCGAGTCTATTATTTTGTTTCTGTTCACTACTGAATGATATGCGGCTAGAATGACTTTCTGTTACTCAGTACGGTGAGTTTTCATGTCATTTCGAGATAATTTGGTTACAATTTGTGAATTAGATGCCCTAACGGTATGGGGGTTCATTATGTATTGTGAATTTGCTTAAAAGAAATTTATTATAAGAAAAAAAAAAGAAATGGAAGGTTTCGATTGGCACAATGAGTATAATACTTATGATTCAGAGCTGAAGATGGGATCCTCACGATTTCATGTGATTTGATATGTTTGAACCGGGCTACGTGCCACGGTGGTAGTTATATCAGGATGCGATCCTTGTGGCTAATACATGTGTTTTAAATTCTCCTTTATGAAATTTATTTGCATTATAGCACTGATAGGGAGTTATTCCTGTTGGGCTTATTTGACAGCTCTTTTATATGTTTTTCTGTGCATATTTAGCCATATTCGTGTTGTATTTATTGAGTTTTAGTTTACGAGGTATGTACCTAGGTGATGTTAAATGTGACTCGTTGATTCGGGTGAATATTTATGGAGTCTTCATGTTCCTTACATCATTGTCAATATTGTGAAGGTTTGAAACAAGGCTTAGACTGAGATGAAGTTAATTGTTGGTGTTGTAATCGATTATGGGCAGCCATTATGGCCGGAAGTTATTACTATGAGCCTATGTATGATATGTTATGTTGTATGAATTTACCATGCGAGTGTAGGCATAAGTTGTTACAACTGGTTGAGGCTGATATCGTGTATTGATGTGGAAATCGGGTCCTTTTGGAAATGATCGGATAGCGAGGAATTTTGGTTCTAAGGTTTATGAGTGTGAATAGTAGAAACAATCTCATATTGAGATGGTGTTATCTGGCTTGTGTCAATTGGGGTGACGTAGGATCACCCACGAGTATATGTATAATGAATACACTCAGTAATTTGATGTCCTTAGAAAGGTTCTTGGCACGTTCGAGCACGAACGATTGTTTAAGAGAGGGCGAATGTAACGGCCCGACTTGTCATTTTGAGAAATTTCGTCTTGTTCGGCGATTTAAGGCCTCGAACAGCTTCGTAATGTGTATTATGACTTGTGTGTGTGGTCAAGTTTGATTTTCAGATAATTCGGGATCAAGTTGAAAGAATAATTCTTGTTTAAGAAGCTTAAGTGAAAAAAGCTGATCGTAGTTTGACTTTTGTATAAACTATCCAAAATGGAGTTTTGATGATTTCAGTAGCTTCGTATGGTGATTTTGGACTTAGGCTTGAGCCCGTATTTGGATTTGGAGGTCTGTAGGATGATTCGGCGCATTTTGGCAAAAATTGGAAAGTTGAAGTTTTGGAAGGTTGAGAGGTTTGACCGAGGATTGACTTTGTAGATAACGGGTTCGGATTTAGATTCCGGAAATTTGAACATTTCCATTATGTTATTTATGACTTATGTGCAAAATTTAAAGTCATTCCGGATTGATTTGATACGTTTCGGCACAAGATATAGAAGTTGGAAAGTTTGAAAAATTCACGAGTTCGATTAGAGGTGGAATCGTAATTTTGACATTGTTGAGGTAATTTTAGACCTCGAGTAGGTCCGTTTTGTGTTAGGGCACTTGTTGGTATATTCAGATGAGGCCCCGAGTGGCTCGGATGAGTTTCAGATGGGGTTCAGATTATTTTAAGCCTTGTTGAAGTTGCTAGAATTTTGGTGACTGGTGTCTTCGCATCTGCGCAAGAAGGATCGCAGGTGCGTGATCGCGGAAGCGACCAAGTGGTCGAAGAAGCGACCTGGGGAGGACTGGCATTGTGGCCGCAGAAGCGGAAAAACCAGCGCACCTATGAAACCGCAAGTGCGGAAGCTGGAATGCAGAAGCGGGAAGCTTCGCAGATGCGCAATTGTGCATCGCACCTGCGATTGCGCAGAAATGCGAAAGAGTCCGCAGGTGCGATAGGCTGCTGGCCAGTGAAATTCCGCATGAGTGGAATTTGGCTCGAAAAAGCGACATCGCAGGCGGGCAAATTTGTCCGCAGATGCGAAACTGGGCGGAAACATAAGGGATCGGAATTGGTCATTTCTTCATTTCGTTTTAGATTTTTGGAGCTCGATTTTGGGCGATTCTGGAGGAGTTTTTCATGTGTTTGACTTGGGTAAGTATTATATATCCAAAAGTGATTATATTTCATGATTCTATGATTATATTCATTATTTATTTCTAATTTAATGGAAGAAATTGAGAAAAATTGTGAAATTTTTCAAAAATATAAAATGGAGATTTAGAGGACGATTCTTTTTCGGAATTTGATAATTTTGGTATAGTTGGACTCGTATCGGAATGGGTGTTCAGATTTTGTTAAAATTTATCGGGTTCCGAGATGCGGGCCTCAGGTTGACTTTTCAATGTAAAATTACAAGTCGACGTTTTATTATCCGGAATTATTTTCGATGAATTTTAACGATGTTATGAAATTATTTTGGCTAGATTTGAGCCGTTCAGAGGTCATTTCACGCGAGAAGGCCATTTTGGAGTATCGGCCTAAACTCGTAAAGGTAAGTATCTTGCCTCACCTTGTGTGGGGGAATTACCCCTTAGGCATTGAGTCGTATGTGCAACTTGTGTAATGTAAAAAACATGTATGCGAGGTAACGAGTACGTACTCGGGCTTATGTGTGCAAATTCTATCGGTTTAAGCTCTTAAGCATCTTTTATGTATAAATTGGAGATCATGAGCACACATTATATCCTTTATTTGCCATGTTCATCGTTACATGATTTAACTGTAAATCGTTGTTACCTGCCTCAGTCTTTACTTGCCAATTTTTTTTTTAATTCTTATTTACTACTTTAACATCTACGTGAAACGTTTGATTGTTGAGTTACCACTTTATTGAAGATATTTTCATTATTGAGTTTTTCCTTAATTGAATAATTGGAATTTAAGTAATCAAGAGGCATTAATTTATTTTACTTGAAGTTGAATTTAAAAGAGATATTATTATTATTGAGATTTTTTTTATATATGCTGTGTTGAGCCGTGGGCTATCTGTTGTGAAATATTTTGATACCGTTGAACCTTTGGAAAGGTTGTGGCCTTCGGGCATTTGTAATACGAGTTGATTATGTTGTGTTATTGTGACAATAGCTAGTGTGAATTGTTGTGTGATTTGGATTATTGTTATGCAGAGTATAAGGGTGGCATTCCACTGTTATTATCGTACAGGGCATAAGGGTGGTATTTCATTGTTCTTATATGTATTGTGATATTTTCTGGTCGGAGCGATACGGGTGGCTATTATACGGAGTGATAAGGGAGGCTATTATACGGAGAGATAAGGGTGATTATAAGAGTGATAAATGTGACTATTGTTATTGTCTGGGCTTAGTGATACAGGTGGCTATGTGAGAGATAAGGGTGGCAATGTGAGGGATGATATGTGATAATGTGAGGTTATTGTGTTGGTGAGTTTTGTGTGATGTTGTGATTATTTTACACTTTGTGCAACCCGTCTTGCGGTTTTGGTGAGCTAATTGATATCCTTGATATTTTCTGTTGATTTGGGCTGTAATAGTACACTTGCACATGGTGTAATAAGGGTGGATAGTGTTGTACGATGGGATCGGGTTGCGCGCCTCAACAGTTTATGTGCTTTGTATCTCTTGTTGAATTGTATTGGCTTCGATGCTTTCGTACGAGACGCTGAGTATTTGGTATTTCTGTATTTACTGGATTTCGAGGATTGAGTTATTATCATGAGATAATATGTTCCTCTCTTGTTATTATTTTCATATACTGCATATAAGTTATTTGACTAGTGAATGTCTTGACTGTAACTCGTCACTACTCCACCAAGGTTAGTCTTGATACTTACTGGGTACCGACTGTGGTATACTCATACTACACTTCTGCATATTTTTGTGCAGAGCCAGATATTGGAGATATCGGACTCGGACAGAGTTATCATTTTGATCGCGAGGATTCAAGGTTGAGGTGCTTGGTCGTCGCAGTCCCTTAGATTCTTTTTATTTTATTGTACGATCAGTTATTATTCGAACAATATTGTATTACGATCCTTGTGATCATTTCATGTATCCAGTTAGAGTTCGTGACTCTGTATTACCAGTCTTGGGAGGCTGTTGTAATTGTTTCCGTTTTTGGTTTCGATACTTGTATTAAACTCTATTTCAAAATAAAAAAATAAAAAAATTGGCTTGAATTGTTTTTGTAATTGGCTTACCTAGTCTTAGAAACTAAGCGCCATCACGACTCATGCGATGGGATTTTGGGTCATGACAGGTAATGCTTTGCTAATTCCTTTATCTTCCTATTCTCTTTCTATGCCTTCCTAGTTGGAGCTTACTACTTTTTGTCTTAGCTGAAACCTTTAATTCTTGTTGACATGAACATCCATTTGCATTTTGGGTTTCTGTGATATACTAGAAATATTTGCAGCCACTATTTGCTACATGATAGGGATTCTGTTGGGTTTCTTTCTTTGTTTGGTAGCTTCTCTAGCATAGTTGTTATTTTGCTCGTTCTGGGAGAAAACTACTACTACAAAGTATGAGCTAAATGCTAGGACTGACATGCTATTGTTTTTGACATAAATTTACATGGCGCATACTTTGGTGCATTACTGAATCATGTATGACGGATAAAGCTCTTCATCTTCACAGCAAAGGCAGTTATACGTATTCTTTCCAACTGCTGGTATTCTTAAGCTGCTATTGATATTCCCACTTTCCCGTGATTTCCTAACAGTTGGTGAACATATATATCTTCTTGTTTTTCCCTTGGAATATTCCAGTATTTTTTTGACATACTAGAAAGTGTTTGCAGCTACTATTTGCTGAAGTACTTTTGCTACATTATATGGAATCTGCTGGGTTGTCTTTGTTAGGTAGCTTCTGTAGCAATGTTGTCATTTTGCTCGTTCCGGGAGAAAACTACAACAAGCATGAGAAAAATGCCATAACTGGCATCTAATTGTTTTCGACAGAGATCACATACTTTGTTGTAGCACTGAATCAACGTGTAAGACGACAAAGCTCTGCATCTTCATTGCGAAGGCAGTTCTACTTATTCTTTTCAACTGCTGGTATTCTTGAGCTTCAATTGAGATTCCATTTTCCCCATGATTTTATCATAATTGGTGAAAGTTTTTGGAAATTTATATGTGATATGCTACCGAAAACATATATGACTTCTTGTTTCTCTGTTGTTTTTTCCTTGAAATTCAGTATCTTTTTTTCTTTTTGATAAATAAAGAATTTGATTTTGCTGTACCATTTCACAAAAAGTAAAGCAATTGATTGAAAGGCTATAACTGGACGGGACAGACTTTGACCTGGACGGGCCTTAAACGTTACGACCCGGTAGGCACATCTCATCCACTAATAAATGGGATGTGGCCCTAAGTGGGCCTTTTCAAAAAATAAATCATTTAAATATTTAAGCATTAAATTTGGCAACGACTATTTTCTTATAGATAGCAAGAGTTATTTTTATAAAGTTGACAATGAGCAAGTTTTTAAAGTTTGCAACGACTAATTTTTTTACTTTTTAATAAACTTAAAACTTAATAAATTATACAAAAACTAAGTAAAGAATTATAAAATATTAAAATAAAAGACTTATAACGAAATATTTTAGTAAATATAATAGACTTGTAATTTATTTAACATAATATCAACCTATAAAGTAACTAAGTAAGACAATTCATAAAAACAATTAAGCCTAAAGCATTTTATTTTATTAATAGAAGTTTCAAGTTTCACTTACAAATATAAGTCTTTTGAAGAGAGCCTAATCTACGCAGCCACCTACTAGGAAGGGTTCTGTTTGAACTAGGCCTCATAGTAACTAATTACAAATTATCATACTAATATTTGTAAGCTTTTATATAGTTTCGTTGTAACTGATCTATAATTTATGTGGGACATTGTTCTGAAACTGGCAATGTTTCTTGATGTTCCATGAGTTACATGTCGTGATTGCTCCCAGTGCAAAGTATCTTATTGTATTCTTCTTCTTCTCTAGTGGTTAATTTTTCAAAACCAAGATTTCTTCTTTCTGAATGAATCCAATCTCTGAATAAGATAGAACGAATGAGCCGTGATTAAATACTGAAACTTGAAGAAATTACCTAAAAAAGTGCACCAAATACTTGACGAATTAATTTGAATGAAGCTTGAAAGTTGCTCCAGAAATTTGCCCAAATACTTGAAACGTAGTTGATTATGAGAAAATTGAGAGAAGAATGTAAAAAATTTGGGAGCGAATGGTTGATTTTTATGGGGAAAAAATGAAGAATAACGAGGGTATTTATAGTTAAAATAGGGCAAAGTGTAATTTAAAATAAACTTAGGGATGAATTAAAAGTTTGGGGAGGGCGTAGGGGTCAAAAATAGACATTTAGAGCTGTTGCCAACGGCTAATTTTGAAAACAATGCCATTGGCCAACGCCTCTTTTTTGAAAAGAAAATAACATTTACGCGGGTTGGCGGGATGGGGCAGGACCTTAACGGGCCGGCCCACTAGGACAAAATGGGTAGCCCGTCCCATCGCATCTCCCGTTTAATATAGGCCCAGTTCTTTTTCGCTTATTTGTTTTCTTCTTTAACTATTTCTGCTTCTATTAACGCTTTCATTGATGTTGTCCGCCTCGGTGGACACTAGACACACTGGTCCGACGTGTGGATGTTAAAGGTAATTAGTGAGATAATAGTTAATGTCTTTTTTAAAGTTTATGCACTCTCCAAAGGAGATAGTTTTAATTATTGGGTCTATAATCTAAGACAACGGAGAGATTGACGAGGATGTTATTCATCGTGAGCGAGGTTGATGAAATAGAGGCTGTTTTGGGGGTTTTGTGTGATATGAATGTGCCACCTAGACTTAAGTGCAAGTTCTACAGAGTGGTGGTTAGACCGACTATGTTGTATGTGGCTAGGTGTTTGGCCTTCAAGAAGTCTTATGTCCAGAAGATGAAAGTAGTTGAAATGTGAATGTTGAGATGGATGTACGGACATATCAGGAAAGACAAAATTAGGAATGAAGTTATTAGAGACAAGGTGGGAGTACCATATGTGGAGTACAAGTTGTGAGAATCGAGATTGAGATAGTTCAGGCATGTGAATAGGAGAGACATAGATGCCCCGGTCAGGAGGTGTGAAAGGTTGATCATGGCAGGTATGAGAAACGGTAGGGGTATACCAAATAAGTATTAGAGAGAAGTGATTAGAAAGGACATGACATTGCTTTAGCTTACAGAAGAACCCACAATAGAAAAGTGTGAAGATCGATGATTAGGGTTGAGGGTTGACAGGTAGCCCTGAGTTTCTCCTAGGCTTACCAGTAGTACTAGTACTATTCTTGTATTTTCTTATTCCTGGTTCTTTATTATTACATGTTTTGTCATTCGCTTCCGTTGCTTTATTTTCACTTTTCGTTGAGCTAAGGGTATACCGAAAATAGTTTCTCTAGTTTTATAAGGTAGGGGTAGGGTCTGCGTACACACTATCTTACCCAAACCCCACTTGTAGGATTGCACTGAGTTTGTTGTTGTTTCTATAACATTAACAATATAGCTTAATGTCACGGGCCCAAATCCTTACATTGGGTAGCGGCACCTGCTCGCCCGTGCGGCGCCTGCAGTTCCCCTCGCTGCAGGCCAGCCTTCTTCCTGTCCCATGATTTTCCAAGCACGATCCTGTGCCTGTCGGTGGGACTCGCCCATAGGCTCGCCCCAACTTGTGCCGCCCGTAAGATGCCTAGGCCCTTGGCCCTAGACATGTCGTGGCGCTCCGTCTTAGGATCACAATCCATACGCTCCCTGGGGACTTGGCTTAGGACATGCCTTGTCCTTAGCCCAAGACTGAGCATCGCTCTCGCGTGCACAGCCCAATCCTCAAGCTTGACACTTGCCTAGTGCATCCGCGACTAGCTCGTACCTCGCCCGAGTAAGGCAACCTTTAGTCCTTGGCCATTGTCATGCGCCTCTTTCGTGCCATGCCCATACATAGCCCTCTTGCAGCACGCTTCCATTCCAAAGTAGTGCAGTGTCGCCCACACCTACACCTTTAGGCCAACGGACCCTTGCTTGCATGGTTGAACCAAAGCCATGCTCATAAGTCGACACATAATGCCCCTATGACAGGCGCGTCAAGTATCCAATCGGCGTGGAGGTCTATTTCCAACATTCGGCAGCCCGCGGGGCTGGCCGTTCCACACTAGCAGCCTCCACTGCCCTTTTGATGCCCAACGCAGGCCCGAAGGCGTTGCACCGCCCATACGAGTTCCCAAACTCGTATGGGTGCCTTCGACACTCCTTTGAGACATCTAGGTAGGCCCTTGGGGTTCGCCCCCAAGGCAGCTCGTTCTATACGTCTAGGTGGCAGCACGTATGGGGGAGGCAGGTCGGAGCTTTCATCACCTATACCCCCCTTATATATGCTTAAAATTAAAAAGCCCAAGTTGTCCGAGTAGACTGTTCTACGTCAGACCATCAGAAGGCTCTTTTCTCACCAGTTTTTGGCCGAAATTACAACCCCAAATTGCGGGTTGTAACATCCTCCCACACTCATAATGTCATCGCCCCGATGACACATCATGGCTTAAGACATCCCTTAGTCTGCCCCCTCAGGTATTCCCATTAAAGCTCCCTTTGTCCTGTGGTTTGGACTTCCTCGAAGTCCTTTCTCAAAAAGAGTCGTGCCCCATGCACTTCTCCCCTAAGTATCTTCCAAGCGTGCCTCTGCACTTCACCTCCATTCGGTGTTCACTTGGAAAGTGCCTCCGCACTTGCACCCTCTGGTGTCTAACTTTGTGATTGACCCACACTAGTCAAATCACACCATGACCCTCACGGCCTTCATGTCCGTCTGAAGATTTCCTTCACAGGTTAGCACATCAATGTGCTCTTTGGCGCGGCTCTAGTAGCTCACTCGCTCACATGGCCTTCAAACGCCTCTGGCATAGCTCACGTAGCTTTCTGCTCCCGTAGCTTTCTTTGCCCACTACCTTAAAGATGTGTTCGCTCCCAGACCCACGACTTTGCCCTTATGCCTCTTGCATAGGAGGGATCCTCCCACACTCAATGTGGAGGATACATCTTAGCACTGTCGTCCCACTTGGCATTCGGCCAGCACTTGGGACGACCTTTGGTGAGTACTACATTCCCAAAGTCATAGCATCGCCGCCTTTCCGAACAAAGCTCTTTGTTTTCTAGCTGTCACTTCCTCAGCAAGTAGCCAATGCTCCCGGTAGTACTTCAATACTCGCCCTATAGACAGGTACTCTCTTGGTCCTGCTAGCACGGCTTCCCGGTTTGGTGTGCCTCGCACTTGGACACTCTCGATCCCCGTTCATTCGACATACCCCTTTCCAGAATGATGACACCTTCTAACTTGGAAACTCGCCCCATTTCGAAGCTTCACTATACCCTCGAATCTGTCTTCTCACCTTGGCAATGCCCTCAGGCAACCCAAAGTATTCTCCCGAAGGAAAGACACTCAACATGATGCGTTGCATGCATCCTTGGCAAGATCTCCGCTATGATCATGACCAAGTTTATAGTCCATGGCTCCCACTCTTTCGCAATATGGTTGCACGACCTGGCAAACATGGCATTCTCTTGGCCATCCGACTCATCGGCATATCACCTCATTCAGTAGCACCTTAGACTGACGAAAGACAATGAAATTACCCATTTCCTTCGTCGACCATCAGTATCTGGTTCTAGATCTTTGGTGGCATATGAACATCAATCTCTGCTTTGACGTGATCTCGGCACTGACATCCAAAATGCACTCGCCATATCCACCCTTTGCCTTGACGTTGTGCCAAGGCATAGTATGTCCTTAATCAGCTCTGATACCAAGTGTCACGGGCCCAAATCTTTACATTGGGTAGTGGCACCTGCTCGCCCGTGCGGCGCCTGCAGTTCCCCTCGCTGCAGGCCAGCCTTCTTCCTGTCCCAGGATTTTCCAAGCACGATCTTGTGCCTGTCGGTGGGACTCGCCCATAGGCACGCCCGAACTTGTGCCGCCCGTAAGATGCCTAGGCCCTTGGCCCTAGACATGTCGTGGCGCTCCGTCTTAGGATCACAATCCATGCGCACCCTGGGGACTTGGCTTAGGACATGCCTTGTCCTTAGCCCAAGACTGAGCATCGCTCCCGCGTGCACAGCCCAATCCTCAAGCTTGACACTCACCTAGTGCATCCGCGACTAGCTCGTGCCTCGCCCGAGTAAGGCAACCTTTAGTCCTTGGTCATTGTCATGCGCCTCTTTCGTGCCATGCCCATACATAGCCCTCTTGCAGCACGCTTCCATTCCGAAGTAGTGCAGTGTCGCCCACACCTGCACCTTTAGGCCAACGGACCCTTGCTTGAATTGTTGAACCAAAGCCATGCTCACAAGTCGACACATGATGCCCCTATGACAGGTGCGTCAAGTATCCAATCGGTGTGGAGGTCTATTTCCAACATTCAGCAGCCCGCGGGGCTGGCCGTTCCATACTAGCAGCCTCCACTGCCCTTTTGATGCCCAACGCAGGCCCGAAGGCGTTGCGCCGCCCATACGAGTTCCCAAACTCGTATGGGTGCCTTCGACACTCCTTGAGATATCTAGGCAGGCCTTTGGGGTTCGCCCCCAAGGTAGCTCGTTCTATACGGCTCGGTGGCAGCACGTATGGGGGAGGCAGGTCGGAGCTTTCATCACCTATACCCCCCTTATATATGCTTAAAATTAAAAAGTCCAAGTTACCTGAGTAGACTGTTCTACGTCAGACCATCAGAAGGCTCTTTTCTCACCAGTTCTTGGCCGAAATTACAACCCCAAATTGCGGGTTGTAACATTAATCTATAATTAAATCAAACACTAAAATTCTTTCATGAAGCAAATTATAGTTTGGTTACGTTTCTTCTAGAACAAATTCTTGCATAAAGTGCAATAAAGCTAAAATAACTACTTTTACTTAACTTAAACTAATACATTAGGCTTTTCAAACATTTTAAAATCTATTGTCTCAGAAAGAGGCAATTCATTGATGTTTCTTACTTTTTTCCGTATGAAGTTAATGAAATATATAATTGAATACTGAAAGAATTGTATACTAAAGTTAGTCGACAACTTGTATGGGTAATTTCATTAGTTTGATTATTGAATCCATAACTTTTATTTTATACGTCGATTTTCAATATGAAATTCATTAAAAGTGTAGAAAAAATTGAGTCACTATCCAAAATTCAAGTAGTCGTGATGGCACCTAACCCCATCCGCTAGGTAAGTCAATTTATAATAAATCCAATTCAAATGAAATTTACTGAGAAAATAAGTGATGAAATAACTGAACTTTAACACATTTCCCAAGGACTGGTAGTACAAATCATGAGCTTCTAAGATTTAGAATTTACGAAGCTGGTATGAAATAAAATACATCATTTGTTTGAAATATACATGAACAGATTAAAATTCTAAAGCTACCAAGATCAAGAGGCAGCTATGACCGAACGCAGGTACATCTTCAATGCCAGCTCCCTCCATACGCAACAACATCAACATCCAAAATCTACACGCAAGGTGCAGAAGTGTAGTATGAGTGCAACCGACCCCGTGTACTCAATAAGTAACAAACCTAATCTTAAGTTGAAAGTAGTAACGCGCTTGGAAAAAAGTCAGAGTCCATCATCAATAGTCAGTAAAACAATTTATAACAACATAAATAAAACAATATAAGTAATAACTCAAGATATGATGCTCGGTTCGTTCACAATTTCCGGAAAAATAGACATTTATTTTCAAGTATAACAGTGAAGCTCAAATCTTTTGCCGAAATCACCGAAAATATAAGTAAGTCTGAAAACTGTGATTTTTTTTTTCCAAAAACTCTCTTCCACAATAAGAAATTTCATTATCAAATGACATGAGAAAAATATAACTCTATGCTTACATGTCAATGTGCATGCCAATGCAATGCAACATAGTGATAAAATCATATGCATGCTCTTTGAGTAGAAATTTCACTTAGCACGCTCAGTCACTCAGCATTGTACATGGCAGATCTAGCCCAGGACAAATCCAGCCCAAACATAAATAAATCATCACATTCAGTCACTCAGTACTGTATAAGGCAAATCCAGCCCAAGGCAGATCCAACCCAAATGTAAATAATAAGCCAAATCCTGGCATGAATCAATAGCAATTGCGCTCACTATGGGTGTGCAGACTCCAGAGGGGCAAATCCATCCCAAGCGCTATAATATAATCAGATCTGGCATGCTGCGGCGTGCAACCCGATCCCATGATAATAAAGCCTATAAGTCCTGCAACGGCGTGCAACCCGTTATATATAATAATAACATATATAAAGCCAATATGGCCTATTGTGGTATGTAGTCCGGTCCCTTAAATATCCTCGCAATCAGACCCTCGGCCTTACTCAGTCATCATTCTCTCCAGTCTCTCAGGCTCATAATGTCATGAAATCAGCCCAAAATGATGATATGATGTATCAATAATTAGCAACACATACTGAGATATGTTATGCAATGAATGAATATGACTAAGCATGAAAAATACAATTTAAATATATAATTCAACAACAAAATTGGCCTCAATGGGTCCCAATAATACCAGCATATGCGTAAGCATGATTTCTAACATGAGCCATAACTCGGTTTCTCTAACACATGAAAAATACATGAAAAATAACAAGTTATTTGACTACACAACTCTACAGAATCGATTAAGTCACAATTTCTACGGTGCACGTACACACACCCATCACCTATTATGTGCGTCACCTCTAGCAAATCACATAACACCTATAATTGGGGTTCATACCCTCAGCTCCAAGTTTAGAAGTGTTATTTAACTCGAACAAGCCGAATTCAATGCCGAACAAGCTAAACAATACTCCGAAAATTTCATTCCGTGCGTATCAACCTCCGAACACCTTCCTATCTTCTCAATTCAAGCCAAACGATCCGAAACTAGTCAAACAACAAGCAAATTAATTAAAATATACTCTAATGCTTATAATTTAATAATTTATAAAAATTCTCAACTCCGCTCGAAAAGTCAACGTGGGGCTCACATTTCGGAATTCGATAAAAATTACAAGATTCGAACCCCCATTGAACCACGAGTCCAATTATACCAAAATTACTCAAATTCGACCACAACTCGGCCTTCAAATCTTCAATTAAAGTCTATGAAATTTTCTACCATTTTCAACCCAAAACACTAATTTAATGATAAAAACAACAATGGATTCGTGTAATTTAACCAAAATCGAGCTCCAAAAATCCCAAAAATGAAATGAAGAATGACCAAATTCCGATCCTTAATGTTTCGGCCCAGGTTCGCACCAAATATAGCCACTTCTGCGGCGTCGCGTCTGTGATTGGAACCTCACATCTGCGGAGTCCGCTGCCCAGCTAACCCCCTCACACCAGCGGAAATATTCCGCTTCTGCGACGTCACAGGTGCGAGGCAAAACTCCGTGCCTGCGCATACAGTCGCTTCTGCGCTTCGTGGCACCGCACCTGCGATGTCGCAGGTGCGCAAAATATCTCGCTTCTGCGACCATCTCCCACCAATCCAATTTCACTTATGCGATGTCACTACTGCTTTTGCGGCTCCGCATCTGCGCCCATTACTCCGCAAGTGCGGTCACACCAGAAGCTTGCCCAAAACCAGCAGCCTCAGCAATTTGCAACATGCGAAAAAATAATCTAAACCTCGTCTGAAACTCATCTGAGCCCTTCGAGACCCCGTCCTATGTACCAACAAGTCCCATAACATAATACGAACTTACTCGAGACCTAAAATTATACATACGACATCGAAACGACGAATCGAACCTCAATTCAAACTTAAATGAATTTTGAAATTTTAACTTCCAAAACACATGTCGAACCATATCAAATCAACTCGCAATGAACTCAAATTTTGCATACAAGTCATAAATGACATAACGAAACTACTAAAATTTCCGGAACCACAATCCAAACTCGATATTATCAAAGTCAACTTTCGGTCAAACTTATGAACATTTCAAGCCTTTAAATTTCCATAGTGTTGAAACCTTCTAGAATTATCCAAATGAAATTCCGGGCACACGTCCAAGTCCAAAATCACCATCCGAACCTAACGAAATCATCAAAACTCTGATCCGAGGTCAAATACTCAAAAGTCAAACTTAATCAACTCTTCCAACTTAAAGTTTCAAACATGAAATTCATTCTTCCGAACTAGTTCCGAAATACATGAAAACCAAATCCGACGATTCACACAAGTCATGTTATATTATACGAAGCTACTCAACACTTCAAATAACTGTAAGGAGTGTAAATATTCAAAACGATCGATCGGATCGTTATATATATGAATCTATAGCTCACATAACGGATGAGTTGTGTAGTAGAAATAAAAATCTTAGAACTTATGGAATTAAAATTCTGAATCCAATGATTAGTGATGTTAAAAGTAAAAGTGGTCCCTTATTATTAGTTATTACGCTCTGTGTGATGCTACTTCTATTCCATTGCTGCTTCTAGAATCTTTATTTATATACTATTAAAACTTTGGGGAGTTGGGAACCAACACGGAACAAAAAGAAAATCAGGTTTTGACGTACGGGTACGGTCCACCCAAATCACGTTGCGTGGCTCGTAACAACATCAGAATATGGGTTTGCACGCAGGTTTTGCACAAAATGGATAATATCACCAGTAGAGATGTCAATCGATATTTAAAAATCGATTAAATCGATCGAATCGATTTTTAAGCTTTTTAATAAAATCGTAAATTTTTATATAAATTTATAATCATATCAATAATCAAGATATATTTTTTATTTTATGAAAATAAACCGAAAAAATACCAAACCGTACTGAATAAATTTACATGGAAAAATATATTTATATATTAAGTTTTAAAATAATAAAGCATTAAATTTTTCCTTGGGCCTTAAAATTATGAAAATAATTACAAGACAACAAGTAATTAAACTCAAAATCCTAATTTCAAAACCTATTATACTGCTCCTATCGAAACTAAACTATTAACAAAAAGATACAGAACGTTGTTTGTATATTGATTTCTCACTTAATTATATATTTTTTATTAAATGAATTAATTTTAATAAGTTAATCTAGTTTGGTATATATACCTGATAGAAATAAGTTTTTACCGTCGATTTGTTATATATGCATAAATGTTTACTTATACACTGAGTTACTCCCTCCGTTACACTTTATGTGAACTATTTCAGAGTACAAGGGTCATCGACTAATTTTCGGCGAGAATTCGTACATTGTTTTTTAACTTTACATAGTTAGGAACTATGTATATTATAAGTCATAACAGTTAACAACTTAAAACATATTTAAACTATAACATAATTGATGCGGAATATCTGTTGGGATTTTAAGCTTGTGTAGCTTAAAAAGGGTGAATGATAAATAGAAGAAAAATAAAATATTTGAGTTTTCCTCCTTGGCAAAGGGACATTGTCCCATATTGGAGGAAGAAAAGGCTTTTGATGGGTATATATATAATTGCTCTTCTTCTAGCTCTTAAAGAGTTAAGAAGAAGGCAAGCCTTGCGCCGTCGTCGTCGTCGCTCGGCTTCGGTTTCGGATTGACAAAATTCCTTTCAATTATTTAATTAATTAATTAAATAATTAACGAAAAATTCAATCCGGAATAATTCGCGACCTGGTCCGGTCATGCTCGTTTTCTTTTCTGGATTATTTTAAATCTATTTTCCCACAATATTTCAAACAACCGGTTCCAACAACCATGGTTGTTTCTGAAAGGTTGCAAACCTTTTCAGAAACAATGCCAACAACTCTATAAATATACTTTGAATCCCAGAATCTTTCCTTACGAAATTTTCTGATCTTCTTCTTCTTCTCTTGCACAAAAATTCAGTGTGTTTTACAACCTTCGAGTGGCTCGCTGTTCACCGGTGTTTTTGGTCCCAATACTTCGGTGAGTTAAATCGTTCTATCCTGGGAGGATATATTCCAGCACCTCGGGTACTTGAGGGGAATAATTTTCTTAAGGACACACTGTGTATTCAGTGGGCTCGAATTATTCCTATACTGTTTTTTCAGAATTTATTTCGTTAACCAAGTATTACTAACTTTCTGTTTTGTTTATATATTTGAGAAAGTTTAATGGTATAATTATTTATTATAATAATACAGATTTATAACAATCTTAAGGAAATTATTTTATTATATTCTGTATTTTATTTGTGGAGATTAAAACCTGTGTGATTTTCTACTCCTTCTGAATTTTACTATTCTGATTTGAAGATATAAAAACTTCATCAGAGTATTGAAATTCAGAAAACGATTAGAAGAACATAAAAATTTCATCGTTTTCTGTGAAACAGTATATAAAAACTCCGATTTTATTTATTATACATACTGTTTGTTGTTAATAACAATATTATTTACTGTTCTGATTTTTTCATTAATTGAACTCTTCTGTTGTTTACAGTGAGAAATGGCAATTGATAACGGAAATTCTTCTGCGACTGTTGCGGCAACGATGATAGCCTCATCAAGACAGACTGATGTTCCACCGACAGAGAAACCGAGAAAATTTTTCGGAGCCAACTTCAAAGGATGGCAGCAAAGGGTGTTCTTCTGGCTTACCACACTTAGTATGCAGAAATTCACTAGTGAAGAACCTCCAGTGCCTACTACGGACATGCCGGACAATAAGAAATTCATGATTGTTGAGGCGTGGAAGCAGACAGATTTTCTTTGCAAAGGCTATATCTTAAGCGCTTTAGAGGATGACTTGTACAATGTGTACAGTGCGATGAATACTTCGAAAGAATTATGGGACACACTTGAGAAGAAGTACACGACTGAAGATGCATGCTTGAAGAAGTTCGTGATTGCCAAATTTCTAGACTATAAAATGATAGACAACAAAACTGTTGGAACCCGGGTTTAGGAGCTTCAACTTATTTTTCATGACCTTATTGCTAAAGGTATGGTCGTGAATGAAGCATTTCAAGTGGCTGCAATGATTGAAAAATTGCCTCCTTCGTGGAGAGATTTCAAGAACTATGTTAAGCACAAGCGCAAAGAAATGAAGTTGGAAGATCTTGTGATTCGTCTCAAGATTGAGGAAGACAACAAAATAGCCGAGAAGAAGTCTCGTGAAAATTCAACGATCATGGGATCTAATATTGTTGAGGAGACTGCTCTAAAAAGTAAGAAGAGAAAGAGGTCTTCTGGACAAATTAAGGAGCAAAACAAAAAGAAATTCAAGGGCAGCTGCTACAATTATGAAAAACCGGTCACAAAGCCCCTGATTGTCGTCTCCCGAAAAAGTATAAGAAGAAGGGACATTCCAAGATAGTGGAGAAGAATGATGACATTGATGATCTGTGTGCAATGCTTTCAGAATGCAACCTAGTTGGAAATTCGAAGGAGTGGTGGATTGACTCTGGAGCCACTCGACATGTTTGTGTTGTCAAGGAAGCATTTGCGACTTACTCTACTGCTGGTCCCAAAGAAGAGCTTTCCATGGAAAATATTGCAACAACCAAGATTGAAGGTTATGGGAAGATATTCCTGAAGATGACTTCCGGCAAGGTGTTAACGCTCAACAACGTTCTTCATGTTCCTACTATTAGGAAGAATTTAGTTTTTACTTCTTTGCTCGTTAAGAATGGATTCAAATGTGTATTTATTTCTGATAAAGTTGTTATAAGCAAGAATGAAATGTATGTTGGAAAGGGCTACCTCATAGAGGGCCTCTTCAAACTAAATGTAATGGTTGTTGACAGTATGAATAGAATTTCAGCTTCTTCTTATTTATTGGAGTCAAATAATTTATGGCATATTCGTTTAGGACATGTCAATTACAAAACCTTGCGGAAGTTAATTAATTTAGAAGTATTTCCTAAATTCGAGTGTAATAAATTAAAATGTCAAATATGTATTGAGTCTAAATTTGTAAAATATCCTTATAAGTCTATTAAAAGGAATTTAAATCCGTTAGACTTAATTCATACTAACATTTGTGATATGAAGTCGACACCATCTCAAGGTGGGAAAAAGTATTTTATTACTTTTATTGACGATTGCACTCGATATTGTTATGTTTATTTGCTTAATAGTAAGGATGAAGCAATTGAAGCATTTAAGCAATACAAGAATGGAGTGGAGAATCAATTAAATAAAAAGAACAAAATAATTAGAAGTGATAGGGGTGGAGAATATGAATCTCCGTTTGCAGAAATATGTTCGGAATATGGAATTATCCATCAAACTACTGCACCTTACACACCTCAATCCAATGGAATTACGGAAAGAAAAAATCGGACATTAAAGGTAATGATGAATTCTTTATTAATAAGTTTTGGATTACCGCAGAGTTTGTGAGCTATCCTTACAGCTAACCGAATACTCAACAGAGTACCCCACAGCAAAACACCATCTATTCCATATGAAAAATGGAAAGAAAGAAAACCCAACTTAAAATATTTAAGTTTGGGGGTGTCTAGCAAAGGTACAAGTTCCTTTACCTAAAAGGGTTAAAATTAGACCAAAAACTGTTGATTGCATTTTCATTGGATATGCTACAAACAGTAAAGCATGTCGGTTTTTGGTTCATAAATCCGATAATCCCGAAATTCACGTTAATACGGTAATGGAATTAGAAAATGCTGAATTCTTTGAAAGCATCTATCCGTATAAAACTGAATGTGAGTCGTTAAGTGAAAGACCTAAACTACCTCGGAAAGAACCAAAGGAAAATACTCCAAGTATAGAAGATCCAAGGCGTAGCAAACGTCAAAGAACATCTACTTCCTTTGGACCAGATTTTGTGACATTCTTGCTTGAAAATGAGCCTCAAACTTTTAAAGCAGCTATGTCATCTTCTGATTCAGCATTTTGGAAAGAGGCAGTCAATAGTGAGATTCAATCAATTTTGGATAACCATACATGGGAATTGGTAGATCTTCCTTCGGGAAATAAGCCTTTAGGTTCGAAATGGATCTTTAAACGGAAAGTGAAAGCTGATGGTACTATTGACAAATATAAAGCAAGACTTATTGTCAAAGGTTATAGACAAAAGGAAGGCCTTGATTACTTTGACACTTACTCATCAGTTACGAGGATAACATCTATTAGGGTGTTAGTGGCACTAGCGGCTGTGTATGGTCTTGAAATCCATCAAATAGATGTTAAAACAGCTTTCTTAAATGGAGAATTAGAGGAAGAGATTTACATGGAACAACTTGAGGGTTTTGTAGTTCCTGGTAAAGAAAAGAAAGTGTGAAAACTTGTTAAGTCACTTTATGGACTTAAACAAGCACCCAAATAATGGCATACCAAATTTGACCAAACAATGTTGGCAAGTGGGTTTAAAATCAACGAGTGTGACAAATGTGTTTACATTAAAAACGCTCCAGGTCATAAAATCATTGTTTGTTTATATGTTGATGACATGTTGATAATGAGCAAAAACATGGCAGATATAAATGCTACTAAGCGCATGTTGGCTAGCAAATTCGATATGAAAGACTTAGGAGTTACTGATGTGATCTTAGGAATCAGAATTCACAAGACTCCACAAGGTTTAGCATTATCACAGTCTCACTACATTGAAAAGGTACTTGACAAGTTCAAGTATTTGGATTTCAAAATTGCCAAGACTCCAATTGACGTGAGTTATGCACTTCAAAAGAATGAAGGTGAAAGTGACTCACAACTGAACTATGCAAGAGTATTGGGAAGTTTGATGTATATCATGAATTGTACGCGACCAGATATAGCATGTGCTATTACTAAACTGAGTCGGTTTACAAGTAATCCCAATCACATACATTGGATGGCAATGAAACGAGTTTTGGGGTATCTCAAATATACCCAAAATTACGCTTTGCATTATAACAAATATCCCTCCGTGATCGAGGGATATAGTGATGCAAATTAGATCACTGGATCATCTGAAGTTAAATCCACGAGTAGATATGTTTTCACAATTGGGGGTGGATAAGTGTCTTGGAAATCATCCAAACAAACATGCATCGCCCGTTCTACAATGAAATCTGAATTCATAGCTTTAGATAAGGCCGGTGAAGAAGCTGAATGGCTCCGGAATTTCTTGGAAGATATTCCATTTTGGCCCAAACCTTTAGCACCTATTTGTATACATTGTGATAGTCAAGCGGCAATAGGCAGGGCAGAGAGCGTTATGTATAACGGAAAATCTCGTCATATACGAAGGAGACACAATACCGTTAGACAACTACTCTCTAGTGGTGTTACCACAATTGACTACGTAAAGTCAAGAGATAATGTGTCGGATCCACTTACAAAAGGCCTATCTAGAGAGGCAGTTGAAAGATCAACAAAGGGAATGGGGTTAAGGTCTAGGACAAGTCATCATGGCGGTAACTCTACCTAGCATACTGGAGATCCCACGAGCTAGGTTCAAAGAGATCAAACAAAGTTATGAATGACGGTTCAACATTGTCAAATAAGTCAACTCATTCTCGTGATGAAGACAATGTTCAGAAATTGAGGTAAAGCATTAAGGCTTTTTTATGAGTCAACAAAGCTTAAAGGTTTTTTAATGATTTGCTAAGTCTTGCAGGATATGACCAGATAGTGTGTCAATAGGATTACACGTTTAGAAATCACCTATGTGAGTGTGAAGTGTAAGCCGCTTCAAGGAGAATGAAAGTAAAGGCTCATTCTCTAAGCACTCATGAAACTATGCGGTGTTCATGGCTGAAACGAACACAACCGTGAGAACCATATATGGTTAAGGATTGACTGTGTGACTTATGTTGTCTAGGTATACAACAAAGCTCGACGGTTCAAAGATATCAAATCTACCGATTGACCGAGTATATCCGATATAAGTTCACTACGGAAAGTTCAAAGGGAAAACTACTTATCCAGATGCAATTAATTATTGCATGTAAAACATACACGCGTCCGTGCATTCCTTTATTTTATAGCCATTCCCCATTCATGTGGGGGATTATTGGGATTTTAAGCTTGTGTAGCTTAAAGATGGTGAATGAGAAATGGAGGAAAAATGAAATATTTGAGTTTTCCTCCTTGGCAAAGGGACATTGTCCCATATTGGAGGAAGAAAAGGCTTTTGATGGGTATATATATAATTGCTCTTCTTCTAGCTCTTAAAGAGTTAAGAAGAAGGCAAGCCTCGCGCCGCCGCCGTCGTCGCTCGCTCGGCTCGGCTTCGGCTTCGGCTTCGGATTCGGTCAACGATTGATTGATTAATCTTTTTGGACAAAATTTCTTTCAATTATTTATTTAATTAATTAAATAATTAACTAAGAATTCAATCCGGAATAACCCATGACCCGCGACTCAGTCCGGTCAGGCCCGTTTTCTTTCTCGAATTATTTTAAATCCATTTTCCCGCAATATTTCAAACAACCTGTTCCAACAGCCATGGCTGTTTCTGAAAGGTTGCAAACCTTTTCAAAAATAATGCCAGCAACTCTATAAATATACTTTGAATCCCAGAATCTTTGCTTATGAAATTTTCTGATCTTCTTCTTTTTCTTCTACACAAAAAATTCCAGTGTGTTTTACAGCCTTCGAGTGGCTCGTTGTTCACCGGCGTTTTTGATACCAACACTCCGGTGAGTTAAATCGTTCTATCCTGGGAAGATATATTCCAGCACCTCGGGTACTTGAGGGGAATAATTTTCTTAAGGACACACTGTGTATTCAGTGGGCTCGATTTATTCCTATACTATTTTTTCCAGAATTTATTTCGTTAAACAAATATTACTAACCTTATGTTTTGTTTATATATTTCAGAAATTTTAATGGTTTAATTGTTTATTATAGCAATACAGATTTATAACAATATCGTGGGTTAGCTAGCACACAATCACACACAAAGTAAATAGAGAAGAAAAATCAACACAAAGATTTAACGAGGTTCTGCTAAGTCTAATCCTCGGGGCAGAAGCAGAGAGAGTTTTCCACTATGAATGAGGAGAAAAACACAATACAATATGTAGAATCCCCAACTACAACCCATATATATATATATATATATATCCCAAATAGTACCAAACCTATAAGAGAAATGTTTCCCAATTTGACAAGGACTATATGTTTTCCTTTCCCAAATCTATTAGGACAATGAGTTTTTCTAAACCTATAGGGATTATGAGTTACCTAAAAATACAAGCCACAAAATAACATCAAATAAAATCTTGTTTAACTCTTAATTAATAATAACTACATTGCATCAGGCGAAACATACCAGGTGGCAATCTTTCTAGAAGGATGTCGTTGCCACTGCGTTTGTATGTATGTATGCATCTTTGTCTTTCTTTCTTGCATGTGACGAAAAGGAGAAGTTAATTGTGGTGGAAATCAAGAGACTTCTTGTGCTATTCAATGATTAAACTAAAGGGTGACATTTCACCACACCTCAACCGCCCGGCCTTTCAGCTATTTCTTATGTGCATATGTATAAAGGGGAGACCCCTCTTCACTTCTAAGGCAGTATAATGGAAATGGCTTACTACATAGTGTTATCCTTGTTTGCAGTTACATCAGTAATATATGTGTGGAAGTTGTTGAATTGGGCATGGTTTAGGCCAAGGAAATTGGATCAGTGCCTGAGACAACAAGGTCTCAAAGGGAACTCTTACAAACTAATATTTGGAGATCTCAAAGAGTTGTCCAAAAGTATTGAAGAGGCAAAATCCAAGCCATTAAATGTTTCTGATGATGACATACCCCCAAGAATCCTCCCTTATTTCATTGAAGCTATAAAGAAATATGGTAAGTTTTCAAAACTTAAAAAGAATTAGGGTGTGTTTAGTATGTTTTCCTGGAAAACGAGTAGTTTTATTTCTATTTTCTCATGTTTAGTTGGTGAGTGAAAAACTTTTTCGAGTGGGTGTTGGTGGGGGTGGGGGTGGGGGTGTTTGTGGGGTGAGGTGGGGAATAGGGGGGAAATAAATTCATGGGAAAAATATTTTTCAAAATATTTAAGCCAATTAAACATAAAAAAGTTAGAATATTTTTCGAAAAATATGTTTCATTCCTACCAAACATACCCTTAATGTAACAAAAAGTTGATGAGCAAGAATGTTGGACTTACCATATATGTTACAGGTAAAAACTCTTTTATATGGCTTGGGCCGAATCCTTTGGTATTTGTAAGGGACCCTGATGTACTAAAGGACGTGCTTACTAAACATTCTCTTTACCAAAAACCAAAATCTACTCCCCTGACAAGGTTGCTGGCACAAGGAATTGTAAGCTATGAAGAAGATAAATGGGCAAAACACAGAAAAATTCTCAATCCTGCTTTCCATATGGAGAAGATAAAGGTATTCCACCCCCCCCCCCCAAAAAAAAAAAGCAAAAGATTTTCTCACGTATTTTAGCCTACAAGAAAATAGCAAGGCTTACACGCGAGACATGTGGAAGATTTAGTTTAAATGTTAACTGAACACAGTTCAAAAAAATAAAATAATAACACCCTCATCTCCAAGGAAGTTAAAAAATGGTTTAGACTTGTATCGATATCACAAATTTATAATATCAACTTTGCTTTGTTTTTGGTTTTTCTTTTTTCCTTTTTTTTCCTCTCTAGCTTGCAAATATAGCTAGGTTTTCAGGAGAGAATTTTTATAAAATTTCTACAAGATGTAGTTGACTTGTATTAATGAGTGGTTTACAAATGTGTAGCATATGCTTCCAGCAATTCAATTGAGCTGCAGTGAGATGGTGAGCCAATGGAAGGAGGCTGCATCAGTGAAAGGATCCTGCGAACTCGATATATGGCCTTACCTTCAAAGATTGAGTAGTGATGCAATTTCTCGGACAGCCTTTGGGAGCAACTATGAAGAAGGCCGAAAGATATTTGAGCTTCAAAAGGAACAAGCTGAACATGTCATTGCAATTTCTAGCACCTTATATATTCCAGGATGGAGGTAACAAAATGTCCATTTTTCCCGAGTTTAAGTTTTGTATACTGACAGTCACTGCGGAGCTACCCTTATGGAAGGGGTGTCAATTGGTCAAATTTGCGTAGATGTGCATTGGATTATTTGATGGTGATTACATGTATTTGTTTGTTAATTAATGTAGGTTTATGCCAACTAAGAGAAATAGAAGGATGAAGGAGATTGAGAAAGAAGTTCAAGCAACAGTTAGGGGTATCATTGATAAAAGAGTGAAGACAATGAAAGCAGGGGAGGCAAATGCTGATGACTTATTAGGCATATTGTTGGACTCCAACTTCAAAGAAATTGAACAACATGGTAGCAAGAATTTTGGTATGAGTACACAAGAGGTCATTGAGGAGTGTAAATTGTTCTATTTTGCTGGGCAAGAGACCACCTCTGTACTGCTTGTATGGACTATGGTTTTGTTGAGCAGGCATCCAGAGTGGCAAGCTCGTGCTAGAGAAGAGGTTTTGCAAGTCTTTGGCGATGGCATGCTAGAATTTGATGGATTAAACCGCTTAAAAATTGTAAGTTATTTATAATTTACCTTCTTTAATTTCAAAATCTCCACAATATATGGTGTTAGTTCTATTCTGAGGTGGATCTAAGATTTAAGTTTGATGAGTTCAATGTTTAAGGTTCTTAGCACTAAACACATTGTACATTATGGTTCAGAATTTAATATTTGTTGAAATTGTAGTTGTTTTTACATCTATATCTATATTTTGTGTCAAAAATACTGGGTTTAGTTGAACCCCTCGAACATAATCTAGCTCAATCAGCTTCTCATTCTATGTTCTTGCTTTTTTATTACTCTGCTAATTCAATAGTTAACTCCTTTTAACCATAGGTGACAATGATTTTGCACGAGTCGTTAAGGTTATATCCACCAGTTGGAGCGCTTGGTCGAAGGATTACAACTAAAACCAAGTTAGGGGAACTAAATTTACCAGCTGGAGTGATGCTGTCTTTGCCAATGCTTTTAGTGCATCATGACGAGGAAATTTGGGGCGAAGATGCAAAAGAATTCAAGCCAGAGAGATTCAGTGAAGGCGTTTCAAAGGCAACAAAGGGCCAAATGACGTTTTTCCCATTTGGTGCAGGACCTCGGATATGCATTGGGCTAAACTTTGCAATGATAGAAGCGAAGATGGCTATGGCTATGATTCTGCAACGCTTCTCCTTTGAGCTATCTCCATCTTACACACATGCTCCACAGTCTGTAATAACTATGCAACCCCAATATGGTGCTCCTCTTATATTGCACAAATTGTAAGTGTTTAAGACTTACATGAATTGCCTTATCGGATGAATAACTATGTCAAGCAAACATAAGTTTAAGATATTTTGAAACTATGGTCTATGCTTTAATTCGATCACAGGCTAGATTATTCAATTCGCGTTTATTTATGTGGAACAATGTTAAGAATTATCTTAATAATAGTTACAGTGATCTGAGTAAAATTTCTGATGGACACCAACAACTTGCTAAGTACTTCTGTATTAATGTGAAACATTAGATTATTACTTGTATTATAAGTATAATGTACAAGAGTTAAGGAAACAAGAATTTGATATTGCACCTTTCTTCCCAAATATTTGGTTCATGGACATAAGTAACTTAGTATAATTGGAGAAAAGAACGAGAAGAAATCATTACACAATCACTTCAATATTGAGGCACCAAATCCACTGTGAAGGCTATTTGTGTGACCACATACATTATAAGAAGTAACTACTCACTCAGATTTTAAAACAACTATTTCTACGCCACAATCCCAATCCCAAGTAAGTTGAAATCGCTCAGAATTTACAAGTTACGTAATATTACTTGTGCTCCATATTGAGCTTGGAGTGTCACCACAAGAAAAGGAGCATGTGCATAAGATGGGGAAAGTTCAAAGGCGAAATTTTGCAAAAATGTTGCAAGTGCGACTTTAGCTTCCAACATAGCAAAGTTTTGTCCAATGCATACTCGAGGACCATAGCCAAATGGGAAATAACCAAATTTTCCATTTGTTGCACTTGCAACACCTTCACTAACTCTTTCTGGGTTGAATTCATTAGCATCATTGCCCCATATTTCTTTGTCTCGATGCATGAAAAGTGTAGGTATGCAGATTTGAACTCCAGTAGGTAAAGTTATATTTCCCAATTTGGTTGTTTCGTCAAGCACACGTGAAAACATAACTCCTGGTCGATATAGCCTTAGAGTCTCAAGTAGAACCATATTGACCTGTGAAAAGAGTTTATCAGAAAGAGTAGTAGTACTATTTTTGGGACAGTGAAGCAAATGAAAGAAGAACGTTGTTTTAGGAGTGTCAGATGAGCAAGTTGACTACATTTTGGCTAGTTAAAATGGATCGAATCAATGAACATGATGAGTTTCATAATCCGTTCAATATTTTCTTGGATGAATATGGACTGATCAATCTGGACTACTAACTAGTAGGTCATAACCCAACTTGCCTGACTTAAAACCGTTTTTCATTTGTGTATACGGTCGAAATAGATTTCAGCATTGGCATGTCCGATCGAGTTCGAAGGGTGATGTATCGAAGTAAGATCCCGAAGGGGGGACGAACTAATCTCGAACCCGGGGAGGCCGGTCCGTGTCGAGATCGATATCATAATCAAACTCGAATAAGAATCGAACCATGATGCAGGGTAGACCTATCGTGCTGATAATCCAGAGACCAACCAACATTGACCTGGAATCAATTCGAGGGCTCGAACCAGGATTGGGCTCGAACCAAGATCACAAGTTCGAGCCGAAATCAAGCTCAAACCAAAATCGAGGATTCTAAGCAAGATCGAACACGCAGACAAAAACCGTTGCAATCCCACTAGAGAGAATCTTGGCAGAAATTATGGAAAAGCTGACTTATCATGGGTCTCTCACTGAATGTTTATTTTATTATGCTTGGAGCCGAATCCCTCCACTATAAAAGGGCTTGGTTATCATTTCTGTAGGACAAGTTTTCTGAGACTTATATTGTAATAAAAGTACTATATTCTTCTACAGTAAAGAATCGCTCTTTCAGTTTCTTAGATTGATTCTATTTGTCGAATCCTAAGGTTCATTGTTCTTGATAACCTTATCTAGATTGCATTCTCTCCAATCAAAATTTATATTTTATTTATCCTTGCATTTTGTATCAAGTTATGCCACATATCCTCGGAACTGCATATAAATTCAACTCTATCCATTTTTCGGGTAAACAATTTGGCGCCCACCGTGGGGCCGAGGATAACAGTGGTCATTTGATATAAATCTGGAAAAAAAAATATGCCATTGTGCTTTGCACTTATTTCCGAAAACATCTAGAATTTCGGGTCAGCTACGAATAACCACCGATTGAATGGCTTCACCGATCGATTACGAAGCCGACCTTCAAGATGAAACCTACAACTTGGCACCCGAGGCTCGAATCGAAGTACCTGAAATTCGAGCCGAAATACTATTGGATATCAATTCACAAATAGCTTTGGAGGCGAACCAGCATTCCGAACCGGAAAGAAGCATTCAGGGCGGTACTCGATCCGTAGCCCGAGACACCCAAAACCCAGGGGAAATCGGGGCCAGCTTACGTATGATCTTCAAGATGCTGCAAGCCAAACAAGCAGCGATAGCTCAGCTACAGAGCCAAACTAGCGCACAAAGCAGGCCGGTTTCCAATCCACTTCGAGAAGTCACCCCCAGAACAGAGCCTGCCATAGTGAAATCTAACGAGCAAGAATTGGGGACTACTCCCGGAATTACTAAATTGCTCGAGAAACTCACAAAATGAGTCAAAGCCAACGACAAGAGGGTGAAAACGTACAATGCCAGGATCGACCAAATCCCGGGGGCTCCACCAATGATAAAGGGGCTTGATTCAAAAAAATTCATACAAAAGCCTTTTCCGTCGAGTGCGGCACCGAAGCCAATCCCCAAAAAATTTCGTATGCCCGAAATTCTCAAATATAACGGTACGACCGATCCTAACGAACATGTCACCTATTACACATGTGCCATAAAAGGCAACGATTTGGAAGACGATGAGATCAAATCCGTCCAGTTGAAAAAGTTCGGGGAGACCCTCTCGAAAGGAGGTATGATCTTGTACCACAATTTATCACCGAATTCCATCAATTCTTTTGCCATGTTAGCAGATTCATTCGTAAAGGCATATGTTGGTTCCATAAAGGTTGCAACGAGGAAATCATACCTCTTCAAAGTAAAGCAAAGGCAGGATGAAATGCTGAGGGAATTCGTATCCCGATTTCAAATGGAACGCATGGAATTACCCCCGGTCACAGACGACTGGGCCGTACAAGCCTTCACCCAAGGGTTGAACGAGCTAAGTTCGACAGCATCACATCGGCTGAAACAAAATTTGATCGAGTATCCAGCGGTAACTTGGGCAGATGTGCACAACCGATATTAATCGAAAATTAGGGTCGAGGATGATCAGTCGGGAGCCCCGTACGGACCCGTTCATCAGAACATGACAGTTATTAATCAAAAGTAGATCGACAGAGAACAAAGGTCGAACAGAGACCGATATAGACCGTACGTCGCAGATCGGGTGAACAACGGTTCAGCACGCAACACAGTTCGGAACAATCGAAGGATTGATCGAGGACAAAATTCTCAGGGGCTTATGAGTAAGAGCGACTTCGATAAATATGCCGATCCTATAGAAGCACCTCGATTATCAGAATATTACTTCAGCATTGGTGCATCCGCTCTCATGTCGGCCATCGGACGCATCAAAGACACTAAATGGCCTCGACCAATGCAGACCGATCCTGCCCGAAGAAATCCCAATCAAACGTGTGAATATCATGGTACAAAACGTAAGATTGCAAGCAACTAAGAGAGGAAATAGCTCGCTTATTTAACAAAGGGCACCTTCGGGATTTTCTGAGTGATAGGGCAAAGAGCCATTTTAGAAGTAGGGATTTCAGCAAGCAAAACGAGCAAGAAGAACCGCAGCACGTCATCCACATGATCATCGGCGGCATCGATACCCCTCAGGGACCAATGCTTAAATGCACTAAAACATCGATGGTGAGAGAAAAGCGATCTCGGACTCAAGATTACGCACCCATGGGGACTCTGTCCTTTGATAATGAAGATGCAGAGGGGATCATCCAACCTCACAACGACGCACTGGTAATATCCGTACCCGTGAATAAAACTAAAATTAAGCATGTGCTAATCGATCCTGGTAGCTCGGCCAACATCATCCGATTGAAGGTAGTGGAGCAGCTCGGCCTACAGGATCAGATCGTACCCGCAACTCTTGTCCTAAACGGGTTCAATATGGCATGCGAAACCACCAGAGGTGAGATAGTCCTACCAATAAACATGGCCGGAACCATCCAGGAAATAAAGTTTCACGTGATCAAAGGCGATATGAGATATAACGCCCTTTTCGGAAGGCCATGGATCCACAACATGAGAGCTGTGCCTTCGACCCTATACTAGGCCCTCAAATTACCGACGTCGGGAGGTGTCAAAATGGTGTACGGAGAACAACCATCCACGAAAGAAATGCTCGCCGTCGACTAAGCTAAGCCAGTGTCCTCACTTTCGCCGATAAAAGGATCGGGCCCGGAAGGAGAACGGGACACCAAATAGCAATCATAGACATCGGCTTCAACCCAGCCAGACAACCAGAAAATCGAAGAGGATAGTGATCAAAGGGTCCCTCGATCTTTCGTGATTCTCGATGACTCCGACGCCACAAAATAGACGATCGAGAAGCTAGAGCAAGTCATATTAATCGAGCACTGGCCCCAGCGAAAGGTATACTTGGGAATGGGGTTGAGCCCTGAACTCAGGAAGAAACTCGTTCAATTTCTTATCGATAACATCGATTGTTTTGCCTGGTCCCATTTAGATATAACAAGGATCCCGCCGGACATAACGACACATCAGCTAAGTTTGGACCCCAGGTTCAGACCGGTGAAGCAAAAGAGAAGACCCCAGTCTGATAGAAAGCACGCATTCATAAAGGACGATGTAACCAAACTTCTCAAAGTAGGGTCCATTCGGGAGGTGAAATATCCCGAATGGTTAGCCAACGTAGTTGTAGTCCCTAAAAAAAGGGAACAAACTTAGAATGTGCGTGGACTATAAGGATTTGAACAAAGCATGCCCCAAAGATTCCTTTCCGCTGCCCAATATCGATCGCATGATCGATGCCATGGCCGGCCACGAGATCCTCACTTTTCTCGATGCCTATTCCGGGTATAATCAAATCCAGATGAACCCGGAGGACCAGGAAAAGACTTTATTTGTCACCAAATATGGAACGTATTGTTATAATGTGATGCCCTTCGGGCTAAAAAACGCAGGGGCTACTTACCAACGCCTAGTAAATAAAATGTTCGAAGAACAAATAGGAAAATCAATGGAAGTTTATATTGATGACATGTTAGTTAAGTCCCTGCGCGCAGAGGACCATTTAACTCATTTGCAGGAAACGTTCTAGATTTTAAGGAAATACAACATGAAGCTCAACCCCGAGAAATGTGCTTTCGGGGTCGGTTCGGGCAAGTTCCTCGGCTTCATGATGTCACATCGGGGAATAGAGATTAACCCCGATAAAATCAAGGCCATCGAAGACATCATCGTTGTGGATAGCGTGAAGGCCGTACAAAGGCTAACGGGTCGGATTGCGCCTTAAGCCAGTTCATCTCAAGATCATCTGATCGAAGTCATAAATTTTTCTCTCTATTAAAAAAGAAGAACGATTTTTCTTGGACCCCGGAGTGCCAACAAGCATTAGAAGAACTAAAGCGATATCTATCAAGCCCACCACTGCTTCACACTCCAAAAACAGACGAGAAACTTTGTTTGTACTTGGCAGTATCGAAAGTCGCCGTAAGCGGTGTCCTAGTTCGAGAAGAGCAAGGTACGCAATTCCCCGTTTATTATACGAGTCGAACCTTAGGAGAGGCAGAAACTAGATATCCGCTCCTAGAAAAATTGGCACTTGCACTGATAAGCGCCTCAAGAAAGTTAAGGCCGTACTTTCAATGTCATCCCATATGTGTATTGTCCACTTACCCACTTCGTAATATTTTTCACACACCCGAGTTATCAGGCCGGCTGGCCAAATGGGCCGCGAACTCAGTAGGTACGATATCGAATATCAACCCCTCACAACCATCAAGTCTCAAATTTTAGCAGACTTCGTGGCCGATTTCACACCAACCCTCGTACCCGGATTCGAAAAAGAACTGTTGAAATCAGGTACATCATCAGGGGTATGGATCCATTTTACGGACGGGGCTTCGAACGTAAAAGGGTCCGGGCTGGGCATAGTTTTGAAACCACTCACGGGTAGCACTATTAGGCAATCTATTAAAACTATCAGGTTGACTAACAACGAGGCCGAGTATGAAGCCATGATTGCAGGTCTCGAGCTAGCTAGAAACTTGGGAGCAGAAGTCATTGAAGCCAATTGCGACTCCTTGCTGGTGGTGAGTCAAGTAAACAAAACCTTCGAAGTTCGAGAAGGTAGAATGCAAAGGTATTTAGATAAACTGCTTATCACTTTGCGCCATTTCAAACAATGGACTTTACGTCATGTACCACGGGAACAGAATAATGAGGCCGATGCGCTTGCGAATTTGGGGTCGTTAGTCGAGGTAGATGATACGGGCTCGGGGAATGTTATTCAACTTTCGAGATCGGTAATCGAAGAAGGTCACGCCGAAATAAATTCTACAAGCTTAACTTGGGATTGGAGAAACAAGTATATTGAATACATGAAAAGCGGAAAACTCACATCGTACCCTAAAGATTCCAGAACCCTACGGACCAAAGATGCTCGATTCACGTTGGCTTCGGACGGAACGTTGTACCGAAGAACGTTCGATGGACCGTTGGCGGTATGCTTGGGTCCGGGGGATGTCGATTACGTCCTACGGGAAGTGCATGCGGGTACTTGCGGGAATCACTCTGGAGCCGATACATTAGTCCAAAAAATAATCAGAGCAGGGTATTATTGGATCGATATGGGCAAAGATGCGAAGGAATTTGTTCGTAAATGTGACAAATGTCAAAGGTTCGCACCGATGATCCACCAGCCCGGAGAGCAACTCCACTCAGTCCTATCCCCGTGGCCATTCATGAAATGGGGAATGGATATCGTCGTCCCTCTGCCATCGACCACAGGTAAAGACAAATTTATTTTGTTTATGACTGACTATTTTTCTAAATGGGTTGAAGCGCAAGCGTTCGAGAAAATAAGAGAGAAAGAAGTTATATACTTTATTTGGGATCATATCATATGCCGATTCGAAATACCCGCTGAAATAGTATGTGACAATGGAAAACAATTCGTTGGCGGCAAAGTAACAAGATTCCTCGAAGACCACAAGATAAGAAGGATACTGTCGACGCCATACCACCCCAGTGGGAATGGGCAGGCCGAATCAACAAATAAATTTGTCATTCAAAACTTAAAGAAGAGGTTGAACGACGCTAAAGGGAGATGGAGAGAAATCCTGCCCGAAGTCCTTTGGGCATATCGGACAACGTCAAAATCCAGTATGGGGGCGACCCCGTTCTCCTTAGTATATGGGTCCAAAGCATTGATACCAGTCGAAGTTGGTGAACCCAGTGCCAAATTTTGATTCGCGATGGAAGAATAAAATAACGAGGCTATGAATACAAGCCTCGAACTATCGGACGAAAGACGAGAAGCTGCTCTCGTCCGAATGGCCGCCCAAAAGCAGCGAATCGAAAGATATTATAATCGAAGAACCAAGCTCTGCCATTTCAAACCTGGGGACTTAGTGTTGAGAAAAATTACCATCAATACCCGAAATCCGAATGAAGGAAAGCTAGGACCGAATTGGGAAGGACCATATCAGGTACTCGAGAACATCGGAAAGGGGTCGTACAGGATTGTTGTTATAAACGGCAAACATCTATCAAGCAGCTGGAATGTATCACATCTAAAACGGTACTACTGCTAAGGTACAACCTTTCCATATTCATTTATATCTCAAAACTGACCCCTGTAGAAGTCCGAACAAGGGACGGATCTCTCGCTAGAAAGCACGCGTTGCACTCTTTTTCCCTTAGACCGGTTTTATCCCAAATGGGTTTTTCGGCAAGGTTTTTAATGAGGCAACTATTGATCGTGCAGCATTTACGACAATATCCGACGTCCCGCAAGAAAGTTATTTCACAGCAATAGGGTCCCAATAGGAAAAACTGTAAGAGCCAAATAGTCGAAGCGAACCATGCTCATACAGATTGGCCCGAACCCAGGCGTGTAATAACGTGCGAAGAAAGTTCTCTTCATTATCGGTATCTTATATCCAATGAAAATTCCTCTATTTTGAGATTTATTGTGCAATCAGAATTAAGATACATTCGACCATTAAGCCTACGGGCTACATTACTTCGAGTTCGAATCATTCACTCGACCAAGCCTACGGGCTATTTTTATTTCGAGTTCGAGCAAACACTCACTCGTCCATTAAGCCTATGGGCTACATTACTTCGAGTTCGAATCATTCACTTGACCAAGCCTACGGGCTATTTTTATTTCGAGTTCGAGCAAACACTCACTCAACGATTAAGCCTACGGGCTACATTACTTCGAGTTCGAATCATTCACTCGACCAAGCCTACGGGCTATTTTTATTTCGAATTCGAGCAAACACTTACTCGACCATTAAGCCTACGGGCTTCATTACTTCGAGTTCGAATCATTCACTCGACCAAGCCTACGGGCTATTTTTATTTCCAGTTCGAGCAAACACTCACTCGACCATTACGCCTACGGGCTACATTACTTCGAGTTCGAACCATTCACTCGACTAAGCCTATGGGCTACATTGATTCGAGTTCGAATCATTCATTCGACTAAGCCTACAGGCTACATTAATTTGAGTTCGAATCATTCACTCGACTAAGCCTATGGGCTACATTAATTCGAGTTCGAATCATTCACTCAACTAAGCCTACGAGCTACATTTTTGAGTTCGAGCAAACACTCGCTCTACCATTACGCCCATGGGCTATATTTCTTCAAGATCGAATCATTGACAACTAATAAGCCTAAAGGGCTACATTGCCCTAAGTTTGAGTAAATGCTCGCTCGGTTACAGAGGCTACGAGGTCCAAATTTGATTAAGTTGTTTAAAACATTGTGGAAACATTCATAAGGCGAATAAAGTCCTCGCAAGACGGGAAACAAAAACAGAAGCGAGTCGGCAAAAGGGGAGATATGTCTATACACAAATTTATCTGCATGGGTGACTACAACATAAAAACTAAGAACTAAATTTCTCGACCGGGAGCGGTCTCTTCTTTATCAGGTTCCCCCCCATTTTCGGATCCGCTCTTGCTCCCATCATCATCGTTATCACTATCAGAAACCAGAGCTTCAGCATCAGCTTCGAGTTCTTTTGCCCTTTTTTATCTCTTCAGCGAGATCGAAGCCACGAGCATGAATCTCCTCGAGAGTTTCCCTTCTGGATCGGCACTTAGCAAGTTCGGAGACCCAATGCACTCGACTATCGACGGACTCGGCTGCCTCTCTTGCCTGGACTTGGGGAGCTTCAGCATCGGCCCGATAGACGGCCACGAGCGCATCTGCATCGACCTTTGCCTTTTCAGCATCGGATTCGGCCTTGGCGAGTACAGAGGCCAACCGAGCCTCAAGTTCCTCAATTCTTCTTGCTTGAACCAGGCCTTTTTCCTTCATTTTCTGAAGTTGGGTTTTGGACGATGATAACTGGGCTCGAGCAGTCTCATTTTCTGCAGCAAAGCGGTCCATACCTTCTTTCCACCGCAAGGACTCCATCCTTATCACGTCGACCTCCTTACAAAGCTTCCCGATCATCTCGATTTTTTGCTGCAACTGTGAAATCAAAATATTAGCTATAGTTCCGGTATCAAGCCCATAGGCCTTCAAAAGCATCATTACCTGCTCAGACAAATCATTCTGATCTCGATAAGCCTTGGCCAGCTCAGCTTGGAGGTCTTTTATTTCCTCATCTCTCTGCCCTAAGGAAAGTCTAAGGGAGTTCCTCTCGTCAGTAGCGCGGTATAGGTCGGCCGCGTATCGATGCAGCTCATTCTGGGAACGAGAACATTGTTCTCGATGGACTGCCGCTTCCTACAAAGAAACAAGAAGCGAAGTTAACGAAAAATGAACATAAAGATAGTACCGACAAAATAATTTTAAAGGCTCACCTGATTCAAAGCCTGCCGCAATCCGTGAAAAAGAACCGATTCATCACCGGCACCAGCAACGTCCTCAATACGGGTAAACAGGTCACGAAATGGATCTTCTTCATCGTGAGGCCTGTCTAGATCGAGGGCTCCCAGAGCTTGAGCTTCCCGAATCACCCCTGCAGAAAAAGCGGGAAAGGTAGGCGAATCCTCGATCGCTGCTGCCCCAAATGACTCGCTTGGAGCATTCCCCTTGGCTCGGAGGGGTTCAAGGGGATCTTCGATCGTATCCCCTGCCGGTTGACTCCGATGAGAGGCATCTTCGACATCCGATAGTTCGGGGACTCGACCTGAATCTTTCTCCGGTATATCTTCAGTTCGAGGCGGAGCCTCATAGAGCATCATCGATCCAGCCGGCGATGAGGCATCGATAGCTCTCTTCGTTTGGACCGCCAGCGCGGACTCATTGTTCTCTTCTTCTTCTTTTTCTTCTTCATCTTCATCCCTTAGACGCAGAATGGATTCCACGGTCAAAGGAATGACATTTTTATTCGGCTTACGAGCCGTCCTCTTCTTCGATTTTGGATATTCGGGAACCGAGACTCTCTTCCTTTTATTTTCCTTCACCGGCTTTGGGATAGAGGACGAAACATCCTCCTCATTGGATAGGGGCCTCAAGACCGCGTCTTTACCCAAACCTGCATATGGGAAACCTTATAAAAAATATTTTGAGAAACGCATCCTTCGAATCATCAAAGTCCGAGAAATGAGCTTACCGTGATTTTTGGCCTCCCACCGACCCTTTGACAAATCACGCCATGAGCGCTCGGCTTATGTGGAGGTCGAAACAAGAGCTCGTACCCAAATTTTGAGATCGGGAACCGCTCCGGACATCCAGGGAACCGCTACATCACAAAAGAAGGAGTGTCGATAAGAGAATAAATGGAAGAACAAAATAGAAGCAACAGCAAGATCACACTTACGTTTCATATTCCACTCCTCGGGAAAGGGCATCTTTTCAGTCAGAATCAGGTCCGAAGTTCTTACTCGAACGAACCTGCCCATCCAACCCCGGTCCCTGTCCTCATCAATACTCGAGAAAAGAGCCTTGGTAGCCCGACGCTGGAGTTTTATTAACCCTCCTCGAAAAAGTCAGGGACGGTACAGCCGGATAAGATGATCGAGGGTGAACGACATCCCCTCGATTTTGCTCACAAAATATCGGATCAGGATAACGATCCGCCACAAAGAAGGATGGACCTGGCCTAGGGTTACCTGATATTGTCGACAGAAGTCAATAATGACGGAATCGAGGGGACCCAAAGTGAAAGGGTAAGTATATACATTCAAAAACCCTTTCACGTAAGAAGTGATATCTTCATCAGGGGTAGGTATTATTACTTCTTTTTCACCCCAATTGCAATCCTTCTTTAACAGATCGAGGTGCTTCTTGGTTAGCGAACACATGTACCTCGATACCGGCTCATACCGGTCAGGGACCGATGAACCTTTATCAACCTTAAAATCTGAAGTAAGGACGCACGCCCCGGGAACACACTCCTCAGGCCGTGGTTCTGCCGGTGTCTCATCGGCGACACACTGTGAAGATGAAGCCTTCTCTTTCTGAGGAATGGTTTGCGATGTTTTCGCCATTTTTGAATTCAAAAGTAAGGAATAGAAGAAAGTGACAGAGATTTGGTAGAATTGAAGAGGGGTTTTTGCGGAAAGAAATCACAGCTTTACTGGTAAGTTGGAGAGTACGAAGAAGAACTTGGGAAATTTTGGAAGATAGAAGATGTAAAAATAGTAAAAGATAAAAGTAAGGGTTATTTATAGGTTCAAATGATGGCGGTTCAGTATCAGCAGTGACCGACCACCGCCTGGCATGCATTAAATGCCTTAAAAGACTAAACCGACGGGACAGCTACCACATGCGTCATGGTCGAACCCGATGGAAACGATAAGATATAATCCGATCGAGCTGTTGAAAATCATATCGTTTCTCGCCATATTCTTTCTGAGAAACGAGAGGACTATCTGTATACGGACGAAATAGATTTCAGCCTTGGCATGTCCGATCGAGTTCGAAGGGTGATGTATCGAAATAAGATCCCGAAGGGGGGACGAACTAACCTCGAACCCGGGGAGGCCGGTCCGTGTCGAGATCGATATCATAATCAAACTCGAATAAGAATCGAACCATGATGTAGGGTAGACCTATCGTGTTGATAATCCAGAGACCAACCAACATTGACCTGGAATCAATTCGAGGGCTCGAACCAGGATCAGGCTCGAACCAAGATCACAAGTTCGAGCCGAAATCAAGCTTAAACCAAAATCGAGGATTCTAAGCAAGATCGAGCCCGCAGACAAAAGCCGTTGCAATCCCACTAGAGAGAATCTTGACAGAAATTATGGAAAAACTGACTTATCATGGATCTCCCACTGAATATTTATTTTATTATGCTTGGAGCCGAATCCCTCCACTATAAAAGGGCTTGGTTATCATTTCTATAGGACAACTTTTCTGAGACTTACATTGTAATAAAAGTATTATATTCTTCTACAGTAAAGAATCGCTCTTTCAGTTTCTTAGATTGATTCTATTTATCGAATCCTAAGGTTCATTGTTCTTGATAACCTTATCTAAATTGCATTCTCTCCAATCTACATTTATATTTTATTTATCCTTGCATTTTGTATCAAGTTACACCACATATCCTCGGAACTGCGTATAAATTCAACTCTATCCATTTTTTGGGTAAATAATTTGTTTTTTTTTTAATTTAATTGTTTAATCACCATACGGAACGAATAAAACTAAGCTTTTTCTTTCATTTATCATGGCTATATCAAACAAATCAAACTGAAAAAAGCTTATTTCCCCATGTTCTGATAAATATTCATATGAGCCGGTTTAGGATGTGTGGGTTTATTTGAGCTTCATATCAACTCAAACTGACCCAAGTTTTTAGATAGATTGACCTGGATTATGTCAAAAATGACCTGCAAATGAATATCTATCTATTTCAACCCACTCAAATTTGGACGAGTTGGATGAACTATATATTCATGAGCTAAATTTGACATATCTAAATTTTATGAGTTTAATTCCAGAGAATGAGAGGATGACTTTTAATCGAGATAAATCATCAAAATCTGGTTTTTGGCCTCCAAGAACTTGTAAAATCTCTTCTCTAGCACGTTTTTGCCAGTCCAAATGCTTAGATAATAGAACTAATGCCCACATAATCAGAAGTGACGTTGACTCGTGCCCAGCAAAATAGAAAAATTCACATTCTTCAATTACTTCGTCCATACTCATTCCCAGATTCTTGTTTTCATGACCTTCTTTAATTTCCCTTAAATTGGATTTTAGTAATACTCCCAGTAAGTCATCATTATTCCCAACTTCTTTTGCTTCCATTACCTTCAACCTTTGACTAATAATACCTTAAGTGAAGATCTCACTTCCCTAGCTATCTCCTTTACCCTTCTATTTGTTTTAGTTGGCAAATAACTACAAGTGAAAAATAAGCTTGTCAATGGACATATAAAGATATTTCTCTATTTGGATTTTACTTATGAACACCAACAGAAGGAGAGCCTTGGAGCAACACTAAAGTTATCTGTATGTGATCTATAGGTTACGGATTCGACTGGAATCAGCACTGATGCTTGCAACAGGTAGACTGCCTACATCACACCCCTTAAGGTGCGACCCTTTTCCGAACGCAGGATACTTCGTGCACCAGGCTGCGTTTTACTTATATACATGCACCAACATGCATAAAATATTTTTATACTATCATTGTATTTTAATAAGTTAATGTGTGAATTGAGGAAACAGGATGGTGGTGGTAATTTTAATTACCTTGCTCCTGGAAGAGGAAATGGTTTCATAACTAGCTCAGTGAGTTCCATTTTGGAGATCAAATACCTTTTTACCTTCTTCATAGTTTGAACCAAATGCAGCTCGTGTAAGTGCATCAGAAGTCAAAGTTTCAAGATTGGGCCACAAATCCAACTCATATGACCCTTTTTCTAAGACAATCTTCTCCCATTTGCTCACCATATCACAACAACTTGAGTAAAATATTGGTACCTGAATCTATGAAATATAAAAAAAACTTTATCAGTGATAATAATAAATAAATATAAGTATATCCAATTGAGAATATTATTCATCTAAATTAACAAACCTTAAGCTTTTCAAGGTGGAAAGCAGGGTTGATGATTTTACGGTGTCTCGACCATTTGTCTTTGTTAGCTGCTGCTAATCCTTTTATTAGAAGCTTAACTATATGATAATTCTCCTGCTTCAGAAAATTGTAAGGCTTTGAGAAAATCTCCTTAACGATTTCAGCATCATTGATGAACACAGCTGATCTTGGCCCAACCCATGTAAAGGCAATTTTACCTGCAATTATTAATTTGGTTATACCAAAAAAACCTCAAAATATATGCAGGCTAGCTAGACGAATATTTAATACTTTAAGCGGAAGGATGATAGATTGGGTTTTTCCAAAATGTTCACAAAGCTTTTTCGCCGAATTTGGTTCAGGATTTAACTTATGTACGCTGAATCATCTAAATGTAACTATATATAGTTGTTCATAATAAGTGAAACAGTACCATATTTTGTGAAGGTATTATGGATGAGAGGTGAGACTCGTGGTGCAATATCGTGGGAGAAATTCATTGTTTTGGACATGGCTTCTTTAGACAACATGTAACCTTCTTTCAGGTCTCCAAAGAATAACCTATACGAGTTTCCACTGAGACCTTGTTGCCTGAGGTATTTCTCTACCTTCCTTGGATTGAACCAAACCCAGTTCAAGAATTTCCATACCCAAATCCCAAGAAATGCTGCAGAGAACACTGCAATTGTGCTGGTTATTGTTTCCATCTTTGGTTATTTGGTTTGCAAATATCACAGTATGATTTATGACGAATCTTTGGACTAGTATAACTAGTATATAGACATATGCTGCACCTAAGGGTGGTTTACCAAGGGGTTTTTAGACCTCCACCCCTATGTTAATAGTAGATAAAATATAGTATAATTAAGTTATATATATAGTCAGTGTAAAGCACTATCAGAGTTACGGGTTCAGCCGAACTCGTAACTTTTGCTCAAACATTATATTTTGTGTTAAGAAATTTATTAAATATGTACAATATTAAATTTAAAATTCAATCATTACTACTTGAAGTTCTAAAATTTATTAAATTGCCGTTCTAAAATTCAGAACACATAAATTTAAAATTCTTGCTCTGGCTCTGCATAAAATGTGAGATTTGTAATCTCGAAAATGAGTAAGGTAATCCACTACAACAGGTAAAGATGCCATGATTTTGTAAAACACTGCATACGAATGATGTATATATACATGTACATATTGGAGAGCGGACATGATACCTGTTGAGGTTTTTTTTGTTTTTAAGATGAAATAGTTTTAAAATGAGGGTGAATGGGAAATGGAGGGAAAATAAAATTTTTGAGTAAAATTTTAAGTTTTCCCCTCTTGACAATGAGACATTGTCCCATATTGGAAGAGTAAAAGATTTTTGGTGGGTATATATATAATTGCTCTTCTTGTAGCTCTTAAAGAGTTAAGAAGAAAGCAAGCCTCGCGCCGTCGTCGTCGCTCGCTCGGCTTCGGCTTCGGCTTCGGCTTCGGATTTGGACCAAATTTATTTGTTAATAGTAAATATTAACGTAAGATTATCCGCATTTGTAACGGATATTTTTCAATCCGTGTATTGACCACCAGCTGCAATAGCAGCCGCCTAATGCTCTTCCCACCATGAATGTGCTTGCTCCGCAAATAAGTGCTTGCTCCACAAACAAGCTAATGCTTGCTCCACCATGGAGGGTGGACGATTGTTCTTCTTCAACACTGGCTGCTACATATATGTGCAGCAGCTGTTGAAGAAAGATACACACAATACACAAGACACAAAACTGAAATCGCTCAACAGATTTGGCTATATATTGCACTCCTTCCTCTCAGCATTTCCATATGATTTTCTGAGTTTCTACTCCTTCGTTCTGCATTATTTTAACTTCAAACAAAGCAACTGTAAGTGTAATTTGCTACCGAACTTTGTGTTCGCTGAAACACTGGGGTTTGAAGTACCACTACACCAGTGTGTTATTCGTTCTATCCTGGGAGAAAATAATCCATAACCTTGGGTACTAGGAGGGGATTAAATTCCTTAAGGAAACACTGTGAATTCAGTGGGCTCGAATTAATTACTGTTTCATTACGATAACTTTTATTTTTGCAGAATTGTTATTTACAAATACAGCAATATTGACGGAAATAACAATCTTAAGGAATTTAAATATTTATTTCTGTATTTGTGTTATTCTTATTATTCTGCAAACTAAAACCTTTGTGGTTTTGTGTACTCTTGTATTAGAGAGTAAAGCCTTCGTGGCGTTTTGTTGGAGATTCAAATCTACGTGATTTTTACTCCAGTTTGAAAACGTGTATTAAACGTTTGTTTGTGTCATATTTTTTTTTTCCAGAAAAAAAAAATGACGACTGAAAGCGAAAACCAAGCTATTCCGATGGTGACTGCCAACGCACCGACAAGCCGAACACCGGCGTTGGCACCGGCAGAAAAACCCGAAAAATTTTCTGGGATTGATTTCAAGCGCTGGCAGCAGAAGATGTTCTTCTACTTAACTACGTTATGTCTACAGAAGTTCATCAAGGAAGATATTCCTGATCTGCCAGATAAAACTCCAGAGAATGAACGCTTTATCGTGATTGAAGCATGGAAGCATTCTGATTTTTTGTGCAAGAATTATATTCATAGCGGATTGGATGATAATCTGTATAATATATACAGTGGCGTGGAGACGTCAAAAAAATTATGGAATGCGCTTGAAAAGAAATATAAAACTGAAGATGCCGGGATGAAGAAATTCGTTGCCGCAAAATTTTTGGACTACAAAATGGTAGATAACAAGTCTGTTATTACCCAAGTCCAGGAATTGCAAGTGATTATTCATGATCTACTTGCTGAAGGTCTTGTCATCAATGAAGCATTCCAAGTAGCAGCAATGATTGAGAAGTTGCCTCCGTTGTGGAAGGACTTCAAAAATTATTTGAAACACAAACGAAAGGAAATGTCCCTTGAAGATCTCATTGTTCGGTTGAGAATCGAAGAGGACAATAAAGCTGCTGAAAGGAGAGGCCGTAGAAATTCAACAATAATGGGAGCAAATATTGTTGAAGATAACAAAAAGAGGAAGAAGGCTTCTGGTCCGAAATACAACCCAAGCAAGAAACGGTTCAGTGGAAACTGCTACAACTGTGGAAAAACCGGACACAAATCTACGGAGTGTCTTGCTCCAAAGAAAGACAAGAAAAGGTGTCAAGCAAACATGGTAGTAAACCATGATGATGTTGATAACTTGTGTGCCAAGCTTTCTGAATGTAACTTGGTGGGAAATCCTAAACTGTGGTGGTTTGATTCAGGAGCCACTCGCCATGTTTGTGCAGTTAGAGAAGCTTTTGCTACTTATGCTCCTGCTGGACCCGGAGAGACAGTTTATATGGGAAATGCTTCAACAGCAAAAGTTGAAGGATATGGGAAGATATTTCTGAAAATGACTTCTGGCAAGGTCATGACTTTGAACAATGTCCTTCATGTTCCCGAAATGAGAAAGAATTTAGTCTCTACTGGACTTCTTGTTAAGCACGGTTTTAAGTGCATTTTTGTGTCCAACAAGGTTGTCATAAGTAAGAATGAAATATTTGTAGGAAAATGTTACTTCACCGAGGGCCTTTTCAATCTGAATGTAATGGTTGTGGAAAACAATAATAATATTTCAGCTTCTTCTTACTTACTTGAGTCAAATGATTTATGGCATATACGTTTGGGTCATGTCAATTATAAAACCTTGCGGAAAATGATTAACTTGGAAGTACTGCCTAAGTTTGAATGCGAAAAATCAAAATGTCAAACATGTGTGGAATCTAAGTATGTTAAACATCCTTATAAGTCAGTTGAAAGGAATTCAAATCCTTTAGACTTAATTCACACAGATATTTGTGACATGAAGTCAATACCATCTCGCGGTGGAAAGAAGTATTTCATAACTTTTATTGACGATGGTACTCGATATTGCTATGTTTACTTACTGAATAGTAAAGATGAAGCAATAGACGCATTCAGGCAATACAAAAATAAAGTTGAAACGCAACTTAACAAGAAAGTAAAAATGATAAGAAGTGATAGGGGTGGTGAATATGAATCTCCTTTTGAAGAAATATGTTTAGAATATAGAATTATTCATCAAACAACAGCCCCTTACACGCCCCAATCTAATGGAATTGTGAAAAGAAAGAATCGCACATTAAAGGAGATGATGAACGCATTGTTGATAAGTTCTGGTTTGCCACAGAACTTGTGGGGGGAAGCCATTCTTACGGCTAATCGAATATTAAACCGAGTGCCCCATAGCAAAACACAATCCATTCCATATAAAAAATGGAAAGGAAGGAAGCCCAACTTGAATTATTTTAAAGTGTGGGGGTGTTTGGCAAAAGTGCAAGTTCCTAAACCCAAAAGGGTAAAGATAGGACCGAAAATCATTGATTGTGTTTTCATAGGATATGCGACAAATAGTAAAGCATATCGATTTCTGATTCATAAATCAAAAAATCCCGACATTCATAATAATACGGTTATAGAATCAGATAATTCTGAGTTCTTTGAAAATATATATCTGTATAAAAAGGAATGTGAGTCGTTTGGTGAAGGATCTAAACGACCTCGGGAAGAAACAAAAGAAAGTATATGTAATCAGGAGGATCCAAGACGTAGTAAACGTCAAAGAACGTCTACTTCATTTGGACCAGATTTTGTGACTTTCTTATTGGAAAATGAGCCTCAAACATTTAAAGAAGCTATGACTTCTTCGGAATCATTGTTTTGGAAAGAGGCAGTCAATAGTGAAATAGAATCCATATTAAACAACTATACATGGGAATTGGTTGATCTTCCTCCTGGAAATAAACCTTTGGGTTCTAAATGGATTTTTAAGAGAAAAATCAAAGATGATGGCACTATTGATAAATTCAAGGCAAGACTCGTAGTCAAAGGATATAGACAACAAGAAGGTCTAGACTACTTTGATACATACTCTCCAGTTACAAGAATTACGTCCATACGGATGTTAGTAGCATTAGCTGCGGTGTATGGTCTTGAAATTCATCAAATGGATGTTAAGACGGCCTTCTTAAATGGAGAGTTGGAGGAAGAAATTTTCATGGAACAACCTGAAGGGTTTGTGGTTCCAGGTAAAGAAAAGAAGGTATGTAGACTTGTTAAGTCTCTTTACGGACTAAAACAAGCACCCAAATAATGGCATGCGAAATTTGACCAAACAATGTTGTCAAATGGTTTTAAGATAAATAAATGTGATAAATGTGTGTACATTAAAAATATTCCAAATCACATAGTCATTATTTGCCTATATGTGGATGATATGCTGATAATGAGTAATGACATTGCCAACATAAATGCTACTAAGCGTATGCTCAATAGCAAGTTTGATATGAAAGACTTGGGAGTTGCTGATTTAATTCTGGGAATTAAGATCCATAAGACTCCTCAAGGTCTGGCATTGTCACAATCTCATTATATTAAGACAGTACTTGAAAAATTCAAGCACTTGGGCTTTAAAGTTGCAAAGACTCCAATTGACGTGAATCTTGCATTAGCAAAGAACAAAGGCCAAAGCATATCACAATTGGATTATGCTCGTGTGTTGGGATGCTTAATGTATATCATGAATTGTACACGACCAGATATAGCTTGTGCTATAAGTAAACTGAGTCGATATACGAGCAATCCAGGCCAATCTCATTGGATGGCAATGAAACGAGTTTTGGGATATTTAGAACATACCCAGAACTTTGACTTGCACTACAGTAAATTCCCTGCGGTGATTGAGGGATATTGTGATGCAAATTGGATCACCGGTTCAACTGATTCTAAGTCCACGAGTGAATATGTATTCACTATTGGTGGAGGAGCGGTATCTTAGAAGTCGTCCAAACAAACATGTATTGCCCGCTCTACAATGGAGGCTGAATTCATAGCCTTAGATAAAGCCGGTGAAGAAGCTGAATGGCTCCGGAATTTCTTGGAAGACATTCCATTTTGGCCCAAACCATTGGCACCAATATGCATACATTGTGATAGTCAAGCGGCAATTGGAAGGGCTGGGAGCGTTATGTATAACGGTAAATCTCATCATATACGACGAAGACATAAAACCGTTAGGCAATTACTCTCTAGAGGAATTATCACGATTGACTATGTAAAGTCAAGTGATAATGTGTCGGATCCACTTACAAAAGGCCTAACTAGAGAGGTAGTTGAGAAATCATTAAGGGGAATTGGGCTATGACCGAGAACAAGTCATTGTGGCGGTAACTCTACCTAGAAGACTGGAGATCCCAAGATCTAGGTTCAAGGAGATCAAACAAAGTCATTAATGATAGTTCAACATTGTCAAATAAAATTTTAGTCTGTTCTCGTGGTGAGACAATGTTCAGTACCAAGGATAAAGTATTAAGGCTTTTTAATGATTTCTAAATTTGATACGGGGTATATCAAATAGTGTATCTATAGGATGACACGTTTAGGAATCACCTATGTAAGTGTGAAGTGTTAGCCGCTTCAAGGAGAACTTTGTAAGGCCAGTTCTCTACGCACGTATGAAACCAGGCGGTGTTCATGGCTGAAACGAACACAACAATGAGAACCAAAGACGATTAAAGGTTGATTGTGTGACTTATGGTTGTCTAGGTATACACCAAAGATCGACGGTTCAAAGATATCAAATCTACCGATTGACCGAGTATATCCGACATAAGTTTACTACAAAAAGTTCAAAGGGAAACCTACTTATCCAGATGCGATTAATCCTTACTTGCAAATCACACAGTTTTTCCATGCATACTTCCGTGATATAGCCATTCCCCATTCATGTGGGGGATTGTTGAGGTTTTTTTGTTTTTAAGATGAAATAGTCTTAAAATGAGGGTGAATGGGAAATAGAGGGAAAATGAAATTTTTGAGTAAAATTTTAAGTTTTTCCCTCTTGACAATGAGACATTGTCCCATATTGGAAGAGGAAAAGATTTTTGGTGGGTATATATATAATTGCTCTTCTTGTAGCTCTTAAAGAGTTAAGAAGAAAGCAAGCCTCGCGCCGTCGTCGTCGTCGCTCGCTCGGCTCTGCTTCGGCTACGGCTTCGGCTTCGGATTCGGATTCGGATTTGAATTTGGATTTGGATTTGGATTTGGTCGAATGATCGATTGATTGATTAATTTTTTGGACCAAATTTATTTGTTAATAGTAAATATTAACGTAAGATTATCCGCATTTGTAACGGATATTTTTCAATCCGTGTATTGACCACCAGCTGCAATAGCAGCCGCCTAATGCTCTTCCCACCATGAATGTGCTTGCTCCACAAATAAGCTAATGCTTGCTCCACCATGGAGGGTGGACGATTGTTCTTCTTCAACACTGGCTGCTATATATATGTGCAGTAGCTGTTGAAGAAAGATACACATAATACACAAGACACAAAACTGAAATCGCTCAACAGATTTGGCTATACATTGCACTCCTTCCTCTCAGCATTTCCATACGATTTTCTGAGTTTCTACTCCTTCGTTCTGCATTGTTTTAACTTCAAACAAAGCAACTGTAAGTGTGATTTGCTACCGAACTTTGTGTTCGCTGAAACACTGGGGTTTGAAGTACCACTACACCAGTGTGTTATTCGTTCTATCCTGAGAGGAAATAATCCATAACCTTGGGTACTAGGAGGGGATTAAATTCCTTAAGGAAATACTGTGAATTCAGTGGGCTCGAATTAATTACTGTTTCATTACGATAACTTTTATTTTTACAGAATTATTATTTACAAATACACCAATATTGACGGGAATAACAATACCTAATCTCCTCTCGTGTGTTTGGAATGAATATTCCAATTCATTACGAAAGTTTCAGTTTTAAGGGTGTAGTTTGTACGACGGAATTCATTTTTCTAGAAAATGTTCACTAGATAATGACTAATTTTTCACAAATATTTCTTGGAGATGTTTTCAAGTTTTTGGTTAGAGACTTTTAGAGTGTGAATTAATTTTAGAAAAAAAAACATTTACTTAAGATTAATGACAAGATTAGCAAATCTGTGCTTTTATAATATTCTTGAGTAATAAAGATTGACAATAATATCTAATTGTTGATTAAAGAAGTAATATATAAAATTAAGAGTTGAGATAATTGTGAATTAAATTAAATGACTGCTGCATAATGTCCCCCTTTTGATGATAATGTTTTCCCTGAAAAATATTTCTTGACCACAAAGCCCCAGAAAATTATATAATTTATGTTCTGAAAAAAATCCGAAAAATATTTTCCATCATACTACACATATGCACTCATTCAATGAATACCTATTCGGTTTGTAACTAGATAAAGCAATCCACTTATGGCCATTATTAAGTCGCTACAATTGTGAGGAAAATGTTCTTTAACTCACACTATCTGGTGGCAAAGTTTACTTAATCAAACTCTATATGAAGAATGTTTGTTGAGTTGAATCTATCCGTTTGTTAGTATTAACTAGAGGAATCTTTCAACAAATTTAGTTCCTTTTTGTTTCTTCCATATTAAGAATGGTAGCTTTTATAAATATAAATTTTCTGTTTAACTGTGATGACCCAAAAGGTCATCTTATGTTTTAGAACTCGAATCTGCGCTCTTAAGCCTTAAAAATCTCATTTTTACCCTCCTCGATTTGCGTGCGCAGTCCGGGCAGGTTTCCGAAAAGCTTTTGTGTTGAAAACTAATAAAAATAAGAATTTTTGCCTTAAAAGTTGATTTTAATTGATTTCGATCAACATTTTTGGTAAACGGGCCCGGATCCGTACTTTGATGGTCTCCGTAGGTCCGTATCGAATTTTGGGACCTGAGTGTATGCCCGGAATCGAATTCGGAGGTCCCTAGCTCAAGATATGAATTTTTGATGAAAATTAAAAGTTTAGAAATTATTTATTTTTAAGAATTGATTGATATTTGACATTGTTAGTATCGGGTCCGTATTTTGGTTCTGGAGTCCGGTACAGTTTTATTATGATATTTAAGACTTGTCTGTGAAATTTGGTGAGAAACGGAGTTGATTTGACATGATTCGAACGTCTAGTTGAGAAGTTATAGATTTTAAAGTGTTTTTGAGAATTTCATTTGAATTGGTGCTAAATTAAAGTTCTAGATGTTATTTTGGCGATTTGATCGCGTGAGCAAATTCGTATGATATTTTTAGACTTGTGTGCATGTTTGGTTTGGAGCCCCGAGGGCTCGGGTGAGTTTCGGATAAGCCACGGGATGTTTTGGACTTGGGAAAAATCTGGATTTCTGCAGATTCTGGTATCTGTCATATCCTTCTTCGCGTTCGCGAAGAGTAATCTGATGAGGCTAAAACTTCTTCTTCGCGAACGCGAAGGTCTGGTAGCGAACGAGAAGTGATGAGGGATTTACCCTTGGCGAACGCGACTGGCTCAACACGAACGCGAAGCACGTGGGGGCCTCGGGGAGGGTTGGTCGTTCCTTCATCGCGATCGCGAGCAACGTCTCGTGAATGCGAAGGCCAGAGGGGCGTAACCATCGCGAGCGTAATCTGGGTCTCGCGAACGCGACAGCGGCCTCGCGAACGCGATGCACACTGTCGCCCAGTGCATAAAACAGAATCAAAACACGGGTTTAAACCATTTCTTCAACATTTTTCAAGAACCAAATGGGTAGAGGCGATTTTCAAGAGCCATTTTCTTCCCCAAAGTGTTGGTAAGTGATTCTAAACCATTTTCTTTCAATTACCCATTACATTTCTTGAATTTTCGACCAAAAATCTAGCGTTATTTAGTGGTTAGGGTAAAAAATAGGGATTTCGGGAATTTGGGGATTTAGACCTCAATTTGAGGTCGGATTCCAAAACTAATTACATATTTGGGCTCGAGGGTGAATGGGTAAAAAGATTTTGGTCTGAACCTCGGGTTTTGACCAAGCGGGTCCGGGGTCGATTTTTCGACTTTTGGAGGAAAAATTGGAAAATTTAATTTAAGCAATATAATCGATTCTTTTAGCAATATTTGATATTATTGAGTCATTTTTGAATAGATACGAGTGGTTTGGAGGTGAATTCCAAAGAAAAAGCTGTGATTGAGAATTAAGTGGCCTTCGGAGCGAGATAAATGTTGTGTCTAATCCTGACTTGAGGGAATTAGGAACCTTAGATTATTTGCTAAGTGAAATTCATGTGAGCGGCGTATATGTGAGGTGACGAGTACCTATGTGTCGCCAACTTACCTGTTTTTCCATGTTTCTCTGTTTTTCGTATATTGTCTTTTCCTATGTCAAATTGCTATGTGTTATACTAGTGTTGTTCAAATTATCGTTCTTATCATGTTTACGGAAATTTTCTGGTGATAATTGAGTTTTTATTTCAAGTTGAGATTGATAATATGGAATCAAATATTGAAGTAAGGTTTGTATTTGTTATTCTATCTCCCTGTTGTTATTTATGCATTGCATTATGGTAAGAGAGAGTGTTAATGCAGGAAGGGTGATGTCGTGCCATATTGTGAGTGTTAATGCATGAAGGGTGATGCCGTACCAAATTGTAAGTATTAATGCACGAAGGGTGATGCCGTGCCATGATATGAGAGTAAAAGCACGAAGGGTGATGTCGTGTCGTTTCTATTAATTTTATGGTGAGATTGAGAATAAAAGCACGAAGGATGATGACGTGCATTTTTCTTTACTGTATTCACTATTCCTGTTGATTCATGGTATATTGATTGCTCCGATAATCATTTTATTGTAGTTCTTTATCTTGTATTCCCCTCAGTATGTTTCCCCTCCCAACATTTCCTGTTTAGTTCTTCATTACTGTTATTTGCATATACACTGTTAAATTCTACAGGTTGATTGTAGGTGCCTTGCCTTAGCCTCGTCACTACTTCGTCGAGGTTAGGCTCGACACTTACCAGTACATGGGGTCGGTTGTACTGATGCTGCAATCTGTACTTTCTGTGCAGATTTTGATACCGGCTCAGGTTGATCGAGATTTGCTGTTGGTCCACTGTCCGGAGACTCAAGGTAGATTTGTCGGCGTTCACAAACCTTGAAGTCCCCGTCTATATTTTTATGTCCTACTGTTTTCTTTCATTCAAACAGATGTATTTCATTCAGACTATTACTTGTAGTAAATTCTAGAATGCTCGTGAATTGTGACTCCAGATCCGGGTGGTAGTAGTTCATACAAATTTATGAAATCACGCACTTGTTATATTTCATTGTAGTTAATTAATGTTAATTATTGAATGGAAATAAGAATTTGGTAAATGGTTCTCTAACGTTGGCTTGCCTAGCAAGTGAAATGTTAGGCGCCATCACGGCCCCGTCGGTGGGAAATTTCGGGTCGTGACAGTTGGTATCAGAGCACTAGGTTGCCTAGGTCTCACGATTCACGAGCAAGCTTAGTAGAGTCTGGAGGATCGGTGCGGAGACGTATGTGCTTATCTTCCAGAGGCTATGAAGTTTAGGAACAAGTTTCACTTATATTCTTCTATGTCGTGCGATTTTTCTTTCTCAATACTGATTGAACTCTTATACTCTTATTCTCTCACAGATGGAGAGAACGAGTACTGCTTCCTCAGCTGAGCAGCAGCCAGAGCCTCCAGTGACAGCTCATACGCGGGGTAGAGGTCGAGGCCGTGCCAGAGACCGAAGCAGGACTTCAGGACACTTTGGTCCGTTTGGTGGGCCTTATGGAGAGTGTGGCCTAGACTAGCGCATTTACCATGGCACCAGCAGTCTCTCACGCTAGAGGAGGAGCCCAGACTCCTACAATTCCCGCTCCGGAGCAGATAGCTCCCCAGTATCAGGTTCCAGCAGCTCAGCCAATCAGATTAGTTCAGCTGGTTATTGCGGCACAGGTCGGAGATGGGCCAGCTATGTCTTCTGAGGCTTTATAGAGATTGGATAGGTTTATCAAGCTCTTTCCTGTTCACTTCAGTGGTGCTCCTTCAGAGGACCCCCAGGAGTATCTTGACAGCTGTCATGAGGTTCTACGGAATATGGGTATAGTGGAGACCAATGGGGTCGATTTTGCTGCATTTCAGATGACTGGTTCCGCCAAGAAATGGTGGAGAGATTACTTGTTGACCAGACCAGCTGGGTCGCCTGCTCTTACTTGGGACCAGTTCTCTCAACTCTTCATAGAGAAGTTTCTGCCTATCACATTGAGAGAGGAGCATCGCCGTCAGTTTGAGCGTCTCCAGCAGGGCAGTATGACTGTTACTCAGTATGAGATCCATTTTGTGGATTTGGCCCGACATGCTATTCTTCTGCTTCCCACTGAAAGAGAGAGAGAGAGTGATGAGGTTTATTCATTGGACTTGCTCAGCCTATCAGATTGGAGATGGCTAAGGAGACTAGGAGTGAGATTTCTTTTCAGACGACTGCCAATGTCGCCAGACGAGTCGAGATGGTTCTTACTCAGGGAGGTCAGGGGTCTGACAAGAGGCCTCGTCATTCCGGTGAGTTCAGCGGTGCCTCATCTAGAGGCAGGAGTACTTTTGGTAGAGGCCATCCTCCCAGGCCGTTTCATTCAGCACTCCAGGCATCCCACGGTGCCTCAGGTGGTCGTGGCCCTCAGATGCACTATTCCGACCAGCTTGCCTACAGTACACCACCAGCTCCTATTAGTGCACCTCCACTCCAGAGTTATCAGGGTGGTTATTCAGGTCGACAAGGTCAGTTTCAGGGTCAGCAGTCACAGTAGACGAGATTATGTTATACTTGTGGTGATCCGAGGCACATTGCCAGCTCACAGAATCAGAGTTCTCGTGCCATGGTTTTGGCACCAGTTGCTGCACCACCTGCTCAGCCAGCTAGAGGCAGGGGTCAGGCAGCCAGAGGTAGGGGCCAGACAGTTAGAGGTGGAGGTCAGTCCATTAGAGGTGGAGACCAGCCAGCTAGAGGCCGTCCCAGGGACGTAGTTCAGGGTGGTGGGGCCCAGCCCCGGTGTTATGCTTTCCCAGCCAGGCCTGAGGCTAAGTCATCTGACGCTATTATCACAGGTACTGTTTCAGTTTGCAGTAGAGATGCTTAAGTTCTATTTGATCCGGGATCTACTTACTCCTATGTGTCATCCTATTTTGCTTCCTATTTGGTTGTGCCCCGTGATTCTTTGAGTTCTCCTGTGTACATGTCCACACCAGTGGGAGATGCTATTATTGTAGATCATGTTTATCGTTCGTGTGTGGTCATCATTGGGAGTCTTGAGACTCGTGTAGATCTTCTACTTCTCGACATGGTTGATTTTGATGTCATACTGGGTATGGATTGGCTGTCACCTTATCATGCTATATTAGATTCTCACGCCAAGACGGTGACCTTAGCCTTGCAAGGGTTGCCTCGATTAGAGTAGAGAGGTAATCTTGGCCATTCTGCCAGCAGGGTTATCTCTTATGTGAAGGCTCGGCATATGATCGAGAAGGAGTGTCTAACTTATTTGGCCTATGTCCGCGATTCTAGTGCGGAGGTTCCTTCCATAGATTCGGTGCCAGTTGTTCGTGAGTTTCCAGAAGTGTTTCCTGCAGACCTGCCGGGGATGCCACCCGATAGGGATATTGATTTCTGCATTGATTTGGCTCGGGCACTCATCCGCCATATCGCATGGCCCCACCATAGTTGAAAGAATTGAAGGAGCAGTTGCAAGATTTGCTTGATAAGGGCTTCATTAGACCTAGTGTCTCGCCCTGGGGTGCACATGTGTTGTTTGTGAAGAAGAAAGATGGATCGATGAGGATGTGTATAGATTATCGGCAGTTGAACAAAGTCACCACCAAGAACAAATATCCATTGCCGAGGATTGATGATTTATTTGATCAGCATCAGGGTGCCAAGGTGTTTTCAAAGATTGATTTGAGATCTGACTACCATCAGTTGAGGATTAGGGCATCCGATGTTCCTAAGACAGCTTTTCGGACCCGGTATGGGCATTATGAGTTTCTAGTGATGTCATTTGGGCTAACAAATGCCCCAACAGCATTCATGGATTTGTTGAACCGGGTGTTCAAACCTACCTGGATTCCTTTGTGGTTGTGTTTATTAATGATATCTTGATCTACTCCCACAGTCGAGAGGAGCATGAGCAGCACCTTCGGATCATTTTTCAGACTCTGAAAGACAGCCAGTTATATGCTAAGTTCTCAAAATAGGAGTTTTAGTTGAGTTCAGTTGCTTTCTTGGGTCACGTTGTATCAGCATAGGGTATTCAGGTGGATCCCAAGAAGGTTGAGGCAGTCCAGAATTGGCCTAGACCCACATCAGCTACAGAGATCCGTAGTTTCTTGGGTTTGGCAGGCTATTACCATCGATTTGTGAAGGGGTTTTCATCCATAGCAGCCCCGTTAACCAGATTGACCCAGAAGGGTGCCCCGTTCAGGTGGTCGGACGAGTGTGAAGCGAGCTTTCAGAAGCTCAAGACAGCTTTGACTACGACACCGGTATTAGTGTTACCCACAGGTTCAGGATCTTATACAGTATATTGTGACGCATCTCGTATTGGTCTGGGTGCGGTATTGATGCAGGGTGGCAAGGTTATTGCCTATGCTTCACGGCAGCTGAAGGTTCACGAGAAAAATTACCCTGTTCATGATCTAGAGTTGACAGCCATTGTTCACGTGCTGAAGATTTGGAGGCACTATCTTTACGGCGTGCCATGTGAGGTATTCACTGATCATCGGAGCTTGCAGTATTTGTTCAAGCAGAATGAACTCAATTTGAGGCAGAGGAGGTGGCTAGAGCTATTGAAAGACTATGATATCACCATATTGTATCATCCCAAGAAGGCCAATATGGTGGCCGATGCTTTGAGTAGAAAGTCAGTCAGTATGGGTAGCCTTGCATATATTCCAGTTGGTGAAAGGCCGCTTGCATTGGATGTTCAGGCCTTGGCTAACCAGTTCGTGAGGTTGGATATTTCTGAGCCCAACCGTGTTCTAGCTTGTACAGTCGCTCGGCCTTCCTTGTTTGAGCGCATCAGATATCGGCAGGATGACGATCCTCATTTGCTTGTCCTTAGAGACAGTGCGGCACGGTGGTGCCAAGCAGGTTACTGTTGGAGATGATGGAGTTTTAAGGATGCAGGGTCGTATTTGTGTGCCTAATTTGGATGAACTTCGTGAGTTGATCCTTGAGGAGTCTCACAGTTCCCGGTATTCTATTCATCTGGGCACCGCCAATATGCATTAGGACTTGAGGCACCATTATTGGTGGAGGCGAATGAAGAAGGACATAGTTGCCTATGTAGCTTGGTGCCTAAATTACTAGCAGGTAAAGTATGAGCATCAGAAACCTGGTGGTTTACTTTAGAGGTTAGATATTCCTGAGTGGAAGTGGGAGCGTATCACTATGGACTTTGTTGTTGGACTCCCACAGACTCAGATGAAGTTCGATGCAGTTTGGGTCATTGTGGAAAGGCTGACTAAGTCAGCGCATTTCATTCCTGTGGCAGTTACCTATTCCTCGGAGCGGTTGGCAGAGATTTATATTTGTGAGATCGTCCGTCTTCACGGTGTGCCTATGTCTATCATTTTTGATCGAGTTACGCAGTTTACCTCACACTTTTTTAGGGCAGTTCAGCGTGAGTTGGGTACGCGGGTTGAGTTGAGCATAACATTTCATCCTCAGACGGACGGGCAGTCTGAGCATACTATTCAGATCTTGGAGGATATGACCTGTGCCTGTGTTATTGACTTTGGAGGTTCTTGGGATCAGTTTTTGCCGTTAGCGGAGTTTGCCTACAATAACAGCTACCAGTCGAGCATTCAGATGTCTCCCTATGAGGCATTATATGGTAGGCGGTGTAGATCGCCAGTCGGGTGGTTCGAGCCGGGGGAGGCTCGGTTATTGGGTACATATTTAGTTCAGGAGGCCTTGGACAAGGTCAAGATTATACAGGATCGACATCGTACAGCATAGTCCAGGCAAAAGAGTTATGCTGACCGTAAAGTTCGTGATATTGCATTCATGGTTGGAGAAAGAATATTTCTTCGGGCATTGCCCATGAAGGGTGTTATGAGATTTGGGAAGAAGGACAAGTTGAGCCCTAGGTATATCGGCCCATTTGAGATCCTCGAGAGAGTGGGGGAGATATCTTATAAACTTGCGTTGCCTCCAGGGTTATCCTCAGTTCATCCGATATTCCATGTGTCTATGCTTCGGAAATATCATGGTGACCCGTCCCACGTGTTAGATTTCAGCTTTGTCCAGTTGGACAAGGATTTGACTTACGAGGAGGAGCCGGTGGAAATTCTAGCCCGGCAAGTTCGCCAGTTGAGATCAAAGAGCTACCCTTCAGTTCGAGTGTAGTGGAGAGGTCAGCCTATTGAGGCAGCTACTTGGGAGTCTGAGTCCGATATGCGGAGTAGATATCCCCACCTTTACACCAGCCCAGGTATTTTTCTATGTCCGTTCGAGGACGAACGGTTGTTTTAGAGGTGGAGAATGTGATGACCCAAAAGGTCATCTTATGTTTTAGAACTCGAATCTGCGCTCTTAAGCCTTAAAAATCTCATTTTTACCCTTCTCGATTTGCGTGCGCAGTCCGGGCAGGTTTCCGAAAAGCTTTTGTGTTGAAAGTTAATGAAAATAAGAATTTTTGCCTTAAAAGTTGATTTTAGTTGACTTCGGTCAATATTTTTGGTAAATGGGCCTGGATCTGTGCTTTGACGGTCTCGGTAGGTCCGTATCGAATTATGGGACCTGGGTGTATGCCCGGAATCGAATTCGGATGGCCCTAGCTCAAGATATGAATTTTTGATGAAAATTATTTGTTTTTAAGAATTGATTGATATTTGACATTGTTAGTATCGGGTTCGTATTTTGGTTGCGGAGTGCGGTACAGTTTCATTATGATATTTAAGACTTATTTGTAAAATTTGGTAAGAAACGGAGTTTATTTGACGTGATTCGGGCGTCCAGTTGAGAAGTTATAGATTTTAAAGTGTTCTTGAGAATTTCATTTGAATTGGTGCTAAATTTAGAGTTCTAGGTGTTATTTTGGCGATTTGATCGCGCGAGCAAGTTCGTATGATGTTTATGGACTTGTTTGCATGTTTGGTTTAGAGCCCCGAGGGCTCGGGTGAGTTTCGGATAGGCCACGGGATGATTTGAACTTGAGAAAAATCTGGGTTTCTGCAGATTCTGGTGTCTGTCATATCCTTCTTCGCGTTCGCGAAGAGTAATCTAATGAGGCTGAAACTTCTTCTTCGCGAACGCGAAGGTGTGGTCGCGAACGCGAAGTGATGGGGGATTTACCCTTCGCGAACGCGACCGGCTCAATGCGAACGCGAAACACTTAGGGACCTGGGGGAGGGTTGGTCATTCCTTCATCGCGAACGCGAGCAACGTCTCGCGAACGCGAAGGCCAGTCGGGCGTAACCATCGCGAAAGCGAGCAACGTCTCGCGAACGCGAAGGCTAGAGGGGCGTAACCATCGCGAGCGCGATTTGGGTCTCGCGAATGCGAAGGCTTGGCAGCCAGTACCCTTCGCGAACGCGATGCACACTGTCGCCCAGTGCATAAAACAGAATCAAAATACGGGTTTAAGCCATTTCTTCAACAGTTTTCAAGAACCAAACGAGTAGAGGCGATTTTCAAGAGCCATTTTCTTCCCCAAAGTGTTGGTAAGTGATTCTAAACCATTTTCTTTTAATTACCCATTATATTTCTTGAATTTTCAACCAAAAATCTAGCGTTTTCATGGTAGAATTAGTGGTTAGGGTAGAAAATAGGGATTTCGGAAATTTGGGGATTTATTCCAAAACTAATTACATATTCGGGCTCGGGGGTGAATGGGTAAAAAGATTTTGGTCCGAACCTCGGGTTTTGACCAAGCGGGCCCGAGGTCGATTTTTCGACTTTTGGAGAAAACATTGGAAAATTTAATTTAAGCAATATAATCGATTTCTTTAGCAATATTTGATATTATTGAGTCATTTTTGAATAGATACGAGTGGTTTTGAGGTGAATTCCAAAGAAAAAGTTGTGATTGAGAATTAAGTGGCCTTCAGAGCGAGGTAAGTATTGTGTCTAACCCTGACTTGAGGGATTAGGAACCTTAGATTATTTGCTAAGTGAAATTCATGTGAGCGGCGTATATGTGAGGTGACGAGTACCTATGCGTTGCTAACTTACCCGTATTTCCATGTTTCTCTGTTTTTCGTATATTGTCTTTTCCTATGTCAAATTGCTATGTGTTATACTAGTGTTGTTCAAATTATCGTTCCTATCATGTTTACGGATATTTTCTGGTGATAATTGAGTTTTTATTTCAAGTTAAGATTGATAATATGGAACCAAATGTTGAAATAAGGTTTGTACTTGTTATTCTATCTCCCTGTTATTATTTATGCATTGCATTATGGTAAGAGAGAGTGTTAATGCACGAAGGGTGATGCCGTATCATATTGTGAGTATTAGTGTACGAAGGGTGATGTCGTGCCATATTGTGAGTGTTAATGCACGAAGGGTGATGCCGTGCCAAATTGTGAGTGTTAATGCACGAAGGGTGATGCCGTGCCATGATATAAGAGTAAAAGCACGAAGGGTGATGCCGTGTCGTTTCTATTAATTTTATGGTGAGATTGAGAGTAAAAGCACGAAGGGTGATACCGTGCATTTTTCTTTACTGTATTCACTATTCCTGTTGATTCATGGTATATTGACTGCTCCGGTGATCATTTTCTTGTAGTTCTTTATCTTGTATTCCCCTCAGTATGTTTCCCCTCCTGACATTTCCTGTTTAGTTCTTCATTCCTATTATTTGCGTATACACTGTTAAATTGTACAGGTTAATTGTAGGTGCCTTACCTTAGCCTCGTCACTAATTCGTCGAGGTTAGGCTCGACACTTACCAGTATATGGGGTCGGTTGTACTGATGCTGCACTCTGCACTTTCTGTGCAGATTTTGATACCAGCTCAGGTTGATCGAGATTTGTTGTTGGTCCGCTGTCCAGAGACTCAAGGTAGATCTGTCGGCGTTCACAGATCTTGAAGTCCCCGTCTATCTTTTTATGTCCTATTGTTTTCTTTCATTCAGACAGATGTATTTCTTTCAGACTATTACTTGTAGTAAATTCTAGAATGCTCATGACTCCAGATCCGGGTGGTAGTAGTTCATACAGATTTATGAAATTCCGCACTTGTTATATTTCATTGTAGTTAATTAATGTTAATTATTGAATGGAAATAAGAATTTGGTAAATGATTCTCTAATGTTGGCTTGCCTAGCAAGTGAAATGTTAGGCGCCATCACGGTCCCGTCGGTGGGAAATTTCGGGTCATGACAGCTGGTATCAGAGCATTAGGTTGCCTAGGTCTCACGATTCATGAGCAAGCTTAGTAGAGTCTGGAGGATCGGTGCGGAGACATATGTGCTTATCTTCCAGAGGCTATGAAGTTTAGGAACAAGTTTTACTTATATTCTTCTATGTCGTGCGATTTTGCTTTCTCAATACTGATTGAACTCTTCTACTCTTATTCTCTCGCAGATGGCGAGAACGCGTACCGCTTCCTCAGCTGAGCAGCAGCCAGAGCCTCCAGTGACAGCTCCTACACGGGGCAGAGGTCGAGGCCGAGGCCGTGCCAGAGGCCGAGGCAGGGGCAGGGCTCAGCCTAGGGCCTGAGCAGCAGCCCCAGCAGTGGAGCCTCAGATAGAGACTGACGAGGAGGTTCCATCCCAGACTGTTTCTGTCGGGCCAGCTCAGGTTCCGGAGGGGTTCATTGCTACCCTATTACTTCAGAATGCTTTGGTCCGTTTGGTGGGCCTTATGGAGAGTATGGCCCAGACTGGCGCATTTTCCATGGCACCAGTAGTCTCTCAGGCTGGAGGAGGAGCCCAGACTCCTACCACCTCTCGCTCCGGAGCAGATAGCTCCCCAGTATCGGGCTCCAGCAGCTCAGCCAATCGGATTAGTTCGGCCGGTTATTGCGGCATAGGTCGGAGATGGGCCAGCTATGTCTTCTGAGGCTTTATGGAGATTGGACAGGTTTATCAAGCTCTTTCCTGTTCACTTCAGTGGTGCTCCTTCAGAGGACCCCCAGGAGTGTCTAGACTCAAAACTTTAGGTACAGTTTATTGCAACAAAAAAAACGACAATTTTAGACGTTGGTGTCTCGCTGCCGATGGTAGAAGAAATAAATGAAGAAAGAAGAAAAAGAAAAGGAATAAAGAAACGTTAAAAGTGCATTACGGATTGTTTTTGAAGGATTTAATAGGCACAATTTTTGAAGAAATGACATCAGATAGCCACTCTAAAGGGCTGTTATTTAAAAATTAACCGGTGTATCCTGAATTTGAATTTTTCGGTTCAAAATTTCGAGACAAAAATGTTCAGAATTGTCCTGAAATTAAGATTATTAGTTTAAAATTTCGACTGGTTAATTTTTAAATAACATCCCTGAAAATAGTTATTTGTGCACTTACCCCACAATTTGAGCATATCCTAAGTGTTCATTGTTCAATAGGTCAAAAGCTTAATGTAAGTGAATAATTGAATAACTTTAAGAATTATCTATGTATTTCACCTTTAACTTTAAGTTTGGCTTCGTTCATGCTTTGGACCCTCAAAATATATCTGTGGTGACAGTTTTCTCAATAACGCCCCGGCCCAACACAAAAAATTAATATTTTGGTACTCTGAAAGTGATATTTTATAAATTAAAATGAAAATCGGTTCTCTCACAATTACTGGGTAAAGGGAAAGGAAGATTCCCTATGAGGGACAATGAAATATCATGAATACGCTATGGAATTCTTCACAGGTAGCTTAATTTTTCATAATTCCTTTTTTCCCATTTCTGAAACGTAATGTAGAAGTAGAACCTACGTGTTGCTATCCAGAATTCTCACCCTCGATATCGTGATAGCGCCTAACTATTCATTTGTTAGACAAGCCAACGTTATAATAGCTTTTTAGCCTTTTTCAATAAATCAAATTAACTGATACCAATTAAACTAAAATAACTGAAATAGAGTGTGAAAAGTCATAACAACCGTAATATCTAGATACAACCCCAGATCTGGTGTCACAAGTGTACGAGCGACTAGAATAGTACAGATATTGGTCTGAAAGAAAGTAAAACTGTCTGAAAAGAAATAAACAGCTAGAATAAGGTAGAAGGGGACTTTAGGGCTGCAAACGCCGAGCAGTTGTAACTCAAGTCTCCGTCCTATAGTCAATCCGAGCAATCTACTGATCGTCGCTGTGACCGACTCCAAAATCTGTACAAGAAGTGTAGAGTGTAGTATGAGTACAACCGACCTCATGTACTCTGTAAGTGTCGAGCCTAACCTCTGCGGAGTATAATAATAATAACAGGAAAGGAATACAAGAAAGTAAGACAGTTAACTTATGAAAATAAACTCAATCCTCGGAATCGGTAAAACTAGAAACACCAGTACTCAGAATCTCGTATGAAAGAATCGAAAGCTAATATAGTACAACAATGAATACAAAACACACAATCCGTTGCGGCGCACAACCCGATCTCACCGTACAAACACAATCGTCCCTTATTTCACCCGTTGCGGCGTGCAACCCGATTTCACCGTACAAACATAATCATCTCTTATTTCACCCGTTGCGGTGTGCAACCGATCCCATCATACAAACACAATCCTCCTTTATTTCACCATATCAATAACAATAATAACATGAAAAATCTGTTGCGGCGCGCAACCCGATCCCGCCATATAATCAGAATCAATATCATATTCCTCCCTTAATTCGCTATATCAAAATCACATATAAAATCTATTGCGGCGTGCAACCCGATCCATAAATAAAAATCAATAATTATAATCAACTCAGTAACTCAAATCACAAGAATCTCTACAATTAACAAATAAGAAAGCAAAACCATAAAGAAATCTCGTACCAAATCAAGAAATGCTACAATTAATACTGAGCAACTGTAATAACTCGATTTTTTTTAATATACACTTATTAAGTGTGAGATTAGCGAATTAATTTAGTTTCTAACTATTTGGCCAAGTACTAAATTAGCGAAAGATAATTTATACAAGATAGTGTAGTATATTAAATAAGTAGCTAGTAGGCCTATGTCATATTATAAATTTTGGTTATCATTTGAAAAGATTTAGAAGTTAGCCAGGCCCATCATTTATCTTATTGGCCACGGGAGATTACTCTAGGTTATATTGATGGAAATTAAAGTCCCTAGTTATTAGAAAATAAAAAGGAGCAGACATTGGCTTGAAGAAGAGGGACAGCAACCAAGGATTCACGGTAGGTGCAATCCGTACCCAATTAGGAAGAAAGCAAAATATTCAGGTAATACCAAACGCTGATATGCCTTTTGTATTGGATCTTTTGGTTTATGGATATGATAATTATTTTCCCAGTGAATTAGACAATGATATTTGAGGTGTTAAAAGTTACTGCTATAAAATATATTTTTGGATGTAGCTTGCCACTTTTTATTTATTAGAAGACATCATTGACTAATAATTGTACTAATGATAGCAAATACCATTACGAAAAAATTGAGTTCACAAATAGGATATTGAGATATTGGATATGTCTTTACCTTTAAAATATGGTATTTAACTGGTAGAATATTAAGATACAACTCTAAGTTTGAAAGTTAAGGATATTGAGATTTGAACCCGACTAGAATTATTGATATCGTTAATTAATTTTTGGATAGATGGAGACTATTGGAGACCGTTTGGTTGGTTGGTTGGGCATTGTAAGATTGGAGAACTTTCCATTAGCGAGGTAAGTGAGACTTTAAGCTTTGATGCTTGCCTTTTCAAAATCCGTTTTAAAAGTATATTTTGTCTGTCTGGTCCATGTGTTGGGATGAGCGTACGCTTGGCAGAATCGGTGATCTTTGACCAGCCACAAATATATATTATTTTGTAAAAAAAAAGTTAAAATTATTTAATAAGTAATTTGTGGTGTAGTGTGATGTGACGTAACCTCGTGCTATGGCGTTGGGGCGTTAGAAATTATTCCTTTGTTGTCGTAATATATTTGGGGCATTGTGTATGCCGCCGTGGTAGATTTGGGGCATTGTGTATGCTGTCGTGGACTCGTTGGAGTGTTTGGTTAATTTTCTGCAATGCCGTTTATGATGAGTCCTTAGTGTAGATTGTGCTAAGATATATAGTGTTGTTGATGAATAATTGTTTGGACATATAGAGTAATTATATGGTAAAAAATATTTTGTGCATATTATTTTTGTGCTCTTTGTGTGTTTGTATTTTCTAATACTTGATCCAGAGATATTCAGAGTGGCGGGTCGAGGATCTTACTTAATTATATTTACGTATAACTCACTCCTTACCTACATGTCTATGCAGATACTATTGGTGAAGACAAAGGTAGTAGCTGACGATTTCGCTAAAGTTGATTCAATTATTGAGGTGAGCCGCCGCATTGTTCGTGGAGGCTGCCAAAAGAGTCTTTATTATTTATTCATAAGATGTCTTTTGCAATTTTTTTAGATGCTCCATGGTCTAGTGTGAGATTTGGGCTAGCGTTTCAATATAATATTTCGAGATATTAATTGTTCTAATTAATTACCAGATTATTTGGATACTCATTTAATTAATCAGATGCTGCAAATTAGTGGTTAAGGTAAGAAAGTATGGTTTTTCGGGCGGGTGGTATTAGTTAAGTGTCAGTCACGTCTAGGGAGTAGCTTGGGACGTGACATCAAGAAGACAAGCCTAATATGTGATAGTTAAAGTGTTCAAGTAAGACAATTAAAACAAGTAGCAATTAATCGTGGAAGCATGGAAGAAAGTAGCATTTTAATACGAGAATAATAAATGACAAGTAGCAAGTTAAGGCATAGGAGACAATTAAAGCCTGTGACAAATATCACATAGAATAAAATAATTAATGGAATGCGGGAAAGCATGGAAACAAATACTTTGACGGCGTATATACACTCGTCACCTCGCATATACGCCGCTACACATGTAATTCACATAACACATAGCTCAAAAGTTCATATTTCCTCAAATCAAGGTTAGACCCAACACTTACCTCGCTCCGCAAGTAAATCAAAGCTCTATCAGTGCCTTACCTCTAAAATTCGTTTCCAAACCAATCGAAACTAACCAAAATCGACTCAATAACATCAAATAATGCTAGGAAAATCAATTACAATATATAAAGTTAAGATCTTTACACTTTTCCCAAAAAGTCAATCCCGGGTCCGCTTGGTCAATACTCGAGATTCAGACCAAAATTTAATTACCCATTCACCCCCAAGACCGATTATGTAATTATTTTCGAAATTCGACTTCAATTTGATGTCTAAATCTCAATTTTACAAAAAATCCACAAATTCTTTCCAAATCTCCAATTTTTTACCATGAAAGAACATGGATTAAGGTTAGAAATTAATGCGTGATGATGGAAAAGAAAGAAAACAAGTTGAAGTACACTAACCTATGAAAAGGTGATAAAATTTCTCTCCCAAATCGCCTGTAAGCCGAGCTCTAATAAAAAGATGGTGAAAAATGGGTGAAATCCCAATTTTTGGAAGTTTAAATGACTGGGCGCCAGGCCTTCTTCGCGTTCGCGAAGGGCCTGTCACGTTCGCGAAGCACAACAGCCAAATGGCCTACGCGTTCGCGAAGGCTTGTCCCCCAGGCCTTCGCGTTCGCGAGCCAGGGCTTGTGTTCGCGTAGAGCAAGCCACTAACCCCCCTTTCTAGGTCCCTCAACACTACGCGTTCGCGAAGGAACCCCCCCCCCCCAAAGCTTCACGTTCGCATATCAGCCATTGCGTTCGCGATGAAGAAAAGCCTCCCTAGCCAAGATTACTCTTCGCGATCGCGAAGAAGAGTACACCAGATAACAACAGACTTCAAAAACCAAAATATTTCCTAAGTTCAAATGGTCTGTAGCCTATCCGAAACTCACCCGAGCCCTCGGGACTCCAAACCAAACAGGCGCACAAGTCCAAAAATATCATACAAACTTGCTCGTGCAATCAAAATACCAAAATAACACCTAGAATTATGGATCGGACACCAAAACGAATAAGATTTTCAAAGAAATTTAAGAACTTTCAATTTTCTACCAGACGTCCGAATCACGTCAAATCAACTCCGTTTTGTACCAAATTTTGTAGACAAGTCATAAATACTGAAATGAACCTATACAAAGTCCTGAAACTGAAATTTGAATCCGATAGCAATAAAGTCAACTCACGGTTAAACTTAGAAATTCTTTAAACCTTTAAACTTCTAATTTTTAACAAATTACGTTGGATCAAGCTAGGGACTTCCGAATTCATTTTCGGGCATACGCCCAAGTCCCAAATCACGATACAGACCCATCGGAACCGTCAAAATAATGTAAACCTTTAAACTTTTAATTTTCAACAAATTACGTTAGATCAAGCTAGGGGCTTCCGAATTCGTTTTCGGGCATACGCCCAAGTCCCAAATTATGATATAGACCCACCAGAACCGTCAAAATAGTAATTCGGGTCCGTTTACACAAAATGTTGATTGCAGTCAACTCATATGAGTTTTTAAGGCATGATTTTATATTTTCATCAATTTCTTCATAAAAACCTTCCGGGAAAAAGGACACGGACTGCGCATGCAACCCGAAGAAGGCTAAACGGAGCTATTCGAGGTCTCAGAACATAGAAATAAAGGGTAAAACTATAAATGACCTTCCGGGTCATCACATTATCCACCTTTAAAACAAACGTTCGTGCTCGAACGAACATAGAAAGGTACCTAGACTAGTGAAAAGGTGTGGATATCTACTTTGTATGTCCGACTCGGACTCCAACGTGGCTGCCTCGATCGGCTGACCTCTCCACTACACTCGAACTGAAGGATAAATCTTAGACCTCAAGTACCGAAACATGTCGGGCTAGAATAGACACCGGCTCCTCCTCATAAGTCAAATCATTGTCCAATTGGACTAAGCTGAAATCCAACACATGGGACGGATCACCGTGATACTTTCGGAGCATGGACACATGGAACACCGGATGGACTACTGATAAACTAGGTGGCAATACAAGCCTGTAGGCCACCTCACCCACTCTTTCAAGAATCTCAAAGGGTACGATATACCTAGGGCTTAACTTTCCCTTCTTTACGAACCCCATCACACCCTTCATGGGTAAAACCTGGAGAAATACCCTATCTCCAACCATTAATGAAACATCATGAACTCTACGGTCGGCATAACTCTTCTACCTGGACTGAGCGGTGAGAAGTCAATCCTGAATAATCTTGACCTTATCCAAGGCATCCTGTACCAAATTTGTACCCAACAACCGAGCCTCCCCCGGCTCGAACCATCCAACTGGCGAATGACACCATCTCTTGTATAATGCCTCATAGAGAGCCATCTGAATGCTCGACTAGTAGCTGTTATTGTAAGCAAGTCTGCAAGCAGCAAAAACTGATCCTAAGAACCCCCAAAATCCATAACATAAGTGTAAAGCATATCCTCCAATATCTGAATAGTGCGCTCGAACTGTCCTTCCGTCTGGGGATGAAATGTTGTGCTCATCTCAACCTGCGTCCCTAACTCACGTTGTACGACCCTCTAGAAGTGTGAGGTGAACTGCGTACCTCGATCAGAAATGATAGACATGGGCACATCGTATAGACGGAGGATCTCGCGGATGTAGATCTCATCTAACCGTTCTAGAGAATAGGTAACTGCCACTGGAATGAAATGTGCCGACTTGGTCAACCTGTCCACAATGACCCAAATCGCGTAGAACATCCTTTGAGTCCGTGGGAGTCCAACAACAAAATCCATAGTGATACGCTTCCACTTCCAGTTAGGAATCTCTAGCCTTTGAAGCAAACCACCAGGCCTCTGATGCTCGTACTTTACTTGTTGACAATTTAGACACCGAGCTACATATGCAACTATATCCTTCTTCATCCTCTTCCACCAATAATGCTACCGCAAGTCCTGATACATCTTGTCGGCACCCTTGTGAATAAAATACTGGGAATTGTGGGTCTCCTCAAGAATAAACTCACGAAGCCCATCTACATTGGGCACACAAATACGACCCTGCATTCGTAAAATTCCATCATCTCCAACAGTAACCTTCTTGGCACCACCGTGCCACACCGTGTCCTTAAGGATAAGAAAATGGGGATCATCATACTAACGCTCTCGGATGCGCTCATACAAGGAAGATCGAGCGACTGTGCAAGCTAGAACATGACTAGGATCTGAAACATCTAACCTCATGAACTAATTAGTCAAATCCTGAACATCTGCAGCAAGCGGCCTCTCACCAACGAGAATATATGCGAGGATACCCATACTCACAACCTTTCTACTCAAGGCATCGGCCACCACAATGGCCTTTTCCGGATGATACAAAATGGTGATATCATAGTCTTTCAACAGCTCCAACCACCTCCTCTGCCTCAAATTGAGATCATTTTGCTTGAACAAATACTGTACACTCTGATGATCCGTGAATACCTCACGCGATGCGCCGTAAATATAGCGCCTCCAAATCTTCAGTGCATGAACAGTGGCTGCAAAAATCTAAGTCATGAACATGGTAATTCTTTTCATGAACCTTCAACTGCCGCAATACGTATGCAATCACCCTGCAATCCTGCATCAATAATGCATCGAGCCCAATACGAGATGTATCATAATACACCGTGTAAGATCCTAAACATGTGGGCAACACCAACGCTGGTGTCGTAGTCAAAGTAGTCTTGAGCTTCTGAAAGCTCAACTCACACTCATCCGACCATGTGAATGGGGCACCCTTTTGGGTCAATCTGGTTAATAGAGCTGTTATAGACGAAACCCCTCCACGAACCGGTGATAATAACCCGCCAAACCCAGAAAACTCCAGATCTCTTTAGCTGAAGAAAGTCTAGGATAGTTCTGAACTGCCTCATCTTCTTAGGAACCACCTTTATTCCCTCTACTGATACCACGTGCCCCAAAAAGGCTACTAAGTCTAACCAAAACTCACACTTTGAAAACTTGGCATATAACTGATTATCCCTCAAAGTCTGAAGTACAATCCGTAGATGCTGCTCATGCTCCTCTCATCTGCGTGAGTAGATCAAGATATCATCAATGAATACGATCACAAAAAAATCCAAATAGGGCTTGAACATCCGGTTACTCAGATCCATAAATAATGCTAGGGAATTTGTCAACCCAAATGATATCACTAGGAACTCATAATGCCTGTACCGAGTCTGAAAAGTTGTCTTAGGGACACTGGATGCCCTAATCTTCAGCTGATGGTAGCCAGACCTCAAACCAATCTTCGAAAACACTTTGGCACCCTAAAGCTGATCAAATAAGTCATCAATCCTCGACAGCGGATACGTGTTCTTGATAGTGAATTTGTTCAACTATCGATAATCTATACACATCCTCATCAATCCATCGTTCTTATTCACGAACAACACGGGCGCACCCCAGGGCAAGGCACTAGGTCTAATGAATCCCTTATCCAGCAAATCTTGCAACTGCTCCTTCAATTCCTTCAACTCCGGAGGGGCCATACATTATAGTGGAATAGAAATGGGCTGAGTGTTTGGAGCCAATTCAATACAGAAGTCAATATCTCTATCGGGTGGCATCCCCGACAGATCTGCAGGAAATACCTCTAGAAACTGACGCACAACTGGTACTGAATCCATGGAAGGAACCTCCGCACTCGAATCACGAACATAGGCGAAATATGCTAGACACCCCTTCTCGACCATGCGTCGAGCTTTCACATAGGAAATAACCTTGCAGGTAGAATGGTCAAGAGTCCCCCCCCACTCTAATCGAGGCAACCCCTGCATGGCTAAGGTCAACGTCTTGGCTTAACAGTCCAATATAGCATGATAAGGTGACAGCCAATCCATACCCAAGATAACACCAAAATCTACCATATCAAGAAGTAAAAGATCTACGTTACTCTCAAAAGTCCCATTAGTAATCACACACGAGCGATAGACATGATCTACAATAATGGAATCTCTCACAAGCATGGACACATACACAGGAGCACTCAAATAATCATGAGGTACAACCAAATATGTAGCAAAATAGGATGACACGTAGGAATAAGTAGAGACCGGATCAAATGAATAGAAGCATCTCTATGGAAAACTGGAACAATACCTGTGATAACGGCATCAGATGACTCGGCCTCAAGCCTAGCTGGGAAAGCATAACATATGGGCTAGGCCCTACCACTCTCACCTACGTCTCTGGGACGTCCTCTAGCTGGTTGGCCTCCACCTCTAACAACCTGACCTCCACCTCTAACGGCCTAACCTCCATCTCTAATGTCCTGATCTCTACCTTTGGCTTCCTGACCCCTGCCTCTAGCTAGCTGAGCGGACAGTGGGCTAACTGGTGCCGCGACCATGCCACTAGAACTTTGCTGTGGTATTTTGCCCAACAATCTTGGACTGAACCTCCTGATGTGACCAATATCTCCACACTCAAAACATTCATCCTGCTGTTATGGCTACTGAAGCTAAAGCTGACCCGAACGGGCCGGATAACCACGATGATAGCTCTGAATCGGAGGCACACTGGTAGGAGAAGATGGTGCACTGTAGGCTGGCTCCCCCGAATGAGGCACATAAGGACCACGACTCCCTGAAGCACTGACTGAAATGGCCTGGGAGGATGGCCCCTACCAAAAGTACCCTTGCCTCCAGATGAGGCACCACTCAAACTGTCGGAATTACGAGGCCTCTTATCAGACACCTTCCCTCTCTCCTGAGCACGAACCAACTCGATCCGTCAAGCAATATCTACGGTCGTATGGAAAGAAATATCACTTCTGGTCTCCTTGGCCATCTGAAGTCTGATAATGTAAGTGATCCCATCAATGAATCTCCTCACTCTCTCCCTCTCAGTAGGAAGCAAGATATTGTCATGGCGAGCTATGTCCACAAATCGATTCTCATACTGGGTAACAGTCATACTACCCTACTGTAGATACTCAAACTTCCTATGGTACTCCTCTCTCAGAGTGATAGGAATGAACTTCTCTAAAAATAGTTGTGAGAACTGATCCCAAGTAAGTGTAGGCGAATCATTTGGTCTAGTCAACATATAATCTCTATACCATTTCATGGCGGAACCAGTCATCCTAAATGCTGCAAAATCGACCCAATTGGTCTCAACTATACCCATGTTGCGCAACACCTCGTGGCAACGGTCCAGAAAATCCTGTGGGTCTTCAGAAGATTCACCACTAAAATAAACAGGAAAGATCTTAGTAAACTTATCCAACCTCAACATGGCCTCAGAAGACATGGCAGGCCTATCATTGCCTATGCCACAACAACCGGCTGAACCACCCCAACTGGCGGGGCTGCTGGAATTTGATACTGGGAGCCACCTACTTCGGAGTGTGAGTAGAGGGAGTCTATGCTCCCTCCCCCCCAACCCGAGAGACGGCTGGTGCCATTGGGAATGTACCGGTCTGGGCCACACTCTCCATAAGGCCCACCAAACGGACTAGAGCGTCCTGAAAAATTGGAGTGGCTATGAGCTGGTCCGAACTGAGATGGTCCGACGGGTACAGTCTAAGCTGGAACCTCCCCCTCAAAATCTACCTGAGTCTCCACTGTGGGTGGTGCTGCTCGAGCCCTAGGCTGAGCTCTGCCTCTTCCTTTGCCTCTAGCGCGACCTCGGCCCCTGGTCATAGCTGCCACTGGGGTTCCAGCTCATGTTCGGCTGTAGATGTAGTACGTGTTCTCGCCATCAACGAGAGGACAAGAATAGAATGGTTCAATCATCAATGATAGAATAAAATTGCATGATAGAGAAAAAAAGAAATGAAATTGTTCCTAAACTCCATACCCTCTGGAAGATAAGCTCAGACGTCTCCGTACCGATCCTACAAAATCTACTAAGCTTGCTCGTGACTCGTGAGACCTAGGCAACATAGTGCTCTGATACCAACTTGTCACGAACCAAAATTCCCACCCTCGGGACCTTGATGACGCCTAACATTTCACATGTTAGGCAAGCCAACATTAGAATAGTTTTTTAGCCATTTTTAATAAATCAAATTAAGTGATAACAATTAAACTGAAATAACTGACATAGAACTCAAATATAGTGCAAAAAGTCATAACAACCGCAATATTTAGATACAACCCCAGATCCGGTATCACAAGTGCACGAGCGACTAGAATAATAAAGATAATGGTCTGAATGAAAGTAAAATTGCTTGAAAAGAAATAAACAACTCGGATATGGTAGAAGGGGACACCAGGGCTGCGAACGCCGAGCAGTTGTAGTGTTGTACCTCAAGCCTCCGTTCAATAGTCAATCCGAGGAATATACTGACCGCCGCTGGGACCGACTCCAAAATCTGCACAAGAAGTACATAGTGTAGTATGAGTAAAACCGACTCTATGTACTATGTAAGTGTCGAGCCTAATCTCGACGAAGTAGTGACGAGGCTAAGGCGGGTCACTTACAGTAACCCGTACGGAGTATAATAATAATAACAGGAAAGGAATACAGGAAAGTAAGCCAGTTAACTTATGAAAATAAACTCAATCCTCGGAATCAGTAAAACTAGAAACACCAGTACTCAGAATCTCGTATGAAAGTATCGAAAGCTAATATAGTACAATAATGAACACAAAACACAAAATCCGTTGCGACGCGCAACCCGATCCCACCGTACAAACACAAATCGTTTCTTATTTCACCCGTTGCGGCGTGCAACCCGATTTTACCGTACAAACACAATACTCTCTTATTTTACCCGTTGCGGCGTGCAACTCAATCCCATCGTACAAACACAATCCTCCCTTATTTCACCCGTTGCGGCATGCAACCCGATCCCACCGTACAAACATAATCCTCCCTTATTTCACCATATCAATAACAATAATAACTTGAAAAATTCATTGCGGCGTGTAACCCGATTCCACCATATAATCAGAATCAATATCATATTCCTCCCTTATTTCACCATATCAAAATTACATATAAAATCTGTTGTGGCATGCAACCCGATCCATAAATAAAAATCAATATTTGTAATCAACTCAGTAACTCAAATCATAAGAATGTCTACGATTAACGAATATGAAAGAAAAACCATAAAGGAATCTCGTTCCAAATCAAGAAATGCTACAATTAATATTAAGCAACAAGACAAGCCAAATATGTGACAGTTAAAGTGTTTAAGTAAGATAATTAAGTCAAGTAGCAATTAATCATGGAAGCATGGAAGAAACTAGAATTTTAATACGAGAATCATAAATAACAAGTAGCAAGTTAAGGCATAGGAGGCAATTAAAGCATGTGACAATTAGGACATGGAATAAAATAATTAATGGAAAGCAGGAAAGCATGGAAACAAATACGTTGACGACATATATACACTCGTCTCCTCGCATATACGTTGCTACGTATGTAATTCACATAACACATAGCTCAATGGTTGCTATTTCCTCAAATCAAGGTTAGACCCAACTCTTACCTCGCTCCACAAGCAAATCAAAGCTCTACCGGGGTCTTTCCTCCGAAATCCTTCTCCAAATCAATCGAATCTAAACAAAATCGACTCAATAACATCAAATAATGCTAGGAAAATCAATTACAATAAATAAAGTTAAGATCTTTATACTTTTTTCCAAAAAAGTCAACAAAATTCAACCCCGGGCTCGCTCATTCAAAACTCAAGATTTAGATCAAAACCCAATTACCCATTTACCTCCGAGCCTGATTATGTAATTATTTTCGAAATCCGATCTCAATTTGAGGTCTAAATCTCAATTTTACAAAATCTCCCCAAATTCCTAATTTTCTACAATGAAAGAACATAGATTAAAGTTAAAAATTAATGGGTGATGATGGAAATGGAAGAAAACAAGTTAAAGTACACTAACATATGAAAGGGTAATGCAATTTCTCTCCCAAATCGCCTATAAGCCGAGCTCTAATGAAAGGATGGTGAAAAATGGGTGAAAAATGAGCTCTAATGAAGTTTAAATGACTGGGCGTCAGGGCTTCTTCGCATTCGTGAAGGGCATGCCGCGTTCGCGAAGAACAACATCCAAATGGCCTACGCGTTTGCGCGTTTCCTCACGTGTTCGCGAAGGTTTCTCCCCCCAGGCCTTCGAGTTCGCGAGCCAGGGCTCACGTTCGCGTAGAGCAAACCATATATCCCCATTTTCAGTTCCCTCAACACTACACGTTCACGAAGGGCAATCCTCTCAAAGCTTCGCATTCGCGCACCAGCCAACGCATTCGTGATGAAGAAAAGCCTCCCCAGCCCAGATTACTCTTCGCGATCACGGGAGTATCTTCGTGATCGAGAAGAATAATACACCACATAACAGTAGACTTAAAAAACCAGAAATTTTGCCTAAGTTCAAATGGTCCATAGCCTATCTGAAACTCACCCGAGCCCTCGGGGCTCCAAACCAAACATGCGCACAAATCCAAAAATATCATACAAACTCGCTCGTGCGATGAAAACACCAAAATAATACCTAGAACTACGGATTGGACACCAAAACGAATGAAATGTTCAAAGAAACTTAAGAACTTTTAATTTTTCAACTGGACATTCGAATCACATCAAATCAACTCCGGTTTGTACTAAATTTTACAATCAAGTCATAAATACTGAAATGAATTTATACCAAGTTCCAGAAGCGAAACCCGAACCTAGTAGCAACAAAGTCAACTCATGGTCAAACTTAGGAATTCTCTAAACCTTTAAACTTCTAGTTTTTAACAAATTACATTAGATCAAAATAGGGACTTCCAAATTCGATTCTGGGAATACGCCCAAGTCCCAAATCATGATTCGGACCCACTAAAACTATCAAAATACTGATCCGGGTCTATTTACATAAAATGTTGATCGTAGTCAACTCAAATGAGTTTTTAACGCATGATTTCACGTTTGCATCAATTTCTTCATAAAAGCCTTTTGGGAAAAAGAAGACAGATTGCACATGCAAATCGAGAAAGGCTAAACGGAGCTATTCGAGATCTCGAAACACAAAAATGAAAGGTAAAACTATAAATAACCTATCAAGGCATCACACTACATCTACTCGAACTATTGTTTTGATCATAATTCACATGATATCACCTTATTGAGATTAATGTGTCATTTCATGCTGTTTTTCCTTTTGAATTTCTTGGTCACCTTTACTCTAAATCTTGATAAATTATCTGATTGCGCTGCTCATGCATTTTTTCTTCCTTTTCCCTAGCTCTCATGTGGACTTTTCCCCCCATCTTGTATCAGTGTGTTCTTCCTTGGTCTGAGGCTCTGAGCACATGTGGGAACATATTTAATCCTCATGCGTACCTCGACTATTTCACTGCTACTTTCTCCCAACACAGGTACTCGATAAGTAGAATAAGTAGACCTCTTAGAAATATAAAATGTGTTACCTATGAAGATGTATTGATACAGAAAGATGCAAATTAGAAAACAAAATTGTATCCAGCTCGGCCATGGATATGTTAATTGGTTAGCTATTCAGGCTACTTTAGTTTTCCTTTTATATTGTGCCATCTACTAATGTACCCGATTAATAGCCAAATTTAAAACTCAAAACCTCTTAAGCTTATTGTTCACCTTAGTCCGGATAAAATTGAAGGCAGTATTGAACTGATAGTGGGTTCCCTCTGTTGGTTGCCTACCATAACCTGAGTTATGTTTGTAAAATTGTAATCCAAGTTGTTTTCAACAGACACCAAACCTTTCAGCGCCTTAACCACTAATGTCATGGAAGGCCTCTTGGTGTAATCTCCCTGTAGACACCACGCGCGTTATTTATGTCACTTCTTCTTTGTGGAGTTGCATATCCATGAGTTGCTCTTCTTCCACTTTTCTTCTAAAAACTCTAAGAAAATGGACATCTTCTTCATCAGCCTGGGACCAATCCAAATTTTTTCGCCCACAGCTCGTGAAAGTGCATCAGAAGTCAAAGTTTCAAGATTGGGCCACAAATCCAACTCATATGATCCTTTTTCTGACATTCTTTCCCCATTTGCTCACCATATCACAACAACTTGAGTAAAATATTGGTACCTTAATCTATGAAATATATATAAAAAAACTTTATCAATGATAAAAATAAATAAAGTAAGTGCATACAATTGAGAATATTAATCATATGATAAATTAATAAACCTTAAGTTTTTCAAGGTAGAAAGTAGGGTTGATGATTTTACGATGTCTTAACCATCTGTCTTTGTTAGATGATGATAATCCTTTTATTAGTAGCTTAACCATATTATAATTCTCCGTCTTCAGATGATGATGTAAGGCTTTGAGAAAATCTACTTAACGATTTCTAACGACCCGACCGGTAGTTTTGAAAAACTAATAATTTTAAAGATATAACTTTAAATAAAAATTATTTGCAAACTTCTAAGTAATATTAAAGCTATTTCGATTTTATACGTGAATATAAAAATAATAAAATAAACGTAAGGTTAAAATTAGAAGAAGCCACTTATAACTATGTTTTATGTAAGCAGAAAATTAAAACAAGAAAAGAAAAAAAATAAAAAAAAATTCTTTTAGGATATCCGCAGGTACGGGTGTTGCTGGGCAATGTTATTCTCACAGATGCGAGTTATTTCCGCAGAAGCGAGGGACGCAGGTACGACCTCTGGTCCGCATCTGCGAAAGTGCTGGGCAGAATCCTTTAAGTTCGAAGGTTTGACATTTTCACCCATTTTCGGATTTTGGAGCTCGGTTTGGGCGATTTTGGAGAGGGAGTTTTCCACACGACTTGGGGTAAGTGTTCCCGACTTTCTGGTGATTATATTGCATGAATTGATCTTCATTTTTGGTATAAGATTATCGAATCTTCAAGAGAAATAGAAGGAAATTTCTATAATGTTACAATATGAATTTTTGAATTTTGAACATCGAATTGGAGTCAGATTTGAGTGAAAGTAGTATGGTTGGACTCGTAATTGAATGGATTGTTGTATTTTGTAAAAAATTTCATGTTCCGAGGTACAGGCCTGGGTTGGGCTTTTGGCCGGTTTTGGGCTTTTGATTCAAGATTTGATCTTTTTCGATTGGGATTGGTTCCTTTAGCATTGTTTGATGTACTTGAGTTGTTTTTGGTTAGTTTAGAGCCGTTCGGATGTCGGATTGCGCGGGATGGCAATTTGGAGCATCGCTTGATTTACTCGGTGTTGGAATTGGCTTGTTCGAGGTAAGTAACTCTTCTATTCTTGGAGCTGAGGGTATGAAACCCCGAAGTACGTGTTATGTGATTTGGGTTGAGGTGACACACATGCTAGGTGATGGGCGTGTGGGCGTGCACTATATAAATTGGGACTCTGTTGTTTCCATGGCACTGTATAGTGGCCCTATTTTGTTGATATCCGTGTTTTCACCATGTGATAAAGTAATTGAGCTGTCAATCATGCTAGATATAATGTTTAGGCTTTATGTCGATACTGTTGGGACCCATAGTGGTCGTTTCTTGCTGTCATTTCACCGATTCATTGATATTTCATACGCAGTCATATTCATGCATTCATATCATATCTCAGTCTCAGTTATTGTTTATTGATACATCATATCATTGTTGTCGGGCTAGTTTCATGACAATGTGAGCCCGTGAGTGAGACTGGAGATATTGATGATTGAGTAAGGCTGGGAACCTGATTATGAGTGACAGTTATGGGATCGGGCTGCACGCCGTAGCATGCTATATTGATTTATGCCTGGATCTGGCTTATGATAGCGCTTGGGCTGTAGGAGCTCCTCCGGAGTCTGTACACACCCCCAGTGAGCGCAGTTGATTATATTGAGGGATGGATCTTCCCTGGACATGGATCTTGTCCGAAGCATTTATATACCTGGAGATGAATTTTCTCCATGGGGCCGGATTGGCCTTCCTCGGTACTGAGTGCCTGATGGTCAGGGATGTATATATTCCGGGATGGATCTTTCCTAGGCCATATACAGTACCGAGTGGTTGAGCATGATGAGTGGAAAGTGTGAGACAGTGAGATTGAGTACTCTGAGAGTGTGAGTACATGATTCATCTTTGAGATACATGGCATTGGCATGCACACATGACATACAGGTATAGAGATGCATATTTCCTCATGATGAACTATCTCACGTCATTCATGACTCTTTACACACATTGATATATGGACATAGAAAGGTATTTCATACTTGCTATCTGGAAAGAAAATGAAACATCTTATTTATTGTGGAAAGGATATTTGGAAAAAATTACAGTTTTCAAACGTACTCGTAATTTTGGTATTTTTGGTAAAAGATTTGGGTTTTCACTAAGATACTTGAAAGGCATGACTATTTTATGGAACTGTGAACGAGCTGATCATTTTACTTCTGAGATACATCTTTTATTACTTGTATTATGCTGTTATGAGCTATTGTGGGATATAGGTATTGGACCCGACCTCGTGTTAGCTCGTCACTACTTTCAACCTAAGGTTATGTTTGTTACTTACTCAGTACATGGGGTCGGTTGTACTGATACTACACTTCTGTACCTTGCGTGCAGATGTTGGTTGTTGATGTTGTTGTGTTCGATGGGAGCTGGATTGAAGATATACCTGTGTCCCGGCTGTAGCTGCTTCTTGTTCATGGTAGTTTTAGATATGTAAAACTCTATTTATGTACTATTCAAATAGACTATATATTTATTTCATTTTCGCTTTGTAAACTCTATTCTTAGAAGCTCATGATTTGTACTACCAGTTCTTGGGGAATGCATAAGATTAAGATATTTCATTACTTAATTACTTTATAAATTGTTATTGGAAATGGTTAATGGTTAATTTGCTTACCTAGCGGGTTGGGTTAGGTGTCATCACGACTAGTCGGATTTTTGGTCGTGACACGATTTCAACATCATTGATGAACACAACTGGTCTTGGCCCAACCTATGTAAAAGTAATTTTACCTGTAATTATTAATTTTGTTATACCAAAAAAACTCAAAATATATGCAGGCTAGATGAATATTAATTACTTTAAGCAGAAAAATGATAGATTGGGTTCTTCCAAAATATTGACAAAGCTTTTTCGCCAAATTTGGTTCAGGATTTAATTTATGTACACTGAATCGTCATAAAAGTGATATATATCTGTTCATAATAAGTGAAATGGTACCATATTTGGTGAAGGTATTATGGATGAGACGCGAGACACGTGGTGCAATTTCATGGGAGAAGTCCAATGGTTTGTGTTGTTTTATACTTCAATACCACACAAGAGGGGGAGGTGGTGATTTGTGTGTTGCCTGTTTTTTGCGTGCACTGGATTATCGAAGGACCTGGTTCTTCTATGCGTTTCTTACACTATAGTTGCGGAATAAATAATGCAGAAAGTAAAGAGCACAAGGATTTTTATGTGAAAAATATCCGGCTCAAAAGGTGAAAAAACCACGACCTACTACCCAGTAGGATTTTTCCAAAACACTTCACTACACCTCTGAGCCAACAACAAAGTTTACATACTCTTGCAAATCTAATGATTACCTCTAACCCTTGTAGCAACCAGCCACATATTGTTGCGACTGCTTCAAGTTAACTCTAACTTGAACAATACAACTAGAGTATACAACCTCTTTCAAACCTATGGATTAACTCTAACCCTTATAGAAATATGCCACAGGCTGTTGCGACTACTTCAAGTTAACTCTAACTTGAAAGATACAACTCAGGTACCTAGTACAATTTGCTTCTAAAATGCTGAAAGGTACCACTCAAAGCACCTACTACACTTTGAACTAGAAATAAAGAAAGACACATGAAACTCTTTATGGAGTCATTTGTTCAATCTGGTTCATGTAGCTTCAGGATCGCACTCTTAAATCTCACAGGAATTTATCACAAAATACCTTGCTATTTTTCTCTCAATTCGTGCTTAACTTTAGTATGTGTGCACCACTTGTAAAAGAGAACACAACTGATATATATATATATATATATATATAGAGAGAGAGAGAGAGAGAGAGAGAGAGAGTTACTAAATAAAGATTAACTAGAGTTTTAATGCTTTACTCTTCCTTGGTGGAAGAGTTCTAGTTATCTTCAAGTTCTAACTCTTTCTTTATCTTGAATAAAGTTCTCTTCAAGTAAGGTGTCCTGCTCCTTATCAAATATTCAAACTTTTCGTTTAGGGAATATAAAATATAACCACTTATACTTATCCCTTTCACGTGCATGCCTTTTGCTTGATTCTGCCCGTCACATGTGTACACTGTCCATGGACCTGGTTCATGCATGTGTTTATTTGTCAATCATCAAAACCAAAACCGCTCAGGTAAACAAATTCCCCCTTTTTGATGATGACAAACTCAGTGCTTTTCATAAGCATGGAACCTGTTTTAACTTAGCTCAACATCAACACAATGTTAGAACACTTTTTATTTAAAGTCACAAATCATCATGGATCAGGTTCATTAGGTTATTAATATCACAGTCCAAATCAAAATCACACCTTATCTTCCCACACCTTTTGGTATCATCGAAAAGTTGCACAATTAAGGTAAGTAACCAGATTTTAATAGATATCACTCATGGCCACTGGGACTACTTCAAATGCAATCATGGATTCAATTTTTTCTTTTTCAATCTAAGAATATTAGCCACCTAAGAAATATCAACAAATAATTAGAGCAAAAGCAGTGAATTTCAGTGATTGATAAGATCCTATCACAAGGCATAAGAAAAAATAAAAACATAGAACCCTGAGTCAAAAACCAAAAACATCCCACTTGAGTTACTTGTTACAAACTAGGCTTAGGAATGGTTAAAAACTGGGAAGGACCGGGTTCTTGGTTCTTGGCTTATAGCAGTTTCAACATATCTTGAAGAATACTATCATTATTCTCCTTTTACTTTAAAATCTCACACTTGAGAGAGTTTCTCTCATCCTCTACTTCAGCCAATCGTTTCTTCAGCCTTTCAATCTCAGCATCCTTAGCCATTTTCTTCCATTATTTGAGCCTCATTGCTCCTTTTGGCAGACCTAGTTCTTTTAGACACAATTGAGCCCTCAGCCTCTGTTTCTCGAGAATTCTTTTGATAAGTCTTTCTCTTTTTGGCACTAGGTGTGTGTACTTCCACATCCTCATATTCATCTTCAAGAACCAAGTTCATCTCCTCAATTTGGACTACTCCACTTGGCTTACCAGTCTTTTTTTTTCAAGCGACTTTCTTGGCATTCTCAGTTAAGGCCCTTGTTACATTGGCCTCACTCTGCTTCTTCTGGATCCTTGTAGTTTTTCCTCTTGTGGGAGAAGTTGCTACAGGGATAGAATGAGCACTCTTTCTCTTAGTTCCATCCATGCATTTTCCTGTAGTCTTTCCAACTTTGTTCTTCTTCTTTTGATTGTACCTACCTGACACCTTTTACAGCAGATCAACACTGTTGTCTATTTTAGCAAGAGAAGGAACTAGTTCATGAAACTGTTTCCATAACCTAACCAGCCTATCTACTGCACTTCTATCACTAGAACCATCACCTATCTCCTGTGATTCTATCTCCATACTTTCATTCATTGTCTCATCATTATCACTAATCTCTTCACTTAATACAATCATTGCTCCAGCTTCTTCAGTCAAACTAATAAAATTGGATGAAGAAGATTCGGCCACTCTTTCTTCTCCCTTTCCCCTCACATCTACTCCAACACCCTCACTCTTTTTTTTTTCATTTTTACCACCAATTTTACCATACCGACCAGTTTCTACACCAGCAATCGTACCAACCAACACAAACCTATTTTCAAGATTCTCAGCAATTTTAGCAGCAACATTAGAATTTTATAACCCAGAAGCTATCTGCTGCAGTTTCAGATGAACTAGTTCTTCCCCCTCAGTCGCAAACTTGAAGGACTTATCAGATTTTTAAGGTTCTTCTGCTTGACTGGCTTGTAGCATCTCACTCAATTTCTTAGCTTGTTCTCCATTGACCACTGTGTTGCGTACAATCACTTTGATATGCTTTTTCTTAGGGGTTTGGGTGGTTAAAAGTATGGGTGAAGGTTCTTTGGGTGGTAAGGAAGGGTTCAGAGTTTTTGGGATTCTCATGGGTGTTTTCCATTTGATCAGTTCAGAAACTTGAGAGAAATAGAGAGAGTTTTGAGGTTTTAGAGATTTTGATATTTCGAAAAAAATTGAGATAAGAGGGTAAGGTCAGATCAATTTAAAGAGAGAAAGATTGAGTATGTAACGATACCTTTTTGAAGTCTAGAAGTTTAATCACATGGGAAGTTTCAGTTTGAAAAGACGTTCGACTCTTCCCCAAATATTTCGTGGTAGTTTGTGATAAAGTGGGATAGAACCAATTGGTTTAAAAGTAGTTTGTGATAAAGTGGGATTCTTTTCAGTTCATGATCCATATGAAGTTATTTCAAATTATGCGAAGTGTAGAATACATACCTTATAAGCTCGATGAACCAGGTTCTTCACTGAAATTTCTCTTGTGTAAGACTGATTTTTTCCAAGAAAATAAGGATAATATCATTAGACATCAGTGAGACATTTTAGCACATGGCACAAGGGTATACTAATAAAAGCATGAGACTAAGCAATATATAATCTAATTATTCAAAAAATTCACAAATTATCTAACCAATCATTGAGTTAGAACCGATTTCTTTTAGATAATCTTAATCATCCCTAACTCTAACATATTCCTTTCAAAGTGACCCCTACTCAAAGATTTTGTGAAGATGTCAGCAATTTCCTTATCAGTACCACAAAATTCCATAGTGATCAATACCTCTCAAAATTATCCCTTTGAAAACGATGCCCAATATCTATGTGCTTAGTTCTTTTGTGATGGACTGGGTTCTGGTCATGCTAATTACACTAGTGTTATCACAAAAGATGAGGATACAACCTATATCAATTCCAAAATCCATTAATTGTTGTTTGAGCCACAAAAATTGAGCACAACATGAGGCAACAACAACATACTCAGCTTCAGCAGTAGATAATGCCACATAATTTTGCATTTTGGTGGCCAAAGACACAAGACATGAGCTAAGAAAATGTGCCATACCTGAGGTGATTTTTCTATCCATAAGAAAATCATCATAATCAGCATCATCATATCTCACTAAGTTGAATTACTACCTTTGAATACCATAGACAGAGGCCAGTGGTGCCTTTTAGGTATCTCAAGATTCTCTTGATAGCAGTCAAGTGCAACTCCTTTGGATTTGCCTAAAATCTAACACAAAGTCCTACACTGAAAACAATGTCAGGTCTGCTAGCAGTAAGATATAACAAGGAGCCAATCATTCCCCTATACAACTTCTGATCAACAGATGAACCAGGGTCATCCACATCCAGTTTTGTGATTGTTGCTATAGGAGTGTCTATTTCTTTGGAATCTTCTATTTTAAACTTTTTAAGTAACTCTTTCACATACTTCTGTTGATGGATCATAGTTCCATTTGAATTTTGTTTAATTTGTAAGCCTAAAAAGAAATTAAGCTCACCCCATCATACTCATTTCAAATTCACTCCCCATTAGTTTAGCAAATTCCTAACTTAACTTATCAGTAGTTGCTCCAAAGATTATATCATTAACATATATCTGAACTACCAAAAGATCTTTACCTTTTTCTTTCAAGAACAAAGTATTGTCAATTTTACCTCTCTTGTAGCCATGCTTAAGCAAGCATTTTGACAATCTTTCATACCACGCTCTTGGAGCCTGTTTGAGCCCATAAAGTGCCTTGTCAAAGCTTGTACACATGATCAGGGCATTCCTTGCTTTCAAAGCCATGAGACTGCTTGACAAATACTTTTTCCTTTAGATAGCCATTGAGGAAGGCACTCTTGACATCCATCTGATGAAGAGTGAATTCCATGTAAGCCGGAAAGGCTATAAGAAGTCTAATTGCTTCCAATCTTGCAACTGGAGCAAAGTCTTATCATAGTCAATGTCCTCCTCTTGACTATATCCTTGAACCACTAATCTTGCCTCGTTCCTTGTAACTATTCCATCTTCATCAAGTTTAATTTTGAAGACCCATTTTGTGCTAATTACTGATCTGTCCTTGGGTCTTGGTACTAGATGCCGAACTTGGTTGAGTTTATCTTGTATTGCATTCACCCAGTCTGCATCCTGCAAAGCCTCAACAATATTTTTAGGTTCAATAAGAGATAAAAAAAAACATCAAAGGCATAAAGATTCTTCAAAGAAGATCTGGTTTTGATTCCAGATGTTGGATCATTAATTATGTTCTCAATGGGATGAGAACTTTGATACTTGTAAGGTTTCACAACCAGCTGGCTTCCCCTAGATTTTCCTTCAATGTTTTGTTGCTGAGGAACAGGTTCATGGTTCATGGACAGGTTCCCTCGAGGTTTGAGGATCAATTCCTCTTAGTTCAGTTCTCCCTGTCAAGTTGCCCTGGGTAAAAAGGACATGTTCCTTCCTCTGGTGCAGCTTCAGCCTGGACTGTGGTTTCATTTGAGTTTCTTACTAGCCCAACTGCTTCATCATCATGTTCCATCCTCTCAGAAAGAATGTTAGTTTTATCAAAACCACATGTACACTTTATTCTATACACATAGTTCTTTTGTTATAAATCTTATAAGCTTTACTATGTGAAAAATATCCCAAGAATACTCCCTCATCACTTCTGGGATCAAACTTACTTAGGGAGTTTTTACCATTATTGTGCACAAAGCACTTGCATCCAAATGCCCTAAGATGGGATATATTTGGCTTTCTCCCTTTAAGTAACTCATAGGGCATCTTCTCAACAACAGGTCTAGTCATGCACCTATTTTTGATGTAGCATGCAGTGTTCACAGCTTCTACCCAGAACTATGGGGCAGTTTACTAGAAAGAAGCATAGTCCTAGCCATTTCTTCCAATGTCCTATTCTTTCTTTCAACTACTTCATTTTGTTGTGGAGTCCTAGGAGTAGAAATATTATGATTTATGCCATGCTCATCATAAAATTCAACAAATTTAGCATTCTCAAATTCAGTACCATGATCAGACCTAATTGATGCAAGTTGATTACCTAATTGTTTCTGAGTTTTTCTAAAAAAAGAAGTGAACATGTCAAATGCTTCATATTTAGATGTTAAAACCAGTGTCCAAGTAAACCTAAAGTAATCATCAACAAGCACCATAATATATCTCTTACCACTTGTGCTTAGTGTTCTCATTGGACCACAAAGATCCATATGGACTAGTTCCATCATCCTGGTAGCGCTTACCATTTTCTTGCTTTTGAAAGGGGATACCTGCTTCCCCCTTGCACAAGCCTCACAAACATTATCTTCCTTGAACTTAATGTTAGGCAGCCCTATCACTAAGTCCTTGGAGACTAACTTGTTGAGTTGACTTAGACTGGCATGTCCAAGTCTCTTGTGCCAAAGGAGGGGATCATTATCCAAAACACTTAAGCAAGTGAGTTCATTATCTGAGAGTCTGGACAGATCCACAACATATATGTTGTTCACTCTTTTTCCCTACAAAACTATCTTGTCAGTGGTAAGATTAATCACAAAGCATTTTGTAGAGGTGAATGCTACCATGTTACCTCTATCACACAATTGTGATACACTTATTAGACTGTACTTTAGTCCATTTATCAGGTAGACATTCTCAATAGAGTGAGAATCGGTCTTACCTACCTTTCCAACCCCAGCGATCTCATCTTTCTTCCTATTTTCAAAGGACACATTACCTCCTTTAAGGTCCTCAAGTGAAAGAAACTGGTTCTTGCTTCCTGTCATATGCTTTGAGCAACCATTATCCATGTACCATATTTGGATGCTCCCCTTCACTTGGACCTGCAAAAGAAAATCAGGGGTTAGCCTTAGGAACCCAAACTTGTTTGGGTCCCTTTCGAAAAGAAAAAGGATGAATCAAATTTTTTTTAGTCCAACTTGGCATCCTATTCTTCCCTTGAACAAATTCTTTATTCTTTTGACTTGCCTTTTCTTTTGCAATGCATTCACTTTTATAATGACCAGTTTTACCACAGCGTGTTCAAATCTTATTCTCGGAAAGTGTGAGGTACTTGCTTTTGGGATCCCACTTAGGTGCAGAGTTCCTAAAGCCAAGTCCTCTTCTGTTGCTACTATGATGTTCTTGTAGCCATGAAAGTGCATTAGAGGACATGTTCCATTTACAAGTTCTGTCTAGCTCATGCATGACCTTGTTCAAATCCTCTGTTAGGACTCTTACCTGTTCATCCCTCTTATGTAGCTCATCTTTTACCTTTCCTAAATCATTTTCTAGTGTGAGTTGTGTGACATTAGCTATTTCTTTACCTGTTCCTAACTTCAATTTAAGATTATTAGATCCAAGTTCTAAGACAACTGTGTCAAGTGCATGAACTTGATTTTTCAAAACAGTATTTTCTTTTTCAGTTTCACAGGCCATAATTTCCAGTTTTTGCACTTTGCTTTTAAAAAGTTAAACTCTTTTGACAACTGTTCTTTTTCAGAACTTATATTCTTAGATTCATCAAATAAAGCTAGCAATAGTTCTGATAGTCTATCTTTAGAAAGGAATTTAATTTTATCCTTTAGGTCGAGAAGACTTATCTCAGATTCTTCATCAGATTCATCTTCAGATTCTTGAATTGCTATAAGAGCTCGTTCAATATCATCATCATCATCATCAATGTCCTCATCTGAACATTCTTCCCAGGCAGCAACCATTGCTTTGGATGGCCCTTTGTTATATTTCTTCTTATCACGAACATGTTCCTTCTTTCTTTTTCTTCTTTTAGATCTCTCCTTAATCCACTCGACTTCCCACATAGAACAGTTCTTAATCATCTAGTTCTTTTTACCACATTTGAAACATCCTTTAGTCATCTGTAAGTGATCTCTTCTCCTCCCCTTCCATAAGCAATAGTAGTGATCATTGGATAGTGGTGGCATAGTGGTGGATTGCTCTTTATAGTTTTCAGGCAGTACACTCATCTTGATCTATTCCTAAGGTGTTAGCCTTTTCAAGTTTAACCTGCTCTGATACCAATTGTTGTTTTATACTTCAATACCACACAAGATGGGGGTGATTTGTGTGGTGCCTGATTTTTGCGTGCGCTGGATTATCGAAGGACTTGGTTCTTCTATGTGTTCCTTGCACTATAGTTGCGAAATAAATAATGCAGAAAGTAAAGAATACAAGGATTTTTACGTGAAAAACACCCGGCTCAAAAAGTAAAAAAATCATGACTTACTACACAGTAGGTTTTTTCCTATACACTTCACTCCAACTTTGAGCCAACAACAAAGTTTACAAACTCTTGCAATCTAAGGATTATCTCTAATCTCTTGTACCAACCAGCCACAGGTCGTTGCGACTGCTTCAATTTAACTCTAACTTGAACAATACAACTAGAGTTTACAACTTCTTGAAAACATAAGGATTAACTCTAACCCTTATAGCAACATGCCACAGGCTGTTGCGACTACTTCAAGTTAACTCTAATTTGAAAGATACAACTCAGGTACCTAGTACAATTTGCTTCTAGAAAGTTGAAAGGTACAACTCAAAACGCCTACTACACTTTGAACTAGAAATAAAGAAAGACACATAAAACTCTTTATGGAGCTGGTTCTTCAATCTGGTTCGTGTAGCTTCAAGATCGCACTCTTAAATCTCACAAGAATTGCTCACAAAATGCCTTGCTATTTTGCTCTCAATTCGTGCTTAACTTCAGTATGTGTGCATCACCTGTAAAAGAGAACACAACTGATATATATATATATACACATAAAACTCTTTATGGAGCTGGTTCTTTAATCTGGTTCGTGTAGCTTCAAGATCGCACTCTTAAATCTCACAAGAATTGCTCACAAAATGCCTTGCTATTTTGCTCTCAATTCGTGCTTAACTTCAGCATGTGTGCATCACCTGTAAAAGAGAATACAACTGATATATATATATATATATATATATATATATATATATATAAGAGAGAGAGAGAGAGAGAGAGAGAGAGAGAGAGAGAGAGTTAGTTAGTTAGTTAGTTAGTTAGTAAATAAAGATTAACTAGAATTCTAATGTTTTATTCTTCTTTGGTGGAAGAGATCTAGTTATCTTCAACTTCTAACACTTTTCTTATCTTGGATAGAGTTCTCTTCAAGTAAAGAGTCCTGATCCTTATCAAATATGAAACCTTTTCGTTCAGGGAATATCATATATAACCACTTATACTTATCTCTTTCACGTGCATGCCTTTTGCCTGATTCTGCCTGTCACCTATGTACACTGTCCATGGACCTGATTCATGCATGTGTTCCTTTGTCAATCATCAAAATCAAAACTGCTCAGGTTTAAAACTCAAAACCCATAAATTTTAAAATCGGGCTCCGCCTCTGCATAAAACGTGAGACTTGTAATCTTAAAAATGAGTCGGGTAATCTACTACAATAGGTAAAGATAATATGATGGTGTAAAAGTCCTTGTACTAATGAGGTATATATACATGAACATATTGGAGAGCGTACATGACACCTAGTCTCTTCTCGTGTGTTCGGAATGAATATTCTAATTCATAAGGAAGGTTTTGGTTTTAGGATGTGTTTGGTATGAAGGAATATGTTTTCCATGAAAATTATTTTCTTACAAAATATTTTCAAGGAAAATGAGTGATTTTATCACTTATTTTCCCTTGTTTGGTTGGTGGGTGAAAACCTTTTCCGGTAAATATTTTCTAGTATTTGGTTAGAGAGTAGAAAATATTTTTTTATGGTACTCTTTTCACCCCCTTCCCCCCAAGTCCACGTGTTTCCTTGCTCCTCCCCCCTCCCTCCAATACCCAACGTTTTCAGGACTCAATTTTTTTCAAGAATTTAATTATTCTTCTAAATGTTCATACAAACCCAAAGGAACTAATGTAATGCTTTAATTTTTTACATAAAAACAATGTTGAAATTTGTGCTTCATAGCTAAAAAGAAAATACTCTTTTGGTTGAAAAAAAGTACTCTTCTACAATGACAGAAAATATTTTTTCTATATCATGAAAATAAAGTAATAATTTTGTTAAAATGAAAAAAAAATACTTTTTTATATCATGAAAAGAAAATACTCATTTGTTGAAATGAAAAAAAAATCTATCTATAACATAAAAAAGAAAGTACTATTAATAATATTTTTATTTATGTTGGGGGTGAGATAGGGTGGGCGGGGGTGGGATCAGTAGGTGCGGGGTGCAGGAATGGGTTGGTAGGGATGGAGAATAGGGCGAGAAAAGTTGAAAAAAGAGTTTTGAAAATATTTTCCTTTCTCTTGATAGAAAAAATATTTTCCTCCAATTGGAGAAAAATAAGTTCATGAGAAAAAATTGAAAAACATATGTTTCCCTTCGTACCAAAAAACACCCTTAAAGGTGTAGCTTGTATGACGTAATTCATTTTTTCAAAATATGTTCACTGTCATGAACTTCTCAACACAATTTGTAACAGGAACTGAGAATGGAATTTGTTTGGATTAAAGGAGACTCAATACAAGGAAATAGTAAATAAATTGATTGACATTGTAGAGAAAATAAGATAGAACAGAAAGAAAGAAAAGGGGGGGGGGGGGGGAATAGAGCCACAGTTAGGGGGAAGAAGATTCTAATAAACTTTTGCCTACCCCAACACTGCCTGCACTACTCTATTTAACTAATTATCGTCCTCAACTCCTGATATTGCCTTGCTTCCTACGCTCTTTCTTAGCGAGCATCCAAAACATAATCAACCAACCTTTGATTGGGCCTCTTTCCCCTTTTGCTTCTTTTCGGCAAGCCCCTAGACCCATATGCATTATTTTCGTGCAGCCCAACATCACCCTCAATTATGAAAATACCCCCATCTTTAGATGGAACCTTGTCCTAAAGGTTCGATTGTGGTACCTCCTTAAGATGGAACGGGGTAACGTGGTTCTCGGGTGTGCCAACACATTTTCGTAACATAGAAACATGGAAAACCGGGTGAATTCTGGCATCTTCTGGAGAATCCAGCTTGTATGCCACTTCCCTAATTTTCTTAAGTATTTTATACGGTCAAAAGTAACGGCGCCCCAGCTTCTAGTGTTGTTGTAGGTGCAAAGAGTGCTGCATGTATGGCTTCAGCTTTACAAAGACCCATTCTCCCACTGTGAATTCCACGAAAGTGCGCTTTTTATCAGCAAATTCCTTCATCTTTTGCTGGGCTTTAGTGAGATTGTGCTTTAATAGATTCACGACCTCATCTCGTTGTAACATAAACTGCTCAATGAGCTCATTCGAATTGCTGCCCAGCGCATACCGTAAAAGAGTAGGAGGTTCACGACCATAAAGCGCTTGAAAGGGAGTCATCCTCGCAGAGGTCTGGTATACCGTGTTGTACCATACTCAGCCCATGTAAGAAGAGGTAGCCATTCATAAGGACTATCAACTACAAAGCAACGCAAATATTGCTCAACACATCTGTTTAATGCCTCGGATTGCCCGTCCGTTTGGGATGATATACGGTGCTCATTGATAGAGTCGTCCCATGCAGTCAATGGTTTTCTTTCCAAAAGTAGTTTGTAAACCTTGGGTCACGATCTGTTACAATTACCTTAGGAAGCCCATGAAGCCTTATAACCTCAGAAACAAAAGCTATAGCCATGGTTTGAGCTGTGAATGTGGATGGTAAAGCTATAAAGTATGCATATTTTGAGAGTCGGTCCACCATGGTTATTATAGTCGCTTTCCCCTTAGAACTAGGAAGACACGTAATGAAGTCCATGGTGATTTCTTCAAATACCATGTCCGGCACCGGTATAGGTTGCAACAGGCCTGCCGGTTGTTTAACCAGGTCCTTCATTTGCTGACACACCTGGCAAGAGGCTACAAAATTCGAGCATCCCTGCGCATCGCTTTCCAAAATAAATTGGAAAATAGGCAATGAAACGTGCGAGAGACCCCAGCATGTCCTCCAACAGGAGAAGAATGAAATTCTTCTAGTAATTTCAGCCTTAAGGAAGAGTCGGAAGGCAAGACTAGACGTCCCTTAAACAGGAGCAGCCCATCTCTAACATATAATTCAGCGGTTGAATTGTTACTTAATTTCACCTACTTTTGAAGATCCAGAAGCTCAGAATTGGTCTGATTTGCAGCATGTAACTCCGTAATAATGTCAAACTGTTGTCCGGAGATTGCAAAAAACGAAGCTTCAGGGATACGCAACAAGGCATCAACTGCTACGTTATGTTTCTCAGGCTTATAGAGTATTTTGAAATCATAGTCGACCAATTTATTTAACCATTGCTGCTGCTCTGGGGTTTGAATGACCTGGTTAGTCAAGTTCTTTAAGGCTTGTTGGTCGGTGTAAATGATGAACTGTCGTCCCAGCAAATATTGCCTCCATTTAGCCAGCGCTTGAGTTATTACGTACATCTCTCTATGATACGTCAATGCATACCTCATTCTAGGACATAACTTCTGACTGTAAAACGCTATGGGGTGCCCATGTTGTGATAGCACAACCCCAATCCCAGATCCTGAGGCATCAGTCTCGACATGAAACTCCTGGGAAAAATCAGGTAATGATAGAACTGGAGTGGATCCCAAGGCTTGCTTGAGAGTATAAAAGGCCTGTTGAGCTTGTTCAGACCACTTAAAAGGCTTTTTGCGTAGCAAGTCTGTCAAAGGTCCCACAATAGCAGCATATTGACGAATGAATCTGCGATAGTAGCCGGCGAGGCCTAGAAAGCTACGAACCTCCTTAACATTTTTTGGTATAGGCCACTGCAAAATGGCCTGAATCTTTGCTGGATCTACTGATAACCCCTCTGCTGATATCACATGGCCCAATTAATCAATCTTTTTTTAGCCAAATAAACACTTCGACTCCTTCGCGACCAACGGGTAGTCCTTGAGCAATTGAAGAACCATGGCTAGATGATCTAGATGCAACCCCCATGATCTGCTATATATCAAGATATCGTCGAAGAAAACCAAGACAAAACGCCTAAGATGGGGTCGAAATATGGAATTCATAGTGGCCTGAAACGTGGACGGGGCATTAGACAATCCAAAGGGCATTACTAGAAATTCGTAATGACCCTCATGTGTTCGAAAAGCCGTATTGGCTACATCCTCTGGCCGAACACGAATCTGGTGATAACCAGATAGCAAATCCAATTTTGAAAAATAACAGGCCCCATGAAGTTCATCAAATAATTCGTCCATCGTGGGTATGGGAAACCTATCTCGCACTGTGATGGCGATGAGTGCCCGATGGTCCACACAGAAGTGCCATGTCTCGTCCACACAGAAGTGCCATTTCACCAGTAAGACCGGAGTTGAAAACAGACTTGTGTTGGCTCGGATAACCCCTTCTTTCAGCATATCCGACACCAATTACTCCATGACTTATTTCTGAAAGTATGGATATCTATAAGGCTTAACATTCACCGGTCCAGCCTGAGGTTGCAAGTGAATGGCATGATCTTGGGGCCTTGACAGAGGTAATCCATATGGCTTGCAAAACACAACCTTATCGGTGCAACACTGTCATTAAGTCCTCTGGATAAACGGGTATCACTGCCTCGTTCTCCTGACCTGGTTCTAATCGGTAATAGCTCGAGATTCACTCAACCTCTGCTAAACGTCGAATACTCTGAAGTTGTGCTGGCTGGACATCAATGGAGGCTTCTTCATGCTAACTGTATCGAACTCCATCCAATGAAAATTCAAAATAGCGCTCACGATAGTCTTTGATCACGGGCCCTAAAGTCGTAAGCCACGAAACACCCAACACCAAATCAGAGCCATGAAAGGACAAGACAAAGAACTCCAGGTTCAAATCACACCCCTGAATAGACAAAGGCACATTACGAACCACACCCTCACAACGAAGTCTTTGGACACTGCACACCACAACAGAACTTGTAGGGGTGGCTTCAATTACCAGATTCACAAATTTTGCCACACGAGGTTGGATAAAATTATGTGTACTGCCCCCATCTAGTAGGACATGTACTGGTACGCCGCTCACTTCGCCCTTAAATCGTAAAGTGGTTAAGGAATTACCTCCTACCAAAGCATGATAGGAAATCGTAGAGTGCGATTGAACCTCCAAGCACTGCAAATCTTCGGCCAACACGTCATCAGCAACAAATAAGTCTGGTGGCACGTCAATAGTCGACGTACCTTGTCCTAGAAGAAAGAGCTTAGGCGTTGTTTTGCACTTGTGATTGGGAGAATACTTCTCATCGCAATAAAATAGAGCCCATGTTCTCGTCGTTGTTGTACTTTTGCCGGAGAGAGTCATTTCAAAGAAAATCTAGGATTCCGAGATTTTGTTGAAGAGATGGTAGAAACATGAGGTGCACCAGGCGAGGTTGATAACAAGGGAGGGGATTTAGAATATGTGGAGTTAAAAGTATTGGGTCCTTTTTCCAAAGCAATTCGCTGCTCATGGTTATGGGACAACTAAATAAGTTGGTCCAACGATTGAGGCTCGTGGGCCACTACAACTGATTGTATGTCGGGTCGAAGCCCATAGTGAAAACATTCCATCATGAAGCCCTCCGATAGCCTCTCAGTTTTGTTTGCCAGAGCCTCAAAACGGGACTTATATTCAGCCACCGTGCTGTTCTGAGTAAGTTTAGCCAAACGTCCCCCATGGCCAACCATTGTACGTTTCCTGAAACAGAGTGTCAATTTGGCAAAGAAATGATCCCAGTCAACTAGTTCCTTGTTACGGTGAAGCCACCTGTACCACTCGAGGGCCTCACCGTCCAAATAAAATGAAGCTATCGTCAGTCGTTCCAGCTCCTCAATGGAGTAAGAATTAAAATAACGATTCGCTTGAAAAACCCATGCCTCTGGGTTATCACCGCTAAATCGCCCAAACTCAACATGAGCTGGCTTATGGCGTAAAGGAGACTAATGAGTGCTGACAGGTGCAAGAGGTAACAGTGGGTCATGCGGTCGAGAACGTAACGGCTCACCAGCAGAAGGATGAAGATGAGCTATAAGGGTCGCCATCTGAGAAACCATTTCTTGCGTAAAGCGTTGGTTGGACTCAACGACTGACCGAAATTCCACCATGTATGGTGAAAATCCCGAGGGAGGGTCACGAACGGACTGCGAAGGATCGTCGGCGGACAACTTAGAATCTACCATTGTAGATAGATCAATGAAAGCACCAAAATGTCATGAACTTCTCAACACAATTTGTAACAGGAACTTAGAATGGAATTTGTTTGGATTAAAGGAGACTCAATACAAGGAAATAGTAAATAAACTGATAGAGATTGCAGAGAAAATAAGATAGAACAAAAAGAAAGAAAAGGGGGAGGAACAGAGCCACAGATAGAGGGAGAAGAAGATTCTCATAAACTTTTGCCTACCCCTACACTGCCTGCACTACTCTTTTTAACTAATTATGGTCCCCAACTTCTAATATTGCCTTGCTTTCCAAGCTCTTTCTTAGCCCGCATCCAAAACATAATCAACCAACATTTGATTGGGCCTCTTTCCCCTTTTGCTTCTTCTCGGCAAGCCCTCAGGCCCATATGCTTTATTTTCGTGCAGCCCAACATCACCCTCAGTTTTGACATTCACCATAAAATAACTTAGTTTTTCACAAATATTTGATGGAGATGTTTTCATGTTTTTGGCTATAGAGTGTAAATTATTTTTCGAAAAAAGTTATTTACTAAAGATTAATAACAATGTTAGCAAAATCAGTGCTTTTATAAAATACTTGATTACTAAAGATTAATAATAATATCTAAGTGTTGGTTAAAGCAATAATATATAAAATTAAGAGTTGAGATAATTATGAATTAAATTATATGGCTGCTGCCTAATGTCCCCCGTTTGATTTTCCCTGAAAAACATTTCTTGACCACAAAACACCTGATAATTAAATGATTTATGTTCTGAAATTTTTTTCGAAAAATATTTTCCATCATACTACACACGCACTAATTCAATGAATAGCTATTCGGCTGGTAAAGACTAAAGAGATAAAGCAATCCACGGATTGCCGTTGTTAAGTGGCTAAAATTGAGGGAAATGTTCAAAATCACACTATATATCTGGTGAAAAAGTTTATATAATTAAATTCTAAATGAAGAATGTCTGTTGAGTTGAATCGATCTCTGTTTGGTAGTATTAATTAGAGAAATCTTTGAACAAATGTAGATCCTTTTTTGTTTCTACCCATATAAGAATGATAAGAGCTTGTATTCGAATAGAGTAGCATTTTAAGACAAAGAAGAGATAATCATGAGACCGAACTTTTGTTTTACTTGTAAACATTATTATTTTCAGAAATGGTCATTGCCTCAATACTGAACTATATTCTCGAACTTCCACCCTATACCAAATTTGCATATTAGAACATGAAGCAATTAGTGGTTGGCATAAAGGAGATAAAGCTTTTATCAATATAAATTTTCTGTTTAACTTAACATGGACATGAATGTGTCGTATTCTTAGATCTATGTTATTACACGTTGTTTTATTTGTGTCGATGTTTAATTACTTTGTTGTTGTTACTGTCTTTTTATTGCTTCATTTTCACTTTTCTTGAGCCGAGGATCTTCCGGAAACAACCTCTCTACCGTCATAAGACAGAGGTAAGGTCTGCGTACACTTTACCCTCCTCATACCTCACTCGTGGGATTTCAATAAGTTTGTTGTTGTTGTGTTGTTGTTAACATGGACATTAAATTAAAATTTGGGGAAATACAATTTTTTTTTATTCTTTTCTATATTGAATTTTCTGAGGGATGGCATTTAGTTCTAATTATATAGGCCGACAATGAAATAACGTTGGGACATGAAAAAAATTGAACTAATTATAGTAAAAATAACACGGGCTAGTCAATTTTCGGACTGGTAATTCAAAAATAGCCAGCGTTTGCAAAGTCATTGAAAAATAACCACTATTTTGCTGCAACACGGACCGGTCCAGTATAATATACTGGAGAATGGTGCACATGTGTATGAATTTCCAACATATTAATTATGCTGGAACTTCAACATGCGAAAAGTTCCAGCATAATATACCGGAGATTGGAGCACATCTGTATGAACTTCCAGCATATTATGTTGGACTGGTATATTATACTGGAACTCCAGTATATTATGCTGGAATATTTTTCGGATTGTGAACAGTGTTTTCGTTCAGATTTATCTTTACATGAAAGTGGCTAAAATTCGATTACTTTTGAAACTGTGGCTATTTTTCAATTACCACTTATAAATCTAACTATTTTTGAATTTTTCCCCCAATTATATAGGCCGGCAAAGAGGGTTATATAACCAATTTATCTTCTGGATATTCACAAAAATCAACATATATTGGCACTACTGAGACTTGTGTGATCAAGGGTGAATTATTAAAATTGGAATAGCACAAAACTTGAAAGAGAAAAATCTAAACATATACAGTCATTTTTTTTTTTTTGAATAATTAATTTTTCATTTCTATGTCAATCACCAAAAATATTTGAAAAGGTTCCATAAGTACAAGTATGGCTACAGAGCAATGTTACATTTTTACTTGAATTGGTAAAATCATTCCATCACATTGGTAGTTTGAGATTAATCGAATATGAATTTTTGGGACTTTTACATGATTATTCAGGCGGAATAAAAAAATTATGCACGGGTCAATTAGTTTTGTGGCTTAATATAAATTTTATTTTTAGACGAAATAAATCAGAAAAAAAAAACCACTATAAATTTTTGATACATTTTCTTCAATTGAAATGGTTATGTTGAACTGCTCCAACACAGCCCCGGTCCAACATAAAAAATTGAAAACCGGTTCTCTCACAATTACTGGAGAAGGGAAAGGAAGATTCCCCAGTATATGAGGTCAATATATGGAATTCTTCACAGGTAGATTAATTTTTCATAATTCACTTTTTCCCATTTCTGAAACGTTATGTAGAAGTAGAACCCACGTCTACTCTAGAACTATTGTTTTGATTACAATTCACAGGCTAATCACCTTATTGAGATTAATGTGTCATTTCATGCTGTTTTTCCCTTTTGAATTTCTTCGACACCTTTACTGTACGTTTTGATCAATTAAATCTGATTGCGCTGCTGATGCGTTTTGTTTTTTCTTTTTCCTTTTCCCTAGCTCTCATTTGGATTTTCCCCCATCTTGTCTCAGTTTGTTCTTCCTTAGCCTGAGCACATGTGAAAACATATTTAATCCTCGACTGGTATGTTCTAGTGCAGTTTATGCTGTTATTCATTTATTTGTTTATTATTATTTGAGAATGGTATCCGGCCAACTTGCGTGTACCTTGACTATTTTACTGGGTACCTGCTACTTCCCACCAGCACATGTACCAAGTAACTCTGTCTACCAAGACTTAAGTACATCAGAAGAAATTATATTTTTTTGCCTCCGCAGAAGTTTGAACTTGAGACATCATAGTTGTCCTCCCACACCCTTAGTAGAATAAGTAGACCTCTTAGAAATATAAAGTATGAAGATGTATTGATACACAAAGATGCCAATTAGAAAAGATAACTGTATCCAGCTCTGCCATGGAAAAGTTAATTTGTTAGCTACTCTAAGGTGTTTTAGTTTTCCTAAAAGGGTCAAATATATTCTTGTATTATGAGAAAATATTTAAATACACTCCTCGTTAAACTTTGTGTCTAAATATACCCCTTCTGTAATACAATTGGTTCAAATATACCATTTTTCCGTTAAGTTTGTCCAATGTGGATATCGAATCTTACGTGACACTGACATATGATGAGGTGAATGCCATGTAGCGCCCCTAACCCATTTTACCCTCCACCCTTCTATTTTTTTTCCACCACTAAAATTACTTAAGTCTTGGAGCACCTAATTAAATGGAAAAGAAGTAATTTTTTTCCATAGTAGAAAACATCAAAAGATAAACATTGCCCGCAGAGGCGGATCTAGGATTTAAATCTTATGGGTTCAACTTTTAAAGTTTTTAGCATTGAACTCATTATATTTTTCAACTTATGGGTTCATATCTATTATTTTTGTAATTTTAATAAATTTTTATACATAAATTTTTATTCCGCGTCAAAAGTTATGAATTCAGTTGAACCCGGTAATACTACACTACTTGCGCCACTAAACATTGGCACCAGTGACAATGTTGGACTTATCACAAGGTTTGCCCTCAGCTTTGCGTTTGTTTTGCCTTTTTCTCTTGTAAGTCAGGCCTGCTAGCATTATGGCCTCCGATGAACTTACTGTTCCCACTCCAAGTGCTGTCTCCTTCTCTTCCAATGGCACGCTGAATAAACGTGCTATCATGTTCACGCACCGATTCTGCAATTTTATTCAAGTGTCGAGCTTTTTAATAATAATACAAAGTAATAAGTGTCCTAATAAAATAATTCATTGATTATTGGTCAGTAGTGTTTTTTTACCCCGTTTACTTATGTCTATTTCCAAAACAGCGACCTTCTGTCTTAAACACCATAATGAAGCCAAGTAAATGAAACATGAAAAGTAGTGTTTGTTTTTGTGTATGGTTTTTCGGGGGAAGTGCACGATTAGCCACTAATTAGAGATGTCGTTACTCTTTAGTCATTGTTTAAAATGTATTTACTTTTTAGTCAGTGCTTAATAATTTTTTACCCGCCCGGACGAAAATACCCCTATGCTAATATTAAGGACTTGGTTTCCTTAACTTCATGAATGCTGTGTAAATATTAAGGACAAAGTATCTTGTATTTGCACTTTCTGTTGTTAAATTTTAGGACATCATGTCCTTAACTTCATATGTGCAGTGAAAATATTAAGGACATGGCGTCCTTAACTTCATGTGCGCAGTGTAAATGTTAAGGACATAATGTCCTTAACTTGTATTTGCACCTTCTATTGTTAAACTTTAGGACTTCATGCCCTTAACTTCATATGTGCAGTATAAATGTTAAGTACATGGTGTCCTTAACTTCATGTGTGCAGTGTAAATGTTAATGACATAGTGTCCTTAACTTTATGAAGTGTTGTGTAAATATTAAGGACATGGTGTCCTTAACTTCATGAATGTTGTGTAAATATGAAGGACAAAAGTGTCTTGTATTTGCACCTTCCGTTGTTAAACTTTAGGACATCATGTCCTTAACTTCATATGTTCAGTGTAAATGTTAAGGACATGGTGTCCTTAACTTCATGTGTGCAGTGTAAATGTTAAGGATAGCACTCATGAAGAAAGGGTAAAAATATCTTTTCGTATTAATTTTAATAGAGTAGTGCTTTTTTTTCTCAATATTAAAAATACTGGATAAAAATTAAATATCATGTTAAAAAGTGACTATCCCACGCCATTTCTACCGGTTTTTCTCGGCATGGGCTTGACATTGATTGCCATTAAAACCCCATGCCCTTTGGAAATACGTTTCGCACACTTTGATGATGTTACCTGGTTTCTTTTATCTTCTATCAAAACAGATATAACTAACTATTGTGAGCACCTAATTTTTTATTATATTTGTATTTTTACCACCATCTACTATGTAATTACTTTTAGAAATTTAATATATATTTTTTTAGCTTTGTTATTTTTTTTTATATAGGGTAAGAATTAAAAATAATTTAAAAGGTCAGATTATTACTATTAGTATTATTTTTATTTTTTATCTTTATTTTTTAAATAAAATAAATTTTTAAAAAAATGAAAAAATTAAATTTTTTTTAATTTTCGGATGAGAATAAAATAATAGAAAAAGTAAAAGTAGGTGAAAATTATTTTTTAAAAAAAGTAAAAGTAGGTGAAAATTATTTTATTTAAAAAGTAAAAGAAAGTGAAAAATTTAAAAAATGAAAAGTAAAAGAAATTGGAATTAAAAAATAAAAGTAAAGGAAAGTGGAAAATTATTTCTTTTAAAAAAAGAAAAAAAATGGGAAGTGGGAATTCTTTTTAATTAAAAAATAATAAAATAATAAATCTGAAAAAATTCCGAATTTGTGCTCCTGGTACGTTGCCCCCACCTTGGCTCAAGCTGTCTGCTTGGGTAAGCCAGAGTCTAACCCCTCCCCCCCCCCCCCAATATTTTAAACGTAGAATAACATAGCCTCATGCCGGATCCCTAGTAGGAACGTTTGTTTGCATCACGTGCATTTGTCTTTGGGGACTCAACATAGAGGTTGGGTCCGTCTAGGACACGTGTACCCAAAAATAAAAGACCATCATGATGCATTAGGGGTGTTCAAATTTGCTATTCTAGCTAGTTACTATTAGATAATTTTGATGTCATGTATTATACCCAGTGTTCTCTTCTATTTCTTCTAAAAAATCTTTTTCCCAAAATTCTGTCTTTTTAAATTTACAAAAAAATATTTTCTATCTTATTTAAAATTACAAAAACAAAAATCCAAAATATTTTCTTTCTTTTTTAAAATTCTTTCTTTCGAAGATTTGAAAAATATAACAAAAGAAAAGAAAAAAGCGAAATAAAAAAAAAATTCTTTAGAAATTTTCTTTCAACAAAAAAAATCCAAAATATTTTTCTTGCTAGGATGTTTCGTGGGGTTATTTATATATGATTAAAAAAAGGGTTAATTTATTTGCTTTATTACTGATCCTCCCTGAACTACGCAAGATCAGATTCATGTTCCCACATGATACGTAGGCAACCCACGTCAGGTTCGATCGAATGAGTTTTTTAAAAAAAAAGAAAAGAAAAAAAAGAGTGTTCATACTAATATGTTTGTTATTTTGAAATAAAACCCGGTTTAAGGTGGTTGGTTTGTAATGACGAGTCCAGGATCCCTCAGAAATAAAAGCATCTTCTCAACCAAAGGAACAAGAACCACTATTGTTGATCCAACTATGGTCACGAAAAGGCAAGTAGACAAGTTGGTGATAAAAATGGAGGCAAATATTGGCTGAATTCTACTAGTTTTGAAAAACAGGACATGCTCTGCTTGGATGATCTGTGATGATAGGGAGACATGAGAATTTGTCCAAGTCCTTTAGCAAATTAGTTACTGTGAAAGTTCCCATGCTGTAAGTCCTAAAATCCGACAGCCAATATGGGGAGCAGTTTGATCAAACGTCAAAATTCGAGTGTTGAATCCATAGTAATAAAAATGATTGAATGTCGTAGTAATGTTGATGTGCAAGTCCGTGGCTAAGATGTCGCTTGGTAACTGAAAAGTCACTCTTCTTTAGCTAGGGAGGAATCTTGGTAGCTTATTTTATCGTCTTTTTCTGTTATTTGGGTTATTCAGGGTTGTAACCCAGATTTCAATTTGTTTGTCTTGTCGTCCAATCTTTACATCCTTTACTCAATGAAATACAGTTTGTCTTTTGTGTCATTCCGTGCTTAATCCCCGCTAGTTCTAGTGACATGACATGCATGCAAAGTTTTTGGCCAGATCTTAGAAAACTGATTTAGTCTTGAACTGGATAACTGAGAACAAGACACTTTCGAGGATGAATAAATAATCAAAACACTTTGAAATTAAGCTCAAGAAAAATTCATGTGGAACTATAATAGTCATATCTGTGGAGGTTAACGATCTTTACCTTCAAATCATTGTGAAGATCGGGTTTGAGGAAGAATCAATTGAAGATTGGTGTAAAGTTTGACATCAATGGATGGAAATTGTCTTTCGACCACGACATACCAAGAAGACAGACATGTTCATCAATGTTGTAATCGCGAAAGGTTACTGTATTTGGCGTTCTCGAGGCTGGGATGCCCTTTTTCTGCTATCCAAACATGTTATACCCTTCGTTACCCTTTTTGAGATTGTGTTATTTTCTTTGATCACCCTCTTTTGGAATCAAGTTTCGAGTTAAAAGTCCAAAAAACAAATTTGAAATAAAACAAAAATGAAAAAAAAAGTACATACCCCAAGAGTACAAACCGGTGCAACTGAAAAAAGAATAAGAAAAGAACATTCAAAGGTCCATGCCCCCAGGAAATAAAAGTTGGGGCAACTTGTTTTGAAAAAATAAAAAGAGAAAAAAGAAAGAAAGATAAAAAAAAATATAGTTAGGCCAGATGTTTGAACTACGTTTGACCCGATTCCTTAAAAAAGGGGATACGTAGGCAGCCTTACACGGTTCGGTCCAACCAAATAAGAATTCAAAAAAAAAATCTAGTATCTAAAATTGGGGCATTAGTTTTTTTTGTCGTTTTTTGAAAGAGCCGATTCTAAGAGTTGAAAGTGTAAAACTCATCATATTGAGTCTACTTTGAGCCTTCATGCCGTCATTTCTTTCTAACCATATCCAAAAGCCTTCCAAACAAGACCTCCTGATCAGTTTTGAGAATGCCAAGGGAAATCCACAATGAGCAATGGTTGTCATATGGAGGACATGGTCATGGTTCTCACTCAAGGAATCAAGAAAAGAAAAAGGAAAAAAAGAGAAAAAAAATGAGAGAGTCTTACTAGTGAAAACCCTCACAGGCACTGTAAGACGACGGAAAGTAGAGATAAATAAATAAGAGAGACTTGTTGGTGAAAATTTCTCAGGGAACCACTAGTCGAAAGTAAGCCGTGAAACTGATGTATAGAATTAACACAAACAAGCCCGACTTCAAGGCCCGAAGGAATAACGAAATGAATGATTAGAACAATTTGATAGATCGGGCCGTTGAGTCCAAAATGCATGTCATGATCATTATGGCTAGTTACCTCATTAAAAAAAAACATTTTCCTTCTTTATATATATATATAACTCTTCTTTCTTTCCTTCATGATGAAGGCATCTCTTGTAAATATTATTTCTTCGTATCATTATATCTTTTGCTTTGAATCAGTCCTTGTCAAAACAAGTAAGAAAGGATTTCAAAATCTGCTACCAACTTTTCAGTTTCACAAATCAAATTCTGGCCAGAACATTCAAGATAACATTATCGAAGAAGTAACATGTACACAATTGTTACAGTCGACAGGTATTAAGGATTCGTGCAGTACAAAGGTTCCCCCGAAAGATATTTCTGTCTGCCTACTTGTCAAAAACAAGCAAAGAAAAGACCGCAAGATTGATTACGGGTTCCCTGTAGTACTGGACAGAGAATATGAAGTGTGCACATCATGTTAAAGGCACATACCCAGTTGCGATTATCTCTGACAAACAAAGTGCTCAAAAAGCAAGAAGCCATTCAAGATATCAGAAAAGATCACCTAAGTAAAGATCTCCAATTGGAATAAGACTGATTGAGCCACAAACACAATCAGGGTTGGTACAGAGAGCAAAAGTCTCTTGAAAGCAACAATAGAGTCTACCAGCAATGTAGCCAACTACCAATACAGTTGGTCTTCCTGAAGCGAATGGGCACAAAGCCAAGCTGTCAAAGATATCAAGGCCACAAACTGACCACCACTTTGAACACTCATGATTTTTCTTTGTTTGCAGTAGGAACAAAGCAGTGCAGAATGGCGATTCCTAAAGGACGAATGCCGCCAAAGGTAAGTTTCCTCAAAATCTCCATTTTCCTTTATTTTTAGCATGCATCACTATTGTTCATATCTCTCATTTTCGTAGCTTAACCCAGGTAGAACCTTTTCGCCTAGGGGGATCCAGCTCATAGTTCCGGGTAGAAGTACTCTTCGCTCAGGTTGTTTTACAGTAGCTTAACCCAGGTAGAACCTTTTCTCCTAGGGGGTCCAGCCCCTAGTTCCGAGTAGAAGTACTCTTTGCCCAAGCTATTTTTAGTAGCTTAACCCAGGTAGAACCTTTCGCCTAGGGGGATCCAGCTCAGAGTTCCGGGTAGAAGCACTCTTCGCCCAGGCTGTATTTCGTAGCTTAACCCAGGTAGAACTTTTTTCCTAGGGGGATCCAGCTCATAGTTCCGGGTAGAAGTACTCTTCGCCCATGCTTGTTTTCGTAGCTTAACCCAGGTAGAACCTTTTCTCCTAGGGGGATCCATCTCATAGTTTCCGGGTAGAAGTACTCTTCGCCCAGGCTATTTTTCGTAGCTTAACCAAGGTAGAACCTTTTCGCCTAGGGTGATCCGGCTCATAATTCCGGGTAGAAGTACTCTTCGCCCAAGATGTTTTACGTAGCTTAACCCAGGTAGAACCTTTTCGCCTATGGGGATCCAGCTTATAGTTCCAGGTAGAAGTACTCTTTGCCCAGGCTGTTTTTCATAGCTTAACCCACGTAGAACCTTTCGCCTAGGGGGATCTAGCTCATAGTTCTGGTTAGAAGTACTCTTCGCTCAGGCTTGTTTTTGTAGCTTAACCCAGGTAGAACCTTTTCTCCTAGGGGGATCCAGCTCATAGTTTCCAGGTATAAGTACTCTTCGCCCAAGTTATTTTTCGTAGCTTAAACCACGTAGAACCTTTTCGCCTAGGGGGATCGAGCTCATAGTTCCGGGTACAAGTACTCTTCGCCCAGGCTTATTTTTCATAGCTTAACCGAGGTAGAACCTTTTCGCCTAAGGGGATCCAGCTCATATTTTCGGGTAGAAGTTCTCTTCGCCCAGTCTTGTTTTACGTAGCTTAACCCAGGTAAAACCTTTTCGCCTAAGGGGATCCAACTCATAGTTGCTGGTAGAAGTACTCTTCGCCCAGGTTGTTTTACGTAGCTTAACCCAGGTAGAACATTTTCACCTAGGGGGATCCTGCTCATAGTTTCGGGTAGAAGTACTCTTCGTCCAGGTTGTTTTACAGTAGCTTAACTCAGGTAGAACCATTTCGCCTAGGGGGATCCAGCTCATAGTTCCGGGTAGAAGTACTCTTCGCCTAGGCTTGTTTTTCGTAACTTAACCCAGGTAGAACCTTTTCGCCTAGGGGGATCCAGCTCATAGTTCCGGGTAGAAGTACTTTTTGCCCAGGCTATTTTTCGTAGCTTAACCAGGTAGAACCTTTTCGCCTAGGGGGTCCAGCTCATAGTTTCCGGGTAGAAGTACTCTTCGGTCAAGTTGTTTTTCGTAGCTTAACCCAGGTAGAAACTTTTCGCCTAGGAGGATCCAGCTCATATTCCGGGTAGAAGTACTCTTCGCCAAGGCTCGATTTTCGCACTTTAACCAAGGTAGAACATTTTCGCCCAGGGGATTCATTTTCATTTCAGTAATACAGGGCACCAACCCCTGATTACATTTCTTTTCCGTAATAGAGGGTGCCATCCCCTGGTTACATTTCCTTTCAGTAATACAAGACGCCATCCCATGACTACATTCTTTTCAGTAATACAGGGTACCAACCCCTGATTACATTCTTTTTCCGTAATACAGGGTACCAACCCCTGGTTATATTTTCTTACCAGGATCTGGGTACACTAATCCCTAGTCGCTTTTCCAATATAGGGTCTCCATTTCTTAGTTTCTTTCATTTTAGACATAGGGTCTCCATTCCCTAGTCTCTATATTTTTCGGGGTACACCATTCCCGACCCTTTATTGCTTTCAATAAATAAGTAGTTTATAATTTTTTTACAATTACTCACGAAATTTTTCTAGTGCAAACTGGGGCAGAAAAATTGTGTTCGTTTGTTTGTTTTGGTGTCTGAGTAGGTTTTACCTCGAGGCACAAGGTTCGAGATGACTAACAGAAGAAGTCTCAATTCAGAATAAAAGAAAATAAAAAATAGGTGAATCCAAAATACAAAAGCAATTGAAAAGATGTGGAATGCTCAAGACATGACTGAAGCCACGAGCATTGCAGACCTGTTTTGATTAGAAGAAGCTATAGAACAATGAACTAGCACCTACAACTAGCGAGCATCAAGGTTTAAATCAGAGTCTACATGAAGAATCAGTCAAGACTTAAGATCAAGTTTCAGAAAACTCATAGATAGGAATCTTGTAACTCATAGTTGATAGGCTTGTTGAGTTTTATTTTTATTTTGATATAATAGCAGGACCGCGGACTAGAGCCTCGACGGAACCTTACTCGACTCCTCAACTCATCATTCCACCATTCTGCTTGAACTACACGTGACCTGATTCCCCTATAACCCGAGATATGTAGGTTGTCCAAAATCAGGACTCGGTTGCACCCTATCTTTTATTTCTTTTCCTTTTGAATAACGGTTTGGTAAAAAATTAGTCACATGGCTCACCTAGTCTTTTCCTGAAAGCTCTTCATGTTTCCAAGCAAAGAGGGGCAACTGTGAGCACCTAATTTTTTACTATATTTGAATATTTACCACTTTCTACTATGTAATTATTTTTAGAAATTTAATATATATATTTTTTAGCTTTGTTATTTTTTTTTTTATATAGGGTAAGAATTAAAAATAATTTGAAAGGTCAAATTATTACTATTAGTATTATTTTTATTTTTTATCTTCATTTTTAAATAAAATAAATTAAAAATAAAATCGAAAAAATTAAATATTGTTTTTTAAATTTCAGATGGTAATAAAATAATAGGAAAAGTAAAAGTAGGTGGAGATTATTTTTTTTATAAAGTAAAAGAAAGTGAAAAATTTAAAAAATAAAAGTAAAAGAATGTGGAAATTTAAAAAATGAAAAGTAAAAGAAATTAGAATTAAAAAATAAAAGTAAAGGTAGCTGAAAGTTTTTTAAAAAAAAGTAAAAGAAAGTAGAAATTAAAAAAAAGAAAAGTAAGATAAGTGAAAATTAAAAATAAAGAAAAGTAAAATAAGTGAAAAATAAAAAAAAGAAAAGTTAAAAAGTGAGAAATTAAAAAATAAAAGTAAAGGAAAGTGGGGAATTATTTCTTTGAAAAAAAGAAGAAAAATGGGAAGTGAGAATTCTTTTTAATTAAAAATTAAATCTGAAAAAATTCCGAATTTGTTTTCTATAAATAGAAGAGAAATGCGAGGAGAAAAGGGAGGGAGAAGGAGAAAAAAAGAAGAGAGGAGGGAATTGAGAGAAATCGTTTTTTTTCTTCTACGCTAAGGAAATTTCTACTTGTATCATTCTTTCTTCGTCTCTTTTTTCGAAAAATCTAGCTATTCATCAACAAAAACCCAACAAAAATACTTCATTACATCCTTTTTTTTTACACGCCAAAAAGTGAAGTCAATAGTCGAGGTTGAGGACTCTGTTGGAGCTCCGTTCACTAGCTTTGATGTTCTTCTTCGCTTATGCTTGTCCAACGTTCGTCTGAGTTAGTGTACCTGTTCTTGGAAACTCATTTAATTGGAAATTTTGCATTAAATGTTTATTCTTTCCTTTATTCTTTTAATCTTATTTCATGTGATTTTATTTATTTGCCTTTAAACTTTATAAATAATAATATAAATTAGTCCTTAAATGTTATATACTTAATCATGTTTTCTAGAAATATGGTATTCAAACTTGCCTTAAAGTTGGGAAGATTTGGACCGTAATAAGTTTGGGATTCAATTGTTGGATTGTATGGTATTAGTATATGATGGTTTATTTATTCAAATATCTAAAATCATACACTTCTTCCACAAGTAATTCCATAATTCACGATCTTACAATAATCTCAAAAATATAGGAAGAATAATGAACACCGATAGAGTGCTTTAGGCACGCTTTTAATTAGTTTATCGCGATTATGTATACGTTCGCGTGACATAATTGTAATTTTCAAAAATAAAACCGAAGTATGTGTTAACTTTGGCCAAAACAATCTTAATAATAAAATGCTATTAATTGTGTACACGTACGCGTGACAAGATTTTGACACAATAAACAAAACGGATTCACACACGTGATTCGTTTCAAAGATAATTCCATATTTTAATATAAAAGCGGACAAATAAAATATGGAAACCAATAAATCACAGTTCACCTAAAATTAATTCAAGCCAAGTTGTAGTCAATAAAGCGACCGTGCTAGAACCACAGAACTCGGGGAATGTCTTACACCTTCTCCCCAGTCAACAGAATTCCTTACCCGGACTTTGTTTTCGCAGACCAATGATAATAGAGTCAAACCTTCATTTGACTAGGGATTCAAATAAAAGGCAACTTGGAACACCCAAAAAAATCAATTCCAAGTGGCGACTCTGTAAATAAAATATTCCATATTCAAATTTGTCACTTTAATTGGAAAAATTCTTTAACCCACAACAATCCATAACACATATATCTTTTGGGACAAAAAGAGGTGTGACAACTATGTTCATCAAAATTTTGATAGAATAAATAGGATTACCTACGGTTATGGTGGCAATGGTGGTGGAGAGAAAAAATTTTTAGTAGTGGAGGGTAAAATGGGTTAGGGGCGCTGAGGTGGCATGCCACGTGGCATCTATCTCATCATATGTCACTGCACATAAGATTAGATGTCCACCTTGGATAAACTTAATGGAAGTTGGGTATATTTGAACCAATAGTTTAACGGCAAGAGTATATTTAGATTCAAAGTATAATGAGGGTATATTTAAACATTTTTTCGTAGTACATGGCTATATTTGGACCTTTTTCGTTTATATTATGCCATCTACTAATTTACCCAATAGCCAAATTTAGATGCTAACAAAGCCAAAGCTGAGGGAAATTTTTTGGGAAACAATATGTACAAGAGATAGCTGGATCTAATGATGAAGAATGCAAATATAAAGGTAGATACAGGCATTCTTCTATTCTTCACAAAATAAAGGATAGAAAGAAAACAAAACTCAAAACCTCTTAACCTTATTGTTCACCTTGGTCCCCATAAAATTGAAGGCAATATTGAACTGATAGTGGCTTCCCTCTGTTGGTTGTCGGCCCTAACCTGGGGGTACTTTTGTGAAATTGTAATCCAAGTTGGTTTCAACACACACCAAACCTTCCAGCGCCTTAACCACCAATGTCATTGAAGGCCTCTTGGTGAAGTCACCCTGTAGACACCATGCAGCGATGCTCATCATTTCTGTCACTGCTTCTTTATGGCGTTGCATGTCTTCATTGGTTTTGTCAACCATGTCAATGAGCAGGTCTTCTTCTGATTTTCCTTCAAAAACACTTAGCAAATGGACATCATCATTAGACTGGGACAAATCCAAATTCTTTCGCCCACAGAGAACTTCCAAGAGCACACTTCCAAAGGCATACACATCTACTTTCTCAGTGATTACTGACCTTAGCCATTCAGGGGCTAAATACCTTGGTGTTCCTCTCATTCTAGTTACAATTTTACTTTTGTATTTCTCAATCAGTTTCGACAACCCAAAATCAGAGATCTTAGCATTGAAATTTTGATCTAGAAGGATATTTTGTGGTTTGATGTCCAAATGAATTATCTTCTGGCTGCATTCTTCATGTAAATAAGCTAAACCTTTGGCAATATCTGATATTATCCTTCGCCTTGCATGCCATGTAAGCCCATTTTTTGGATTTTTATGAGAAATCCACCTATCTAGTGATCCATTTACCATGTGCTCATATATCAGAAGCCTGTGGCTCTTTTCAGCACAAAATCCAATGAGTTTTACTAAATTGACGTGGTGAATGCCACCGGCTATCTTTACTTCTGTTAAGATTGATTCTATCACATGACCTACACCATCCAGATGCTTCACAGCTATTTTGGTGCCGTTACTCAATGTTCCTTCATATACAGAGCCAAATCCTCCTTCTCCGAGCTTTGTGCTGAAGTCTTCTGTCTCATTGTAAGAGAACCGAGTTAGTATTCCCGGTAAGATTGATTCTAGATCCAGAAAATCCCCAGTCTTGCTGGACTCATGCGTCCACTTTTTGAAAAGGACAAAGCATGTAGTGATACTTAAAATTATCCCAAAGAAAGCTGCTAGAGTAGATCCTATTATCACTCTGATTGGAGGCTGATACTGTGCCTTTGCGGAATTTGTGCCTTTGAGGATTGCACCTTAAGAAGTACTCTCTTGTCCATTCCGTCCTCATTGTCTACGAGAAATAAGACTAAATTCAGTAACAAACAGCTCCCTCTTCGATCCCCATCAGAATCATATTCGAAAACAACAGCTTTGCAGGAACAGATGCTAAGGCAGGCCCTTTTGCAATCTTCCAACTTTTTCCCCTTAAGGCGTGATATGCTAGAAGTTAGTTCCCCATTGAACTCAATTGCAAAATATGTGGTAGTCCTCAGCTCTACGAAACTATGATACTGCGAAGAGTTGCAGTAAATGGGTGCCAGCTGTGAACATCCAAGATCTTGTTTCCTCTCAGAAAATGGCCTGAAGAAATTTCTTTCGGGCAGACAAGTAAGTTTCCCTTTATTTGTGAAAATGCTATATCTTCCACACACCATTGGGTAGCCACAGTTCCCTGCATATGGCGTCAAAAGATCAGATACGTCTTTCCAATCAAATACTCTTATCTCCCATTGGTAAACCCGTAAATGTCCATCAGGCCCAAGCTTTGTGAATTGAGCTGGTGATGTAGGAGGGTGTTGCAGAGCAGTAAGGGTTTGACCATCAAAACTGTAATAAGAAATATCCGGAAAAGGTGAAGCGTAGTAAAACTGAGGTGGGTCAGAATCTACATCAGTGGCAAGGCTTCCATTGAGGATAGTTAATAATAGCAAACCTTGACTCTGATTGGTTGCTGAAATGCTTGCTATGAGTTTCTGCCCAGAAACCAGACTCTGCCCCGGGAGCATAGAATCCGTAGGATGATCAAAAGATTGCCAAATTGTGTGATTGGTTTTATCAAAGAGCACGAGATTCCCCGTTTCTGTCAAGTTTAAGCCTGAAACAGATTTCCCATTTGTATTTGTAGACCAAACAACAGTACCATCAGAGTCTGACAAGACCAAGTTACCATCTTGGCCTAGTTGCAAGGTTGCATTGGCTACAGAATGGTTTCGGTTAGCAGACCAAACTAACTGGGAATCCAAATAATATGCCTTTTCGCTCCGAGTAGCAAAGATGTCAGGGATTGCAAAAAGGATACCAAGAAAGCAGTTGTTGCTTCTGCCAATGCACTAAGACGTAGCACTTAGTGCCATCAGTTCCACTCAGAAGGATGGGTGTCAAGACAGTTGTGGTGGAATGAGCAAACGGAAACGGCTTGTTGATCCAGGAAGTGGGAAGTCCTGCAGCAAAATTCGAAAGACTGGCATTTAGGTGCTGCGAAACCTGGGATGACAAAAGGTGGAGATAAATGATGAGTAGTACAGGAAAATACAATCTCTGCTTCACAAACATTGCTTTCTAAACGAAGCCAAAGCTAAGAAAATGTTTGAAATCTGGACCAGTTTGCTAGCTACATCTCTCTATGTTATACTAATGCCTGCTGTTGTACCTTTTTCTTTGAATGCGTCTCTTGGTCAATACAAGAGAGCTGCCTCAGAAAAACTTTAAATTAATGCTTTCCAAATGTGTTTATCGCCTTTTAACACTTATTTTGTAATTGTCAGAAATAGAAACCTATCATGCTTAGAGAATATTTTTAAACACGTGAAGTATGGATATCATATTGTTTCCCCTTCCCCACTATTCTGAAGCAAAGTGGGAAGACAAACTGGTCCTCCTTTTCCCTATTATTTTAAATTTTAAAAGATCTGGAGACTAGAGACCACCACTTTCACTTCTTTATTCTTATGAGTTTTATGACAAGAGTGAGTTAATCCAGTAGTAAGCAGCCTCCACTTTCAATCAAGAGTTTATAAGTTCGAGTCACCCCAAGAGCAAGGGGGATTTCTTGGAGAGAGGGAGCCGAGGGTATATCGGAAACAGTCTCTCTACCCTATGGTAGGGGTAAGGTCTGCGTACACACTACCCTCCCCAGACCCCCACTAGTGGAATTATACTTGTTGTTGTTGTCGTTGTTTATTCTTACAAGTTTCAGGTTGCTTCTTGATAACTATAAAATACGTAATAAAATAAAACAAAATAAAAGTAGAAGAGAAAAGGAGGAGACCATCTGCAGAATCTACAACGTGAGCGCCAACTGCAGTTTTTTTCTTATAAGTCAAAGAGTTTCAATAACAAACACCACTCGGTGATCGGCAACTGCAATTTGGTAAGTAAATTCTACAATCTATCATGTCCCAAGTCAAGAAACACCGTACATATATTTCATAAATTCTTAACGAATCTATTGAATCAGTGAATGTCTCTTCATACGCTAAGTACATGCATATGGAAAACACAAATACATTATAAATAGTGCTTATTTCTTATGACTATGTATTTGAATTTTATTTCAAATTATGTACATAAAATGATGTACATTTGATTTTTTTTCTTTTTTTTTCTCAATATGAAGAATTAATAGCACTTATTTCTTAAATATCTTGTCATTATAATTTAGAAAATGGAACAAGCTAGGGAGTTCAAAGTAATGGACAAGTTGGCAATTCAAAATGATTTTATTCAATGGAGTTGTCAACTACCTTTTTTTATTTTACAAAAGGGCACGGTGGAAGAAATAGAGATATATATACCTATTAGTTGATAATATTAGTCAACTTAGCACTTTTTTACTTTACGTCTCCTACTTTTTTAGGAGTTTAGCTTTATATGTCAATAGAAAATATTTTTAAAAAAAAATAGAACTTGTTATTTTTTATACATCAATACAAAATATAAAAAACTTTTAGCACTTTTGGCTTGATATGAGTTTGAATTGACTAGCATGATGGCTAAGGATTCATATAGCCGACCTCAACTTGTTTGGCACTAAAGCATTGTTGTTGCTAAGTTACCTAATTTATTTTTATCCACAAAACATAAGAGTAATACTACAGAATCCGATGGAGCATGGGATTAAGGAAATGATAATAAAATAATATAAAAGGGAAAACACACTCCTAAACACCTGCATATACAAAAAGGAAGACTAGTGATTTACAAGAACATACTGAAACTTCCCTGTTACGAGGCCATGTGGATGATCAGTAATTTTTCCCTCAGAAAAAAGAGGCAAACTTGGGCCCATTATCTCGAGTTCCGATTTTCGAAGGCTGCGGTAATTGGTACTAAGGGTTGGCCTTAGACGGATTTCTCGATAACAAAAAAAAGAAAAGAAAAAAGGAAGGTATGCGGTAGTTCTTTGATCATGGCATGATCAGTTGTTCAATACAGAAAACTCTAGACTTGCTTTGAGGACCTTTTCCGATAGCATATCACAATTACGATTACTGGACATTACCAGTTGCAGTTCCCTAATGCAAATGTCAGCACTTAAAACACACGTTGAGTAGCTGCAACGACACAGTATTATATTTACTGCCTCATACCATTTAAGGAGCCTCTACATGATAGAAACATGAGGCTCAAAAATCTAATGCAGAAGTTATTAACATTACATTTCATGAATTTTAATCTCACACACCAAAAAAAAGTTATACGTTGGAAATCTTATAATATTGACATTACACATCCATAAATTGGTTTTGAAGACAAAATCTTAAGCTTACTGTTTACCTTGGTCCAGATAAAACTGAAGCCAATTTCATACTGATAGTGGCTTCCCTCTGTTGGTTGTCTGCCCCAACCTGAGGTACGTTTGTGAAATTGTAATCCAAGTTGGATTCGACAGACACCAAACCTTCCAGTGCCTTAACCACCAATGTCATTGAAGGCCTCTTGGTGTAATCTCCCTGAAGACACCACACAGCAATGCTCATCATTTCTGTCACTTCTTCTTTATGGAGCTGCATATCCTCGTTGTTTTTGTCAACCATATCCATGAGCTGCTCTTCTTCTGCTTTTCTCCTAAAAACTCTAAGCAAATGGACATCTTCTTCATCAGCCTCGGACCAATCCAAATTCTTTCGCCCACAGAGAATTTCCAAGAGCACAATTCCAAACGCATACACATCAACTTTCTCAGTGATTATCGAGCTCAACCATTCAGGAGCAAGATACCCTGGTGTTCCTCTCATTCTAGTTACAACTTTGCTTTTGTCTTTCTCGATTAGTTTTGACAACCCAAAATCAGATATCTTAGCATTGAGATGTTGATCCAGAAGGATATTTTGTGGTTTGATGTCCAAATGAATTATCTTCTGGCTGCAATCCTCATGTAAATAAGCTAACCCTTTGGCAATATCTGATATTATCTTTTGCCTTGTAAGCCATGTAAGCCCATTTTCTTGTTTTTCATGGGAAATCCACCTATCCAATGATCCATTTACCATGTAATCGTAGATTAGAAGCCTGTGGCTTTTCTCGGCACAAAATCCAATGAGTTTTACCAAATTGACATGGTGAATGCCACCAACTATGTTTACCTCTGTTAAGAATGATTCTTTTACTTGACCTACACCATCCAGATGCTTCACAGCTATTTTGGTTCCATTACTCAGTGTTCCTTCATATACAGAGCCAAATCCTCCTTCCCCAAGCTTTTTGCTGAAATCTTCTGTAATTATTTTCAAGTCATTGTAAGAGAATCGAGTTAGCATTCCAGGTAAGATTGGTTCTAGATCCAGCAAATACCCAGCCTTGCGGGACTTATCTGTCCTCTTTTTGAACAGAACAAAGCAAGTACTGATGCTTAAAATTATCCCGAACAAAGCTGCAAGAGTAGCTCCTATTATCACTTTAAAAGGTCTTGATTTCTTTCCTCCAGGAATGATTGGAGACTGAGTCAGCGCCATTGAGGAATTCTGCACCTTAAGAAATATTGTCTTGCCTCTTCCTCCTTCATTGTCTATGAGAGAGAAGACTTCATTCAGTAACAAACAGCTTCCTATTCGATTAGAATCCCAATCATTTTCAAAAACAGCTGCTTTGCAAGAACAGTTACTCAGACATGCCCTTTTGCATTCTTCCAACTTTTTCCCCTCAAGCCAAAATATGCTCGAACTTAGTTCATGACTGAACTTAAATGCAAAATATACAGTATCCTTAAGCTCTACGAAACTATGATACCGCGAAGAGTCGCAGTTAACCTCTGTCACCTGTGAACATCCAAGATCTGGTTTCCTGTCAGAAAGAGGCCTGAAGAAATTTTCCTCTGGCGGACAAGTACATTGCCCGTTATTTGTACAAATGCTATATCTTCCACACACCATTGGGTACCCACAGTTTCCTGCATCTGGCATCAAAATGTCAGATACCTCTTTCCAGTCAATTACGGCCCATTGGTATACCCTTAAATGTCCATCGGGCTCAAGCTTCATGCATTGAGCCGTCGATGTAGGAGGATACTGTAAAGCAGTAAGGGTTTGACCATCAAAACTGAAGTAAGGACTATCAGAGTAAGTTGAAGTGTAGTAATACTGAGGTGGGTCAGTATCTGTGTAAGTGGCCCAGCTTCCATTGAGAATAGTAAGAGAAAGCAAACCTTGACTCCGATTGGATGCTGAAATGCTTGCTACGAGCTTCTGCCCGCGAACTAAACTCTGCCCTGGAAGCAAAGAATCCGTTGGATGATCAAAAGACTGCCAAATTGCGCGTTTTCTCTTATCAAATAGCATAAGATTCCCTCTTTCTGTCAAGTTTAAGCCTGAAACAGATTTGCCAGTAGTATTAGTGGACCAAACAAGAGTGCCATCAGAGTCTGCCAAGACGAAATTGCCATCTCGGCCTAGTTGCAAGGTTGCATTGGCTTTCACTGGATGGTTCCTATTAGCAGACCAAACTAACTGGGGAAAATTTATGATATCGTTCTGCCCGTCGGATCTGTTGTGGAACAAGAGGACACCAAGAAAGCATTCTGTGGCATTGTAATTACAGTAGAAGCCACAGAGGAATCGTGGGCCGGCAGTTCCTCGCAGAAGTATGGGTGTCGACCCATAGAAGTCCTCGGTGGAATTTATCAGAAGAGATGGCCTGTTGATCCATAAAGAGGAAAGTCCGGCAGTAGAATTTAAACGACTGAAATTTGTATTCCATGAATGTTGGGATATAGCAAACTGAGACAAACAGAAGAGGAGATAAATGAAGAGAAGGATAGCAAAATATTGTCTCCGTTTTGCTATCATTGCTACTCCCTCTGCGTTATAGTAATCCTCGTTGTTGTTCCTTTTGGGGGATATGATCTTCTTATTATGTACAGTTCAAGAAAGAAAAAGGAAATCATACAGAATTCCAAAGTGATATCTGTAATTGTAATTTGCTCCATACATTAGTTTCTATTAGCTTGGGTTTCTTTCTCAATCTTTGCTCAGTAGAAGGCGCATCACCATTTAATTTCTTCCGTTCTGTTGACTTCCAACACTATTTCAGCAGCCAACTTTGACTATAACAATGATTTCTCATTTTATTTACAAAAAAATTGAAAGCGAAAGAAGAGCGTTGACAAACCATTGAAGTTGTAAATCCTCATAATTCCATTAGATTTGATTTCTCAATTTGCAGCCACAAATAAATTGATATCACTTGTTTCATTAATGACGGTTGTTATGATCAGGGAGGAGGCAGAAGCCGAGCTACGGGTCCGGTCGAACCCAGTAGCTTTTGCTCAAATAATATATTTTGAGCAAATGTACACATATTTGCTCAAACAGTAGCTTTTACGAAATTCATTAAATATGTACAAATAGTAAATATAAAACCCAGTCATTAACGTTTGAATCATCGTTCTAAAATCCAAAATCCATAAAGCTGAAATCCTAGCTCCATCTCTGTTGTGATTTTCTTTGATATAGAGCTTCTCATTGTGTACAGTTGAGGAAAGAAAACTCTATAATAAAATTTCTACATCCTTGTCTCTAGGACTTTCATAGATACTTCGAGAGATAAAGGTGCTGCGTCGGGGCCGCCTCAACGAAGCAGCCCTCTTTCTTTACAAAAGAAAGGATGCATGCCCCTTTGTCAGTCTTTGCCCGGTCAATACGGAGAGGGGCCTCACAAAAACTTATTCAATGTGCTGTTATCTTCATAATTAAACTTTTGTTGACTTGTACACTCTTTCCAGTAGCTCAGTATTGACTAAGTATAATACTATAACAATTGACTTCTCATTTCATTTACTAAACTTTGAAAGCCTCATGCTCCAGGTGGTTATTAAAGTAAAGCATGATTATGGTTATTAATTTAAATAAACTTTTCACCCATTTAGCCTCTAAATCCTCAAATTACATTTCTACTGCAGATTGTTAACTGCTTAAAGATGTTCAACTTTATGCCAATGTAGTTTGGCTTCAAAGCTAGGAAGGGACTTTTCAAACACGGGAGCTGTATGTTTAGCTTGAAAATGACTTTTTTCCAACCTATAAAAAATAATCTATAAATATCACTTCAAGCGTTTGCTCGTTTGTATGAGGAGCTTGGGGGCAAAGGCGGGGACAAGAAGTTGTACCGGTTGGCCAAGGTGAGGGAGAAGAAGGCCCGTGACTTAGACCAAGTCAAGTGCATCAAGGACGAGGATATCAAAGTATTAATGGACGAGGCACTTATTAGAAGAAGATGGCAGACATACTTCCATAAACTGTTGAACGAGGAGGGGGATAGAAGCATTGTGCTAGGTGAGCTGGAGCACTCAGAGAGTCGGCGGGATTTTGGGTACTATAGGCGGATTAAGGTAGAGGAGGTAAAAGGGGTGATGCGTAAGATGTGCAGGGGTAGAGCGACGAGGCCACACGAAATTCCGGTGGAATTCTGGAAGAGCGCGGGGCGAGCAGGCTTGGAGTGGCTCACTGGGCTGTTTAATGTTATTTTTAGGACGAAGAAGATGCCCGAAGAATGGAGGTGGAGTACGATGGTTCCGATGTACAAGAACAAGGGTGATATCCAAATTTGCAACAATTATAGGGGTATCAAGCTGTTGAGTCACACTATGAAGGTTTGGGAGAGGGTGGTGGAGGCCAGGGTATGGAGGTGCATGTCTATTTCCGAGAATCATTTTGGATTCATGCCGGGGTGTTCGACTACGGAAGCGATTCATCTGGTAAGAAGATTAGTGGAGCAGTACAAGGAGAGGAAGAAGGACTTGCATATGGTATTTATTGACCTTGAGAAAGCGTACGATAAAGTCTCGAGGGAGGTCGTGTGGAGGTGTTTGGAGGCTAGCGGCGTTCCGGAAGCATATATTAGGGTGATTAAGGATACGTATGATGGTGCTAAGACTCGGGTGAGGACTGTGGGTGGTGACTCGGAGCATTTCCCTGTTGTGATGGGGTTGCACCAGGGATCGGCTCTTAGCCTGTTTTTATTTCCCTTGGCGATGGATGTACTGTCGCGACACATCCAAGCGGAGGTGCCTTGGTGCATGCTATTTGCCGATGATATAGTATTGATTGACGAGACGCGAAGTGGAGTTAACGCGAGGTTGGAGGTTTGGAGATAGACCTTGGAGTCTAAAGGTTTCAAATTGAGCAGAACCAAAACAGAATACTTGGAGTGCAAATTTAGTGACGGGACCCATGAAGCAGACGTAGAGGTAAAGCTTGATGCTCAAGTTATCCCCAAGAGAGCTAGTTTTAAGTATCTCGGGTCTATTATCCAAGGTAACGGGGAGATTGACGAAGATGTCGCACATCGCATCGGAGCGGGATGAATGAAATGGAGGCTTGCTTCCGGTATTTTATATGATAAGAATGTACCGTCAAGACTTAAGGGAAAGTTTTATAGAGTGGTGGTTTGACCGACTATGTTGTATGAGGCTGAGTATTGGCCGGGCAAGATCTCCCACGTGCAGAAAATGAAAGTAGCAGAGATGAGGATGTTGAGATGGATGTGTAGGTGTACCAGGAGGTATAAGATTAAAAATAAAGTTATCCGGGACAGAGTGGGAGTAGCCTCCGTGGAGGACAGGATGCGGGAGTCGAGGCTGAGATGGTTCGGATATGTTAAGAGAAGAAACATTGATGCTCCTGTTAGGAGATGTGAGAGGTTGGCCATGGCGAGTTTGAGAAAAGGTCGAGGTAGGCCTAAGAAGTACTGGGAGAGTTGATTAGATAGGACATGGCGCTGCTTCAGCTCACTGAAGACATGACCCTTGATAGCAGGGTGTGAAGGTCGAGGATTAGGGTAGAAAGTTAGTAGGTAGTTTTTTAGTTGCTCACCGATAGTCATAGTAGCACGCATGTTCCTTCATATTCTTAGATTTTTATTGCGTTATGTGGTTGTGTTCGCCTCAGGTATTGTATTCCCTGTTGCTATTATTTGGTACTACTTATCCATTATCTCCCTCTTTTTCTTCTCTCTTCCTTCTCTCTTCCTTTCTTGCTTTTCTTCTTCTTCTTCTCACCCTTTTCGAGCCGAGAGTCTATTAGAAATAATCTCTCTACCTGCATTAGGTAGGGGTAAGGTCTGCGTACAGACTACCCTCCCCAGACTCCACATGTTGGGAACATACTGGATTTGTTGTTGTTGATATCATTAGATATCTTTAACTAAGTAATTTCTGTACCAACTAGCAGTTTTAACTACTTGAACCGAGTTAGAGCGGTACTAGCATCAAATGTTCTTGGTTACTCAGTCATTCCAATTGAGTATTGTATAAAATAATTCTCTGATTACTTAATTTTCTCTTAGTATAATTTTTTTACATCATATAAAAAAGAGGGAGGAGTGGGGAATCTCTCCTACATTAGGCATGTACTTGACAAAGAAGGATCCATTGACGAAGCATGTAACTATATTGTTAGGATCGGTAAACCGAGTAGTGAAGAATTTAGTCAAACAATGTTATAATGACAATAACAAAGACAATGCAAGTTGATAATAACGGCAATTAAAGAAGATAAAGAAGACACAAATTTAACGTGGTTCGATCAAGGTGACCTACGTCCACAAGCAGAGAGGAGCAATTTTACTATACCAACAAGAGTACAAAAGAGAGTACAGAATTAGAGTAAATACTTTAATTAGTCCCAAATACCCCAAGAGAATAACCTCACAAGATCACTCCAAAGAAAGGGTTCACACAAGTGTTTCCCAACACTCACTCTCTTACAAAATACTCTATAATAAAATAAAGGGGGAGAAAGAAAGACAAGAGTGAAAAGTTCTTGAATTGATGTGTTTACAAATGAGGAGAAGCTCCTCTATTTATAGCAAGAAATCCTTGGCCTAATAGTGGATATTATGTCATGGAAAATGTCATGATCCACAAATTTTGTTATAGTGGATATTATGCCATGGCAAATGTCATGAAAATTTGCCCCCCACTTGAGAAGAAGCCAAATTAATGGCCATATTAGAAATCTCCACCTTGGCCTAATTTCGGCTTATATATAGTAAATTTGCTCCACCTTCTACGCAAAAACCCCAATGGGCAAAATCATTTTTCATAAATGCCAATCAAGGTCAGGCAAAGCTTGAACTTGGACACTGGAAGAGATTTTGTGAACATGTCAGTATGATTGTCTCTAGTGTTGATCTTCTGAACTGAGACTTTTCCTTCAGCAATGTTTTCTCGGATAAAATGATACTTTATATCAATGTGCTTCGTCCTCTCATGATACATATGATCTTTAGTCAAGTGAATGGCACTTTGACTATCACAGAAAATGGTAAAACCACCTTGGTGTGAATTGAGTTCCGCAAATATACCCTTCAACCATAAGGCTTCTTTGATTGCCTCGGTCACTGCCATATATTCTGCTTCAGTAGTAGATAAAGCTACTATATGTAATGTAGCTTTCCAACTAATAGTGCAACCACCAATGCAAAATACATAGCCTGTCAGTGATCTTCTTTTGTCAAGATCACCTGCATAATCTGAGTCTACAAAACCAACCAAAGTGCTAGTATTTCTCCCAAACTCCAAACGTGTGTTTGAAGTACCTTGCAAGTATCTGAGAATCCATTTCAAAGCTTGCCAATGTGCTTTACCAGGGCAAGCCATATACCGTCTTACCACGCTCACTGCTTGTGAAATGTCTGGACGTGTACAAACCATTGCATACATAATACTGCCGACTACACTAGAATAAGGAGCTTGTGCCATGTACCTCTCTTCTTCCTCTGACTGCTGGGATTGAGCAACTGATAACTTAAAATGAGCAGCAAGAGGGGTACTAACTGGTTTAGCATCTTTCATGCCAAATATCTCCAAGACTTTCTCCAAGTACTTTTTCTGGGTCAGAAATAGCCTGTTGGCTTTTCGATCTCTTTTGATCTCCATGCCAAGGATTTTCTTAGCTACTCCCAAATCTTTCATCTCAAATTCACTTTTCAGCTGACCTTTCAAATTGTGAATTTCTGTTAAATTCTTAGCAGCAATGAGCATGTCATCAACATATAATAATAGGTACACAAATGAACCGTCATTTAACTTTCGGAAGTAAACACAACTATCATACATGCTTCTCGAATAACCATGACCCAACATAAAGGAATTAAACCTTTTATACCATTGTCTTGGAGACTGCTTTAATCCGTACAAGGATTTCTTCAACAAGCAAATATGACCTTCTTTTCCTTCAATTTTAAATCTTTCGGGTTGATGCATGTATATTTGTTCCTCAAGTTCGCCATGTAAGAAAGCTGTCTTAACATCAAGTTATTTTAATTCCAAATCATACATGACAACGAAGGCAAGCAAGACACGAATAGAGCTATGTTTAACAACATGTGAGAAAATTTCATTAAAATCAACTCTTTGTGCCTAACTATAGCCCTTTGCAACTAATCGTGCCTTATACCTCACATCTTCAACCCCTGGAATGCCATCATTTTTCTTGAAAACCCATTTGCAACCAACAATTCTTTTTCTTGATGGCGGCTTCACAAGAGATCAAGTACCATTCTTGTGGAGAGACTCAATTTCTTCATTCATTGCAATCAGCCACTTGGTTGAGTCAGCACCAGAAACTGCTTCTGAATATTTCTTCAGTTTCATGTGCAACTGAAAAAGCAAATGCAACATAATCTCCAAATATTAATGGTTGTTTACCTTCTCTTCTTGGTCTATGTTTGGGTATAGAATACTTCTCTTCTTCTGGTTCAACTTCAGGAGTCTCAACTTCAGGAATTTTAGCTTCTGTCTCAACTTTAGGAGTTTCAACTATATTTTGCTCCAAAGTTGATGAGCTTGGCTTAGAAGGAATTCCAATCTCAATCTCCACCTGGTTCTGCGTATTCTTTCCTTTATTTGTATTATAAGAACTAGAAGACTCTTTTCTAGAATGTAACATAGAGGATTCATCAAAGGTTACATCTCTGCTAATTATAAATTTTGGCGTCGTGGGATCAGGATACCATAGTCGGTATCCTTTCACCCCAGATGCATACCCAAGAAAAATGCACTTTTTAGTCCTTGGCTCTAATTTTCCATCATTTACATGCATGTATGTAGGGCAACCAATTATCTTTAAATCGGAATAATTAGCAGGAGTACCTGACCACATTTCCTCTAGAGTCTTAAAGTTCAAAGGTGCAGAAGGAGCTCGGTTGATAATATAACAAGTTGTAGAGATAGCTTCTGCCCAAAAGGCATTTGTCAACCCAGCATTTGAAATCATGCAATGAGCCCTTTCCAAAAGAGTTCTATTCATCCTTTCTGCCACACCATTTTGCTGAGGTGTCATTCTCACAGTACGATGTCGAGTAATTCCTTCATTCTTGTAAAATTCGTTGAATTCATCATTATAAAATTCCAAGTCATTATTTGTTCTAAGTCGCTTAACCTGTTTTCCTGTTTGCTTCTCAATCAAAACTTTCCATTGTTTGAAATTTAAGAAAACATCGCTTTGATTTTCCAGGAAATAAACCCAATCTTTCCTTGAATAATCATCAATGAAAGTTAACATATACCTGGCACCACCTTTTGATTGGGTATGTGAAAGACCCCAAAGATCTTAATAAAGGTAATTCAAAGTACCTTTTGTTCTATGAATCGCTGGAGATTTGAAGCTGACTCTTTTCTGCTTTCCGAACATACAATGTTCACAGAACTCCATATTTCTGGTACTTTGGCCACATAAGAGACCTCTTTTGCTGAGGATGGAAAGACCTTTTTCACTCATATGCCCCAATCGCATATGCTATAATTTGGTGATGTCAGATTCTGATTTATCTGATATTGAAACTGTAGCAGCACCTGTAACAGTAGATCCCAAAAGATTATACAGCGTACCAGATCTGTTTGCTTTCATGATCACAAGAGCATCATGAGAAATTTTCAGAACTCCACCTTTACCTGTGTACTTGCACCCAAGAGATTCTAGAGTGCCCAAAGAGATGGAATTTTTCTTCAAGTCAGGAACATGTCTAACATCGGTGAGAGTTCTCACCATACCATCGTGCATTTTGATTCGGACTGTACCTTTTCTAATAATTTTGTAGGCAGCATTATTGCCCATCAAGACAACTTCACCTCCAATAGATTCATATGTGGTAAATAAATCCCGATTGGGACACATATGATAAGAACAACCCGAATCTAAAATTCACTCATTGTTAGATTTGAAACTATTATTAGTTACTAAAAAAATAGTTCCCTCAGTCTCATCAGCAACTACACTTGCTTCGGCAGTGTCAGTATTTTTGTGCTCATTTTTGTTTTCTGTATGCTTTTCTTTGTTTTTCAATTTAAAGCATTCAGAAATAAGGTGACCTTTCTTATGACAATATTTGTACATGACATTTCTGTATCTGGATTTTGACCTTGATTTAGGTTTCTCACTACTTGAATCTTTCTTATTGGATCTACCTCTTATGAATAAGCCTTCCCCTTGGTTCCCACTAGTTTCCCCGGTAATATCTCTATCTATTTGTTCTTTTGATTTCAAAATAGATTTGATATCTTTATAAGAGATATTATCATTTCCATAAAGCATAGTATCTCTTATATGTTTAAATGACCGGGGTAAGGAAACAAGCAATAACACAGCTTGATCCCCATCTTTGATTTCAACATCTATGTTACTTAAATCCATAAGAAAAGAATCAAAAATATCAAGATGTGTAAGTATAGAGGTACCGTCAGCCATACGAAAAGTGTAGAGTTTTGCTTTAGGTAAAGCCTGTTTTCTATTATTTTTTTCATATATAGGGTTTTAAGCTTTTCCCATATGCCTTTGGCTGAGCTTTCTGCTGCAACTTCACGCAAAACCTCATTTGAAAGATTTAAAATAATACTTGCTTTTGGCTTTTTGTCTATGAAGGCAAACTCCTCGTCCGTCATTTTATCTGACTTCTTCTCCTTTCCTTGCAGTGCCAAATCTAAGTCATCCTGAATTAGTATAACTTCTATCTTTAATTGCCACATTCTGAAGTTTGCACTTCAGTCAAATTTCTCAACATAAGACTTTGTTAGAGTCTTTTTGACTATTTAAACTAATCCGATTAGATCTGGCTCTGATACCAATTTGTTAGGATCGGTAAACCGGGTAGTGCGAAATTTAGTCAAACAATGTTATAATGACAATAACAAAGACAATACAAGTTGATAATAACGACAATTAAAGAAGATAAAGAAGACACAAATTTAAGTGGTTCGGTCAAGGTGACCTACGTCCACAAGCGGAGATGAGCAATTTTACTATACCAACAAGAGCACAAAAGAGAGTACAAAATTAGAGTAAATACTCTAATTAGTCCCAAATATCTCAAGAGAATAACCTCACAAGATCACTCCAAAGAAAGGATTCATACAAGTGTTTCCCAACACTCACTCTCTTAGAAAATAATCTATAATGAAATAAAGGAGGAGAAAGAAAGACAATAGTGAAAAGCTCTTGAATTGGTGTGTTTACAAATGAGGAGAAACTCCTCTATTTATAGCAAGAAATCCTTAGCCTAATAGTGTATATTATATCATGAAAAATGTCATGATCCACAAATTTTGTTATAATGGATATTATGTCATGGCAAATGTCATGAAAATTTGGCCCCCACTTGAGAAGAAGCCAAATTAATGGCCATATTACATATGAAGGCAGAGAGAAGGGCTTTGAAACTTATTGCAGCAGAATCAGACGGAGAAGGGGGTGAAAGGGAATGAAAATAAAAGGGAAAATACAGACTCACAAACACCTACATGTACATAAAGGAGGATTAGTGATTTACAAGAACATACTAATACCTCCTTGCGATGAGGCCATGTGGAGGAACAATAATTCTTTTCCTCACAAAAAAGAGACTAACTTTGCATTAGTTCTTCGATTATTGCATGATCAGTTGTTCAAGACAGCAAAATCTAAACTTACTTTGTGGCTCTTTACCAATTTTATATCAGAATAAAGCTTACTGGACACTACCAGTTGAAGTCCCTAATGCAAATGTCAGCACTTAGAACACACGTTCAGTAGCTGCAACACCACACTATTATATCTCCTGTCGCATAAGAATTGAGGAACCACTACATGATAGTAACATGAAGTTCAAAAATCTAATGCAGAAGTTACAAAAACATTACATTTCATGAATGGTAATCTCATACACCATAAAAAGTTATGCTTTGAAAATCTTTCAATATTGACATTTCACAACCATAAATTGGTTCTATCGAAGACTAAAAATCTTAAGCTTATTATTTACCTTGGTTCAGATAATACTGAAGGCAATACTGAACTGATAGTGGCTTCCCTCTGTTGGTTGCCTGCCCCAACCTCTGGTAGGTTTGTGAAATTGTAATCTAAGTCGGTTTCAACAGACACCAAACCTTCTAGTACCTTAACCACCAATGTCATCGAAGGCCTCTTTCTGAAGTCTCCCTGTAGACACCATGCAGCAATCCTCATCATTTCTGTCACTTCTTCTCTGTGGAGCTGCATATCCTCGTTGTTTTTGTCAACCATATCCATGAGCTGATGTTGTTCCGCTTTTCTCCTAAAGACACTTAGCAAATGCACATCTTTTTCATCAGCTTGGGACCAATCCAAAATCTTTCGGCCACAGAGAATCTCCAAGAGCCCAATTCCAAACGCATACACGTCTACTTTCGCAGTGATTACCGAGCTCAATCATTCAGGGGCTAAATACCCTGGTGTTCCTCTCAATCTAGTTACCACTTTGCTTTTGTCTTTCTCAATAAGCTTTGACAACCCAAAATCACAGAATTATAATGTCATACATTAGTAATGTAACTTGGAATACATTAGTACCGAATTATAATGTCGTACAAATATTAAGCTAGAATTGGATTTTTTTTAGTAACGAATATTGCAAGCCATAAACTGTTGTACACAACACTTTGACTGTTGCAACCCTTAATGCATGTTTCTAACAGATAATGAAAACTATGCCGAACAAAGCTGCAAGAGTAGATCCTATTATCACTTTGAAAGGTCTTGATTTCTTTCCTCCAGAAATGATTGATGACTGATCATTCTGTGTGTTTGAGGAATTCTGCACCTTAAGAAATACTGTCTTGTATACCTCATTCTTGTAGTCTGTGAGAGAGAAGACTTCATTCACTAACAAACATCTCCCTTTTTTTAGCCCCATCCCAATAATATGCGAAAGCAGCAGCTTTGCAGGAACAGTTACTCAGACAGGCCCTTTTGCAATCTTCCATCGTTTTCTCCTCTAACCAAAATTTGCTTGTCATTAGTGAATGAATGAACTCAAATGCAAAATATGTGGTGTTGTTGAGCTCTAGGAGACTATGGTACTGCGAAGAGTTGCAGAAATGGAGTTCACCTCTGTACATCCAAGATCTGGCTTCCTTTCGTTAATTGTCCTGAAGAAGTTTCCTTCAGCTGGACAAATACATTGCCCGCCGTTTGTACAAATGTGTATCTTCCACACATCATTGGGTACCCGCAGTTCCCCACATCTGGTGTCAAAATGTCAGATACCTCTTTCCAATCAAGGACGTCCAGTTGGTATACCCGTAAATGTCCATCATGTCCAAGCTTCATGAATTGAGCTACTGGTTTAGGATGGTGTGGTAAAGCAGTAAAGGTTTGAAGGTCAAAATTGAAATAAGGACTATCCGGATATCGGTCAGCGTAGTAAAACTGAGGTGGGTCAGTTCTGCCTGCTGTATGTTTTGAGATAGCAGTAGATTAGCTGGTGTATCTTTCCATGAAACATTGATGCTGTATAGGCTTTGCTGTTCTCACAATTCTGTAGCATTAGTGGTATCCCATAGTTGCAATATGTATTCCACACGATCCATGTTTGTGCCTATCTTTAACATCTTTTCAATGGAATGAGCACAAAATGCTAATAGCATACATTGAATCTCAGTTAAACGATAGGGCATGAAGACAGTAACTTTTCCTTTCAGATGTAATATGTATTGAAGCCCGCCGCGTTGTACTTTGGTAAAATCATACACGCAGCAGCCCACACTGTCCAGCTCTTTGTAATAATGGCTATATGCTTCGGTTAGCCTGTATTTCTTCGAAGTACAAAACCTGGGCAGTATACATTGTATGTGTTGTCCTCGTTCATTTGAAAGTACTGTACTGCTACTGATCTCTCCTTCTTTGCCTTGGCATCTTCTCAAGGTCTTTAAGTAGTTAGTAGAGGACTTTCTGGCTAAATGACATATCCCTGTAATCTTCCAATTTGATCCTAAGATTCATCACCTGCTATCATGAATGACAACAACAAAAGCAGAAAATATAATGCAAGTGGTAGATTTAACCTTCAATAAAAGACAAAAGACACAAATTTAGGGAGCTCGGCTTAATTAAGTTTCCAAAGAAGCTTAAATAAAACAAGAAACTAACATTGATAAAGTGAGACCAACCTCTCCAGGGGGACGGCTTTAATCCACCGGATTCCTTCCACTAATGATCTCCATAATAAGAATTCCAAAACTATACACATCATTTCTCTCATTCAACATGCCAGTGCTAGCATACTCCGGAGCAACGTAACTGATAGAAAAGGGGCCATTAGCAATTTATTTTTTGTTAGTAACTGATAGAAAAGGGGCCTATTTAAATCTATGTACTCATAAACTACCATGTAATCTGTGAAGTGAGTACAGACGTATGGGTAAACCATATGAGAAAATTTTAAGAACCAACAGAATATGAGTAAAAAACAACAGAACAAAGCAAGAGAAAGAAGTTAGCCAAACATCATTAGCACCTGTACTTTTGTTGCAGTGAAGTACTTTGCACTTCCGTATGTTTAAGTAAGATCAATTTCAACCTATCACTTCAATTTGCTTCAATTTATTTAATGGAACTGCATTTACAGTCCAGTGTATAAGATTTTGGATATGATGGAATGAGTGTATTACGAAGAAGATGAAAAATACATGGGAAAACAAAAGGCGAAAGTTGTTCTGTGCATTAAAAGTTGCTTACTTATTCAAATACAGCATAACACTTATTCTCATGTTTAAAGTTTGAGAAATAAAGATACTTACTTGCATAATTATTTTTAATAAAATTTACTTTTATAATAATTGTAATATTTTTACAGAATAATTTCAAACAAATCTTGGAGGAGTTCATTCAAAGTCAGTCGATTAATGATAAAGGTAGGCCAATCCAACCAACTCAAGAGGAGCTCATGGACATGTGGATTAAGGCAGCTGGTGGCATACATAAGGGGAGAGTCTACGACCTTGGATCAGAGTTTAGTCTTAGTCGTCGTACTTCTGGATTGTATGGTTCTTATTCTTCCTCACATTGCTCGGTTGATCTGGATGAGTTTGAGCAATTGAATAGGAAGGTGACGAACATTACTGAGTTGTATATGCAAAAAATTAAAAGGCTGCAAGGTAGGAAGAGGCGAAGCGGAGGGAGGAAGAAGATAGGCGAAGAGAGGAAGAGGAAAGCCAAAGGGAGGAAGAAATGAGGCGAAAGGACGACGCATTAAGACTTGTCACCAATGATGTTGAAAGCCTCAAGTCTCACATAAACTCTCTCTTAGCATCTGGTGCATTTCCTCTGCCCCGTTCTCCGACACCATCCATCTGATGATAATTAAGTAGTTTCTTGTATTAATTTGTCTTGGATGGAACTTTGGATGTTGCATATTAAATGTTGGATTTTTTGAGTTTTTGTTCTGTTGGATATTGTTTATGAAATGGAATGAATTAGATGTTATTTATGAAATGAATTGGATTGAATGTTGAGTTTGTATATAAATACTTAATTGTATTTAGTTTTGTATTGTTGGTTGTACATTAAGTTTGGTAGATGGTATAGTTCTAAAAACAGAATTGGCCATGAAAATATTTTTCAGATTTTCTACTGATTTCCCACCGACGCTGTGGGAAAGTTTTGTTCTTTTTTCCCAGAATTTCAATATTTCGCACTGGGATTTCCCACTGACGTTGTGGGAATTGTTGTTCTTTTTCCCCAGCATATTTCCCACTACTATCATGAGCAAAATTAAAAAGATTGCTAAATTAATTTTAATACTTCCCACGGGGAATTTTAAAAATTTAAATTATTATATTTTCTTACTTTTTCCAGTATTGTCGTGGAAAATTTCACTATGTGACCCCACCAAGATCACGTGAAATGCTTCCTGGGAAATTCTCTGGGAATTACTCACGAAGGTCCCGGGAAACTATTTTCCCACCCGCCCTTTTCCCACTGAGCGTTTTCCTCGGAAATGTCGTGAGAATATTTAAATTTCACACGGATTTTTCACCGATATGTCTGTGGGAAAAGACTGTGTTTGTAGTAGTAAGTGTACTGCTTGCGCTTCGCGCAATCATGAAAATAAATTAAAATATATCTAAATATAAATTCATAACTTTTATAAAAGATTATTAATCTTTACTTGCCAAACATCTTTTCATTATTCTACTATTTTCGTGATTCCTTTAACAATATATGTAATTATTTGATAGATATGTGAAAAAATTCTTTGGTCATTGGAGAGATTGTGAACTACTAGGGAGCTGCATATGGCCCGTCACAACCAGAACATTCGTCTCAAACTTTCTTTTTCAGTTTGCTGTCTACACCATCTCTTGTTTTCTTAAGCTCATGAATAATTATTTCAATGCCCATTGGTTGTTTTTCCCTTGACAACTTATTTGTTGAATAAAAATGATAAAATAGAAATTCATGAATATACAATGTTAAACTAACAAATGGGATATCAACATCTACATTCATCGTACTGAATATATATGCAGAAGAGTAACCTACAATATTTTCATCAATATAAATTCTTTTGATATCTAAAAATTCAGCACAAAAGCCTATAACACTCTTGTAAGGACATTTCTTAAAACTTGATCAATAACATTACCGTTAATGATTCTCAAAGGGATTCACGTAGGATTGACAGTTTAAAAGTTTTTAATTCGAAAATTCTATTTATTTATTTTTCCAAAAATTTCTTTCAAAAGCAGATCAATTTTTCTTCTTTGAAATAAAACATAGTAATGTGCATTATAAAGGATAAGATTTATTCATAAATAAATAAAAATCCGTTTTCTTTTTCAAATTTCTTCCATAATTTTTTCAACAACCAAACAAAAAGAAAAATGAGAAGAAAGAGTCAACGGCCGAGAGACTCAAATACTTTTTTTGTGGAAAGTAAATAGTGTTCGGGCACAATTCGCAGATCCAAAAGCGAAATATTAAACCGATAACTTATAAAGCTATTCACATTACAAATACAAAGCACTAACAAACTCTAGAATTAACAAAATGTCAATGTACTGGTAAAGTTGTATGCATAATTTTGTAGTTTTCTCAATCTCCAATGTCTCGGTTGAATACTTAAAGGATAATATTGATTGATAATCAGGGTGAGAACTTTTACTCTCTTACGAGTCTTCTACCAAATCATTCTTCTGATTTTATGTTTCTTATTAGGAGTAGTCAGAGCATGTAGGTCCTTTTGAAGCCTTCTCAATTAGTATGGATGGAACTTAAATCTTCGCTCCATAAGCAGTTTTCCCTTTCTGATGGAATAGAGAAAGAACAAAAAAAGGATAAAAAGGAAAAGATCACCAAATATAGAATTTTTAAGCACAATGTAGAGTGATGTTACTTATCTAGTAAAATAAGGGAAGCCAGACATTGGGTGAAATTGCATTCGGTGAATGCAGACACGTCCGAAAAGCCAACCTAATCAATGAAAAGAGACAAGAAATTATGGGTTTTGTTGAAGTTTGGAAACCACAATGGGCAAATAAGTACTCTAGTTCAGAATTATTTGAAGAAGGAACAACATGTGAAAGAAAGAGTAATGCCCATTAGGTAGAAGTGTAACGTTCTTGGTGTAATGCAACTTTTTTGACCAATATTGTCCCTTATCTTTGAGGGTAGGTCTATTTTGGTCCCTCAAATATAACTCTGAGCATATTTAGTCTCTTAAGTATGCTAAAGTGGAGCACCTTTAGTTTCACTCACACAATGTGTTCAAAAACTAACAGTGTTACCCAACTCTGATTCATGAAGCAAATTTCCTCTCTGAAGCAAAATGTTTCCTCTCCTTTTATTGAATAACGTAAATTATCACTTTAATTCCTCATTTTTAAATAATGTCTTTTAAAATTTTGACATTGAAAATATCCCCTTATGTACTAGTTTTCAATGAGAAAATGACATTGTATAGCTGCTGCAAAAATAATAGCCGAAAAAATATATAAAATTTGTATATTTTTTGTATGTATATAGACATTTTGTATGTTAATATACAAAAATTATACAAATTTTATATACTTTTTTCGCTACCAGATGTAAATAGTTTCTGGCACGGGCTAAAAGTGATAATACAACTTGATTATTCGTTTGCTTCAATAATATGCCTAGAAGTGATCCTGGCACCTCTATTTTTTTTTTTCAAATTTTAACTTTTTTTTTAGGAAAAATCAACCGAAATTTTTCAATGTTATATACTAATTTTATACATTTTTTCGGCTATTATTTTTGTAGCGGCTATACAGTGTCATTTTCTCATTGAAAACTGGCACAAGAGGGGATATTTTCAAGGTCAAAATTTTAGAAGACATTATCTAAGAATGAGGAATTAAAGTAATAATTTACGTTATTCAATAAAAGGAGATGGAACAGTTTGTTTCAAAGGAGAAGATTTGGTTCATGAATCAGAGTTGGGTAACACCGTTAGTTTTTGAACATATTGTGTATGTGAGACTAAATGTGCTCCACTTTAACATACTTAAGGAACTAAATATGCTTAGGGTTATATTTGAGGGACTAAAATAAAACTATCCTTAAAAATAAGGGACAATATTGGTCAAAAACTCACATAATTCACCATATCCTAATATTGAAAGAAGTTGCCAAAGAGATGAGAGAAAGAAGTGGAAAAAGAGGTGTCTTTTGGTTTTTGAAAGAAGCGGCTTTTGGAATTTGTGCACGGGAAGTGACTTTTTAAAAATAGGGGGGAAACCTCAAAAAATTGAGATAAAAGATAATTGAGTTTTTTGCCAAATAGATATGCCACATCACTTGCTAATCTTCAATTATAGATTAGTTAAGTTACACTGTCCCAAGTCAAGTAGCACTATACCTATATTTCATAAATCCTTAACGAATCTATTGGATCAATGAATATCTTTTTATACACGGAGTATATATACTGTAGAAAACATAAACACAATATAAATGGCACTTATTTCTTATGACTATGCATTTGGATTTTATTTCTTTTTACTCTAGATGAAGAATTAATAACACTTATTTCTTACAATCTATAATCAAAAACTGTTTGTGATTATTGCAGAAGAAATGAAATAAAAGATACGGATATTGGTGGGGTTTCACCTTTTTATTTTATTTTATTATATTAACCTCTTGAGGTAAGGATTTTAAAAATGAAAAAACTGCAAGCGAGTTAAAAGTAATGGAATAGTTGGAAAATCAAAATAATTTTCTTCAATGGAGTTTCTGCTTAATATTATTCATATTTTAGATTGAACATCATAGAAGAAGAAGATTCATATAGGTGATACCTATCCTTTGATAATATGTTTTAGTCATGTTAGTACTTTTACTTTACATCCTATGCTTTTCTAGGAGTTTAGCTTTATACGTTAATAAAAGATATAAAAAATTCTATTAATTTTTTATATTGTATAATATTGACGTGAGGTAAAATGGAATAACACGGTCGGTGAGGATTCATATAGCCAACCCCAACTTGTTTTGCTTGAGGCATAGTTATTATTATTGTTGCTACGTTACCTAATTTTTTCTTTTAATAGAATTTTCCAGATTTCCTGAGGTGTAGTATTTATTTTCAAAAGATAGGAGGGGGATGTGAACCTTACCTCCAAGGATTACAACACAATGATATACATCCAACAGAGGTTGTTACATAAGTTTGCGCCTCTGTTAAAGTACAAGACATTCGCTACTTAGCTAACAAAAAAATTTGCTTTTTGTCAAGCACAAAAGAACCTTTAGTTCCTTTTGGGAGTTGTTGGAAAGAAAGGTATACTTTGGCTTCAGAGTTAGTAGTCGCCCAGAGAATCTGATACTTGATTTGCCTCCCTTAAGCAATGCACCGGCTAATATTGGCATGGTTCATTATTTGTGAAGTATCCTTTATAATCTTCTTCAACCTATAGTTATTAGTATCACCTTCCTTGAGCATATTCATCACCAACATTGAGTCCAATTCAATAGTGAAGTCTGAGAACCCATTTTGTACACACCAATTAATGCCAAACATAGCAGCTTGAGCCTATGCCATGTTATTGTTGTTGGAAATAAACCCCCTACAAAAATAATATTCACGATAATAAAAGCAGAATAATAACGTAGCATCGAGATACGGTAACTAACAAGAATAAAAAAGTGACAACGACACCAAGATCTTTACGTGAAAAACCAATTTGAATAAGAGAGAAAATCACGGCCCCGAGACGAGCAACTGATATCACTATAGCAAGAAATTTTACACTTTGTAGGTCCGAGTAAAATACTCCAAAGACCACTACAACACGTAAAAAAAATAACTCTCTTTTGATATTCCCACCTCACTACAATATCGTTCTTTCTCAATTTTTCTCACAAACTATTTTCTTATACCTTGTCTGTGAAATCTCACTCTTTCTTTCTCTCTTTGTTGGTATGTAGAAATGAGAGTTGAAGCTCTCCTTTTATAGCCGAAGCCTCACTCTCTAAAGCCTACTATATTTGACAATTTATACACTCTTTTTCTTCTTTTTCTTCAATGTTGACAATTCAACAAAGTTGGCTACCTAACCAAAGAAATTCAACAAAGTTGGCTACCAAACTAAAGAAATTCAACAAAGTTGGCTACCAAACCAAAGAAATTTTTGTTAGGCACATGCCTATTACTTAGGCTTTTGAATGAGATGGACCCCTTTAATCTCCCCCTCCAGTCTCATGCATCTAGAGGAGGTAGCACTGTCTTCTAGTTTGAGTGCATGCCGACAAGTTCTTTACATAGATCGAACTTGTCTCTTGGTGCCACCTTGGTCAACATATCAGCAGGATTTTCACTCGTGTAAATCTTTTTGACATGTAAAGATTCGTTCTCCACCTGCTAACGAATCCAATGATATCTCACATCTATATGCTTTGTTCTTGCATGGTACATGGAGTTCTTGCTCAAGTCTATTGCACTTTGACTGTCACAATAGACGACATACTCTTTTTGATGCAATTTCAGCTCTTGAAAAAACCGCTTGAGCCATACCATCTCCTTTCCACCTTCAGTAGCGGCAATATACTCCGCTTCAGTTGTAGAGAGTGCAACACACTTCTGCAACCTCGACTGCCATGATATAACTTCCCCTAAAAATGTAAACAAATATCCAGTAGTGGATTTTCTGTTATCAATGTCACCTGCCATATCAACATCTGTATAGTCCTTCAAGATTGGATGAGATCCTCCAAAGCACAAACAATCTCCCGTGGTACCTCTCAGGTACCTGAGTATCCACTTGACTGCTTCTCAGTATTCTTTTCTAGGATTTTCAAGAAACCTACTAACAACACCAACTGCATGAGCAATATCAGGTATGGTGCATACCATTGCATACATCAAGCTTCCGACTGCTAAAAAATAAAGAACTCTAGCCATGTTCCCTTTCTCCTCCACTGTTGTAGGACGCATCTTCTTGCTCAACTTTAGATGACTAGCAAGAGGTGTGCTGACTGGTTTAGCATTCTTCATGTTGAAGCGTTCCAGTACACGTTCAATGTACTTCTCCTGAGACAGCCATAACTTTCTGCTGGTTCGCTCTCGAACTATCTTCATACCCAGAATTTGTTGTGCTGGACCCAAGTCCTTCATATCGAATGACTTGGATAAATCTCCCTTTAACTTTGCGATCATCCCCTTGTCTTTTCCTACAATTAACGTGTCATCCACATACAACAATAAAATAATAAAGTTGTTGTTAAAATATCTTTTGAAGTATATACATGGATCATAATATGTCTTTGTGTAAGTTTGACTTTTCATGAATGAGTCAAACTTCTTGTACCACTGCCTTAGTGCCTGCTTCAACCTATAAAGACTCTTATTCAGTTTGCACACCATGTGTTTTCTTTCAGCTACTTCAAATCCCTTTGGTTGCTTCATATAAATCTCCTATTCCAAATCTCTATGAAGAAATGCATTTTTCACATCCAACTGCTCCACTTCAAGATTTAGGCTAGCTGCTAAGCTCAAAATTGTTCGAATAGAAGTCATTTTGACAACAGGTGAGAAAATTTCATCAAAATCAATACTTTTCTTCTGTTCGAATCCTTTTACCACCAATCGAGCTTTGTATCTGACCAGCTTACCATTTTCATCTTTCTTGAGTTTAAAGACCCATTTGCATTTGAGTGGTCTTTTACCCTTTGAAAGTTCAACCAGCTTGTACGTGCCATTTTTCTGTAGAGATTCCATCTCTTCTTGCATAGCTTTCATCCACTGGTTCTTTTGTGGATGAGACATCACCTCCTTAAGATTTTCTGGCTCCCCTTCATCACTGATGAGGACATACTCCGTGGAAGGGTACTTGCATGACTCTACCCTTAGCCTCTCTGATCTCCTCAGAGGTTGAGGTTGTTCTTCTTCCTGAGTGGGGTACTCCACTTGCTTGACACCATCATCAAGTTGCTCCTCCTGCTCAATAACCTCATCAGGTTGCTCCCCCTGCTCGGCAACCTCGTCGGTCGTACTTTCTGCACTTGTGGGATAGTTAGAAGAAGAAGAAAGAATGGTAACAAGGTTAGGAATTATACCATTCTTGGCCGTCTCTGACATATCATCAGCAGATCCAACTTTACTTTGTCGAAAGACTACATCTCTGCTTCTGATGTCCTTCTTCTTTACAGGATCCCACAATATGTATCCGTACTCTTCATCTCCGTATCCGATGAATATACATGGAACAAATTTATCATCTAGCTTTGTTCTCTGCTCTTTTGGTACATGCGCAAAAGATCTGCAACCGAACACCTTCAGATGCAAGTAGGACACCTCCTTGTTGGTCCAAACTCTCTCTGGGATGTCAAACGCCAACGGAACTGATGGACTCCTATTGATCAAGTAACATGCTGTCTGAACTGCTTCACCCCAGAATGACTTAGGCAATTTAGCCATTCTGAGCATGCTTCTCACCTTCTCCACTATGGTGCGGTTCATCCTTTCGGCTATGCCATTGTGCTGTGGGGTTCTAGAAACTATCTTTTCATGACTGATTCCATGGCTCGAACAGTACTCTTCAAATACCCTTGAAGTGTACTCACCTCCATTATCACTTCGGAGACTCTTTAGCTTTTGGTCTGTCTCCCTTTCCGCCATAGCATAAAACTTTTAGAAAGTTTGAAACACCTGATCTTTGGATTTCAAAATATAAACCCATAATTTTTGTGAAGCATCATCAATAAAAGTAACAAAATATTTGTTATCGCCCATCGATTCAATTTTCATTGGACCACAAATATCAGAATATACCAAATCAAGTATATTTAATTTTCTTTCAGACGATATCTGAAATGAGACTCTATACTGCTTACCAAATAAATAGTAGTCACAAGGTTTTACCGTTGTACCTTTGGCATAAGAAATGAGTGATTTCTTGGCAAGAATCTGCAATCCCTTCTCGCTCATATGACCCATTCTTTTGTGCCACAAATCTGTAGAAATCTCATCTTGTGCCGCGTTCAATTCACTTTGGCATATTTCTGCATTTGTCCTGTACAACGTGTCATGAGCAACTCCCTCTGCAATCACCAATGATCCCTTGGTGAGTCTCCACTTTTGATTTGCAAAATAGTTCTCGTATCCATCTCAGTCTAAAGCAATTTTCGAGATCAAGTTCATTCGCAAATCAGGTACATGTCGCACGTCCTTCAGAACCAATGTACATCTGACATTTGTCTTGATACAAATATTACCAATCCTCGCAATCTTTGAGTAACTTGTGTTACCCATTCTCACAAGGCCGAAATCACCTGCTACATATCTTGCAAAAAGATCTCTTACCAGTGTGGCATGGTAAGTTGCTGCAGTATCAACTACCATTCCGACTCTGGACCTGATAAATGCATGCATTCGTCTTCCTCGCTTATACAGAGGACAATATTATCATTGTTTTGTACCATGGCAGTTGTGTTGTCGTCATTCTTCTGGCCGCTGGTTTCACCTTTGCCCTTCCTTGGATTTGGGCAATCTCTTTTGAAGTGACCTGATTGATCACAATTGTAGCAATTTCTAGCTCTTGATTTGGATCGGTTCTTAGTCTTCCCACGAGCTCCGGATCTACCATAGTTGCTCGAACTCCTTTGATAACTCCTGCCTCTACCTTCTGTGATGAGATCATGTCCTTGATTTTCAGGCTTCTTTCTCATCTTCTCATTCAGTAGAAGAGCCGATGTGACATCTTTCAACTCAATGATAGTCTTACCGTGCAGGATGGTTGTTGTCAGATTATCGTACGAAGATGGCAACGAGTTCAACATCAAGATGGCTTTATCTTCTTCCTCGATTTTCATTTCGAAATTGGCGAATTGTGTGATTAGTCCGTTAAACACATTTAAATATGACGAAAAATTCATACCTTCACCCATGTGTAGGGCGTATAGCTGTTTCTTTAGGTACAATTTATTTGTTAGCGTTTTGGACATGTATAGGCTTTCCAACCTTGTCCAAATTTCACATGCGGTGTCTTCATCAATGATGTTATTTACCACATCATCTGATAAGTGCAACCTGATTGCACTAGCAGCCCTTTCATCTAAGTCAGCCCAATCCTCAGCTTTCATGGTATCAGGAATTTTGGCATCAGCATCTAGTACCTTGTGTAATCATTATCAGATGAGCAGATCTCTCATCCTTCTTTGCCATGTTGAGAAACTGCTATCTCCATTAAATTTTGCTACCTCGTACTTTACTCCGCACATTTTTATTTTTCACCGATTATAGTACTACCTATAGTGAATAGTATTTCTGTGAACAAGCAGAACCTGTGCTTTGATACTAGTTGTTGGGAATAAACCCCCTACAGAAATAATATTCACGGTAATAAAAGCGGAATAATAACGTAGTACCGAGATACGGTAATTAACAAAAGTAACAACGACACCAAGATTTTTACGTGAAAAACCCTTTTGAATAAGGAAAAAAATCATGGCCCCGAAACGAGCAACTGATATCACTATAGCAAGGAATTTTACACTTTGTAGGTCCGAGTAAAATACTCCAAAGACCACTACAACACTTAAAAGAAATAACCCTCTTTTGATATTCTCACCTCACTACAATATCGTTCTTTCTCTATTTTTTTCACAGACTATTTTCTTATACCTTGTCTGTGAAATCTCACTCTTTCTTTCTCTCTTTGTTGGTGTGTAGAAATGAGAGCTGAAACTCTCCTTTTATAGCCGAAGCCACACTTTCTAAAGCCTACTATATTTGACAATTTGCACACATTATTCCTTCTTTTTCTTCAATATTGACAATTCAACAAAGTTGGCTACTTAACCAAAGAAATTTAACAAAGTTGGCTACCAAACTAAAGAAATTCAACAAAATTGGCTACCAAACCAAAGAAATTTTCACATACCTATTATTTTGGTTTTTGAATGAGATGGACCCCTTCAATTGCTGCTGCATTTGAAGGAATTGAGAAGGCCATTATGAGATCTCCTTGGTCGTTTCTCACTACTCCTCCCAATCTTGCTTTTCCATTACCATGAATAAAGCTTCCATCGGTGTTTACTTTAATGGCTCCCTATTTAAGTGTATTAATACTAAGGTGGGTCAGTATCTGTGTAAGTGGCCCAGCTTCCATCGAGAATAGTACTACTTTCGTTCCAGTTTATGTGAGCCTATTTCATTTTTGGTCCGTTTCAAAAAGAACGATCCATTTCTAAATTTGGAAACAATTTTGCTTAATTTGACAATTCTACTCCTAATGAGAAGCTTTTATAACCACACAAATACTCTAGATCTCTTTTTGAATTGTTTAGAACCACAAATTCCAAAAGTCTTCATTTTTTCTTAAACTCTATGCCAAGTCAAACATGTTCACGTAAATTGGAACGGAGTGAGTAAGAGAAAGGAAACCTTGACTCTGATTGGATGCTGAAATGCTTGCTATGAGCTTCTGTCCACGAACTAAACTCTGCCCCGGAAGCAAAGAGTCCGTTGGATGTTCAAAAGACTGCCAAATTGCGTGTTTTCTCTTATCAAATAGCACAAGATTCCCTCTTTCTGTCAAGTTTAAGCCTGGAACAAATTTGCCAGTTGTATTATTGGACCAAACAAAAGTGCCATCAAAATCTGACAAGACGAAATTGCCATCTCGGCCTAGTTTCAAGGTTGCATTGGCATTCACTGGATGGTTCCTGTTAGCTGACCAAACTAACTGAGGGAAATTTATCATATCGTTCTGCCTGTCGGATCTGTTGTGGAACAAGAGGATGTCAAGAAAGCATTCTGTAGCATTGTAATTACAGTAGAAGCCACAGAGGAATCATGGCCCGGCATTGCCTCGCAGAAGTATGGGTGTCAAACCATAGATGTCGTCTGTGGTGTAATTTATCATAAGAGACGACCTGTTGATCCATAAAGAGGAAAGTCCGACAGTAGAATTTAAACGACTGGAATTTGTATTCCATGAATGTTGGGATATAGCAAACTCAGACAAAGAGAAGAGGAGATAAATGTGACAGGAATATGCAGTCTCTGTACTGCAATCATCGCTACCTACTATTACGTCTCATATTTTAGCTTCATCTTCTTAATCGAAAAAGTTTCTTTTGACTTGATGCCTGGTGATATAAGTGAATCTTGATCTCAAAATATTATTGACTGCAAAGTATGAACTACTAGAAAATGTTCAACTCCATGAATGAAAGCTAGGAGGAGACCGTTTCATTCCAATGCTGCAAAATTAGCTTCAAGATGACAACTTATTTTTCTATCAATATAACTAGAATTGTAGAAATGCTAAGAAATTTTTTGGATTCTTCTTTGTTTCTTTTAATGCCTGCTTTTGTGCTCTTCTTGAATATGCACCTTCTGGTTTGTGTACAGTTAAAGGAAAGGAAACTATAAAAAAAATTACCAACATATGTGTCTTTTTGTCAATATTCTTTTCCCGGAGAGGGCCCTCACGTAAACTTCTTCAATGTGTTATTATCTTGTAACGTTTGTTGACTTCTATACTCTTTCCAGCGACTAACTATTGACTAGATATGGCAAACGGGGTCGTTCCGCAAGGGCGACTCAAGAGAATTAGCCAAACCATTATAAGAGTTCTTAAACTTATTTAATAAAACTAGTTCTTCGCACGTGTATACCAAGTTAAACACACACTTTTTAAAGTGGCACAATTACATTAAAATGAGTGTGCATAACAAATTGTAAAGGAAAACAATACAAGCTCAATAATGAATGGTAAACTACTCGAAAAGCTTTGACAGTTGAAAACATAATGAGGATGTTGTATGAAGTTGTGAAGTCGTACAAGTACTTTCTTTTTGGTAGGTACAATATGTAATAAGAGATCAAATTAAAATAAATATTTATTCAAAAGAACTGATTCATTGAACTGCTAAAAATATCTATATAGTAAAACATATATAATGAACAAATCTATATATTTTCATAATAAACACGAGTCATGCTTTCCTACACCATTAAGCATAGTAGTAAAAGAACACCACCAAAAAAATAGACGAAAACAACTTTCGACACTTCTCTAGTTAGAAGCATCAATAATACATACACTTGATGCCTCAGTTGACACACCCTCCTACCTCGTATTCAAGAATTCTACTGGAGCCTTAGAGTATTATAACCTCTACATACCCCATCATACTACCAACTATCACCAGAGAGAGATATATTCAGGTAAGAAAATTGTGAAGTAAATATTATTAATTGTTGTGCCAGAAAGACCCTGTATTTTTTAAACGAATAAAATTTACATCTAGCAGGTAACACTTTAATTTGTTTTATAAAGAAAAGACGTGAGAGAAACAGACGGTAATGTTTCATAATAGGTAATGACAATTGTAAAATAAAATTTCTAATAAATAAACATTTAAATTTAAAAGTTTTAAGTCTATATCAATGTAGAGAAAATTAAGGTGCAGCATATTTGAACCTACAAACTCCTATATGAAATTCCATACAGTGACACTAAATGTGGTATATTCCACCTCTGAGGCAGTCTCGATATAACATATCTCATATCTTGTTTTTCCAGTATTCTGAATCATTCTTTATTCCGTAAGACAAAAGCTCTTTTAGCAAAACGAATATGGTAGTGTTCCAAAAAACTAACTCGAGTTTAGGCAACTACAAGAATACTTTGCCACTAAACTACAAAGGTCACTTCAAACCCGGTGCACAAATAAAGAGTTCCAAATAACAGTACCATTTACGGAACAATAACAGTGCCATTTACACACTCATTTAGATTGAAATATCTTTTATTTGTTCCTAAACATATCCGGCACTTTTCAACATATTTGCTGAAAAGTACATCTTTATTTTTCTTTCAAAGATGAAAATCAACAACTCGAGTTTTGAACTGTTGGGTTAAAGTACCCTTTTCTCAACCTACAATTATGAGAAGCAACATGAAAATCAGGTCGTATGCAACTCATTCTTGAGCAGAGGAAGATAGACAAATGAAGGGCCAATCTCTTCGAGAGAAGAAAGTTGTCTAATTTGTCATGCAACACTAAGATCTTATCTAAACTTATCTAACATACAAATATATAAAAGCAAGTGATTATGAACTCGAAGATCGATGCAATTACCTTTTCCTCCCTGAAGTTAACTGGTTAAACATATATCCCTGATTATGTCTAAGTGCACCTTGTAAGTTGTATGTATGTGCAACAACCGCCACATGCGGATCCATGATTTAAAGTTTATGGGTTCCTGTAGAGATCTTAAATAAATATATAATAAGTAAATGGATTCACAATCAAATATTTATGAATATTTAATGGATTTTGTAATATATATACAGGGTATATCCAAAAGCTACTGGGTTCCCGAAAACCCACATGTAATAGGCTGGATCCGCCCCTGAGAACGGCTAGGGTGGAAATGATTATTTATTTAAAACATTAAACGACATACCGAATTATCTTCCATCAAATATTGTTTTGTGTATCTAGAAATATGAAGAGTCGCGTTTAAAAAGGTTACTTTTGAGAAAGTGAACATGTTAAATGCATGCATCACAATAATTACTCTAGGAATTTCAACGCATTGCTTTACAATTCCAAAGAAAATCTTTTAATTTACTTTTATAGATATTTACTATTTATTAATTAGAAGGCAAGTTTACTTTTTAGTATAGAAGTAGTTGTCACGACCCAAAATTCTAACCTGTCGTGATGACGCCTAACTCAATACTGGGCAAGCTGACAACCTCAATAAGCCACATTTTCTCTTAAATTTGAAAACATAATATTTGAATTTCATAGAAAACCACACAAATCACTGACATAAAATACATTCCCAAAACCTAGTGTCACTGAGTACATGAGCATCTAAATGATAACAAAGTCTGACTGATAAAACACTGTCTGAAAAATGTAGAACAGTACAACAACTGAAAAGAAGAGAGTCAAGGTCTGCAGACGCCGAGTAGCTACCTCGATAGTCTCCACAAATAAAGCTCAGAAAAACTAGCAACCCCCATGTGTGGAGGTACTTGGATCTGCACACGAGGTGCAGGGTGTAGTATGAGTACAACCAACTCAGCAAGTAACAATACTAAATAAAGAGCGGAAGATGATGAGCTTTACAGCTGAGTCCAATTACAATAATTTCCAACATAAGATTTAGGGCATGCTTTCATGTTCAACATTTAACACTCAACAGTAATTTCATATCAAGTTCGACTGAAAAAGAAGATAATATCTTTCAGAAATTTCCAACATAGTAATATATGACAATTGTAGTGCAATAAGAATGAAATCATATGCATCCTCTCAGGACCACAATCATTCAGCCATTTCATTCACTCAACACTCATCATTCGCACTCAGTAGGTACCTACGCTCACTAAGGGTGTGTACAGACTCCGGAGGGGCTCCTACAACCCAAGCGCTATAATCCGCACGGACAACTCACATGTTATAGTATCGATATTTGGATCTGCACGGATAACTCACGTGCTACACGGACAACTCACGTGCTATAGTATAATATATGAATCTGCACAGACAACTCACGTGTTACACGGATAACTCACGTGCTATAATATAATATATGGATCCGCACGGACAACTCTGGTATTGCACGGACAACTCACGTGCTATAATATAATATCTCACAATCAGGCCCTCGGCCTCACTCAGTCATAAATCTCGCCAGTCTCTCGGGCTCTCAATGATCATGCAAATCATCCCAAACAACAATAATATGATGCATCAATAATGAACAATAGAGACTGATATAAAATAAACAAGTAAAATGTGATTGAGTACAAAACAATAATTTAGCAGATAATTCAACATATGCATGACCTTTGTGGGTCCCTACAGTGCCAACACATAATCTAAACATGATTTGTGTTTCAATTTCCCTACTACATGGAGAATGTACAGATAATAACAGATTATTCAACTACACAGTTCCATAAAATTTGACCAAGTCACAATTTCTACGGTGCACGCCCACACGCCTGTCACCTAGCATACGCGTCACCTCAAAATCAATCATATAACACATAATCCGGGGTATCATACCCTCAAGACCAAATTTAGAACTGTTACTTATCTCGAACTGTGTAATTCTTTATTCTGATATGCCTTTGCTTCGCGAATCGACCTCCGAAGGCCTCAAATCTAGCCACAGTTAATTCAATTCAGTCAATACTAATTATAGGAATTAATTTCATATGAAAATACTAACTTTCCAACAAAATTCGAAATTTAACTCAAAAATCGCCTTTGGGGCCCACGTCTCGGAATCCGACGAAACTCAAAAAATCCAATAACCCATTCAATTACGAGTCCACACATACCAATTTTATCAAATTCTGATAACAACTCGACCGCCAAATCTAAAATTTTTATTCTAGAAAAGTTTTGCAAAAATCTTGATTTCTTCCATTTAAATTCGAAATAAATGATGAATATAACCATAGATTTATGAAATATAATCACTTTTGGATATAGGACACTTACCCAAGTCGAAATCGTGAAGAAATCCTCAAAATCGCCCAAAAATCGTGCTCCAAAAATTCAAAACGAAATGAAGGAAATAACTATTTTTGGTCCTTAAGTTTCTACCCATCCGTCACTAAAAGTCCATTTTCCGTCACTAAAAGTCAACACCACAACTTACTTGCACTAACAGTTATTGTTTTCACTAAAAAGGCTCTAACTCCATCATACGAACTCGGAATTCGATAATTCTTATTCCTATGAGTCAGCATTAATAATACGAACCTAGTCGTTCAATCGAAATTCAATTCGGAGTTCATTTTCTTAATGCGATACCAATTTTGCTCGTTAAATAATTAACTCATGTTTCGCGCTAAAAACCCAATCGCGACTTGATGAAGTTAGACCAAACTTTTCAGATCACTCATATAATTCATTATCAAAATCCCGGAAGTCTCAAAATTGAATTTCAATCTCAAGAACTAAAAATGCACCTTTGGATTATTACATGCTTATGCTGAAAACATCAAACTCTTCCAAGCCTCTTCCCCGATAGCCTGTAGTGTATCAACCATAACTTATTGTACACAACTACAACTGCCAAACAATTTAAATTTCTAAAAACTAAATACAAAGGGCTACAACTTTTATTTTTGGATCATTGCCAAATTCTTTATAGATTACGAGATATATGCTTCCAAAGTCAATCCTGTGCAGCAGAAATTTCTGCGATGCACACTGCTGTAGCAAAAAAAAAAAAACCAGCACTTAAAAATAGCCTAGAAATGGTCTGAAACCACTCTGAAACTCACCCGAGCCCTTCGGGACCCCGTCCGAACATACCAATAAGTCTCAAAATATATTATGGACTTAGTCGAGGCCTCAAATCATATCAAACAACACTAAAACCACGAATCGCACCCCAATTCAAGCCTAATGAACTAAGAAATTTCAATTTCTACACTTGATGCCGAAACCTATCAAATCAACTCCGATTGACCTCAAATTTTGCACACAAGTCATAAATGACATAATAGAGTTGTTCCAATTTACAGAATTGGATCTCAATCCCGATATCAAAAAGTCAACTCCCCAATCAAACTTCCAAACTTAAATTTTTTATTTTCGCCATTTCAAGCCTAATTTAGCTATGGAACTCAAAATAAATATCCGGACACACTCCTAAGTTCGAAATCATCATACGGAGCTATTGGAACCATTATAATTCTATTCTGGGGTAGTTTACACATTTCACCATCTGATTAATTATTTCAATTTAAGCTTCCAAAACAAGAATTGTTCTTTCAAATTAAATCCTGAATCATCCGAAAACCAAACTTGACCACCCTCGCAAGTCATAATTCACATTTCAATGCTGCTCGAGACCTTAAGCCACCGAACGAAATGCTAATTCTTAAAATGACAAGTCGGGTCGTTACATTCTCCCCCACTTAAATATATATATTCGTCCTCGAACGTGCCAAGAGTTGTTCCTAAACCTTCAAATCACTATTGCACCTTTTCACGCACATACCCGAGGGTGATCTCACGTCACCCTATTCCATATAGGCCTGACGACACCACATAAATTACTAATTTAGCATTAGCCCATAAACCTTGAAATCCAATTTTCAACATCCAAAAATTTCTTTTCAAGACCTGAATCTCATATTTACACTCTGTATGAGTCTTAACAAGCTGTATTAAGTCTTAGCCATAACTCCAGATGTAGTCACATGATTTACCGCACAACCCGCATACTCGTAATAGTTTCTAATTATTACAGTTGCTAAAAAAACCCAATACCGATATTAAATCCCATATCAAACAACATCTCATTCGAGAACCTTCGTACATTGCCGATAATGAAAAAGAACACGAGAAATTTTATGACCACTTACCAGATCAACAAGTCACGGAGCTTTCCCTTGTTCAGCAAGTACCATAGCCAGCTATTTAAGTCGAATTCTAAATTATTCTTCCAACACGCTGTAATCAAACCTGATAGTATCTATTCTAGGTTCAATGACCTTATATCACCAAACACAATTATTCTAGCTATTCCAGTGTAATCCTGCCTTTCCGGCATATAACATTATATACAACCAACTCATCAAATTCTGTGAGAAGAACATATGTGTGTGCATGTGCACATTTTTTTTCAAATTGCCCTGATTAGGCGATAGCATAACATGTAGAGGAATGAAACAATTAATTAGAGAAACGATCAAGGAAACAGAAATTCAACACACTGCACGGACAACTCACGTGCTAACAATAGAACCCGCACCGACAACTCATGTGCTAATAATATAATCCGCCCGGTATAGTCTAAGGCCCCCAGTCTAAATATATCATATGGGAGCATTTAAATACGTATACAGGTATATAATGAGTAGGATAAGATTCTCATATTCCTGGACCGGTATAAATGACATGCTAAAGTGTAGGCATTTACAAAGTGTGTTATCGTAGCTCAAATCGAAAATCTTTCATCACTGAGGCATTTATCAAGTTCATTCAGGGATTCTAACTCCTATATAGCCTCAATCACGGTTCAAATAGCTCACGCAATGTTACAGATATAAGAAACATCATAGTTTAAAGCTCAACAGTCGATTCCAGGCTTATTATAGCCAAAACGCAATCTGAGCATGGATAAATAGCCCTCTAAAAAGTCCCCAATGACTTAACCATAACACATACTATTATCTAGTTAGCTTGGACACAACTTCATAGTACACGACCCTGAAAAAATTTGCTTCTGAGAATTCCCAGTCCTCAAATTCGTTGAACACATGAACCACTGTAACTGATCATAACTCCAGCACTCGAATTACTAAAACATCCTTCATGCACGATCATCCCACTAGGAATACTTCCATAATTTTTCCGTTCCACATAACAATAATTTAAATATCAGCAGCCTATCAACCAGGTGAGTACCGCAATGCCAATGAACATCCGTAAGTCACAACACAATGCGCCTTCTGAAATGCGCACCATTGTCAGGAATTACCAAGCAGTTATAACATTCATCTAAATGTCTAAAACTGACCATGTTGTCTATAATTCATGGCCTTTCCTTCAAAACTGAACTGCCACCTTGTACATGTAATTCCCAATCCTACGGGAAACACCGCCTCTATTAGACCACCATACAAAAAGTACGAGAATTTCATATCAACTCCGAGTCACCGGTAGAATACATACCCAATTAGTTATAAATCTTTCATCTCCTCCCTTCCAGGAGGAAATCACAATACACAACATGTTCCTCACACCGATAGAAAATATCCAGATCAAACCATGATAGAAATCATCAAGAACACTTTGAAATCTGTTTGCACATAACCAATCTATCAAAACTGAATTCCTCTAACTCGATCAAGCAACGTAGATTAACAAACCCAAGAATATTTCCACCAAAATATTTGTAGAGCCTCACCATATCATAATTACCCCAAAAGAACCGAACATACCATTACCATACTGGTCTAGCCTACTACCCGATTGTCCTATTTTCTTCGAGTTTCTTCTGAATTACCCTCAAGTTGACACTTCTCCTTGACAGAACACTACGATACTTACCCAAAGCTCACTACAAGACATCCTAACATAAAACTACACCGCCCTAAGATTTATAAGCCACTGTATTCTTCTTAAGCACCTACATAAATACCACAACCGAGACACCCACTCTTAATGACCTTATGTGAATTTAAAATTGTTCCTCTTTCCTTTCTTATACTGAAATGTAGAATCCATAGTCAAACAGAATTACCGCACATCCCAATATCATCCAATGTAAGTAACTGATCCTAGTGATATACAAATTTGAAAAATTTTCAATTGCCACATATACATTTTGAATCCATTAGAACCTTCTCGAGAGTCATCCACTCTGCTCAAATCTAATTTTCTCCGCCCAAACGGGCCGAAAGACACGTGCTCTTTTAACACGATCAACACTCAAAGAAGTAACTCTACCTTAACACGACCAAACAAATTCATACTTCGTGCGCACTACATCCTTCAAAATAACAACTTAATCATTCCATAATTTTTCATATTTTCATAAAGTGCAATGTAACCCGTATCCAGGAATTTCCTTACCCGAGTCATCCTCGATCTCCATCTCTGCAAGTCATAACTAACCCACAAGTATGCCTCAGACCAAAACTAAAATTTAACATATATCCATAAAATTGAATTGTCAATAGCAGGCTCCCCCATTTGGCTCAAATCCATAGAACAAAATACTCGATAACTCACAATATCCATACTTTATTACTGCCATAATAATGCAGTCAGTTCAACGAAAATGTTTCTCAAGCTTATGCAACACCCACAATAAAATACCTCAATCATCCGCTAAGTTCGCATTTATTCTCGTGACAGTCAAGCCAACTTTCTCAACCAGATTCAAACTTAAATCCCAACACATACGCCCCGCTGGTAGAAACAAAACTCTCCACTCAATATTATAAAGAGCACACCTACGTAGATTACTCCGCAAGTGATAAGCCACATGCTTAGCCTCAAATTGGGACCTTGCTATACCCTTTCGCATCCACAATTACCACAGAATCACTTAATATTTCTGAATTTGAACTCATTAACACGACATGAAAATCTAATTCGCTCCACAATTAAACAACATGACATATCCCTCAACGCACTCACAACTCAAGACTGTACATCACATCAAAACAGGAATCAAGTACCCAATAGCAGACTCTTGAGTCACACATAAACTTTATTCGTCTCATTCAACCCACTTGAACACATCACACATTCATATCATACTCATCATATAGTCATTCAACCGCCCATCGATCCATTAATTCCACTCATAGGGATACTGCCGACGCATAAGTCCAAACGCACAAGTTCTCACATCCGAAACTACCGAGCTTAAGATGTGGTCTAACCCTGGCCTAAAGTCCTCTAGACTGGCCCATCACCAAAACATAGAATACAGGTCTCGAACCTTGTTCATGGAATCACAATAGGCACAGCGGGTGCCTGAACTGGCCCCGCCGGTTCAAATATATCTTGAATTTGCTCCTGAGCTGGAGCAACTGGTGGTGCTACAGGTGTTGCTCCAATTGTTGTACGAGTAATACCTCGACCTCTACCACGGCCCCGACCTCTCGCGACCCTAATTGGTGGCACTGGTGGCTGAACGCCCGATCCGGTAGTACGTGTCCTCATCATCTTGAGAGAATATAATCGCAAAATATTTAGTTTCCGGAACCAACAAATTCGCACGACAGAATAGAAGAAAGTGAAATTTTCCTAAGGGTTCAACAACCTCTCGAAGATAAGTACAGACGTCTCCGTACCAATCCGCAAGACTCTACTAAACCTGCTCATGACTCGTGAGACCTATATAACCTAGGCTCCGATACCAACTTGTCACGACCCAAAATCCTAACCTGTCGTGATGGCGCCTATCTCAATACTAGGCAAGTTGACAACCTCAATGAGCCATATTTTCTCTTAAGTTTGAAAATATAATATTTGAATTTCATAGAAAACCACACAAATCACTGACATAAAATACATTCCCAAAACCCGGTGTGACTGAGTACATGAGCATCTAAATGATAACAAAGTCTGACTGATAAAAACACTGTCTGAAAAATGTAGAACAGTACAACAACTGAAAAGAAGAGAGTCAAGGTGTGCAGATGCTAAGCAGCTACCTCGATAGTCTCCACAAATAAAGCTCCAAAAAACTAGCAACCGCCGTGTACGGAGGTACCTGGATCTGCACAAGAGGTGCAAGGTGTAGTATGAGTACAACCAACTCAGCAAGTAACAATACTAAATAAAGAGTTGAAGATAGTGACGAGCTTCACAGCTGAGTCCAATTACTATAATTTCCAACATAAGATTTAGGGCATGCTTTCATGTTCAACATTTAATACTCAACAGTAATTTCATATCAAGTTCGACTGAAAAAGAAGATAATATCTTTCAGAAATTTCCAACACAGTAATATATGACAATTGTAGTGCAATAAGAATGAAATCATATGCATCCTCTCAGGACCACAGTCACTCATCCATTTCATTCACTCATCACTCGCACTCAGTAGGAACATGCGCTCACTGAGGTGTGTACAGACTCCGGAGGGGCTCCTACAACCCAAGCGCTATAATCCGAACGGACAAGTCACGTGCTGTACGGACAACTCACATGCTATAGTATCGATATCTGGATCCGTACGGACAACTCACGTGTTGTACGGACAACTCACGTGCTATAGTATAATATATGGATCCGCACGGACAACTCACATGCTGCACAGACAACTCACATGTTATAGTATAATATATGGATCTGCACGGACAACTCACGTGTTGCACGGACTACTCATGTGCTATAATATAATATATGGATCTATACAGATAACTCACGTGTTGCACGGACAACTCACGTGCTATAATATAAAATCTCACAATCAGGCCCTCGGCTTCACACAGTCATAAATCTCTCCAGTCTCTCAGGCTCTCAATGATCATGCAAATCAGCCCAAGCAACAATAATATGATGCATCAATAATGAACAATAGAGACTGATATAAAATAAATAAATAAACTGTGACTGAGTACAAAACAATAATTTAGCAGATAATCCAACATATGCACGACCTTTGTGGGTCCCTATATTGCCAACACATAATCTAAACATGATTTGTGTTTCAATTTCTCTACTACATGGAGAATGTACATATAACAACAATTTATTCAACTACACAGTTCTATAAAATTTGACCAAGTCACAATTTCTACGGTGTACGCCCACATGCCCGTAACCTAGTATGTGTATCACTTCAAAACCAATCATGTAACACATCATCCGGGGTTTCATACCCTCAAGACCAAATTTAGAACTGTTACTTATCTCGAACTGTGTAATTCTTTATTCTGCTATGCCTTTGCCTCGCGAATCGGCCTCCGAACGCCTCAAATCTAGCCACAGTTAATTCAATTCAGTCAATACTAATTATAGGAATTAATTCCATACGAAAATACTAATTTTCGAACAAAATTCAAAATTTAACTCAAAAATTGCTCGGAATCCGATAACCTATTCAATTACGAGTCCACCCATATCAATTTTATCAAATTTCGATAACAATTCGACCTCCAAATGTAAAATTTTTGTTCTTGAAAAGTTTTGCAAAAATCTTATTTTCTTTCATTTAAATCCGAAATAAATGATGTATATAACCATGGATTTATGAAATATAATTACTTTTGGATATAAGACACTTACCCAAGTCGAAGTCGTGAAGAAATCCTCAAAATCGCCCAAGAACCGTGCTCCAAAAATCCAAAATGAAATGAAGGAAATGACCATTTTTGGTCCTTAAGTTTCTGCCCATCTGTCACTAAAAGTCCATTTTTCGTCACTAAAAGTCCACGAATTCGGAAGAAATCCTCAAAATCGCCCAAGAACCGTGCTCCAAAAATCCAAAATGAAATGAAGGAAATGACCATTTTTGGTCCTTAAGTTTCTGCCCATCTGTCACTAAAAGTCCATTTTCCGTCACTAAAAGTCCATTTTCCATTTTTGGTCCTTAAGTTTCTGCCCATCATACGAATTCGGAATTTGACGATTCTTGTTCCTATGAGTCACAAATAATAATACGAACCTAGTCGTTCAATCGAAACTCAATTCGGAACTCATTTGCTCAATGTGATACCAATTTTGCTCGTTAAACAATTAACTCATATTTCGCGCTAAAAATCCAATTACGACTTGATGAAATTAGACCAAACTTTTCAGATCACTCCTACAATTCATTATCAAAATCTCGGAAGTCTCGAAATCGAATTTCGATCTCTAGAACTAAAAATGAACCTTTGGATCATTACATGCTTATGCTGAAAACATCAAACTCTTCCAAAACTCTTCCCCGACTGTCTGTAGTATATCAACCATAACTTCTTATACCCAACTCCAACTGCCAAACGGTTTAAATTTCTGAAAACTAGATACAAAGGACTATAATTTTTAATTTTTGGATCATCGCTAAATTTCTTATAGGTTACGAGATATAAGCTTCCAAAGTCAGTCCTATGCAGCAGAAATTTCTGCGATGCATACTGCTGTAGCAAAAAAAACCAGCAGTTAAAAATGTCCTAGAAATGGTCCGAAACTCACCCCGAACCCCTCGGGACCATGTCCGAACATACCAACAAGTCTCAAAATATATTACGGACTTATTCGAGGCCTCAAATCACATCAAACAATACTAAAACCACGAATCGCACCCCAATTCAAGTCTAATGAAACTAAGAAATTCTAATTTCTACATTTGATGCCGAAACCTATCAAATCAACTCCGATTGACCTTAAATTTTGCACACAAGTCATAAATGATATAACGAAGTTGTTTCAATTTACAGAATCGGATCTCGATCCTGATATCAAAAAGTCAACTCCCCGGTGAAACTTCCAAACTTAAATTTTCTATTTTCGCCATTTCAAGCCTAATTTAGCTACGGAACTCAAAATAAATATCCGGACACACTCCTACGTCCGAAATTGCCATACGGAGCTATTGGAACCATCATAATTCTATTCCGGGGTCGTTTACACATAATTCACCATCCGGTCAATTATTTCAACTTAAGCTTCCAAAACAATAATTGTTTTTTCAAATTAAATCCTGAATCATCCGAAAACCAAACTAGACCACCCTCGCAAGTTATAATACACATTTAAAGCTAGTCGAGACAAGCACCGAACGGAACGCTAATTCTCAAAATGACAAATCGGGTCGCATGTAGGAGTATTTTTTTAAGTGAAGGGTAAAAAAGTTATTTAACTTTTAATGGATATTTTAGAAATTTAATTTATACTAAAGGTTTTCATGCTTATAATCTAGCATGATAAAAGGGAAAAACGCACTCACAAACACCTGCATCACACAAAGGAGGATACGTGATTTACAAGAACATACGCATACTTCCCTGTTCTGAGGCAAAGTGGATAATCAATATTATTCCCTTACAAAAAGAGGCAAACTTAGAATTAGTTCTTTGATCACGGCATGGTCAGTTGTTGAATACAAAAAACTCTAAACTTGCTTTGTGGACCATTTCCAATAGCATATCACAGTAAAGCTTACTTGGACACTACCAGTTGAAGTCCCTAATGCAAATGTCGGCAGTTAAAAACAAACGTTCAGCAGCTGCAACACCAAAATATTATACTTCCCTTCGCATATATATTGAGGATCCTCTACATGATAGTAACATGAAACTGAAAATCTAAGGTAGAAGTTACTAGGCATTACATTTCATGAATTGTAATGTCATACATCACAAATATCATGCTAAATTTCGAAATTTTGCAATATCTGATATTACAAGCCATAAGTTGGTTTTTCGAAGACTGAAAATCTTAAGCTTATTGTTCACCTTGGTCCGGACAAAATGGAAGGCAATACTGAACTGATAGTGATTTCCCTCTGTTGGTTGCCTGTCCCAACCTGAGGTACGTTTGTGAAATTGTAATCCAAGTTAGTTTCAACAGACACCAAACCTTCTAGCGCCTTAACCACCAATGTCATCGAAGGCTTCTTTGTGAAGTCTCCCTGTAGACACCATGCAGCAATGCTCATCATTTCTGTCACTGCTTCTTTGTGGAGCTGCATATCTTCATTGTTTTTGTCAACCATATCCATAAGCTGCTCTTGTTCTGCTTTTCTCCTAAAAACACTAACCAAATGGACATCTTCTTCATCAGCCTGGGACCAATCCAAATTCTTTCTCCCACAGAGCAGTTCTAAGAGCACAATTCCAAAGGCATACACATCAACTTTCTCAGTGATTACTGAGCTCAACCATTCAGGGGCTAAATACCCTCGTGTTCCTCTCATTCTAGTTACCACTTTGCTTTTGTTTTTCTCAATTAGTTTCGACAACCCAAAATCAGATATCTTAGCATTGAAATTTTGATCTAGAAGGATGTTTTGTGGTTTGATGTCCAAATGAATTATCTTCTGGTTGCATTCTTCATGAAGATAAGCTAACCCTTTGGCAATATCTGATATTATCCTTAGCCTTGTATGCCATGTAAGCCCATTAGCTGGATTTTTATGAGAAATAAACCTATCTAATGATCCATTTACCATGTGCTCATAGATCAAAAGCCTGTGGCTCTTTTCGGCACAAAATCCAATGAGTTTTACTAAATTGACGTGGTGAATGCCACCTACTATCTTTACTTCTGTTAAGAATGAATCCTTTCCTTGAGCTACACAATCCAAATGCTTCACAGCTATTTTGGTGCCATTACTGAGTGTTCCTTCATATACAGATCCAAATCCTCCTTCCCCGAGCTTTCTGCTGAAATTTTCTGTAATTACTTTCAAGTCATTGAAAGAGAATCGAGTTAGGATCCCCGGTAAGATTGTTGCTAGATCCAGAAGATCCCTGGCCTTGTCGTGCAGCGTCCTCTTTTTGAAAAGAACGAACCACACAGTGATACTTACAACTATTCCCACAAAAACTGCAAGAGTAGATGCTACTATCACTTTCAGAGGTCTTGATTGCTTTCGTCGAGAAATAATTGGTGACTGATACTGTGCCTTTAAGGAATTCTGCACCTTAAGAAAAACAGTCGTCTTGTCTCTCTCTGCCCAGTTGTCCATAAAAGAAAAGACTTCATTCAGTAATAAGCAGTTTTTTCTTGGTGTTCCAGACCAAACAACAGCTTTGCAAGAACAGTTGCTCAGACAGGCTGTTTTGCAATCTTCCAACTTTGTCCCCTCGAACCATATGCTTGAACTTGGTTTAAAGTTAGTCTCAAATGCAAAATATGTGGTCTCTTTGAGCTCTATTAGACTATGATATTGCAAAGAATTGCAAGAAATGGATGTTAGCTGTGAGCATCCTAGATCTGGGTTCCTATTTATTGGCCTGAAGAAGTTTCCTTCTACCGGACAATTACATTGCTTATCATTTGTACAAATGCTATATCTTCCACACACCATTGGATACCCACAGTTCCCTAAATCTGAAGACAAAACCTCAGATAACTCTTTCCAATCAAAGGCATCCGACTGGTACACCCTTATATGTCCATCAGGTCCAAGCTTTATGAATTGGGTTTCTGATGTATAAGGGTCTTGTAGAGCAGTAAAGGTTCGACCGTCAAAATCGTAATAAGGGCTACCTTGAGCGTCATACTGATTCAAAGCCGTATAATACTGAGGTGGATCAGTATCTATGGAAGTCACCAGACTTCCATTAAGAACAGTAAAAGAAAAAGACTGATTTGTTGAAGAAATGGTTGCTGTAAGCTTCCGCCCAGAAACCAACTTCTGCCCTGGAAGCAAACAGTCCGTTGGATGATCAAAAGATTGCCAAATTGCGCGTTTTCTCTTATCAAAGAGAACGATATTCCCTCTTTCTGTCAAGTTTAAGCCTGAAATAGATTTGCCAGTAGTATTAGTGGACCAAACAAGAGTACCATCAGAGTCTGCCAAGACTAAATTGCCATCTCGGCCTAGTTGCAACGTTGCATTGACTTTCACTGGATGGTTCCGATTAGCAGACCAAACTAAGTGGGGAAAATTTTTGATATCCTTGGGGAACAAGAGGATACCAAGAAAGCATTCTGTGGCATTGTAATTACAGCAGAAGCCACAGAGGAATCGTGGGCCGGCATTTCCACGCAGAAGTATGGGTGTCAAACTATAGAAGTCGTCAGTGGTGGAATTTATGAACAGATGAGACGGCCTGTTGATCCATAAAGAGGAAAGGCCGACAGTAGAATTTAATCGGCTGAAATCTATATTCCATGAAGATTGGGATATAGCAAAATCAGACAAACAGAAGAGGAGATAAATGAAGAGAAGGATAGCAAAATATTGTCTCTGTTTTGCTATCATTGCTACTCCCTCTGTGTTATAGTAATCCTTGTTGTTCCTTTTTGGGGATATGATCTCCTAACTATGTACAGTTCAAGAAAGAAAAAGAAAATCATACAGAATTCCAAAGTGATATCTCTAATTGTAATTTGCTCCATACATTAGTTTCTATTAGCTTGCTCAGTAGAAGAGCATCACATTCAATTTCTTCCATTCTGTTGACTTCCAACACTATTTTCAGCAGCCAACTTTGACTATAACAATGATTTCTCATTATACTTACAAAAATTTGACAGCGAATGAAGAGCGGTGACAAACCATTGAAGTTATAAATCCTCATAATTCCATTAGTTTTGGTTTCTCAATTTGCAGCGACAAGTAAATTGATATCACTTGTTTCATCAATGCCTGCTGTTATGATCAGGAGTGGAGCAGAAGCCGAGCTACGGGTTCGGTCGAACCTAGTAGCTTTTGCTCAAACAGTGTATTTTGTGTTACGAAATTCATTAAATATGTACAAATAGTAAATGTAAAACCAAGTCATTAACATTCGAAGTCATCGTTCTAAAATCCAAAATCCATAAAGTTAAAATCCTAGCTCCGCCTTTGTGATTTTCTTTGATATAGAGCTTCTCATTGTGTACGGTCGAGGAAAGAAAACTCTATAGTAAAATTCCTTCATCTTTGTCTCTTTCTCAGTCTTTGCCCGGTCAATACGAAGAGGGGCCTCACAAAAACTTATTCAGTGTGCTGTTATCTTCATAATTAAACTTTTGTTGACTTGTACACTCTGTCCAGAAGCTCAGTATTGACAAAGTATAATACTATAACAATTGACTTCTCATTTCATTTACTAAACTTTGAAACCCTCATGCTCCAGATTAGTGATGACAAAATGAATAAAAGAAACCAATTATCCTCCCATATTATTCATTAAAATATGGGTTGGATAATGAACTATTTAAAAACGGATCAAATATGGATAAGAACCATTTTATCCATTTAGAAAATGGATAAATAATGTATAACTAATATGTTTAACTTTTACGTTTGTAAAACTTCAAATTGGGGGTTCCTCAAGTTTGGAAAACTCAAAGTGATCATATTCAAAAAGACATACATAATATGGTATTATCCGTCGGTTAACCCATTTTTATCCGTATTAAATGTGGGTCGGGTCGGATAATTTATCCGTTTTTGTATTACCCGTCCCATATCCGACCCACCCGTTTGCCACTCTACTCCAGATGGCTATTACAAGTAAAGCATGATTATGGTTATTAATCAAAATAAACTTTGCACCCATTCAGCCTCTAAATCCTCAAATTACATTTCTACAGCAGATTGTAAACTGCTTAAAATGAACAACTTTGTGCCAATGCAGTTTTGCTTCAAAGCTAGCAAGAGACTTTTTAAACAGTGGAGCTGCATATTTAGCTTGAAAATGGATTTTTTTTCCAACCTATAAAAAATGATCTATAATATCACTTTTGGGATATCATTAGATACATGTAACTAAGTATTTTCTGTACCAACCAGCAGTTTTAACTACTTGAACCGAGTTAGAGCGCTAGTAGCATCAAATCTTCTTGTTTGCTCAGTCATTCCAATTGAGTATTGTACAAACTAATTCTCTGTTTACTTAATTTTCTAGTTATAATTTTTTTTACATCATATAAAAAAGAGAGAAGAGTGGGGAATCTCTCCTACGTTAGGCATGTACTTGACAAAGAAGGATCCAGTGATGAAGCATGCAACTATATGAAGGCAGAAAGAAGGGGTCTGAAACCTATTGCAGAAAAATCAGATGGAGAAAGGGGGAAAGGGAATGAAAATAAAAGGGAAAACACAGACTTACAAACACCTGCATGTACATAAAGGAGGATTAGTAATACCTCCTTGCTATGAGGCCATGTGGATGAACAATAATTCTTTTTCTCATAAAAAAGAGACAACCTTTGCATTAGTTCTTTGATTATGGCACGATCAGTTGTTCCATACAGCAAAATCTAAACTTGCTTTGTGGCTCTTTTCCGATAGCATATCAGAATAAAGCTTACTGGACACTACCAGTTGAAGTCCCTAATGCAAATGTCAGCACTTAGATCACACGTTCAGCCGCTGCAACACCACACTATTATATCTCCTATCGCATACGAATTGAGGAGCCTCTACATGATAGTAACATGAAGTTCAAAAATCTAATGCAGAAGTTACAAAAACAAAATTACATTTTGTAATATGGCAAATATTTTGACTAATGGAGTTCATCATATTTGCAAAGTAGACTTTGTTGGAAATATTCTTTGGGACCCAAAAATATTGAATTGTGTGGTGGATATCATTTGCACAAGTTGTATCTTTTCTTTTAAAACTCAGAGGCCAAGACTTTTTTGCATATAAAAGGAAAGGACATTAGTTCATTTTAAACACACCAACGAGACTTGAGTTTTCATTTATTGTTTCTTCCTTTACTCTTTTATTAAGAGTGTTTTGTATGAGAGTTGAGTATTGGGAAACACTTGTGTGAACCCTTTCTTTCTTTGGAGTAAGGGTGGCAAGTGGGCCGGTCCAGGATCGGGACCATGGACCAAACGGTCTTCTGGGCCTGAACCGGTTAGAACCGGCTAAGTGGGCTTGGTTCGGTCTTCTGGGCCGGTTCTTCACTTTAGGACCGCTAGGCTTGGGATCATTTAGGACCGGGACCGGACCGGTCTTGGCGGGCCCAAACGGTCCCAACGGTCAAAAAGAATTTAAAAAAAAATTATGCCCGTTTGGGCATTTAAAAAATAGTCGTTGGGTCTGACAAAATAGTCATTTACCCCTCCCCCCCACTCAGAGGCCAAGACTTTTTTGCATATAAAAGGAAAGGACATTAGTTCATTTTAAACACACCAACGAGACTTGAGTTTTCATTTATTGTTTCTTCCTTTACTCTTTTATTAAGAGTGTTTTGTATGAGAGTTGAGTATTGGGAAACACTTGTGTGAACCCTTTCTTTCTTTGGAGTAAGGGTGGCAAGTGGGCCGGTCCAGGATCGGGACCACGGACCAAACGGTCTTCTGGGCCTGAACCGGTTAGAACCGGCTAAGTGGGCTTGGTCCGGTCTTCTGGGCCGGTTCTTCACTTTAGGACCGCTAGGCTTGGGATCATTTAGGACCGGGACCGGACCGGTCTTGGCGGGCCCAAACGGTCCCAACGGTCAAAAAGAATTTAAAAAAAAATTATGCCCGTTTGGGCATTTAAAAAATAGTCGTTGGGTCTGACAAAATAGTCATTTACCCCTCCCCCCCACTCAGAGGCCAACTTTGTTTTAACCCCAAATGTTTTATAATTATACTTTTTTCCTATTTTCAACTATAAATATCCCCTCATTCTTTCATTTTTCTCACAAAATCATCTACCTCTCTCTAATTTTCTTCTATAATTGCTACTATTGCTTACTTTATTGTTACAATTTGTAAAAAAAAATGTGAAATTGGTAAATTGAAGTCTTCAACGACAATCAATTTTCAACAAGTTGTTCGTCAATTCGGTAAACTCGTTCCAACTCTCAATTTTTAATATTATAGTTTTGTTTGTTTTATTTATTTTCTATTATTTGATTAATTAATATGGCTTCCTTAAGGGAAAATTCAAGAGTAGCGAATCTAGTGTCCAATATGTTCCTCCTCCACTGCCCCCGGCTCCCCAACCCAAACCCCATATCCGTCCTACACCTGCTATTCTTGATAGTGATAATAGTTTATTACAATTTACTGAGAGTCAATTTTGCTATAATGTTGGAGCTGGTGAACAATTAGACCATGAATTATTGAATGCTCTTTATTCTAATCCAACTATTGATGAAAATGACGAGGAGGGAATAGATTTTGATGAAACTCAACCGGATGACGATACACCCACTAGTCCTGCTCCTGAAGTTAACCTAACTAGTGATAATCCAAATGATGCTCCGTTTAATACTCATGCTACCGGGGAATTAACACTGTTACTGGTGGTATTTTATATCATGATCCAAAAAACGATCGGGAAGAATTGACAAAAATGGTTATTGTTATGTGCTTACCCTATAGTTTTCCTTCTGACCCTAACTTTGTGCATTATATTAGAAAAAGTTTTAATCCTTCTTATAAAGGTTTTCCTCGCACAACTGTAAAGAGCGATATTTATAAATATAAACATGAATATGAACAATAATTGCGCTATTTATTTACACATATAAATTGTCGTGTTGCTATTATCACTGATATTGGTAGAAGTAGTAACGACTGTGATTACCTTACTGTTACTAGTCATTGGATTGATAAGGATTGGATAATGCAAAAGCGCATTATTGCTTATAAAATAATTAATTCACGTCACACATGGCAGTTTATTGCTAGCACAGTTACGTATATTTGTAGATATTTTTGCATTAGTGATAAAATAATGTCAGTTTCAATGGATAATCACTACTAGAAATCCGGTAAAAACCGACCAAAAAAACCGATTAAAGTTGGTCGGTAATGGACAATAACCGACCAAAACGCGACCATTTACGTGTGAACGGTATTTTAGGGGTCGGAAAGGAATACCGACCAAAGTTGGTCGGAAATTACCGACCGACCTTTTGGTCGGTCAATTAAATTCAAAAAACAAATATTGCAAAAAAAAAAACGACCAAAGTTGGTCGGTATTTTAATTATGTAATCAAAAGATTCACCATCTAGGAATCGAACCGGGGTCTGTATTGTGGCAGGATACTATTCTACCACTAGATCATATGTGCATTTTATTTTAAGACTGCCTTTTATTTGATTTATACTCTTTAATTGTATTTTCGCACGAAAATAACCGACCAAAGTTGGTCGGTTTTTTAAATGACCGGCCGAATTAACCGACCAATTTTGGTCGTTTTTTTTTAATATTAATTTTTATTTATTTTAATTAAAAAACCGATCAAAGTTGGTCGGTTTCTTGAAAAATAAATTTTGCGGGACTCAAAAATAGTTTCCCGCATTTTTGCGCAAAAGAAAACCGACCAAAGTTGGTCTTTTTTTGACCGACCAAAGTTGGTCGGTCGACCTTGGTCGGTTTTTGCCGAATTTCTAGTAGTGAATTCTATTAGTAACACAAATGTTGTAGCCTTGCTTACCACTACACTAAGTTCTGCATTTAGTAATATTTTTCATGTTAGAGGTATTTGTCATATTTACCATTTAATTGTGGGTAATGGTATGAGAATTTTAAATATTGAAATTGAAAAGATTAAAATGGCTCTTAACTGGCTTTTTTATTCAAACCGTAGAAGTAGACTTAGAGAATATTTTAAAAGATGGGATGAATTTGGCCTAAGAGAAAGAAAAGTTCCTAAACCTTGTCTAACTAGATGGAATTACATGTATGAAAGTTTAGTTGTTGCATATGAATATAGAAACCCCATAAACTCAACGTTTAATGCTCATGTAAGTGATGATGATGAGCACCTTACAAATGCGGATTGGGATAATGTTAAAATGCTTGTAGATTTTTTAGAAAAATTTTATATTGCTACAAATGAATTTTCTGGGCAATAATATCCTATTATTTCTAACTGTTTAGTTTATATTGCAGAACATGCAAATTTGTTTGCTCATTTTTCAGAGGGTGGGGAAATTTATAAACTTGCTATTAATTTTATGAGAAAAATATTTAAAAAATATTTGTTTCCCTATTCCCCCTATTTATGGTGTTGCTGCTTTGTTAAATCCTTGTATGAAATTAGGAGGTCCTCCATTTTGGTATGAAACTGTTTATAAAGGTTTAGCACTTGAAGATGCGGAGTTGTCTGAACTTTCGGAAGCAATAGCCTCAATTAGAATAAATGCTCAAACTATTTATAATGCTTATCAAGTTGCATTAGATCATGCTAGACCAAATATTCCAACTCCTTCTTCTTCTTATTCTCAATCATCCAAAAGAACTGTGGGAGTAAGAGCACTTAGTGCTTGGACGGGGTTTAGGGGTTCTCAAGGTTCTATTAGTAGTGATTTTTCACAATTAAATGAGTTTGAAGTTTATTTGTCACAGGGAACGATGGAAGGACAAAAAAAAAATACTTTCCGGTTCTTTCAAGGATGGCCTGAGACATTTTAACTATTCAAGCTTCAACAGTGGCATCGGAGAGCGCTTTCAGCCAAGCAAGACTTCAACTCGGTGATTATAGAGCGTCTGTGAGGGAGAGGTTGGAAAAATCAATACTTTTCAGAGATTGGATTCGTTCGGAAAGAAAAAAATTTGGACTTACTGAATCACAACTAGAGATAGACGAAGCTTACGAAGAAATGCTAGCTGAACTTGCGGAGGATTCTGCTTCGCCCGGAAGCGGTGATGACCAAGCTTCTTTTCCGCCACCACCAACGAAAATTCCTCCGGACCTTAATGGATTTATGAAGTTTGTAAGAGATACCATGTAACTTGTATGAACAAAAAATAGTATGTATTATGTAACTTGTATTTTGGCACATCTTGATGAGTTTCTTTTTCTTCTCAATAGTGGTATTAGCACCTTGTTGTGCTCATTCCATAAGGGGGAGGAAGAAGAAGAAAGATATTGGCATATTTTTTAATGATATAATAAAATTATAATGCAATGCTTTGAATATCTCTTTACAATATTTTTGTCTTTAAATTTGAATTAAAAAATTTAGGACACAATTCATAATAAAATTTACAAGGAATTGCCTTAGATATTTTTATTAACATCTTTTTTTCTCTAATTTTTATAAAATTTTAAAAATAAAAAAGTATCTATTGGACCCACTTAGCCCGTGGGTCGAGACCGTTTAGCCCGGGACCATTAGTTCGTGGGCTCCGTCCTAGGCCGGTTCCTACAAAAAGACCACCGGGACCGTTTGGCCCGTTTAAATTGGGACCGGCCCGGGACCATTTGGACCGATCCACTTAGGCTCGGGACCGGCCCACATGCCACCCTTACTTTGGAGTGATCTTGTGAGATTCTTCTCTTAGGGTATTTGGGATTAATTAAAGTATTTACTCTAATTTTATACTCTTGTTGGTATAGTAAAATTGTTGCTCTCCGCTGGTGTGCGTAGGCCACTTTGACCGAACCACGTTAAATTTGTGTCTTATTTATATGCTTTAATTGCCGTTAGTATCAACTTGCATTGTATTTGTTATTGTCATTATAATGTTGTTTGGCTAAATTCCGCACTACTCAGGTTCCCAATCCTAACAAATTGGTATCAGAGCCGGAACTAACCGGGTTTGTTTTAGTAGCCAATATGACTTTAACAAAGATTTATGTTGAGAAATTTGATCAAAGTGCAAATTTCGGAATGTGGCAACTAAAGATGGAAGCTATTCTAATTTATGATGGCTTAGATTTGGCGTTGCAGGGAACAGAGAAGAAGTCGGATAAAATGACGGATGAGAAGTTTGCCGTCATAGATAAAAGGGCAAAACCATATATCATTTTAAATCTCTCAAATGAGGTTTTACGTGAAGTTTCTGAAGAAAGTACAACCAAAGGCATGTGGGAAAATTGAAAACTTTATATATGAAAAGGACGATGGAAAATAGGCTTTACTTTAAGCAAAAGCTTTATACAATTCGTATGGGTAAATGTACCTCTATTCTCTCTCATCTTGACACATTTGATTCCATTCCTATGAATTTGAGTAATATAGATGCTGAAATTAAAGATGAGGATCAAGCCGTGTTACTGCTTTATTATCTATCCCTATCTTTTAAGCATATAAGGCATACTGCAAAGGATAATATCTCTTATAAGGATATTAAATTTATCTTAAAATCAAAAGAACAGATAGATAGTGATATTACTGGGGAAGCTAGTGGAACTCAAACGAAAGTTAGCTTGTTTGTTAGGAGAAAATCCGACTTCATATCCAGATACAATAATTTAGAGTGTCACTATTGTCATAAGAAATGTCACATTATCTCTGAATGCTATAAACTAAAAATAAAGAAAAGCATAAACAAAGAAAAAATGAGCACAAAAATACTGACACCGCCGAAGCTAGTGTAGCAACTGATGAGATTGAGGGAACTATATTTTTAGCAACTGAAACTAGTTTCAGATCAGATAATGAGTGGATTTTAGATTCCGGTTGTTCATATCATATGTGTCCTAGCAGGGACTTGTTTTCTACATATGATTCTGTTGCAGGTGGAGTTGTCCAACTGGGTAACAATGTTACTTGTAACGTTATTGGAAAAGGTACAATTCCGATCAGAATGCACTATGGTGTGGTGAGAACTCTCACCGATGTTAGATATGTTCCTGAGTTTGAAGAAAAATCTCATATCTTTGGGCACTTTAGAATCTCTTGGGTGCAAATTCACTGGTGAAGGTGGAGTTCTGAAAATTTTTCAAGGTGCTCTTATGATCATTAAAGCACACAGATCTGGTTCGTTGTATACTTTATTGGGATCCACTGTTATAGGCCCTACTACAGTTTCGAAATCAGACAACTTGTCTGATTTTGATGGCCTTAAATTTTGACATATGCCCATTCGGGATTTTGCGGAGAGGGTGGAGCAAATTTACTATATCAACCAATATTTTGTAATATGACAAATATTTTGGCAAATATGATAAATATTTTGGCTAATGGAGTCCATCTCACATAAGAATATTTGCAAAGTAGACTTTGTTGGTAATATTCTTTGGAACCCAAAAATATTGCATTGTGTGATGGATATCATTTGCTTTGTGGCTCTTTTCCGATAGCATATCAGAATAAAGCTTACTGGACACTACCAGTTGAAGTCCCTAATGCAAATGTCAGCACTTAGAACACACGTTCAGTAGCTGCAACACCACACTATTTTATCTCCTATCGCATACGAATTGAGGAGCCTCTACATGATAGTAACATGAAGTTCAAAAATCTAATGCAGAAGTTACAAAAACAATATTACATTTTGTAATATGGCCAATATTTTGACTAATGGAGTCCATCTCACGTAAGTATATTTGCAAAATAGACTTTGTTGGAAATATTCTTTGGGACTCAAAAATATTGAATTGTGCGGTGGATATCATTTGCACAAGTTGTATCTTTTCTTTTACAACTAAGAGGCCAAGACTTTTTTGCTTATAAAAGGAAAGGACATTAGTTCATTTTAAATACACCAACAAGGCTTGAGTCTTCATTTCTTGTTTCTTCCTTTACTCCTTTATTAAGAGTGTTTGTATGAGAGTTGAGTGTTGGGAAGCACTTGTGTGAACCCTTTCTTTGGAGTGATCTTGTGAGGTCATTCTCTTAGGGTATTTGGGATTAATTAGAGTATTTACTCTAATTTTGTACTTTCTTTTGTACTCTTGTTGGTATAGTGAAATTGCTCCTCTCCGCTTGTGGACGTAGGTCACTTTGACCGAATACGCACTGCCCAGATTCCCGATCCTAACACATTTCAAGAATTGTAATCTTATACACCATAAAACGTAATGCTTTGAAAATCTTGCAATATTGACATTACACAACCATAAATTGGTTCTTTCAAAGACTAAAAATCTTAAGCATATTGTTTACCTTGGTCCCGATAAAACTGAAGGAAATCTTGAACTGATAGTGGCTTCCCTCTGTTGGTTGCCTTCCCTAACTTCAGGTATGTTAGTGAAATTATAATCTAAGTCGGTTTCAACAGTCACCAAACCTTCCAGTACCTTAACCACCAATGACATGGAAGGCCTCTTGGAGAAATCGCCCTGTAAACACCATGCAGCGATGCTCATCATTTCTGTCACTGCTTCTTTGTGGAGCAGCATATCCTCGTCGTTTTTGTCCACCATATCCGTGAGCTGTTGTTGTTCCACTTTTCTCCTAAAGACACTTAGCAAATGGACATCTTCTTCATCAGCTTGGGACCAATCCAAATTCTTTCGCCCACAGAGAATTTCCAAGAGCACAATTCCAAAGGCATACACATCAACTTTCTCAGTGATTACCGAGCTCAACCATTCAGGGGCTAAATATCCTGGTGTTCCTCTCATTCTAGTCAAAACTTTGCTTTTGTCTTTCTCAATTAGCTTCGACAACCCAAAATCAGATATCTTAGCATTGAAATACTGATCTAGAAGGATGTTTTGTGGTTTAATGTCCAAATGAATTATCTTATGGCTGCAATCCTCATGTAGATAAGCTAATCCTTTGGCAATATCTGATATTATACTTTGCCTTGTCTTCCATGTAAGCCTATTTTCTTTCTTTTCATGAGAAATCCACCTATCCAACGATCCATTTACCATGTACTCATAGATCAGAAGCCTGTCGCTTTTCTCCGCACAAAATCCAATGAGCTTTACCAAATTGACATGGTGAATGCCACCAACTATGTTTACTTCTGTTAGAAATGAATCCTTTACTTGACCTAGATCATCCAGATGTTTCACAGCTATTTTGGTGCCATTACTCAGTGTTCCCTCATATACAGAGCCAAATCCTCCTTCCCCGAGCTTTTTGCTAAAATCTTCTGTAAGTATTTTCAGCTCATTGTAAGAGAATCGAGTTAGAATTCCCGGTAACAGTGGTTCTATATCCAGAAAATCCCCAACCTTGCTGGACTGTGACCTCTTTTTGAAAAGTATAAACCAAGTAGTGATACTTAAGATTATCCCCACGAGAGCTGCAAGAGTAGATCCTAGTATCACTTTGACAGGTCTTGATTGCTTTCCTCCAGAAATGATTGGTGACTGATTCTGCACCTTAAGAAACACTGTGGTCTTGTCTCTTCCCTCCCCGTTATCCATGATTGAGAATACTTCATTCAATAATAAACAGTTTTTCCTTCGAGTCCCATCCCAAACAACAGCTTTGCAAGAACAGTTACTCAGACAAGCCGTTTTGCAATCTTCCAACTTTATCCCCTCGAACCATATGCTTGAATTCAGTTGAAAGTTGACATCAAATGCAAAATATCTGGTGTCGCTGAGCTCTAGAAGACTATGGTACTGCAAAGAGTCGCAAGTTATGGGTGTCAACGCCGTACATCCAAGATCTGTTTTTCTACCGATAGATGGCCTGAAAAAGTTCCCTTCGTACGGACAATTACATTGCCCGTCACTTGTACATATGCTATATCTTCCACACACCATTGGGTACCCACAGTTTCCTACATCAGATTCAGATGTCCAAACATCAGATATCACTTTCCAATCAAGCTCATATATGTCAAATTGGTATAGCCGTAAATGTCCATTATGCTCAAGCTTCATGAACTGAGCAAAAGTAGACGCAAGACTAAGGGTGTGACCGTCAAAACTTAAACCAGTATCGTTCGTATAATCTGAAGCGTAGTAATACTGAGGTGGATTAGTATCTGTGTACGCCACAAGGCTTCCGTTGAGAATAGTAAGCGAAAAGAAACCTTGACTCCTATTGGATGCTGAAATGCTTGCTATAAGCTTCTGACCGGAAACCAAATCCTGACCTGAAAGCAAAGAATCCGTTGGATGATCAAACGACTGCCAAATTGCGCGATTTCTCTTATCAAAGAGCACGAGATTTCCCATCTCTGTCAAGTTTAAGCCTGAAACAGGTTTTCCAGTTGTATTAGTGGACCAAACAAGAGTACCATCAGAGTCTGCCAGGACCAAATTACCATCTCGGCCTAGTTGTAAGGTTGCATTGGCTTTCACTGGATGGTTTCGGTTAGCAGACCAAACTAACTGGGGGTAAAGTATAGTATATTTTTTCTCAATAGCGGTGCTGTTGTAGAGTACTAAGAGGGTACCAAGAAGGCATCCTGTGACTTCGTAATTGCAGACGAAGCCACAGAGGAACTGAGAGCCAGAATCTTTTCCACTCAGAAGGATGGGTGTAATGGCGGAGAAGTCTGTGGTGGAATAATTACGATTAACGTAAGGATTATTGATCCAGAAAGTGGGAACTCTGGCGGTGGAATTCCAAAGACTGACATTGATATTCCACGATTGTTTGGATATAGCGAACTGAGACGAAGAGAAAATGAGATAAACGAAGAGAATGACAGGAATATTCAGTCTCCATTCTGCAATCATTGCTTTCTAAACGAAGCCAAAAGCAAGTCTAGTGCTTGCTGTTGTGCTTTTTTTGGGGATATGACCTTTTTGTTGGGTACAGTTGCAGAAAAAAAAAATATACAGAAGTCCAAAGTGATTTCTGCAATTGTATTTTTGCTCCATAAGTCAGTTTCTATTAGAGTGGGTCTCTTTTTCAATCTTTGCTCAGTAGAAGGCGCATCACATTTAATTTCTTCCATTCTGTTGACCTCCAATCAGCAGCCAACTTTGACTATAACAATGATTTCTCAATTTATTTACTAAAGTTTGAAAGCGAATCATGTTCGTAGATCCGTTCTACGAGTAAAGCATGAATATAATATGGGACACTACGACTTCCAGACACAATATTCTGTGCTTTGAAAAATGAAAATACTTTATTAAGATTTTGCATCTTCCTAGTTGCTGCAGGTTCTGGGCATTTCATTCAATTATTATATCTCAAAGTTTAGCTTCATCTTGTTATACTAAAAAAAAAAGTTCCTTATGACTTAATGCCTTAATATTTGATTCACAAACTGTGTAAAAGTGAATATTGAATCTCAAATTATTATTGACTGAAAATTCTGAACTTCTAGAAAATGTGTAACTCCAGTGAATGCAGTTAGGTCCGAAAGCTAACAGGAGACTGCTTCGTTGCCATGCTGCATTTATTTTCACTTCTAACAAAATCTTTGGATTCCTTTTTGTTTCTATTAGCTGTTGCTTTTCTATGATATGCACCTTCTGGTTTGTGTACAGTTAAGGAAAGAAAACTATTATAAATTCCAACATATGTGTCTCTTTGTCAATCTTTGGCCGGTCAACAAGGAGATGGGCTTCACAAATACTTTTTCAATGTGCTACTATTATCTTTTGCAGCAGCTGACTATTGACTAGAGATGGCAACGGGGTGTGTCACTCTGCTGAGGCTTTACCTCGCAAAAAGTTTAATCCATCCCATTGCCAAATCTACAATTGACTATAAGATTATAACAAAAAATTACTCCTAGATGCTTCAGATGGATTTTGCTAGTAAATTGTGATTATGATTATTAATTCCAAGAAACTTTGCCAACTATTCCACTTCCAGATCCTCAAATTAAAGTCGCTCAGATTTCTCAACTTGCAGTGACAGCTATATTGACATCATTAATTGTGTCTAATTTTCATATATGTGCATATTGGGGGAGAAGAAATGAAGATATCAGTTGATATTCTTACTTTCAGTGGTGAATATGCATTGGCATTGCAGCTTTGCCTTTCTAATTTTTTACCTTTTTGTTTATCCAAAAAACGGATATAGTTGAATTTATACGTAATTCTAAAGGTACGTGGTATAACTTGACACAAATCGGAGAGTAAGTAGAAACATATTGAGTATCGACTGTATAAGAATTAAATACAAACCAAATTGAATAGAAAACTAGTTTATGAACAAGCAAGATGAATCTAAGTATAAAGCTCACAAGAATCAAAATATAAAGCTTACAAGAGGATAATCTCTATATGGATATCAGTATGTTTTTTTCTGTATATTAATATGAGAGTGTATTCAAGTCTTAATCTCCTCCTTTACAAAATAATAGATATCTCTCTTATAGTGGAGGAATCCTACTTTAGATATAATTAAAGATACATAGAGGGGATCCCATGATAAATTAGTTTTTTTCTAATTCCCGCCGAGATTCTCTCTCTTAGTGCGGTTGTAACGGCTCTTGTCTCCTGGCTCGATCTTGGTCGGATTTGGTACTGGCTGATTTTCAGGTTTAGAGCTCGATATTAATTCGATCTCGATATTGACTCGGGGCTCGGTACCCAATCAGGCTAGATATTGGTCGGTCTCTGGCTTTTAAACTCGATAACCCCGCTTCACTTCATAGTTTGATTTGGACTCGGGCTCGGGATCGGTAATGACTTCGAGCTCGGTATTTGATCGGTCCCAGAAATTAGAGCTCGGTAACCTAGCTTCGGGTCTAATACCCGATATTACGAAAATGACCTTCGGTCCATTATGTTCCAATTTAGACTAATCATACGAAGGTTGAAATCGGTTTTATTCGTAAATAGATAATCCCCTTTTTTTGGGAAGAATGTGACGAGAAACGACATGATTTTCAAGCGGTATGACTCGATACAAACTGACATTTGCACCGAGCCCGACCGTGACGTACGTAATAGATGTGCCGTCAGTTCAGTTTACCAAGGCATTAAATGTGTGTCAGACGATGGTCGGCCATTATTGATACTGAACCGTCATTGCCGACCCTATAAATAACCCATCTTTTTACCACTTCTTACTTTTATATCTCCAAATCTTCTAAGTTCTTCATCTGTGAATTTTGTGATTTTCACTACAAAATCCCTCTTTGGAGCGCCAAATCTTACCATATTCCTCTATCTTCAATCTTTAAATCCCAATGGCGAAAATGTCAAAAACCTCTCCACAGAAAGAAAAAGCTTCTTCTTCGCGGCCCGTCGGCGATAAAACATAGGTGGAGCCACGGCCTGAGGAGTGTGTTCCCGGGGTCTGTGTTATTATCTCTGATTTTAAGATCGACAAAGCTTCACCGGTTCCCGGTCGATGCCAGCCAGTATCGAGGTACATATGCTCAATAACCGAGGGCCATCTTGAATAGCTAAGGAAAGATTGCAACTGGGTGGGAAAAGAAGTGATAATCCCGACTCCCGAAGAACATATTACTACTTATGTAAAAGGGTTTCTAAGTGTGTACACTTACCCTTTCACGTTGGGCCCCCTCGATCCTGTTGTCATTGATTTCTGCCACCAATACCAAGTAACTCTAGGCCAAATTCACCCTTCTTTTTGGCGGATCGTTATTCTGATTAGCTTCTTCGTGAACAAAGTCGAGGGGATGCCTTTCACCCTCGACCATCTCATTAGGTTGTACATCCCCCGCCTCTATCGAGGTGGGTTAATAAAACTCCAGCGCCGGGCTACTAAAGTGATGTTCTCGAGCATAGACGAGGACAAGGACCGAGGCTGGATGGGCAGATTCGTTCGAATGAAGACTTCGGACCTAATCCCGGCCGAGAAGATGCCATTTTTCGAGGAATGGAACATGAAGCGTAAGTATAATTCTACCGTTAGTTCCTATTGTCTTGCCCTACAGTTCTTTCTCACCGGCATTCTTTTTGCGATGCAGCAGTTGCTTGGATGCCCGGTGCCATTCCTAACCTTAAGAGCTGGGTTCGGGACCTGGCTTCGACCTCCATATATGTCGAGCGCTTGTGGCACGACTTATCAAAGGGCCGATAGGAGGCTAAAAATCATAGTAAGCCTCTTTTCCATGTCTTCGATGATTTGAACAAAATGACTTCCTATACTTAACCAATTTTCTTGTGTGCATGGCTAGGAAAAGACGCAGTCATGAGGCCCTCGTCTGGTGAGGAAGAGACTTCGGCCCTGGTTCCGAAACCGGCGAAGGATAATAAGAGAAAAAGGGCCTCTACTGCCGAGGATCCAAAGCTTAAGACGAGGATGGCTCGTAAGCCGAGGAAGAACATCATCCTTTTGACCGAAGAATCTGTTCGGCATATAAGGGATGACGATGAAGGAGAAGAAGAAAAAGACGGGTCCATATTGGTGGCCCGAGTGAAAAAAACCATTGATGCCCTAAAGGCAGCTGGGTCGATGGCAGTTGATGAGGCTCCATCTCGAACTGGGCGGATATTGGAGAAGGACTCGGACAAAGTCTCCGAGTCATTGGAGATCGATGATGCCTCCCACCGAAGTCATCAATAGGTGGGTATATCAGAAGGGGCCGACCCTGAATCTCTTCGAACTGAGGAGAATGCCCCAAGCGACTCGCTTGGGGCAATAGTAATCGGAGACTCGCCTACTCTCCCCGCTTTTTCTGAAAGGGTAATTCGGGAAGCCCGAGCTTTAGGGACCCTCGAAGTAGCTGGGGCCCATGAGGGTGAGGACCCCTTTCGTGATTTATTTACCGGCATCGAGGATACTGCCGACCCGAGTGATGCGTCGGGTCTTTTCTTCGAGGTTCAACGAGCCCTGAATCGGGTAAGTCTCGATTCCCTTTGTTGATGTCTTATTTTTCTATTTTGTGTCTAACTTTTTCTCTTTTTCGAATAGGCTTTAGATCTTTATCAAGAGGAGTTTTCCAAATCTCGGGCAGAGCTGAGCCGACGTAAGGCCGACTTCTGAGTGCTTTTGGAGGAGAGAAATGCCCTCAAACTTCTTAATGGGCGAAAGAGGAAGAGATCAAAGATCTTCGAGCCGAGTTGGCCAAGGCATACCAAGATCAGACCGACCTGACCGAGTAAGTAATAATAATCTTAAAAACTCATGGGCTTGATTCGGGAATGGTGGCTAATATTTTGATCTCACAGTTGCAGCAGAAGCTTGAGGTGATCGGGCTGCTTCGTGAGGAGGTTGATACGATAAGGGCGGAGACCTTGGGGTGGAAAGAAGGCATGGATCTCCGAAAGTCAACTCCAAGGCATGAAGGAGAAGAGCTTAGTTCAAGCAAGAAATATAGAGGAGCTCGAGGCTCGGTTGGCTTCCGAACTTGCCAAGGCCAAATCTGAAGTCGAAAAAGATAAGGCCGAGGTGGATGCATTTGTGGCCGTCTATCGGTCCGATGCTGAAGCCGCTCAAGTACAAGTGAAAAAGGCAGCCGAGACCACTCAAACTCGAGCATATTGGGTTGCTGAACTCGCCAAATGCCAATCTCGGAGGGAAACCCTCGAGGAGATCTACGCCCGAGGTTTTGATCTTACCGAAGAGATAAAAAAGGCCAAAGAGCTTGAAGTCGATGCCGGAGCCTTGGCTTCCGATGATGATGACAATGATGATGGGAGCGAGAGTGGGTCTGAGAGCGGGGAGGAGCCCGATGGAGAAGAGACTGCCCCCGGGGATAACCAGGAAACTTAGGGTTTTTTTCATTTTGATTTTTTATGTAGGGTCCTGATCGGACGTTGTAAATACTCTTATATGTACAAAAGAAATCCTTTCCTTTCCCGACCTGTCTCTGTTTTATTCTCTGCCTTGTGAAGATTTTGTTTCATACATGCCTTATGAATGTTTTCATAGGTTCGAGGCCTTTAGGCAATTTGATCGAAGTCGGAACTTGTGACCTTTATAACCGAGCGAGCGTTTGTTTGAACTTGATATAAAAAATAGCCCTTAGGCTGAAAAATCGAGTGAGTGCTTGCTCTAACTCGAAGAAAGAGTATCCCTTAGGCTTTAATAATAGAGTGAGTGAATGCTCGAACTCGAAATAAGATTAGCCCTTAGGCTTAGTAGTCGAGTGAGTGTTTGTTCGAACTCGAAGTGTTGTAGCCCTTAGGCTTAGTGGTCGAGTGAGTGATTGCTCGAACTCTAAATAATGTAGCCCGTAGGCTTAGTGGTCGAGTGAGTGTTTGTTCGAACTCGAAGTGTTGTATCCCTTAGGCTTACTGGTCGAGTGAGTGATTGCTCGAACTCAAAGTAATATAGCCCGTAGGGTTTAAGTTCGAGTGAGTATTTGCTCTAACTCGAAGCAAGAGTAGCCCTTAGGCTTTTAATAATCAAGTGAGTACGTGCTCTAACTCGAAGCAAGAGTAGCCCTTAGGCTTTTAATAATTGAGTGAGTGATTGCTCGAACTCGAAGTAATGTAGCCCGTAAGCTTAGTGGTCGAGTGAGTTCTTGCTTGAACTCGAAGTAATGTTAGCCCTTAGGCTTTAAGTTCGAGTGAGTGCTTGCTCTAACTCGAAGAAAGAGTAGACCTTAGGCTTTTAATAATCGAGTAAGTGATTGCTCGAACTTGCAGTAATGTAGCCCGTAGGGTTAGTGGTCGAGTAAGTTATTACTCGAACTTGAAATAAGATTAGCCCTTAGGCTTAGTAGTCGAGTGATTGTTTGCTCGAACTCGAAGTGTTTTAGCCCGTAGGCTTAGTAGTCGAGTGAGTGTTTGCTCAAACTTGAAGTGTTGTAGCCCGTAGGCTTATGTGGGGCTTGATCTCGTTGACTTTTCGGTTGGCAGTCCCCGATGTATGGGGTAATAGTCGGCCCTTGAACCTGTTTGCATAATAGATCACGAAATAGAGGATGGATTCTGAGATATAAGATATCGGTAAAGGAGTAATTTCTCTTTATGTAATTATACATGTTGTTCATGTTTTGTACCAGGGATCGGGAAAACTACACGAGCATGGTTCGTTTTGACCATTTGGCTCTTACAATTTTTCCTATCAAAACCCTGTTGTCACGAAGTAACTTCCTTGCATTGAACTTGATAATCGAACTTGGTATATTTGAGGGTAATGCCCCCCAGTATTCGAGGTTGATTGTAAAGAGGCCTCGAATACTGTTGAATTGTTCTAAGTTATCACGATCAGTGGTTGCCTCATTAAAAACCTTGCAGAAAAACCCATTTGGGACAAAACCGGTCTATAGGAAAAAGAGTGCAACGCGTGCTTTCAGGCCTAAGGCTTCAAGTTGAATAATCTATCCTTGTTTATGATCGAACACCTACAAGGGTTAATTTTGAAATATAAATGAACATAGGAGGGTCGTACCTTAACAATAGTATCGTTTTAGGTGCAATACGTTCTAATTGCTTGGTAGTTTTTTGCCGTTTATTACACTGAGCTTGTAGGATCCTTTTCCGATGATTTCGAGAACCTGATATGGTCCTTCCCAATTCGGACCTAGTTTTCCTTGATTTGAATTTCGGGTGTTGAGGGTGACTTTCCTTAGCACTAAGTTCCCGATTTTAAAATATCGAAGATTGGTTCTTCGATTATAATACCTTTCGATTAGCTATTTTTGAGCGGCTAATCGGATGAGAGCCGCTTCTCTTTTTTCGTCCAATAATTCTAGGCTCGTGTTCATCGTCTCGTTATTCGACTCATTTGTTGCATATCGAAACCTGATGCTAGGTTCTCCGACCTCAACCGGGATAAGAGCTTCGGCACCATAAACCAACGAGAATGGTGTTACTCCGGTACTCGATTTTGATGTTGTGCGGTATGCCCATAGAATTTCGGGTAGTATTTCTCTCCATTTTCCTTTAGCTTTGGTTAATCTTTTCTTAAGATTTTGGATGATGGTTTTGTTGGTCGATTCAGCCTGTCCGTTCCCGCTGGGATGATAAGGTGTTGATAGGATCCTTTTGATTTTGTGGTCTTCGAGAAATTTAGTTACTTTGCTTCCGATGAATTACTTTCCATTATCACATACAATCTCAGATGCTATCCCGAACCGACGTATGATGTGGTCCCAAATGAAGTCTATCACCTCCTTTTCTCTGACTTTCTCGAAAGCCTATGCTTCAACCCATTTAGAGAAATAATCAGTCATTAACAAAATAAATTGAGCCTTACCTGGGGCCGATGGAAGGGGGCCGACGATGTCCATTCCCCATTTCATGAAAGGCCAAGGATATAGGACCGAGTGGAGAAGCTCCCCGGGTTGATGAATCATGGGCGCATGTCTTTGACATTGAACTCCCTTGCATCTTTGTCCATATCGATCCAATAATATCCTGCTTTGATTATTTTGTGGACCAATGAATCGGCACCGGAATGATTCCCACAAGTGCCCTCTTGAATCTCCCATAGGATGTAGTCAGTATCTCCCAGTCCCAAACATATTGCCAGCGGACCATCAAACATCCTTCTAAATAGCATTCCATCATTGGATAAGGTGAACTGTGCAGCTTTTGTGCGTAGAGCTCTCGACTACTTTGGATCCGGTGGAAGTTTGCCGTTCTTGAAGTACTCTATATATTCATTTCTCCAATACCATGTTAGACTTGTGGAGTTGATCTCAGCATGACCTTCTTCGATTACCGATTTCATGAGTTGCACGACAGTCCCCGAGTTGAGTTCGTCATCCTCGACCGACGAACCTAAGTTCTCAAGAGCGTCGGCCTCACTGTTCTGCTCTCGAAGTATATGTTGCAAAGTCCATTCTTTGAATCGATGTAGAGTCACTTATAATTTATCCAAGAGTCACGGCCTCATACTCGGCCTCATCGTTAGTCAATTTTGTAGTTTTAATAGACTGTCTGACTATATTACCTGTGGGAGATTTTAGTACGATGCCCAGTCCGGACCCTTTTGCGTTCGAGGCACCATCTGTAAAGAGGATCCAAATTCCCGAATAGGTACCCGGTTTTATCAGTAATTCTTTTTCGATCTCGGGTATGAAGGCCGTCGTAAAGTTAGCCACGAAGTATGCTAAGACTTGAGATTTGATAGTAGTTTGAGGTGGATACTTGATGTCGTACCCGCCGATCTCTATGGACCATTTGGCCAATAGACCTAAAAGCTCAAGTTTGTGTAAAATATTTCGTAGAGGACAAGTTGTCACAACATGTATCGGATGGAACTGGAAATATGATTTTAATTTCCTAGAGGCACTTATTAAAGCAAGCGCTAATTTTTCTAAGTGTGGATATCTAGTTTCGGCTTCGCCTAGAGTTTGACTGACATAATAAATAGGGAATTGCGTACCTCACTCTTCTCGAATTAGGACTCCACTTACCGCTATCTCCGAGATAGCTAGATACAGATAAAGTTGTTCGTCTGCCTTCAGGTTATGAAGCAATGGAGGGCTCGATAAATACCATTTTAGCACTTCCAAAGCTTGCTGACATTCCGGAGTCCATGAAAAATTACTTTCTTTTTAAGCAAGGAGAAAAATCGGTGGCTCCTATCTGAGGACCTCGAAATGAATCGACCCACGGCGGCTATCCGTCCCGTTAGCCTTTGCACGGCCTTTACGTTATCTACCACTGTGATGTCCTCGATAGCTTTAATTTTATTGGGGTTGATCTCGATTCCTCGATTGGACACCATGAAACCGAGAAACTTACCCGAGCCAACTCTGAATGCACATTTTTCGGGATTGAGCTTCATATTGTATTCTCTTAGTATGTTGAAAGTTTCCTGCAAATGCTTTAAATGGTCCTCTGCTAGCAGGGATTTAAATAACATGTCATCAATAGAAACCTCCATTGATTTTCCTATTTTCTTTTCGAACATTCGGTTTACTAGGCATTGATAAGTCGTGCCAGCATTTTTTAGATGAGAAGTCGCGCCAGCATTCGACTTATCAATGCCTAGTAAACCGAATGTTCGAAAAGCAAATAGGAAAATTAATGGAGGTTTATATTGATGACATGTTAGTTAAATCCCTGCAAGCAGAGGACTATTTAAAGCATTTGCAGGAAACTTTCGACATACTAAGGGAATACAATATGAAGCTCAATCCCGAAAAATGTGCATTCGGAGTTGGCTCGGGTAAGTTTCTTGGTTTCATGGTGTCCAATCGAGGAATCGAGATTAACCCCGATAAAATCAAAGCTATAGAGTATATCACAATGGTAGATAACGTAAAAGTCGTGCAAAGGCTAACGGGACAGATAGCCGCCCTGGGTCAATTCATTTCGAGGTCCTCAGATAGGAGCCACCGATTTTTCTCCCTGCTTAAAAAGAAAGCAATTTTTCATGGACTCTGAATGTCATCAGGCTTTGGAAGAGCTAAAACGGTATTTATCAAGCCCTCCATTACTTCATACCCTGAAGGCAGATGAACAGCTTTATCTGTATCTAGCTGTCTCGGAGATAGCGGTAAGTGGAGTCCTAATTCGAGAAGAGCGAGGTACGCAATTCCCTATTTATTATGTCAGTCGAACTCTAGGGGAAGCCGAAACTAGATATCCACACTTAGAAAAATTAGCTCTTGCTTTAATAATTGCCTCTAGGAAATTAAAACCATATTTCTAGTGCCATCCGATACATGTTGTGTGTTTTGAGGATATTAGCCCCGATCCCCTATTTACTATTTCCTCCGTACCTTTTTCTACTTATGTGACTTGACGGGAGGTTTTGTTTTTGGTTTTAGAGTGTTTTGGGACACTTAATCCCTAAAATGGGAGCTTAAGTCTTAGAATTTTAACCATTGTCAGAACTGTACGAAGACGACTCTGGAATGGAGTTTTGTCAGTTTCGTTAGCTCTATTGGGTGATTTTGGACTTAGGGGCGTGTCCGGATTGTGTTTTGGAGGTCTGTAGCTCATTTAGGCTTGAAATGGCGAAAGTCGAATTTTTGGAGATTTTGACCGGTAGTGGACCTTTTGATATCGGGGTCGGATTCCAATTTCGAAAGTTGGAGTAGGTCCGTAATGTCGAATATGGCTTGTGTGCAAAATTTGAGGTCAATCGGACGTGATTTGATAGGTTTCGACATCGGTTGTAGAAGTTTCAAGTTTCAAGTTCATTTGAATCGGAGGGTGATTCGTGTTTTTAGCGTTGTTTGATGTGATTTGAGGGCTTGACTAAGTTTGTATGGTGTTTTAGGACTTGTTGGTATGTTTGGTTGAGGTCCTGGGGGGCTCGGGTGTATTTCGAATGCTTAACGGATTGAATTTGGACTTAGGCTAGTTGCTGAAGATTTTCTAGTTTCTGGTGTTTTCGCACCTAGGAGGGGAGACCGCAGGTGCGGGATCGCATGTGCGAAGGAGGAACCGCAGGTGCGGCCAAGAAGGAGCTAGGCAGGAACCACATGTGCGATGTATTTCCGCACCTGCGATAGTCGCAGGTGCGGTCGCATAGCCGCAGGAGCGGAACCTGGGATTCTAAGTGGAATCCGCACCTGCGATGGCATTTCCGCAGGTGCGGCATCGCAGATGCGACAAAAAGCATGTAGGTGCGAGATTTCTGGACAGAACACTTAAGTACAAAGGTTCGCGATTTTTGCTAATTTTCTACATTTTGAACTCGGGTTTGGCGATGTCTTGGGAGCATTTTGAGGGGTTTCTTTAAGTAAGACCTTTGTGCTTATTTTTTATCAATAATCTTGCTTCCCCATTTATTTTTTCGCCTAGTTAGTGTGTATTTAAGGTGAAAATTAGGAGTTGGAGGCTAGGGATTTGAAGAGTTTAATTTGGGGTTTTGGGTGGTCATTTGAGATCCGAGTTTGATAAATTTGGTATGGTTGGACTCGTGAGTGAATGAGCTTTCGAATTTTGTGATTTTTGCCCGATTCCGAGACGTGGGCCTGGGTCAACCTTTTAGGGCCAATTTCGGAAGTTTTGTTAAAGTATTGATTTCATTAATTAGATGAGGCTATTATAGTTGTATTTATAATATGTAATTATTTTTGGCTAGATTTGGGCCATTTGGAGTTGGATATTTGTGGAAAAGGCATTGATACCGATTGATTGAGCTTGGTTCGAGGTAAGTGGCTTGCCTAACCTTGTGTGGGGGGAAATTACCTTAGGATTTGTACTATTTTTGATATATGAGCGCCGTGTACATGAGGTGACGAGTACGTACACAGGCTAATTGTGTAAAAACACGATTTTTCTACTAAGTAATAACCTGATTTCTTTCTTATTTGAGTTTCATCAACATGTGTAGTATCCTACTAGAATAGAATAGCATGCCTACTTTTCCTAACTGTTCACTTGAACTACGTGCAGCATGTCTAGTGATTTTACTTGTCTTTACTTAACTGGTACTTTGGTTGAACTGTAGAATTTCATGCCGTAACTATTGAATTCTATTGTTTAGCTGCATATTTACTTTGGGACTACGGAACGGTATTCCGGGAGATCCCCCTGTACTGCATATTTACTTTAGGACTAAGGAACGGTATTCCGGGATCCCCCTGTACTGCATATTTACTTTGGGACTACGGAACGGTATTCCGGGAGATCCCCCTGTCTTGCATATTTACTTTGGGACTACGGAACGGTATTCCGGGAGATCTCCCTGCATATTTACGTTTGGGACTACGAGACGGTATCTCGGGAGATCCCCTGTTGTTATCTCTGTGTACTCATGCTACTCTCTGCACATGTTTTTCGTGTGCAGATCCCGGTGCTCCTTATCAGCCGCACTATCAGTGAGCCGGGACAGCTTTGGAAACTTCAAGGTATATCTGCCGTGTCCGCAGACCTCAGAGTCCCCTTCTACTCTTTCCCATGTCCATTATCTTTTGTATTTTTATTTTGTTAGACTCTGATGTATAGAGACACTAGACTTTTCTTCTGTAGTTTGTGATTCACAATGATCCGGGTTTTGGGATTACTGTGTATTTTTGAACAACTAGTTGTTAAATTTATGTTTTCATTTCATTATTCTGCAATGTTAGGCTTACCTAGTCGTAGAGACTAAGTGCCGTCACGACGTCATACGGAGGGGAAATTTGGGTCGTGATAAGTTGGTATCAGAGCTCTAGGTTCATAGGTGTCGTGAGTCACAAGCTGGCTTATTAGAGTCTCACAGATTGGTACGGAGACATATGTACTTATCTTTGGGAAGCTATGGAACTGTTAGGAAACTTTCACTAGTTTGATTCCTTATCGTGCAAAAATTGTTGACTTCAAAAAATTCTAAACTTCTGTATTCTATTCTCTCACAGATGGTGAGGACACGTACAAGTGGATCTGATGACCAGGCACCCGCGCCCCCTGCTAGAGCCGCGAGAGGCTGGGTCCGGGGTAGAGGCTGAGGATGTCCACGTGGTACAGCCAGGGCACCCTCACGAGCTTCTACAAATGAGCCCCCAGTAGCTCCAGCTAGAGGGCAGACACCTGAGGTACCTGTTTCTGCACCAGCCTTCCAGGAGACTCTTGACCTGTTTCTGAGCATGTTCAGCACCTTAGCTCAGACTGGATTAATCCCACTTGCTCCTGCCACATGTCAGGCCGGGGAGGAGCACATACTCCCGTCGCTGGTACTCTAGAGCAGCGGGTTCAGGTCGACCAGGTTCCAGAGATTGTACCAATGCAACCGGTAACTCCAGCTCAGCCCGAGGTTAGGGCAACAACTTCTGAGGTGGAGCAGCATAGACTTGAGAGGTACAAGAAGTACCACTCACCTACCTTCAGCGGATTGGCTATAGATGATGCTCAGGGTTTTTTGGAGGAATGTCATTGTATTCTCCGTACTATGGGCATAACGGAGACGAGCGAGGTTTCTTTTACTACATTTCAGCTTAGAGGAGCATCCTATCAGTGGTGGCGTGCTTATGAGTTGAGTAGTCCGGATGAGGCAGTTTCACTTACATTGACTCAGTTCTCGGACATGTTTTTGAGAGAGTATGTCCCTCAGAGCCTCAGGGACTCATGGCGTGCAGAGTTTGAGCAGCTGCGCCAGGGTGCTATCACTGTGTCAGAGTATGCAGTTCGCTTCAGTGATTTGGCCCGACATGCACCTGCCTTGGTTGCCAAAGTTCGAGAGAGGGTTCGACGATTTATTGAGGAACTCCACCCCAACATATGAATTAGTATGGCCAGGGAGTTGGAAATGGATATTTCTTATCAGCAGGTTGTGAGTATTGGCAGGAGATTGGAGGGCATGCTTTCCCGAGATAGAGAGGATAGGGAGGCCAAGAGGTCTCGAGAGACTGGTTCTTATTCTGGTGCTCGTGCCCCAACAGCTCGCCATGGTAGGGGTTATGTGAGCCGCCTTATTCATTCAGTTCTTCCAGCCGCCATCGGTGTTCCTGCTCCTTCTAGGTCCCAGGAGCCTTATTATGTACCGCCAGTATCTAGTGTGCCTTCTGCACAGGGTGTTCCTAGAGGCCAGTACAACAGACCTGGCCCGAGCTAGTCACAGTAGCCACGCCCTCCCAGAGCTTGTTTTGAGTGTGGCGACACTCGCCATATGGTGAGGGATTGCCTCAGATTTAGGAGGGGTGCACCTCCATAGACTTCTCAGCGACAACGTGATCCACCGGTTCCTCAGGCTATGATTACAGCACCAACTGCCACCCCACCTGCTCAGCCAGCTAGAGGTGGAGGTCGGGGAGGTAGAGGTCACCCTAGAGGGGGAGGCCAGGCCAGATATTATACCCTCCCTTCTCGTATAGAGGCAGTCGCTTCTGATTCTGTCATTACCGGTATTGTTCCAGTCTGTCATAGAGATGCGTCGGTATTATTTGACCCAGGCTCTACATATTCTTATGTGTCCTCTTATTTTGCTCCGTATTTGGGCATATCTCGGGATTCTTTGAGTTTCCCTGTTTATGTGTCTACTCCTGTGGGAGATTCTCTTGTTGTGGACCGCATGTATCGGCCATGTTTGATTGCTCTTAGTGGTTTTGAGACCAGAGCTGATTTATTATTGCTCAGCATGGTGGACTTTAATATTATTTTGGGCATGGACTGGTTGTTGTCCCATTATGCTATTCTTGATTGTCACGCCAAAACTGTGATGCTGGCTATGCCAGGATTACCGTGATTAGAGTGGAGAGATACCTTAGAGTATACTCCCAGCAGAGTTATTTCATTTCTTAAAGTTCAACAAATGGTTAAGAAGGGGTGTGACGCGTATCTAGCTTATGTGAGAGATGTCAGTATTGATACCCCTACAGTTGAGTCAGTCCCAGTAGTGAGGGATCTTCTAGATGTATTTCCAGCTGATCTTCCAGACATGCTGCCCGACAGAGGTATTGATTTTGGCATTGATTTGTTATCGGGCACTCAGTCCATCTTTATTCCTCCATATCATATGGCTCCTCTTAGTTGAAGGAGTTGAAAGAGCGATTACAGGAGTTGCTTGATAATGGCTTCATTCGGCCTAGTGTGTCACATTGGGGTGCTCCTGTCTTATTTATGAAAAAGAAATATCGTTCTATGAGGATGTGTACTGATTACCGTCAGTTGAACAAAGTTACAATGAAAAACAGGTATCCATTACCTCGTATTGATGACTTATTTGATCAGTTACAGGGTGCCATGGTATTTTCCAAGAATGAATTACGTTCCGGCTGTTACACCCCATATTTTCGTACATGAAAGTGCGCCATAACTAAATTGATGAAAGTTCAGAAATAAGATATTGCATCCCGCATTTTCGTACGTTGAAGTTTCGTCTTAAGTTAATCGATGTAAGTCCGGAATGAGATTATTTTGAGATTATAAGCATTATGCTACTTCGAACAAGTAATGAGTAAATTAGTGAAGGTGAGAGGGTAAGCAAATCAAAGAAAATAAATTTCGTCGAAATTTGACATTTGGAGATAAAATATGGTCCAAGCTACAATACCCCGTATTTATGGGCTAGTACCATACAAGGTACCACATGGCCATGATAGTAAGGTATATAAAGTGTGTTAAAGTGAGTATTATTTTAAGTAATTTGAGATAATTCCTAATTATGTGGATAATTGGTTAATTATGGAATAGTGGGAGATTAATTAAGATCTTTGGAAAAGTTTATTCCCCCAACGTGGCAGCAAATTAGGTGTGGATTAAAGTCCAAATGAGTGACTCCTACACTATGTAGCAAGGTGGCACAATTAAGGAGAATTGTGGCCAAGTCATCACCCACTTTGATAAAGACAATTAAAGAAGATGTATAAGCTTGCTATGGCTATCATTTCAATAGCATACGGATTGTACCCATTTTCATTCATCACATACTTATCCAACCCCTATAATAAGACTTCTCAAAATCAAAGAATGATACTTGTATCTAGATACCACTTACGGATGGAGATCAAGATTCCTAATAAATCCTTTACAATGCTTAGGCAACGTTATTAGCTTCAAAGACATATCAATTCTTCATAGCAAGATATAGTGCTTCAGCAAATTCACACAAGTGATGGAACGTAAGTTTTGCTTCAACAAGAATTTATCCGAAGTTATACTACGAGGCTTTCTTAGAAAAAAAATAATGGGATTTTGCGTTTCTAAGAGAGCACGGTACAATCTTTCTCAAGAATATCATACGAATTTTTTCCTACTTTGATCCGCCGTTACATGTTGTCGCAATTGACGTGTGTTGGAAGGATTGTCAAGAGAATCGGTTTAGGTATGTTAAGGCTATCCCTTCTTTCTTTTTGGCATGATCCAAATGATACAAATGAAACAAGCAAAATACGCAACTTTCATAAATGACTCTATTCATAGAAATACTAGGGGTGTCTATATTTTTTATTCCCCATGTGTCTTATTATTCCATCATCTGTTCATGGGTCTCAGAAAATACGTAAATTGATAAAGTTTATTTCATGACTTTAATCAAAGGCATAATGGTCATATTACATTCCGAGAGATTTTATTAACGTATTTCATATGCATTTCATTTATTTATACATGTACATTGACCCATGACCAGATGACGTTATATACGTATATATATGTATATTATATGTATATGAGATATGGAAAAAGGTTACGGCGTTATATATACACCATCACCTGATCAGCTGGTATACGTTGATGATGTTGCTCACAGTGGCCGAAATGATATGATGGGATGCCCTAAGAGGCTTGATGATGTTATGAATGCATATACCCATGCATGGTATGACATTTATACGCGTATGTATGGCATTATAAAAATGAATTGATTCACAGAGCTATGCAGACGTATATGTCGAGTCTTTTACTCCATGTTTCTCTCATGTCTATTATTTACTGATTTTTATTCCTAACATACTCGGTATATTATTTGTATTGACGTCCCTTTTGCCTGGAGATGCTGCATTTCATGCCCGCAGGTCCCGATAGACAGGTCGAGAGTCCTCCAATTAGGCTATCACCTCAGCGAAAGATGTTGGTGCGCTCCATTTGCTCCGGAGTTGCTATTGGTCAGTATGATTAGGACATGTGTTGATTGGTATGGCGAGGCTCTGTTCTGACCTTTATGACATTTATGTATACTTAGAGGCTTGTAGACATATGTCGAATACGTGAAAGATTATACGGCCTTATCGGCCTACGTTCAGTGTAATTTTGGTCTTATAGGCCAGTATATCATATATATAAGTTTGCATTCCCTCATGCTTTACTCCGGTTCATTTACCTATGATAGAATGATACGAAAGATGCATTACATTGGTACTCAGTTGAGTAAGGTACCGGGTGCCCGTTGCGGCCCATCAGTTTGGGTCGTGACACTGGCTATCATCAGTTGAAGATTCGGGATCCAGACATCCCGGAGACTGATTTTAGGACTCGATATGGTCAATACGAGTTCCTTGTGATATTTTTTGGGCTGACCAATGTCCCAACAGCTTTTATGCACTTGATGCACAGTGTGTTCCGGCCTTATCTTGACTCATTCATCATTGTGTTTATTGACGACATTCTGGTATACTCCCAGAGTCGGGAGGATCATGAGCAGCACCTGAGGACTGCGCTTCAAACTTTGAGAGAAAAGAAGTTATATGAAAAATTTTCAAAGTATGAGTTTTGCCTAGACTCAGTGGCATTCTTGGGTCATATAGTATCGAGTGAGGGGATCCAGGTGGATCCAAAGAAGATTGAAGTAGTGCAGAGTTGGCCTAGACCATCCTCAGCTACAGAGATCCAGAGTTTTCTTGGTTTGGCGGGGTATTACCGTCGGTTTGTTGAGGGATTTTAATCTATTGTAGCGCCTATGACCAGGCTGACCCGGAAGGGTGATCCGTTCAGGTGGACAGAGGAGTGTGAGGATAGCTTTCAGAAACTCAAGATAGCTTTGACTACAGCCCCAGTATTGGTATTGTCTTCAGGTTCGGGGCCTTATACAGTTTATTATGATGCGTCGTGAGTTGGCCTCAGCGCGGTGTTGATGCAGGATCGTAGGATGATTGCCTATGCGTCCAGACAGCTGAAGGTGCATGAAAAAGAACTATCTTATCCACGACCTTGAGCTAGCAGCTATTGTTCATGCCTTGAACATTTGGAGGAACTATTTGTACGGTGTCCCTTGTGAGATCTATATAGATCACCGGAGTTTGCAGCATCTGTTCAAGCAGAAGGATCTTAATTTGTGTCAGATAATGGTTTGAGCCAGGCGAGGCTAGATTTTTGGGTACAGACTTGGTTCAGGATGCCTTGGAGAAGGCTAAGGTGATTCAGGATAGACTTCGCACAACCCAGTCCAGACAGAAGAGTTATGCTGATCGAAAGGTTTGCGATATTGCATTCATGATTTGAGAGCAGGTATTGCTCTGGGTTTCGCCTATGAAAGGCGTTATGAGATTCGGAAAGATGGGCAAGCTGAGCCCAAGGTTTATTGGTCCCTTGGAATTGTTGCGGCGAGTTGGGAAAGTTACTTACGAGCTTTCCTTACCTCCCAGCCTAGCAGGAGTTCATCCGGTATTCCATGTTTCTGTTCTTCGGAAGTATCACGGTGATCTGGCTTATGTATTGGATTTCAGTTCAGTCCAATTGGACAAGAATCTATCTTATGTTGAGGAGACAGTGGCTATTTTAGATAGGCAGGCCAGAAAGCTAAGCTCAAAGAACATTGCTTCTGTGAAGGTTCAATAGAGGGGAAAGCCGGTCGAGGAGGCGACTTGAGAGACCGATCAGGATATGCGCAGCCATTATCCTCATCTTTTCACCACTTCAGGTCTGTCTCTATGCTCATTCGAGGACGAACGATTATTTTAAGAGGGAGGGATTTAACGACCCAGCAGGTTATTTTGAGGGTATTAGCCCCGATCCCCTATTTATTGTTTCCCCTGTACCTTTTTCTGCTTATGTAACTTGCCGGGAGGTTTTGTTTTTGGGTTTCAGAGCATTTTGGGATACTTAGTCTCTAAAACGGGAGCTTAAGTCTTAGGATTTTGATCGTAGTCGGAACTGTGTGAAGACGACTCCAAAATGGAGTCTCGTCAGTTCCGTTAGCTCCGTTGGGTGATTTTGGACTTAGGGGCATGTCCGGATTGTGTTTTAGATGTTTGTAGCTCATTTAGGCTTGAAATGACGAAAGTCAAATTTTTGGAGATTTTGACCGGTAGTGGACTTTTTGATATCGGGATCGGATTTCAATTTCAAAAGTTGGAGTAGGTCCGTAATGTCGAATATGATGTGTGTGCAAAATTTGAGGTCAATCGGACGTGATTTGGTAGGTTTCGACATCGGTTGTAGAAGTTTAAAGTTTCAAATTCATTAAGTTTGAATCGGAGGGTGATTCGTGTTTTTAGCGTTGTTTGATGTGATTTGAGGATTCGACTAAGTTTCTATGGTGCTTTAGGATATGTTGGTATGTTTGGTTGAGGTCCTGGAGGGCCTTAGGTGTGTTTCGGATGCTTAACGGATTGAATTTGGACTTAGGCTAGTTGCTGAAAATTTTCTGGTTTCTGGTGTTTTCGCACCTGCGGAGGGGAGACCGCAGGTGCGGGATCGCATGTGCGAAGGAGGAACCACAAATGCGGTCAAGAAGGAGCTGGGCAAGAACCGCAGGTACAATGCATTTCCGCACCTGCGATAGTCGCAGATGCGGTCGCATAGCCGTAGGAGCGGAACCTGGGATTCTAAGTGGAATCCGTACCTGCGATGGCATTTTCGCAGATGCAGCATCGCATATGCGACAGAGAGTCCGCATGTGCGATATTTCTGGACAGAACACTTAAATGCAAATATTCGCGATTTTTGCTCATTTTCAACATTTTGAACTCGGGGTTGGCGATGTCTTGGGAGCATTTTGAGGGGTTTCTTAAGGTAAGTCCGTTGTGCTTATTTTTGATCAATAATCTTTCTTCCCCATTTAGTTTCCCACCTAGTTAGTATGTATTTCAGGTGAAAATTGGGAGTTGGAGGCTAAGGATTTGAAGAGTTTGATTTGGGGTTATGAGTGGTCATTTGAGGTCAGATTTTTATAAATTTGGTATTGTTGGACTCGTGAGTGAATGGGCTTTCGGATTTTGTGATTTTTGCCCGATTCTGAGACGTGGGCCCGGGTCAACCTTTTAGGGCAAATTTCAGAATTTTTGTTAGAGTATTGATTTCATTAATTAGATGAGGCTATTATAGTTGTATTTATGATATGTAATTATTTTTTGCTAGATTTGGGCCATTCGGAGTCAGATATTCGTGGAAAAGGCATTATTACTGATTGATTGAGCTTGGTTCGAGGTAAGTGGCTTGCCTAACCTTGTGTGGGGGGAAATCCACTTAGGATTTGTACTATTTTTGATATATGAGCGCCGTATACGTAAGGTGATGAGTACGTGCACGAGCTAATTGTGTAAAAACCCGATTTTTCTACTAAGTAATAACCTGATTTCTTTCTTATTTGAGTTTCATCGGCATGTGTAGTATCCTGCTAGATTAGAATAGCATGCCTACTTTCCCTAACTGTTCACTTGAACTACGTGCAGCATGTCTAGTGAATTTACTTGTCTTTCCTTAACTAGTACTTAGGTTGAACTGTAGAATTTTGTGCCGTAACTATTAAATTCTATTGTTTAGCTGCATATTTACTTTGGGACTACGGAACGGTATTTCAAGAGATCCTCCTGTGCTGCATATTAACTTTGGGACTACGGAACGGTATTCCGAGAGATCCCCCTGTACTGCATATTTACTTTGGGACTACGGAACGGTATTCCGGGAGATCTCCCTGTCTTGTATATTTACTTTGGAACTACGGAACGGTATTCCGGAAGATCCCCCTACATATTACATTAGGGACTATGAGACGGTATCTCGGGAGATCCCTTGTTGTTATATATGTGTACTCATGCTACTCTTTGCACATGTTTTTCGTGTGTAGATCCAGGTGCTCCTTATCAGCCGCACTATCAGTGAGCCGGGACAGATTTGGAGACTTCAAGGTATATCTGTCGGGTCCGCAGACCTCAGAGTCCCCTTCTACTCTTTTCCATGTCCATTATCTTCTGTATTTTTATTTTATTAGACTCTGATGTATAGAGACACTAGACTTTCCTTCTGTAGTTTATGATTCACGATGTTCCGGATTTTGGTATTACTGTGTATTTTTGAACAACTAGTTGTTAAATTTATGTTTTCATATCATTATTCTGCAATGTTAGGCTTACCTAGTCGTAGAGACTAGGTGCCGTCACGACGTCATACGAAGGAGAAATTTGGGTCGTGACAACTTATCCTCTACGAAATATTTTACACAAACCTGAGATTTCAGGTCGATTGGCCAAATGGGCCATAGAGATCGGCGGGTACGACATCGAGTATCGACCTCGAACCGCTATCAAATCTCAAATCTTAGCGGACTTCGTGGCTGACTTTACGCCAGCCTTCGTACCCGTGATCGAAAAAGAATTACTGATAAAACCGGGTACCTCTACGGGAATCTGGACCCTCTTTACGGATGGTGCCTCGAACGCAAAAAGGTCCAGACTGGGCATCATACTAAAATTGCCCACAGGTAATATAGTCAGACAATCTATTAAAAATACAAAATTGACTAACAATGAGGTTGAGTATGAGGCCTTGATTGCAAGTCTCGAACTAGCCAGAAGTTTGGGGCTGAGGTCGTGGAACTAAGTGTGATTCCCTTCTCGTGGTAAATCAAGTCAATGGGACTTTTGAAGTTCGAGAAGATCGAATGCAGAGGTACTTGGATAAATTACAAGTGACTCTACATAGATTCAAAGAATAGACTTTGCAACATATACTTCGAGAGTAGAACAGTGAGGCCGGCGCTCTTGTGAACTTAGGTTCATCGGTCGAGGATGACGAACTCAACTCGGGGACTATCGTGCAACTCATGAAATCGGTAATCGAAGAAGGTCATGCCGAGATCAACTCTACAAGTCAAACCTAGGATTGGAGAAACAAATATATAGAGTAATTTAAGAACGACAAACTTCCACCGGATCCAAAGGAGTCGAGAACTCTACGCACAAAAGTTGCACGGTTCACCTTATCCAATGATGGAACGTTGTTTAGAAGGACGTTCCATGGTCCGCTGGCAATATGTTTGGGACCGGGAGATACCGACTACATCCTATGGGAGATTCACGAAGGCACTTGTGGGAATCATTCTGGTGCCGATTCATTGGTCCAATAAACAATCGGAGCAGGATATTATTGGATCAATATGGACGAAGATGCAAGGGAGTTCGTTCGAAAATGCGACAAATGTCAAAGACATGCGCCCATGATTCATCAACCCGGGGAGCTTCTACACTCGGTCCTATCTCCTTGGCCTTTCAAGAAATGGGGAAAGGACATCGTCGCCCCCCTCCCATCGGCCCCAGGTAAGGCTTAGTTTATTTTGTTTATGACTGATTATTTCTCTAAATGGGTTGCATCACAGGCTTTCGAGAAAGTCAGAGAAAAGGAGGTGATAGACTTCATTTGGGACCACATCATATGTCAGCTTGGGATGCCATCCGAGATTGTATGTGATAATGGAAAGCAATTCATCGGAAGCAAAGTAACTAAATTTCTCAAAGACCACAAAATCAAATGGATCCTATCAACACCTTATCAACCCAGCGGGAACGGACAGGCTGAAACAACCAACAAAACTATCATCCAAAATCTTAAGAAAATATTGACCAACACTAAAGGAAAATGGAGAGAAATACTACCCGAAGTTCTATGGGCATACCGCACAACATCGAAATCAAGTACCGGAGAAATACCATTCTCGTTGGTTTATGGCGCCGAAGCTCTTATCCCGATTGAGGTCGGAGAACCTAGCATCAGGTTTCGATATGCAATAGATGAGTCGAATAACAAGACGATGAACACGAGCCAAGAATTATTGGACGAAAAAAGGAGAAGCGGCTCTCGTCCGATTAGCCGCCCAAAAATAGCGGATCAAAAGGTATTATAATCAAAGAACCAATCTTCGATATTTTAAAATCGGGGACTTAGTGCTAAAGAAAGTCACCCTCAACACCCGAAATTCAAATGAAGGAAAACTGGGTCCGAATTGGGAAGGACCATATCAGGTTCTCGAAATCGTCGGAAAAGGATCCTACAAGCTTGGTGTAATAAACGGCAAATAACTACCAAGCAATTGGAACGTATCGCACCTAAAATGATACTACTGTTAAGGTACGACCCTCCTATGTTCATTTATATTTCAAAATTAACCCTTGCAGGTGTTTGATCATAAACAAGGATAGATTATTCAACTCGAAGCCTTAGGCTTGAAAGCACGTGTTGCACTCTTTTTCCCTTAGACCGGTTTTATCCCAAATTGGTTTTTCGGCAAGGTGTTTAATGAGGCAACCACTGATCGTGCTAACTTAGAATAATTCAAAAGTATTCGAGGCCTCTTTACAATCAACCTCTAATACTGGGGGGCATTACCCTCAAATATACCAAGTTCGATTATCAAGTTCAATGCAAGGAAGTTACTTCGTGACAACAGGGTTTCAATAGGAAAAATTATAAGAGCCAAATGGTCAAAACGAACCATGCTCGTGTAGTTTGCTCGATCCCTGGTACAAAACATGAACAACATGTATAATGACATAAAGAGAAATTTCTCCTTTAACGATATCTCATATCTCAAAATCCATCCTCTATTTCGTGATCTATTATGCAAACAGGCTCAAGGGCCGACCATTACCCCATAAATCGGGGACTGCCAACCAAAAAGTCAACGAGATCAAGCCCCACATAAGCCTATGGGCTACAGCACTTCGAGTTCGAGTAAACACTTACTCGACTACTAAGCCTACGGGCTACAACACTTCGAGTTCGAGCAAACACTCACTCGACTACTAAGCCTAAGGGCTAATCTTATTTCGAGTTCGAGCAATCACTCACTCGACCACTAAGCCTACGGGATACATTACTTCGAGTTTGAGCAATCACTCACTAGATTATTAAAAGCCTAAGGGATACTCTTGCTTCGAGTTAGAGCAACCACTCACTCGAACTTAAAGCCTAAGGGCTAACATTACTTCGAGTTCGAGCAAGCACTCACTCGACCACTAAGCCTACGGGCTACATTACTTAGAGTTCGAGCAATCACTCACTCGATTATTAAAAGCCTAAGGGCTACTTTTGGTTCGAGTTAGAGCAAGTACTTACTCGATTATTAAAAGCCTAAGGGATACTCTTGCTTCGAGTTAGAGCAAGCACTCACTCGAACTTAAACCCTACGGGCTACATTATTTCGAATTCGAGCAATCACTCACTTGACCACTACGCCTAAGGGCTACAGCACTTCGCATTCTAACAAACACTCACTCGACCACTAAGCCTACGGGCTACATTATTTCGAGTTCGAGCAATCACTCACTCGACCACTAAGCCTAAGGGCTACAACACTTCGAGTTCGAACAAACACTCACTCGAATACTAAGCCTAAGGACTAATCTTATTTTGATTTCGAGAAATCACTCACTCGATTATTAAAGCCTAATGGCTACTCTTGCTTTGAGTTAGAGCAAGCACTCACTCGATTTCAAAGCCTAAGGGCTAACATTATTTCGAATCCGAGCAAACGCTCACTCGATTTTTAAGCCTAAGGGCTATGTTTTATATCAAGTTCAAACAAACGCTCGCTCTGTTATAAAGGTCACAAGGTCCGACTTCGATCAAATTGCCTAAATGCCTCAAACTTATGAAAACTTTCACAAGGCAGAGAATAAAACAAAGACAAGTCGGGAAAGGAAAAGATCTTTTTATACATATAAGAGTATTTACAACGTCCGATTAGGACCCTACACAAAATATCAAAATGGAAAAAACCCTAAGTTTCCTGGTTATCCCCGGGGGCAGTCTCTTCTCCATCGGGCTCCTCCCTGTTCTCAGACCCACTCTCGCTCCCATAATCATCGTCGGAAGCCAAGGCTCCGACATTGGCTTCAAGCTATTTGGCTTTTTTATCTCTTCGGTAAGATCAAAACCTCAGGCGTGGATCTCCTCGAGGGTTTCCCTCCAAGATTGGCATTTGGCGAGTTCAGCAACCCAATATGCTCGAGTTTGAGCGGTCTCGACTGCCTTTTTCTCTTGTACTTGAGCGGCTTCAGCATCGGCCCGATAAACGGCCATGAATGCATCCGCCCCGACCTTTTCTTTTTCAGTTTTAGATTTGGCCTTAGCAAGTTCGGAAGCCAACCGAGCCTCGAGCTCCTCTATTTTTCTTGCTTGAACCGAGCTCTTCTCCTTCATACCTTGGAGTTGACTTTCGGCCGATGATAACTGGGCTCGAGCAATCTCTTTTTCTGTAGTGAGGCGATCCATGCCTTCTTTCCATCCCAAGGTCTCCGCCTTTATCGTATCGAGCTCCTCACGAAGCAGCCCGATCACCTCAAGCTTCTGCTGCAGCTGTGAGATCAAAATATTAGCCACCGTTCCCGAATCAAGCCCATGAGTTTTTAAGATTATCATTACCTGCTAGGTCAGGTCGGTCTGATCTTGGTATGCCTTGGCCAACTCGGCTCGAAGATCTTTGATCTCTTCCTCTTTCTGCCCATTAAGAAATTTGAGGGCATTTCTCTCCTCCGAAAGCACTCGAAATACGGCCTCACGTCGGCTCAGCTCTGCCCGAGATTTGGAAAACTCCTCTTGATGAAGAGCTAAAGCCTATTTGAAAAAGAGAAAAATTTAGACAAAAAATAGAAAAATAATACATCAACAAAGGGAATAGAGACTTACCCGATTCAGGGCTCGTTGAACCTCGAATAAACGACCAGACGTGTCACTCAGGCCGGCACCATCCTCGATGCCAGTAAATAAATCACGGAAGGGGTCCTCACCCTCATGGGCCCCGGCTACTTCGAGGGTCCCCAAAACTCGGGCTTCCCGAATTACCCCTTCTGAAAAAGAGGGGAGAGTAGGCGAGCCTCCAATTACTATTAGGGGTGGGCATCGGTCGGTTCGGTTTGGTTGTAAATATTATAGGTTTAGCGCATTGGTTATCAGTTTACAAATATGGTAAATCGATAACCGAACCGATAAGATATCGGTTATCGGTTAATCAATTTTCAGCCATTATCGGTTCGGTTATCGATTTACCCGATAAGATAACTCAATGTAGAGTTTTGCAAAAAAGAAAAGACAATTCACTAGAGTTAAGCAAAAAAGAGAAGAATTCACATATGGTATATTAATTTCTGCGTTCTGGCCACAACTAATATTTGAAGCATGCTTCATTTTGACAAATTGACACAATTTGACAACATTTGCTTCTGCTTCTATACAACATTATTATTATTATCGTTGATAAATTTTCCATATTGCACTACTACTACTACATATTTTCTCAATGATTACAGTCTTTCTGCATAAGGAACTTTTTACTATTCAAACTTAGTGAAGAGATCACAAAAGAAAGCAAAAGCTAGGCAGTACAATAGTAGTATATACAATGTCTAATACAACATAGAAACTACACTAATGATGCCAATAACCAAAAGCCAAAACCCTAATTTTCAATCCAAAGATAGTGCAACAATGGTAAATACTAAAACTCAGACATAAAGAGTTCCTTGGTCAGCATCTCCTAAAATTGCAATTTACCATTTCTACGCAAAGGCTATAATTGCTATTCAGCTTTGAAATTTTAAATGCTAATAACAACCCAACACTTCTCAGTTTAACAAAGTAATTTACAGTCCATATGAAAACTTATCAACGTGTAACAACGGGTAACAGATACAAAGTAAGGATGTATATAGAAATTAACTTTATTCACAAAGCATCCTACTAAACAATGTCTTAGTCACTTAAACAGACAAGTCAATCCATCTACCTATCAGCTATCACTTCAATCCTAATATATATATATACATCACCTTCTTCGATCCTTTCATAGTGACTTCAAACATGTGAGATAGCTTTGAGACCACGAAGTCGAGGCATGGTTACACCTATTAAACATAAAAAGAAAAAAATATTAAGTCAAATAAATTCTTACCAATGCATACTATGTATTATATAATTTGAATAATTAACTTACCAAAGTTTTAACTCACAACTATCTAAGATTCTACACATCATCATCGCAAGGTTCATTTTCAAGTTTGGCAAAATCTAAGAGAATATATATTAACAAGTCAAACAATAAAAATATTAAATAAACTATTTATAAAAATAATATACAATCAAACAAATTAAAATATTGTTACCTTGTTCTAGTTGCTCGAGAACATCTAAATCTTCCTCAACACTTACAGGTAATGGCTCACTCCGAAGCTAATCTTGAAGGTACACTAGAACTTCTACCAATTTAGGAGTCAATGAACTCCTAAATGAATCAAGAATACGCCTTCCAGTGCTAAATGCACATTCGGATGCAACACTTGAAACAAGAATAGATAACACATCCCGAGCCATCTCAGCAAGAATGGGGAATCTAGGTGAGTTTACTTTCCACCAAAGCAATATATTAGAGTCTGGTATTTCATTTTCAACTTATTCTGTAAGATATTTTTTCAATTCTGATTTAGAATCTGAACCTCCAATCCCAGCTTTATGTCTTTTTAATTCTTCAAAGAAAGAACCAAAAGCTCATCCGTTTTGGATACTAATAGTATTCGCTAAAAGCGATGAAGTAGAAGTTTCCATTGTGTACGAGAAGAGTTAGATAAACATGAAGAAGGACGATAACCTTTATCTTTTGAATGAGACTTTACATACTCATCAAACAATGAAGTCATGTATGTATGCACTTCCATCGCGATAATTGGCCCTTTTTCTTCAAACATCTTCGCAAGTGCAAAACTAATAAAATCAAACTTGTACCGAGGATCCAAAACACATGAAATGAAAATCATCTTGTTTATTTTTTCTGGATCACCCCAATACTTATCAAATTTCTCCTTCATCTTCTTTGCCATTGAACCCAAAAGAACATATTCATTTAATATCAATTATTTTAAGTAAACAACAACTTCACAAATTTCAAGAAAATAATAATTTGACGTGACATAAAGTGACCCAGGTACCTTTAAATAAGCTTATAAAAGATTTCAAGAAATTTTGTCAATTTCTTTACATCCTCCAAATCGCTACTCAAAAGTGTACCTACAGGACTTCCATCCACAATACAACAAACTCAAGATGATGTGACAAGCCAATATCATGATCAGCATATTCTAAAATTACACTCTCATATTCAATAGCCTTGTTCAACATTAAGTATGTAGAATTCCACCTTATAGTAACATCAAAACATAAAGATTTCCTAACTAGATTTTCTTCATCACAACATTCCTGAAACTTTTTTCACCTAGTAGGAGACTGCCTGATATATCTCATTGTTTTCCTAATATGTTCAATAGACACAGTTGATTCTTTTATACCATTTTGAACAACAAGATTCATAATATGAGCCATATACCTCACGTGAAGGTGCTTACTATTCATAGAATTGGTCCCCCATTTAGTTAACTTCTTAGAAAGCTCATTCACCGTCACATCATTTGAACTAGCATTATCAACTGTGACGGTGAAAATCTTTTGTAACCCCCACTCTTTTAAATAATTAACAATACTATTTGCCATATCTTCACCCCTATAACTAGAAATTGGATAAAAGTTGATAATTCTTTTATCATTTTCCATTCATTATCAATCCAATGAACAGTAATACATATATAATTTATTCGTTGTAAGGAAGTCCAAGTATCAGTGGTAAGACAAACTCTATGATCTTTAAAAAATTTCACCAACTTACGTTTTTTCTAATTGAAACGATCAAAACAGTCCCGAGTCATAGTTCTACGGGAAGGAATTCGAAAAAAAGGTTGTGCAACTTTCATAAAATTTATAAAACCTTCCATTTTAACAAAGCTGAAAGGAAGTTCATCAATAATCACCATACTACACAAAGCCTTCCTCCATTGTTCTTGATCATATTTCCAAGGAACAACAGCTATATCACCCTTATTATCCCCCGGAACAGGTTGAAAGGCTAATTTTGATTGACTTGTTTCAACATTTAAAGGTATTTTTTTACAATTGGCCATATGAGTAAGCAATGCTTTCGTACCATTATATTTTGTATCAGCAAAATATTCTCTTTTGCAATATTTACAGACACCCTTTTTATTTCCTTCAGAATCAACAATTTGGTCAAAATGATCCCATGCACGAGACCTTTTTTTCCTTTCTTTCCTTACCGTCAACTGAACTGATTGAGATTGTATCGTGGAATTTGAATTAGAAGCTCCACTTTCACCAATCACCTTATCAAGTGTCATATTTTCAGCCATGCTTTTGTGTCACTGTATGTTTTAATTAAAAAAATAAGCAGCGAGCCAACAAACCTTAAAAATGCAATAAAAGAACTAATAAAATAGTGGGTGGATTCACATGTGATATAGTGAATTTGTATGCAAGAAAAGAACCAACAATACAGTGGGTGAATTCATATGTGACAGTGGATTTGGCAACAACAAAGGAATATGTCCATTGTCCAGATATCAAAAGATGTCAACAAATAATCAAATGCTTTAACTCTAATTAAACGAAATAAATCCAGAACTTCGAAGACCAACGCCCAAGAATTCCTCAAAATTTTAGTACTTATCTCAAATTAAATCCAAAACAACCTCAAACAATGAGTTAGAAAATTCAAAAACAGTGACCCAAAAAATAATGAGGAAAATGAGAATTGTAAAGTGATGAAGAGAATCATAAACTTACCCGAAATTGGTGGAGATTGTCGATGGAGAAGTGAAAAAAGAAACTGGTCGGCCTTTGGTACAGGCTGCACGATAGTCGACATGAGCTCACAAAATGATAATCGAAAATACAGAATTATAAAACATGAGCACAAAATAAAGAATTGAAACTAATCAAAAATCCTATATTTTTATTATAGAAATCTACCGTAAAACTCAAAAGAAAGGAATGAAATTAGTTCTAAGAAAGAAGTAATTAAAGTTCAAACTTTGGAATAAAAACTTACGGTTCTTACTTTAAGATTCTAAGAAAGTGGTTGTACTTTGAATTTTGAAGAAGAAGTGATGAAGAATGGAATAAGAGTCTAAAGAGTGAAATGCGGCTGGAAAAATTGGGAGAAAAAGAGAGAATGAAGCCCCATATGTATTTATATACTTAAGGGTAAAATCATAATTTTATTAAATCTTATTAGGTTATCGGTTAACCCGTTAAGAAAATTGGGCAAATCGAGACCCGAACCGATAACCCAATAGTGAAAAATTACTAAATCGTTACCGAACCGTTAACCCAATAATTCGATACCGATACTCCAATAAGCTTTTTTCTGTTTGGGCTATCGGTTATACCCGATATTTGCGCAGCCCTAATTACTATTGCCCCAAGCGAGTCGTTTGGGGCGTTCTTCTCAATTCGAAGAGCTTCAGGGTCATCCCGTTTTGATATACCCACCGATTGATGACTTCGATGGGAAGCATCATCGATCTCCAACGACTTGGGGACTTTGTTCGAGTCCTTCTCCGATATTCCCCCAGTTCGAGATGGAGCCTCATCAACCGCCATCGACCCAGCTGCCTTTGGGGCATCAATGGTTTTCTTCACTCGGGCCACCAGTATAGACCCGTCGTTTTCTTTTTCTCCTTCATCTTCATCCCTTAGACGCCGAACAAATTCTTCGGTCAAAGGGATGATGTTCTTCCTCGGCTTACGAGCCGTCCTCGTCTAAAGCTTTGGATCCTCGGCAGTACAGGCCATTTTCTCTTATTATCCTTCGCCGGTTTCGGAACTAAGGTCGAAGTCTCTTCTTCGCCAGACGAGGGGCCCATTATGTATCTTTAATTATATCTAAAGTAGGATTCTTCCACTATAAGAGGGATATCTACTATTTTGTAAAGCAGGAGACTAAGACTTGAATATACTATCATATTATTCACAGAGAAAAACATACTGATATCCATATAGAGTTTATCCTCTTGTGAGATTTATACTTTGATTCATCTTGCTTGTTCATAAACTAGTTTCCTATTCAATTTGGTTTGTATTTAATTCTTATACAGTCGATACTCAATATATTTCTACTTACTTTCCAATTTGTGCCAAGTTATACCTCGTACCCTTAGAACTACGTATAAATTCAACTCTATCCGTTTTTTGGATTAACAAAGCTTTTTCCTGAGCTCGGAATCTAACCCCGTACCCAGGTATACCTTTCGTTCGGGAAAATATTCGATTAGTATGACTTGCTCCAACTCTTGTTGATTGGGTAGCGTTGGAATCATCGGGGATCACGAAGGATCGAGAGATCCCATGTTCATCATCTTCGTCAGTCTTCTGATTCTCTAATTGGGTCGAAGTTGACGTTTGTGATTACTATTTGGTATTCCGTTCCCCCTTTGAATCCGATCCTTTTGCTGGTGATAATGATGATATAGGAATCACTTCATCGACGACAAACATTTCTTTTGCGGCCGGTTGCTCCTGTAGACCATTTTAGTTCCCTCCGATGTTGGGAACTTCAAAACCTGGTGGAGGGTTGAGGGTACAACCCTCATATTGTGGATCCATGGTCTTTCGAACAGGGCGTTGTATCTCATATCGCCTTCGATCATGTGGAACTTTGTTTCTTGAATGGTCCCGGTCACGTTAACTAGTAGGATTATTTCTCCCTTTATGGTTTCACATGCCATATTGAATCTATTTAGTACCAAGGTTGCGGGCACAATCTGGTCTTGTAGACCAAGTTGCTCTACGACCCTCAATCGAATGATGTTGGCCGAACTACCTGGATCAATTAACACACGTTTAACCCTTGGCCTCGATCATTTCTCTTTTCGCCTCATACGGGGTTGCGTAAAAGTTCGCTACCCCTACGATCTCCGTTATATGGCCGGTATCGACCGTTGTTTGACCTTGGTTCTCGGTCGATATCCCTTTTAAAATTGGATCCAGAACCCAACTGATCGTCTTTGACTCTTATTTTGGATTGATACCGATTGTGCACATCGGCCCAAGTAATAGCTGGGTACTCGATCAGGTTATGCTTCAGCCGCCGTGAAGCCATCGAGCTTCGTTCGTTTAGACCTTGAGTGAAAGCTTGAACAGCTCAATCGTCTGTGACTGGTGGTAGATCCATTCGTTCCATTTAGAAACGAGATACAAATTCTCTTAGCATCTCGTTATCCTTTTGTCTCACCTTGAATAAGTCCGACTTCCGGGTCTTGACTTTTATGGCCCCAGCATGTGCTTTTACGAAACAATCTACAAGCATAGCAAAAGAATCGATAGAGTTAGACGGTAAATTGTGATACCATATCATTTTCCCCTTCGACAGGGTTTCACCGAATTTTTTCAATAATACAGATTCGATCTCATCGTCCTCTAGATCTTTCCCTTTAATGGCACATGTGTAAGAGGTGACATGTTCGTTGGGTCAGTCGTTCCATTATACTTAGGAATTTCGGGCATGCGAAACTTCTTTGGGATTGGTTTAGGAGACACGCTCGGGGGGAAAGACTTTTGTATAAATTTTTTGGAATCTAAGCCTTTCAATATCGGGGGTGCCCTTGGATCTGATCAACCCTGGAGTTGTATGTCTCCACTTTTTTGTTATTTTCTTCGATCCTCTTTTCTCCTGACTCTATTCGTTTTGTCAGTTCTTCGAACATCTTAACAATTCGGGATTAGTCCCTGATTCTTGCTCATTTGACCTTACTATAGCTGGCCCTGTTTTGTGGGTGACTTCTTGGGGTGGACTGGGCTCGAGTCTGGTCGGTGCCTGGGTTTGGCTCTACAACTAGGCTATCGCTACTTGTTGAGCTTGCAACATCTCAAAGATCATATGCAAGCTGATTCCGTTTTCCTCAGCGTTTTGAGTATTCCGAGTTGCAGACCGAGTTCCACCTTGAACGTTATTTTCAGGGTCGAAACGTTAGTTTGCCTCGATGGCCACATGTGAATTAACGTCTATTATCTCTTCGACCCGAGCTCCAACGGGATCGACGAGTGGCCTTCTATCCCCAGGGGTTAAGTTGTTATTCTCATCTTGAAGGCCTGCTTCGTTGTCGATAGGTAGGGCCATTAATTGAGAGATAGTTGTTTTTAACCTGGAATCAAAGACACTTCCGAGAGCAAGCGTAAAATGGTGTGTTTTGTAAAGATTCGTACCAAACAACCACTGTTATCCTTAGCACCACGGTGGGCGTCAAACTGTTTATCCAAAAAATGGATAAAGTTGAATTTATACGTAGTTCTAAGGGTACGTGGTATAACTTGGCACAAATCAGAAAGTAAGTAGAAATATATTGAATATCGACTGCATAAGAATAAAATACAAACCAAATTGAATAGCAAACTAGTTTATGAACAAGCAAGATGAATCAAAGTATAAATTTCACAAGAGGATAATCTCTATATGGATATTAGTATGTTTTTCTGTATGAGTAATATGAGAGTGTATTCAAGTGTTAATCTCCTCCTTTACAAAATAGTAGATATCCCTCTTATAGTAGAGGAATCCTACTTTAGATATAATTAAAGATACATAGTGGGGATCCCATGATAAATTAGCTTTTTCCTAATTCCCGCCGAGATTCTCTCTCTTAGTGCGGCTGTAACGGCTCTTGTCTCGTGGCTCGATCTTGGTCGGATTTGGTACTGGCCGATTTTCAGGTTTAGAGCTCGATATTAATTCGAGTTCGATATTGACTCGGGGCTCGGTACCTAATCGGGCTAGATATTGGCTGGTCTATAGCTTTTAAACTCGATAACCCTGCTTCACTTCATAGTTCGATTTGGACTCGGGTCGGGATCGGTAATGACTTCGAGCTCGGTAATTGATCGGTCCCAGAAATTAGAGCTCGGTAACCTGGCTTCCCAGAAATTAGAGCTCGGTAACCTGGCTTCGGGTCTAATACCCGATATTACGAAAATGACCTTCGGTCCATTATGTTTCAATTTAGACTAATCATACGAAGGTTGAAACCGGTTTTGACCGTATACACTTTTCTTTCTAGGAAGTGCGCATTGATATCCATCTATTTATAACTCAGGTTTTAATTTCATCATCCGTTAAGTAAGAAAGTGCGTATTGATGAGCAGTCACATTTGCCTTAGTGATTCACACACCTGGCTATTACTCAATCTTGAATCTAAAGAATTCTATTGCAGATTGTAAACTACTAAAGATGTTCAACTTCATGCAAATACAGTTTGGCTTCATAGCTAGCAGGGGACTTTAAATACCGGAGCTGTATATTTAGCTTTAAGATGGTTTGTTTCTTCTCTCTTCTTTTTTCTCGACCTTATATTCAACTGCAGATATTGCTTTTGATATATCATTAGGTACTTGTAGTTAAGATATCTATCTACTGTACCCACCAACAGTTTCTAACTAGTTGAACCGAGTCAGAATCCTACTAACATCAAATCCTCATGTTTGCTCCATCTTTTAACTGAGTGCTGTATAAAAACAATACTAATCCTAGATTACTTAGTTTTCTCTTCTACTGGTTTACATCGTGTAAACGGAAAGAAAAAGAGGGGGCGGGAGGTGGGTTCTTTCCTATGTTTAGCCTAGTAAAGTAAGGTATCATGCCTTGCCCTTACGCATTGCACCGATTATTTTATTATTCCACCAATAACTCCAAGAATCGTGATGATTTTCCAAACTCTGCTATTTCAGCTCACTCAAGATTATGCTGAAGTTTTAAATAATACAAAGAACTAATTGGAAGCTGTTAGTTATACTCTTTTCTCCTAGGAAAGCTTGTGTGCACCATGGTTTAAGAAGAGGCAAACCAATGATGCATCAACGGTTGCTACTGAAATACATAAAATGGCTTATGGCAGCAAATAACAAGTGATAACTCAACGGAATGGACGTATCGTGTGATTCATTAGCTGTTCAATCTTGATGATAAATACTACTAGTAACAATCAAAAATATGGTCATAAAAATTGAAATTGTAGTACTTTATAACAGAACAAAAAAGCAAGTGATGGAGGAAGTTAACCAGCAATTTACCTAGGTCCTGATTACTCTGAAGGAACTTGTAAGCTGATACAAACCGCAGCTTCCCTTTCTTGATTATCTGCGGCAACTCTTCTTCTCAATGGTGGATATGGAAAGCTGTAATCCAAGTCAGATTCAGCAGCCACTAAACCCTGCAACACCTTAACTACCAATGACATCGAAGGCCTCTTAGTATAATCACTTTGTAAACACCATGCTGCAATCTTCATGATTTCCACAGCCTCTTCGTTGTGGAGCTGCATATCCTCACTGTTCTTGTCCACCATTTCCAAGAGTTGTATCACTTTTGCTTTTCTCTTGAACAAACCTAGCAAATGCATATCATTCTCATCTTGAAGACGATCCAAATTCTTTCGGCCACAGATGATTTCCAAGATCACAACTCCAAAGCTATAAACATCTACTTTCTCTGTAATGACTGAGTTCAACCATTCTGGTGCTAAATATCCTGGTGTTCCTCTCATTGTTGTAACTATCTTACTTTCATCTTTTCCCACGAGCTTTGATAACCCAAAATCTGATGCTCTTGCATTGAAATTATGATCAAGAAGAATGTTCTGAGGTTTGATATCCAAATGGATAATTTTGTTGTTACAATCTTCATGTAAGTAAGCGATGCCCTTGGCGACGTCTGATATGATTTTTTTCCTGACATCCCATGTGAGAAATTGTTCCTGCTTTCTGCGGAAAATCCACCTATCTAAAGAGACATTGGTCATGTATTCATAAACCAGAAGCCTGTGTGATTTCTCAGCACAAAATCCAACAAGGCTTACTAGATTGACATGTTGAATGCTACCTATTGTTTCTACTTCAGCTAAGAATGATTTCTTCACATTACCGAAACCTTGGAGACGCTTCACTGCTATTTTAGTGCCATCACTCATTGTTCCTTCAAATACAGAACCAAATCCTCCTTCCCCAAGTTTCTTACTGAAATTTTCTGTCATAACAGTTAGTTCCTCAAAAGAAAATCTTGTAGGCATTCCTGGTACATGGTCAAGGAACTCTTCCTCCACTTCCTCGAGTCCTTTTCTCCTTCTGGAAAGAAAGTCAAAGCAAGTTAAAACCATGAAAAGCAAACCAAACGAAGCTCCAATAGCAGATCCTACTATCGTTGCCACACGCTTTGGTTTCTTCTCTGAAGACGCAAGCGATGGAGAGGCTTGTAGGTTAGAAGAGTTCTGCACCTTGATAAAAAGAGTAGTTTTATTGAGTGCTCCATCATTGTTCAAGAGCGAAAACACTTGATTAAACAGTACGCAGTTACCCATTGTGTTAGCACGATCACTAAATCGAAATTGAGCTGCTTTGCAAGAACAGGTGCTTAAGCAAGACCTTTTGCAATCTTCCAAATCTGTTTTGTTGGTACCATATTCCAAATAGAGGGGAATATAAGCCGTGTCTTTAAGCTCCATAAGAACATGATATTGGGAATGCTCACAAGATACAGGTGTTACAAGGACACACCCCTCATTTGGCTGCTTGTAATTTATTTGCTGGAGAAAGTTTGTCTGACCAACTGCAGTTTGAGGACAACTACACTGCCCATTTCCACAGACTTGAGTAATTCCCACATACAGTCGGATATCCATAGTCACCAATGGAGGCTGTCAATATATCATCCTCCTTTGACCAAGATGATCCTTCCCAGTAATACACCCTTAAATGCCCATCAGCCTCAAATTTCATGAATCCAGCTTCTCCTTCACGGTAAGGGAATTAAGGAATAACATCCCTAGGGAAAACATTACATTTAAGTCCGAATAAAGCTTTGGGAAATAGAATTGGCGTGGATTTGACTCAATGTATGCAAAAAGGCCAGTACTTTTAACTTCAAATGTGAACAAATCTTGATTCCAGTTTGTTGCTGATATGCTGGATATCAGCTTCTGTCCAGGAGTCATTCTTTGTCCAGTAACCAAACAGTCTGTAGGATGAGCAAAAGACTGCCAAATGGAGTCATTACTTTTGCCAAAGAGGAAAAAATTTCCCATTGTTGTCAAGTTGAAGCCTGAAACAAGCTTTCCACTTGTGTTTGTATTCCAAACCAAAGTGCCATTTGAGTCCATCAACATCATCCCTCCGTCTTGCCTAAGTTGCAAGGTTGAATTAACTCTAACTGGATTATTCCCATTTGCTGACCAGACTAATCTCGGATTATCGATATAAGGATTATCGATATTTGGAATAGAAGGACATCAAAAAAGCAAGCAGCGCCATTGTAATCACATAAGAAGCCACAAACAAATCTTGTCCCGTTGCCTTCCCTGAGAAGGATGGGTGTCAAAATGACTCCATCTGTTGAATTCAGTACATAGGAGAGGCTGTTGATCCAGGAAATGGAGGAATTGGTAATAAAAGTTTGAGAAGGTTGTCCACTAATCAGATGATGTGAAGAAAGGATGAGGAGACTAGCCATGAAAAGAATGGTATAATCAAGAACCATTGGATTGGTTTTCAGAAAGTAGGATCTGCTTGAGTTAAGTGGAAATCAACTCTTCAAAAGACAGTCCAATAATCCAACATAAGCTTACTAAAAGAAAGAAAATTTGAGGCCATGTCTTCTGGCTTAATTTCCAGTCAAACCTGGCGAATAAGTCTAGCCAAGGCAAGTCTTCATCTTTCTATTGCACAGTTAATAGTTCAAAGAACTATCGTGTTTTTGTAACGTGGGAGAAGAAATTATATATAAAAATGGCCTCAATTTGAACATTTCTAATGGTTAATTACTGTTACCTTTTTAAAAAATTTAATATTTGTATTTTCCCTCTATTTTTTTTTTTGTATTCTAGCATTCTTCTTCATTTTTTATCTTTCTTCTTCCTTTATTCTTATGGGTTTCATTTGAATTTTTTTTTCTCTTGTTTCTTCTAAAATTATCTTTCTTCTTCATGTAAGTCTTCTTCTTTCAACCAAACCCTAATCTTTTTATCCCAAATCTCGTATTAAACTAAAATTCTCGTTGAAAACGAAGGTTAATGGGAAAATTTCAATATTTAATCTAAGTTTAATGGTAAATATCACGATTGAGACATGGTGTAGCTATTATCAGAGGAGATAGAAGTGTTTTTTTTTTAATACAAATGACCATGTGTTTATCCCGTCATTCTCTTTCTTTGATTTTTTAACCTCCCAAACACTTACCCATTTAATTATTTTTTTTATTATTAGTTAAAATTCTTAATTAAATTGATGTATCAGATTAGGCTGAGTAAATAGAAGGGTGTATCACACTCACCACTAAAAAATCGATGAGAGATTTTTAATATATAGGTGTATATAGTTAAGGAGGATTTTGGAAACTCCGAATAGTTTAAATAGGTAACCGACAAAAAAGTAATAGTTTAAGTGAGTTTTAAGTACTCTAGTTCAAATGGAAATTTGCTTCTACGTGTGGGCACCATAAGACGATTTTCCACATGGGGACGCCAATAAATCAACTCTTTGATTTTTCTTATCGTTTTTTAAGTGACTTAACTCGTAGTATGGTAGTCATCCTAGGGAGTAATTATTCTTCAGTTTTATTTCAGTTAAATAAGTAGATATCATGTTCATCTCTTAGAAAAATCATTTCATCTTTTAAATTGCAAAGTCATGAAAGGTAGCGCACAGTGTCATCAGTCAGTACATTCACTTTTGGGTTCAGAGTTATATATGTGTGTGTTTGCGCGAATGATTAATATATAATTAACACTATGTTCGCACATATTGTACCAACTACCAAGTGGGTGCAGTGTTCTCATACTAACTTAAAATTCTAAAAGAAAAAAAATCAACTTTATTCTTTTGTTTGGTTTCTGCACTTAATTATAACAGAGAAGATGGAGAATTTTGAAGTGTGTGCATTTGAGGAAAGAATTATTCCCTCTTCCTAATTTATGCGGCTATACTTGAAATTGGAGAGTCAAACGAGTCACGTTATTTTCATATACCTTCTAAATATTTTAAACTAGTGAATATGCCGCGCTTCACGCGGTTATAAAAAATATCAATAAATTTGACAAGTGTTGTCTTATAAATATAGTTGACATATAAGAGATAAAAATTCCACATCTGTATGTATTTACAAAAATAAATTTTCTTAAAAAAGAAAGGTATTTAGGAAGAATGAAAAATGAGCAAGAGTACTTGCTTAGCACCTTCTTAACCCTATATTAAAGAGATATATACGTTATTAAAATAAAGACACATTAGCAATTTCTTTTTGAAGCATTTATTTCAAAGTATCCACTTTTAGTACTCCAACATTAACTTTTAGTACTACAAACATCTACTTTTAGCTTTCAAAGTATCCACGCACTTATATATATTAATAATTCTACTACAGTTAGTATATATTGTACTGACATAAACAAACTCACTAAAAAGCAAATTCTAGCAGACTATGAAAAAATATTTAAAGCACTATATTATATAATCATTCCCAATCTTCAAACCGCAAAACGTACTATATATTTTAAATCCACTAAAATACACAAGAAATAGTAAAGAAACTTAAAAATTTCCATTAGATATTTATTATAATATGTATAGGTGAAATCATAAAATAGAAATAATAAAAGTTTACACTTTCTTACTTACTTTCTAACTTCTTTAGATGTGTTTTACTTGGTGTTATGTCTATCTATCATGAAAATGGTGTAGTAGTTTACCTGACAATAATAGATCGGATGAAAAAATTTCTAAAATAATCCGAAAAAATAATAATTATATATGATAAAGTGATGGAAAAAATATGAAGGGACAAAGGAGATGTATAAAGTCAATCTATTGTAAGATAATATGTGTTCTCGTACCAAAATAAATGCATGATTACTTCAAGCATTTATTTTATGAAATTGCTTATTGATCTAAAACTTTTTCGAAACATACAAAATACAATATGCAAAAGTATATGAAGAAAAATTGAAATGTACAAGGAAAAAATTGCATATGAAGAATAAAACAGGAAAATATTACAAAGAAAATAATAAAAAAAGGAATTATTAGTAAAAAAAAGTAGAAAGGTGTAACACTCCTCAAATCTATAAAAGTTTCAACACACGCTAAATATAGAATTTAATATTTTTTTTTTAATCTTGCCTTAAGTGCATAAAAAAAATTATACTTCTATTACGGATTTAAACCCTTGTGATTGACTTTTGAGTTACTTCCCTATTTATAAATAATTGGATATATAAATAGGGAATGTTAATAAAGTTGATATTATTAGTTATTAGAAGTGAGTATCATTAAATAGAAGTTAAGTCAAAAAAAGAAAAAAAAAAAGGGATTAGACCTAAAGCCCATAAAGTGGGCTGCCGTAAGTAAAAAGGCTTAAAGCCTTGTTATATGAAACAGAAAAACGAAGGACTTTTAAGGATAAGAAACATCGGCTTCTTTACGCAGCAAGTCCCAGGAACTATTGAGGCGGATAATGAAAATTCTAGGCTTCTTTACAACTAACTAGTTCTTGAGCGCAGGTATATAAAATTTTCTATTCTCAATTATCCTACAATTTAAGAATTGGATAGTTAATTCCCATCTTTCTCTGTATCACAGTAAATTTCATGTTTAGGTATAAAACTTTAAAATTGATTAAAATGCACTGGTTGTTGTAGAATAGATTGTTTGACGGGTATAAATTGGACTGGGGCCTACGTATTGGCTCGAGAAGTTTTGAAGTGAGTTGATATAACCCTTTACTAAAGTGGTTTAACTCATAAAATCACGCATACAAGGTGTTTGATGAATTGCTTAAAAGAGTTTATATGTACTTAATTGGAGCGAGTGAGTACTTATTAACTTAGAATTGTTCTAGCTAAAGTTTAGATGATTTATTATGATATATGTGCATAAATTTTCAGATTTTTGTGTTATTCTTATATGCCATTTTCATGTTGAAAATTCATGAAGGAGCAAAAATCTTTAGATATACTTTTGAATATTTATTTCATTCTTATACCATGCTTTACATTTAAGGATGCCAGCATGAGTATGCATAGGGTGTTTCGGAAAAGATTTAGACTTGAAAAGTCACAAGAAGAAGTTTTAGAAAGAAAAAATTTTTGGGAGTATCCTCTATTCTGAGAAGGGGTCATCGTCCAGGCCGAGGGTCCTGACCAAGGCGTTGGCTTCTTGAAACTACTTGTGCCAAAGTAGGGAGCACACGAGCCGAGGGTCTCGTTGCTGAGAATTTGCCTAGCCAAGCTAAGGTATAGCACATGAGCGCTGAGAACCATGAAGCGAGTGGCACCTTGTGGATTAGGCCTATTCGATCAGATTGGGATCGAACCCGTGCCAATCACACGGTGACTGAGACAGAATTAAGTCAGGATGGTTGGAACTCCCAAAGTATAAAGTGATGTATTTTTTTTTTTAAGAAAAAAAGGAAAGAATTTCTTTTAGAATATTCATAAACTGCTATTATGCAATTATTTTAGAATTGTTCTTATAAGCTTTATGTTTTACATGCATTTAAAATCTTTGCTTGTAATGTATATGTTATTAAAGTTTTGTCCCTGTCGTTGAGACTCACTGAGTACAATGGATGGTACTGATGTTCTCTTTTGGGAACCTATGTTGGTCTGCGGTACAATGTAGGAACCGGTTTTGCAGGCGAGTAGGCTACGGGTTAGGACTTCCCTCACTTCCAGTGCTATTGGTGAGCTCCGCTGTTGTTCGTGGAGTACTCCTTAGTGTCATCTTTATTTAGCTATTTCTTTGTTCACTTAGAGAACTGGCCAGGAAATCTCATGTCCTGAGCAGTGCATCAGTTTATCAATAGAGGCTTCATAGACACAGTCGGTGGGTTAAGATTCAGATGTTTTTGATAATAATTTAGTAGTATTTCAGTAGTTAATATGAATAAAGTTTTGGATTTGATTTATTTTAAATATTTAAATTAATCAAAAGTATTTGGTTAAAGTATTGCCTTGTTGCATATAAAATAAATTAATCAAAAGTATTTGGTTAAAGTATTGCCTTGTTGCATATAAAGTTTGAAGTTATAATAGATTTGGTAAGCACAGATGGTTCGCTCGATCATGTTTAGTGATCGGGTGCCGGTCACGACTTGTTCAGAAAATGGGTCGTGATAAACTTGGTATCAGAGCCTCAGATTTATGGAGTCCTAGGGGTCTATGAAGCCGTGTTAGTAGAGTCTTGTTTATGGGTATGAAGCACACCATACTTATAAACAGGAGGCTACAAACATTTAGGAAAAGTCTCATTTTTTTTCATACTTTAGATCGTGCAGTAGAGCCTACCTCTAAGAAATTATCTAATGTATTCGTTTCTCCAAAACTCGCAGAAATAGCTCGTACTCGCAACTCTGACACTGACACTCAGGATGCTGCTCAAGAAACTATTGTTACTATTGTGGCTCAAGGTAGAACTAAGAAGGCTTCAACTCAGAAAAGAAAGGGTATATCCACAAAGGGGGTTCAGGTACCCCGGGTTGAACATGAAGAAGGGGTGGAGCATGATGATCCAGTATCTCAGGATTCAGTGCCGCCCCCAACAGCAGCTCCAGCTCAGACAGCTATATCTCCAGAGGTGGGTCAGATGTTTAATGCTGTCAACAGTGCTATGGAGATGTTTAAAGCCTTCATGGCCAACCAGAACGAGAGAAGAGATGAGATTCCACCTCAATCAAATAGACAGAACAATTCTGAGTCCTCAAGAGTGAATGAATTTTTAAAGTTGAGTCCTCCATTGTTCCATGGTTCTATAGCTGATGAAGATCCAATGTTGTGGCTGGAGGGTATCAAGAAAGCCCTCCGAGCGATGAAGGCATTTGATGATGAAGTTGTGGAGCTGGCTGCTTACCAGCTTAGAGATGTGGCTGGCGCTTGGTTTGAGATGTGGGAAAAGGAAAGAGATGAAGATGATGGCCCGCCTACTTGGGAAGAATTTGAAGAGGCCTTCATGGCTAACTTTATCCCGGAAGAGGATAGGGAAGCTAAGGCTACAGAGTTCGAACAACTCAAGCAAGGGAATAAAAGTGTGCAAGAGTACTACATGGAATTCATAAAGTTGGCTAAGCATGCTCCTCACATGGTTAAGACAAAAAAAGCAAAGATTCGTAGGTTTGTTGGCAGTTTGGATTACCACATTAAGGATACGACATCAGCTGCAGCGGTAGGAATGAAAGCTTTCTCCTCTGTTGTGGGATTCGCCAAGCACTTAGAAAAAGACAGACAACAAAGGAGAGAAGAAAAAGTGCAAAACAAGAAAGCCCGAACAGCGGGCAAGTTTAATAGTACATCCAGCGGAGGTGGAAGGGGTTCCTCTAATAAGGATTTATTAGCACCAACTCAGTCTTGTTTTCTTCGAATTGCTTACCCTCTCACCTTTATGAATTTACTCATCACTTGTTTGAAATAGCAAAATGCTTATAATCTCAAAATAATCTCATTCCCGAACTTACGTCGATTAACTTACGATGAAACTTTAACATACGAAAATGCATGATGTAACATCTTATTTTCGAGCTTTCATCAATTTACTTATGGCGTACTTTCACGTACGAAAATATGGGGTGTAACATCATTCCCCCTATGGAACATTTGTCGTCGAATGTTGACTGACGTACTTATCATTTTCATAACTTATGTCTTCCGAATACTTTAGTACTCTCCTTGCCATCTAGGCAACTGTTCTATGAATAAATCCAATGGCCAGGGCATCCCCCCCCCCCTTTAGGCCTCTTTCTCACAACATGACTTATGGTCGGAATCTTCCCAATCTCGTAACTGTTTCTACCTACTATCATGCAGCTTGTACGACTCTGACTTTGTATGTGCGCCTATGCGACTCTTCTCTCCTCTTTCCTCTAGCTTTTAGCCAATCTCTAGGCCTTACTTTGTGAACATATACATAATTATGACAAGTTGTCCCTCTGGGCGTCATTAGCTTTACTACATCTAAGTAGGCTATACTATACCATAACTCTTACTTCGATTTATCTTTACTGAGGTCTGCTACCAAACTCCAGGATACTCGTTGCTTATCCTATATGCATAAAGCTAAGTCTTTTAATGCTTCCTCATTACCGTTCATCTTAAGAATAACGGCCTAATCCCATCTCACACTTTGTGACTTTTGTCCTTCCATTGTTGATTCACCTCAATATTGATCTACAATTTACCACCGATAACTTGAAACCTCTTACGTAATCACTAAGTCTCACGATGCATCGAGGAACATTTGAAGTAATTTTTCTGATCCACCTGGGGGCGATACCATACTTCCATAACTGTATTTCATAGCATCCCAATATGATTCAACTTGGGGGGGGGGGGGTACTCGAATCCCGTGCCATCCGTAAAATCTCTTTTTTCAAGTAATTACTCAATCGAAGGCCCAAACGTCATTCTTTTTCTATCACAATTACATCCTTATTCTTCTACCAGGGCAGCATTCCATCTCTTCTAAATGCTATTAGTCTTAGACTCCCGTGAGTTTATTCAGTCTATACTGAGCTTTCGATAACTTAGAGAATCCATTAGCTCTCTTGTTTTCATGGGCTTAATCCCAAGGACTTATTTATTGTCGTCACCTTCTCACTCGCCCTTTCTTATCCTTACTCCTGTCCTCCAAAAACCTTGTCGTTTTCCCATACTATAGCTTGAGACCTACACATATATATATTTATACTACTCGCAACCTTCCTTCAACTTGCTTGCATCATAGATTTCCTTATGTTATTCTGGAACATCAAGCAAGACATCACATTGTCTCTAACTCTTCTTTACTCTTTTAACTAGACTTCTCGATACATAGAAACCATAGGCTAGAAAATATACCACCGACGATGCCGCTATCATTCCTGGAGTATGGACTGGATACTGAATCCCAGCGCTTCTAGCCTTCTATCCAAAGTATGGACTATTCACAACCTTCTGTATTTAAGTATCTCATGTTCGTACTCACCTATAATTATCCTTAGTTACTTACCTCCATGCTCATGTGCTTGTAGGGTTGCTTCTGAACTGATATTTTGACTGTCTTCCCAGTGGGACTCTCTTTTATTATTGTAACAATCATACGGTACCTTTAACTAGACCAAATATTTCTCAAGGATCACGGTGTCATATCTGCGAGACTGAATTCCCCATGCTGGGGTTCACTACGTTTATCTTGCACGATCTGCTGATTTGTCTGTATCCTCTTGTCAATCCATAACGAGAATCGTGTTATTCACGTTTATCTATTTCATTGCTACTTGTCGCGTTTCATGCATATCTACTTATATGCACTTTATTATTGGACCATTAGTAAGTGTCGATGTCGAACCCTCGTCACTGCTTCTTCGAAGTTAGACTTGACACTTACTGGGTACATATTGATTTACGTACCCATACTATATTTCTGCACTAATTGTGCATATACTAGATAGGTACAGCGGGTGGTCACTCGGGTAGTTGTATATGCTGGAGACTTAGTGGTGAGCTGCTTTCTATGTCTCGATCTGCATCACCTGAAGTTTCCTTCCCCCCATAGTTTTTTTATTCTTTCTATTTTCATTCCAGACAATAGATGTAGTGATGTATATTCTATTAGATGATCATGCACTTGTGACACCTGATTATGGGGATTTCTAGTATGTGTTCATAGTTGCATCTAGTATTATAATTATTTCGCTTTATGTTTTGTTCATACTTTGTGACTTAGTAAGAATGAAAGCATTTTACCATGGTTTATAAACCTAATTTCACTTTATTAATGTAATTCTTGATTTTAAAAGTTTCGTGAACGAATGTTTGTGTTTGTGGTTTACCATTGGCTTGCTTAACGGCAGGACGCTTGCGTCCATTGTGAGAATTTGGCCGTGACAGATCCGGCAACTTCTTGAATTAGGACGTTGATCACTATAAATAAGAATTCTTTTTAGGACTTGAGACTTCTGGATAGATCTTGATAGTTCATAAACTTTGGACCTTCCTTGCCTATAAAATGAGTCTTGAATCTTTCCTTTTAACATTATGGAAGAATTTAACTTGATCATCTCCTTAATTTTCCTCTTGTAGAATATCGTTCTTACATAAAATTGGATCGTAGTAGATATAAAAATAGTATGAAATCAACAAATAACATATGCTATCTCAAACAAACAAGGATAATCAAGACAAAGTCAAATCTCAAGCCAGGAAAATCTCACGTGTACTCTGACCCCTATCGAATATTATGCACGAATTCTGTAGAGGTCGTACAGACAGATCCATAATTATAGTATACACTATCGAGGTCGTATGGTCCGATCTATGAATGCATCTTAAAATACTACCGAGGTCATATGCCCCGATCCATAATGATATTTCATAGCACTACTGAGGCGTACGGCTCGATCTCATATGAATAAATAAACTTACCACTCGCAAACATACGTGCGGGTCAAGAAGACACTGAACTACCAATCTAATAAGTACAACACGAAGATAGGAATGCAAGAGAAAATTGTAGGTCAAACATAATTGTTACCGACAATCAAATATCCCGCCAAAACTTAAGGTAAAGAGGCTCGGTCAAACGTAAATTGTTGTCTAAATCTTAGTTACATTTCAAGTAATAACAAGCAAATTTAATTCAAGTAGTACAGTTAAGGCATAAAGTAGGTCTAAGTTTAACTGGACATTGGGTTGCTTACGAGAAGAGTTTGCTTGGGATGTAAAAAGTAATATTGGGTGCTTGATTTCTGTCTTTATGTGTTGTACAATCTCGAGTTATGAGTGTGTAGAGGGATCTTTCATGTTTTTCAAGTGTGGGATGAAGTAGTCATGTCTTGTTGACAAGTTCAGACTCTGGGAGATTAAGTGATTTCATAGTGGTTGTGGCCATGGTAGGGCATAGAGAGATGCTAGTTTGAGGCTAAGCATATGGGTTATCACCTGCGGGGTAGTCTACGGATGTGTGATCTTTATGATATTTCTGCGAAGAGTTTTCTTTTTGCCAGTAGGTTATATTTGTTGTAATTTGAGCTTGGATCGGTTGGGGAAATTGGCTTGACTATCACGAGGATGAATGTAAGTTGCACAGATGATTTGAGGTATTATATGATTAGCGCTACATGAGTTCATGAAGGATTTGGCTTAATTACGATGCGCAATCGTGGCATTTATGATGTAAAGGTATTGTGGGTTATCGGATGTTATGATCTATGGCTTGGAGCTAAGTGGGGTAGTCTACTATCAACGACCAGATTGCATAGTTATGTGTTGTGTTGGTTTCGGGTTAGGCATGTTTGTGGATTAGTTATGACTTGAAGAGGTTGGTTTTGAGGATGACTTGAGCAAGGAAATTTTGGGGTGCATGATGTATTACACTTTATGGATGTGTGGGAATATTGGAATGATTCTGGTTTGTTGTTCGTGGTAGATGTGATGTGCTAAGAAAAGGGATTCACTCGGCTGCTTAGAGATGAGGAGTACTTCTTGAGGTGTTTGTGTGCTAATGGAGGACAAGTCGTTCAACTCGTTTTGGCGGTGGATTTGAGATTAGAATAGCGGGATGACTCTCGAGGAGGTTATAATGAATTCAAGATTCACATGTAGTATTTAAGGAATTTCCAAATTTGTAAATAGCTAAGATTTAAGATTTTAATTGGATGGTGTCGAGACTCGCGGTTTTTTTGTATCGTTATGGATTCTACGTTTCAGTATCAGAGAGGTCAAGGAAACAACGTCAGATTCACATGAGGTCTCTTCGGAGTGGGTATCTAAGATGCTATATTTAGGGTGCTTAAAAGGGTGTACAATGGCTTATCGGCTTTGGAGCGACGTGGTTTCATGCCAGGATCTCTTCTGGTGAGCTATGGTTAAGGAACGTGATGTACTGGTAAGGAGAAGTGTTAAATTTAAGGCAATTCGGAAGGAACTTGAAGAAATATGACAGCTTGGTAGTAGGCTGGATCAGCATGATAATGGATATAATCGGTTCTTTTGGTTCTTATGATGTGGTGAGGCTTTACTGGTATTTTATACCAATACTCATAGATTTGGTAACCTGCATGACTTGGTTGAGTTAGAGGGATTCGGTTCTAATTGTTTGATCTTGTGCTAATGGGTTTCAAAGAGTTCTCGATGATTTCTACCACGACTTGGGGCGGATTGTTTTCATTAGGAATAGGGAGTTTGTTGTGAGTTCTGCTTTGCTCTTGGATGAGATCAAGTGGAAGATTTTGGGCTGATTGAGTGTATATTCTGCTTGTGACTCAGAGTTGATAATGGGATTCTCGTGTTTTCATATGATGACATGATAGATGTGGTGCGACGCGTGGTATTAAGGTTTGTATGTGCAAGTTTGCAATTCAATTTCGAAGGGAAGGTCCCGAGTTCTAGACAGTATGGACGGTTTCTGATGTTTAGAGGAGTGCTGGCAGTATTTTGATATCACCTAAGAAGAGTATGTATCTCAGAAAGACGCACTGTGTTTTGACTTGCGGATGCTTCATTGGTATTGTGATACTCGCCTGGTTGATCGACTGCTGATGTTCAGATTTGCTATGTGGTACGGAAGAATTATGGAGGTATTTATGGTGGAATGATTGTGTGTGAAGGATGTGTCAGTCACTTGAGTGGTTGAGTTGGGATCGGATATGGTGATTCTGGTATTCTAAGGATTTGGAGACTCGGAGTTCTCAAATGCAGATTGTTCCTTGGTTGCGGACTAGGAAGGTATGGCCAGAGTTAGACAGCTAATAGTAGGTGTTATGGTTAGTTCATGTGGACTTTGGAAGGTTATTAATCTATTTGTGGATGACTAGAGTCGATCTGGGGACCCATTGGTAGGACGAATGGGGATGTGTATTTACACCGGGTATGATTTTTTGACTCAGCGGTGTTATTATTAAGGGGCGTGTCATTCGGTAAGAGTTGGGCATGTTCGCATTCTGATATATTCTATGCGTTACTCTTCTATTCTACGATGGGTTATGATATGTTGGCTATTTGTGCACACGATACCTTTCTGTTTCGGCCTTGCGGCGAAATTCGAGCTAGATGGTTTTTGGGGTATTGAATGGTTGATTACGCCTTGGTTATGTCCTTTTTGTGGTATGTGGTGTTACCGTTTCTCCATGGCTATGATGATGTACTTCGTGTTTTTGTTGTTGATTTGCGTATGGTTGCTAATTTTGAGCATTATGGCTTGAGGTATTTCATATGAACCGGTTGCAGAGTTATGTTGGGATATGATCATTCGTGTTAGATTCACAACTTTGCGTTTGTGGTGGTACCTGTAGAGCTTGCGAGACGGTTCTCTCATTTGATTCATTTTTTATTTTTGGTTCATTTGAGTTGTTGCTTGTTTGGGTGCGCCGATTGCACAATGTGTGGCTATAGATGGTATTTGGTGTGGCTTCTCAGTAGAACCGCTTGTATTTGATGAGATGAGGTTGTTGGACCTGGAACGAGTGCTATCAGATTTGATTATGGTACGTTGGTAGAATAATATCGGAAGTGAGCTTACAATTTGGTAATGGGTTTTATCGGTCAAAAGAGCCCCACGACAATTTGATCTGATGAGTAGTTATGAGTTTTTGCGTGTTTCCTTCATCATTGGCAGTGTACGAAGGTTAGAACAAGGTTTTATTTGATATGAGGTTGTTATCGGTACCAAATTAGTTATTGAGCAACTATTGTGGCTGAAAGTTATTGCTCTAAGTATTTGAGTCATGTGGTGTATTGTGTGATTACGTCATGGGTTATGGTTATGGTTTGATACTGCTTGTTTAGACTTATATAGTGTGTGGATACGAGATTCGGGTCTTGTAATGGATTCTGAATGTTAGAAATTTGATTTTAATGCTTATGGATTAAGGTTGAAGAAAGGGTCTTCAGTAGGTGATGTTTTCAAGCTTATTGTCATGACCCAAATCGATGGGCCATGACGAGTGCCCGAGTTCTACTTGTCGAACACCCCTTAGCATGCGTCTAAGATATAAACATGAATTGACAGTAAGTCATGAATAATATTTGTCAATGAACTGCTGAATCATGTGAATAACATACGTGAGGAAAATATGTCCAAAAGACATATGTACATATACATGCGGAATACGGTAGGGCAAGCCGACAAGGCTGCTATAGACAACTATATATCCAAAACTAGAAGCCGACAAGGCCACATACTATCCAACTATACATGACTGTCTACAGACCTCTAATAGAGTGTACAACTGTATGAAGGACGGGACTGGGCCCCATCGTACCCTTATCTACATAAAAACATAGCGTACCAAAAGTAATAATAGCTCCGGATCAAGTGGAGCACACCAACTCTCGCTGATCAAGGATCCTAAAAAGGGGGACCATCGGCCTGCCTACCTGCACCTGCGGACAAGAAACGCAGCGTCCCTAGGCAAAAGGGACGTCAGTACGAATAATTGATCGAGTATGTAATGTCATGAAAATCAGTACATAAAAGACATAAATGAAACATGGAGTAAAGGAATTCGCCCGTAAGTCTAAATAACTTTGTGAATCCTGAAATATTTATAAAGTCATGCATGTGCGTATAAATGTCGTATCATGCATAGGTATATGTCTACATAACATCATCCAGCCTCTGAGGGCATCCCGTCATATCATCTCGGCCTCTGCGGGCGAAATCATCACGTATACCAATTGATGAGGTGGTGGTGCGTATATAACGCCGTAACCTTTTTCCATATTCCATATACGTATAATATATGCGTATATAACGCCATCTGGTCATGGGTCAATGTACATTTATAAATGAATGAAATGCATAAGAAGTAAGTTAATAAGATTTCGCGGAATGTCAGAAAATCTATATGTCTTCGGATAAACTTTTATCAACGATGTATTTTTCTAAGACCTATGAACAGAAGATATAATAATAATACACATGGGAATTCAAGAATATAGGCACCCCTAGTGCTTCTACGAATAGAGACATTTATGAAAGTTGTGCATTTGCTCGTCTCGTTTGTATCATATGGATCATGCCAAAAGGAAAGAAGGGATAGCCTTAACATACCTGAGCTGATTCTCTTGACAATTCCTCTAACACACGTCAATTGCGACAAAACACGTAACGGCGGATCAAAGTAGGGAAAATCCGTGTGCTATTCTTGAGAAAGATTGTACCGTACTCCCTTAGAATCGCAAATCTCATGCTGGTATCGTATTATGAAGTTTCATATGAATTGTTTGAGCTCCATCCATTACTTAGCAAACCTCACATCACACCTTAATGAGATAAGAAGATCTATTATAATTGCGGGTTTGTGGGCCCCACTTTTGTAAGGATTATTTTGCCAAAATCCCCCCTAAACCTGCCACCTAGCCATATAGCCCAAAAGTCACCATTTGATTTTGGGTCCCTAATTTCACTTGCTGCCACGTGGGGATAGTGTCTCCATTAAACTTTAACCACAAATTCTAATTACATGTTAATCTCCCACTAAAAATCTATAATTAATCAATTATCCACATAATTAAGAACTATCTCAAATTACTTAAAATACTAATCACTTTTAACATACATTATATACCTTACTATCATGGTCATGTGGTACCTTGTATGGCACTAGTCCATAAATACCGGGTATTATAGCTTGGATCGTATTTTATCCCAAATTGACAAACTTCAACGAATACTCATTCTTTGCTTTGTTTACCCTCTAATCTTCACGACACTCACTTATCACTTGTTACAAATAGCATAAATACTTATAACCTCAAACATAATCTCATTTCTGAGCTTACGAGTTTGGGTTACACTTATACGGGTTTGGGTGACACAGGGTCACCCCCAGGTATGTGCATAGTGAGTTTTCACAGTGATTTGACGGATTTGAAATGACTCTTTGCACGTTCGAGGATAAACGTATATTTAAGTGGGGGAAATTTTAAGGACCCAATTGGCAGTTGGAGCATTTGCATTTCGTTCAGCTGGTTGAAGTCTTGAATATATTCATATGATATATTATGACTTGTGTGAATCAACGGTTATTGTTTTCAGGTAATTCAGGATTTGATTTGGAGGAATGATTCTCAAATAGGAAACTTTAAGTTGGAAGAGTTGACCAAGTTTGACTTTTATATATTTGACCCCGGATTGAAGTTTTGATGGTTCTATTAGGTCTGGATGGTGATTTCGGACATGGGCGTAAGCCCGGATTTTCACTTGTATGTTTCTACAAGGTTTTAGCACTATTCGGCGAAAGTTGGCAATTTGAAGGTTTAGAATATTCATAAGTTTGATCGAGAGTTGACTTCGGTGTTATCAGGCTCGAATTATTGTTTCGGGAGTTAGAATTGGTCCGTTATGTCATTTGAAACTTGTGTGCAAAATTTGAGGTCATTTCGAGTTGATTTGATATGTTTCGGCACGAGTTTTGGAAGTTAAAAGTTCAAAAGTTCATTAAGTTTGATTTGAGGTGCGATTCATGGATTTGATGTTATTATGTATGATTTGAGGCCTCAAGTAGGTCCGTGTTATATTTTGGAACCTGTTGGTATGTTCGGACGGGGTCCCGAAGGGCTAGGGTGTGTTTCAAACGGGCTTCAGACCATTTTGAGTCATGTTGGTTGAGGCTAGTTTTGGCTGAGAACTAGTGTCATAGCACCCGCGGAATCTTGGGCAAGGGTGCGGAACACCATTGTCTCTGATAGTAACCTCATTGGCATAACCTCGTAGTACCTTCTCTCTAAATACCATCAAGCGCAGATCATCATAGTGACGAACCTTAATCCGCTCGAATAAATAAGAATGAGCCACAACACATACAAGAACTTGACTAGGCTCTAAAATATCCAACCTCACAAGTTGGTTAGCTAAGGACTGAATGTCCTATGCCAATGGCCTCTCCTCTTCTGGAATGAATGCCAAACTACCCATACTCTTGGCCTTTCTGCTCAAGGAATCCATGACAAAATTCGCCTTGCCCAGATGATAAAGAATGGTAATATCATAGTCCTTTAATAACTCAAGCTACCTGAGATGCCTCAAATTAAGATCCCTCTGTTTAAATAGATGTTGCAAACTGCGGTGATCGGTGTAAACCTCACATAACACTCCATCAAGATAACGCCTCCAGAGCTCGAGAGCCTGAACTATCGCAACCAACTCCAGATCGTACAAAGAGTAATTCTTTTTGTGGGGCTTCAACTGACGCGAAGTATATGCAATAACCCGCCCCTCCTGCATCAATGTATAACCTAACCCAATGCGTGAAGCGTCGCAATACGCAGTGTACATCCCTGAACTAGAAGGCAAAACCAACACTAGTGTAGTGGTCAATGCGGTGTTGAGTTTCTTGAAGCTCGCCTAGCAATCATAGGACCACCTAAATTGAACACCCTTCTTGTCAATCTAGTCAAATTAGTGGCAATAAATGAGAAACCATCAACAAACCGACGATAGTAACCTTCTAGGCCCAAGAACCTCCTAATGTCGGTCGATGTGGCAGGACGAGGCCAACTGTGAACTGCCGCATTCTTCCTTGGATCCACCTTAATGCCTCTCCTTATACAACATGCCCTAAGAAATCCACAAGTTTTAACTTGAACTCACACTTGGAGAACATAGCATATAGCTTTTGTTACCTCAAAGTCTAAAGCACTATCCTCAAATGCCGTTCGTGCTCTCATCCATGTTACGCGAGTAGATCAATATATCATCAATGAAGATAATGAAAAATGAGTCAAGATATGGCCTGAACACCCGATTCATCAAATCCATAAATGCTGCTAGAGCATTAGTCAAGCCGAAGGACATCACCTGAAACTCGTAGTGGCCTTATCAAGTCCAGAAAGTCATCTTCAAAATATTCGAAGCACTAATCCTCTGCTGGTGATATCCAGATCTGAAGTAGATCTTCGAGAACACTCTAGAACCCTAAAGCTGATCAAATAGACCATCAACGTGTGGAAACATATACTTATTCTTGATGGTAACCTTATTCAGCTGGCGGTAATCAATGCACATCCGCATACTCCCAACCTTCTTCTTCACAAATAATACTGGTGCACCCCAAGGCGACACACTTGACCTAATTAATCCTTTCTCGAGCAACTCCTGAAGCTAATCCTTCAACTCTCTCAACTCCGCTGGTGCCATACGATAAGGAGGAATAAAGATAGGCTGGGTGACAGGTAACAAATCAATGTTCAAATCAATATCACGATCCGGTGGCATGCCTGGTAAGTAAGTAGGAAATACATAAAAAAACTCCCTCACCACAGGCACTGAATCTAACATAAGAGTCTCCATAATGGTATCACGAACAAAGGCCAGATAGACCAAACAACCCTTCTCGACCATGTGTGGAGCCTTTAGAAAATAAATAACCTGACTAGATGTACTAATAGATGAACCTCACCACCCTAGCCTATGCAATTTGACATTGCCAAGGTAACAGTCTTGGCATGGAAAATGAGAATGGCATGGTACGGAGACAACCAGTCCATGCCTAGGATAACCTTGAAGTAAATCATATCGAGCAATTGAAGATCTGCTCTGGCCTCATACACATAGAAAGTCACTATACAGGATTGATAAAACTGATCCACAACAACAGAATCACCCACTGGCATGGACACATATACAAGAACACCCAAGGACTCACGAGATATATCCAGATAAAGATTAAAGAGAGAAGAAACATAGAAATAGGTAGACCCTGGATCAAATAGTTCCGAAGCATCTCCATGGCAGATAGAAATAATACATGTGATCACGCCGTTGGCGGATACTACTTCTAGTCTGACTTGAAAGGCATAGAATCTATTGGGAACGCCAACAGCCTTCCCTCTGCCTCTGGTCGGTAGGACGGGCGATGCAGCAACTGGTGCGGTAATCATAGGCTGATGGCTCTGCTGCATTGCCTTGCCCCGAAGCCTGGGATGAAGCCTACTCACATGACCAAGCTCCCTGCACTCGAAGCAACCTCTTAGTACAAAAAATGTCTGACTCTGGATATGGCCGTGATATCCTGAGTACCCACTGGAGGAACCCTAAATAACTGGCAGATGGTAGGTGCTCTCTGGAATGGCACTGAAGTAAGAACGTGCTAGTGCACCCCAAATAGGCTGTTGTGCTGAATACATGGGCCTTCTATGATGGAACCTCATGAACCGACCTCTACCCCAGACGGGGCACCATTGAATCCACCAGAATGCTGAGGCCGCTTATCCCTCAACATGAACTCTCTACCTTTGCTGCGGATATGCTCAATCATCTGAGCTATCTTCACAACCTGGTACTACGGAGTCCCTATCTGTGCCTCGAGGGCCATAAAGACCTGAATCCCATAGTGCATGCCCTAAAAGAACCTCCGCACTCTCTCTGCATCAGTGGGAAGTATGATAGCTTCATGATGAGACAACTTAGTGAATATCACCACATTGTCGGTCACAGACATCTGACCCTCCTGGCACAGCTTAAACTGACTCTGTAACTCCTCCCTCTATGAAGTAGAAATATACTTCTCCTAGAAGAGGAGTCTGAATTGATCCCAAGGCAAGGGAGCCTCGCATTTGCGAGAGCTTACTCGCATTTTCCATGTTGGAGGGGGCTGGGCAGCTTCGCATATGGGAAGCTCTATTCACTTTTGTGAGGGGGTTGGTCTTCAAAATTGTGATGAATTTTTTGCATTTGGGACTATGGGGTAGAAGGGGACTGCTTCCCATCCGCGAAGCCCATTCCGTACTTGCGATTATTCCAGTGTTCTTATTTGGATTATTTTGTAACATTTGCAACACACTGGGGCTCATGCACTTTTCTCATTTGCGATCAATGGTTCGCTTTCGCAGACATCGAAATTGCAAACAAGAATTCTCAATTGCCATACCTGCAATTGGGTAAAAGATTGGAATTTCCGAACTTAGTTCTTTGTGATGAACCGATAGATTGTTTTGAGTACAAGCCCTTAATTTTTCATTTCGAGACCTCTATTAGCTTCATTTGATGTTTCTCGATTTGCGACGTAGTTTGTGTCTTTTTTCAAAAAATGTTTACGTAAAAAAATTGAAGAAAATATGATTTTTGGCTTTAAAAATAACTTGAGTTGACTACGGTCAACATTTTATGTAAACGACTTTGGATCAATGTTTTGAAAATTTTGGTAGTTCCGTATTGTGATTTTGGACTTGAGCATATGCCCGGAATTGAATTCGAAAGTCCCTAGGTTGATGTGACCTATTTTGCCAAAAGATAGTAATTTAAAAGTTTGGAAATTTTCTAGGTTTGACAGTAGGTTCACTTCATGGCTATCGGGTTCGAATTTTGATTTTAGGACTTGGTATAGGTCGTTTTTGCTATTTGAAACTTTTCAGCAAAAATTGGTGCAATTCGGAGTTGGTTTGATATGATTCGGATGCTCAGTTGCGATTCTAGTTGTTCTTGAGTTTCCCTTTGAAATTTCATTCGTTTTGATGTTCTATTTATAGTTTAGATGTTATTTTGGTGATTTATCATGCTTGCGACTTCGTATGATGTTATTACACTTGTGTTCATGTTTTGTTTTAAACCTGAGGGGATCGGGTGAGTTTCAGAGGTGCTACAGATGAGTTTAGGATGAAATGCAATAACTGGTGTGCTTTCAATTCTAGTGTTGATCTGCAGATCTCGCATTTGCGAGCCTCGATTTTGGGAACATCATTTCACGATGGGCTGGGTATTATCTCAATTATGAGCCGCTTTTGCGAGCATTTTGGTCGCATTTGCGACGTCTGACAATATAGAACATCTTCGCATTTGCGAAGAATTTGGCCGCATTAGCGAAGGGTTGGATGTTCACATTTGCAATCTAATTGTCACAATTGTGACATTTGGGATTCCGATACACTATTCGTATTTGCGACATGTGCTTCGCATTTGAGATGATCGCAATTGCGATATCTGCATCTGGGTAAAAGAGGGGGAAAATGGGACTTAGCTCATTTTATACCATATCTCAACTCTAAACACTCTAGAGGCGATTTTTCAAGAATTTCTTCTTCCCAAAATCATTGGTAAGCAACTCTAATCCACTTTCTTTAAATTCCCCATTACTTTTCATGAGATTTCAACATTAAATTTAGGATTTCTATGGTAGAAATTAGGGATTTGAGTAGAAATTGGAGATTTTGTAAAATTGAGGTTTAGACTTCAAATTGAGGTCGGATTTCAAAATAAATCATATAACCGGGCTCGGGGGTAAATGGGTAATCGGGTTTTGATCCGAATCTCGGATTTTGACCAAGCAAGTCCTTTGTTGACTTTTGTTGACTTTTTCAAAAAAGATAAAAATTTAACCTCTTTCATTAATGGGTAGTTTCTAAAGCTTATTTTGAATCGTTTGATAGATAACTTACTAGATTTGGTTGTTTTGGAGTGTTGTTTAAAAGGCAAGGTCGTGGTTGATTGATTGCTTTGTATACATAGTGAGGTAAGTGTTGTGTCTAACCTTGACTTGAGGGAATTAGGAATTGTTAAATTATTTGTGTGGGGAAATGGCTCATATGCGAGGTGACGACTGTATATACGCCGTCATAGGATATAGCATGCGGGATTTGGGTATTTATTTCTATGTTTTTGTTTATTCCATGATATCTCTTGTTATATGCTTTAATTGTTACATGTCTTTACTTGACTTCTATGCTATTGTTGTTACTTGTTATATAATTGTTACTTGCCTTAATTTGTTCATTCTTCATGTAATTTTTGCTTATTTGCTACCTGTTTCTACTTGCCTTAATTGTATATTTTAATTATCACATATTTTACCTGCTTTTATTATTCTTATATTATTTGATGCACTCTATGATGTTGTTTCACCTGTGTGAGTTGTTTGATTGTACTGTACTGATGAATTGGTGAGGTTTGAGATTTCGAGATGTTAGATATTCCCTGATTATTCTGTGATTCTTTACTGTCTTGTACATTCACCTTCTTTATGTTGATATTTTATAAATATTGATGTTGAATTATTTATGTTGATGATTTGAAATTGTTTGGGGAGCGGGTTGCACGCTGCAACGGAATTGGATGGTACAGAAATGCTATGAAGGAACAAGGACGGATTATGTTATGAACAGAATGATGAAGTGGTGGGATCAGGTTGCGCGCCGCAACTGATTTGATATGTTGTAGTTGTTTGTGATTGTTGAGTTATCCTCGGTATTGTGATATGAGACTTGAGACTTTGTTATTCTGGGCTTTCCGGTAGTTGACCTTCGAGTCCATTTATATGAGTTAATTGCTTTATTTCTATTCTTGTTTTTCTATTATTATTAGTTAGTACAAGTTATTTGTAAGTGACTTGCCATAGACTCGTCACTACTTCGTCGAGGTTAGGCTCAGCACTTACAGATTACATGGGGCTAGTTGTACTCATGCTATACTTCTGCACTTCTTGTACAGATACCGGTATGGGTTCCAGTGGTGCGTAGCGAAACTGCTCTGATTTAGCTACTTTAGGAGACTTGAGGTGTAGTTGCTCGTCGTCCACAACCCTGAAGTCCCATTTCCATTCTGTATTTACTGCTTATTTAGTTTCAAATTGTTGTATTTTATTCGGAATTTATCTGTAGTACTCTAGATGCTCATATATTAGTGACTCCAAATTCTGGAATATGATTAGACTTCGTCATTTAGTATTTTATTAGTCTATTTCAAATTATTACAGTTTATTATTATTAATGTTTTGATCTTAAATTTTTAATACTGGTTAAGTAATTTAGCTACAGTTGGCTTACCTAGCAAGTGAAATATTAGGCGCCATCACGGTCCCGAGGGTGGAATTCCAAGTCGTGACAAGTTGGTATCAGAGCACTAGTTTGCCCAGGTCTCACGAGTGATGAGCAAGCTTAGTAGATTCTGGAGGATCGGTACGGAGACTTTTGTACTTATCTTCTAGAGGCTATAGGTCATTAGGATAATTTCACTTCTTTCTTTCTCTATCATGCAACTTTATACCATTACTGAAGTTTGAACCATTCTATTCTTGTTCTCTCGCAGATGGTGAGAACACGCACAACCTCTACAGCCGGGCGATATCCAAAGCCCCTTGTTGCAACCACTACTAGGGGTAGGTGCCAGGGCTGAGGTCAAGGCAGAGACAGGGCTCAGCCTAGAGCACATGCAGTAACACCCATTGCAGAGCCTCATATTGAGGAGATCCTAGATCAGACTGCACTAGTCAGACCCGCTCAGGTCCCGAAGGGATGCATTGCTACTCTTATACTTTAGGACGCTCTAGTCCGCTTAGTTGTCTTATAGATAGTATGGCTCAGGCTGGAGTATTCCCTATGGCACCAGCTGTCTCTCAAGATGGGGGAGGAGAACAAACTTTCGCCACTTACACTCCAAAGAAGATGATTCCCATATATCATACTCCAACGATTCCAGTAGTTGGGGTACTTCAGCCTGTTATTGCTACACAGCCCGGGGAGAGGCCTGCGATGTATTCTGAGGGATTGATGAGGTTGGATAAGTTAACCAATCTCTTTCCTATTCACTTTGGTGGTACACCTCCTGAGGAACCACGAGACTATTTAGACCGCTGCCATGAGGTGCTGCGCAACATGGGTATTGTGGAGTCAAATGGAGTCGACTTTGTAGTGTTCCATATGACCGGTTCTGCCAAGAGGTGGTGGCAGGATTATGTGCAGAGCAAACAACCAGATTCACCTCAACTTACTTGGGATCGATTTTACTATCAATTTTTGGAGAAGTTCATTCCTTTCACTCTGACGGAGGAGTACCGCAGGCAGTTCGAGCGCCTCCAGCATGGTGGCATGACTGTTACCCAGTACAAGACTAGATTTGTGGATCTAGCTTGCCATGCAGCTAGTTTCATTCCCAACTGATTTGAAGGAACTGAAGAAGCAACTGCAGGATTTGCTCTATAAGGATTCATTAGACCTAGTGTATTGCCCTGGGGTTCACCAGTATTGTTCATGAAGAAGAAGGATGGTTCGATGAGGATGTGTATAAATTATCGACAGTTGAATAAGGTCACTATCAAGAACAAGTATCCATTGCTGAAGATTGATTACATATTTGATCAGCTTTAGGGTGCCAAGTGTTTTCGAAGATTGATTTGAAATCTGGCAACCATCAGTTGAAGATTAAGGCATCAGATGTCCTTAAGATAACTTTTCGGACTCAAAATGGTCATTGTGAGTTCCTAGTGATGTCATTTGGCTTGATAAATGCCCCAACATCATTTATGGATTCTTTGTGATCGTCTTCATTGATGATATTTTGGTCTACTCCCGCAGTCGAGAGCAGCATTAGCAGCATCTACTGATCGTACTTCGGACTCTTAGATAGTCAGCTATATGCCAAGTTTTCAAATTGTGAGTTTAGTTGTATTCGGTTACCTCTTTGGGGTATGTTGTATCTTGCAAGGGGATTAAAGTGGAACCTAAGAAGATTGAGATAGTTCAGAATTAGCCTAGACCTACTTCAGCTATAAAGATTCAGAGCTTTCTGGGTTTGGCGGGTTATTATCGTCAGTTCGTGGAGGGGTTTCCATCTATATTAGCCCCATTTACAAGACTGGCGCAGAAGGGTGCCCCATTCAGGTGGTCTGATGAGTGTGAGAAGAGCTTTCAGAAGCTCAAGACTGCATTTTCTATAACCCTAGTGTTGTTGTTGCATATAGGTTCGGGGTCTTACACTGTGTATTATGATGCATCACGTATTGGGCTTGGCAAGGTGTTGATGCAAGACAGTAGGGTGATTGCCTACACATCTCGTAAACTAAAGGTTCATGAGAAGAACTACCCCGTTCAGGATTTAGAGTTGGCAGCTATTGTTCATGCATTGAAGATTTGGAGGCATTACCTTTACAGCGTGTCGTGTGATGTATTTACATATCATTATTGTCTACAACACTTGTTTAAGCAAAAGAATCTAAACTTGAGGCAATGAAGGTGGTTAGAGCTATTAAAAGACTATGATATTACCATTTTGTACCATCCCGGGAAGGCCAATGTGGTGGCCGATGCCTTGAGAAGAAAGGTTGAGAGTATGGGTAGCCTTGCATATATTCCAGTTGGTGAGAGACCGCTAGCATTGGATGTTCAGGCTTTGTCCAATCAGCTCATCAGGTTAGACGTTTCGGAGCCTAACCGAGTTCTTACTTGCGTGGTTTCTCGGTCTTCTTTGTATGAGTGCTTCAGAGAGCATCAGTATGACGACCCCCATTTGCTTGTTCTTAAGGACACAGTGCAGCACGCCGATGCCAAGGAGGTTTCTATTGGAGATGATGGTGTGTTGCAGATGCAAGGTCAGATTTGTGTGCCCAATGTGGATGGGCTGCGTGAGTTGATTCTTGAGGAGGCCCACAGTTTGCGGTATTCCAATCATCCGGGTGCCACCAAGATGTATCAGGATTTTAGGAAGCATTATTGGTGGAGCAGAATGAAGAAAGATATAGTAGAGTATGTGGCTCAGTGTTTGAACTTCCAGTAGGTGAAGTACGAGCATCAGAGGACCGGCGGTTTGCTTCGAGACTTGAGATTCCCAAGTGGAAGTGGGAGAATATTACCATGGATTTCTTTGTTGGGATCCCACGGACATTGAAGAAATTTGACGCATAGTGGGTTATTGTGGATAGGTTGACCAAGTCGACGCATTTCACTCTGCTGGCGGCTACCAATTCTTCAGAGCAGCTGGCCCAGATCTATATCCGTGAGATTTTTCATCTCCATGGTGTACCAGTATCTATTATCTCTGATCGAGGCACGTAGTTCATATCACATTTCTGGAGAGCCGTGCAACATGAGTTAGGCACATGGGTTGAGTTGAGTACAACATTTCTACACCAAACGGATAGGCAGTCTGAGTGCACCATTCAGATCGTGGAGGATATGCTACGTGCATGTGTTAAGGATTTCAGGGGTTCATGGGATCAGTTTTTACCGCTTGCTGAGATCGCCTACAACAACAAATACCAATCAAGTATTCAAATAGCTCCTTATGAGGCCTTATATGGGAGGCGGTGTTGTTCTCCATTGGGTTGGTTTGAGCCGGGAGAGGCTAGGTTGTTGGGTACTGATTTGGTTCGGGGTGCCTTGGAGAAAGTCAAGTTGATTCAGGATCGACTTCATACAACCCGGTCTAGGCAGAAGAGTTATGCTGATTGGAGGGCTCGTGATGTAGAATACATGGTGGGAGAGAGGGTTATGCTGCGGGCTTCACCATGAAGGGTGTGATGAGTTTCAGGAACAAGGGCAAGTTGAGCCCTAGGTACATTGGTCCTTTTGAGATCCTTCAGAGAGTTGGTGAGGTGGCCTACAGACTTGCATTGCCACCCAGCTTATCGGGAGTTCACCCAGTATTCCATGTTTTTATGCTCCAAAAGTATTTTGGTGATCCTTCTCATGTATTAGATTTCAGTTCAGTTCAATTGGACAAGGATTTTACTTATGAGGAGGAGCTGGTGTCTATTCTAGCCCGGCAAGTCCCGAAGTTGAGGTCTAAGAGTTATCCTTCTGTGAGAGTGCAGTGGAGATTTCAGCCGATCGTGGCATCTATGTGGGAGTCCAATTCCGATATGGGGAGTAGATACCCATACCTTTTTACCAGTTCGGGTACTTTTCTATGTCCGTTCGAGGACGAATATTTATTTTAGAGGTGGAGAATGTGACGACCCGATGGGTTGTTTTGAGTACTAGCGTTATTTTCGTGTTTCAAGACCTCTATTAGCTTTATTTTATGTTTCTTGATTTGCGTGCGTGTTCCGTGTCTTTTTTCGGAAAGTTTTTACGTTAAAAAAAATTGAAGAAAATATGATTTTTGACTTTAAAAATAACTTGAGTTGACTACCGTCAATATTTTGTATAAACGACCTCGGATTGGGTTTTTGGCCATTCTGGTAGGTCCATATTGTTATTTTGGACTTGTGCGTATGCCCGAAATTGAATTCAGATGTCCCTAGGTTGATTTGACCTATTTTGCCGAAAGCTAGTAATTTAAAAGTTTGAAAATTTCCTAGGTTTGATTTTAGATTGACTTCATGGCTATCATATTCAAATTTTGATTTTGGGACTTCATATAGGTCTGTTTTGTATTTGAAACTTGTCAGCAAAATTTGATGCAATTCGGAGTTGGTTTGATATGATTCCGATGCTCAGTTGCGATTCTAGTTGCACTTGAGTTTCCCTTTAAAATTTCATTCGTTGTGATATTCAATTCGTAGTTTTGTATATTATTTTAGTGATTTTATAGCACGAACGAGTTCGTATGATGTTATTACACTTATGTGCATGTTTGGTTTAGAGCCCGAGGGCTCGGGTGAGTTTCAAAGGTGCTACGGATGAGTTTTGGATGAAACGCAATAGCTAGTGTGCTTTCAGTTATGGTGTTGATCTGCAGATCTCGCATTTATGAACATGGGCATGGGTTGGGTATCTCGCAATTGCGAGGGAATGGTTCGTATTTTCAAACTGGCTAGGGACGCTTTTGCGAGCATTTTGGTCGCATTTGCAACAACTGGAAATATATCCCCAATATCTATAGGTCACTACGCTTGACCTCTGGACAAAGAATAACAGTGATGATGATGAAGAAATAGCCATGTATTCCATGGATTTAACAGCGCATAAGAGAAATCTGGAGGTTTGATGTTGCATTGTTGAATCTAGGGTTTCAGATTTGGGCACTTGAATTTGAAGTGATAAAAAGGGAAGGGAACCATCGAGAATCACGACTGGGAGAGACAGAAGAGATGATTTTATGGCTGACCTTGCACGAATTCGTGCAAGGTTTGTGATTGATTTGGTTCTGTGAGCTGAGAGAATAAAGAGAGGAGAGGGAAAGGGGGGGCGGCTGATTCAAAGGAAAATGATTATGGTTTGGATAGATTTGATCCGTCCGGAGGTTGTTTTACTCGAGCAAGTCATTTTAGAGTATAGGTCTAGCTTCTTTGAAGTAAGTATCTTGCCTAACTTTGTGTGGGGGAACTACCCTTTATGATTTGCGTCACTTGTATTAATTGTGTCATGTGAAGGCCGTATACGTGAGGTGACATATTACACCCCATATTTTCGTACGTGAAAATACGCCATAAGTAAATTGATGGAAGCTCGAAAATAAGATGTTACATCCCGCATTTTCGTATGTTAAAATTTTATCGTAAGTTAATCGACATAAGTTCGGGAATGAGATTATTTTAGATTATAAGCATTATGCTATTTCAAACAAGTGATGAGTAAATTCGTGAAGGTGAGAGGGTAAGCAATTCGAAGAAAACGAATTTTGTCGAAGTTTGATATTTTGGGATAAAATACGGTCCAAGCTATAATATCCCATATTTATGGACTAGTGTCATACAAGGCACCACATGACCATGATAGCAAGATGTATAAAGTGTGTTAAAAGTGAGTAGTATTATAAGTAATTTGAGATAATTCTTAATTATGTGAGTAATTGGTTAATTGTTAGTTAATTGGATATTAACAAATTGATTAAGAAATTGGTGGATAATTAGTTAAAATCTTTGGATAAGCTTTTGGAAATTTAATGTGGCAGCAAAGTCTTTAGTCAATTAGTGACTCTTAAGTTATATGCTAAGGTGGCACATTTGGAGGAATTTTTGTGGCTTAGTCATCACAAGTAGGGCCCACACCCACGAATACAAAAGTATTGTCTAAAATCACCAAATGAAGATGGTCACACTTACTAACGGATGAAAATGCTTCAGCAAAGATCATATTTTTCAATAGCAACGTGATTTGCTTCAAATATTTCATACGAAGTTATACTGCATAATAGTAACGGGATTTGAAATTCTAAGAGAGCACGGTACAATCTTTCTCAAGAATATTATACGAATTTTTCCATACTTCGATCTGCCATTACGTCTTCTCGCAAAAGACATGTGTTACAGGGATTGTCAAGAGAATCAGTTTAGATATGTTAAGGCTATCCCTTCTTTCTTTTGGCATGATCCATACGATACAAACGAAACAAGCAAAGGCACAACTTCCATAAATGACTCTATTCATAGAAATGCTAGATATGCCTATGATCTTGATTCTCCATGTGTCCTATTATTCTATCATCTATTCATGGGTCTCAGAAAATACGTAAGTTGATAAAGTTTACTTCATGATATTAATCAAAGGCATCATGGTCTTATGACATTCTTAGAAATTTTATTGACATACTTCTCATGCATTGCATTCATTTAGATTGACCCATCACTAGATGGCGTTATATACGCGTATTTATGTATATTATATGTATATGGGATATGGGAAAATGTTACGGCATTATATACGCACCACCACCTGATCAGCCAGTATACGTTGATGATTTTGCCCATAGTAGCCGAGATGATATGATGGGATACCCTCAGAGATGTGATGATGTTATGAACGCATATACCTATGCATGGTATGACATTTATACGCATATGCATGACATTATAATATTAAATGATTTACAGAACAATTCAGACATACATGTTGATTCTTTTACGCCATGTTTCTCTCATGTCTATTATTTACTAATTTTCATTCCTTACATACTCGTTACATTATTTGTACTGACGTCCCTTTTTCCTGGGGACGTTGCGTTTCATGCCCGCAGGTCCCGATAGACAGTTCGAGAATCCTCCAAGTAGGCTATCAGCTCATCGGAAGATGTTGGTGCACTCCATTTGCTCCGGAGTTGCTTATTGGTCAGTATGATTAGGACATGTATTGATTGGTATAGCGGGGCCTTGTCCCGACCTTTATGATATCTATGTACTCTTAGAGGCTTGTAGACAGATGCCATATATACGGATACTTGTATGGCCTTGTCGGCCTTTGTTTTAAGTATATAAAAGATCGCGTTGGCCTTATAGGCCCGTACTTCTTTTGCATAAGTTGGTGTTACGTGTTTTATTCTAGTTATCCCACGTCAGCCTTTCCATCTCATTTTCCTATGATAGCATGATACGAAAAGATACGTTATGTTGGTACTCGGTTGAGTAAGGTACCGGATTTCCGTCGTGGCCCATCGGTTTGAGTCGTGACAAAAGTGGTATCAGAGCCCTAAGGCATGAATATCTATCCACCCATATGGTGAAAAGCAATGAGAGATTCAGAAGGTAGATATAAGTTTCAACAAGTAAAAGAAGGGTACGAGGCGCCCAGTCAATGAAAATTATCAGTATTTACAATTCAGGCAGAGAAATATAAGCCTTTTGAGTTACCTTCAACAGTAGCAGAGGTATGTACAATCGGCCACACCCATCTTAGTTATGCCCTATGGGAGCTAACAGATATGGTTTAAGAGAAGGACGGGATGTCAGGATCCGGCTGGGGTTAGAGTAACCCAAAATGGTAGATGGATTGTTTGCGTTAGTTTAAATTTTCGAAGGATATTGTAAATGTGCTAATAGATCTCCTTGTGAGATACCCATATGGTGCACTCTAGAATAGCACAGCTAGATATGAATACTAGAATGTTCAAAGATAGGCACTAGAATCCTGAAGGGATAAATATTACCTTAGTTTGGCTCCCGTCCCTAGTAAAGAGAGAATGTTAGGCAACCCGAAGAGCAAATAGATGGAGCAAGGGGAGCTAAAAGCAAAAGAATATCTTGTTCGAGTTTTCAGAATAAAGTGATAGACATAAATATTAGCAGAAAAATAAGAAGAGAGATAATGAAGCATTATGAGTAAGATGTGATACATGGATGACAACGGTAGATCAAAAAGATGATAGTATTATTGAGTCTATAGTCAAGTAAAGGAAAAGACGAGAGGTGACAGGCCTTGAGACAACAAAAGAGTATAGGCCATAAAGTCATATCCTCATTTCGAGAAATAAGTTCCTGACTCCAACGCGACTACCAGAAGGAAAAGTTAGACCCTAAAGTAATATAAATCAGTATGGGCTGGTGAACAAGATAAACTAAACATGAATTAGGAACTGAGTGATATGATAATGGTCGACATCATGAGAATTTCATATTGCATTCCGGCGATAATAGAATGGACAATAAAATAATATTCATGAGAAATTCAGAGAAAGGTCATTCAGGAAGACGCTTCCCTTAAGCAAGCAATGTGAGCAAAGTTAAGCTTAAGGGACTGTATGTGCCAGTTATACTAAGTGTCACCCTCGCGAGTAAGGAAATTTGTTATCCTTGGTACAGAAGGATTACCACAAGACGAGTAAGGATCATCGATGATGTGAGAAGACGCCAAAGATAAAGAGGTAAAACATCTATAAGTTGATTGTCGTAGCGCTAAATCTTAGTACTCCCCTAAAGGGGGAATATGGAGTGATATGGCATAAAGTCAGAATTAAGTGGTTCCAGTAATTATGGAATGGTAAAGGAAGAATGCGATAAAAAAAATAAAAAAGGAATGAGCTTGCACTTATCCAAATCTTACAGATATGCTACGATTCCAGAACATTATGCAAGCACAACGTCAAGGAGAAGTAAGGGTTTCTGCCCGAGATGTTATTGATAAATAAGGAGCCAGTGCGAGACGTAAGTTAAGATAAAGGAAATAACGTAAGAAAGATTACGCGGAATATTGATATGAGAATGGGCCAACGAGTAGTTAGTAGTTGAGGTTGACCACTACACCTGTGTTAACCTTGCCGACAGGTTCGGGTGGATTCACAGTGTATTGTGATGCCTCTAGAGTGGGTCTTGGTTGTGTTCTTATGCAAGATGGAAAAGTTATTGCTTATGCTTCCAGGCAGTTAAAGAATCATGAAAAGAACTACCCCACTCACAACTTGGAACTTGCAGCAGTGGTGTTTGCATTAAAGATATGGCGACACTACCTTTATGGCGAGCATTCTGAAGTGTTTACAGATCACAAAAGCCTCCAGTACATTTTCAAGAAAAAAGAATTAAATTTGAGACAAAGAAGGTGGCTCGAGCTATTGAAAGATTATGACATCAATATCCTTTATCACCCGGGCAAAGCTAATGTGGTAGCAGATGCACTTAGTAGGAAGTCAATGGGTGTCTTGGCCCATCTTGCAGTACAAAGGCGATCTTTGGGTCGAGAAATTCAAAAACTAGCAAATGATGGGATTAGATTGGATGAGACCTAAGAAGGAGGTATAACTGCTTATGCCTTAGCGCAATCCTCCCTTGTTGCGCATGTTAAGGCTAAGCAAGACGAAGATCCGTACTTAGTGAAGTTAAAAGAAGGAGTCAGAAACAAAGAAATCACTGTTTTCACTCTAGGAAGTGACGGAGTTTTAAAGTTGAATGATCGGTTATGTGTGCCTGATGTAGATGGTCTTAGAAAGGCCATAATGGAAGAAGCTCACAGCTCGAGGTACTCTATCCACCTAGGTGCTACCAAAATGTATCTGGACTTGAAAGGCTTGTATTGGTGGAAAGGCATGAAGAAGCAAGTAGCAGATCATGTGGCTAAATGTTTGAATTGCCAGCAAGTCAAAGCCGAGCATCAGAGGCCTGGTGGCCTAGCTCAAGATATAGAAATACCACAGTGGAAATGGGAGATGATTAATATGGATTTCGTAGTAGGTCTACCTCGCACATACCGCAAGCATGATTCAATTTGGGTTATTGTAGACCGACTGACAAAGTCCGCGTATTTCCTACCAGTAAAGACGACAGATTCCGCAGAGCAGTATGCACAGTTGTACATCAAAGAAATAGTCCGATTGCATCGTACTCCAGTTTCAATCATATCTGACAGAGGCCCTCAGTTCACGACGCATTTTTGGAAGGCATTTCAGAAAAGATTAGGTACCAAGGTCAATTTGAGCACCGCTTTCCATCCACAGACCGATGGCCAGGCAGAAAGGACCATTCAGACACTCGAAGATATGCTGCGGGCATGTGTTATAGATTTTGGAGGTAATTGGGATGATCACTTGCCATTTATAGAATTTGCTTACAATAACAGCTATCAGACCAGCATTGGTATGGCTCCTTATGAAGCGTTGTATGGGCGAATATGTAGGTCTCCAGTGGGTTGGAACCAGTAGAGGTTCCATTGATTGGTCCAGAGTTTGTTTGTGAGGCCTTAGAGAAAGTCCAGCTAATCAGAGAAAGACTAAAAGCGGCTCAGAATCGTCAAAAGTCCTATTCTGACAAGAGGCATCGTGACTTAGAGTTCATGGTTGGTGACAAGGTATTTTTGAAAGTTTCACCAATGAAAGGAGTTATGAGGTTTGGTAGGAAGGGGAAACTTAGTCCTAGATTTATTGGACCTTATGAGATTGTAGAAAAGAAGGGAAACGTGGCTTATGAGCTAGCGTTGCCCGTTGAGTTGTCCTCTGTTCATCCTGTTTTTCATGTGTCTATGCTTAGAAAGTACATTCATGATGAGTCGCATATAATACCTGCCGATACCATAGAAATTAAAGAAGGCTTGACTTATGAAGAGGTACCTATAGAAATTTTCGATAGGCAAGTAAGAAAGTTGAGAACAAAAGATATAGCATCGATAAAAGTTTTGTGGAGTAATCATGATTCAAAAGAGGCTACGTAGGAGGTCGAGGAAGATATGAGGAAGAAATATCCATATTTATTTGAGGAAAAAGGTATGTGAACCTAAGTTTGGCTTGGCATATATATTTTATTTATTAAATACAAGTTAGCATGTGTTTATGTCCTTGCTAGATTACACTTAGTTGTTGAAGTAATTTAGTTTCTATCAGAGTATATTTAGTTATTTAATAATTTAGTTCCATGCCAGAGTATATTTAATTCATTAAAGTTATTTACTTTTCGCTGAAGTGTTGTGCTTTAGGTTTTGGTTGGTTATTGTGGTACCTCTTTGCCGGAGTATGAGTAATTAGTTTATGAGCTGTGTATGGTGCCTATGAATGGCCTGTTATGGTATATTTGATTGTTGTTGGTGTAGTTGTGGTATTGGTAACAAGGATATCATTTTTTTTGGATAGTCCAATTTACAAGGGAAACTCTGCCAAAATTTTTGAAAATTTAGGGAGTTAGCCAAAATTTAGAGTCCCTTTGGAAAGTGAGTAGTGCTAAGAAAACTTAAGAAGTTCAAGGAATTAAGGAATGATTGTTAGCATAATAATAAGGCCCTAGCAACATTCGAGGACGAAAGTTTTTAAGGAGGGAAGATTGTAACACTCCTCAAATCTATAAAAGTTTCAACACACGCTAAATATAGAATTTAATATATTTTTTTTAATCTTGCCTTAAGTGCATAAAAAAAAAATTATACTTCTATTACAGATTTAAACCCTTGTGATTGACTTTTGAGTTACTTCCCTATTTATAAATAATTGGATATACAAATAGGGAATATTAATAAAGTTGATATTATTAGTTATTAGAAGTGAGTATCATTAAATAGAAGTTAAGTCAAAAAAAAAAAAAGAAAAAAAAAGGGGGGATTAGACCTAAAGCCCATAAAGTGGGCTGCTGTAAGTAAAAGGGCTTAAAGCCTTGTTATATGAAACAGAAAAATGAAGGACTTTTAAGGATAAGAAACAGCGGCTTCTTTACGCAGCAAGTCCCAGGAACTATTGAGGCGGACAACGAAAATTCTAGGTTTCTTTACAACTAACTAGTTCTTGAGCGCAGGTATATAAAATTTTCTATTCTCAATTATCCTACAATTTAAGAATTGGATAGTTAATTTCCTTCTTTCTCTGTATCACAGTAAATTTCATGTTTAGGTGTGAAACTTTAAAATTGGTTAAAATACACTGGTTGTTGTAGAATAGATTATTTGACGGGTATAAATTGGATTGGGGCCTACGTATTGGCTCGAGAAGTTTTGAGGTGAGTTGATATAACCCTTTACTAAAGTGGTTTAACTCACAAAATCACGCATACAAGGTGTTTGATGAATTGCTTAAAAGAGTTTATATGTACTTAATTGGAGAGAGTGAGTACTTATTAACTTAGAATTGTTCTAGCTAAAGTTTAGATGATTTATTATGATATATGTGCATAAATTTTCAGATTTTTGTGTTATTCTTATATGCCATTTTCATGTTGAAAATTCATGAAGGAGCAAGAATCTTTAGATATACTTTTGAATATTTATTTCATTCTTATACCATGCTTTACATTTAAGGATGCCAGCATGAGTATGCATAGGGTGTTTCAGAAAAGATTTAGACTTGAAAAGTCACAAGAAGAAGTTTTAGAAAGAAAAGATTTTTGGGAGTATCCTCTATTCTGAGAAGGGGTCATCGTCCAGGCCGAGGGTCCTGACCAAGGCGTTGACTTCCTGAAACTACTTGTGCCAAAGTAGGGAGCACACGAGCCGAGGGTCTCGTTGCTAAGAATTTGCCTAGCCAAGCTAAGGTATAGCACATGAGCGCTGAGAACCATGAAGCGAGTGACACCTTGTGGATTGGGCCTATTCGATCAGGTTGGGATCGAACCCGTGCCGATCACACGGTGACTGAGACAGAATTAAGTCAGGATGGTTGGAACTCCCAAAGTATAAAGTGATGTATTTTTTTTTTAAAGAAAAAAAGGAAAGAATTTCTTTTAGAATATTCATAAACTGCTATTATGCAATTATTTTAGAATTGTTCTTATAAGCTTTATGTTTTACATGCATTTATAATCTTTGCTTGTAATGTATATGCTATTAAAGTTTCGTCCCTGTCGTTGAGACTCATTGAGTACAATGGATGGTACTGACGTTCTCTTTTGGGAACCTACGTTGGTCTACGGTACAACGTAGGAACCGGTTTTGCAGGCGAGCATGCTACGGGTTAGGACTTCCCTCACTTCCAGTGCAATTGGTGAGCTCCGCTGTTGTTCGTGGAGTACTCCTTAGTGTCATCTTTATTTAGCTATTTCTTTGTTCACTTAGAGACCTGGCCAGGAAATCTCATGTCCTGAGCAGTGCGTCAGTTTATCAGTAGAGGCTTCATAGACACAGTCGGTGAGTTAAGATTCAAATGTTTTTGATAATAATTTAGTAGTATTTCAGTAGTTAATACGAATAAAGTTTTGGATTTGATTTATTTTAAATATTTAAATTAATCAAAAGTATTTGGTTAAAGTATTGCCTTGTTGCATATAAAGTTTGAAGTTATAATAGATTTGGTAAGCACAGATGGTTCGCTCGGTCATGTTTAGTGATCGGGTTCCGGTCACGACTTGTTCAGAAAATGAGTCGTGACAAAAGGGATAATGATATTACCAATTGAATAATGATATTATTCATCCCCTAAATTAATAAGGTTCTCATTCGAGCAAAAATGATAGTATCTCTTGTATCGTCTATCATTTTTTATTCTTTTTCTTTCTTTTCCTACAGCTACTTCCTTTTTCTCTCCTCTTTTCTACTGTTACTAAAAAAGACAGAAACTTTGGCCCATCCCTTCACCCACTTCATGCCTATGAAGTTTTATTTTCTAGTATTTCTCTGAGAAAATATTCAAAATTGCTTCTTTTGTTTCAAGATTATTTTTTTTTGTTTCACATATAAGCATGGAGGAAAAAGTGTCTAGTCGAATTCTTTTGAGTTCTTGTTTCTTTCTGTTCCACTAACACTTCAAAATTATTTATCCTTTCACATAATTAATATAGACTGTAAAAAATATGTAACAAAACAGTTCAAACCTATGATGTTACCATGTAAATTGTAAATTGTAAATCATGACAACTTCATATAATCACATTAATATTGCTCAATTGTAGTAATCTAAATAGAATAAAAGAAAATGTTTGAGGGATAATATAATAATTAGAAAATGTGAGAATACTTATAAAAGGGTTTACTTTAATTCTTTTACGTTAATTACAATATCACGAAATTTATCTATACGCAATAAAATCTGATCTTTAACATGAAGTAAATAAAAAAGGTTACTTGTAATACTATTTACCAAAAATCTTGTTCTTGCCGGTCTTCCCATGTGTATCATCATGCCTCCAGGCTCCAATTTCTCATTTTTTTTTCGTGCAAATCCTCTCCTGAATTGTATCATTAAAAAAAAGGACTCTATTACAATTAATTCATCAAACAACCTTTACTAACTCTTTTTGTGCTCTGTTTCTTCGATCATTCTTCCACTGATGCTAAATGCATCTGTATTTTCTAATATACACATGTAAATGTATGTGAAATTGTGTGTGAGAAAGAAGAAAATAAAAGAAGCGTAATTAAGTAGATTAATGGGAAGAAGAGGAAGTCAAGGTTTTTTGGCTTTCTTAGGGAAAGCAAACGTATAATTGAAAAGGTAGAGGGAAGCTTTGAAACGGTGCTTTAATTGTGACTCAATAAGTGAGTGACGTTTCAATGAAACGTTTGGCTAAATGGTTAACTAATGAGGTAAACGGCTAAAATAACATAATAATCCAAAAAAATGTGGGTAAAGATAAATGGAATTTCTAGCTTTTGAGAAGTGCCACATAAACACTCTTTCCCTCAATTTTATATATATATATATATATATATATATATATATATATAGATTGTTAATTATCATAATTTATAATAATTTTTAAGATGATTTCAATTTCAAATAGTATATAAATTTTATCCGGAAAACTTAAAAACTCTATGTCCGGAATCACGATAAAATTAAAAAAAAATTGACTCTAGAAACTGTAACACCGACAGAGGATGTACTTAATTAACATTAACATCCGGAACAATATGGGCCAATCACAGCTGAGTTAGTGGCGTAGTGCGTACCTATATATATATAAGAAGACTCAACTCAACTTCAGTATTTTTCAGCTGTCCTCTCCACAAGTTTCCAGAACCTTCTCCCCTCTCTAATCTATTGCATCAGTAATTTAAAGAGATACTCCTATATATCATGTTTCGTCTCTTAGAATATCACTTAATCGTAGAAATTGCGAAGGCATGAAATACCTGTAGTTTTCATGCTCGTGTGATTCTCGTTTCTGAGGACTGAGGAGGTCGTATTGAAGCATGAATAGGCGGCACAACAGTTTGACATTGGAGGCCACTTACTACAGCATTTGTTAAAGTCATTCAGGTTGGCTGAGAACTTTAAGAATCTACTGTAGTTGTTTTTGTCTTTCTTTTATTTTGCATATGTTGCAGATGCTTGCTAATGATTTACTTATCCATTTGATATGTTAGGCAGCAGCCTTGAAAATTATGAAATTCTTGCTGAAATGAAGTAGCAGAATTTGTAATTATTGAAACTTTTTTCATTGGAGTGTGCAAAGCATTATAGAGTGGTGAGTCATTTGGAGTGAATAGTCTGTACAATTTGGAGAAAGTTGTGATAAGTGAATGAAGAAAGAAGTAAGTACACATTGAACAAACTTTGCATGAATAAATTGAAAAAAAAATAAAAAATCTTAACTTCTAGCAGCAAAATCATCTTGGGCCTGATAGGACTGAAGGTAGTAAACTGTAAAGGAGTTGAATCTGAAAAAGTAATATTTGGTAATTTACTCATTGTTTGTGGCTTAAAGAAGCTATAGTCCAGATTCTTTTCAACATCCAAAACACCTTCCATTGACTTGACAACCATTGACATTGAAGGCCTCTTTGTGTAATCACTTTGTAAACACCAGGCAGCAATCTGCATAGTCTCTATTACTTCTTCTTTGTAAGACTGCATATCTTCACTATGCTTATCAATAAGATCCTCCAATTTCCCTTCCTCTGCCTTTTTCTTGAATAAGTTCAACATTACCCTTTGCTCTTCTGACTCGGATGCCTCAAAATGTCTTCTTCCACTCAAAATTTCCAAGATCACAATGCCAAAGCTGTAGACGTCTACCTTTTCTGTTATAACTCCACTAAGCCATTCAGGAGCCAAATAACCAGGAGTGCCTCTCATCGTAGTCATGACTTGGCTATGATTCCGATCAATTAGCTTTGAAAGCCCAAAGTTAGAGAGCTTAGCGCTGTGCTTCTCATCTAGGAGTATGTTTGGGGGATTAATATCCAGATGTAGAATCTTTTGCCTGCATTCTTCGTGAAGGTAAGCTAAACCTTTGGCTATGTCTTGAATAATCTTCCGCCTGCAGTTCCAATCAAGAGTAAGCTCTTGTTTCCCATGGTAAATCCATTTTTCAAGTGATCCATTGATCATAAACTCATATATTAAAAGCCTGTGAGATTTCTCAGCACAGAAGCCAATTAATTGCACCAAGTTTACATGATGTATGTTGCCAATAGTTTCAACCTCGGCTAGGAATGATTTTTTGACTTGGCCTATTCCGTCGAGGCATTTCACTACAATCTTTGTGCCATCTTCCAGGCACCCCTCAAATACCGACCCAAATCCTCCTTCGCCAAGCTTCTTCGTAAAATTCTCTGTTGGAGCCTTTAGATCATCATAAGAAAATCTAGTGGGCATTCCCGGCATGTGATCTAGATAATTCTCCTCGTCTTCATTGGATTTTCTCTTCTTCGAGAATATGAAAATTGTATTTGCAATTATGATGCCTAAGATGGAAAGTCCTATGACAGAGCCCAGTTTAGCACTATTAATACTCTTTTCCCCTTTTGCAGCTGCTAGTTCAACTTCAACCTGTACTTTTATAAATGCATTGGAAGCATACCTTGTCCTGGCCTTGTCATTATTCGCTAGTGAAAAGATCTCGGATGGTAGGTAGCACTCCCCCAACGGAAGAGTTTAAACCACTACGAAATAAAGCAGCTTTACAGGAACAGTTCCTCAAACATGCATCTTTACAGGTATTCATATCAGTGTTTCTAATATCTGCAGTAAATGCAAAATAGTCCACATCTTGAAGTTCCAAAAATCTGTGGTTATTTAAATCATCACAAGTCAGCCTTGTGACCTCAGAACAACCAAGATTAGCCTGCCTATCATCTATCTGTCTGAAATAGCTTGTTGAATTAGAGCTTGATTTGGGACAACTACACTGGCCCCTTGAGAAAATACCGTATATTCCGCAGACCATGGGGTAATAACACTCACCATAAAAATTTGTCAGGAGATCATCCACCTCTTTCCACTGACCTCGCCAATCATACACTTTTAAGCTTCCATCAGGCTCAAGTTTCATGTATTGGTATCCAAGGTCGTTCAAATTTTGATGATTATTTTGATCTTTTCGCTTTGTGCTTTGGGGCTTCGCACTTAGAAATAATAGAGTTCTACACTTCTACGGTTGGTCAATGGGAGTATATGTTAGTCCCGCCAATATTGCTGTATTTGTAAATAATAATTCTGGAAAATATAAGTTATCGTAATGAAACAGTAATTAATTCGAGCCCACTGAATTCACAGTGTTTCCTTAAGGAATTTAATCCCCTCATAGTACCCAAGGTTATGGATTATTTCCTCCCAGGATAGAACGAATCACACACTGGTGTAGCGGTACTTCAAACCCCAGTGTTTCAGCGAACACAAAGTTCGGTAGCAAATCACACTTACAGTTGCTTTGTTTGAAGTTAAAACAATGTAGAACAAAGGAGTAGAAACTCAGAAAATCGTATGGAAATGCTGAGAGGAATGAGTGCAATGTATAGCCAAAGTTGAGTGTTTTCAGTTTGGTTTGTATCTTTCTTCAACAGCTGCTGCACATATATATAGCAGTCAGCTTTGAAGATGAACGAACCTCCACCCTCCATGGTGGAGCATGCACTAGCTTGTTTGTGGAACAAGCACTTGGCCATGGTGGGAAGAGCATTAGGCGGCTGCTATTGCAGCTGGTGGTCAATACACGGATTGGAACATATCCGTTACAAATGCGGATAATCTTACGTTAATATTTACTATTAACAAATAAATTTGGTTCAAACAATTAATCAATCAATCGATCATTTGACCAAATCCAAATCCGAATCCGAATCCGAATCCGAAGCCGAGCCGAGCAGCGACAACGATGGCAGCGCGAGGCTTGCTTTCTTCTTAACTCTTTAAGAGCTACAAGAAGAGCAATTATATATATACCCACCAAAAATCTTTTCCTCTTCCAATATGGGACAATGTCTCATTGTCAAGAGGGAAACTTAAAATTTTACTCAAAAATTTCATTTTCCCTCCATTTTCCATTCACCCTCATTTTAAGACTATTTCATCTTAAATAACAAAAACCTCAACAATCCCCCACATGAATGGGGAATGGCTATATCACGGAAGTATGTATGGAAAAACTGTGTGATTTGCAAGCAAGGATTAATCGCATCTGGATAAGTAGGTTTCCCTTTGAACTTTTCGTAGTGAACTTATGTCGGATATACTCGGTCAATCGGTAGATTTGATATCTTTGAACCGTCGTTCTTTGGTGTATACCTAGACAAACATAAGTCACACAATCAACCCTTAACCGTCTTTGGTTCTCATTGTTGTGTTCGTTTCAGCCATGAACACCGCCTGGTTTCATAAGTGCGTAGAGAACTGGCCTTACAAAGTTCTCCTTGAAGCGGCTAACACTTCACACTTACATAGGTGATTCCTAAACGTGTCATCCTGTAGATACACTATTTGATATACCCCGTATCAAATTTAGAAATCATTAAAAAGCCTTAATGCTTTATCCTTGGTACTGAACATTGTCTCATCACGAGAACGGACTAAAATTTTATTTGACAATGTTGAACCGTCATTAATGACTTTGTTTGATCTCCTTGAACCTAGATCTTGGGATCTCTAGTTTTCTAGGTAGAGTTACCGCCACAATGACTTGTTCTCGGCCATAGCCTCATTCCCCTTGATGATTTCTCAACTACCTCTCTAGTTAGGCCTTTTGTAAGTGAATCCGACACATTATCACTTGACTTTACATAGTCAATCGTGATAATTCCTCTAGAGAGTAATTGCCTAACGGTTTTATGTCTTCGTCGTATATGACGAGATTTACCGTTATACATAATGCTCCCAGCCCTTCCAATTGCCGCTTGACTATCACAATGTATGCATATTGGTGCCAACGGTTTGGGCCAAAATGGAATGTCTTCCAAGAAATTCCGGAGCCATTCAACTTCTTCACCGGCTTTATCTAAGGCTATGAATTCAGCCTCCATTGTAGAGCGGGCAATACATGTTTGTTTGGACGACTTCCAAGATACCGCTCCTCCACCAATAGTGCTTGTGGACTTAGAATCAGTTGAACCGGTGATCCAATTTGTATCACAGTATCCCTCAATCACCGCAGGGAATTTACTGTAGTGCAAGTCAAAGTTCTGAGTATGTTCTAAATATCCCAAAACTCGTTTCATTGCCATCCAATGAGATTGGCCTGGATTGCTCGTATATCGACTCAGTTTACTTATAGCACAAGCTATATCTGGTCGTGTATGATATACATTAAGCATCCCAACACACGAGCATAATCCAATTGTGATATGCTTTGGCCTTTATTCTTTGCTAATGCAAGATTCACGTCAATTGGAGTCTTTGCAACTTTAAAGCTCAAGTGCTTGAATTTTTCAAGTACTATCTTAATATAATGAGATTGTGACAATGCCAGACCTTGAGGAGTCTTATGGATCTTAATTCCCAGAATTAAATCAGCAACTCCCAAGTCTTTCATATCAAACTTGCTATTGAGCATATGCTTAGTAGCATTTATGTTGGCAATGTCATTACTCATTATCAGCATATCATCCACATATAGGCAAACAATGACTATATGATTTGGAACATTTTTAATGTACACACATTTATCACATTCATTTATCTTAAAACCATTTGACAACATTGTTTGGTCAAATTTCGCATGCCATTGTTTGGGTGCTTGTTTTAGTCCGTAAAGAGACTTAACAAGTCTACATACCTTCTTTTCTTTACCTGGAACCACAAACCCTTCAGGTTGTTCCATGTAAATTTCTTCCTCCAACTCTCCATTTAAGAAGGCCGTCTTAACATCCATTTGATGAATTTCAAGACCATACACTGCAGCTAATGCTACTAACATCCGTATGGACGTAATTCTTGTAACTGGAGAGTATGTATCAAAGTAGTCTAGACCTTCTCGTTGTCTATACCCTTTGACTACGAGTCTTGCCTTGAATTTATCAATAGTGCCATCATTTTTGATTTTTCTCTTAAAAATCCATTTAGAACCCAAAGGTTTATTTCCAGGAGGAAGATCAACCAATTCCCATGTATGGTTGTTCAATATGGATTCTATTTCACTATTGACTGCCTCTTTCCAAAACAATGATTCCGAAGAAGTCATAGCTTCTTTAAATGTTTGAGGCTCATTCTCCAATAAGAAAGTCACAAAATCTGGTCCAAATGAAGTAGACGTTCTTTGACGTTTACTACGTCTTGGATCCTCCTGATTACATGTACTTTCTTTTGTTTCTTCCCGAGCTCGTTTAGATCCTTCACCAAACGACTCACATTCGTTTTTATACGGATATATATTTTCAAAGAACTCAGCATTATCTGATTCTATAACCGTATTATTATGAATGTCGGGATTTTCTGATTTATGAACCAGAAATCGATATGCTTTACTATTTGTCGCATATCCTATGAAAACACAATCAACGATTTTCGGTCCTATCTTTACCCTTTTGGGTTTAGGAACTTGCACTTTTGCCAAACACCCCACACTTTAAAATAATTCAAGTTGGGCTTCCTTCCTTTCCATTTTTCATATGGAATGGATTGTGTTTTGCTATGGGGCACTCGATTTAATATTCGATTAGCCGTAAGAATGGCTTCCCCCACAAGTTCTGTGGCAAACCAGAACTTATCAACAACGCGTTTATCATCTCCTTTAATGTGCGATTCTTTCTTTCCGCAATCCCATTAGATTGGGGCATGTAAGGGGCTGTTGTTTGATGAATAATTCCATATTCTAAACATATTTCTTCAAAAGGAGATTCATATTCACCACCCCTATCACTTCTTATCATTTTTACTTTCTTGTTAAGTTGCGTTTCAACTTCATTTTTATATTGCCTGAATGCGTCTATTGCTTCATCTTTACTATTCAGTAAGTAAACATAGCAATATCGAGTACCATCGTCAATAAAAGTTATGAAATACTTCTTTCCACCGCGAGATGGTATTGACTTCATATCACAAATATCTGTGTGAATTAAGTCTAAAGGATTTGAATTCCTTTCAACTGACTTATAAGGATGTTTAACATACTTAGATTCCACACATGTTTGACATTTTGATTTTTCGCATTCAAACTTAGGCAGTACTTCCAAGTTAATCATTTTCCGCAAGGTTTTATAATTGACATGACCCAAACGTACATGCCATAAATCATTTGACTCAAGTAAGTAAGAAGAAGCTGAAATATTATTATTGTTTTCCACAACCATTACATTCAGATTGAAAAGGCCCTCGGTGAGGTAACCTTTTCCTACAAATATTTCATTCTTACTTATGACAACCTTGTCGGACACAAAAACGCACTTAAACCGTGCTTAACAAGAAGTCCAGGAGAGACTAAATTCTTTCTCATTTTGGGAACATGAAGGACATTGTTCAAAGTCATGACCTTGCCAGAAGTCATTTTCAGAAATATCTTCCCATATCCTTCAACTTTTGCTGTTGAAGCATTTCCCATATAAACTGTCTCTCCGGGTCCAGCAGGAGCATAAGTAGCAAAAGCTTCTCTAACTGCACAAACATGGCGAGTGGCTCCAGAATCAAACCACCACTGTTTAGGATTTCCCACCAAGTTACATTCAGAAAGCATGGCACACAAGTTATCAACATCATCATGCTTTACTACCATGTTTGCTTGACCCTTTTCTTGTCTTTCTTCGGAGCACGATACTCCGTAGATTTGTGTTCGATTTTCCCACAGTTGTAGCAATTTCCACTGAACCGCTTCTTGCTTGGGTTGTATTTCGGAACAGAAGCTTTCTTCCTCTTTTTGTTATCTTCAACAATATTTGCTCCCATTATTGTTGAATTTCCATGGCCTCACCTTTCAGCAGCTTTATTGTCCTCTTCGATTCTCAACCGAACAATGAGATCTTCAAGGGACATTTCCTTTCGTTTGTGTTTCAAATAATTTTTGAAGTCCTTCCACAGCGGAGGCAACTTCTCAATCATTGCTGCTACTTGGAATGCTTCATTGATGACAAGACCTTCAGCAAGTAGATCATGAATAATCACTTGCAATTCCTGGACTTGGGTAATAACAGACTTGCTATCTACCATTTTGTAGTCCAAAAACTTTGCGGCAACGAATTTCTTCATCCCGGCATCTTCAGTTTTATTTTTCTTTTCAAGTGCATTCCACAATTCTTTTGACGTCTCCACGCCACTGTATACATTATACAGATTATCATCCACTCCGCTAAGAATATAATTCTTGCATAAAAAATCAGAATGCTTCCACGCTTCAATCACGACAAAACGTTCATTCTCTGGAGTTTTATCTGGCAGATGAGGAACATCTTCCTTGATGAACTTCTGTAGACATAACGTAGTTAATAGAAGAACATCTTCTGCTGCCAGCGCTTGAAATCAATCCCGGAAAATTTTTCGGGTTTTTCTGTCGGTGCCAACGCCGGTGTTCGGCTTGTCGATGCGTTGGCAGTCACCGTCGGAACAACTTGGTTTTCGCTTTCAGTTGTCATTTTTTCTGTAAAAGAATGACACAAACGTTTAATAAACGTTTTCAAACTGGAATAAAAATCACGTAGATTTTAATCTCCAACAAAACGCCACGAAGGCTTTACTCTCCAAAACGGGAGTGCACAAAACTACAAAGGTTTTAGTTTGCAAAATAATAAGAATAACACAAATACAGAAATAAATATTAAATTCCTTAAGATTGTTAGTCCCGCCAATATTGCTGTATTTGTAAATAATAATTCTGGAAAATATAAGTTATCGTAATGAAACAGTAATTAATTCGAGCCCACTGAATTCACAGTGTTTCCTTAAGGAATTTAATCCCCTCCTAGTGCCCAAGGTTATGGATTATTTCCTCCCAGGATAGAACGAATCACACACTGGTGTAGCGGTACTTCAAACCCCAGTGTTTCAGCGAACACAAAGTTCGGTAGCAAATCACACTTACAGTTGCTTTGTTTGAAGTTAAAACAATGCAGAACAAAGGAGTAGAAACTCAGAAAATCGTATGGAAATGCTGAGAGGAAGGAGTGCAATGTATAGCCAAAGTTGAGCGTTTTCAGTTTGGTTTGTATCTTTCTTCAACAGCTGCTGCACATATTTATAGCAGTCAGCTTTGAAGATGAACGAACCTCCACCCTCGTGGAGCATGCACTAGCTTGTTTGTGGAGCAAGCACTTGGCCATGGTGGGAAGAGCATTAGGCGACTGCTATTGCAGCTGGTGGTCAATACACGGATTGGAACATATCCGTTACAAATGCGGATAATCTTACGTTAATATTTACTATTAACAAATAAATTTGGTCCAAACAATTAATCAATCAATCGATCATTTGACCAAATCCGAAGCCGAAGCCGAAGCCGAGCCGAGCGAGCGACGACGACGGCGGCGCGAGGCTTGCTTTCTTCTTAACTCTTTAAGAGCTACAAGAAGAGCAATTATATATATACCCACCAAAAATCTTTTCCTCTTCCAATATGGGACATTGTCTCATTGTCAAGAGGAGGAAACTTAAAATTTTACTCAAAAATTTCATTTTCCCTCCATTTTCCATTCACCCTCATTTTAAGACTATTTCATCTTAAATAACAAAAACCTCAACAGTATACATACTAAGTACTATAGATGTCATCATAATAGAATACTCTCACAAGGAGGGGTTCAAGTGCCTTTTCGACCGTGGGATTCTGCATTTTAATTATCGTTATTGCCGCTGATGGAACCGAGGTAAGATCATTTTTTCGTACCATGGACTTCAAGGAAGCACAAGTTGTGTTGCCAAAGTTTAGGTTTTCTTGTTATCTAGTTCTTGTTATTCTTCTATTCCTGGTCAATGACGTGAATAATTGTGTAAACTGTGCATAATGTACTACTACGTTGTAAATCAGATTTCTTTTTTTGTGATTAACTTTCCTAATTGTTGAAGTCACTTATAAGAACTTTTAAAAGCTTGTTGTTTGTTTCTTCTTTATCTTCTTTTTTTCCGTCTGTGTATGGTGGTAGCCTCTTGTGAATGATTTTCATACACATTTGATAGTTGGGCATAGGGGTGGCAAGTGGGTCGGTCCGGGCCTTAAACGGGCCAAGTGAGTCGGTCTCGTGGGCCGCGGTCCCGGTCCTTAAATAAACGGGCTTAGCGGTCGTCCTGGGCCTTAAATAAATGGGCTTAGCAGTCCCGGGCTAAACGATCTTTTTGTAGGAACCGGCCCGTGATCGGGCCCACGAACTCATGGTCTTGGGCTAAATGGGTCGGGCCCGCGTGCTAAGTGGGTCCAACGGCTAAGTTGTGATTTGTTTTTAAAAATTAAATAAAAATTAGAGACAAAAAGATGTTAACAAAAATATCTAAGGCAATGCCTTGTAAATTTATTATAGAATTGTGACCTAATTTTTTAATTCAAATTTAAGGACAAAAATATTGTAAAAAGATATTCTTTATAATTTTATTATAGCAATAAAAAACATGGAAATATCTTTCTTAGTCTTCCTCCCCCTATGGAATGAGCACAACAAGGTGCTAATACCACCATTGAGAAGAAAAATGAACTAATCAAGATGTGCCAAAATACAAGTTACATAATACATACTAATTTTTGTTCATACAAGTTACATGCTATCTCTTACAAACTTCATAAATCCTTCAAGGTTCAGAGGAATTTCCGTTGGTGGTGGCGGAAAAGTAGCTTGGTCATTGCCGCTTCCATTGTCGGGCGAAGCAGCATCCTCAGCAAGTTCAGCTAGCATTTCTTAAGGAAGACATCTTAATTAATCAAGTAATAGCAAATAAATAAAACAAACAAAACTATAATATTAAGACTTAAAAGTTAGAACGAGTTTACCGATTTGACGAACAACTTGTTGAAAATTGATTATCGTTGAAGACTTCAATTCACCAACTTCACAAATTTTTCATAAATTGTAACAACCTCAATATTTTTTGACTATTTTTTGGAATAAAGTAAGCAATAGTAGCAAGTATAGAAGAAAATTAGAGAGAGATTGTGATAGATTGATATTGATTTTGTAAGAAAATGAAAGAATGAGGAGGTATTTATAGTTGAAAATAGGAAAAAAGTGTAATTATAAAATGTTTGGGGTTAAAATTAAGTTGGGGTGTTAAATGGCTATTTTTAAATAGCCAACGGCTATTTTTTAAATCCCAACAGCTCTTTTTTTAAATAGCCAAACGGCAAATGTTTTTTAAAAAAAAATATCCGTTAGGCCCGCCAAGGGACCGGTCCGCTCCTGGTCTCTTGGCGGGCCAAACGGGGCCGGTCCTAACGGTTCCTAGGTAAGAACCGGCCCACGAGACCGGCCCAAGCCCACTTCTAGCGGTCCTACCGGTCCCGCCCACTTAGCCCGCGGGCCCGGGCCGGTCCCGAGCCCGGACCGGCCCACTTGCCACCCTTAGTTGGGCAGAAGCCTGGAAAATGTGAAATAAAATTCTTGCTTTTGTTAAGCAGCAAACATGTAATTGCTGAGAGTTCTTTTGCATTGGAGATTTGGAGTGTGAAGAGCATTATAGAGTGGTGAATCATTTTGAAGCTAATCATATGTACAAATTACACCAAGTTGTGATAAGTGGATGGGAAAGGTTGAGGGACTTTGGTAGATTTGAGACATTTTTTAGATAAGTATGCTTTTCATAAATAATAAATAGAACTCTCACTTGGAAGGTTGCAATATTTTAATATTAAGTCATCGTTAAAGAAGTTTTACGAATAAGATGGTTAAGACATCTATTGCATCCAGGAAGTAAGAGTTTGTTGGTGCGAGTTGTCCTACGAGAGATGTACGTATTTATAAGTATGAAAAGGTAAGGTGAATGCAGCGGCAAAGTATTCACACCTCTTATGTCAAGGGTATAACTCGCTTAACATTCGAGGAATGTTATCTGTAATATGGCCATTATTTTGTCAAATGGAGTCCATCTCACATAAGCATAAGCATCTTTGCAAAGTGTAGACTTTGTTGGCAATATTCTTTGGGACCCAAAAATATTGCATTGTGTGTTGGACATCATTTGCATAAGTTGTATCTCTTCTTTTACACCTAAGAGGTCAAGACTTTTTTGCCTATAAAAGGGAAGGCCATTAGTTCATTTTATACACACCAACAAAACTTGTCTTCAATTCTTGTTTCTTCCTTTCTTCCTTTATTAAGAGTGTTTTGTATGAGAGTTAAATGTTGGGAAACACCTGTGTGAACCCTTTCTTTGGAGTGATCTTGTGAGGTTATTCTCTTAAGGTATTTGGGATTAATTAGAGTGTTTACTCTAATTTTGTACTCTCTTTTGTACTCTTATTGTTATAGTAAATTGCTCCTCTCCGCTTGTGGACGTAGGTCACTTTGACCGAACCACGTTAAATTTGTGTCTTCTTTATCTACTTTAGTTGTCGGCGTTATCAACTTCCATTGTCTTTGTTATTGTCATTATACCATTGTTTGGCTAAATTTCGCACTACTCGGGTTCCCGATCCTAACATTATCACTAGTGGGGGAGAATATAATAAATCTAATGTAATTGAGGATCCTCTACATGATAGTAATATGAAGCTCAAAAGTCTAATGCAGAACTTAGGAAAACATTACTTTTCTGAATTATAATGTCATACACCACAAAACATTATGCTAGATTGGAACTTTGCAACATCTGACATTACACAACCATAAATTGGTTCTTCGAAGACTAAAAATCTTAAAACATATTGTTTACCTTGGTCCAGATAAAACTGAAGGCAATTTTGAACTGATAGTGGCTTCCCTCTGTTGGTTGCTTGCCCCAACCTGAGGTACGTTAGTGAAGTTGTAATCCAAGTTGGTCTCAACCGACACCAAACCTTCCAGCGCCTTAACGACCAATGTCATGGAAGGCCTCTTTGTGAAATCTCCCTGTAGACACCACGCAGCAATGCTCATCATTTCTGTCACTGCTTCTCTGTGGAGCTGCATATCCTCGTTGTTTTTGTCAACCATATCCATGAGCTGCTCTTGTTCAGCTTTTCTCCTAAAAACACTAACCAAATGGACATCTTCTTCATCAGCTTGGGACCGATCCAAATTCTTTCTCCCAGAGAGGAGTTCCAAGAGCACAATTCCAAACGCATACACATCAACTTTCTCAGTGATTACTGAGCTCAGCCATTCAGGGGCAAGATACCCTGGTGTTCCTCTCATTCTAGTTACAACTTTGCTTTTGTCTTTCTCAATCAGTTTCGACAAACCAAAATCAGATATTTTAGCATTGAAATGTTGATCTAGAAGGATGTTTTGTGGTTTGATGTCCAAATGAATTATCTTCTGGCTGCATTCCTCATGAAGATAAGATAACCCTTTGGCAATATCTGATATTATCCTTTGCCTTGTAAGCCATGTAAGCCCATTTTCATGGCAAATCCACCTATCCAATGATCCATTTACCATATACTCATAGATTAGAAGCCTGTAACTTTTTTCGGCGCAAAATCCAATGAGTTTTACCAAATTGACATGGTGAATGCCACCAACTGTGTTTACTTCAGTTAAGAATGTATCCTTTACTTGACCTACACCATCCAGATGCTTCACAGCTATTTTGGTTCCATTACTCAGTGTTCCTTCATATACAGAGCCAAATCCTCCTTCCCCAAGCTTTGTGCTGAAATCTTTTGTAATTATTTTCAGCTCATTGTAAGAGAATCGAGTTAGCATTCCAGGTAAGATTGGTTCTATATCCAGAAAATCCCCAGCCTTGTGGGACTTATGTGTCCTCTTTTTGTAAATAACAAAGCAAGTAGTGATACTTAAAATGATACAGAACAAAACTGAAAGAGAAGATCCTATTATCACTTTATAAGGTCTTGATTTCCTTCCTCCAAAAATGATTGCAGACTGATTATGTGCCTTTGAGGAATTCTGCACCTTAAGAAATACTCTCTTGTCCATTCCGTCCTCATTGTCTACGAGAGAGAAGACTTCATTCAGTAACAAACAACTCCCTCTTCGATCTGTACCCCAATCATATTGAAAAGCTGCAGCTTTGCAAGAACAGTTACTCAGACAGGCCCTTTTGCAATCTTCCAACTTTTTCCCCTCAGGCCTAAATATGCTCGAACTTAGTTCATGACTGAACTGAAATGCAAAATATGCGGTATTCTTGAGCTCTACGAGACTATGATACTGTGGAGAATCACAAGAAATGGATGTTAGCTCTGTGCATCCAAGATCCGGTTTCCTCTCAGAAAATGGCCTGAATAAATTTTCCTCTGGCGGACAAGTACATTGCCCGTTATTTGAGCAAATGCTATATCTACCACAGACCATCGGGTACCCACAGTTTCTTATATCTGGCATCAAAATGTCAGATGCCTCTTTCCAATCAGGTTCGTCCCATTGGTATACCCTTAAATGTCCATCAGGCCCAAGCTTCATGAATTGAGCTGTCGATGTAGTAGGGTATTGTAAAGCAGTAAAGGTTTGACTGTCAAAACTGAAGTAAGGACTATAGGAATAAGTTGAAGTGTAGTAAAACTGAGGTGGGTCAGAATCTATGTAAGTGGCCCAGCTTCCATTGAGAACAGTAAGAGAAAGCAAACCTTGACTCCAATTGGATGCTGAAACACTTGCTATGAGCTTCTGCCCGCGAACCAAACTCTGCCCCGGAAGCAAAGAATCCGTTGGATGATCAAAAGACTGCCAAATTGAGCGTTTTCTCTTATCAAAGAGTGCGAGATTTCCTCTTTCTGTCAAGTTTAAGCCTGAAACGGATTTGCCAGTAGTATTAGTGGACTAACAAGACCAAGTTGCCATCTTGTCTTAGTTGCAAGGTTGCATTGGTTTTCACTGGATGGTTTCTGTTAGCTGACCAAACTAATTGGGGGAAATTTATCACATCATTCTGCATGTCGAATCTGTTCTGGAACAAGAGGACACCAAAAATGCATTTTGTAGCATTGTAATTGCAGTAGAAGCCACAGAGGAATTGTGGACTGGCATTTCTTCGCAGAAGTATGGGTGTCAAACGAGAGAAGTCGGTGGTGGAATTAACTAAAAGTGTCGGCCTGTTTGTCCAGAAAGTGGAAAGTCCGGCCGTGGAATTCAAAAGACTGGCATTTTCGTTCCAGGAAATTTGGGATATAGCAAACTGAGACGAACACAAGAGGAAATAAGTGAGGAGGACAGTAATATGTAGACTTTGTTCTGCAATCATTGCTTGTAAACGAAGCCAAATCTAAGAAAAAATTTGGAATCCTCTTTGCTTCATTAATGCCTGCTGTTGTGATTTTCTTTTGATTTACAGCTTCTCGTTGTGTAAAGAAAACTACAATAAAATCCTTACATCTTTGTCTCTGACTGTCTTTGCCCAGTCAACACGGAGAGGGGCCTCACAAAAACTTATTTAATGTCCTATTATCTAATTTATCTTCAAAATAAACTTTTGTGGACTTTTACACTCTTTCCAGCAGCACAGTGTTGACTAAGTATAATATGATAAATGACTTCTCATTTCATTTACCGAACTTTGAAAGAGTCATGCTCCAGATGACTATTACAAGTAAAGCATGATAATTGATTTATTAATTTAAAGAAACTTTGCATCTATTAAACTTCTAAATCCTCAAATTACATTTCTACCACAGATTGTGAACTGCTTAAAGATGTCCAACTTTATGCCAATGGAGTTGTTCTTCAAAGCTAACAAGAGAGTTGTTAAACACTCAGAGCTGCATATTTAGCTTGAAAATGTTTTCTTTTTCAACCTATGATAATTGAACTATAGATATTGCTTTTGGGATATCACTAGATGCCTGTAATTAAAATATTTAAGTTCTGTACCACCCAATAGTTTTAACTACTTGACCCGAGTTAGATCCCTACTAACATCAAACCCTCTTGTTTGCTCAGTCATTCAAATTGACTATTGTATTAGATAAATACTAATCCTATTTCTCATTTTCTCTAGTTCTTATTTCTTACAACATGTAAAAAGAAAAAGGGCCTTGCTTCACCAGAGCTTTGTTTGTTCAATTCATATAATAGTTTTTGCCAGCAAACAACAGGTTTGTAGAAGTATGATGTGACTCATTAGCTTGTTCGATCTCGATAAGAGCCAACTGTTTCTAACTAGTTGAACCGAGTTAGAATATTACTAACATCAAATCCTCATGTTAATTTGTTCAATCTTTTAACTGAGTATTGTATAAAAACAATACTAATCCTAGATTACTTAATTTTCTCTTCTATTGGTTTACATCCTGTAAACGGAAAGAAAAGGAGGGGGCGGGAGGTGGGTTCTTTCCCATGTTTAGCCTATTGAAGTGAGGTATCATGCCTTGCCCTTACGCATTGCACCTATTATTTTCCAGAGATCAATAAATTATTCCACCAAGGACTCCAAGAATCGTTATGATTTTCCAAACTCTGCTATTTCAGCTCACTCAAGATTATGCTGAAGTTTTAAATAATACAAAGAACTTGCTGTTAGTTATACTCTTTTCTCCTAGGAAAGCTTGTTTGCACCATGGTTTAAGAAGAGGCAAAGGTTGCTACTGAAATACATAAAATGGCTTTTGGAAGCAAATAACAAGTAGCTGTTAAAAGTTGTTGATAAATAACAAGTAGCTGTTATACTGAAATACATAAAATAGCTGTTAAAAGTTGATGATAAATACCAGTACTAACAATCACAAATCCGGTCATAAAAATTGAAATTATACTACTTTAACATTACAGATACAGTTTATAACAGAACGAAAAAGCAAGCGATGGAGGAGCTTAACCAGCAATTTACCTAGGTCCTGATAACTCTGATGGAACTGGTAAGCTGATACAAACCGCAGCTTCCCTTTCTTGATTATCTTCGGCAACTCTTCTTCTCAATGGTGGATATGGAAAATTGTAATCCAAGTCGGTTTCAGCAGCCACTAAACCCTGCAACACCTTAACTGCCAACGATATCGAAGGCCTTTTTGTGTAATCACTTTGTAAACACCATGCTGCAATCTTCATCATTTCCACAGCCTCTTCTCTGTGGAGCTGCATATCCTCACTGTTCTTGTCCACCATTTCCAAGAGTTGGGTCTCCTTTGATTTTCTATTGAACAAACTAAGCAAATGCATATCATCTTCATCTTGACGACGATCCAAATTCTTTCGGCCACATATGATCTCCAAGATCACAATCCCAAAGCTATGAACACCCGCTTTCTCAGTAATGACCGAGTTCAACCACTCTGGTGCTAAATAGCCAGGTGTTCCTCTCATTGTTGTAACTATCTTACTTTCATCTTTTCCCACGAGCTTTGATAACCCAAAATCTGATACTTTTGCATTGAAATTATGATCTAGAAGAATGTTCTGAGGCTTAATATCCAAATGAATAATTTTGTTGTTACAATCTTCATGTAAGTAAGCGAGGCCCTTGGCGACGTCTGATATGATTTTTTTCCTGACATCCCATATAAGAGAGTGTTCCTGATTTCCTTGAAAAATCCACCTATCTAAATAGACATTGGCCATGTATTCATAAACCAGAAGCCTGTGTGATTTCTCAGCACAGAATCCAACAAGTGTTACCAGATTGACATGGTGAATGCTACCTATTGTTGCTACCTCAGCTAAGAATGATTTCTTCACATTACCGAAACCTTGGAGACGCTTCACTGCTATTTTAGTGCCATCACTCATTGTTCCGTCAAATACAGAACCAAATCCTCCTTCCCCAAGTTTCTTACTGAAAGTTTCTGTCATAACAGTTACTTCCTCAAAGGAAAATCTGGTAGCATTCCTGGTACATGGTCAAGGAACTCCTCCTCCGCTTCCTCGAGTCCTTTTCTCCTTCTGGAACGAAAGGCAAAGCAAGTTAAAACCATGAAAATCAAACCAAACGAAGCTCCAATGGTGGACCCTACTATCATTCCGACATTTTTTGATTGCTTCTCTGAAGATACAAATGGTGGAGAGGCTTCTAGGTTAGAAGAGTTCTGCACCTTGACAAAAAGAGTGATCTTAGTGAGTGCTCCATCATTGTTCACGAGAGAAAACACTTGATTCGACAATAAGCAATCACCCATCGTGTTATCAGGACCACTAAATCGGAATTGAGCTGCTTTGCAAGAACAGTTGCTCAAGCAAGACCTTTTGCAATTTTCCAACTCTGTTTTGATACCATACTGCAGATTGAGGGGAATATAAGCCGTGTCCTCAAGCTCCATAAGAGCATGATACTTGGAATCTTCACAAGAAATAGGTGTGACAAGGACACACCCCTGGTTTGGCTGTCTGTAATTGATTTGCTGGAGAAAGTTTGTCTGATCAGCTGCAGTTTGAGGACAACTACACTGCACATTTCCACAAACAGCATAATTCCCACACACAGTTGGATACCCGCAGTCACCAATGGAGTCTGTCAATAGATCAGCAGCCTCTGTCCAAGATGATCGTTCCCAGTAATACACCCTTAAATGCCCATCACCTCCGAATTTCATGAATCGGGCATCTCGTTCGCTGTATTTCAAGATCATCCCTTTAGAAACACTCAAATTTACAAACTCGCTTAATCGAAAAAATTCTGAAGATTCATCCGTAACAAGCATTGAGAAATAGGATTGGCGTGGATTTGACTCAATGTATGCAAAAAGACCAACACTTCGAACATCAAATGTGAACAAACCTTCATTCCAGCTTGTTGCTGATATGCTGGATATCAGCTTCTGTCCGAGAGCCATTATTTGTCCAGGAACCAAAGAGCCTGTAGGATGATCAAAAGACTGCCAAATGGTGTCATTACTTTTGCCGAAAAGGACAAGATTTCCCATTTTTGTCAAGTTGAAGCCTGAAACAAGCTTTCCAAATGTTTTTATCTCAAAGTGCCATTTGAGTCCATCAAGAACACTCCATCTTGCCTAAGTTGAAAAGTTGAATCAACTCTAACTGGATTATTCCTATTTGCTGACCAAATTAATCTCGGATTATCCATATAAGGGTAAAGGATACTTGTGAATAAAAGGACACCAAAAACGCAAGCAGTGCCATTGTAATCACATAAGAAGCCACAGACAAACACAGTCCTGTTGCCTTCTTTCGAGAGGATGGGCGTCAGTTTGACTCCATCTGTGGAATTCACTACATAGGAGGGTCTATTGATCCAGGAAATGGAAGAATTTGTAATAAAAGTTTGAGAAGGTTCCCCGCTTATCAAATGTTGTGAAGAAAGGATGAGGAGACTAGCCATGAAAAAAGTGGCACAATACAGGCTATAATCAAGAACCATCAGACTGTTTTTAGAAAGAAGGCTCTGCTCGAGTGAAGTGGAAATCAACTCTTTGAAAGGAAGTCCAAAGATCCACCATTTGGTTCTAATTAATAATTGGAATTACGGAATACTTAAATTGGAAAGATATGGGAGGGCTTCCATTTGGTTCTTATTAACAAATCTATATATAGGCCAGCAAAGAAACAACTTAAGACATGAAAAATTAAACTAATATTATAGGCCGGTAAAGATAGTTAAATAACAAATCTTCTGGGTATTCATGAATCAATCAACATATATTTGTAATACTAAGACTATTGATGGTCAAGGATAAAAAAGGAATTAGTACAAAACTTAAAAGGAAAAGAAATCTAGCACATATACACTTAGTTAGAAGGACTTAAATTCCTTGTCAATGATCTTGTTATGGACTTGTTACACTTGTTCGAGCAGCTGCATCTGACTATAAGAAATGACTTACTCATTTCATTTACTACAACTTGTAAGCAATATCATGTTCACTGATGCCTTTTACAAGTAAGGCATGGAGATATTTTTAGTTCAAGAACGTCACAACCATTCAATTGCTAAATCGTCAATTAGTTACTATTAGCACATTATTTTCGGTTTCTCAATTTGCAGACACGACTAGATTGAAATTTTGCTGTGTCTGATTTTTATGCATGTGAGTTTGAAGGTATGAAAGGTACCTACGGTTTTCGTTTATCCCTAGTACTGAGAACTCCCAACACAGTCCTGGATGCACAATGTTATCAGTTAGTAAAAACGTTTTTTCGTAAATGGGTGCAGCGTACTGATGTTGGGCATATTTCGATATGTGTTGATGTTACTTTACCTATGTTTTAACCACTTTTTGATGTTATTTGACCTTTAAAATGCCCAACATGGTTTAATTATTGGTTTTATGACTAATTGAGTTGTGTGTGATGATTTAGGGTGTTTGGAGTGCAAAAATATGAAGAAAATGTGCTCTAGCTAGAGGAAGAGGGGTTGGATGCGTCGCATCCAATCTAGAAAAAATCAGATTTCGTGCACCCTTAGCAGTGAAGTCAGCCCATAGCATCCGCCTTAGCATCCGCACCTGGGCAAAGCTGAGATGGAGGAACAAAGGGTGGATGTGAAACTAGCATGCGAAGCTGAGAAGTGGAGGACGAGGTGGATGCGACGCATCCACCCCAGCATCAATCCCTAAAGCTGAGTCGGATTAGGAATAGGATAACTTTGGCCCACGACTTTTGTACGCAATATATAAGCCAAAAACGCCTCTTTTAGGTCATCTAACATATTGAGAAGAGGGAAAAAGCCACGACAAAGTTGTGGAGGCCGGAATTCATCAAGTTCCATCTTTCTCCCACCAAACTTAGTAATTTTTATGTTTCTTTGTATGATTTGTAGTTTGGCTACCATGTCTATATGGAGCTAAACTTCACGTTCTAGGGTTGTGGTTCTTTCATGACTATTGTTATTCGGATATTGATTTTGCCTTCTTGATTTATCATATTAGTTTATTTATTCAATCTTGCGCTTAATTATTTAATTGTTTGATCTCCAATTGAATATTATCTACGAATCTAGAATTGAACTCGAAAGTGGGAATTCTATATTGCAGATAGGATTGAGTAGAGCAAGTTCTTGAACTCGGGCATCGGGGAACGGATTCGTAGTTAGGATAGACATATACCTAATTGCCTTGCTTGGTTGATTTACAGGAATTATAAATGTGTTCTTGTTGATTCTAACTCCATAGACATATAGGTGTTAAGTTAGCTTGAATAGGCGAGCAAGAACTCGACAGATTCTTAGGAGCAATATTAACCCTGTCAACCAATAAGCTAGATAAATTAGTCGGTCAATTCAATTAAAGAATATAATAGGATTGTTAGATAGCCCATAACCCTAGATCGTTTTCATTACATTGATATCATAAAAATCTGCTCTTTCTCTGTTCAAAGTTCATTATTTATATTTTTTTATTTAATTAGTTTAGAATCAAATATTTTTAGGTTTAATTCTTGTTTAGATAATTAGGATAGTCTAATTTAGTTAATAGTTAATCATAAGTCCTCGTGGGTTCGACATCCGACTTTTAGTCACTTTATTACTTGACGACCGCGTATACTTGCGTGAGTGTGTTTGGTCGCAACAAGTTTTTGGCGCCGTTGCCGGGGACTTAGAAATTAGCTACGTGACTAAGTTAAGCTTTTATTAGATATTTGTTTTCAAGTTTTAATTTTCAGTTTGCCTGGTTTGTGTCAACGCAGGGTTTACTCTCGAATGCAGAGGAGTAGAAGTGCAAACAACCTCATTCCTCTTGATCCAGAAATCGAACGAACATTACATAGAGTGAGAAGGGAACACGAAGCTAGAACGAGAATAGAAAGAGATTTGGACATCGCAATCCAACCACAGCCAATAGATATGTGTGGTGGTCAAGGTGGTCATTGGGATGGTTGTCCTAATTCTTTTTATCCTTCTCTGAGCCCATATTATGATCTTTCTAACAGTGTTTGTGAGTTTGATAGGGGCAATGAAATGCAAGATATGGAACGTGATGCATATATTAGGGATATTTTGAGGCAAGTAGCAGAGCGGCAAGATGAACTCAAAAAAGATATGAAAAGAATGAGGGCAGCAATCACAAGAATGAAGGCAAATATGGAAGAATTGAATGAAGAGAGCGAGTACCAGCAAGAAGATAATTTTGAAAAAGTGGAGATTTTGAGCTATATGTCGCTGGTGGAACAATCCGAAAGATTAGAAATATATGAGGCTCAACGTGAGGAAATTACAAATGAGATGAGATACTTTATAGAAGGAAGAGCCGAATTGGGACAAGAGATCGATAAATTTGGCACTACTATTCACGACTTAGAGGCTCAATTGAATACAAAGGTTGATGCGTCTAACGCCCAACAAAACAGTAATGAGTTGTGTAAAGCTGAAAATGAGCTTATACGCCAAATTAAGGAGCTAAAAGTGAATAGCCAATCACTCGAGCATATTTTTGTTGATAATGCCCATGTTGAGAAAAGTACACTAGAGCCATGTGAGAAAGTAGATAATGTTATATTTGAAGATTCTTGTGTATGTAAATATGAGGATGTAAAGAGTAATACAATTCTAGAGTTAGGGCGTATTGGTCCTCATTCCAATCATTTTTCCACATTGTGTTTAGATAGTAAGATAGTAATCTAGCCATCTGAGCCTATGGGGGAGTCAAAGGGTGAGGATGAGAGTGCCTATATTCTTGAATTTGTTGTGCCAAAAAGCAAAAATTACATTCCTCATCTAAAGGCCGAGAAGTGTAGAGTGAAAAATTTATTACTTGGCCTGGTTATCATTGTAGCCCCACCACTGGAGCATAGCCGTAGACTGGATGCCATGTTTAGGGGCTCAATTCATAAGTTCGAGGTGGAGGCAAAAAGCGGTTCACGTCGTGCCGCGACGTTAAATCAGGTGTTTGTTGGGAGGCAACCCAGCTTTACTGCTTTCTTTTATTTTTGTTTATTTTTTATTTTATTTTATTTTTATTATTTTGTAGTATTTATTTTTGTTTTGTAGGATTATGAGCATAGGAAGCAAAGCCATTAGAAGAGTGCAAAAACGAGCTAGATGGTGAGGACTAAGTGTGGGGTGCCCACACAAAGGACGATGCCTGGGGAAGTCTGAGTACCTCGTGAGCCGCTATTGCTTCGGCCTTTGGCCTACCAGGGAGTCTCGTTTACCCTCTTATTATTTATAGTGTGCATTGAGGACATTGCAAAATTTAAAGTGTGGGGTGAGGAGATCGTTTGGATGAGTTTCTGTGCTATTTTAGCTTAGTTGTAGTACTCATTCTTAAGTGTAGTAGCTTTTGTGAAAGAAAAAAAAACGAAAAAGTAGAAAAATTGGACTTTTCCCGACGATTGATCTCCTAGACAGTTTTTTTGAGGGATTAAAGTCTAAACAAAAAATTAAAAATATGTCTTTTAGCTTTCTTTAGGTAGTAATAATTCCTTGCGGTTTTTCTTTGTGCCTCGGTTCTTTTCCATGGGATGTAGTTTGAACCGGGTAGCTTTTTGCTTTCCGTGTAGATTAGGAATTTAGGAAATAAAAGGAGGAAGAATGATGAACCTAAGCGCCCTTGACTTGTTTCATAATAGCATATTTATGCTTTGGCATGTGTAGTATCTCCCCTATATTTTGATATTAATCTTGATGCCTTTATATATTGGATAGCATGTTTTGTGATGACTATTTCTCGTTTTCTTGACTTGTGTTCACTTTGCGCTTAATGCTTAATATCTCGTGGCTCCGTGAATACTTGTATTATTTGAGAGTCGGAATGGGACCGTCCTTTAGTGAGTCATGTGCCATGTGTGGTGAGGTTTTTATGTAGTCCATGTATTGTACTTGTGTCTAGAACTTGCCCGGTATGTGAGTTGAAGCGAAATTTGAGGTGATGCTCGGTTTGAAAAATAATTTTAGGCTTTCTTTGATCTTTTTGAGCTTATTGCTTGTCATAAATAAAATTTATCCCTAGTTAACCATTTTGAGCCTATTGACTTTTATTTGGTACCCACATTACAAGCATATACCCTTTTTATTCTTAATTGATATTGTTTTGATTCTTTTACCTCTTAGAGCACTTTAATTGTTAGATGAGCGCTAAAATAAGTAAGAAGGGACTAAGTGTGGGGTGACTTTTGAGTGGAACCAATGAAAGGAAGAAAGATGCACCTGTTTTGTAAAATACTACACCACTAGCAGAAATTGAAATAAATAAAAAAAAAAGAAAAAATAGAAATGAATAAAATGTTGTTTTGTTCTTGCTAGTGGGTATGAACTAAAGTAGTGCTTAAAGAAGAAGAGACTGTTTTTTGGGGTGATATTGTTTGTGAAATTGAAGTGGTGTTGAAGAAAATACGCTTAAAGAAATTTTGTGATGTATTAAAGTGCTTAGGAGGGTGAGTCACTATTCCTTAAATATATCCTACCCGTCCCTTAGCCCACATTACAACCATGAAAAAGTGCTAATTGATTTTAGATCGAGTGAGCTTACATTAGTAGAGATTTACATTAAGGGCAAGCCTATGGTACCAATTGCATGCATGTAACTTCTTTGTGAGAGTGAGCGATTTTCTTTGATATATGTGAGTCATTAAAAATATATTTGATCATGAGATTCGAATGTGTGGATTGAACTCGCTCTCTTGTTCTTGTTGTAAGGGCATATGGTTTCACGATGGATAGGTAACGTTATTAGACTTCTCTATGATGTTGGGTGTTCAAGCCATGAGTGCATTGTGACATTGAGTCGGTTTTTGAGGTTAGGATTGTAGTGAGAATGTTGTTTTTGTTCGAATATTTTTTAAAGAATGACATAAATAAAGGGAAGTGTATGTGATGCATATTCTAGAGCCTAATTGTTACAAATAACCATGATCATATGTGTAGTGTGCTTTGAGTGATAAGAGCTTAATTTTATTTCGTCTACTATATTGATGGTTTGTTCGAGGACGAACAAAGGTTTAAGTGTGGGGTGGTGATGTTGGGCATATTTCGATATGTGTTGATATTACTTTACCATATTTTAATCGCTTTTTGATGCTATTTGATCTTTAAAATGCCCAACATGGTTTAATTATTGGTTTTATGACTAGTTGAGTTATGTGTGATGATTTAGGGTGTTTGGAGTGCAAAAATAAGGTTCTCTATCTAGAGGAAGAGGGGTTGGATGCGTCGCATCCAATCTAGAAAAAAATCAGATTTCGTGCACCCTTAGCAGTGAAGTCGGCCCATAGCATCCGCACCTGGGCAAAGCTGAGATGGAGGAACAAAGGGTGGATGCGAAGCATCCACCCTAGCATGCGAAGCTGAGAAGTGGAGGACGAGGTGGATGCGACGCATCCACCCCAGCATCAATCCCTGAAGCTGAGTCGGATTAGGTATAGGAGAACTTTGGCCCACGACTTTTGTACGCAATATATAAGCCAAAAATGCCTCTTTTAGGTCATCTAACATATTGGGAAGAGGGAAAAAGCCACGACAAAGCTGTGGAGGCCGGAATTCATCAAGTTCCATCTTTCTCCCACCAAACTTAGTAATTTTTATGTTTCTTTGTATGATTTGTTGTTTGGCTACCATATCTATATGGAGCTAAACTTCACGTTCTAGGGTTGTGGTTCTTTCATGACTATTCTTATTCGGATATTGATTTTGCCTTCTTGATTTATCATATTAGTTTATTTATTCAATCTTGCGCTTAATTATTTAATTGCTTGATCACCAATTGAATATTATCTACGAATCTAGAATTGAACTCGAAAGTGGGAATTCTATATTGCATATAGGATTGAGTAGAGCAAGTTCTTGAACTCAGGCATCGGGGAACGGATTTGTGGTTAGGATAGACATATACCTAATTGCCTTGCTTGGTTGATTTACAGGAATTATAAATGCGTTCTTGTTTATTCTAACTCCATAGACATATAGGTGTTAGGTTAGCTTGAATAGGCGAGCAAGAACTCGACATATTCTTAGGAGCAATATTAACCCTGTCAACCAATAAGCTAGATAAATTAGTCGGTCAATTCAATTAAAGAATACAATAGGATTGTTAGATAGCCCATAACCCTAGATCGTTTTCATTACATTGATATCATAAAAATCTGCTCTTTCTCGGTTCAAAGTTACTTATTTATATTTTTTTATTTAATTAGTTTAGAATCAAATATTTTTAGGTTTAATTCTTGATTAGATAATTAGGATAGTCTAATTTAGTTAATAGTTAATCATAAGTCCTCGTGGGTTCGACATCCGACTTTTAGTCACTTTATTACTTGACGGTCGCGTATACTTGCGTGTGCGTTTGGCCTCAACACGTACCTACATTAACTTAAAATTCTAATCTATAACATGTGTGGGAAAATTTTTCAAAATTCTCCTTTTTTTTTGGTGTTGTACTTTTTTTTTTTGTTGGTTTTGTACTTTAGATGGAGAAGAGGAAATGGTCTATCGGAAACAGTCTCTCTACCTTTACATGTCTACATACTCACTACTCTTCCCAAATATCACTTTGTGAGATTACACCTTGTCTATTGTTGTATGAAAAAGAGAACGCAGAATTTGAAGTATATTTGAGGTAAAAAAATGGAATAATACATAAATTACTCTCCAACTAATCTCTAATTTTCAATTATACACTTAAACTTTGCCACCAATGATCTCTATACTTGTCAGGAATAGAATTATTACCACCCTGAATACTAATACTTAAACTTTGCCACCAATGATCTCTATACTTGTCAGGAATATAATTATTACCACCCTGAATACTAATGTGGCAAAAATAGCATATTCACCCACACTAAAGCGCGTGGGGCTGGAAAAAGGACCAAAAATCTTAACTTTGTCTTCAACATTTTGCCAAGGAAGCCATTAAATTACCAAAACCACAAATGGGGCGGGGCAGGGCAAAATCTTAATGAGGCGGGGTGGGGCAAAGACTTAATGGGGCAGGGCGGGACGGGTCAGAAGCCGGAACATAACGGGCCAATCAAACTGAGTTTAGGCGTACGTTTAAGCGGTTGGTGGGCTACTATTTTGGTTAATTCTTCTATAAGAATGAAGAAACACATGCCTGCCCGAATACTTCTCATTCCGTCTTCTCCAACACTTTCCAAAACCGAAACGACGCCGTCTAAGTCCAGCAGACGACCTATTTTTCGCCGACGATTTTCCGATGACCCATCGGATTCCGACGTTGATTCCATCAGTCGACGAAAGAAAGAAGAAGAAGAAGAAGAAGAAAACGAGAAAGATCACTGAAGAAGTGTTGAGCTATGTATTTATGTATAGTAGTTAGTTACTACTTAGCTTAGCTGCAAGTCAATTAGTTGTTAGTTTAGCTTATTAGTTACAGAAGCTACACGTGTGTATGTATATAAGTTTGTACAGTACACCAATACAAATACACAATTCATTTTATCCAAAATATCTTCTCTCAGTCTTTCTCTCTCTATGAAGCTTCCAGAACTCCACCATTAGAGCTCGAGCTCGAGCTGGATTCATCTGCTGCATCTGCAGCTCAACAAGAAGAAATTGGCTAAGAAAGCCCAGAAGAAAGCCATGAAAGTTGCCAAGAAGTTGAAGTCCCAGAAAATTCCTGTATATTACTCCAACGCGACTCCAATTTAAGCGAAAATTTAGTGTGGAGGAAGAAAAAAAGCGAGACATTTCTCGCGGCCCCCTTGAAATATTCTCAATGAAAGCATAGAAGCAAAGGCAGCCAGAAAGAATAGCTGAAATTGAAAAAGTAAAGAGAAGGAGAGAAGAACTAGCAATTCAAAAAGCCCAACGCGAAGAGGAATTACAGTTGTTTGCTAGAGAGAGAGAGAGAGCACGAGCTGAGTTACAAGACTGGGAGAAGAAAGAAGAAAAGCTCCATTTCGATCAAAATCCGTACTGACATTCGCCTTCGTCAAGGCAAAAATCTAGAACTTTCTAGTGATTTCCATATAGAAATTAATGAACCGTATGTGGTGTTTTAATCTATTAAAGAAATGGAAGAGTTACAGGAGGATATTAAATTGCGTCTTGATATGGACAGGACGACGAAGACACGTGTACGGTATTGGGAGACGCATTTTATTGTTTGTAATTGGGAATTAGCTGAAGCTAGGAAAAGAGATGCTATAGGTCGAGCTCGAGTTCGTGGAGAGGAGTTGCCTCCTGAAGAAAGGGGTTTGCATTCGAGTATTGAAGGGGATGTGAAAGCTTATTTAGAAGGTAAAAGTTATGATGAATCAGAAGCAATGCAGTTACAAATTGAGTCACAGATGAAATCTGATAAAGTGGTTGAGTATTGGGAAGCTGTTCTTAAACGGCTTCAGGTTTTTAAGGCTAAGGCTTTATTGAAAGAAATGCACGCTAAAATGCTTCGTGAACATTTAGAGCACCTCGCAAAACCATCAGAGCTAGTTGAAGGCACGCTGCTGAAGATGGATCATGATCAAAAGGTTGCTCGAGCTATATATCAAGAACTAATCTTGAATGAAGAGTCTAAAGAGGATGAGGGTGAGGAGGAAGATGAAGAGGCTGATTCTTATTCGCCAGTGTTAAATCGTGGCGATGAGAAAGATGAAGGAATTGATCCTGAAGAGGATATAGTCATAGTCGAGAGGAATTAACGAATGGCTGTTATGGAAGGGAGACATGTCCAAGATAAGATATCTTTGCCAACAGCTCTAGAAGAGAGTTTCGAGAAGAAAGCATCGAAAGCTATGGGAGCAATGGAGGAAGGGGATGCTGAATTTGGCTCAAATGATGAAGTTAATCTTGATTCTTCACAGGTGTACTGGTGGCATGATAAGTATAAACCAAGGAAGCCTAAGTATCTTAACCGTGTTCATATTGGATACAAGTGGAACAACTATAACCAAGCTTATTATGATCACGATAACCCACCTCCAAAGCTTGTGCAGGGTTACATGTTCAGTATATTCTATCCGGATCTTGTTGACAAATCATAAGCTCCAACTTATTTCATCGACAAGGATGGAGATAGTGTTGATACTTGCATCATAAGGTTTCGTGCTGGTCCGCTTTATGAGGATATAGCTTTCCGAATTGTTAATACAGAATGGGACTACTCTCACAAGAAGGGTTCAAGTGCATTTTCGTCCGTGGAATTTTGCATTTATCTTTTAACTTCAAATGTTATCGCTATCGCCGCTGATAGAACTGGGGAAAGAGCATTTTGCCTTACCATGGACTTCAAGGAAGCAGAAAATGTGTTACCAAAGTTCAGGTTTTCTTGTTATCTAGTTCTCTTATTCTTCTATTCCTGGTTATTGTGACGTGAAGAATTGTGTGAAATGTCCATAATGTATTACGATGTAAATCAGATTTATTTTTTGTGATTAACATCCCTCAATGGTGAAGTCACTTCTGAAGACTTCTAAAAGCTAGTTGTTTGTGTCTTCTATTTCTTTCTTTTGCATATGTTGGTAGCCTCTTGCGAATTATTTTCATTTGATAATTAAGCAGCAGCCTGGAAAATATGAGAAATAAAATTCTTGCTGAAATGAAACAGCAGAATTGTAATTGCGGAGAATTTTTTGGCGTGGGAGTGTGAAGAGATTTATAGAACGGTGAATCGTTTAAGGCTAATCATCTGTACAAATTGCACTAAGTTCGTGATAGCATGTGTTTATTGAACAAACTTTGCATATATAATTTGAAGAAAACAGCAATAACTTCGTAAACATTGAAGAAGAAATTTACACAGCAGTATCCATTATCAAAAAAAGAAAAGAAATTTACACAGCAGTAAGCAAGCTGCACGTCTGGCAAAACTAGAATTAGCAAAATTTTCCATGGAGCTTTCTCCTCACCTTGGGCCTGATAGGACTGAGGGAAGTAAAGGAGTTGAATGTGCAAAAGTGATATTTGGTATTACGCTCACAATTTGTGGATTAAAGCTGTAATCTAGATTCTTTTCAACATCCAAAACACCTTCCATGGCCTTGACTACCATTGACATTGATGGCCTCTTTGTGTAATCATGTTGTAAACACCAGGCAGCAATCTGCATCGTCTTTATTACTTCTTCTTTGTACAACTGCATATCTTCACTATGCTTATCAATAAGATCCACCAGTTGCCCTTCCTCTGCCTTTTTCTTGAATAAGTTCAACATTACCTGTTGATCTTCAGACTCGGATGCCTCAAAATGTCTTCTTCCACTCAAAATTTCCAAGATTACAATGCCAAAGCTGTAGACATCTACCTTTTCTGTTATAGCTCCACTAAGCCATTCAGGAGCCAAATAACCAGGAGTGCCTCTCATTGTAGTCATCACTTGGCTCTGATTCCGATCAATTAGCTTTGAAAGCCCGAAGTCAGAGAGTTTAGCATTGTGCTTCTCATCTAGGAGTATGTTTGGGGGCTTAATATCCAAATGCAGAATCTTTTGCCTGCATTCTTCATGAAGGTAGGCTAATCCTTTGGCTATGTCTTGAATAATCTTCCTCCTGCAGTTCCAATCAAGAGTTTGCTCTTGTTTCCCATGGTAGATCCATTTTTCTAGTGATCCATTGCTCATAAACTCATAGACTAAAAGCCTATGAGATTTCTCAGCGCAGAAGCCAATTAGTTGCACCAAGTTTACATGATGTATGCTGCCAATCGTTTCAACCTCAGCTAAGAACGATTTTTTGACTTGGCCTATTCCATCAAGGCATTTCACTGCAATCATTGTGCCATCTTCTAAACACCCTTCAAAAACTGACCCGAATCCTCCTTGACCAAGCTTCTTGGTAAAGTTCTCAGTTGCAGCCTTTAGATCATCGTAAGAAAATCTAGTGGGCATTCCCGGCACGTGATCTAGATAATTTTCCTCGTCTTCACTGGCCTTTCTCTTCTTCCAGATTATGAAAACTGCAATTGCAATTAAGATGCCTAAGATGGCAAGTCCTATGACAGAGCCCAGAACAGCACCATTAACCCGCTTTTTCTCTTTAGCAGCAGCTGGTTCAGCTTCAACCTGTACTTTTATAAACGCATAGGAATCGTACCTTGTCTTATCCTTCTGATTATTCGCTAGTGAAAATATCTCGGATGGTAGGTAGCAGTCCCCCGTGGAAGAATTTAAACCACTACGAAATAAAGCAGCTTTACAGGAACAATTCCTCAAACATGCATCTTTACAGGCATTCATATCAGTATTTTTAATATCTGCAGTAAAGGTGAAATAGTCCACGTCTTGAAGTTCCAAAAATCTGTGGTTATTTAAAGCATTACAAGTAAGCCTTGTGACCTCAGCGCAACCCAGATTACCCTGCCTATCATCTATCTGTCTGAAATAGCTTGTTGAATTAGAGCTTGATTTGGGACAACTACACTGCCCCCTTGAGCAAATGCCGTATCTTCCACAGACCATGGGGTAATAGCACTCACCATTAAAACCTGTCAGGAGATCATCCACCTCATTCCACCGACTTTGCCACTCATACACTTTCAAGTGTCCATCAGATTCAAGTTTCATGTATTGGGCTGAGGATGCTGGAGGAATGGAAATCAGCGTCTGCGGATCATTGGAATTTGAGATTAAAGCTAAGCTTCCATTCAAATACATAACATAATTGGAGCCTCCACTAGTATTCAATACACTAATAGATCTTTCAAAGTATGTTTGGGGAGGATTTGACTCTACAAAAGCAACCAAATCATCATTGGTAGCAGAGAAAGAAAACAAACCTCCTTCAGTCCAGTTTGTTGTTGAAACACTTGCCGTTAGCTTCATCCCTGATACTAACTTCTGTCCTGGAACTAAAGAATCAGTTGGGTGATCAAAAGATTGCCAAACAGTTGCATTCTTGGAGTCAAACAGAACAAGATTTCCCTCGTCAGTCAAGTTTAAGCCAGCAACAGTTTTTCCAGCACTGTTTGTTGACCAAGCCAAGGTACCATCAGCATCTCTAAGCACTAAATCCCCTTCTGCTGTAAGCTGCAAAGTAGAATTGATCTTAACTGGTTTGTTCCTGTTAGCAGACCAAACAACTTGTGGGAATCCGATTGCGGGCATAGTAATTTGGGAAGCACTATTGGTTTGCACAATGAAGATGGCAAACAGGTAACTCTCACAATTGCCATTACAGTAGAAACCACAAGCATATCTTGGACCAAAAGTTCCTCTAAGTAGTATGGCCCTTACTATTGAGCCATCAATGAAATCCACTGAATGGGGTGCAGAAACACTGTTGACCCATGTTGTAGAAAGATTTGCCGTTGGATAATCCCAAGGTTGGCTGCTTATCAAATGAAAAGAACAACAAAGAATGAAGAAGAAAGGATTAATCTTGTATAAAGCCATGAACAACACTGGAACTTTTGAATTTAACAGAAGGCAAGTGCCTTTAGTTCATAATGAAAGGAAATCGAGTTGAATTTAAATTTAAGATCTTTGGTTGTTTGAAAGAGTCTAAACTCAGTTGCATGAAGCTATTAATTATGTTTTATTGAACCATGAATGCATGGCTGTCAACCTTTAATTTTCTATTGCAAATATGCAAAATATAATATGGTCAAGAAAGCATCAAGCACCTACTTTTTACAACTTGGAGAAATGGAGGACAAAGGGAACGCGTTGACCCAACCCATCTCGTACAAAGTTCACCTCCTCAACTTGGCTTATTGGCAAATAATAATAAAGTTATAATGCAGAGGAGATTTTGCAGCTTTTATTTTTATTTTTATTTTTATTTTTTAATATTTGTTGTGTTTTTGTGGCTGATTCTATCCGTTTTACTTTATTTTTTCTTTATGAATATTTAGGTGATTTCTTTCTATTTATCCAAGGATAGAGTTATTTTGTACATATGTTGATGAGAGGTAGCAGATACCCGTGAATAATTTTAGATACGCGCAAGTTGACCGGACACCAAGGTTATTAAAAAAAGTTCTAAGACAAAGCACCAAGCTTCGAGGCATGGTGCCAAAATTTTAAAAGTTAAATATATGTGTGTAGTTTATGAAAATACATTAAATTGTATAATATTTAAAAGCAAATTGTACAAAAAGTAATTGAAAAATTTAAGCATAATGACATATATATATATATATATATATATATATATATATATATATATATATATATATATATATATATATATATATATATATATATATATATATATATATATATATATTAAATCCCTAAATTTTAATTTATAGGCAAAAGCATATTATATAATTGGTAATTTAAATATTTAATAGAAAAAATTTAGAACGGGGGTGTGGACTGGACATTACAAGGCATAAATATGCATAGTGCATTTTAGAGTTAGACAGCAGAAGGCATAAATGGACGAACCTGGTGAAGTATAACTTAAAACCCATTGTAGTTATCGTGAAGCATTTAGAAAGGAAATACTCATCGTGTGTTTATACCAGATTATACTAATTTATCATGGTTAAGTGATTAATCAGATAAAGATATATAATATTAATCATAGTTCAATAAAAGAAGTGTATAACAAACACATGTCATGTATCTATTGATCTGGATAAACTTCTTGTACGGTATACCTATTTACCTTATTTTGAACAATTTTGTGTGCAACATTACTTTACTCGTCACATTTGCTGAATCTCGAGTCACAATTTTGGCTTCTAAAACATTGTCTCTCATGATAAATATTCCAACATGCAATTTTTATTCACTTGATACTGTTCAGATTTTTCTTCTTTAATCACGTTGCCTATTTCTCCTTTTTTGACCAAAAATTTCAAAAAAGAAAATAGCAGCTTCTTCATGGGTTTCCAGATTGACGTGTAACGTTCATGCCCACTGGAAGTTTGCTGGATAAAATTATAGAATCAGTAATCAATTTGCAGGTGTGAAAGAAGCAGTAGTGTCGTCAAAATTTTGACAAAAAGTTCAAATTTCGATCATAAATGTTTCGAGTTATAATTTTCAAAAAAATAAAAAAGACCATTTCAAAATTCAAATAGTAGGTTTAGTTTAATAAAATATTCACCTTTTCAAAATCAACTCGTAAAAGATTGTCGTGTACTGGAGATTGTTTTTCGTGGAATTCAGTCAACATTGTAATTAATAACATTGTGTTTATTTCTTAGGGAGAAAAAATTTCCCTGGATAACTTAAAAGAGTAAGATAACACATGGCCATTTGACCAATTTATTCACTGAACAATATTATTTTTGGGCAATACATAAAATTCCTCCTGAACTTTGCTCGATTTATAATTAACTAGTACATCTAAATTCTAAAGTATATTGTGTTTTGTATTACCTTCCAACTTCTCCTTAAATGTCTATCGCTAATTGCGCCAGGTGGCATTGTGGGCACATAAGAGCCAAATTACTTTACTTTACTATTATTATTAATTATTAATAAGCGGGAATTTAAGCTGCCTCCGGTTACAAAGAGAGCTGCATCCGGTTACTATTTGGATCATAAGCGTATCTACGTAATTACGGTGAAATGGAACAACGCTATAGGCTAAAAGAGAAAATTTTGAAGTGTTGACCGATTGAAACTTGGTGACATGCAATCCTCATGAGGGCCCACCATAACCCCTTTAACTCTTCCTTCTTCCTCACTCTTCATTAATCACGTGTTGTCATTATTGTTGGGCCCCATTTAAGCTCATCACATTCACAATCATTAAATACGTGGAGCAGCAGTTTGTAATGGCTGACAAATTAGCTTTTAAAAGAAAAGTGTAGATAAAAATAACTACTGCTATTTCTTCCTGGAGCAACTAGCTGTAATGAGAAGGGATTCAACAAAAATAAACGACAGCGGTTACACGTGATTATTCAAAAGTGTCTTATCAAGTTATTCATCAAAAAATCCATAATTTTCTCTAAACACAAAAAAGAAAAAACAAGTGAATTCTTCAAAGAAACTCCTAAAGTGCTACGATTTATTTAATTAATAATAATAAATATTTACTTTCGATTAAAAAAAAGTTTGACAGGTGTTATTTGCAATACTTTTTTTAAAGAGAAAAGCTAATACATCAATCCTTAAAAGAACGCCCGATTTTTTTTTTTTTTGCAAGCAAACGATGTTCAAAATAGTGTTTGGCAGAGGTGGACTACGAATGTAGCATTCGGGCAGTCGATTTATCAGAATTCAATACTTTCGTTTACAAAACCTAAATTAATGTTTAAAAAATTAATAAAATTATAATAAATAATAGGTCTAAACCCACACTTTTAAGAAAATAATAGATTAAAAAATTAGCCCGTCCATAATTTTTTTTGTTTGTAAACCTACAATAAGAGCACTGCAACCACTACAAGAAAAGGTGTAATTTGTGGAAGTTTTTTCTTAATTTTGTGACGGTTTTGGACCCCCACAAATTGAATTGTAGGGGTTTTAAGAAACGCCATGGTTATCATCGCCACAAGGCTTTTTGTGACAGTTTTAAAGAACCCCCATGACGACCTCGGCAAATTAAATTTGTAATTAGTGGGGGTTTGAAAGTCAATTAAGAGCGGGTTATAACCTCCTTTATATAATTTTAATGCTAAAAATAATAATTTGCGGGGCTTTGTAATTGTCACAATACGATCTGTGATTTTAAAAAAATAATTTTGTGACAATGCATAACCTTCACAATATTAGCTTTAGGTTACTAATAATTAATTAGTTGGGGTCTATAATCGTCACAATATAATCTCTTTTATAAATTTTGATTTGGGGGGATTAATTACCCTCACGAGTTGAATATTGAAATGCTCTTTCTTCTCATTAAGTATTGCATGATTAAATAAGATCAAGCTTGTATCATCATACGCATAAACAAACAAATAAATTATTTAATAAATAATATTCATTATACAACATAAATCAAATTTCATTAAAACATCCACAATAGCAACAGTCACAAATTCACTGCAAATCATACTAAAACAGTATAAACTAAAGTAGCTCCTAAACATTACTACTTAAAATCCATAAAAGCAACAGTGGTTCCACATTAAATAAATAATATTCTAAGTATTTGCTTATTGATTCAGCTGGTAGCTGCTGCCCGATGATCCTCTTACATCCACCAGTGAAGTAGGTTCACTCTCTGCATCATCACTAGGCTGAAACAATAAAAAGCATATTCGGATGAAAAATCTGACCATAATACCAAATTTTGAATGCTTCCTTAAAGCCATGATTATCTAGCTATGACCAAGATGAGCATATCCTCGTTACAATTCACGTGCCTAATAATAATGCTTATGGCATTCTGTTAGACAAGAAGCTATTGTATCCTAAGAGATATAATTTCTATACATGGAAGATTCTCAAGTTAGATCATACATATAAATGGCAATGCTTTCCTAAGTGACAGAAAATAAGAAGAATTTATACCAGTATCTCCCTACTACATATGAAGGCATGTTTCAGATTCTTCAATCAACCATGCTCAAGCATGTACAATATTCTAAATGTGGTACGCAACTTAGCATCGTCAAGAATCAAATGTACAGTAATACATTTTACAGTTATCTATTATGCATCCTTCTTACGGATAACAAATTCCATCAGAAAATTTGTTTAAGATCAATCCAAATTGACAACCTTGCTTTGTGTTTCCCTGGTGGGGATGACAGAAGGATTACCTCTCGTTGTAGCAATAGCAATTGCGTATTGGAAAGGGAAGATAGTATCAAACAAGGACTATTCCAAAGTTAATATAGCATTGCTCCTCGCGACAGAGTCGTCAGTTACTATTATTTGTTCCGCAAAGACTGGCTGGTTAGCACAGCAGAATCATCAGGAGGTTGTCAAAGGTGTTGTTGAAACTTTCACAGAAGGCGAAATGAAGATCATATTTGTCTCAGAAGATGATGTTGATGAACTTAAAAACATCGTCTGTGAAGCTGAGTTGGTTAATAACCCTGACTCGGACGATACTCTAGTGGTTAAAGGTGAGTATTTTCATCAATTCAGTGATAAGGAAAGGATGGAGAAAGTAGATAGAATCTGCATAATGGAAAATTCCTCCCTACTCACAAGCTGCTTCTTGTAAAGTGTTTGAAGCTAAAAGGCAAAGTGGTTTATGTGCTTGGCGAATGCATAGCTGATGGTTCTAACCAAACCAAATTAAAAGATAACACAGAAGATATATACACAAAGTACAGAACTTCTAATATTCTTCTTACCTGTGGTTGAGGAGCAAACAAACCAGCAAATTGCTTAGGAACTCTTCCTTCCTTTAATATCACGTAAGCTTTCAGTGTAGTTAAGGTGCTGGCTAATTAGGACTTCAGATGAGTGACCTCTTGTTGCAAATAGCTGAAAGTTGCAGATGATGCGCCGAAGCTAGATGAAGAATGGTTCAGCTCATTAAGTCGTTGCTTGATATTCTTGAATGTATTTGAAGGAGTTGCTCCCATACCCATACATCGTACCCTCCCAGAATGCTCTGCCCCTAACACCTTGCCAATAATATCATCTGGGAAAATTTCAGATTCATTGCTATTACCTTAAGTCGATTCAATTTGTTCCTACAAACAGAGAAATTATCAATTACTATTTACGGAAAGTAATTAGATTGAGATGCAAAATGTTAAATAGAACTACAAATTATGTCAGAAAAACACACCACAGCTGAACTTACCACTATAATCCTTGCCTCATCATTTACAAATGATCCATCCTTTCTCCTATAAGTTTTGATAAACATCTTTCTCCGAGTAGGATTTTTCCCAGTTTCCAAAAACTAAGAAAGAGATAAATTAAATAGATTATAATAAAACATTTAAATTAAAGAACAAGTAAAACTATTAAGTTAACATGAATACCATCTCATGTCGCCGTCTCGAGTTAGCTTTGGAACCGCCAGTGTGAGGTATTGTTTGCTTGCAGTGAATTTCTTTATTTCTTCTACAACTTTCCTAACAACAAAATAATAACAACTTAAAAAGTTAGTCTAGTATTTAATCATAACGACATCAAACTCTATTCAGATAATCAGAATCTTACAATTGTTGATGATTTTAGACGATAAGCAACAAAACCAGCCCACTGATCTCTATTTATACCCGATGGCACATTGCTTAAAAGTTCAGTTCTACTTTTGGTTGAGTCATAAAATTCATCCCACAATCTATGTCTATGTGTAGCCCATTTCTTGTTCAAACTAGCATTGCAATATCTGTATGCAATGGCATTAGTAGTCCTAAAAAAGAACCGAGGCTTCAAATGAAAAAGAAAAATAAAGTTAGTTTTCTATATAATAATAAAAATCTAGTTACAATAAATAGATATATGTGTAATACCTTTAGCATTGTTTCAAAGCAGTCTTCCTTGTATTTTTTAGGAATGCCTGACGGTCCTGACCACATGTCAAAACTAATTGGGAAGAAATTACCATCAATAGCTAGTAATCCACAATATCTAGCGAGCAACCCTTGCGCTTCCCCATATGCTGCATCGTAGTTATCAAAGTCCACAATGATGCGTTCTCCGATAGGTAGGTTGTTGACCTCATTGACCTTGATCTTATTGTGCTTAGTAATGTTGTTTGTGTCTTTAATAAAAAGACAACTTAGTCAACCAAAAGGAAAAATATCATAAATTTATAAAGTGAAATAAACATACATATAAGGTATATACCTATTGCCTCTACTTTCCAATATTGTGTAGATTCACGTCCAGGATGGCGCATGAACATTGCACTTGGATTAGAAGGTTGAGTTGGAGCTTGTTCTTGTTGTGGGGGACTTCATCAACTACTGAGGAACTTGCAGGAGCATATGGGGGAGCTTGTAACGAAGTTAAGGGCTCTATAGCAAGTGACGGGGCTGGAGTTGTTGATGATGAAGAACGTCCATGAGCTGATTTTAATGGATTTTGGAAACGTTTAACCTTTGGCATGGCTGCATATTCATAAGAAAAAAAATTGGTGAATTAAATATGATCTAGTGCACTGAGATGAAGCGAACTTGGAACTATGGTAGAACTTTAATTACCGAAAAATTCTACAAAATTGTCATTTTCCCTATTTTATTCAAACAAAGGAAAGGACAAAGAACAACAGAGTAGGGAAGGAAAGGATGGCCTGTCAGCGACTTAGACATGGGAAATTAAGCACAACATAAACATTAAAGATGTTTAAAACTAAAGAAAAATACTACAATTATTAATTATGAAACTTCTTAAAGTGCTTCTGTTTGGTATTAGTAGAATATAACTTAGTTTTAACCCTTTTCTAAAAATATAAAAAGATTACTACACAAATGCAAAGAGGATTTCTTAATGACCAGAACAAACAGAGATTTAACTCTCTAAAACGAATGGATCGATTGCTACAAACAACATCAGAGAAAAGATGACTACACAAAATTATCCACTAATCATCCAACAAACACAGTCTGCAAACCATTTTAATTCTATCGTACAACCTATTCATAGTAAAATCTGATGAAGAAACGAGCCAAATTCTATTTACCAATACTCTGTATTTTAGGCGAAAAAAGAGAGGGTAACTTTCAAGTTGTAAACTGTGCAAAACTGAAAATCCCAACTCTATGTACATGCAAGTCAACTTCTATTCAATCATGGTTTTAATATAATATATCAATAAACGAAAATCATTATAGGCATTGATTAGTTTGCGTATACAAACAAAAAGATCCGGCTTGAGCTCGATCAAATTGTAGTAAAGCTCGATTGAGCTCAGCTCGGCTCCATAAAATATAAAGTTCGATCAATACACTTAATGATTAGACGTATGTGAATTTTTCCTGTTGATATTAAATTAACCTATTTTTAAAAAAGAGGCCATGGCTATGCTAGATCCCATTTCATTCTAAATTCGGTTTGACTCGGTTAAATATCATGCACGATTTAGCTAGCTCAGCTAGGCTCGTTTGGTTCGATTAATCATGTAACCTTTTACAAAAAAAACATTCAATCATTATGCTCAATTGCTAAGTAGTAAATCAAAAATCAACAAATGTTAATTCAATAGTTAATTTTAAAAGTAGTAATCATTTATTTATTAATCAATCAGTTTAACATGAAATGTTAACCACACTCTGTCTTAGATTAAACTTAAATTATCCCGTTCTTAACTTAATCTCTAAAATTACTTTTTGTCATGTTTTATTAAATCATGATCATAGAGAAAATTTAAATTTAATTATCCTTTAAATTAATATAATATATCAATAAACGGAAATCATTATGGGCATCGCCTAGTTTCCGGACACAATAAAAAAGAGCCGACTCGAGCTCGGTCAAATTGTAGTAAAGCTTGGTTGAGCTCAGCTCGGCTTCATAAGATACAAAGTTCAATCGATACACTTGATGATTAGATGTATGTGTAATGTCCTGACTTGTTATTTTATAAATTAACTCCCCGTTCAGTGACTTAAGGTTCCGAACAACTTTGTAATATGTATTATGACTTGCGTGTGTAGTCGAGTTTAGTTTTCGGAAGATTCGGAATTAAAATAAAAGAACAATCCTCATTTTTGAACCTTAAATGAAAAGAGTTGACGGGAGTTTGATTTTTGAGCAAACGACTCTGGAATGGAGTTTTGATGATGTCAATAGCTTTGTACGGTGATTTCGGACTTAGGTGTATGTCCGGATTTGGATTTGGAAGTTCGTAGGGCAATTTGGCATATTTCGGCAAAAAGTTGGAAAATGAAGTTGTTGAAATATTTAGGGGTGTTAATGGTTCGGTTCGGCCGGTAAATTTATAAATTGCGTACCATACCAATTTTTCGGTTATTCTATTATGTATAACCAAAATTAGATTTTTCGAAACCGTCCCTTCGGTATCGGTACAGTTCAGTTAATTTTCGGTATTTTTTTAAATGTTATATAAAAGTCACTATTAAAAGTAGAATGCAATAAAATACGTACTTTTATAGGACTTAGCAAAATTCTCTAAACATTTTTACTGTTTAAAAAGTGATAAATTAAGAAAACATGAAAGATGACGAGAGTATAGATCCATCAACTATTCTACAACATCGTAAAAACAAAATTAGCAAATACAAAAAATATATATAAATCACATGGGTAAAAAGATATTAACCAAGTTGGGACTCAAGAATAAAGTTTATAGAAGATTAATATTCAAAAAGATAAATCTAAATCATATAAAAGAAAATATATTCAACCATATTGTAGTTTGCTACCCAAATCGCTAGAATACCTTGTATCTTACTAGTAAATATGCTGAAAATAATTTAGTTTTAATAAGAGTAGCATAATAGGTTTGAGAATTAGGATTTTGTGTTTAATTACTTGTGGCTTGTAATTGTTTTCATAATTTCAACGCCCAAGGAAAAATTTAATATTTTATTATTTTTAAACTTAATATATAGATATATTTTTCACATGTAAATTTATTCGGTACGGTTTGGTAATTTTTCGGTATATTTTTATAAAATAAAAAACATACCCTAATTATCGGTACGGTTATATATTTTTATAAAAATCTACGGTTTTATTAAAAGAAACCTAAAAATTGGATCGGTATGGTACAGTTCGGTCGGTTTTTAAATATCCATTGACACCCCTAGAAATATTCATAAATTCGACCGTAAGTCGATTGGTTGATAGCGAGGTCGGATTTCGATTCCGAAAATTGGAACAACTCAATTACGTCATTTATGACTTGTGTGGAAGATTTAATTTGATATACTTCCCGGATTGATTTGATACGTTTCGACACAAAATATAGAAGTTGAAAGATTTGAAAACTCAGAATTCGATTCGATACGCGATTCGGAATTTCGGCGTTGTTTGACATAGTTTGGAGCCTCGACTAAGTTCGTATTGATTTTGGGACGTATTGGTATAATTGGTTAGGGTCCCGAGGGCCTCAGGTGAATTTCGGAAGGTTAACGGATTGGATTTCGGACAATGGGAGCTGCTGAAATTTCTGTTGTTTTGGACAGCAGCTGGTGCATTCGCATCTACGGCAGCTGTTATAGTTTTGTATTGCTGTAATAAACAATTGAACTTTCTGAAATATATAAAAAAAAATAGAAAGTTAGTAATACTTGTTTAACGAAATAAATTCTGGAAAACAGTATAGGAATAAATCGAGCCCACTGAATAAACAGTGTGTCCTTAAGGAAATTATTCCCCTCAAGAACTCGAGGTGCTAGAATATATCCTCCCAGGATAGAACGATTTAACTCACCGGAGTGTTGATACCAAAACGCCGGTGAACAGCGAGCCACTCGAACGCTGTAAAACACACTGGAATTTTTGTGCAGAAGTAGAAGAAGAAGAAGAAGAAGAAGAAGCTCAGAAAATTTCGTAAGGAAAGATTCTGGGATTCAAACTCTATTATAGAGTTGCTAGCATTATTTCTGAAAAGGTTTGCAACCTTTCAAAAATAGCCATGCCTGTTGGAACAGGGTTGTTTGAAATATTGCGGAAAAATGGATTAAAAATAATTCGGGAAAGAAAACGGGCCTAACCGGACCGGGTCGCAGGTCATAGGTTATTTCGGATTAAATTTTTCGTTAATTATTTAATTATTTAATTAAATAATTGAAAGAAATTTTGTCCAAAAAGATTAATCAACCAATCTTTGACCAAATTCGAATTCGAATCCGAAGCCAAAGCCGAAGCCAAGCCGAGCGAGCGACGACGATGACGATGTGAGGCTTACCTTCTTCTTAACTCTTTAAGAGCTAGAAGAAGAGCAATTATATATATACCCATGAAAAGCCTTTTCTTCCTCCAATATGGGACAATGTCCCTTTGCCAAGGAGATAAACTCAAATATTTTATTTTTCCTCCATTTTTCATTCACCCTCTTTAAACTACACAAGCTTAAAATCCCAACAATCCCCCACACGAATGGGGAATGGCTATAAAATAAAGGAATGCACGGACGCGTGTGTGTTTTACATGCAAGAATTAAATGCATCTAGATAAGTAAGTTTCCCTTTGAACTTTCCGTATTGAACTTATATCGGATATACTCGGTCAATCGGTAGATTTGATATCTTTGAACCGTCGAGCTTTGTTGTATACCTAGACAACACACAGTAAATCCTTAACCATCTATGGTTCTTACGGTTGTATTTGTTTCAGCCATGAACACCGCCTGGTTTCATGAGTGCTTAGAGAATGGGCCTTTACTTTCATTCCCCTTGAAGCGGCTTACACTTCCCACTCACATAGGTGATTTCTAAACATGTAATCCTATAGACACACTATCTGGTCATATCCTGCCAGACTTAGCAAATCATTAAAAAATCTTTAAGCTTTGTTGACTCATCAAAAAGCCTTAATGCTTTACCTCGATTTCTGAACATTGTCTTCATCACGAGAATGGGGTGAGTTATTTCACAATGTTGAACCGTCATTCATAACTTTGTTTGATCTCTTTGAACCTAGCTCGTGGGATCTCCAGTATGCTAGGTAGAGTTACCGCCATTATGACTTGTCCTAGACCTTAACCCCATTCCCTTTGATGATCTTTCAACTGCCTCTCTAGATAAGATTTTTGTAAGTGGATCCCACATGTTATCTCTTGACTTTACGTAGTCAATTGTGATAACACCACTAGAGAGTAGTTGTCTAACGGTATTATCTCTCCGTCTTATATGACGAGATTTTCCGTTATACATAACGCTCCCTGCCCTGCCTATTGCCGCTTGACTATCACAATGTTTACAAATAGGTGCCAAAGGTTTGGGCCAAAATGGAATATCTTCCAAGAAATTCCGGAGCCATTCAGCTTCTTCACCGGCCTTATCTAAAGCTATGAATTCAGATTCCATTGTAGAACGGGTGTTGCATGTTTGTTTGGATGATTTTCAAGACACTGCTCCACCCCCAATTATGAAAACATATCCACTCGTGTATTTAACTTCAGATGACCCAGTGATCCAATTTGCATCACTATATCCCTCGATCACAGCGGGATATTTGTTATAATGCAAAGCGTAATTTTGGGTATGTTTGAGATACCCCAAAACTCGTTTCATTGCCATCCAATGTATGTGATTGGGATTACTTGTAAACTGACTCAGTTTACTAATAGCACATATTATATCTGGTCGCGTACAATTCATGATATACATCAAACTTTCCAATACTCTTGCATAGTCCAGTTGTGAGTCACTTTCACCTTAATTATTTTGAAGTGCATAACTCACGTCAATTGGAGTCTTGACAATTTTGAAATCCAAATACTTGAACTTGTCAAGTACCTTTTCAATGTAGTGAGACTGTGATAATGCTAGCCCTTATGGAGTCTTATGAATTCTGATTCCTAAGATCACATCAGCAACTCCTAAGTCATTCATATTGAATTTGCTAGCTAACATGCGCTTAGTAGCATTTATATCTGCCATGTTTTTCCTCATTATCAACATGTCATCAACATATAAACAAACAATGACTTCATGACCTGGAGTGTTTTTAATGTAAACACATTTGTCGCACTCATTGATTTTAAACCCACTTGCCAACATTGTTTGGTCAAATTTGGCATGCCATTGCTTGGGTGCTTTTTTAAGTCCATAAAGCGATTTAACAAGTTTGCACACTTTCTTTTCTTTACTAGGAACCACAAAACCCTCAGGTTGTTCCATGTAAATCTCTTCCTCTAATTCTCCATTTAAGAAAGTTGTTTTAACATCCATTTGATGGATTTCAAGACCATACACGGCCGCTAGTGCCACTAATACCCTAATAGATGTTATCCTCATTACTGGCGAGTAAGTGTCAAAGTAATCAAGGTCTTTCTTTTGTCTATAACCTTTGACAACAAGTCTTGCCTTATTTTGTCAATAGTGCCATCAGTTTTCACTTTACGTTTAAAGATCCATTTCGAACCTAAAGGCTTATTTCCCGGAGGAAGATCTACCAATTCCCATGTATGGTTATCCAAAATTGATTGAATCTCACTATTGACTGCCTCTTTCCAAAATGCTGAATCAGAAGATGACATAGCTGCTTTAAAATTTTGAGGCTCATTTTCAAGCAAGAATGTCACAAAATCTGGTCCAAAGTAAGTAGATGTTCTTTGACGTTTGCTACGCCTTGATCTTCTATACTTGGAGTATTTTCCTTTGGTTCTTCCCGAGGTCGTTTAGGTCTTTCACTTAACGACTCACATTCAGTTTTATACGGATAGATGCTTTCAAATAATTCAGCATTATCTGATTCCATTACCGTATTAACCTGAATTTCGGGATTATCGGATTTATGAACCAAAAACCGACATGCTTTACTGTTTGTAGCATATCCAATGAAAATGCAATCAATAGTTTTTGGTCCGATTTTAACCCTTTTAGGTAAAGGAACTTGTACCTTTGCTAGACACCCCCACACTTTGAAATATTTCAAGTTGGGTTTTCTTCCTTTCCATTTTTCATATGGAATAGATTGCATTTTATTGTGGGGTACTCTGTTAAGTATTCGGTTAGCTGTAAGGATAGCTTCGCCCCACAAACTCTGCGGTAATCTGGAACATATTAATAAAGAATTCATCATTTCCTTTAATGTCTGATTTTTCCTTTTCGCAATTTCATTGGATTGAGGTGTGTAAGGTGTAGTAGTTTGATGGATAATTCCATATTCCGAACATATTTCTGCAAATGGAAATTCATATTCTCTACCCCTATCACTTCTAATCATTTTGATCTTTTTATTCAATTGATTCTCCACTTCATTCTTGTATTGCTTAAATGCTTCAATTGCTTCATCCTTACTATTAAGAAAATAAACATAACAATATCGAGTGCAGTCGTCAATAAAAGTAATAAAATACTTTTCCCACCTCGAGATGGTGTTGACTTCATATCACAAATGTCAGTATGAATTAAGTCTAAAGGATATGAATTCCTTTCAATAGACTTATAAGGATGTTTTACAAACTTAGACTCAATACATATTTGACATTTTGATTTATTACACTCGAATTTAGGCAATACTTCTAAATTAATTAAATTCCGCAAGGTTTTGTAATTGACATGTCCTAAACGAATATGCCATAAATCATTTGACTCCAGTAAATAAGAAGAAGCTGAAATTTTATTCATACTATCAACAACCATTACATTTAGTTTGAAGAGGCCTTCTGTGAGGTAGCCCTTTCCAACATACATTTCATTCTTGCTTACAACAACTTTATCAGAAACAAATACATATTTGAATCCATTCTTAACAAGCAAAGAAGTAGAAACTAAATTTTTCCTAATAGTTGGAACATGAAAACATTGTTGAGCGTTAACACCTTGCCGGAAGTCATCTTCAGGAATATATTCCAATAACCTTCAATCTTGGCTGTTGCAGTATTTCCCATGGAAAGCTCTTCTTCGGGACCAGCAGTAGAGTAAGTCGCAAATGCTTCCTTGACAGCACAAACATGTCGAGTTGCTCTAGAGTCAATCCACCACTCCTTCGGATTTCCAACTAGGTTGCATTCCGAAAGCATTGTACACAGATCATCAATGTCATCATTCTTCTCCACTATGTTGGCCTGTCCCTTCTTCTTATACTTTTTCGGGAGACGTCAATCAGGGGCTTTGTGACCGATTTTTCCACAATTGTAGCAGCTGCCCTTGAATTTCTTTTTGCTCTGCTCCTCAGTCTGTCTAGAAGACCTCTTTCTCTTCTTAATTTTTGAAGCAGTCTCCTCAACGATATTAGCTCCCATGATCGTTGAATTTCCACGAGACTTCTTCTCGGCTATTTTGTTGTCTTCCTCAATCTTGAGACGAATCACAAGATCTTCCAACTTCATTTCTTTGCGCTTGTGCTTAAGATAGTTCTTGAAATCTCTCTACGAAGGAGTCAATTTTTCAATCATTGCATCCACTTGAAACTCTTCATTCACGACCATACCTTCAGCAATAAGGTCATGAAAAATAAGTTGAAGCTCCTGAACTTGGGTTCCAATAGTTTTGCTGTCTATCATTTTATAGTCTAGAAACTTGGCAACCACAAACTTCTTCAAGCATGCATCTTCAGTCTTGTACTTCTTCTCAACTGCGTCCCATAATTCTTTCGAAGTATTCATCGCACTGTACACATTGTACAAGTCATCCTCTAAAGCGCTTAAGATATAGCCTTTGCAAAGAAAATCTACCTGCTTCCACGCCTCAACAATCATGAATTTCTCGTTGTCGGGCTTGTCCGCAGCAGGCACTGGAGGTTCTTCACTAGTGAATTTCTGCATACCAAGTGTGGTAAGCCAGAAGAACACCCTTTGCTGCCATCCTTTGAAGTTGGCTCCGGAAAATTTCCCCTGTTTCTCTACCGGTGGAATAACAGTCCGGCTAGACGAGGCTATCGTCGTTGCCACAATAGTCAAAGAAGAATGTCCGTTATCAATTTCCATTTCTCACTGTAAACAACAGAAGAGTTCAATTAATGGCAAAACCAGAACAGTAAACAATACTGTTATTAATAACAAACAATATGTATAATAAATAAAACCTAAATTTTAATATACTGTTTCACAGAAAACGATGAAGTTTTTATGTTCTTCAAATCGTTTTCTAAATTTCAATACTCTGATGAAATTTTTATATTTTCAAATTAGAATAGTAAAATTTAGAAGGAGTAGAAAATCACACATGTTTTAATCTCCACAAACAAAATACAGAATAAAAAAAATTTCTTTAAGATTGTTATAGTTCTGTATTGCTGTAATAAACAATTAAACTTTCTGAAATATATAAACAAAACAGAAAGTTAGTAATACTTATTTAACAAAATAAATTCTGGAAAAACAGTATAGGAATAAATCGAGCCCACTGAATACACAGTGTGTCCTTAAGGAAATTATTCCCCTCAAGTACCCGAGGTGCTGGAATATATCCTCCACGGATAGAATGATTTAACTCACCGGAGTGTTGGTACCAAAACGCCGGTGAACAACGAGCCACTCGAAGGCTGTAAAACACACTGAAATTTTTGTGCAGAAGAAGAAGAAGCAGAAGCTCAGAAAATTTCGTAAGGAAAGATTCTGGGATTCAAACTATATTTATAGAGTTGCTAGCATTGTTTCTGAAAAGGTTTGCAACCTTTCAGAAATAGCCATGGTTGTTGGAACAGGGTTGTTTGAAATATTGCGGGAAAATGGATTTAAAATAATCCGGAAAAGAAAACGGGCCTGACCGGACCGGATCGCGGGTTATTCCAGATTGAATTTTTTTTAATTATTTAATTAATTGATTAAATAATTGAAAGGAATTTTGTCCAAAAAGATCAATCAATCAATCAATCTTTGAGCAAATCCAAATCCGAAGCCGAAGTAGAAATCGAGCCGAGCGAGCAACGACGACGATGATGATGCGAGGCTTGCCTTTTTCTTAACTCTTGAAGAGCTAGAAGACGAGCAATTATATATATACCCATCAAAAGCCTTTTCTTCCTCCAATATGGGACAATATCCCTTTGCCAAGGAGGGAAACTCAAATATTTCATTTTTCTTCCATTTCTCATTCACCCTCTTTAAGCTACACAAGCTTAAAATCCCAACAATCCCCCACACGAATGGGGAATGGCTATAAAATAAAGGAATGCACGGACGCGTGTGTGTTTTACATGCAAGAATTAAATGCATCTAGATAAGTAAGTTTCCCTTTGAACTTTCCGTATTGAACTTATATCGGATATACTCGGTCAATCGGTAGATTTGATATCTTTAAACCGTCGAGCTTTGTTGTATACCTAGACAACACACAATCAATCCTTAACTATCTATGGTTCTCACGGTTGTGTTCGTTTCAGCCATGAACACCGCCTGGTTTCATGAGTGCTTAGAGAATGGGCATTTACTTTCATTCCCCTTGAAGCGGCTTACACTTCACACTCACATAGGTGATTTCTAAACGTGTAATCCTATAGACACACTATCTGGTCATATCCTGCCAGACTTAGCAAATCATTAAAAAACCTTTAAGCTTTGTTGACTCATCAAAAAGCCTTAATGCTTTACCTCGATTTCTGAACATTGTCTTCATCACGAGAATGGGTTGAGTTATTTGACAATGTTGAACCGTCATTCATAACTTTGTTTGATCTCTTTGAACCTAGCTCGTGGGATCTCCAGTCTGCTAGGTAGAGTTACCGTCATGATGACTTGTCCTAGACCTTAACCCCATTCCCTTTGATGATCTTTCAACTGGCTCTCTAGATAGGCCTTTTTTAAGTGGATCCGACACATTATCTCTCGACTTTACGTAGTCAATTGTGATAACACCACTAGAGAGTAGTTGTCTAACGGTATTGTGTCTCTGTCATATATGACGAGATTTTCCGTTATACATAACGCTCCCTGCCCTGCCTATTGTCGCTTGACTATCACAATGTATACAAATAGGTGCCAAAGGTTTGGGCCAAAATGGAATATCTTCCAAGAAATTTCGGAGCCATTCAGCTTCTTCACCGGCCTTATCTAAAGCTATGAATTCAGATTCCATTGTAGAACGGGCGATGCATGTTTGTTTGGATGATTTTCAAGACACTGTTCCACCCCCAATTGTGAAAACATATACACTCGTGGATTTAACTTCAGATTATCCGGTGATCTAATTTGCATCACTATATCCCTCGATCACTGAGGGATATTTGTTATAATGCAAAGCGTAATTTTGGGTATGTTTGAGATACCCCAAAACTCGTTTCATTGCCATCCAATGTATGTGATTGGGATTACTTGTAAACTGACTCAGTTTACTAATAGCACATGTTATATCTGGTCGCGTACAATTCATGATATACATCAAACTTCCCAATACTCTTGCATAGTCCAGTTGTGAGTCACTTTCACCTTAATTCTTTTGAAGTGCATAACTCACGTCAATTGGAGTCTTGACAATTTTGAAATCCAAATACTTGAACTTGTCAAGTACCTTTTCAATGTAGTGAGACTGTGATAATGCTAGACCTTGTGGAGTCTTATGAATTCTGATTCCTAAGATCACATCAGCAACTCCTAAGGCTTTCATATCGAATTTACTAGCCAACATGCGCTTAGTAGCATTTATATCTGCCATGTTTTTCCTCATTTTCAACATGTCATCAACATATAAACAAACAATGACTTCATGACCTGGAGTGTTTTTAATGTAAACACATTTGTCGCACTCATTGATTTTAAACCCACTTGCCAACATTGTTTGGTCAAATTTGGCATGCTATTGTTTGGGTGCTTGTTTAAGTCCATAAAGCGACTTAACAAGTTTGCACACTTTCTTTTCTTTACTTGGAACCACAGAACCCTCTGGTTGTTCCATGTAAATCTCTTCCTCTAATTCTCTATTTAAGAAAGTTGTTTTTACATCCATTTGATGGATTTCAAGACCATACACGGCCGCTAGTTCCACTAACACCCTAATAGATGTTATCCTCGTTACTGGCGAGTAAGTGTCAAAGTAATCAAGGCCTTCCTTTTGTCTATAACCTTTGACAACAAGTCTTGCCTTATATTTGTCAATAGTGCCATCAGCTTTCACTATCCGTTTAAAGATCTATTTCGAACCCAAAGGCTTATTTCCCGGAGGAAGATCTACCAATTCCCATGTATGGTTATCCAAAATTGATTGAATCTCACTGTTGACTGCCTCTTTCCAAAATGCTGAATCAGAAGATGACATAGTTGCTTTAAAAGGTTGAGGCTCATTTTCAAGCAACAATGTCACAAAATCTGGTCCAAAGGAAGTAGATGTTCTTTGACGTTTGCTATGCCTTGGATATTCTATAGTTTGAGTATTTTCCTTTGGTTCTTCCCGAGGTCATTTAGGTCTTTCACTTATCGACTCACATTCAGTTTTATACGGATAGATACTTTCAAAGAACTCAGCATTATCTAATTCCATTACCGTATTAACGTGAATTTTGGGATTATCGGATTTATGAACCAAAAACCGACATGCTTTACTATTTGTAGCATATCCAATGAAAACGCAATCAACAGTTTTTGGTCCGATTTTAACCCTTTTAGGTAAAGGAACTTGTACCTTTGCTAGACACCCCCACACTTTGAAATATTTCAAGTTGGGTTTTCTTCCTTTCCATTTTTCATATGGAATAAATTGCGTTTTGCTGTGGGGTACACTGTTAAGTATTCGGTTAGCTGTAAGGATAGCTTCGCCCCACAAACTCTGCGGTAATCCGGAACTTATTAATAAAGAATTCATCATTTCCTTTAATGTCCGATTTTTTCTTTCCGCAATTCCATTGGATTGAGGTGTGTAAGGTGCAGTAGTTTGATGGATAATTCCATATTCCAAATATATTTCTGCAAATGGAAATTCATATTCTCAACCCCTATCACTTCTAATCATTTTGATCTTTTTATTCAATTGATTGTCCACTTCATTCTTGTATTGCTTAAATGCTTCAATTGCTTCATCCTTACTATTAAGCAAATAAACATAACAATATCGAGTGCAGTCGTCAATAAAAGTAATAAAATACTTTTTCCCATCTCGAGATGGTGTCGACTTCATATCACAAATGTCAGTATGAATTAAGTCTAAAGGATTTGAATTCCTTTCAATAGACTTATAAGGATGTTTTACAAACTTAGAGTCAATACATATTTGACATTTTGATTTATTACACTCGAATTTAGGCAATACTTCTAAATTAATTAACTTCCGCAAGGTTGTGTAATTGACATGTCCTAAACGAATATGCCATAAATCATTTGACTCCAGTAAATAAGAAGAAGCTGAAATTTTATTCATACTGTCCACAACCATTACATTTAGTTTGAAGAGGCCCTCTGTGAGGTAGCCCTTTCCAACATACATTTCATTCTTGCTTACAACAACTTTATCAGAAACAAATACACATTTGAATCCATTCTTAACTAGCAAAGAAGTAGAAACTAAATTCTGCCTAATAGTAGGAACATGAAGAATGTTGTTGAGCGTTAACACCTTGCCGGAAGTAGTCTTCAGGAATATCTTCCCATAACCTTCAATCTTGGTTGTTGCAGTATTTCCCATGGAAAGCTCTTCTTCGGGACCAGCAGTAGAGTAAGTCGCAAATGCTTCCTTGACAGCACAAATATGTCGAGTGGCTCCAGAGTCAATCCACCACTCCTTCGGATTTCCAACTAGGTTGCACTCCGAAAGCATTGCACACAGATCATCAATGTCATCATTCTTCTCCACTATGTTGGCCTGTCCTTTCTTCTTATACTTTTTCGGGAGACGACAATCAGGGGCTTTGTGACCGGGTTTTCCACAATTGTAGCAGCTGCCATTGAATTTCTTTTTGTTCTGCTCCTTAGTCTGTCCAGAAGACCTCTTTCTCTTCTTACTTTTTGGAGCACTCTCCTCAACGATATTAGCTCCCATGATCGTTGAATTTCCATGAGACTTCTTCTCGGCTATTTTGTTGTCTTCCTCAATCTTGAGATGAATCACAAGATCTTCCAACTTTATTTCTTTGCGCTTGTGCTTAAGATAGTTCTTGAAATCTCTCCACGAAGGAGGCAATTTTTCAATCATTGTAGCCACTTGAAATGGTTCATTCACGACCATACCTTCAGCAATAAGGTCATGAAAAATAAGTTGAAGCTCCTGACCTTGGGTTCCAACAGTTTTGTTGTCTATCATTTAATAGTCTAGAAACTTGGAAACCACGAACTTCTTCAAGCATGCATCTTCAGTCTTGTTCTTCTTCTCAAGTGCGTCCCATAATTCTTTCGAAATATTCATCGCCGAAGCCGAAGTCGAGCCGAGCGAGCGACGACGACGACGGCGCGAGGCTTGCCTTCTTATTAACTCTTTAAGAGCTAGAAGAAGAGCAATTATATATATACCCATCAAAAGCCTTTTCTTCCTCCAATATGGGACAATGTCCCTTTGCCAAGGAGAAAAACTCAAATATTTTATTTTTTCTCCATTTCTCATTCACTCTCTTTAAGCTACACAAGCTTAAAATCCCAACAACCCCCACATGAATGGGAAATGTTTTACATCAAGAATTAATTGCATCTCGATAAGTAGGTTTCCCTTTGAACTTTCCGTAGTGAACTTATATCGGATATACTCAGTCAATCGGTAGATTTGATATCTTTGAACCGTCGAGCTTTGTTGTATACCTAGACAACATAAGTCACACAATCAATCCTTAACCATCTATTGTTCTTACGGTTGTGTTCGTTTCAACCATGAACACCGCCTGGTTTCATGAGTGTTTAGAAAATGGGCCTTTACTTTCATTCTCCTTGAAGCAGCTTACACTTCACACTCACATAGGTGATTTCTAAACATGTAATCCTATAGACACACTATCTGGTCATATCCTGTCAGACTTAGCAAATCATTAAAAAACCTTTAAGCTTTGTTGACTTATCAAAAAGCCTTAATGCTTTACCTCGATTTCTGAACATTGTCTTCATCACGAGAATGGGTTGATTTATTTGATAATGTTGAACCGTCATTTATAACTTTGTTTGATCTCTTTGAACCTAGCTCGTGGGATCTCCAGTCTGCTAGGTAGAGTTACCGCCAGGATGACTTGTCCTAGACCTTAACCCCATTCCCTTTGATGATCTATCAACTGCCTCTCTAGATAGGTCTTTTGTAAATGGACCCGACACGTTATCTCTTGACTTTACGTAGTCAATTGTGATAACACCACTAGAGAGTAGTTGTCTAACAGTATTGTGTCTCCGTCGTATATGACGAGATTTTCCGTTATACATAACGCTCCCTGCCCTGCCTATTGCCGCTTGACTATCATAATGTATACAAATAGGTGCCAAAGGTTTGGGCCAAAATGGAATATCTTCCAAGAAATTTCGGAGCCATTCAGCTTCTTCACCGGCCTTATCTAAAGCTATGAATTCAGATTCCATTGTAGAACGGGCGATGCATATTTGTTTGGATGATTTCCAAGACACTGCTCCACCCCCAATTGTGAAAACATATCCACTCGTGGATTTAACTTCAGATGATCCAGTGATCCAATTTGTATCACTATATCCCTCGATCACGGAGTGATATTTGTTATAATGCAAAGCGTAATTTTGGGCATGTTTGAGATACCCCAAAACTCGTTTCATTGCCATCCAATGTATGTGATTGGGATTACTTGTAAACTGACCCAGAATAGTAAAATTCAGAAGGAGTAGAAAACCACACATGTTTTAATCTCCACAAACAAAATACCGAATAAAAAAAATTTCCTTAAGATTGTTATAGTTCTGTATTGCTGTAATAAACAATTAAACTTTCTGAAATATATAAACAAAACAGAAAGTTAGTAACACTTGTTTAACTAAATAAATTCTGGAAAAACAGTATAGGAATAAATCGAGCCCACTGAATACACAGTGTGTCCTTAAGGAAATTATTCCCCTCAAGTACCAGAGGTGCTGGAACATATCCTCCTAGGATAGAACGATTTAACTCACCGAAGTGTTAGTACCAAAACGCCGGTGAACAGCGACCCACTCGAAGGTTTTAAAACACACTGAAATTTTTGTGTAGAAGAAGAAGAAGAAGCTCAGAAAATTTCGTAAGGAAAGATTCTGGGATTCAAACTCTATTTATAGAATTGCTGGCATTGTTTCTGAAAAGGTTTGCAACCTTTCAGAAACAGCCATGGCTGTTGGAACAGGGTTGATTGAAATATTGCGGGAAAATGGATTTAAAATAATCCGGGAAAGAAAACGGGTCTGACCGGACCGGGTCGCGGGTCATGGATTATTCCAGATTAAATTTTTTGTTAATAATTTAATTAATTAATTAAATAATTGAAAGGAATTTTGTCCAAAAAGATTAATCAATAAAGCCGAAGCCGAGCGACGACGACGACGACGACGACGACGCGAGGCTTGCCTTCTTCTTAACTCTTTAAGAGCTAGAAGAAGAGCAATTATATATATACACCCATCAAAAGCCTTTTCTTCCTCCAATATGGGACAATGTACCTTTGCCAAGGAGGGAAACTCAAATATTTCATTTTTCCTCCATTTCTCATTCACCCTCTTTAAGCTACACAAGCTTAAAATCCCAACAGCAGCTTCATCACAGAAGCGACTTCACAGAAGTGAGCCAGCTCCCCGCATAAGCGAAATTGGGCAGGGCTGGAAAGGCATCGCAGAAGCGATTTGCGGAGATGCGGCATTCTGTCCGCAGGTGCGAGCTTGGGCTAGGCAGTGTGGATCGCAGAAGCGCGACTCTTGCTCGCAGAAGCGAGCCACAGATGGGACCAATTGTTCCGCAGAAGCGGAACTGGACAGAATATTTAGGACCAAAAATTCACCAAATATCCCAAAAATAAAACGCAGAGTATAACAACACCCACAGCATCACTCTTTGCAGTACTGATCAGTAGTAGTTCACAACAATTTGTTTGATTCAGAGATAAGAAAGACTGGTTTTTGAAGAAAACCCAAATGAAGAAACCAACAAAACTCTTGAAGAATGTCAACAGAGTGGACACCCAAAAGAGAAAACTAAGTAAGAATTCGATAAAAGAGATGTTTCTTTAGGAAAATAGAGTCATACTGAAGGCTTTATATAGGGCCAACGGAAGGACACTAACTGCTAAAAGACACCCTATCCAATAGACTCAATTCATCCAAAGCAGGCTGGAATCTATATATATATATATATATATATATATATATATATATATATATATATATATAAAATTGAAGGGCATAGGAGAAGTGATGTGGCACTCTCTTATGCCAGAATTTCAATTTATCTATTTTCTTATTTTTAAACCTTTTTCTATTATTTTGCTTTCTTTCCTCTTATTTGTAAAACTTTTGCTGTTTCAATTAAAAACTCAAAAGTCACGCCCCTTCCATTAGAACTCTTTTAATTACACTGCCTCTGTTCGATTAAGAAGTCAAAAGCCGTGCCTCTTCATTAATAACTACACCTCCGTATGTTACTCTTCTTTCCCATATGCCATAAATCAGTTTATCCTCTTTTCATAGGGTCATGCCGGGAAAAAAATATAATAGAAACTGCAATTACATATGATACCTCTCTACTTCACTTTCGCTATCAAATAAAACTTGTTTATTGATATACTAGGGCCAAAGAGTGTTGACATGGCACTTCTTATAGACTAGGAAATGTATTTATCTTTCTCAAGTTTTTGGGATTTTCTCTATTTTAATACAAGATTCTATATCTATTAAACTTAAAAAACGAGATTCTAATTGCAGTTCCATAATAAATATAGAAAGAGAAAGGCGTTTTTTTTCAAAACGAACAAATGCTACGATTGTAACGGTGCAAGCATTACACAGTATAATGATGCAACGGTTGTAACGTTTCAGTGTTTTTGAAACGGTGTATTTAAGAAATATTTAAAGTAGCCCATATGAAAATGTATCCAAAAAGACAAGAAATACCATATATTTATGCATAAGAAATTCATCCTCCATCCAGTAAGCCGGTATACACTAGGATCAACCAAAACCCCAACATCCCTTAGGCTTCCAATCGTTCTTCTTTTGGACACCATTAGGAGATGCTTCGAAATTGGCAATCATATTTTCTATTATGTTCTATGATGGCCAGACTTCTTTGAAATATCAGGCCTCCAATGCTTTCTACAATAAAGTGCTTCTAAGCTTGGTATTGTAAATTTATCGGTTTTTTCTTGTGTTGGCTTGATGAAATAATACTATGTTTGATTGTATAAAGTATGTAAAATGTTAGTGGAGTAGTTCTTTTGCAATTTATGATAGCTTTGAATGGTAATTAATTTGATATCTAATGATATGTGGTTTAATCAGTTTACAAAACTGTAAGCTTGCTATTTCGCTGTCTTCATCACTGAGATGTAATAACGTATGACATATTTTCTTTGTTTCTATAGATTTTTACTGTGATGATTATGTCCAGTTATGTAAAAATTCACATTTGAATATAGCAGGCTTCTTTCCTTCTTTTTTTCACCAACTTATGTTAAAATGTCCAAAAATCCTCTATTAAATGTTTAGAGTCTCATCCGATTCCTTATAATGTATGTTTATTTGTATGTAATGTCTCTCTGCTTGAAATTTCAGCCTGTAGGAAAGTTAAATTCGAGGGCGTTTAGTGCTATATGAAAAACAAGACTGGAGAGCCGTACTTTCAAGGAGAAATTGCAAAGTGTCAGATTCAAAAAGTGAAGCAGAAGTAGGAATATTTCTTCGGGTTCTAAGGAGGTTGATAGTAATGATATATCGAATTACACGTGGGTTTGAGAGGGTACTTGTGACGAATTTATTTTCTCAGAGAGAAAATTTAGACTTAGAAATCTGCCGACTTGAAATACTCAATAAGACAATAATAAATACTCCTATGAAAATTTGATACTCCAGCGGTTTCCGCTAGAAGAAAGCATGATAAAAGCTTATAACTACAGAAATTGCTATTAACAGTAAAACTCATTTCCTATTGCGAAAGGACACCATTTCCAAATAAAGGATATAAAGGTTAGCAAAAAATAAATAGACAACTACAAAGAAAAGAATAAATATAAAGAGAAGATATGAATAAGGAAAGAGAAAGAAAAACCAAAAGAATAGATTTGTGAATTTTCAGTTTGACTTAATTCTGTCATTGAAGACGTTATTAACATTGTTTTCTTCTTTAATTTTGTCGTAATTTGATTAATTACTTTTTCCCCCTATTTTAAAATTTCAACGAATGGAGAAAATTATATATTCAAGACATTTCTGTATACACATATATAGAAAATAAAGAACCATTTTTCTAAACAAATATACATGTAACCAAATTGTTTACTAAGCAAAGAAAATATATCAATTGTAAGTTTATGATATAGTTTAATAATTTCGTATGTATGTCTCGCCTATATTTTTTTTGTTTTCTAACTTTTATGTATTCAGATATTTTTTCCTGTTAACAAGAAATTCAATATATGTATGAACTACTTTTTTTTTTTTCTTTAAGACCGAGCGAAGCGCGGCAAATTCACTAGTATCAATATAAACCAAATTCCAATAACCATTAAAACTACTCAAATCTCGGATAACTAAGATGTGTGACTTGCATTTGAAAAAACATAATATATTTCACCAAAAGCATAATAAACAAAAACCTACTATACAAATTGGTTATCGTTTGAAGCCAATGAGTCAACACAGAAAAGAAATATACACTATTTGAATCCAAAACCTAGTGTCATTTTGATTCTAATGACTAGTGTCAACAAATATCCATAATACAAAGTAGTAGTAGTAGTTAGCCTATTAACATTTCTCTAACTCTTGATCGTAATGAAGTCTTCCATATTGCTAAATCTCTAAACATCATAGCGTATGCCCTGAAATGATAAAATAAAACAAATGTCATACATAGTTCATGAATGTTAAACCAAACGAAGATAACGATCATAAATAACAGGCAACAGTACGAGGTTTTAGTTTTATAGCAAGTAAATGAATACCATAGAGAATTCTTCCTTAGGTTGAAGTCACATGCTCTCTGAATAACCCAACTCCATACTTAGCAAATGGATTAATATCAAGATAACGACATTTCTAAGATCTAGCAGCAAAGTGTCATTAACTGAATAAGCTATTTAGCACAGGACCATGATGTAGCACATAGTTTACGAGATTAATTCAAAGTTTATCTCTTAAATTTTCATTTCTAGTCAAAAGTCAGTGTTTAACATAATGAAGTAGCATACGATTTACCTGATTAACACAGAGGCCTACATCTCGCCTGTATAAGTCAGCATATTTGTTCATGGACACACCACTATCATATTAACAAACATAAAGTAAAAGAAAATGAAGAACCAAATAGCATCTTAAATAACTCAATGTGATGCATATAGGAAAATCTAGCAACAGCCTTAAGATAATTGGGTAAACAAATGGCAAGGAAATTTTAAGTTCAAAAACATCAGAATATCTAGATGCATAAGGTAAGCAGAAAACAAATTTGACCATCTCACAATTTCTAGCCATGGAAACCAGTAAATTTAAAGATTGCAGGAGCAACATGAGATGATTGACTTGGATATAACAATTCCATGTAGGCATACCATATCAAAAATAGTAGTTCACACTTATAAAAAGAGGGGTCACCGGCACTCGAAAAGTTTCGTAAGAATTTGGTGTATATGTCTTTAGAAAATAATACTAATATATTAGTCGTGGCACCCTATGTACATATCAAATTTTGGTTGAATGCAAAAGTGTCCCCGCAACGCGGCTAGAAGCAAATTTCTAAAACTAAGAGATATTAGGTCACAGTCACAAATTCCTAATCAAGTGGCTTAATCAATCTACCGCATGGACAATGAAGTTCCAAAATATAGTAAACACATGAGAAGACAGAAACTTGTAAGAATAGGAATTGTAAGAAAAGACAGAAACTTATAAGAAACTATCTGAGCTTCATTGATCCAGTAAGTATCCTATCTTCTATTCTATTTTCTCTAATTTTCACCTCCAAAATTTCCCAAACTGTTGTTCTATTTTGTTTGTGCTACAGATATTACAATCCCATATTTATTACAGTACATCTATTCTTATAAAACACTGCAATGATGATTTGCAGATATAAATTTTCATTACATACTTCCATTTTACCGTTCTTCTCTGTTCGGGATAATATCTTCATGTACAAATAAAAAACATAGATGATGAATAACAAACGGCTTAATAGCCTCATTTATCTCAAAGGTGTTTCTATTTGAAATTTAACATGTGAAATAACTGTAATCAAACTCATAAATAAAGGAATTAAAACTACTCAACCTATGAATGTCTGAAACTAATATATCATCTTTCAAAAACTTAAGGAACTACTCTGAAACACCAAACTCAATAGTATTATTGTTCTAGTGACAATCTCTGTTGTGACATTGTATCAAATGCCAAATAGGCTTCTTAAGGTAATGTAATATAAACAAATAAAATCAAACCAAGTCACAAGCAATATAGTGTAAACAAGTGAATCAGATATGAACTCTATCGCCTATGGTTATTTCTGAACATACTTTTAAACAAAATAAATGAAGTAAGCACTGCTTAATTATGCAATAGTGTTACCTTTTGATAAAGCACCATATAAAGTAAGTTTTCTATTCAGACATGTTTGCATCTGCTGCTAAGTTAGTAACAACATTATCAGATGGTCTGTAGCCAGTTGTATATACTCATCTCCATGGTCAAAAAACTGTTCAAGTTCTTGCTCTTGGTAAGGCTCATTCTCATATACTTCATCTTCCACTACTTCTTCTCCCATTTCATACAAATCTCTTGGCTTTAGATGCACAGCAACACTCCACCTTTTATTGACTACATCATCCACATAATATACCATTTGCGCTTGAGATGCTTCGATATAAGGCTCATGTTCTTCACGTTCGCCAGTATGAATCACTCTATCAAAATTAACACAATTAAAACTCCTGTTGGAAAGAAGAAACCAGAAACAATATCCTAATTCTAACAATCTGTGGACATTTACTTAGAGATATAGAAAAAGGGTGAAGAAGAAGAAGAAGAAGAAGAATGGAAAAGAATGTCGTGCATATTAGTGTTTAGAATATAGGGGACATAATTAATGGGTTAGGGGACATAAATTAATGAAGTTAGTAAGATAATTATAATATAAGGAGACATAGGTTAGTGGGTTAGTGTGGGAGGAATAAATATATATGTAAGTGTATAATATATACATGTGCAAAGCTCAATGTAAACAACACACGGAAGATTGGTCTTTTGAATCAGATTTTTTTCTTCAATTTCGTACATGGTATCAGAGCAATAAGCTCGATCCAACAGTTCAACCATCAAGTCAATTTACATCAGATTCACCATCATAATCAGTAACCTAAAATGTCTGAAATAACCATTACGTATACTGGTGATACGAGCAATGCTGCAAAATCAGTCAGCTATGATGCCAATCACCCTTATCATCTCAACAACTCTGATTCACCTGGAATGACTCTAGTCAACACTATGTTTGATGGAAGAGGATACCCAGGGTGGAGGAGATCTATTCTCCTGTCTTTGTCAGCCAAGAAGAAACTTGGTTTCATCAATGGAGCATGTCTATCTCCAGATCTGAAATCTCCAGACCATGAACAATGGAGTTGTGTGAATGACATAGTCATCTCTTGGATCCTAAATGCTCTCTCAAAGGATATTGCAGATAGTGTGATATACTCCAAAATTGCAAAAAAAACTTTGGGACAGCTTGGAGCAGAGATTTGGGAGATCAAATGGAGCCAAGCTTTATCATCTGCAGAAGGAGTTATCAGGTTTAGTACAGGGAAACAGTGACATTGCAGCATACTTCACTAAGCTCAAACGACTGTGGGATGAATTAGATGCTTTAAATGTTATCATATATTGTTCATGTGTTTGTGTTTGTGAAGGAAAGACAAAGTTGACTAAGTCTCTTGAGGATCAGAGATTGATCCAATTCCTAATGGGATTAAATGACATCTATGCACAAGCAAGAGGAAATATCCTCATGATGAACCCTTTGCCTAGCATGGATGTTGCTTATTCACTTCTCTTGCAGGATGAAAATCAAAGAGAAGTTTATGCAAATGCACATTTTAATTCTGAATCAGTATCATTCATGGCAGCTGGAGAGGCCAAGCAGCCTAATTCACAACTTCTAGCTGATTTTGCAGCTTTTATGATCACAGGACAAGGAAAAAATTATCAGAAACTTAGAAGCCAAACACAAAGAGGAGCAGCCATATCACCCAAATATAACAACTCAGGGCAAAAGTTTTTTAAACTTCAGCAAAGGTTTAAAGGGAAAAAGAAGTACAATCCAAATGTGTCTTGTACTTATTGTGGAAAAGCAAGACATACACAAGAGGATTGCTATAGAATTATTGGATTTTCAGAAGATTTTGAGTTCACCAATCACAAAGGTCAGCAGACTCAAATTAAAGAAAATGCAGTCCTAATACATGAGGAACGTGAGAATTCAGCAGGACAAAGCACTGAGCTCAACAACAGTAATTTTGGACAGCAACTCAGCAAGGAACAAATTGCAGAAATGATGCACATGTATAAGCAGGCAAAGTTAGCACAAGCAGGAAATACAGGAATCAATGCTAATGCAGTTGCTGGTACTATTCTAAAATACTCAGGTTCAGTATTTACTAGTCTAAAATTAGACACCTGGATCATTGATTCCGGTGCCTCAGAGCATATGTGTTTTGATCCTAATTCTTTCCTGTTTCTAACTCCACTTCCTGTACCTTTGAATATCAGTTTACCTAACTCTTTCAAGGTGATTGTTACTCATATAGGGAGTATTTCTATTCTGCCAGGTAATATCCTGAACAATATGTTACATGTTCCAGATTTCAAATATAACTTATTATCAGTTAATAGGTTTTGTGTTCAGTTCAAGTATGATGTCCTATTCACATCTATTAGGTGTGTGTTGCAGGGCCTTTTAATGAAGAGTCCACAAGTTTTTGGTGAAGTTAGAGAGGGACTCTACTTATTGGAACTAAGTAGCCTTAAGTCTAAGGGGCTATTCAGTAGTAATGTACCTTCAATTCCGAAAGAAAGAAATTCTGTTTCAAAGTCTGTTTCTTTTTGTAGTCCAGTTCAAGTTAATAGTACTCCTGATGTTAAACTTTGGCATGTAAGATTGGGACACCTTCCATTTTCAGCAATGAAACATTTAGATTTCCTTCATTGTAAGCCAAATTTTGAGTTTATCTGTGATGTTTGTCATAAGGCTAAGCAAACCAGGAATCCTTTTCCTATCGTAGCATAAAATCCAAGCATATATTTGAACTTATACATGTAGACACATGGGGACCATATAAGTCAAATACTTATAACGGATTTAGATATTTCCTAACTATAGTAGATGACTATAGCAAAGGAACATGGACATTTTTATTAAGTGCAAAAAGCAATGCTTTTCCTATGCTTAAATCTTTTCTGTCTATGGTTGAAAGACAATTAAATGTGAAAGTCAGAATGATAAGATCTGACAATGCATTAGAATTGGGAAAAGGTACACAAGAGGCAGCTTTCCTAGCTTCAGAAGGAATTCTACACCAACTATCTTGTGTAGCAACCCCTCAACAGAATGGAATTGTTGAAAGGAAGCATAGATACCTCTTAGAGATTGCAAGAGGGTTAATGTCTCAATCCAAGCTACACATGTCATATTGGGGTGAATCTATCCTAACTGCCACACATCTTATTAATAGGATGCCTTCTAGTGTACTTAAAGGAAAGACACCATATGAGGTTTTATTTCAAGAGAAACCCAAGTATGATCATTTAAGGAATTTTGGATGCCTCTGTTATGCTTCTACAATATCCCAGGGAAGAGGCAAGTTCGATGATAGGGCAACTGCTTGTGTTTTGCTTGGTTATCCGCTTCATCAGAAGGGATATAAGCTATTGGAATTGTCCACGGGAAGAGTATTTGTGTCAAGGGATGTGAAATTTCATGAATCGCACTTTCCTTTTGTTGAAACCAGCACATCACAACATCCTATATTCCCAAGCTCAACATTTACTACAGAACCCACATATTCACCTTCATCACAGGATCAATCCTCACCCATCTCTTTAGAACCTGAAGTTTGTGATATTTTCTCCTTACCATCACCAAGTTCTTCATATACTCCCTCTCATCACCAATTGTCTACTACCCCAATTCCTTTTCAGTCTATCCTAGATACACCACACACTACCTCGCCTGTTTCTATACCCAAGCAACCTACACGATTGAGAAAGTCAGGAAGAGTTTCCAATCAACCAACCTACTTGAAATATTATGTATGCAGTAATATCATGTTCACAAATGTAGCAACACCTTGTTTCACTCAACCAAGTTAGCCTAGGGAATTCTGTTTCTTTTCTCTGTCACCCAATAATCAACATGTGTTGCAATCCCTCTCTACTGTCACAGAGCCTAACAATTTTGGACAAGCTTGTCAACATCCATGTTGGATAGAAGCTATGAATTCAGAGCTTAAATCTCTAGAAGACAACCACACATGGGATGTGGTTAAATTACCTAAAGGAAACAAGGCTCTACCTTGCAAATGGGTGTACAAGGTAAAGCATTTGTCGGATGGAAGAATTGAAAGGTTGAAGGCAAGGCTGGTGGTCAGGGGGGATGTACAAAGAGAAGGAATAGATTATAGTGAGACTTTTTCACCAATGGTAAAAATGACAACCATAAGGTGTTTACTCACTATTGCAGCCAAAAGAGATTGGAATGTGTGTCAATTAGATGTCAACAATGCATTTTTACATGGGGATCTACAAGAGGAGGTGTATATGAGGTTTCCAGCAGGCTTAACATCTCCTAGTCCTAAGCATATTTGTTTACTAAGGAAGTCATTGTATGGTTTAAAACAAGCTTCCAGGCAATGGTATGCTAGGCTTGCAGGAGCTTTGAGTTTTAAAGGGTATTCTTCATCATTAAACGATTACTCACTATTTTTTAAACGGACAGGAAACCTAATTTCTATCCTAGCTATCTATGTAGATGACATACTGCTTACTGGAGATGACTTGGAAGAAATTCAGCATATCAAGGGTTTTCTAAACAGTGAATTCAAGGTAAAAAATCTAGGAGACATACATTATTTTTTAGGGATGGAAATTCTGCGAGAAAAAGAAGGTTTTATTGTAAGCCAAAGGAGATTTACCCTAGATATGCTGGAGGAATTCGATGTATCTCATTTGCCTCGAGTCAGTTCTCCTCTTGATCCTTCCTCCAAGTTTCAAGCTGATGATGGGCACCCTTTGCAATATCCAACAATATTTCGTCATCTGGTTGGCAAGTTAAACTATCTCACTAACACTCGGCCTGACCTTTCTTTCGCAGTCCTTACCCTTAGTCAATACATGCAAAAATCATGTAAGTCTCATTTCTCTGCTGCCTTACGAGTGCTCAAATATTTGAGCTATGATCCAGGACAAGGAATACTTCTCTCAGCAAAACACTCATTCTCCTTGCTTGCATTTTACGATGCTGATTGGTCCTCTTGCAAGGATTCTAGGAGGTCCGTAAGTGGATTTTTTATCACACTAGGAGGAGCACCCATTTCCTGGAAATCAAAGAAACAAGTATCAATCTCTCTATCTTCTGCAGAGGCAGAATACAGATCAATGAGAAGAGTAACTGCAGAACTTACATGGTTAGTTCGACTTCTTGAAGATCTCTCTGCACCAGTAAGTCTTCCCATACCTCTTCACTCTGACAGCAAGGCAGCCATTCATATCGCCCGTAACCCCGTCTTCCACGAACGCACAAAACATGTAGAAATTGACTGTCATTTTGTGTGTCAACAGTTCCTTTCCGGTTTAATTACTCTTTCTTTTGTTCCATCTAAAGACCAACTGGCGGATCTCTTCACAAAGCCACTTTCTGGGGTTTCTCACTCCGAGATTTTGAGCAAGTTAGGGGTCACAAAGTTACCCTCCAACTTGAGGGGTGATGTTAGGAAGAAGAAACCAGAAATAATATCCTAATTCTAACAATCTCTGGACATTTACTTAGAGATATAGAAGAAGGGTGAAGAAGAAGAAGAAGAAGAAGAATGGAAAAGAATGTCGTGCATATTAGTGTTTAGAATATAGGAGACATAATTAATGGGTTAGGGGACATAAATTAATGGGGTTAGTAAGATAATTATAATATAAGAAGACATAGGTTAGTGGGTTAGTGTGGGAGGAATAAATATATATGTAAGTGTATAATATATACATATGCAAAGCTCAATGTAAACAACACACGGAATATTGGTCTTCTGAATCAGATTTTTTTCTTCAATTTCGTACAACTCCAACGATCCTTTTTATACCCTCTATCTCGAGTAGTGTCAGCCCATATACATTTGAAAAGAACCACCTTGAACCAACCATTATAATTAATCTCAATTATATCTTCTAACTTTCCATAATATGGTAAGTCAGCTTGCTGTAAATTTCTGTCAACACTGCTTGCAACACCTGATGTGTTAGAGGTTAAAAAAACTCCACTATTCTGTGTTTTCAGACCTTTTTCTCGATCCAAAGTTTGAAATTTGAACCCATTAATGTTATATGCAGTAAATCTTCTTGCATTTACCGATGGACCTCGTGCTAGAAATTTTAGATCAGTAGACATTGTGTCCATTATGTCTGGATTCAGAGGACATTTCAGAAGGCTCCGTGACATTTGGGTCATCACGAACACGCCTAGGTCTATTGAACCTTGTCTCGATATCCTCCATATACCGAGAACAAAAGGTAAGAGCCTCCGCTATAGAAGCTTCTGCTTGTGCCTTATTCCGCACAAAGGACTTAAAATGGCCTAATTCCCTATAAAAATAATAGGCACTAAGTATATAAACTATTTAAATTGACCCAGAATATATATGGATTTACATTAGAAATGCTAATGATTTACCTCTCCGCAAGATACATATGTCGATACTGCACTGGACCTCCGAGTTTTGCTTCCTGTACTAGATGGACAGTTAAATGAACCATGACTGTAAAAAAATAATGGAGGAAATAGTATTTCTAGGTGGCAAAGTGTAAGTTCAATGCGCTCTTGGAGCTTATCAAGATCTGAAAGGTTCAAGCTTTTACTAGAGAGGGCTCTGAAAAATGAACAGAATAAAACCAAAAACTGCAGTTACATGGTCTGGCAACACATTACGGATCGCCAATGGTAGCAATTGCTCAATAATAATGTGACAATCATGGCTTTTCAATCCAAAAATCTTTTTTTGTTCCAAATCAACACATCTATAAATGTTACTTGAGTAACCATCTGGTACTACAACATTCTTCAAAGTTGTAAGAAACAACTTTTTGGTATCACGCTCATTATCATGTGTAGGCGGCATAAATGAAAATACAGCAAGGTGATATGTTCCATTATCATCCGGCCAAAGATCACGCTTTATGCCCATTTCTCTTAAATCCTTCCGGGCATTAATATTGTCTTTTGATTTTGATTTATCATGGAGCAATGTATATATGATATTGTCGCATACGTTTTTTTCAATATGCATAAAATCTAAATTATGACGCAATAAGTTGGACTCCCAATATGGAAGTTTAAAGAATATACTTCTCTTATTCCATTGCTTAGTTAGCCGTCTTGATATTTTCCCACTACCATTCAACTCTACTCCTCTTCCTTCTTCTATTTGCCTCAAAATATCAGATCCTGATAGTTTTAATGGTGGATTTCGTTCCTCTGTGCTTTCGTTAAAGTGAACTCGATTCAATCTAAATCTATGATTTCTTTTCAGAAAGCGCCGATGACCAATAAAGCACCACTTTTTACCGTGATGAAGACGACAAGGTTATGTGTCGAAGTTACAAGTTGGGCAAGCAAATCCAGTCACTGCAAGAAAGTGTGAAAATTGCAATAAATTTTTTCGTTGCCATATATTGGATATTGTTGCAAAAAGTACTTTTGGCAACAACCAAAAAGTTGTTGCATGCCGTTGCAATAAATGTTGATGGGAAAAGTTTTTGCAATAACAAAATTGTCATTGCCAAAAGCTGACTTAACGTAACAAGAAATATTATTGCCATAAATTATATTTTGACTATAAACTTGTGGCTTATAAAAATATTTAGCAACAAAAATTATTGTTGCGATAAATTATTATTATTTCGCAACAATACTACTTGTGGCAAAATATTGGCAGGAGGGTATTTAATAATCTGTTATAAAGACTTTTCGCAACAAGTATTGTTGTGGGCACAAACCACTTTTTGCCAACAATATTATATATTCTGTTGTAGAGCTAGCAATAATAAATGTGTAGTTGCTACATACACAAATCACATTTTCTTTTAAACTATCACACACACACACACACACACACACACACACACATATATATATATATATATATATATATATATATATATATATATATATATATATATATGTGATATATATTTGCAAAAATCAATACAACTGATGCACTAAGTATTTACATACTTTCAAAAACTAAATACTACTAAAACACATGTTCTTACTTAAAAATAAAAACAAGAGCATCTATAGGGTCATAATTTCTAATCTAATAACAACCCAAAAGTAAATCTTCTTCTAGTAGCTTGAGCATTAGATGAACCATATTGTCAGCTATGTTGGTTTATTCATCCTCATCCTGCAAAATAAGATAAATTATAATTATATTTTTTATAAAAGAAAATTATAAAGTACACAAGTACAGATCAAAAAAAGAAATATTTGGGCACCAATGAATGATATAAAAAGATTCTTATAACCAAAGCTAAAGCTAAGAAATTATCAAGTAAGAACTTGCACCATGTAACCCAGGAAAGTCACTTATTGTGTGTTCCAGCCAGATAGGATACCTAACCCAGGAAAGTCACTAATTGTCCACATAAGTGTTGCTCGCATTCTAAAAGCTTCATTCGATGAGGATTCAAAGGTTTCCACACTATCATGTTATATCTAAGTTTCAATGATGACAAGTATACAAAACTAATACATGTGTATAAAACTAATACCTATCTACTCTTGGCTGTAGAGATCAAAGCATCCGGCCCTTCGAACAAAAAGAAAGGGAAGCAGAAACTCAATTCAAACAAAGATCAAAAAGAAGGGACAAAAATAATGGGAGACAAGTTGGGTGGGAAACACATCATAGTGGGAGACAATTGGAAGTGATGCCTCTTACCATCAAGCACTCCTTGGATTAATTAAATCTACCCCACCAACTGAAAACCATTTGACATGCGCTCATCTCGTCAAGAAAGTATGAAGCATCTCGGCATGGAAACGACATGGAACAAAGTACTCCATGATTTAAAATATTCAGCCCATCTCTCTTAAAGAAATCAAAGACACCCTGCTCTAATCCAACACTCATCTCTCTTGAAAGAATCAAAGACACCTTGCTGGAATCAGACATAATCACACAACAATACTTGCCTATAAAGTCACTGACGAACTCAAGGAGTATAGTGCGTAACTACAAACACTGTCTTCTAAGTCTCTCTAAATCTAAGTACAAATACTATATTCTTGAGTCTACAAGTATCATAAAAGATAGAAGGAGTTAGAACACAAAAGAGAGTTGTGTCAACATCCAGAAATCATTGTTGCTAAACATCGTTGGTGGTGAGCGAGCCAAAACCATCACTGTTGTAATTCTTTATCAAGATTTAAAAGAACCCTTTGTGACCCAAGGGAAACTGGACGTAAGTACCACACCGGTACTGAACCAGTATAAAAAATGTTGTGCCTTGTGTCGCTTTTAAATTCATTGCATTCATCTCTATCTTATCTGTGTACTGTACGAAAGCTAGTCGACTAAACTAAATCTTAGTCAACTAAGTTTTTAATAGTCCACAATTCACCCCCCTCTTGTACTTTCACATCATTCCATAGCTGACGTAATTCTTTCACGAGGGGTTACAAGTATACATCAATATTATTTCCAGGCATCTGCTTGCCTGGAATGATCATTGATAGGATAAAGGAGGTGTGCTTCATACACATCCAAGCACTACTAGAAATACGCTAAAAACCGACCAAAGTTGGTCGGTTATGGCCAATTACTGACCACAACGCGACCATTAAGGTGTGGATGGTGTTTTGATAGTCAGAATGGCTTACTGACCAAAGTTGGTCGAAAATTACCGACCAACGTTGGTCGGCAGCCTAAAAAGACTATCTGACAATTTTAATTACTTACCGACCAACTTTGGTCGGAATCATATTTTATTAATTTAATTTTACCTAAAAGTTGGTCGGTTTAACTAAATTATATTTTTTTATTAATTATTAAAATTTAAAAAAAATGACCAACTTTGGTCGGTAATGGAAAATATATATATATTTAAAATATTTAAAATTAAATATTACCGACCAACGTTGGTCGGTAACCTCAACAATGCAGGAAAAATACCGACCAATGAATAATACTGGGGCTGTAGTCAAAGCTGTCTTGAGCTTCTGAAAGATCTCCTCACACTCCTCGGTCCACCTGAACGGAGCACCCTTCTGGGTCAGCCTGGTCATAGGTGCTGCAATGGATGAAAATAAATGAAAATCCCTCCACAAAGAGACGGTAATACCCCGCCAAACCAAGGAAACTGCGGATCTCCGTAGCTGATGACGGTCTAGGACAACTCTGCACTGCCTCCACCTTCTTCGGATCTACCTTGATCCCATCACAAGTCACTATGTGGCCCAAGATTGCCCTTGAATCAAGCTAGAATTCACACTTTAGAAAAAAATTCATACAATTTTTTCTCCCTCAAAGTCTGAAGCACGGTCCTCAGGTGCTGCTCATGATCTTCCCGAAACCGGGAATATACTAGGATGTCGTCAATAAACACAATGACGAAGGAATCAAGATAAGGCCGGAACACATTGTGCATCAAATGCATAAAGGTTGTTGGGGCATTGGACAACCCAAATGACATGACAAGAAACTCATAGTGACCATATCTGGTCCTGAAAGCAGTCTTCGGGATATCCGACTCCCCAATCTTCAACTGATGATAACCTGAACGTAAGTCAATCTTGAAAAATACTCTGGCACCCTGTAACTGATCAAATAAGTCATCAATACAAGGCAATGGATACCTGTTCTTCACTGTGATTTTGTTCAACTGGCGGTAATCAATACACATCCGCATAGAACAATCCTTCTTCTTCACAAATAAGACAGGAGCATCCCAAGGTAACACACTGGGCCGAATGAAGCCCTTATCAAGCAACTCCTGTAACTTCTCCTTCAACTCCTTTAATTCAGGAGGAGCCATACGAAATGGAGGGATAGAGATGGGCTGAGTGCCCGGCAACAAATGAATGCCAAAATCAATATCTCTGTCGGGCGGCATGCTTGGAAGATCAGCTGGAAACATATCTGGAAAGTCCCTCACTACTGGAACTGACTCAACTGTAGAGGCATCAATACTGACATCTCTCACATAGGCCAAATACGCATCACACCCCTTCTCAACCATTCGCTGAGCCTTAAGAAATGAAATGACCCTGCGGGAAGTATACTCTAAGGTACCTCTCCACTCTAATCTCGGCATGCCTGGCATAGCCAGCGTCATGGTCTTAGTGTGACAATCAAGAATAGCATAATGGGGCGACAGCCAGTCCATGCCCAAGATAACATCAAAATCTACCATACTGAGTAATAACAAATCGACCCTGGTCTCAAAACCACTAAGAGCAATCAAACACGACCGATATACGCGGTCCACAATGAGAGAATCTCCCACGGGAGTAGATACATAAACAGGGAAACTCAAAGAATCTCGAGATATCCCCACATGTGGAGCAAAATAAGAAGACGTATATGAATACGTAGAGCCTGGGTTAAATAATACTGATGCATCCCTATGACAGACATGGACGATACCTGTGATGACTGAATCTGAAGAAACGGCCTCTGAACGGGCTGGAAGGGCATAGTAACTGGCCTGGCCTCCCTCTCTAGGGAGACCTCGACCTCCCCGACCTCCACCTCGAGCTAGATGAGGAGGTGGGGTGGCAGCTGGTGCTGGAAGAATGGCCGGAGGACCCGGTGGAGCATGTGGAGGCTGATAAGTCTGTGAAGGTGTACCTCTCCTGGCTCTGGGGCAATCTCTAACCATGTGACAAGTGTCACCACATTCAAAACAACCTCTCGGAGGAGCGACGACTGAGACTGACTCGAACCTGGCCTGCTGGACTAGCCGGTAATAACACCTCGAGTAGGAGGCATACTGGATACTGGCGGTGCGTAATAGGGTTCCTGAGCTCTAGGAGGAGCTGGAACACCGCTGGCTGCTGGAAGAGCTGAATGAACAGGGCGACTCACAAAACCCCTACTATAGCGTGTTGCTGGTGCATGAGCTCCTGAATAATGACCAGTCTCTCGAGACCTCTTGGCCTCTCTATCCTCTCTGTTCCGGGCAAACATGCCCTCCACTCTCCTGGCAATGCTCACTGCCTGCTGATAAGTGATGTCCATCTCCAACTCCCTAGCCATACTGGTCCGAATACTGGGGTGGAGTCCCTCAATGAAGTGACAAACCCTCTCTCTGACTGTAGCAACCAGAGCCGGTGCATGTCGAGCTAACTTACTGAAACAGACTGCATACTCCAACATAGTCATAGCACCGTGACGCAACTGCTCAAACTCTGCACGCCAAGCATCCCTGAGGCTCTGAGGAACATACTCACGTAAGAACATCTCTGAAAACTGAGTCCAAGTGAGTGAGGCTGCCTCGTCCGGACTACTCAGCTCATAGGCACGCCACCACTGATATGCTGCTCCCCTCAGCTGGAAAACGGTGAAAAAAACCCCACTCGTCTCCACAATGCCCATAGTGCGGAGAATACGATGACATTCCTCAAGAAAACCCAGAGCATCATATGAAGATAGTCCGCTGAAAGTTGGTGGGTGGTACTTCTTGTATCTCTTAAGTCTGAGCTACTCTGCATCAAAAGCAGCTACCCTGATCTCATGATGAACCGGAGCCACTGGGGGATAAGAATATACTCTGGGTCTGATCAACCTGGACCCTCTGCTCAGGAGTGCGGGAGTCTGTGCCCCTCCCCCGGCCTGTGATGTAGTGATAGCTATCAGAAATAGTCCAGCCTGAGCCAGAGTGTTGAACATGCTCATGAACTGAGCTAAAGTCTCCTGGAGGGCTGGAGTAGGAATTAGGATCTCCGGTGATGGCCCTCCAGCTGGAGCTGCTGGGGGCTCCTCTGACGCAGCTCTCGCAGGTGCTCGGGCTGCACCGCATGGTCGTCCTTTACCCCGACCCCGGCCTCTTGCGGCTCTGACAGGGGGCTCGAGTGCTTGATCGTCGGTCCTCCCGGTACGGGTCCTCACCATTTGTGAGAAAGAATAGAATAGAGTTTTTAGAATTTTGTTGTCAATAACTCGCACGATAAGGAAATCAAAGGAATATGATTGTTCTTAATAGTTACATAGCCTCCCGAAGATAAGTACGGACGTCTCCGCACCGATCCGCGAGACTCTAATAAATCGGCTTGTGACTCGCGATTTCTATGAACCTAGTGCTCTGATACCAACTTGTCACGACCCAAATTAACCCTCCGTAAGGTGTCGTGATGGTACCTAGTCTTTACGACTAGGTAAGCCTAATATTACGAAAAATATAAAGAAAATACAACATTTATAAAGATCAACAGTATATTGTGAATAGCCAAGAGTAGTACCACTCGGCATATACAAAATAATTTTCCAAGACCCGGAATATCACGAAGTCACAAGCTGCTATAATATATGTAGCTCTATACAAAAGTCTGAAGATAATAAAGAAAGTCTCTAGGCGAGGGAGTAGAAGGGGACTCCGAAGATCTGCGGACGCAAGCAGTAGTACCTTGAAGCCTCCTAAAATCAGCAACACGCACTAACCCCGGGGTTGATAGCTCGCACCTGGATCTGCACATGAAAACATGTGCAGGGAAGGGCATGAGTACACCACAATGGTACCCAGTAAGTGCCAAGCCTAACCTCGGTCGAGTAGTGACGAGGTCAGGCCAAGGCCCTACCGGAGTAAATATAATAAATTAAACAGTAAGAGATGTAAGTAAAATTTATGGTTACACAGTTAAAGAAATTCTCGAAAATTTAACAGTTAAGGGAGCTCTCGGCTCAGAACAAGGTAAACACAGTGGGAAATCTCTCGGGATACCGTCCCGTAGTTCCAAATGAATATGCAGTATAGGGGAATCTCCCAAAATACGTCCGTAGTCCCCAAGTAAATATGCAGTGATGGGGGATCTCCCGGAATATGTCCGTAGTCCCAAAATAAATATGCAAGACAAGGGAATCTCCTGGAATACGTCCGTAGTCCCAATTTAAATATGCAACGCAAAATGAAATGGCAGGTATGTCATCGAGTTATACAGTTTATACTGAACACAGATAAGTAAAGTAGGGACTTAACTAAGCATGGCACACAGAATGTCAAACAGGAAGTTAAAACACGTAAGCATGCTTCTCTAGTCTAAGTTTAACAATTAAACGTATTAGTGCAATTTAATAAGAAAAAGCAGTTTATGATTTAGAAAGGAAAAATGGGATTTTTGCAATAATAGCCTGTGTACGTACTCGTCACCTCACGTACACGGCGCCCACACATCAATTAATATTAAACATCCTAAGGGTAAGTCCCCAACACAAGATTAGGCAAGTCACTTACCTCGAACCGCTCAAATCAACTCGATATCACGTTCTTGCCACGAGTATCGGACTCCAAATGGCCTAAATCTATTCAAATTAATTGCACAATGTAAATATAACTACAAGTAACTAATTTAGCTAATTAATTCGAAGCTAAAGCGTGAAATTAGGGAAAACGCCCAAAAGGTTTCCCCGGACCCACGTCTCAGAATCGGGTAAAAATTACAAATTTTGAACACCCATTAACTCACGAGTTCACTCGAACAAAAATCATCTAAATCCGACGTCAAATTCCCATTCAAATCTCAGATTTTCAATTGGGGAACCTTTTCCCCCATTTCCAAACTTCTACCCTCAAATTCCTTAATTAGACGAGGAAAACAATAATAGATTAATGTATTATGATCAAAATAGAGTTAGAATTAGTTACCCAATAGTTCTCCTTCAAAATCCCTCAAGAAATCGTCTCCCACCGAGCTCTAAATCGAATTGGTGAAAAATGAGGAATGAACCCTCGAAGCTGCCTCTTCAACCCAGCGATTTCCGCACATGCGGTCACGCACCTGCGGAAAAACTCATCGCAGGTGCGTAGGTCACTTATCCGGGCTGGGGCCACATCTGCGGGCAATTCCTCTCACCTGCGGATACCACACCTGCAGTCCCAATCGGCGCATCTGCGCATTTCACTAAGGCAGCCAGGCTCCGCACTTGCGCCCATGCTTCGCACCTGCGGGCTCGCAAGTGCGGTCAAACTTGCGCACATGCGCTCCATCACCAGCCCCACCAGTTCCGCATCTGTGCACTCCCTCCGCACATGCGGCTCTCGCACCTGCAACCTCCCTTCCGCAGGTGCGAAACACCAGAACCAACAAAGGCACCAGATTTTTCCTAAGTCAAAATTCATTCCGTTAAGCATCCGAAACACACCCAAGGCCCCCGAGACCTCAACCAAACATACCAACCAATCCTAAAACACCATATGAACTTAGTCGAGCCTTCAAACCACATCGAACAACACCAAAAATCATGAATTAAGCACATATTCAAGCCTAAGAATTTAAAATTTTCCAAATTCTACAAACGACACCGAACCATATCAACTCTAGTCCGAATGACCTCAAATTTTACACACAGGTCACAAATGACACTACGAACCTACAACCATTTTCGGAATTCCATTCCGAGCTCGATATCAAAATTTTCACTATCGGCCGAAATCACTGAAAAACTAACTTTCGCCAATTCAAGCCTAAATCTACTACAGACCTCCAAAACATATTCCGGACACGCTCCTAACCCCAAAATCACACAACGGAGCTAACAGAATTCCATTCCAGATTCATCTTCACACAGTTCTGACTACGGTCCAAATTTTAAGACTTAAGCTCCCATTTAGGGACTAAGTGTCCCAAAACACTCCGGAACTTAAAACCATTCATCCCGAAAAGTCACAATAGCATAAATAGATATGGTAAAAGCAGTTAATAGGGGTTCAGGGCTCTAACTCTCAAAACGACCGGCTGGGTCGTTACAGAGACTAACCTCGACGAAGTAGTGACGAAGCTAAGGCGGGTCACTTACATTAACCTGTACGCAATAATAATAATAACAACAATAATAGAAATAATTCTGGTGATTCATTTTAACAGTTGAAACCAACTCAGCAGTCATAACCAATCATTATTTCAATCAATTTCCGTTGCAGTGTGCAACCTGCTCCCACAACATATTCGTTTTCAATCCTCCCATATATTTATTTTAATCAAGTATATATAGACTTTTAAATAAGTCTGTTGCGGCGTGCAACCCGATCCTCCAAAATAGACTTTTAAACAAGTCTATTGTGGCGTACAACCCGATCCTCCAATATGGACTTTTAAACAAGTCTGTTGCGGCGTACAACCAGATCCTCCAATATGGACTTTTAAACAAGTCAGTTGTGGCGTGCAACCCGATCCTCCAATATGGAGTTTTATACAAGTATGTTGCGGCGTGAAATCCGATCCTCCAATATGGACTTTTAAACAAGTCTGTTGCGGTGTGCAACCCTATCCTCCAATATGGATATATTTACTTTCATTTCCATTGCGGCGTGCAACCCGTTCCCCCAATATATAACTTTAAACAACTCATAAATGTAAATAAAAATTACTCCAATAAATACCACGTCCAATGCGAAACTATTAAGCATCAAGGCACACAATAATTATAATTAATTTATGAAACAAACAATGACAAGTAGCAAATAATAGTGGAAATCAGAGAGAAAATAGGCATTATAATATTTAATATGCTAAATGTCAAGTAGCAATTAATGCACATAAATTAAATAAACACGTAACAATTATTACAGGAATTCAAGAATTAATATTTGGTAATTAATAGGAGAGAAATAATTATTATAACAATTAATTTATGTATTAAAACAAATCTAGAATTTTCAAATAATTATGCAAATAATTAATTTGACGACGTATAAACACTCGTCACCTCGTCTATACGCCGTTCACATGCATTTCACATAACAAATAATTTAAGAGTTTTATTCCCTCAACTCAAGGTTAACCACGACACGTACCTCGCTTCGCAACGAATTTCAAGATTCCAATAAACCTTTGCCTCGCGAATTCGTGTCCGAAAGCTTCATATCTAGTCACAACAATTCAATATACTCAACACTAATCGTAGAAATTAATTCCATATGAATTTACTAATTTTACGGATTAAAATCCAAAATTCATGTTAAAGTTCGACAGTGGGACCCACGTATCGAATCCCGAAAAAACTCACAAAATCTGAACACCCGTTCCGATACGAGTTCAACCGTACAAAAAATATCGAATTTCGATATCGGATTAACCTTCAAATCTTCATTTTACATTTTTGGAAAATTTTACAAAAATCTGATTTTTCTTCCATAAATTCACGGATTCATAATGTAAATGAGTATGGAATCATGAAATATAATCAATGAAGGATAAGGAACACTTACCCCAATGTTTACCCGTGAAAATTGTCACGACCCAATTTCACCTATAGGTCGTGATGGCGCCCAACACTACAGCTAGGCAAATCAACTTAATAAATTAAGCATACATTGACAAAATTTAAAACCAAGAAAAATAATAAAACACCAAATTCTACCAATGTGTGTGCCAAGACCTAGTGTCACAAGTGTATGAGCATCTAATAGATTATACAAAGCCTCAAATACTGTCTGAAATAAAATAGACAGAATGGAAAATATAAGGAGAGACACTAGTAGCTGCAGAACGGCTCAGAAAGACAGCTCACCACTATGCCCCTGGATAACGTGAGTGTAAGACGATAGGTCCCCCACTAGTACTTGCCTCAGGTCCTGCACAAAAAGTACAGCAAGTGTAGTATGAGTACGTAAACAACGTGTACCCAGTAAGTATCAAGCCTAATCTTGAAGTGGTAGAGACGAGATGGCCAACTTTGACACTCACTATGGGTCAATAATAATAACTGAAATACAACTAGAATATCTAAATCAGCATGATGCACAGAATTTACAATAATTTATTTAACCAGCGAAAATAATCATATTCCTTCAAATGCAATAATTCTCAATATATTAATTAAATTCCTTAAATTCAAATAATTTCCAATTTATCAATTAATCTCATTTACAGGAATAACCATTAATTCCTTAACAAGAAGGAATAATAATTCATTAAATTTCAAGGATTCTCTAATTTATCAATTAGCTTCGCAAGCTTGAAATAACTATTAAAGTATTGTATAATTATTATTATTATTAAGCACGATTTCTGTCGAGGACGTACGGCCCGATCCAGAGTGTCGTGTACACTACCGAGGGCCGTGCGGCGCGATCCATAGATGCATCTATCCTGCCGAGGCGTTCGGCCTGCTCCACAAGAAAGGAGGACATTTTCTTATGTACCTCCGGAAGGAGAGTATATTTATTATAAGATAAATTCGGGAGGAAGAATAATTTCTTTTAACAATTAATTAATTTAAACAGAAAATCAAGTATATGAGATTTCCATCCTTTAATATCTTTATCTGACAATTCACAATATATTCATATATATCAATTAATATTAATTAAACAAAGAATAAAATGTACACAAGTAATTCATGCTTTGAGTCCTAAACTACTCGGACTTTAGCATTAATAGTAACTAGGCACGGACTCTCGTCACCTCGTGCGTACATAGCTCCCGCAATTAGCAATAATTATTCAATTTAATCCCTATGGGGTAATTTTCCCCTCACAAGATTAGACAAGAGACTTATCTCGTCTCAAAGTTCACTTTCCGATTACCACGTCGCGTTGAATTCTCGATTCGACGGCGAAAGATCCGAAACTATCCAAATATTATACAAAATAATTAATATATGCTAAATGATTCGAAATTTATTTATTAAATAAATTGCCTTATCCAAAATGGTAAAATTCCTACAATTCACCCCGGGCCCACGTGCTCGGATTCTGGAAATTTTTGGATGAAAACGTTACCCATAATCTCAAGAACTTAAATATATAATTTCTACCCAATTCCATAACTATTTTCGTGGTTAAAATCTCACTTTTATTAAAATCTAGGTTTTTCATCTAAATCTTTGATTTCTAATATTTACTAGTTATAATCTATGTATTTAACTCAAGGGGTATGGAATTAACTTACCTTTAACTTGCTAGTTGAACCCCCTTCTAAAAAGCTCTGAAATCGCCCAGAAATGAAGAGAATACGGGCAAAAATGGGGGATTCCCGTTCTTTTAAGCTTTCTGCTAAGCAGGCCTTTCACACCTGCGGAGGTTGGAATGCACCTGCGGGTCCGCACCTGCGGAAAATCCTCGCAGGTGCGAGTTCCACTCGACTGGCCAATTCTCGCATCTGCGCATCTAGCCTCGCACCTGCGCGTTCGTAGGTGCGCCCAATATTTCGCACCTGCGGTGGCAGGCCTCCCATTCTTTTTTTCGCTTCTGCGAAGAAATCTCGCATCTGCGAGTGTCGCGCCTTCGAGCTTCTGTCGCATCTGCGAATGTCGCACCTGCGACTTGCCAAGCGCAGGTGCGATTCTGACAGTAGTTGGGAGTTTCAGCTTTGGCTCCCAACTTCCAACTTGGTCCGAGCCTCGTCCGATTGACACTCGGGGCCCCCGGGACCCCGCCCGAACATACCAATAAGTTTGAAATCATAAAACGGACTCGCTCGAACCCTTGGAACACTTAAAACAACATCAAATCTAAGAATCATACCCTAAACCAAATTGATTCAAACTTAAGAATTTCAAGTTGTTCAAATTACTTCCAATGCGCCGAAATATACTTAAACTACTCGGAATGACACGAACATTTGCGTGAAAGTCTTAAATCACTATACGGAACTATTCCCAAACTCGGAATTCCAAACGAACTTTAATTACTCAAAATCCTACTCCAAACCAAATTTAAAGAATTTAAAACCTTCAAATAGTTAAATTTTACTATTAAGCGTCAAACTGCTCCCGGGTTATCCAAAACCCCATTCGGGCATATGCCCAAGTCCAAAATCATCATACGAACCTATTAGAACAGTCAAATCCTGATTCCGGGGTCGTTTTTTCAAAATATTGACAGAAGTCAAACTTGTCCATTTAAAGCTAACTTAAGGAATCAAGTGTTCCGATTTCAACCCACATACTTCCAAATCCCGAACCAACCATCCCCGCGAGTCATAAATTAATAAAAGCATGTTCGGGGAGTTTTATTTTATGGAACGGGTTTCTAAAAGTTAAAATAACCGGTTGGGTCATTACATTCTCCACCTCTTAAACAAACGTTCGTCCTCGAACGGGTTTAGAATAATACCTGGAGTGCTAAATAAGTGTGGATATTTGCTCCGCATGTCCTCCTCGGCCTTCCAAGTTGCTTTCTCGACTGGTTGGCTCTTCCACTGGACCTTTACTGCAGAAATTCTCTTGGACCTCAACTGGCGAACTTGTTTATCAACAATGGCAAATGGCTCTTTTTCATAACCCAAACTCTTATCTAGCTGAACTGTGCTAAAGTCCAACACATGTGATAGGTCAGCATGATACTTCCGGAGCATAGATACATGGAAAACCAGATGAACTCCCGATACACTAGGAGGCAATTCAAGCTCATAAGCGACCTCCCCAACGCATCTCAACGCCTCAAATGGGCCTATAAACTTTGGGCTCAACTTGCCCTTCTTCCCGAATCTTATAATTCCCTTCATCGGCGAAACCATCATGAGAACTTTTTCACCTACCATAAATGATAAATCACGCGCTTTCTGATCCGCGTAACTCTTCTGTCTGGACTGTGCTGTCCGAAGTCACTCCTGGATCAACTTTACCTTTTCCAAGGCATCCTTTACCAAATCAGTACCATATAACTTTGCCTCACCGGGCTCAAACCATCCGATAGGTGAACAGTATCGACGGCCATATAAAGCCTCAAATAGAGCCATCTCGATGCTGGATTGGTAACTGTTATTATAATCAAACTCGGCCAAAGGTAAGAAACGATCCCACTAACCTCCAAAGTCAATCACACATGCCCTGAGCATATCCTCCAAAATCTGAATTGTCCGCTCTGACTGCCTGTCGATCTGCGGATGAAAGGTTGTGCTGAGCTCTACACGGGTCCCTAATTCACTCTGTACTGCTCTCCATAAATGTGAAGTAAACTGAGGGCCTCTATCTGATATGATAGAAATTGGAACACCGTGCAACCGAACTATCTCCTGAATAAAATCTGGGCCAACCTCTCTGAAGTATACGTAGTCACAACAGGAATAAAATGTGCCGACTTGGTCAACCTGTCAATAATCACCCAAACCACATCAAACTTCCTCAAGGTCCGTGGCAACCCAACTACAAAGTCCATAGTAGTTCGTTCCTATTTCCTTTCTGGTATGGTCATCTGCTGAAGTAGGCCACCTGGCCGCTGGTGCTCATATTTAACTTGCTGGCAATTTAGACACCTAGCTACATACTGAACTATGCCTTTTTTCATTTGTCGCCACCAATAATGTTGCCTCAAGTCACGATACATTTTCGTAGCACCTGGATGAATAGAGTACCGAGAACTGTGTGCCTCCTCCAGGATCTTTTTCCTCAATTCATCTATATTAAGAACACACAGACGATCGTGGAGTCGCAGAACACCATCCGAACCAATAGTAACTTTCTTGGCACCACCTCGTAGTACCGTTTCTCGAAGAACCATTAACTGTGGGTCATCATACTGACAAGCCTTGATCTGCTCAAATAGTAAAGACTGAGCTGCGACACATGCAAGAACTCGGCTGGACTCTGAAATATCCAGCCGCACAAGTCTGTTGGCCAAGGACTAAATATCCAAATCTAATGGCCTCTCCTCTGCTGAAATGAAAGCCAAACTACCCATACTCTCCGCCTTTCTACTCAAGGCATCTGCAACTACATTTGCTTTACCTGGATGATATAGGATATTAATATCATAATCTTTTAGTAATTCCAACCATCTGCGCTGCCTCAAATTTAGGTCCCTCTGCTTGAACAAATACTGCAAACTGCGATAATCAGTATAAACTTCACAAGACACCCCATAAAGATAATGCCTCCAAATCTTAAGGGCATGAACAATCGCAGCTAACTCCAAATCATGTACCAGATAATTCTGTTCATAGGGCTTCAACTGGCATGAAGCATATGCAATAACTCGCCCTTCCTGCATTAATACACAACCCAAACCAACGTGTGAAGCATCACAATACACTGTATACATTCCCGAACCGGAAGGTAACACTAACACTAGTGCTGTAGTTAATGCTGTCTTGAGCTTCTAAAATCTTGCCTCACAATCATCGGACCATCGGAACTGAACACCCTTCTGGGTTAATTTGGTCAAAGGTGCTGCAATAGATGAAAAACCTTCCACAAACCGACAATAATAACCTACTAAACCCAGAAAACTCTTGATCTCAGTCGCCGAAGTGGGTCGATGCCAATTCTTAACTACCTCAATCTTTTTGGGATCAACTTTAATACCTTCGCCCGATACAATATGTCCCAAAAATGCTACAGACTCTAACCAAAACTCACATTTAGAGAACTTAGCATATAGCTTTTGTTCCCGCAATGTCTGAAGCACTACTCTCATATGCTGCTCATGTTTCTCCTTCCTGCGTGAGTAGATCAAAATGTCATCAATGAAGAGAATGACAAACGAATCAATATATGGCCTGAATACCCTGTTCATCAGATCCATAAACTCTGCAGGGGCATTAGTTAAACCGAAAGACATTACCAAAAACTCATAATAACCATATCTAGTACGGAAAGCGGTTTTCGGAACATCTGAATCTCGAATCTTTAATTGATGATACCCCGATCTCAAGTCGATCTTAGAGAACACCCTAGCACCCTGCAACTGGTCAAATAGGTCATCAATACGCGACAACGAGTGCTTGTTCTTAATAGTAACTTTGTTCAATTGGCGATAGTCAATACACATTCGCATTGTGCCATCTTTCTTCTTCACAAATAATACTGGTGCACCCCAAGGCGATACACTCGGTCTGACGAACCCTTTGGATAGTAATTCTTCAAGTTGTTCTTTTAACTCTTTCAATTCTTTCGGAGCCATGCGATATGGTGGAATAGATATAGGCTGAGTATATGGAGCCAAGTCAAAACAAAAATCAATATCCCAATCAGGTGGTATACCTGGAAGATCTGAAGGAAATACATCGAAGAACTCCCAAACTACTGGAACTGAATCAATAGCCGGAGTCTCTGCAGTAGTATCCCAAACATAGGCTAGATAAGCCAAAAAACCCTTCTCAACCATGTGTTGAGCCTTTATAAAAGAAATAACCCGATTAAATGAACTAACCGACGAACCCTTCCACTCCAGCCTAGGCAAAGATGTAATAGCCAAGGTAACAGTTTTGGCATGACAATCTAGAATAGCATGATATGGAGATAACCAGTCCATACCCAGAATAATTTCAAAATAGGTCATCTCGAGCAATAAGAGATTTGCTCTAGTTTCATAACCATATAATGTAATAATACAAGACCGGTATATCCGGTTCGCAATAACAGAATCGCCTACAGGAGTGGACATATAAACATGAGTACTCAAGGACTCACGAGAAACACCCAGGAATGGAGCAAATAGAGATTACACATATGAATACGTGGATCCTGGATCAAATAATACTGAGGCATCTATGCCGCAAACAGAAATAATACTTGTAATCACAACATCTGAGGCCTCTGCATCTGGTCTAGCCGAAAAAGTATAGAACCGAGCTGGAGTGCCAGCTGGCTGGCCTCCACCTGGCTGACCTCCACCTCTAGGACGACCCCTACCCACCTGTCCTCCACCTCTTGGTGGTCTGACTACTGGTGGAGCAACTGGTCCGGTAAGTATAGGCTGCTGACCCTGCTGTACTGGTCTACCCCGAAGTCTGGGGAAAAACTTCCACATATGACTGGGATCCCCGCACTCGTAACAACTCTTCGGTGCGATGGGCTGTTGACTAAGAGTCTGGCCCTGGGGACCTGAATACCCATTGGGAGGACCCTGAATAGCTGGTGGGCAGTAAGAACTCTCTGGTATAGCACTGAGATAAGGTCGCACTGGAGTACCATGAGGAGATGGTGGTGCTGGAAATGGGGGTCTGCTGGACTGCCCCCTCATGAACTGACCTCTTCCCCCAGACGGAGCACCTCCAAACTCTCCAGAGTACACAAACCACTTATCTCTCATAATCTGCTCTCGGCTCCGCTGACACACACCCTCAATCCTCCGGGCTATCTCCACATCTAGCTCATAAGAAGTACCCATCTCAACTTCTCGAGCCATGGTGGCTTGAATGCCGGTATGTAAACCAGCTACAAACCTCCGCACTCTCTCCGCCTCAGTAGGGAGTATCATAAGTGCATAGCGAGATAATTCAGAAAACCTCGCCTCATAATCGGTCACTGACATTTGACCCTGCTAGAGCTGCTCAAACTAAAACCACAACTCTTCCCTATAGGAGGGTGCAATATACCTATCCAGGAAGATACGGGTGAACCTGTCCCAAGTCATGGGAGGAGAATCTGCTGGTCTGCCAAGAACATAAGACTGCCACCATCTACGGGCACTGCCCTCTAGTTGAAAAGTAGCGAAGTCAACCCTATGAGATTCCAATATCCTCATGTTGTACAGTCTGCCCCTGCAATGATCAATGAAGTCCTGTGGATCCTCATGTCGCTCACCCCCGAAGACAGGAGGATGTAGTCTAGTCCGTCGGTCCAATAGTTTCTAAGGATCGGCGGCTACAGCTGGCCCAGGCTCAGGTGTAGTTGCTGCCACTGTCTGGGCTCCTCCCACGGGTAGTGCACCCTGGGTCTGATATACAGCAGCTGCCTGTCCATGAACTTGCGTGGTAGGGGTCTATGCTCCCCCGCCCACCTGAGATGTGGCTAGGTCTGCCGGAAATAAACCGGCCTGAGTCATATTGTCCATGAACCGCAGCATACGACCCATGACATCCTGAAATCCCGGTGCAGATGTGAAATCCACCGGAGCTGGCTCTGCCACAGGCACCTCATCCTGTTCCTCAACAATGGGGTTCTCTGCTGGACCCACTGGCGGCATAACTAGAACAGTCCTGGGACGTCCTCGCCCTCTACCATGGGCTGGAACCCTCCCTCAGCCTCTAGCAACTATAGGAGTAGCTCTTCCCTGGCCTCGAACCTCATTCGAGCGCGTTCTCACCATCTGTGAGAGAATAAGAGAAGGATATTTAGAACTACATCAATTGCACGGTGGAATATGAAGAAAGGTAATTTCCTAACACCCTATAGCCTCTCGAAATAAGTACAGACGTCTCTGTACCGATCCGCAAGACTCTATTAGGCCTGCTCATAACTTGTGAGACCTACGTGAACCTAGTACTCTGATACCATGTTGTCACGACCCAATTTTACCTATTGGTCGTGATGGCGTCAAATACTACAGCTAGGCAAGTCAACTTAATAAATTAAGCATACACTGACAAAATTTAAAACCAAGAAAAATAATAAAACACCAAATTCTACCAATGTGTGTGCCAAGACCTGGTGTCACAAGTGTATGAGTATCTAGTAGATTATACAAAGCCTCAAATACTATCTGAAATAAAATAGACAGAATGAAAAATATAAGGAGAGACACTAGTAGCTGCAGAACGGATCAGAAAGGCAACTCACTACTATGCTCCTGGATAACGTGGGTGTAAGATGATAGGTCCCCCACTAGTACTTGCCTCAGGTCCTGCACAAAAAGTGCAGCAAGTGTAGTATGAGTACGTAAACAACGTGTACCCAGTAAGTATCAAGCCTAATCTTGAAGTGGTAGAGACAAGATGGCCAACTTTGACACTCACTATGGGTCAATAATAATAACTGAAATACAACTAGAATATCTAAATCAGCATGATTCACAGAATTTACAATAATTTATTTAACCAGCGGAAATAATCATATTCCTTCAAATGCAACAATTCTCAATATATTAATTAAATTCCTTAAATTCAAATAATTTCTAATTTATCAATTAATCTCATTTATAGGAATAACAATTAATTCCTTAACAAGCAGGAATAATAATTCATTAAATTTCAAGGATTCTCCAATTTATCAATTAGCTTTGCAAGCTTGAAATAACTATTAAAGTATCGTGTAATTATTATTATTAAGCACTAAAACATCATACGGACTTAGTCGAAACCTCAAATCACATCCAACAACACTAAAAACACGAATCCCACATAGATTTAAGCCTAATGGACTTTGAAACTTTCAATTTCTGCAAACGACGTCGGAACCTATCAAATCAAGTCCAATTGATCTCAAATTTTGCACACAAGTCATAAATGACATAACAGACTTATGAAAATTTTCAGAACTCGAATCTGACTCCGATATCCATAATGTCAACCCCGTGGTCAAATATTAAAAACCTTTAGCCTTTAGATTTCTAGTTCCTGTTAAATGGTCATAACTTAAGCTAGGGATCTCCAATTTAAATTTCGGGCATACGCTCAAGTCCCAATTCACAATGCAGACCTACCAGAACTGTCAAAACACTGATCCGAGTCTGTTTGCTCAGAAATTTGACCCAAGTCAACTCAGTTAAGTTTTAAGGCTCTATTTCACATCTTAATCCGTTTTTCACGTAAAAGCTTTCCGAAAAATTTTACAGACTGCGCATGCAAGTCGAGGAATGATAATTAGTATTTTTCGAGGTCTTGGAATACAACATTACATATTGAATTTAAAGATGACATTTTGGGTCATCACATTCTCCACCTCAAATCTTCAAATATGGTATAAAAAGTGGTACTATTATTGTGACATTTTGAAATCTCCACTAAATTGAACTAATTTGTGTCAGTTGCCAAAGCCTCCACAAATTGATGCAATTTGCAGGGTTATCAAAGCTTACTTTTTTAATTAACAATTATAAATAGAATAAAATAGTTAGGAGAACAGTAGAATATTATCAAAATTTATGAGTTTATGATAACCATCTCAAGGTAAGACTATATTGTTACGAGCTTTTGTTCATATAAATAAATATGGAGAGAGATTAGAGAAGGATCAATTATTGAAAGTATCATTTAAACGATATTATTTGAAATAATGGAAAAATATTTTTTGAAGAGAACTCAGATAATATTTGAAGTTCATATTAGAGAAAATATTAAGAAATTAGGTATTTGTTCAAAAAAAAATCGTTTTTAGTTTTTGCTTGAACATACAACTTTATAAAAATGCAATGTAACGAGTTGAGAAGGATCTTATGGCTAGGAATATTCATGAAAAATAAAAAATCTTAATCAAATTAATTTAAATTAGATTTCATATGAGAAAGTTTAACCGACTGTAAAGTACCATAAAGATACCACAAGAGTTGAAGGAGCGAAACGCATAGAACTGGAGGCGCAAAATATGCACAAACTCATGCCCATCATACTTGCAAAATTCAACCAATACTCAGTTAATTTTTTTATTATGAAAGGATATGTTTCAAAAAAAGAAAATATATATTGTCGTCGACTATCCCAAGAAAAAATAAGAACAATATGAAGTGATAATCAATTTCAAAGTAACATGCTAGAAGATCCCTAAAAAAGCAAACATTCATATTTTAATATAATATGTATTATAGAGAAAGTTTTGGAACAAATTTTGTGCCTTTGAGTTGGATTATATTTATAAATATGAGATGTTTTTCAAAAATTGTTTAAACTGAAGGGAAAAAAATCATTTCCTATTTACAAAAGGAAACGTTTTCTAAAATCTTGAGTTAGCTTTGATTTTGAAACCCGTATTTGTCATATTACTTGAATAACATGACTTTGTGCTGACTAAATGTAACATCCCAACCGGTCGTTTTGAATATTTGCGCTTCATTCGGTTGTTTGAGGGCACGAGTAGCTCCGTATGATGTACTTTGACTTGCGTGAATTGTCGGTTTTGGGTTGCAGGTATTTCAGAAACGAATTGGAAGAAAGAATTTCATTGTTGAAGCTTTAAATTGGGAGAGTTGACCAAAATTTGACTCTTTAGCATTTGACCTCGGATTGGAATTTTGATGGTTCCATTAGCTTCGTTAGGTGATTTTGGACTTAGGAGCGCGGACGGAATGTAAGTTGGAGGCTCGTGGTAGAATTAGGCTTGAATTGGCGAAAGTTGGAAATTCGACGATTTCGGTCGGCAGTGGAAAAAATTGATATCGGGGTTGGATTTTAATTCCGAAAGTTGGAGTAGGTTCGTAGTATCATTTGTGATATGTGTGTAAAATTTGAGGTCATTCGGACGTGGTTTGGTTGGTTTCAGTATCGGTTGCCGAATTCGGAAATTTAGAAGTTCTTAGGCTTGAATCCGAGGGTAATTTGGTGTTTAGATGTTATTTTGAGTGATTCGAAGGTTCGACTAAGTTTGTATGTTGATATATGACTTATTGGTATTTTTGGTTGACGTCCCGGGGACCTCGGGGTGATTCCGAATGGTTAACGGATTTTTCAAAGTTGGAAAATGCAGTTGAAGCTGCTGCTACTGCTATTTCCGCACCTGCGGAAGGAGGAGTTGCAGGTGCGAGGTCACTGGTGCGTTTGGGGAAACCACAGATGCGGAGAAGGAAGGCCAAGGCTAGGAATGCATTGGGCCGGTTCCGCAGAAGTGGAAGTGTTACGTAGGTGCGCACCCCAGGTGCGGAACCTGGGGTCGCAGGTGCGGAATTGAGGGCTTAAGGGGTTATCTCATGTGTGAGGATTCGACCGCAGGTGTGATTCCGCGAGGAGCGGACATATAGCCGTAGGTGCGACTGTGCTGGGCAGAAAGCCCCAGCTCGTGTGTTTTGTCTTCATTTTCCATTTTTGGATTTGAGAAACTCGGGAGAGAGGCGAGTTTTCGAAGGTTTTCAAGGAGAAACGTTGGGGTAAGTGATTCTAACCCATAATGGTATAAATTTCGTGAATCTATGGCCTTGTTCATCATTAATTAGTAGGATTTTGGAGTGAAAGTGGGGTTAGGGCCTGGAATTCTTAAGAAGTAATTTAAGGATTTGAAGGAACAAACGATGTCGGATTTTGATGAATTTGGTATGGTTAGACTCGTGAGTGAATGGGCTATCTAGTTTTGTAAATTTTGTCAGATTTCGAGATGTGGGCCCGGGGGCCGGGTTTGAGCCAATTTCGGATTTTGGTCTAATTTTGTAGCTTTTCTTGTGGAATTCATTCCATTAGCGTATATTGATTGTATTGTACTGATTGTGAATAGATTTGGAGCATTTGGAGGATGAGTTCATAGGAAAGAGCATTGCGGGATAGAAATTTGACCGGTTTGAGGTAAGTAACGATTGTAAATCTAGTCCTGAGGATACGAAACCCCGGATTTTGTATCATTCTACTATTTTAAGTGACGCACATGCTAGGTGACGGGCGTGTGGGCGTGCACTGTTGGGGATTGTGACTTGGTCCGTCCCGTAGCGACTGTAAAGTTGCATACTTTGTTGAAACTATATGATACATATATGTTTTAGAAATAATTTCTGTAAATTGGGTTAAATGCCATGTTTGGGACTTGCGCCAGTGCTGTTTGGACCCTTGGGGGATTTTCCTACTATCCTCTTATTATTTTCGATTGAAAATCTATACTCAGTCATGTTTATACTTGTTTACCGCATAACTCAGTTTTATGACTCTATTTTGATGCATATAAATGTTTTGGGCTGAATGCCCTGTTTTACTGAAATGCCCGAGTGGCTTGAGAGGTTTATGACTAAGTGAGGCCGAGGGCCTGATTTGTGAGGATTTTTATGGGATCGGGCTGCACGCCGCAGCATGTTAATATCTGCCGAGGGCCTGAGTGTGAGGATGAGTGTGGATCGGGGCTGCCCGCCTGCAGCATACTTTATTATTATAGCACGTGAGTTGTCCGTGCAGCACGTGAGTTGTCCGTGCAGCACGTGAGTTGTCTGTGCAGATTATAGCGCTTGGGATGAAGGATCCCCACCGGAGTCTGTACACACCCCCAGTGAGTACAGGTACCTACTGAGTACGCGTGCCGAGTGCCAAGTGCTGAGTGACTGGGAGGTATGAGTGATTATGAGGTATGCCCGAGTGGCAAGAGTGATTGTGAGGTATGCCCGAGTGACACGAGTGACTGTGAGGTTTGCCCGAGGGGCTGTATATGAGTGATGTTTTGCCTGAGTGACTATTTATGATTTCATAATTTTGCTCACCTTTGCATTTTTCCTATGTCTGAAAACTGTTGGAAAAATATCTTTAAATGATTTTTACTGGAACTGGGTTTAAACGAGATATTTTGATTCAAATCCTGATTTTAAAAGCATGTGGTATTTTACTGAGATTTCCTGATATGAACGTTATGTGCTTTATTGCTCATCACTACTGCTCAGTCTTTATTTATTGTTGTTACTTACTGAGTTGGCATGCTCACGTTACTCCCTGCACCTTGTGTGCAGATCTAGGTGTAGCTGGACACGGTAGCGGTTGTTGATTATTTTGGTTGCAGATTTCTCGGGGGTAGCAAGGTAGCTGCTTGGCGATCGCAACCCCTGCTCTTCTCCCTCTTATCTTTCTCTAGTTGTATTTAGATATTTTCCAGGCTGATTTAGCCTTAATATTGTTAGACAACTTGTAGTAGATGTTCATAACTAGTGACACCTCGATGTCGGGCTTTTTCCTTCCGCACTTTTATTTTGATTTGAACTCCTTTACGAAGGTTTTTATGTTAAATAACATTGAAATTATCTTTGAAACGAAAACATCGGTTGTTTTGGAAATGAGTCGGATTGCCTAGTTCCACGATAGGCGCCATCACAACAGGGGTTAGTTTGGGTCGTGACATTAAATGTGCATTTCAACTTCACAAAAGGACTTTGTGAAAACAATTTCAATAAAAATAAGAAGGAAAAAACTTTAAGAGAAAACAACTTTACAATAATTCTTAGTATGATCAATTAAGGAATACGTTTGCAACATTATATTGGTAATTTTCTTAATGTAGTTTTTTTGTAGTTTTTAAATGTAATTTTATCTTTATTAAGTTAAATTAGTAATTAAATTAAGTCTTTTAATTATCACCATATAGATATTGTCACGGCCCGAAATTTTCTACCGACGGGACCGTGATAGCGCCTAACATTTCACTTGCTAGGCAAGCCAACGTTAGAAAATCGTTAAACCAATTCCGTATTTTCATTCAATAAATAACAATAATTAACTAAGATGAAATATAATAAGTACGGAATATTATAAAACTGTATTAATTACTACCACCCGGATCTGGAGTCATAATTCACGAGCATTCTAGAATTTACTACAAGTAATAGCCTGAAAGAAATACAATTGTCTGAATAAAAGAAAACAGTAGGACATAAAAGATAGATAGGGACTTCAAGGTCTGTGAACTCCGACAGATCTACCTTGAGTCTCCGGACAGCGGACCAATAGCAAATCTCAATCAACCTGAACCGATATCAAAATCCGCACAGAAAGTGCAGAGTGCAGCATCAGTACAAACGAGGCTAGGACAAGACACCCACATATAATCTGAACAGTATAATCATTCTATTGGCAACAACAGTAAATAAAGAAATAACGCAGAAATAATGGGAAGGGGACATATAGTGGGGGAATACAACATAAAGAGTGAGAATAATGAAAAGACAGAATTAAACAGAAAATCCTTAAACGAGTTGAGAAATTAAAACAGCAAAGGAAAACTGCACGGCATCACCCTTCGTGCTTTTACTCTCAACCTCACCAAATAAATAAATAGAACGGCACGGCATCACCCTTCGTGCTTTTACTCTCAACCTCACCCAAATAAATAAATAGAACGGCACGACATCACCCTTCGTGCTTTTACTCTCAACCTCACCAAATAAATAAATAGAACGGCACAGCATCACTCTTCATGCATTAAACCTCTCATAATATACACGGCATCACCCTTCATGCTTTACACTTTTCCTCACAATATGGATAATGCATGCACGACATCACCCTTCGTGCTTTACACTCCTCCTCACAAATCACAAAATCAATAACAACGGATAAATAGGAGTACCATAAAGAAACCAGTATTTTACCCATAATCAATAGCACAATGTAATCTCAACCTTGAATCAATATTCGAAAGTTACCAAATCTCAGTGAAACCAGATATAAGTCACCCAACATTTCAAATAACCCTCTAAGCATTGATAGTTGAATTTAAGGCTACAAAATAGACAAGAATAGAATTTCACTCGCATGCTATGACTCGACAACGATGCATAGATGCTCGTCACCTCACCTATACATCGTATTTAACAACCAAACACGTAGAAAATGAACACATAATACCTATTCCCTCAAGCCAAAGTTAGACACGACACTTACCTCGCTCCGAAGGCCACTTAATTCTCAATCACAGCTTTTCCTTTGGAATTCACCTCCAAAACACTCGTATCTATTCAAAAATGACTCAATAATATCAAATATTGCTAAAGGAATCAATTATATTTCATAAATTAAATTTCCCAAAATTTCCTCCAAAAAGTCAAAAAATCGACCTCGGGCCCGCTTGGTCAAAACCCGAGGTTCGGACCAAAATCCTTTTACCCATTCACCCTCGAGCCCGAATATGTAATTAGCTTTAAAATGCGACCTCAAATTGGGGTCTAAATCCTCAAATTTTTGAAATCCCTAGTTTCTACCCTAACGCATAATTCTACCATGAAAACTCTAGAGTTTAGGTTGATAATTCATAAAATGTAATGGGTAATTGAAAGAAAATAATTTAGAATCACTTATCAACACTTTGGGGAAGAAAATGACCCTTGAAAATTGCCTCTACCCGTTTGATTCTTGAAAAATGTTGAAGAAATGGCTTAAACTCGTGTTTGTAGTCTGTTTAAAGTCACTGGATAGGCCTTCATCGCGTTCGCGAGAGGCCTGTCGCGATCGCTATGCACAGCGGCCTAAGGATAAAAGCCTGTCATGTTTGGAGTCTGTTTTAAGTCACTGGATAAAAGCTTTCCGAAACCTGCCTGGACTGCGCACGCAAATCGAGGAGGGTAAAAATGCGATTTTTAATGTTTAAGAGCACAGATTCGAGTTCTAAAGTATAAGATGACCTTTTGGGTCATCACATTCTCCACATCTAAAACAACCGTTCGTCCTCGAACGGACATAGAAAAGTACATGGGCTGGTGAAAAGGTGGGGATATCTACACCGCATATCGGACTCGGACTCCCAAGTAGCTGCCTCAATAGGCTGACCTCTCCACTGCACTCGAACTGAAGGATAACTCTTTGATCTCAACTGGAGAACTTGCTGGGCTAGAATTGCTACCGGCTCCTCCTCGTAATTCAAATCCTTGTCCAACTGGACAGAGCTAAAATCTAACACATGAGACGGATCGCCGTGATACTTTCGAAGCATGGACACATGGAATACCGGATGAACAACTACTAAACTAGGTTGCAACGCAAGCCTGTAAGCCACCTCTCCCACTCTCTCCAGAATCTCAAAAGGTCCGATATACCTAGGGCTTAACTTGCCCTTCTTTTCGAACCTCATTACACCCTTCATAGGTGATACCCGAAGTAACACTCTCTCTCCGACCATGAATTCAACATCACGAACTCTACGGTTGGCATAACTCTTCTGCCTGGACTGAGCTGTGCGAAGTCGATCCTGAATAATCTTAACCTTATCCAAGGCATCCTATACTAAGTCTGTGCCCAACAACCGAGCCTCTCCCGGCTCGAACCACCCAACTGGCGACCGACACCGCCTACTATATAATGCCTCATAGGGATCCATCCGAATGCTCGACTGGTAGCTGTTGTTGTAGGCGAACTCTACAAGGGGCAAGAATTGATACCACGATTCTCCGAAGTCTATAACACAAGCGCGGAGCATATCCTCCAAGATCTGAATAGTACGCTCGGACTGCCCGTCCTGAGGATGAAATGTTGTGCTCAACTCAACCCAGGTACCCAACTCACGCTGAACTGCCCTCCAAAAGTGCGAGGTAAACTGCGCACCTCGATCGGAAATGATAGACATGGGCACACCGTGAAGACGGACGATCTCACGAATGTAAATCTCTCCCAACCGCTCTGAGGAATAGGTAACTGCCACAAGAATGAAATGCGCTGACTTAGTCAGCCTGTCCACAATAACCCAAACTGCATCGAACTTCCTCTGCGTCCGTGGAAGTCCAACAACAAAATCCATAGTGTTACGCTCCCACTTCCACTCAGGAATATCTAACCTCTGAAGTAAACCACCAGATCTCTGATGCTCACACTTTACCTGCTGGCAATTTAGGCACCGAGCTACATAGGCAACTATGTCCTTCTTCATTCGCCTCCACCAATAATGTTGCCTCAAGTCCTGATACATCTTGGCAGCGCCCGGATGAATAGAATACCGGGAACTGTGGGACTCCTCAAGTATCAACTCATGAAGTCCATCCACATTAGGCACATAAATACGATCTTGCATCCTCAAAACTCCGTCATCTCCAACAGTAACCTACTTGGCACCCCCGTGCCGCACTGTGTCTCTAAGGATAAGTAAATGAGGATCGTCATCCTGCCGATCTCTGATGCACTCAAACAAAGAAGACCGAGCAACTGTACAAGCTAGAACATTGCTGGGCTTAGAAACATCTAACCTCATGAACTGGTTGGTCAAGGCCTGAACATCCAAAGCAAGCGGTCTCTCACCAACTGGAATATATGCAAGGCTACCCATACTGACTGACTTTCTATTCAAAGCGTCGGCCACAACGTTGGCCTTCCCAGGATGATACAATATGGTGATATCATAGTCTTTCAATAGCTCCAGCCACCTCCTCTGCCTCAAATTGAGTTCCTTCTGCTTGAACAAATACTGCAAGCTCCGATGATCGGCGAATACCTCACATGGCACGCCGTAAAGACAAGAACCTTCAGCAGCCATGAAGCATATGCAATAACCTTGCCACCCTGCATCAATTCCGCTCCCAGACCAATACGAGATGCGTCACAATATACTGTATAAGATCCCGAACCTGTGGGTAACACCAATACCGGTGTCATGGTCAAAGCAGTCTTGAGCTTCTGAAGGCTCGCTTCACACTCGTCTGACCACCTGAACGGGGCACCCTTCTGGGTCAATCTGGTTAACATGGATGCTATGGATGAAAACCCCTCCACAAATCGACGGTAATAGCCCGCCAAACCCAGGAAGCTACGGATCTCTGTACCTGATGTGGGTCTAGGCCAGTTCTGGACTGCCTCAATCTTTTTAGGATCCACCTGAATACCCTCTGCTGATACAATTTGACCCAAGAAAGCAACTGAACTCAACCAAAACTCTCATTTTGAGAACTTAGCATATAACTGGTTGTCTTTCAAAGTCTGAAGAACGATCCGAAGGTGTTGCTCATGCTCCTCTCGACTGTGGGAGTAGATCAAGATATCATCAATAAACACAACCACAAAGGAATCCAAGTAGGGTTTGAACACCCAGTTCATCAAATCCATGAATGCTGCTGGGGCATTTGTCAGCCCAAATGATATCACTAGAAACTCATAATGCCCATACCGAGTCTGAAAAGCTGTCTTAGGAACATCGAATGCCCTAATCCTCAACTGATGGTAGCCAGATCAAAAATCAATCTTTGAAAACACCTTGGCACCCTGAAGCTGATCAAATAAATCATCAATCCTCGGCAATGGATATTTGTTCTTGATGGTGACTTTGTTCAACTGCCGATAATCTATACACTTCCTCATCGATCCATCTTTCTTCTTCACAAACAACATAGGTGCACCCCAGGGCGAGACACTAGGTCTAATGAATCCCTTATCAAGCAAATCTTGCAACTACTCCTTCAATTCTTTCAACTCTGACGGGGCCATGCGATATGGCGGAATGGAAATAGGCTGAGTGCCCAGAGCCAAATCAATGCAGAAATCAATATCCCTGTCGGGTGGCATCCCCGGTAGGTCTGTAGGAAACACCTCTTGAAACTCGCGAACAACCGGCACCGAATCTATGGAAGGAACCTCCGCACTAGAATCACGGACATAAGCCAAATAAGCTAGACACCCCTTCTCGGCCATATATCGAGCCTTCAGATAAGAGATAACCCTACTGGCAGAATGGCCAAGATTCCCTCTCCACTCTAATCGAGGCAACCCCGCAAGGCTAAGGTCACCGTCTTGGTGTGACAATCTAGTATAGCATGATAAGGTGACAGCCAATCCCTATCCAGTATGACATCAAATTCAACCATGTCGAGAAGTAGAAGATCTACACGAGTCTCAAGACTCCCAAGGGTGACCACACACAAACGATAAATACAATCTATAACAATAGCATCTCCCACTAGTGTGGACACATACACAGGAGCATAAAAAGAATCACGGGGCACAACCAAATAGGAAGTAAAATAGGATGACACATAGGAGTAAGTAGATCCCAGATCAAATAGAACTGAAGCATCTCTACTGCAAACTGAAATAGTACCTGTAATAACAGCGTCAGATGACTCAGCCTCAGGCCTGGCTAGGAAAGCATAACACCAGGGCTGAGCCCCACCACCCTAAACTACGTCCCCGGGACGGCCTCTAACTTGCTAGTCTCCACCTCTAACGGCCTGACCTCCACCTCTAACAGTCTGGCCTCTACCTCTAGCTGCCTGACCCCTGCCTCTGGCTGGCTGAGTAAGTGGTGCAGCAACTAGTGTCAGGACCATGGCACGTGAACTCTGATGTTGTGAGTTGCCCATTGCTCGAGGGCAAAATCTAGCAATGTGCCTCGGATCACCACAAGTATAACATAACTTCGGCTGATGTGACTGCTGACCCTAAAGTTGGCCCTGTCGACCTGAATAACCACCCTGATAACTCTGGAGTGGAGGTGAACTAATAGGAGCTGGTGGTGCACTGTAGGCTAGCTAGTCAGAATGATGCATCTGAGGGCCACGACCACCTCAGGTACCGTGGGATGCCTAGAGCGCTAAATGAAATGGCCTGGGAGGATGACCTCTACCAAAATTACTCCTGCCTCTAGGTGAGGCACCTCTGAACTCACCGAAATGACGAGGTCTCTTGTCAGACCCCTGACCTCCCTGAGTAAGAACCAGTTCGACTCGTCTGGCGACATTAGCAGCCGCCTGAAAAGAAATCTCACTCCCAGTCTCCTTAGCCATCTGATAGGCTGAGCAAGTCCATCAATAAACCTCCTAACCCTCTCTCTCTCGGTGGGAAGCAGAAGAATAGCATGACGGGAAAAAATCCACAAAACGGGTCTCATACTGAGTAACAGTCATACTGCCCTGCTGGAGACACTCAAACTGACGGCGACACTCCTCTCTCAATGTGATAGGCAAAAACTTCTCTATGAAGAGATAAGAGAGCTGGTCCCAAGTAAGAGCAGGCGACCCAGCTGGTCTGGTCAACAAGTAATCTCTCCACCATTTCTTGGTGGAACCAGTCATCTGAAATACAGCAAAATCGACCCCAGTGGTCTCCACTATACCCATGTTTCGTAGAATCTCGTGACAACTGTCAAGATACTCCTGGGGATCCTTTGAAGGAGCACCACTGAAGTGAACAGGAAAGAGCTTGATAAACCTATCCAATCTCCATAAAGCCTTAGAAGACATAGCCGGCCCATCTCCGACCTGTGCTGCCATAACCGGCTGAACTAATCCGACTGGCTGAGCTGCTGGAGCCTGATACTGGGGAGCTATCTGCTCCAGAGCGGGAGTGGTGGGAGTCTGGGTTCCTCCGGTCTGAGAAACTGCTGGTACCATGGGAAATGCACCAGTCTGGGCCACACTCTCCATAAGGCCCACAAAACGGACCAAAGCGTCCTGAAGTACTGGGGTAGCAATGAACCCCTCCGGAACCTGAGCTAGTCCAGTAGGAACAGTCTGGGCTAGAACCTCCTCGTCAAGCTCTATCTGAGGCTCCACTGCTGGGGCTGCTGCTCGGGCCCTAGGCTGTGCCCTGCCCCTGCCTCGCCCTCTGGCACAGCCTCGGCCTTGACCTCTGCCCCGCGTAGGAGATGTCACTGGAGGCTCTGGCTGCTGCTCAGCGGAGGAAGCGGTATGTGTTCTCGCCATCTGCGAGAGAATAAGAGTAGAAGAATTCAATCAGTATTGAGAAAGCAAAATCGCACAACAAAGAAGAATAGAAGTGAAACTTGTTACTAAATTTCATAGCCTCTGGAAGATAAGCACAGACGTCTCCGTGCCGATCCTCCAGACTCTACTAAGCTTGCTCGTGAATCGTGAGACCTAAGCAACCTATGGCTCTGATACCAACTGTCACGACCCAAAATTTCCCACCGACGGGACCGTGATTGCGTCTAACATTTCACTTGCTAGGCAAGCCAACGTTAGAAATCGTTAAACCAATTCCGTATTTCCATTCAGTAAATAACAATAATTAACTAAGATAAAATATAATAAGTACGGAATATTATAAAACTGTATTAATTACAATCACCCGGATCTGGAGTCACAATTCACGAGCATTCTAGAATTTACTACAAGTAATAGCCTGAAAGAAATACAATTGTCTGAACGAAAGAAAACAGTAGGACATAAAAGATAGACGGGGACTTCAAGGTCTGTGAACTCCGACAGATCTACCTTGAGTCTCTGGACAGCGGACCAATAGCAAATCTCAATCAACCTGAACCGGTATCAAAATTTACACAGAAAGTGCAGAGTGCAGCATCAGTACAAACGAGGCTAGGACAAGACTCCCACATATAACCTGAACAGTATAATCATGCTATTGCCAACAACAGTAAATAAAGCAATAACGCAGAAATAATGGGAAGGGGACATATAGTGGGGGAATACAACATAAAGAGTGAGAATAATAAAAAGACAGAATAAAACAGAAAATCCTTAAACGAGTTGAGAAATTAAAACAGCAAAGAAAAACTGCACGGCATTACCCTTCGTGCTTTTACTCTCAACCTCACCAAATAAATAAATAGAACGGCACGGCATCACCCTTCGTGCTTTTACTCTCAACCTCACCCAAATAAATAAATAGAACGGCACGACATCACCCTTCGTGCTTTTACTCTCAACCTCACCAAATAAATAAATAGAACGGTACAGCATCACTCTTCATGCATTAAACCTCTCATAATATACACGGCATCACCCTTCATGCTTTACACTTTTCCTCACAATATGGATAATGCATGCACGACATCACCCTTCGTGCTTTACACTCCTCCTCACAAATCACAAAATCAATAACAACGGATAAATAGGAGTACCATAAATAAACCAGTATTTTACCCATAATCAATAGCACAATGTAATCTCAACCTTGAATCAATATTCGAAAGTTACCAAATCTCAGTGAAACCAGATATAAGTCACCCAACATTTCAAATAACCCTCTAAGCATTGATAGTTGAATTTAAGGCTACAAAATAGACAAGAATAGAATTTCACTCGCATGCTATGACTCGACAACGATGCATAGATGCTCGTCACCTCACCTATACATCGTATTTAACAACCAAACACGTAGAAAATGAACACATAATACCTATTCCCTCAAGCCAAAGTTAGACACGACACTTACCTCGCTCTGAAGGCCACTTAATTCTCAATTATAGCTTTTCCTTTGGAATTCACCTCCAAAACACTCGTATCTATTCAAAAATGACTCAATAATATCAAATATTGCTAAAGGAATCAATTATATTTCATAAATTAAATTTCCCAAATTTTCCTCCAAAAAGTCGAAAAATCGACCCCGGGCCCGCTTGGTCAAAACCCGAGGTTCAGACCAAAATTCTTTTACTCATTCACCCCAGAGCCCGAATATGTAATTAGTTTTGGAATCCGACCTCAAATTGGGGTCTAAATCCTCAAATTTTCGAAATCCCTAGTTTCTACCCTAACCCCTAATTCTACCATGAAAACTCTAGATTTTAGGTTGATAATTCAAACAATGTAATGGGTAATTGAAAGAAAATGGTTTAGAATCACTTACCAACACTTTGGGGAAGAAAATGACTCTTGAAAATCGCCTCTACCCGTTTGGTTCTTGAAAAATATTGAAGAAATGGCTTAAACCCGTGTTTGGAGTCTGTTTTAAGTCACTGGACAGGCCTTCATCGCGTTCGCGAGAGGCCTGTCGCGATCGCTTTGCACAGCGGCCTAAGGCCTTCACGTTCGCGAGTCTTTCTACGTGTTTGCGTAAGGCATCTCCCCCCAAGCCTTTGCATTCGCGGCCCAGTGGACGCGTTCGCGTAGAAGAACATGACCCCCCCTTCCCCCATGTCCCTTAAACTATCGCGTTCGCGTGAGACAGATCGCGTTCGCGAAGGGTACCACCCCCAACGCTTCGCGTTTGCAACCAGTCCTTCACGTTCGCGAAGAAGAAAATTTCCCTACCCCCATTTTACCTTTCGCGTTCGCGACACTACCTACGCGAATGCGAAGAAGGGCACACCAGAACAGCTGCTGCAGCAAAAATCTCACATTTTCTAAGTGCAAATCACCCCATAGCCTATCCGAAACTCACCCGAGCCCTCGGGGCTCCAAACCAAAGATGCACATAAGTCTAAAAATATCATACGGACCTGCTCGTGTGATCAAATCGCCAAAATAATACCTAGAACTACGAATTTAGCACCAAATCAAATGAAATTCTCAAGAACACTTTAAAATTTCTATTTTCTCAACTGGACGTCCGAATCACGTCAAATCAACTCTGTTTCTCATCAAATTTTACCGACAAGTCTTAAATATCATAATGAACTTGTATCAGGCTCCGGAACTAAAATACGAACCCGATACTAACAATGCAAAATATCAATCAATTCTTAAAAACAAATAGCTGCTGATGTTGCTGTGTTCGATGGGAGCTGGATTTGAAGATGTATCTGCGTTCCGGTTGTAGATGCCTCTTGTTCATGGTAGCCTTAGATTCATAAAACTCTGTTTATGTACTTCTCAAACATATGATGTATTTATTTCATACCAGCTTTGTAAACTCTATTCTTAAAAGCTCATGATTTGTACTACCAGTTCTTGGGGGAAAGTAATGGTTTTAGATATTTTCTTTTAATTAATTGCCTCGTTAATTTCATTGGAATGAGATAGTTGGTAATTGGCTTACCTAACGGGTTGGGTTTGGTGCCATCACGACTAGTTGGATTTTGGGTCGTGACATAAAAGTTATGAGTTCATATTACTATTTGTTACAATTTTAATGATTTTTTATACATAAGTTATGCTCAACATATTACGTGAATCCGATACCATAACACTTGATCTGTCCCTTCTTGGGATACACGTGCAACGCACGTGACGAGAGTCTAGTTCTAGAAAATGCGACAAATGTAGTTATGTAATTGCGCTTATCGCAAATTATTATTTGACGCTCTTGAGCAGATAAAACGTCATTCGATTTCTTGAATTTCTTATGTGCTGTTGATAAGACTTCTTTTTTATCATGCAAATTTGCTTCAGGTGCCTTTAATAAATTCTATCACCTTGAAGCCACTTAACTCTAATCACCACTTCGAGTTATTCTATCTTCAATTCTAAAAGACTATTTTCACTCAAGTCTTTTTTTAAAAATCACCGTTTTTCCTCTGAAAAGTTTCTTTCTTCTCGTGCAATAACATCATTCAAAAATAGTGAAAGTTTAAATACATTATGACACAAAATACACAATGTTTTTAATATACAAACCTTATGCTTTTCCTCCAATCTTGTCAAATTCGCCTTGTGCTTTGCTTCCAATTCGGCCAAAATTGCATCTTTATTTTTTGATTCCGTCATATATATATATATATATATATATATATATATATATATATATATATATATATATATACTAGTGTGGGTGTGCCCGTGCCCAATTATCATATCTAAGGTGGTAAAGTTTTTTTTTGTCCTTCGAAGTTGCTTAGCCATTAATTAAATAAAGTTGGTTGGAACATTTGAGGAAAAAAGCATCTATAAAAGATCATAATGAAGCATGGGATAGTTGATCAAAGATAATTAAAAGTCAGTTGGTGATTTAGAACTTTTGACTTTGTAATCAAAATGCCACTATTTGCATGATCAAAATAGATATTCCCTCTTCACCCCCTTTTTGTTTTACAAAAGAACTTACTATATCAGGAACAATTCTCTTGAAGTCAATTTGAGTTATAACATATTAATGTTTAATATAACCAAATTTATCCAAAACTAATTTAAACGTGATTAACCAATTTTTTTTGCAAATGTAATATTTTAGTATATCAAGACAAATATAAAGATTTTAAGTTATAATACTTCTATTATCAAATTCACTATTTAATATCACGAAAAAACATAAATCGTCCACATAAAGTTGTGCGTAGATATATATATATGTGATGACCCAAAAGGTCATCTTATGCTTTAGAACTCGAATCTGCGCTCTTAAGCCTTAAAAATCATATTTATGTTGAAAACTAATGAAAATAAGAATTTTTGCCTTAAAAGTTGATTTTAGTTTACTTCGTTCAATATTTTTGGTAAACGGGCCCGAATCCGTACTTTGACGGTCCCGGTAGGTCCGTATCGAATTATGGGACCTGAGCGTATGCCCGAAATCGAATTCGGAGGTCCCTAGCTTGAGTTATGAATTTTTCATGAAAATTAAAAGTTTGGAAAACATCTGCACGCAAGGTGAAGAAGTGTAGTATCAGTACAACCGATCCCATGTACTGAGTAAGTAAGAAACCTAACCTTAGTTTAAAAGCAGTGACGAACTTTTACCAAGGTCGGGTCCAAAACCAATAGTGCACAACAATATCCAGAAAACAAATCTCATAACAATAGAATTGAGGCAGCACAATGAATAACTCAATAATAAAGTGCTCAGTTCGTTCACAGTTCCGAAAAAATAAAAAATTTTCTTTTCAAATATAATAGTAAAACTCAATTCTTTTCACTAAAATCACCAAAATATGAGTAAGTCTGAAAATTGTGATTTTCCCAAAATCCTTTCAATAATAAATGGGATGTTTTATTTTCTTTCCAAATAACCCGTATAAAACAATTGCTTCACTATGCCCATCTGTCAACATCTGTGAGAAATCATGAATGATGTGATACTGTACAGCATGAGAAAAAATCCATCTCTATGCATGTATGTCATGTGTGCATGTCAATGCGATACAACTCAGTGATAAATCATATGCATACTCTCAGAGTATCATTTCACTCAGTCCTCCCAATCACTCAGTCCTCCCAGTCACTCAGTCCTCACAGTCACTCATGCCTCACAGTCACTCAATCCTCCCAAATCACTCGACACTCGCGCTCGGCACTCGCACTCAATAGGTACCTGCGCTCACTGGGGGTGTGTACAGACTCCGGAGGGGCTCCTTCAGCCCAAGCGCTATATCAAGCCAATCATGGCATAAATCAATAAACATGTTACGACGTGCAACCCGATCCATAAATATCCTCACAATTAGGCCCTCGGCCTCACTCAGTCATCAACCTCTCCAGTCTCTCGGGCTCTCAAAAATCATGATAAGCAGCCCAACAACAATGATATGATGCATCGACAATAAATAAGAGAGACTGAGGTATGATATGAAATGAATAAACATGATTGAGTGAAAAATTATAATTTGAACATATTATTCAATCACAAAAATGACCCCAATGGGTACCAACAATAACAACATATGCCTAAGCATGATTTTTAATACGAGTCTCAGCTCAATTTTCACTAACACGTAGAGAATGTACGGATATCAACAGATTATTCAACTATACAGTCCCATGGAATTTGACCAAGTCACAATTCCTACGGTGCACACCCACACGCCTGTCACCTAGCATGTGTGTCACCTCCAAACAATTCACATAATACGTATATTCAGGGTGCATACCCGCAACTCCAAGATTAGAAGAGTTACTTACCTCGAACAAGCCGAATCCAATATCGAGCAAGCTAAATAATGCTTCCAGAAATTTCATTCTGCGCGTAACAACTTTCGAACGGCTCGAATCTAGTCGCAATTAATTTGATTCAGTCAACCCAAATTATAGGAATTTATTCCATATCAAAATACTAATTTTTCTACAAAAATCCGAATTTACACTCAAAAATCTCCCCTGGGGCCCACGTCTCGGAACCCGACGAAAGTTATAAAATATTAACGCCCATCCAACCATGAGTCCAACCATATAAATTTCACCAAATTCCAACATCAACTCGAACCTCAAATCTTCAATTGAAATCTTTGAAGATTTCTGCCATTTTCAGCCCAATCTTTACCCATTTGATCTCAAGACTCTTCCATAAACCTTATTGATACGTATAAATAATACTCTTACATCCAAGAATCATACTCTTAATCACCCATCATTACCCAAACTCGAAATTGAAGATTAGGGGTTAGAACCTTACCTCTTTGATGAAGAACTTGAGGGATTTCTCGTTGGATTTCAAGGCTTGGACAAGAATTTGATGAACAAGACACTTCATCTACTTCCTCTATCTATAAAACTCTCACTTCTCTCTAAAATCATCAGATAATTGCCCCAAAATAAGCCCCAAAGCTTATTTATCAAAATGGGATCGGGTTATAAAAATAAAAAAAATTAACTCTCCGAAAGCAGGTCTGTGATCGCATAATGAAACGCATAATGGGTATGTGGGCTGCAAAATTGATTGCAAAATCGGTGCCCAGAACTGGGCTCTTCTGGTCCATTCTGCAACTAGTTTGCGGTCGCAGAAGCAGTTTTGAGATCGCATAACTGTTTTGCGATCGCATAATTGGTCGCAAAATTGCATTTTTCCAGCCTTTGGTAATTTGGTCATAACCTCTGGTAGGAAGGTCCAAATGACGAACGGTTTGAAGAGATAGAAACTAGACTCAAAGATCTTTCATTTTATAGGTAATACACCATATAACACTTCGTGTCCTGAGAGTTATGCTCATTTGAAGTTAGGTCTTGTGCCAACTTCTACATTCGATGCCGAAACCTATCGAATCAAGTCCGATTGACCTCAAATTTTGCACACAAGTCATAAATGACATAACGGACCTATTAAAATTTTCGGAATCGGATTCCGACCCCAATATCAAAAAGTCAACCCCCCGGTCAAACTTTCCAAAATTCAACTTTCGTCATTTCAAGCCTAATTCTACTACGGACCTCCAAATAATTTTCCGAACACGCTCCTAAGTCCAAAATCATCATACGGAGCTATTGGAATCATCAAACTCCATTTCGGGGTCGTTTACATGCTAAAATCTTAAAGATTGAATCCATAGAATTCAATACTAAAATCTTAAATCTTGGATCCACTTTTGTTCTCAAGTTATTTAATACAAAATTTTAAGAAAACCATGATCATTTAGTATAATTTTATATTTAAAAAAAACATTATTAAAACATGTTTTTGAGCAATTAAAAACTAAAGAATAATATATAAATTCACATTATAAAATCCATATAATATGATCCTTGATTTTGGATGTCGTTAGTTCGTATGAATATGAAAAATTAAACTATTTAGATGCATATGTTATTGTGTAAATGACTTGATACGTGTGCTCCACATGTATATTACGAAAACAAACTTATATGGCAAATAAAAACTTCATTATTTAATTTTTTTTTTTTTTTTTTAGTTATGAAAATATTAACTTCCTTCGCTTCTTGCTTGCCTTGAAAGCCAATAATTTCAAACATGTTCTTTGTATATATGCTATATATAACAAAAGAAATATTCAAAAGGATAATAAATAATCACACATGGAAAACGCAAGCTTATGCACTTCATCATATCATCGGATTCTTTGTTAAGTATGCACCAGAAACTCAATAAAATTAATATACTTGACGTAGTCCTCAACTGTACACTCGGTCAAATTATTTGGGACTTGGGAATATTGAAAACTTACTATTCAAGAACACTAATAGCCACAGTACTGCTGTTCCAACAAGAAATGATCAAATACTATTTGGATTCTAAATAAATCATAGTGCATAGAAATAAAAAAAAAAAATGTAAGTTATCTTTTCAACAAAAATTTTGATCTTTAATCGAGGTAAATAACCAAACAAACAAAAAGCCTGTGTGCATAGAAATACCATGAGGCCATCGGTTTATACAACACTTTAGCCTCTTACTAGGAACGTGGATATATAGTACTCACTACCCAAAAACATTTATCACAGGCATAAAATAACGTTATTAAGGTATTAATATGAGAATTAAGGGAAAATAACATATAAAGTGAAATAGATGGGTCAGGGATTAGGGATAAAGAGAAAATAATGAACCCAACTTTTGCTAGCTAACTCCTAACTTGCATTATCGGCGTTAGGTCCTAAATAGCCGTAGCCCGTAGGAATGACTGTCCAAATAATACACATTTTACTTTTGCATATGAACCTGGTCTATAATTGTAGACTAAATGTAACTTTTCAAATTACTTATCTATTGTCACGACCCAAAATTTGATATGTCGTGATAGCGCCTATCTCAATACTAGGCAAGCCGATAACATCAATAACCCCCGATTTCATATAAGTTTGAAAAACATAATATTTAAATACAGTACAAAATCTCACAAATACTGATTCGAACACTCCCCAAAATCTAGTGTCAAAGAGTACATGAGCATCTATTATGAATACAAATCTGAAAAATACGGGCTATAATAGCCTGAAACCAAATACAGTAAACAAGGAGATAGGGAAAGAGATGCAAGGTTTGCGAAACACGCCAGCTACCTCAGAATCTCTAGAAAATCAACTTCGCGAAAGAATCAATACCCGCTATGTTCGGGAACACCTGGATCTGCACACGAAGTGCAGGCTGCAGTATGAGTACAACCAACTCAGCAAGTAACAATAATATATAAGGAACTGAAGATAGTAACGAGCTACACAGTTATAGTTCATTTTCAGTAATTCCAGCAAAGAATAGACATGCTTTCAAATCCAGTAGTTTAAGTCAAATCAATTCTATACAGTTCAAGTTCATGTATTCCGGATATAAAATCTTTCAGAAAGATTCACAACAATGACAGATAGCAACTAAGTGCAATAACAAATAAAGAGCAAGTACAACTTCTCAGGACAACAATCATTCACTAGGCTCCCAGCCCTCAACACTCACACTCAATGGATACCCGCGCTCACTAGGGTTGTAAAGACTCCGGAGGGGCTCCTACAGCCCAAGCACCATAATCCGCACGGACAACTCACGTGCTATAATATCATGCACGGACAACTCACGTGATATAGTATCCTTACCTCACTGACAGGCCATCGGCCTTACTCAGTCCACAACCTCTATAGTCTCTCGGCTCTAGAAAATCACAAAGATCAATCCAAACAAAGATAACATAGTGTATCAACAAAATCAAGAAATACTGAGGTATGATACGCAAGTAAAATCATGACTAAGTACAAGAAAGCAATTAGCAAATAATTCAACAAGTACGCGACCTATGTGGGTCACAACTGTAATGACCCAACCGGTCATTTTAACTTTTAGAACCTCGTTCCCTAAAATAAAACTCTCCGAACAAACTTTTATTAATTTATGACTTGCGGGGATGGCTGGTTCGGGATTTGGAAGCGTTTGTGTTGAAATCGGAACACCTGGTTCCTTAAGTTAGCTTTAAATGGACAAGATTGACTTCGGTCAATATTTTAAGAAAATGACATCGGAATAGGGATTTGACGGTTTCAATAAATTTGTATGATAATTTTGGACTTGGGCGTATGTCCGAATCGGGTTTTGGATAACCCGGGAGCATTTTGGCACTTAATAGTAAAAATTAACTATTTGAAGGTTTAAAGTTCTTCAAATTTGGTTTGGAGTAGGTTTTTGAGAAATTGAAGTCCGTTTGGAATTCCGAGTTTGGGAATAGTTCCGTATAGTGATTTAAGACTTGCACGCAAAATTTCATGTCATTCCGGGTAGTTTAAGTACGTTTTGGCATATTGGAAATAAATTGAAGAACTTGAAGTTCTTAAGTTTGATTCAATTTGGTTTGGGGTATGATTCTTAGATTTGATGTTGTTTTACACGTTCCGTGAGTTTGAGCAAGTCCGTTTTATGATTTCAAACCTGTTGGTATGGTCGGGCGGGGTTCCGGGGACTCCGAGTGTAAATCGGACGAGACTCGGACCAAGTTGGAAGTTGGGAGCTAAAACTGAAGCTCCTAGCTACTGTCATAATCGCACCTGCGCTTGGCCAGTCGCAGATGCGACAGAAGCTCGCAGGCGCGGCACTTGCATATGCGAGATTTTGAGCGCAGAAGCAAAAATGGGAAGGAACAATCCACCGCAGATGCGGACGATTTGCGCACCTGCGAAGCTTTGTGCGCAAATGCGAGAATTGGCCAGGCAAGTGAAACTCACAACTGCGAGGATTTTTCCGTAGGTGCGGAGCCACATGTGCATTCCAATTTCTGCAGGTGCGAAAGACTTGTTTGGCAGAAAGCTTAAAAGAACGGGATTTTACCATTTTTGCCAATTCTTCTTCCATGTTTGGGCGATTTCAGAGCTTTTTGAGAGGGATTTCAACTAGCAATTTGGAGGTAAGTTAATTATTCACCCCTTGAGTTAAATACATAGATTATAAGTAGATTATAACTAGTAAATTTTAGAAATCAAAGGTTTAGGTGAAAAAACTAGATTTTTATAAAAATGAGATTTTAACCACGAAAATGGTTATGGAATTGGATACAAATTATATATTTGAGTTTTTGAGATTATGGGTAACGTTTTCATCCGAATATTTTCGGAATCCGGTCACGTGGGCCCAGGGTGAATTTTAGGAATTTTACCATTTTGGATAGAGTAATTTATTTAATAGATGAATTTCGAATTATTGAACATATATTAATTATTTTATATAACTTTTGGATAGTTTCGAATTTTTCGGCATAGAATCAAGAATTTTACGCGATGCGATAATCGGAAAGTGGACTTTGAGATGAGGTAAGTCTCTTGTCTAATCTTGTTAGAGGAAAATTACCCTATAAGGATTAAATTGAATAATTATTGATAATTGTGGGGGCTACGTACGCACGAGGTGACGAGAGTCCATGCGTAGCTACTATTAATGCTAAAGTCCGGGTAGTTTAGGACTCAAAGCTTGAATTACTTATGTAAATTGTATTCCTTATTTAATTAATATTATTTGATATATATATATATATATATATATATATATATATATATATATATATATATATATTGTGAATTGTTAGATCAAAATATTACAGGATGGAAAATTTATATGCTTGATTTTCTATTTAAATTAGTTAACTATTAAAAGAAATTATTCTTCCTCCCGAATTGATCTCATAATAAATAAACTCTCCTTCCGGAGGTACATAAGAAAATGTCCTCCTTTCTTGTGGAGCGGGCCGAACGCCTCGGCAGGATAGATGCATCTATGGATCGCGCCGCACGTCCCTCCGCAGTGTACACGACACTCTGGATCGGGTCGTACGTCCTCAGCATAAATCGTGATTAATAATACTAATAATTACACGATACCTTATTAGCTTATTTCAGCTTGCGAAACTAATTGATAAATTGAAAACTCCTTGGAATTCATTGAATTATTATTCTTGCTTGTTAAAGAATAAATTGTTATCCCTATAAATGATATTTAATTGATAAATTGGAAATTATATGAATTGAAGGAATTTAATTAATATATTGAGAATTGTTGCATTTGAAGAAATTTGATTATTTCCGCTAATTAAATAAATTATTTTAAACTCTATAAATCATACTAATTTAAATATCCTAGTTGTATTTTAATTATTATTAGTGACCCATAGTGAGTGTCAAAGTCGATCATCTCGTCTCTACCACTTCGAGATTAGGCTTGATACTTACTAGGTACACGTTGTTTACGTACTCATACTACACTTGCTGCACTTTTTGTGCAAGATCTGAGACAGGTACTAGTGGAGGACCTATCATCACATATCCACGTCATCTCGAGGCATAGTGGTAAGCTGCCTTTCTGAGCCGTTCTGCAGCTACCAGTGTCTCTTCTTATATTTACATTCTGTCTATTTCATTTCAGACAGTATTTGGGATTTTGTATAATCTACTAGATGCTCATACACTTGTGACACCAGGTATTGGCACACACAATGGTAGAGTTTGGGTTTTATTATATTTTCTTGGTTTTAAATTTTATCAATGTATGCTTAATTTATTAGTTGGCTTGCCTAGCTATAGTGTTGGGCGCTATCACGACTTATAGGTGAAACTGGGCCGTGACAACATGGTATCAGAGCACTAGGTTCACGTAGGTCTCACAAGTTATGAGCAGACCTAATAGAGTCTTGCGGATCGGTACAGAGACATTTTTACTTATCTTCGAGAGGCTATAGGGTGTTAGGAAATTACATTTCTTCATATTCTATCATGCAATTAATGTAGTACTAAATATCCTTCTCTTATTCTATCACAGATGGTGAGAACACACTCGAACGAAGTTACAGACCAGGGAAGAGCTACTCCCCCAGTTGCTAGAGGCCGAGGGAGGGCTTCAGCCCGTGGTAGAGGGCGAGGACGTCCTAGGACTGTTCCAGTTATGCCGCCAGTGGGTCCAGCAGAGAATCCCATTATTGAGGAACAGGGTGAGGTGCCTGTGGTAGAGCCAGCTCTAGTGGATTTCACATCTGCACCGGGATTTCAGGATGTCATGGGTCGTATGCTGCGGTTCATGGACAATATGACTCAGGACGGTTTATTTCCGACAGACCCAGCCACATCTCAGGCTGGCGGGGGAGCACAGACCCCTACCGCGCAGGCTCATGGACAGGCAGCTGCTGTATATCAGACCTAGGGTGCACTACCCGTGGGTGGAGCCAAGCCAGTGGCAGCAGCTACACCTGAGCCCAGGCCAGCTGTAGCCGCCGATCCTCAGAAACTATTGGACAGATGGACTAGACTACATCCTCCTGTCTTCGGGGGTGAGCGACATGAGGATCCACATGATTTCATTGATCGTTGCAAGGATAGACTGTACAATATGAGGATATTAGATTCTCATGGGGTAGACTTTGTTACTTTTCAGCTAGAGGGCAGAGCCCGTAGATGGTGGCAGTCTTATACTCTAGGCAGACCAGCAGATTCTCCTCCCATGACTTAGGACAGGTACACCTGTATCTTCTTGGACAGGTATATTCCACCCTCCCATAGGGAAAAGTTGCGGTTTCATTTTGAGCAGCTCCAGCAGGGTCAGATGTCAGTGACTGATTATGAGGCGAGGTTTTCGAATAATCTCTCCATGCACTTATGATACTCCTTACTGAGGCAGAGAGAGTGCGGAGGTTTATTGCGGGTTTACATACTGGCATTCAGGCCACTATGGCTCGCGAGGTTGAGATGGGTACTTCTTATGAGCTAGTCGTGGAGATAGCCCGGAGGATTGAGGGTGTACGTCAGTGTTGCCGAGAGCAGGCTACTAGAGATAAGCGGTTTAGGTATTCTGGAGAGTTCAGAGGCGCTCCATCTGGGGGCATAGGTCAGTTCGTGAGAGGGCAGTCCAGTAGGCCCCCATTTCCAGCACCCCCGCCTCCTCGGGGTGCTCCAGTACGACCTTATTTCAGTGCTATACCAGAGAGTTCTTATCGCCCACAAGCTATTCAGGGTTCTTCCCGTGGGCCAGCCACTTAGTCAGCAGCCCATCGCACCGAAGAGTTGTTACGAGTGCGGGGATCCTAGTCACAGGCGGAGGTTTTGCCCCAGGCTTCGGGGTAGACCAGTACAGCAAGGTCAGCAGCCTATGATTACCGGACTAGTTGCTCCACCAGTAGTCCGACCACCAAGAGGTGGAGGACAGGTGGGTAGGGGCCGTCCTAGAGGTGGTCAGCCAGGCGGAGGCCAGCCAGTTGGCGCTCCAGCTCGATTCTATGCTTTTCCGACTAGACCAGATGTAGAGGCCTCAGATGCTGTGATTACAAGTATTATTTCTGTTTGCGGCAAAGATGCCTCAGTATTATTTGATCCAGGATCCACGTATTCATATGTGTCATCTCTATTTGCTCCATTCCTGGGTGTTTCTCGTGAGTCCTTGAGTACTATTGTTCATATGTCCACTCCTGTAGGCGATTCTATTATTGTGAACCGGATCTACCGGTCTTGTATTATTACATTCTGTGGTTATGAAACTAGAGCAGATCTCTTATTGCTTGAGATGATCGATTTTGAAATTATTCTGGGTATGGACTGGTTATCTCCATATCATGCTATTCTAGATTGTCATGCCAAAACTGTTACCTTGGCTATTCCATCTTTGCCTAGGCTGGAGTGGAAGGGTTCGTCGGTTAGTTCATTTAATCGGGTTATTTCTTTTATAAAGGCTCAACACATGGTTGAGAAGGGTTGTTTGGCTTATCTAGCCTATGTTCGGGATACTACTGTAGAGACTCCGACTATAAATTCAGTGCCTGTAGTTCAGGAATTCTCCGATGTATTTCCGTCAGATCTTCCAGGTATGCCACTTGATCGTGATATTGATTTCTGTATTGATTTTGCTTCAGATACCCAGCCTATATCCTCCGTATCACATGGCTCTGAAAGAATTGAAAAAATTGAAAGAACAGCTTGAAGATTTACTAGCCAAAGGGTTCATCAGACCGAGTGTATCGCCTTGGGGTGCACCGGTATTATTTGTGAAAAAGAAGGATAGAACAATGCGAATGTGTATTGATTATCGCCAATTGAACAAAGTCACTATTAAGAACAAGTACCCGTTACCGCGTATTGATGATCTATTTGACCAGTTGCAGGGTGCTAGGGTATTCTCTAAGATCGACTTGAGGTCGGGGTACCATCAGTTGAAGATTCGGGATTCGGATGTTCCGAAGACTGCTTTTCGGACTAGATATGGTCATTATAAGTTTCTGGTGATGTCCTTCGGTTTAACTAATGCCCCGGCAGCGTTTATGGATCTGATGAACAGGGTATTCAGGCCATATATTGATTCATTTGTCATTGTCTTCATTGATGACATATTGATCTACTCACGCAGTAAGGAGGAACATGAGCAGCATATGAGAGTAGTGCTTCAGACATTGCGGGAACAAAAGTTATATGCTAAGTTCTCTAAATATGAGTTTTGGCTAGAGTCTGTAGCATTTTTGGGACATATTGTATCGGGCGAAGGTATTAAAGTTGATCCCAAAAAGATTGAGGCAGTTCAGAATTGGCATCGTCCAACTTCGGCGACTGAGATCAGGAGTTTTCTAGGTTTAACATGTTATTATCGTCGGTTCGTGGAAGGTTTTTCATCTATTGCAGAACCTTTGACCAAATTAACCCAGAAGGGTGTTCAGTTACGATGGTCCGATGATTGTGAGACAAGCTTTCAGAAGCTCAAGACAGCATTGACTACATCACCAGTGTTATTGTTACCTTCCGGTTCGGGGATATATAAAGTGTATTGCGATGCTTCACGCGTTGGTTTGGGTTGTGTATTAATGTAGTAAGGGCGAGTTATTGCATATGCTTCACGTCAATTGAAGCCCCACGAGTAGAATTATCCGGTACATGATTTGGAGTTAGCTGCGATTGTTCACGCCCTTAAGATTTGGAGGCATTATCTTTATGGGGTGTTCTGTGAAGTTTATACTGATCATCACATATCCACGTCATCTCGAGGCATAGTAGTGAGCTGCCTTTCTGAGCCGTTCTGCAGCTACCAGTGTCTCTTCTTATATTTACATTCTGTCTATATCATTTCAGACAGTATTTGGGGTTTTGTATAATCTACTAGATGCTCATACACTTGTGACACCAAGTCTTGGCACACACATTGGTAGAGTTTGGGTTTTATTATATTTTCTTGGTTTTAAATTTTATTAATGTATGCTTAATTTATTAGTTGGCTTGCCTAGCTGTAGTGTTTGGCGCCATCATGACTTATAGGTGAAATTGGGTCGTGACAACATGGTATCATCACAGTTTGCAGCATTTGTTCAAGCAGAGGGACCTAAATTTGAGGCAGCGCAGATGGCTTGAATTACTAAAAGATTATGATATTACTATCATGTATCATCCGGGGCAAAGCAAATGTGGTTGCAGATGCCTTGAGCAGAAAGGCGGAGAGTATGGGCAGTTTGGCTTTCATTTCAGCAGAGGAAAGGCCATTAGCCTCGGATATTCAGTCCTTGGCTAACAGACTTGTGAGGCTGGATATTTCAGAGCCCAGCCGAGTTCTTGTATGTGTTGTAGCTCAGTCTTCACTATTTGAACAGATCATAGCTCATCAGTATGATGATCCGCACTTGATGGTTCTTCGAGAAACGGTACTACGAGGAGGTGCCAAGAAAGTTACTATTGGAGCGAATGGTGTTCTGAGGCTCCAGGATCGTCTATGTGTTCCTAATGTCGATGGACTGAGGAAAAAGATCTTGGAGGAGGCACACAGTTCTCGGTATTCTATTCATCCAGGTGCTACTAAGATGTATCGTGACTTGAGGCAGCATTATTGGTGGCGACGAATAAAAAAGGACATAGTTGAGTATGTAGCTAGGTATCTAAATTGCCAGCAAGTTAAATATGAGCACCAGAGGCCAGGTGGCCTACTTCAGCAGATGACTATACCAGAGTGGAAATGGGAACGAATTACTATGGACTTTGTAGTTGGGTTGCCGCGGACCTTGAGGAAGTTTGATGCAGTTTGGGTGATTGTTGACAGGTTGACCAAGTCGGCACATTTTATTCCTGTTGTGAATACGTATACTTTAGAGAGGTTGGCCCAGATTTATATTCAGGAGATAGTTCGGTTGCACGGCGTTCTAATTTCCATCATATCAGATAGAGGCCCTCAGTTTGCTTCACATTTCTGGAGAGTAGTACAGAGTGAGTTGGGGACCCGTGTAGAGCTCAGCATAGCCTTCCATCCACAGACCGACGAGCAGTCAGAGCGAATAATTCAGATTATGAAGGATATGCTCAGGGCATGTGTGATTAACTTTGGAGGTCAGTGGGATCGTTTCCTGCCTTTGGCCGAGTTTGCTTATAATAACAGTTACCAATCCAGCATCGAGATGGCTCCATTTGAGGCTTTATATGGTCGTCGATGCCATTCACCTATCGGATGGTTTGAGCCCGGTGAGGCTAAGTTATATGGTACTGATTTGGTAAAGGATGCCTTGGAAAAGGTAAAGTTGATTCAGGAGCGACTTCGTACAGCACAGTCCAGACAGAAGAGTTACGCGGATCAGAAAGCGCGTGATTTATCATTTATGGTAGGTGAAAAAGTTCTCTTGAAGGTTTCGCCGATGAAGGGAATCATGAGATTTGGGAAGAAGGGGAAATTGAGCCCAAGGTTTATAGGCCCATTTGAGGTGTTGAGAAGAGTTGGGGAGGTTTCTTATGAGCTTGCATTGCCTCCCAGTCTATCGGGAGTTCATCCGGTTTTTCATGTATCTATGCTCCGGAAGTATCATGCTGACCTATCACATGTGTTGGACTTCAGCACAGTTCAGCTAGATAAGAGTTTGGATTATGAAGAAGAGCCATTTGCCATTGTTGATAAACAAGTTTGCCAGTTGAGGTCCAAGAAGATTTCTGCAGTAAAGGTACAGTGGAGGGGCCAACCAGTCAATGAAGCGACTTGGGAGGCCGAGGAGGACATGCGGAACAAATATCCACACTTATTTAGCACTCCAGGTATTATTCTAAACCCGTTCGAGGACGAACGTTTGTTTAAGAGGTGGAGAATGTAATGACCCAATAGGTCATTTTAACTTTTAGAACCTCGTTCTCTAAAATAAAACTCCCCGAACATGCTTTTATTAATTTATAACTTGCGGGGATAGTTGGTTCGGGATTTGGAAGCGTTTGGGTTGAAATCAGAACACTTGGTTCCTTAAGTTAGCTTTAAATGGATAAGTTTGACTTCGGTCAACATTTTGAGAAAATGACCTCGAAATCGGGATTTGACAGTTCCAATAGGTTCGTATGATGATTTTGGACTTGGGCGTATGTCCGAATCGGGTTTTGGATAACCCAGGAGCATTTTGGCACTTAATAGTGAAAATCAACTATTTGAAGGTTTAAAGTTCTTTAAATTTGGTTTGGAGTAGGTTTTTGAGAAATTGAAGTCCGTTTGGAATTCCGAGTTTGGGAATAGTTCCGTATAGTGATTTAAGACCTGCACGCAAAATTTTGTGTCATTCCGGGTAGTTTAAGTACGTTTCGGCATATTGGAAGTAAATTGAAGAACTTGAAGTTCTTAAGTTTGATTCAATTTGGTTTGGGGTGTGATTCTTATATTTGATGTTGTTTTACACGTTCCGTGAGTTCGAGCAAGTCCGTTTTATGATTTCAAACCTGTTGGTATGTTCGGGCGGGGTCCCGGGGACCCCGAGTGTCAATCGGACGAGACTCAGACCAAGTTGGAAGTTGGGAGCTAAAACTGAAGCTCCTAGCTATGTCATAATCGCACCTTCGCTTGGCCCGTTGCAGGTGCAACTTTCACAGATGCGACAGAAGCTCGCAGGCGCGACACTTGCATATGCGAGATTTTGAGCGCAGAAGCGGAAATGGGAAGGGACAATCCACCGCAGATGCGGACGATTTGCGCACCTGCGAACGCGCACCTGCGAAGCTTTGTGCGCAAATGCGAGAATTGGCCGGGCAAGTGAAACTCGCACCTGCGAAGATTTTTCCGCAGGTGCGGAGCCGCAGGTGCGTTCCAATTTCCGCATGTGCGAAAGACTTGTTTGGCAGAAAGCTTAAAAGAACGGGATTTCACCATTTTTGCCAATTCTTCTTCCATGTTTGGACAATTTCAGAGCTTTTTGAGAGGGGATTTCAACTAGCAATTTGGAGGTAAGTTAATTCTTCACCCCTTGAGTTAAATACATAGATTATAAGTATATTATAACTAGTAAATCTTAGAAATCAAAGGTTTAGGTGAAAAATCTAGATTTTTATAAAAATGAGATTTTAACCACGAAAATAGTTATGGAATTGGATAGAAATTATATATTTGAGTTCTTGAGATTATGGGTAACATTTTCATCCGAATATTTCTGAAATCCGGGTACGTGGGTCCTGGATGAATTTTAGGAATTTTACCATTTTGGATAGGGTAATTTATTTAATAGATGAATTTTGAATTATTGAACATATATTAATTATTTTATATAACTTTTGGATAGTTTCGGATTTTTCGGCATTGAATCAAGAATTTTACGCGACACGATAATCGAAAAGTGGACTTTGAGACGAGGTAAGTCTCTTGTCTAATCTTGTGAGGGGAAAATTACCCTATAAGGATTAAATTGAATAATTATTGATAATTGCGGGGGCTACGTACGCACAAGGTGACGAGAGTCCGTGCGTAGCTACTATTAATGCTAAAGTCCGGGTAGTTTAGGACTCAAAACTTGAATTACTTGTGTAAATTGTATTCCTTATTTAATTAATATTATTTGATATATTTATATATATATTGTGAATTGTTAGATCAAAATATTACAGGATGGAAAATTTATATGTTTGATTTTCTATTTAAATTAGTTAACTGTTAAAAGAAATTATTCTTCCTTCTGAATTGATCTCATAATAAATAAACTCTCCTTCACGAGGTACATAAGAAAATGTCCTTCTTTCTTGAGGAGCGGGCCGAACGCCTCGGCAGGATAGATGCATCTATGGATTGCGTCGTACGTCCCTCGGCAGTGTACACGACACTCTGGATCGGGTCGTACGTCCTCAGCAGAAATCGTGATTAATAATAATAATAATTACATGATACTTTAATAGCTTATTTCAGCTTGCGAAGCTAATTGATAAATTGGAAAATCCTTGGAATTCATTGAATTATTATTCTTGCTTGTTAAAGAATTAATTGTTATCCCTATAAATGATATTTAATTGATAAATTGGAAATTCTTTGAATTGAAGGAATTTAATTAATATATTGAGAATTGTTGCATTTGAAGAAATTTGATTATTTTCATTGATTAAATAAATTATTTTAAACTCTGTAAATCATACTAATTTAAATATCCTAGTTGTATTTCAATTATTATTATTGACCCATAGTGAGTGTCAAAGTCGGTCATCTCGTCTCTACCACTTCGAGATTAGGCTTGATACTTACTGGGTACACGTTGTTTACGTACTCATACTATACTTGCTGCACTTTTTGTGCAGGATCTGAGACAGGTACTAGTGGAGGACCTATCATCACATATCCACGTCATCTCGAGGCATAGTGGTGAGCTGCCTTTCTGAGCCGTTCTGCAACTACCAGTGTCTCTTCTTATATTTACATTCTGTCTATTTCATTTCAGACAGTATTTGGGGTTTTGTATAATCTACTAGATGCTCATACACTTGTGACACCAGGTCTTGGCACACACATTGGTAGAGTTTGGGTTTTATTATATTTTCTTGGGTTTAAATTTTATCAATGTATGCTTAATTTATTAGTTGGCTTGCCTAGCTGTAGTGTTGGGCGTCATCACGACTTATAGGTGAAATTGGGTCGTGACAACAATAATACTATCACATAGCCTAAGAATGATTTCTAACATGATTTACAGTCAAATTTCATTCAACACATAGAGAGAATATAGCTAACAACAAGCTATTCAACTTTACAGTTTCACGGGACGGATCAAGTCACAATCTCCTCGGTGCATGCCCACACGCCCGTCACCTAGTATGTGCATCACCTCCAAAGTAATCACATGATAAAAATCCGGGGTTTCATACCCTCAGGACCAGATTTAAAACTGTTACTTACCTCAAACCGTGAAATTATTTACACTACAATGTCTTTTCCTCGAGAATCGACCTCCAAATGCCTCAAATCTTGCCACAAATAATTCGATTCAGTCAATAAAATTTATTGGAATCAATTCCATAAAAAATGCTAATTTTCCATAAAAATCCGAAAATTAACTCAAACAATGCCACGTCTCGGAACTCAGCAAAAGTTACAAAATATGAACGCATATTCAACCATGAGTCCAACCATACAAATTTTACTCAAATCCGACATCAACTCGACTCTCAAATCTCCAAATTAAACCAAGAGGGTTTTCACAATTTTCCAACTTAATTCATCGATTAAATATTAAAAGCAACCATGGATTCGGGTAATTTAACCAATATTGAGTTAAGAACACTTACCCCGTTGTTTCCTTTAAAAATCTCCCAAAAATCGCCTCTTCCCGAGCTCGAATCCGTCCATTTTCAGAACTTAAACTCTCTGCCCAGTTATTTTCTCTACCCGATCGCGAAGAACAGTTTTCCACTGCCCAGATTTCACCCTACGTGATCGCGTACTTTCCCACGCGATCGCGATACATAACTTCATAGACCTACGCGATCGCGGACTGGTCCACGCAATTGCGAAGCACAAAACGCGTGACTTCTATTTCCACTCCACTTACTCAACGCGAACGCGGCCTTTTCACGCGTTTGCAAGTCACAAAATCCCAGAGCTACGCGATCGCATCCCCCTTCACGCGATCACGAAGCACAAAACTGAGCATCCCCCTAGTTAACCATACGCGATCGCGGATATCCCCACGCGATCGCATAGAACAAAACTCCACTGTCCAACTAAGCTTACGCAATCGCAGACACATTCATGTGATCGCGTAGAAGGAAAACAGAATCAGATATCTATAACGACCCGACCGGTCATTTCGAGAGTTATAGCCCCGTTTTCCCTATTTCTACATTTTTTAATGTTATTCAGCTATATTATATTATATCGGGTTAGTTGGTTCAGAACCGGAATGGTTTCAGAGTGAATTGAGACACTTAGTCTCTTAAGTAGAAACTCAAGTTGGAAAGGTCAACCGGATGTTGACCTATGTGTAAACGATCTCGGATTTAAATTCTGATGGTTCTGTTAGCTCCGTTAGGTAAATTTGGACTTAGGAGTGCATCCGGAATGTGATTTGGAGGTCCGTGATAGAATTAGGCTTGAATTGGCGAAATTGGAAATTTGGCGATTTCGGTCAGCAGTGGAAAATTTGATATTGGGGTCGTAATGGAATTCCGGAAGTTGGAATAGGTTCATAGTGTCATTTTTGATATGTGTGCAAAATTTGAGGTCATTCGGATGTGGTTTGGTTGGTTTCGGTATCGGTTGCCGAATTTGGAAATTTAGAAGTTCTTAGGCTTGAATCCGAGGGTAATTTGGTGTTTGGATGTTGTTTCGAGTGATTCAAAGGTTCGACTAAGTTTGTATGTTGATATATGACTTGTTGGTATTTTTGGTTGAGGTTCCGAGGGCCTCGAGGTGATTCCGGGTGGTTAACGGATTTGTCGAAGTTGGACTTTGTAGCTGGAGCTGCTGCTTCTGCTATTTCCGAACCTGCGGAAGAAAGGGTCGCAGGTGTGAGGCCGCTGGTGCGCGTGGAGAGTGCGCAGGTGCGGGCGACGCTGAGCCAAGGCTGGGAATGCAGGTGCGAAGAATTGGCCGCATCTGCGAGCCCGCAGGTGCGAGGCCTTGAGCGCAGATGCGGAGATGAGGAGTTTGGGCTGGTTTCGCAGATGCGCACCTGGGACCGCAGATGCGAGACCGCAAGTGCGAGAAAGGTGTTTGTAGGTGCGGAATCTGGGGGATTAAGTGAGTCGCGCAGGTGCGGATCCTTGGATCGCAGGTGCGGTCGCGCGGGTGCGAGTAAATGGCCGCAGGTGCGAAAAACCTAGGTAGAAACCATAAATAGAACCCTTCGCGAATTTGGTTCATTTCCACCATTTCTATTCGGTTTTTTCAGCTTTTGGGAGAGATTTAAAGAGGGAATCAAGGGGGTTTCGTTGAGGTAAGTCACTTGAGCCCTAATACTTATATATATGGTGATTTTCCGTTGTTTAATCATGGTAATTAGTGAAAATGAAGGGTTAGGACTTGGAATTTTTGGAGAGTAATTTAAGGATTTGAAGGACCAAACGATGTCGGATTTTGATGAATTTGGTATGGTTATACTCGTGAGTGAATGAGCTTTCTAGTTTTGCAAATTTTGTCAGATTTCAAGACATGGGCCCAGGGGCCGGGTTTGAGTCAATTTCGGATTTTGGTCTAATTTTGAAGCTTTTCTTTTGGAATTTATTCCATTAGCGTATATTGATGGTATTGTACTGATTGTGAATAGATTTGGAGAATTTGGAGGCCGAGTCTAGATGCAAGAGCATTGCGGGGTAGAGATTTGACCGGTTTGAGGTAAGTAACAATTGTAAATCTAGTCCTGAGGGTATGAAACCCCGGATTTTGTATCATTCTACTATTTTTAGTGACGCACATGCTAGGTGATGGGTTGTGGGCGTGCACTGTTGGGAATTTGTGGCTTGGTCCGTCTCGTAGCAACTGTAAAGTTGCATACTTTGTGGAAACCATATAATACTTATATGTTTTAGAAAGAATTTCTGTAAATTGGGTTGAATGTCATGTTTTGGCCTTGTGCCAATGCTGTTTGGACCCTTAGGGGATGTTTCTTACCATCCTCTCATTTTTTTCGATTCAAAATCTATACTCATTCATGTTTATACTTGTTTACCGCATAACTCGATTTTATAACTGAGTGAGGCCGAGGGCCTGATTTGTGTGGATGAGTGTGGATCAGGGCTGCCCGCCTGCAGCAAACTTTATTATTATGGCACGTGAGTTGTCCGTGCAGCACGCGAGTTATCCGTACAGATTATAGCGCTTGGGCTGAAGGAGCCTCTCCGGAGTCTGTACACACCCCCAGTGAGCGCAGGTACCTACTGAGTGCGAGTGCTGAGTGACTGGGAGGCATGAGTGATTGTGAGGTATGCCAGAGTGGCAAGAGTGATTGTGAGGTATGCCCGAGTGGCATGAGTGACTGTGAGATTTGCCCGAGGGGATGTTTATGAGTGATGTTTTGCCCGAGGGGCTGTTTATGATTTCATCATTTTTGCTCACCTTTGCATTGATCCTTTGTTTGAAAAATTGTTGGAAAAATATCTTTAAATTATTTTTATTGGAACCAGGTTTAAATGAGATGATTTGATTCAAACACTAATTTTTAAAGTCTGTTGTACTTTACTGAGATTTCATGATATGAACGTTATATGCTTTATTGCTCGTCACTACTGCTCAGTCTTTATTTATTATTGTTACTTACTGAGTTGGCGTACTCACGTTACTCCCTGCACCTTGTGTGCAGATTCAGGTGTAGCCGGACACGGTAGCGGTTATTGAGTGTTCTGATTGCAGATTATTTTTTTCTTGGAGATAGCAAGGTAGCTGTTTGGCGATCACAGCCCCTGCTCTTCTCCCTCTTATCTTCCTCTAGTTGTATTTAGTTATTTTTCAGGCTGAGTTAGCCTTGATATTGTTAGACAGATTGTAGTAGATGCTCATGACTAGTGACACCCCGATGTCGGGCTTTTCTTTTCCGCACTTCTGTTTTCTTTGATTTGAACTCCTTAAATGAAGGTTTTATGTTAAATAGTATTGAAATTATCTTTGAAATAAAAATATCGGTTTATTTGAAAATGAGTCGGCTTGCCTAGTTCCACGATAGGCGCCATCAAGACAAATTAGGTTTTTGGGTCGTGACAATATCAGAAAATTCAAGGAGATATTCAAGTCCAAATTTTTGATTCGTTAACCATCTGAAACTCACCTGAGCCCCTCGGGACTTCAACCAAATATACCAACAAGTCCTAAAACATCATACAAACTTAGTCGAACCCTCAAATCACCTCAAACAACACTAAAACCACAAATCATACCCCAATTCAAGCCAAATGAACTTTGAAACTTTCAATTTCTACAAACAACGCCGAAACCTATCAAATCACGTCCCATTGATCTCAAATTTTGCACACAAGTCATAAATGACATAACGGACCTATTAAAATTTTCAGAATCGTATTTCTACCCCGATATCATAAAGTCAACCCCCTTGTCAAACTTCCCGAAAATTCAACTTTCGCCATTTCAAGTCTAATTCCACTACGGACCTCCAAATAATTTTTCGGACACGCTCCTAAGTCCAAAATTACCATACGGAGCTATTGGAATCATCATAATTCAAATCCGAGGTCGTTTACACATAAGTCCACATCTGGTCAACTTTTCTAACTTAAATTTTCAATTACCATACTAAGTGTCTCGTTTCATTCCGAATTTCTTTCGGACCCGAACCAACTAACCTGGTAAGTCATAAAATAACTGTAAGGCATAATTGAGCAGTAAATGGGAAAACGGAGTTATAATACTCAAAACGACTGGCCAGGTCGTTACATCTATCTTATGAGATTAACTAAGGAAATAAATGCATTGTGTTTGGAAATTATAAATTATACCTGCATATAAATCTGGTCTATAACTTTTCAAATTGTTAACCTGTTGAGAGTAACTAAGAAAATTAATACATTAATTTTTTAAATTACTGCATAACATGTGTGTGTGTGTGTTGAAAGTAGTAATCCAAAGAGAAAGAGAGACAAAAAGGTAAAATTACCGAGTAGAAATCGATTTGAATAGAACCCAACGTTCATAGTCGAAGCCAAATTGTAGATGATATGTTGGAAAAACTCATAAATAAGTAAATGGAGGAATGGAAAAGCTGATATTCATAAATTTGTAATTACTGTTAGAAGGTGAAAGAGTTAACTATTCAATGCATATTTTAAAGACTCATATTAATTGTATAGATAGTGGAAGATGAAAGTTATTCTAAATTTAATAGAATACAATAAATGACATTAACTTTAGAAACATATTGTCACGACCTGAAATTCCTACTTTCGGATCGTGATAGCGCCTAACATTTTACTTGCTAGGCAAGCCAACGTTAGAATAATATTAATCAATTTTTAAATTATTAATAATCAAAGAAACAAATGCGGAAGCAAATTTGAAATATAGTGAATAATCCATAAAAATAACGGTGTCTAAATACCATCTTAGAATTGGTGTCACAAGTGCACGAGCTTCTAGAATAATACAAATAAAGGTCTGAATAAAATGAAGTTGTCTGAAAATAAACACACAACTATAGTAAAATAGACAGGGACTTCAGAACTGCGGACGCCATGCAGTTATACTTCAAGTCTCCTCCGAGTAGCTGAAATCCGAGCAAGTCTATGGCACGCCGCTGAGACTAACTCTGAAATCTGCACAAGAAGTGCAGAGTGTAGTATCAGTACAACCGACCCCATGTACTGGTAAGTGCTGAGCCTAACCTCGACGAAGTAGTGACGAGGCTAAGGCGGTTCACTTACATTAACATGTACGCAATATTAGTAACAACAACAATAATAGAAATAAATCAGGTAATCGTTTATAATAATTGAAGCCAACTCAGCAGTCATAACCAATTATCATTTTCATCAATTCTATTGCAGCGTGCAACCCACTCTCACAATATATTCACATTCAATTCTGTTGCAGTATGCAACCCGCTCTCACAATATATTCACATTCAATCAAGTCTGTTGCGGCGTGCAACCCAATCCCCCATATATATATATATATATATATATATATATATATATATATATATATATATATATATATATATATATATATATATATATATATATATATATATATATATATATATATATATATATGTATGTCGACTTTTAAATAAGTCTGTTGCGGCGTGCAACCCAATCCTCCAACATGGACTTTTAATAAGTCTGTTGCGACGTGCAACCCGATCCTCCAATATGGACTTTTAATAAGTCTGTTGTATATTTATTTCAATCAAGTATATATATTGACTTTTAAATAAGTCTGTTGCGGCGTGCAATCCGATCCTTCAATATTTACTTGTAAATAAGTCTATTGCGGCGTGCAATCCGATCCCCTAATATTGACTTTTAAATAAGTCTATTGCGGCGTATAATCCAATCCCCCAATATTGACTTTTAAATAAGTCTATTGCGGCGTACAATCCAATCCCCCAATATATATATATATATATATATATATATATATATATATATATATATATATATATATATATATATACTTTTATTTCTGTTGCGACGTGCAACCCGTTCCCCCAATATAATTTTAAACACTCATAAATGTAATAAAACTTACTCCAATGAATACCACGTCCAATGAGTATTAAGCATCAAGGCACACAATAATTATAATTTATTTATGAACCAAACAATGACAAATAACAATTTATTATGAAAAACATAACGGAAATAGGTAGTTTAATATTTAATATGCTAAATGTCAAATAACAATTAAAACACATAATTCAAATAACATGTAACAATTAATGGAGGAATTCAAGAATTAATATTTGACAAAGAATAGGAGAGAAATAATTATTATAATAATTAATTTATGATTTAAAACAATTTATGATTTTTCAAGTAAGCAGGCAAACAATTGATTTGACGACGTATAGACACTCCTCACATCGCCTATACGTCGTTCTCATGTAATTCACATAACAAATAAATTAAGGATTCTATTCCCTCAAGTCAAGGTTAACCACGACACTTACCTCGCTTTGCAAATTTCAATCAATTACTCAACCACAGCTTTTCCTTTTAAATTTGTCTCCGTAAGCTTCAAATCTATTCACAAACAATTCAGTATACTCAATACGAATCATAGGAATTAATTCCATATGAATTTACTAATTTTTCGGATAAAATTTGAAATTCATTAAAATATTCAGCAGTGGGACCCACGTCTCAAATCTTGAAAAAACTTAAGAAATCCGAACACCCATTTCGAGACGAGTCCGGATATAAAATTGGTTTTGGAATCCGACCTCAATTCGTGGTCTAAATTCCCAAATTTCAAAATTCCTAAGTTCTACTTAAAAATCCTAATTTCACCATAAAAATTCTAGATTCTAGGTTGAAATCTTGTTATAAGATGTAAAAGATTGAAAGAGACTAGTTTAGAATCACTTACCTATGATTTGGGGAAGGAATGGTCTTTGGAAAATCGCCTCTTGTGTTTTAGGTTTTGAAAATTTGGGAAATGAATCAAAAATCCCGTCCAAAAGTTATTTCGATCAGCTGCAGATGTCGCATTTGCAACCTGGGCTTCGCAAATGCGAAGCCCGCAAATGCGAGAAAAGTATCGCAAATGCGAACTCCTCGCATCTCTACTGCCTTCGCAAATGCGAACCATTTGTTCGCAATTGCGAACATTGGACCATCGCAATTGCGATGAAAATCTCGCAAATGCGAGAATCCCAGTCCCAACCCATCTTCGCAAATGCGACTAAATGATCGCATTTGCGATCACTGCCCTTCACCGACTCCCTTCGCAAATGCGAAAACTACTGGCCTGGGGTTTATTCGCAATTGCGATAAAAACCTCGCAATTGCCATGCCTGTTTGGTTCGCATTTGCGAAGCCTGACCTCACAATTGCGAGATCAGAGGCCTGCTACAGACACCAGTTACACCAGCAAATTTCTAAGTTCCAAAATCATTCTGTAGCCTACCCGAAACTCACCCGAGCCCACGTGGCTCCATATCAAACATGCACACAAGTCTAAAAATATCATACGAACTTGCTCGCGCGATCAAATCGCCAAAATAATACCTAGAACTACGAATTTAGCACCAAATCAAATGAAATTCTCAAGAACACTTTAAAATTCATATCTTCTCAATTAGACGTCCGAATCACGTCAAATAAACTATGTTTCTCACCAAATTTCACAAACAAGTCTTGAATATCATAATGAACTTGTACCGGGCTCCGAAACCAGAATACAGACCCGATACTAACAATGCCAATATTAATCAATTCTTAAAAAGAAATAATTTTCAGATTTTTAATTTTCATCAAAAAATCATAATTCAAGCTAGGGACCTCCGAATTTAATTTTGGGCATACGCCCAGGTCCCATAATTCGATACGGATCTACCGGAACCGTCAAAATATGGATCCGAGCTCGTTTACCAAAAATGTTGACCGAAGTCAACTAAAATCAACTTTTAAGGCATAAATTCTTATTTTCATCAATTTTCAACATAAAAGCTTTCCGGAAACCTGCCCGGACTGCGCACGCAAATCGAGAAAGGTAAAAATGAGATTTTTAATGCTTAAGAGCGCAGATTCGAGTTCTAAAACATAAGATAACCATTTGGGTCATCACACATATTTGTCAATTTTTCAAATCAAAACAATATGTTCATATTTTACATTTAATACATGTACTATACAATTTATTACATATTGAAATGTAAACTTACATTTTAGTAAATTCGATGGACATTTTCATATTTCAACTTTAGATTCAGTAGTCCTATTTAGTTAATTAGATTTTAATTTAATGTATGGGGTAAAATGGTAATCCAACTTTGGAGGTAGGAGCTTCCCACTTTTAGTATAACTAGTTCTTGGGCACGTGCGTTACACGTGTATTCCATGCTAATTAGTTCAAATATTTTAAAGCGATATGGATATTCTTATTGAACGTACATGAACCTTTTGTCTGATTCAAATTTATGAGCCCTTTCATCTATGAATTTGATAGAAGAATATTAGTTGAATTGCATAAATATAATAGTATCAATAATTTTAACACACCAAGGAAGGATTTTTGATATTTTGATTAGTCGCACTTCATGGAAAATTTAACATTTCTATAGATCAGAGAATGATTCACAAAAATTACTTTTTTGATGAGAATTTAAATATTATCTCATAAGTTTTCAAGTAAACAATTTCGAAATGAAGGAAAAATAAAAAATGATAAAATTTATGAATAAAATATATAACAACAACACAAAAGTAGGAACCACAAATATTTTGTACGTGCTCAAATTTGCCATCATAGATACTTTATTGTGCACCTTTATAGAGTATAATGAAGAATGTCAAAAAACGCTATAAAGCAAAAATATTATAGTTGTTGAAGGTGAAAGAAATAAACAATCAAAGTTGAATAACTAAGAAAATTAAACTTACAAATTTGACATGCTACAAAGTCACCAAAATCAAAATCATAATCAAACAAGCAAATAATAATAGCATTACAATAAAAAATAAAAATAAAAAAGGATTGTATTATCTATTATGACATATTGTCTCATAAGAAGGATGTAGCTATAAAGAATACTGTCACGACCCGAAATTTCCCACCGACGGGACCGTGATAGCGCCTAACATTTCACTTGCTAGGCAAGCCAACGTTAGAAAATCGTTAAACCAATTCCTTATTCTCGTTCAGTAAATAACAATAATTAACTAAGATGAAATATAATAAGTGCGAAATATCATAAAACTGTATTAATTACTACCACCCGGATCTGGAGTCACCATTCACGAGCATTCTAGAATTTACTACAAGTAATAGTCTGAAAGAAATATAACTGTCTGAATTAAAGAAAACAGTAGGACATAAAACATAGACGGGGACTTCAAGGTCTATGAACACCAACAGATCTACCTTGAGTCTCCGGACAGCGGACCAGTAGCAAATCTCGATCAACCTGAGCCGGTATCAAAATATGCACAAAATAATGGGAAGGGGACATACAGTGAGGGGAATACAACATAAAGAGTGAGAATAATGAAAAGACAGAATTAAATAAAAAATCCGTAAACGAATTGAGCAATTAAAACAGCAAAGGAAACTGCACGGCATCACCCTTCGTGCTTTTACTCTCAATCTCATCAAATAAATAAATAGAACGGCACGACATCACCCTTCGTGCTTTTACTCTCTTCCTCACAATATAAATAATTCATGCACGACATCACCCTTCGTGCTTTACACTCTTCCTCACAATATAATTAAATTATGCAAGTCATCACCCTTCGTACTTTACACTCTTCCTCACAATTCATAGCATCAGTAACAACGGATAGAGAGAAGTTTCACAAGAAATCAATATTTCATCAATGATTAACTTCGCAATTTAACATCTCGACCTCGAATCAATATTCACAATCTTATCCATCTTGGTGGAATCGGATACAAGTCTCCCAACATTTCAACAACAACAATAAACATGGATAACAAGATTTAAGACTACAATTTGCAAGAAATAGAATTTCACTCGCATGCTATGACTCGACCACAACGTATAGATGCTCGTCACCTCAACTATACGTCGTATTCAACAACAAAAAACGTAGCAAATACTCAAACAATACCTATTCCCTCAAGCCAAAGTTAGACACAACACTTACCTCGCTCTGAAGGCCACTTAATTCTCAATCACAGCTTTTTCCTCGAAATTCACGTCCAAACCACTCGTATCTATTCAATAATATCAAATATTGCTAAAGGAATTAATTACTTTTCATAAATTAAATTTCACAAATTTTCCTCTAAAAAGTCAAAAAATCGACCCCGGACCCGCTTGGTCAAACCCCGAGGTTCGGACCAAAATCCTTTAACCCATTCACCCCCGATCCCGAATATGTAATTAGTTTTGGAATTCGACCTCAAATCGAGGTCTAAATCTCCAAATTTTCGAAATCCCTAGTTTCTACCCTAACCCCTAATTCTACCATAAAAACTCTAGATTTTAGATTGAATTCTAGTAAAATGAAGTAAAAGATTGAAAGAAACGAATTAAGGAACACTTACCTATGATTTGGGGAAGAAAATGTCTTTGAAAAATTGTCCTAGGCCTCCTATCCTTTTGAAAACGAGAAGAAAAATGGCTGGAGTCCGAATTAAATGAACTCTCTGCCCAGCGACCTTCGCATCTGCGGCGCTTTGGTCATACCTGCGCATCCACATGTGCGGACAGGATGTGCGCTTCTGCGGAAAAGGACTGGGCCAACTGGGGTCGCACCTGCGGACACGGTTCCGCTCCTGCGGAGAAAAGTCCGCATCTGCAGAAAAATGAAGTCCAGGCCTGGGTCGCATCTGCGGGGATATCACTCGCACCTACGACCAAAGGCTTGCAGATGCGGGCACACCAGATTTGGTGCACCAGCAGCCTTGTTGAGGTTTGAACTCAACTCGCGCATCGCCCGAATGGCACCCGAGCTCTCGGGACTCGAAACCAAACATGCACGCAAGTCTAAAAACATCATACGAACCTGCTCGCGCGATCAAATCGCCAAAATAATACCTAGAACTCTAAATTTAGCATCAAATCAAATGAAATTCTCAAGAACACTTTAAAATTTTTATTTTCTCAACTGGACGTCTGAATCACGTCAAATCAACTCCGTTTCTCACCAAATTTCACAGACATGTCTTAAATATCATAATGAACCTATACCGGGCTCCAGAATCAAAAATACGAACCCGATACTAACAATGTCAAATATCAATCAATTCTTAAAAATAAATAATTTTCAAACTTTTAATTTTCATCAAAAATTCATAACTCAAGTTAGGGACCTCCGAATTCGATTTCGGGCATACGCCCAGGTCCCATAATTCGATACGGACCTACCGGAACCGTCAAAGCATGGATCCAGGCCCGTTTACCAAAATTGTTGGTCGAAGTTAACTAAAATTAACTTTTAAGGCAAAAATTCTTATTTTCATTAGTTTTCAACATAAAAGCTTTCCGAAAAACCTGCCCGGACTGCGCACGCAAATCGAGGAGGATAAAAATAAGATTTTTAAGGCTTAAGAGCGCAGATTCGAGTTCTAAAACATAAGATAACCTTTTGGGTCATCACAAATACTTAAATAGTACATACACAATCATCGTTAACATCAAAATTAAGTTTTAATGCAGATAATGAATTTTAACACTCATACTAAATAATAAGGCATTGGAATTAGGATAAACAAATCATTTGATGTGTTTTCTATTTGGAGTAACTGATCTACGGCTATATGGAACGTAATAAGAATTGTGCGTACCGTGACAATACCAATTAATCTGCAACAAACATATTCTGCACTAAGTACTATAGTGGTTAATTAACTATGATCCAAAAGTACTTAAGCGAAGTCTATAGTTGCAGCAGAATTTTGCCTTGACAATATTAATACTAAATAATTCGCAACAAACATTGACAGCAATTAATTAGCTATGATCCAAAAAGGACCTAAGCGAAGTTTACAATTGCATCATAAGCTATTTGAATATAACATGATCACAATATAAAGGTCTTGTACAGTCCTAGAAATTCTCCATATTAACTTATCATGCTCCATACTTTCTAGAGGATTTTTCACATTAGTGTCATGTTTAACTTTAGAACTTTTCAAGAATCGCATAATCAAGAATAATAGGTTGCTAACTATGATCCAAAAAGGACTGAAAAGAAGTCAATATTTGTACCATAAAATAATTGAAACATATATACCTTGCAGATTCTGGTGCGAGAAGATACTCTTTTGAAAGAAAAGAAATTTCTTGCAGAAAGAATACAAAAAGGATAATGGAACAAAGATACCTTATCCACGTATAAAAAGTTTGATTTTGTGCCGCTTATCTTTCCGTTTATAATGCAGTAGCTTTTATTTTGGTCGAAAATTTTTTTCCATACTTGAACGTCGTTGTTGAAAAGAGTAGTTTGTATTTTTGTTTCATCTGTCAAGACGGACAAGCAATAGAATTACCAAAGGAGGCAGTGTATTGAGCGTGAATATAAGAAACTATTAAAAAAAGTTACTTTTTCGTCAACGAATATTAGCTGCCAACGTACACCTTCGCCGTTCTTATTTTTGTATTCCTTTATTAAGCCTCGTCGAATGACAAAAACTTTAATTACCCATTATGTAGCATATTTCTTCAACTTGCTAATAGGTATGCACAGCTTTCCTAGATCTTCTTCGTTTGCCATTGTAGATTATCCTGTAGTAGCTAGGAGAATAGATGCAAACACAATATATAGTTGTAATGTAGAGACGTGTTTTTCCTATCTAATATATATACTTTAGAAGTTGAAGCACCAAATGCAATATATAGTTGCAAGAAAAGAGTAATCTTTTAAAATCTAATATATTTGAAGGAAACTATTGATTCTAGTGGTTTAATTAGAAAATCGAGCAACATCGGCCGGCAATATATATATAATATATCTTAATGAAGTTTAAAGGTAATGACCAGAGTGTACAATTATTACCAATTTTGTGATGCGGCTACCAAAAAACTGTAAAGAAAATTTTGCCAGAATTATAATAATATGAATTAAGTGATATTCAAAATAATTAATTGACACAATATGTTCCTTCCAAATTCAAGAGTCTAGCTGTCAAATCCAAAAAAAAAGGTTTCAGTTTACGTTAAACCTAGGAGATAAAATAGGCTAAATTAAATATTTAATTAGGAATTAGTTGCACATGTTTAGGGAGAAGTGAATGTGGAGCATTAAAATAGGAATTATGAGCTTCTTATTCACTCGTCATTTTTAATTAGGATTACATACAATTGCAGTAAACTTACATTCAGTTACGGTAATTACATGAATGTGAGGGAGAAGTGAATGTGGAGCATTAAAATAGGACTTGTGAGCTTCTTATTCACTCGTCATTTTTAATTAGGATAGGATTGCAGTAAACTTACATTCAATTGCCGTAATTACATGAACCTGATTAGCCTTCATGTAATAATAATATTACTATTACATATTTAGTATATTAGATGTTTAATATTTTATTACATTTTACTTAAAACTAATTTACAACAGGGGCAAAATCGTAATCCAACTTTGAAGATAGGAGCTTCCATTTTTAGTATAATATGATATGATGATTAAACTGTAATATGAAAACAGAAAAAAAGACTTATTATGATGAAACTTATTGTTAGGTGTTTGTCCCGATTTTTTTACCATATTTAGAAATCTCCCATATTTGGCTAGTCCCTTTTCTTGTAGGGAAATATTTAGACTTCTATAAATTGAGGATCCTTTCTTCTCATTCATTAGCATCCACAATGTAGCCATACGGGGTTTGAGAGTCTTGTTTGTGGGAGAACTTTCGGCACAAGTGTTAGTGTGTCACTTGTTGTAACGACTCGGCCGATCGTTTCGGGAGTAATAGCCCCGTTTCCCTCATTTCTGTTTCATTTATGCTCTTAAGCTATATTATGATATATCGGGTTAGTTGGTTCGGGTTCGGAGTGGTTTCGGAATGGAATGAGACACTTAGTCTCGAAACTAGAAGCTTAAGTTGAAAAAGTCAACCGGATGTTGACCTATGTGTAAACGATCTCGGATTTAAATTCGGATGGCTTCATTAGCTCCGTTAGGTGATTTTGGACTTAGGAGCGCGTTCGGAATGTGATTTGGAGGTCCGTGGTAGAATTAGGCTTCAATTGGCGAAATTGGAAATTTGGCGATTTTTAGTCAGCAGTGAAAAATTTGATATCGGGGTCGGAATGGAATTCCGAAAGTTGGAATAGGTTCGTAGTGACATTTGTGACGTGTGTGCAAAATTTGAGGTCATTCGGACGTGGTTTGGTTGGTTTCGGCATCAGTTGTCGAATTTGGAAGTTTTAAAAGTTCTTAGGCTTGAATCCGAGGGTAAATTGGTGTTTCGATATTGTTTTGAGTGATTCGAAGGTTCGACTATATTTGTATGTTGATATATGACTTGTTGGTATTTTTGGTTGAGGTCCCGAGGACCTCGGGGTGATTCTGGGTGGTTAATGGATTTGTCAAAGTTGGAAAATGCAGCTGAAGCTGTTGCTACTGTCATTTCCGCACTTGCGGAAGGGGGAGTCGCAGGTGCAGGGCCGCTGGTGCGCATGGGGTTTCGCAGGTGCGGGCAGTTCTGGGCTAGGCAGGATGCGCATGTGCGAGAAGGCTATCGCATCTGCGAGCCCGCAGGTGCGAGACCTGGGGCGCAGATGCGGAAGGAAGGAAGAAGGCTGGCTTCGCAGATGCGGCGTGCCACGCGCAGGTGCGACAGGTTGGCCGCAGATGCGGAACCTGGGCTCATAAGTGAGCTCCGCACCTGCGATAGATTTTCTGCATGTGAGGTTGCGCAGAAGCGAGAAATGGTCCGCAGGTGCGAAAAGCCTGGGCAGAAACCATAAATAGAACCCTTCGCGGATTTGGTTCATTTCCACCATTTTCAAGTCGGGTTTTGGAGCTTTTGGAGTGAGTTTTGAAAGGTGATTCAAGGGCAATCAGTGAGGTAAGTTGCTTGAGCCCTAATACTCGTATATATGGTGATTTCACGTTGTTTAATCATGTAATTAGTGAAAATGAGGGGTTAGGGCTTGGAATTTTTAAGAGTTTAATTTAAGGATTTGAGGGACCAAATGATGTCGGATTTGGATAAATTTCATATGTATGGACTCGTGAGTGAATAGGCTTTCTAGTTTTGTAAATTTTGTCGAATTTTGAGACGTAAGCCCGGGGGCAGGGTTTGAGCCAATTTCAGGTTTTGGGCTAATTTGATAGTTTTTCTTGTGGAATTCATTCCATTAGCGTATATTGATGGTATTGTACTAATTGTGAATAGATTCAGAGCATTTGGAGGTCGCGTCGAGAGGCAAGAGCATTGCGGGGTAGAGATTTGACCGGTTTGAGGTAAGTAACGATTGTAAATCTAGTCCTGAGGGTATGAAACCCCGAATTTTGTATCATTCTACTATTTTTAAGTGACGCACATGCTAGGTGACGGGCGTGTGGACGTGCATTGTTGGGGATTGTGACTTGGTCCGTCCCGTAACAACTGTAAAGTTGCATATTTTGTTGAAACTATATGATACTTATATGTTTTAGAAAGAGTTTCTGTAAATTGGGCTGAATGCCATGTTTGGGCCTTGTGCCATTGCTGTTTGGACCCTTAGGGGCCTTTTCTTATTATCCTATCACTGTTTTCGATTGAAAATCTATACTCAGTCATGGTTATACTTGTTTACTGCATAACTAAGTTTTTATTACTTGATTTTGATGCATATAAATGTTGTTTGGGCTGAGCACCTTGTGTTTACTAAAATGTCTGAGTGGCTTGAGAGGTTTATGACTGAGTGAAGCCGAGGGCCTTATTTGTGAGGATATTTATGGGATCGGGCTGCACGCCGCAGCATGTTTGATATAGGCCGAGGGCCTGAGTGATTTATGCCATGATTTGGCTTGATATAGCGCTTGGGCTGAAGGATCCCCTCCGGAGTCTGTACACACCCCCAGTGAGCGTAGGTACCTACTGAGTGCGAGTGCCGAGTGCTGAGTGACTGGGAGGCATGAGTGTTTGTGAGGTATGCCCGAGTGGCAAGAGTGATTGTGAGGTATGCCCGAGTGGCACGAGTGGCTGTGAGGTTTGCCCGAGAGGCTGTATATTAGTGATGTTTTGCCCGAGGGGCTGTTTATGATTTCATCATTTTTCTCACCTTTGCATTTAGTCTCTGTTTGAAAACTGTTGAAAAATATCTTTAAATGATTTTAATGGAACTGGGTTTAAACGAGATGTTTTGATTCAAATCCTGATTTTAAAAGCATGTGGTATTTTACTGAGATTTTCTGATATGAACGTTATATGCTTTATTGCTCATCACAACTGCTCAGTATTTATTTATTGTTGTTACTTACTGAGTTGGCGTACTCACATTACTCCCTGCACCTTGTGTGCAGATCTAGGTGTAGCTGGTGTAATGACTCGACCAGTCGTATTGAATATTATAACCCATTCCCTCATTTACTGCTCAATATATATCTTGCAATTGATTTATGACTTATCGGGTTAGTTGGTTCGGGTCCGGAAGGAACTCGGAGTGAAATGAAACACTTAGTCTCATAATTAAAAATTTTAAGTTAGAAAAGTCACTACTAGAAATCCGGTAAAAATCGACCAAAAAATCCGACCAACGTTGGTTGGTAATGGCAAAAAACCGACCAAAACGCGACCATATACGTGTGGACGGTATTTTTGTGGTCGGAAAGGCATACTAAAAAAAATATTGCAAAAAAAAACCGACCAAAGTTGGTCGGTATTTTAATTGTGTAATAAAAAGATTCACTATCTGGGAATCGAACCGGGGTCTGTACTGTGGCAGGATACTATTCTACCACTAGACCATTTGTTTTAAGACTGTCTTTTATTTGATTTATACTTTTTAATTGTATTTTCGCACGAAAATAACCGACCAAAGTTGGTCGGTTTTTTAAATGACCGGCCGAATTAACCGACCAATTTTGGTCGGTTTTTTTAATATTAATTTTTATTTATTTTAATTAAAAAACCGATCAAAGTTGGTCGGTTTCTTGAAATATAAATTTTGCGGGACTCAAAAATAGTTTCCCGCATTTTTGCGCCAAAGAAAACCGACCAAAGTTGGTCGGTTACGTAAAAAAAAAAAATTTAAAAACAAATTTTGAAAAACCGACCAACTTTGGTCGGTTTTTTGACCGACCAAAGTTGGTCGGTCGACCTTGGTCGGTTTTTGCCGAATTTCTAGTAGTGAGTGGACCGGATATGTATCTATGAGTAAACGACCTCGGATTTGAATTTTGATGGTTTCGTTAGCTCCGTTAGCTAATTTTGGACTTAGGAGTATGTTCGGAATATGATTTGGAGGTCCGTGGTAGAATAAGGCTTGAATTGGTGAAATTGGAAATTTGGCGATTTCGGTCAGCAGTGAAAAATTTGATATCGGGGTCGGAATGGAATTCCGGAAGTTGGAGTAGGTTTGTAGTGTCATTTGTTATGTGTGTTCAAAATTTGAGGTCATTCGGACGTGGTTTGGTTGGTTTCGGCATTGGTTGCCGAATTTAAAATTTTAGAAGTTCTTAGGCTTGAATCCGGGGGTAATTTGATGATTTGATGTTGTTTTGAGTGATTCGAAGGTTCGACTAAGTTGGTATGTTGATATATGACTTGTTGGTATTTTTGGTTGAGGTTCCGAGGGACTCGGGATGATTTCGGATGGGTATCAGGGAGTTTGGAAGTTGAAAAATGCAGCTGGAAGCTGCTGGTGTAAGGCTACTGGTGTGGCCGCACCTGCGGATTTTGAGCCACAGGTGCGGATGACATATCGCAGATGCGAAAAATGGAGGCCTGGCATTGAGCGCAGGTGCGGAAGAGAGGATCGCACCTGCGAGCCCGCAGGTGCGAAGCTTGGCGTCTAAGTAACTTTCGCATATACGCACCTGGGACCGCAAATGCGAGTCCGCAGGTGCGAGAAAGGGTCCGCAGGTGCGGAATCCCTGGGGCAAATCCTATATATCACACTTCGCGAATTTTGGTGCGTTCTTCACCATTTCTATTCATTTTTGGAGCTTTTGGGAGAGTTTTGAAGAGGGAATCAAGGGGGTTTCATTGAGGTAAGTTACTTGAGCCCTAATACTTGTATATATGGTGATATTCCGTTGTTTAATCGTTATAATTAGTAAAAATGAGGGGTTAGGGCTTGGAATTTTGGAGAAGTAATTTAAGGTTTTGAAGGACCAAACGATGTCGGATTTTGATAAATTTTATATGGTTAGACTCGGGAGAGGACAAGATTTATTATTCTGTCATTTTTGACTAATTTTGAGATGTGGGCCCGGGGGGTTGGGTTTTGGTCGGTTTCGGATTTTTGGCATATTTTGTAGTTTTTCTTGTGGAATTCATTCCATTAGCGTATATTGATGGTATTGTATTGATTGTGATTAGATTCAGAGCATTTGGAGACCGGGTCCAGAGACGAGGGCATCCCAGGGTAGGATTTTTATGCTGTTAAGGTAAGTAACAGTTTTAACTCTGGCTTTGAGGGTATAAACCCGGAGATTTGACATCACGTGATTGTTTGGAAGTGATACCCACGCTAGGTGACGAGCGTGTGGGTGTGCACCGTGAGGGATTGAGACTTGGTCTGCCCTGTGAGGCTGTGAGGCCTAATGGCTATTATCTGTGATTATGTGTTTATTTGTTTTTGAACTTGTTTGCCTTCATGTTAGAGAGCATGCTTAGGCTTTATTCATGCTCACATTATGTGTACTCAGTCATAGAAATTATTGTACATGTTTACCTCTGTCTCTATTATTTGCTAATATGCGGCGATACTTGATGTGGGTTGTGTTCTTTTCTTTGTTGGTGATGATGAGGCTAGTGAGGTACATGATTGAGTGAGGCCGAGGGACTAGTTGTGAGGATATTAATACCATAGCGCATGAGTTGTCCGCGTAGCACGTGAGTTGACCGTGCGGGTCTAGGTATTGATACCATAGCGCGTGAGTTGTCCGCGTAGCACGTGAGTTGACCGTGCGTATCCAGGTATTGATATGATGGCATGTGAGTTATTTGTGCTTAGCGCTTGGGCTTTGGGAGCCTCTCCGGAGTCTGTACACACCCCCAGTGAGCGCAGAGTGTTGAGTGTTCTGAGTGTTGAGTGCTGAGTGCGAGTGATGAGTGATGGAGTGACACTGTTGTGAGGTTGTATTCATTTGTGTTGTTGCTGCATTTATCTGTTAAACCTCTTTGTGGCATTTACTGAGTTATGGAATTTACCTGTTTATTTCTGTTTATTTTTAAATTATGAAAATAAATAATAGGACTGTTTTACTTAGCTCGTCATTATTGCTCAGTTCCTTAATTATTTCTGTTACTTGCTGAGGTGGTTGTACTCATGCTACACCCTGCACTTTATGTGCAGATTCAGGTGAGTTAGAGCGCGGCGATCGTTGAGTTCAGGCCGGCTATCTGTGGAGATTGCAAGGTAGCTGCTAGCGTCCGCAGGACCTTGTTACTGCTTTTATCATTTCTTCTTTTGGATTGTATTGACAGTTAGACAGTTTCATTTCTTAGTTCATAGAGTTAGACGCTCATGACTTAGTGACACCCCGATGTTTGGGGCTCGTTTCCGTATTTCAAAATTTATATTTAGAGTTGATTTAGTTTATGAGAAATTCAAATGTTAAAATATTTTATTAAAATTCTTATAATCGGTTTAGTAGCAATATTTTGGGAAGTAGGCTTGCCTTGTAACACGATAGGCGCCATCACGACCATGGTTAGATTTTGGGTCGTGACAGCTGGACACGGTAGCGGTTGTTGATTATTCTGGTTGCAGATTTTCTCGGAGATAGCAAGGTAGCTGCTTGGCGATCGCAGCCCCTGCTCTTCTCCCTCTTATCTTCCTTTAGTTGTATTTATCTATTTTTCAAGCTGAGTTAGCCTTGATATTGTTAGACAGACTGTAGTAGATGCTCATGACTTAGTGACACCCCGATGTCGGGCTTTTGTTTTCTTTTCTGCACTTTTGTTTTGGTTTGAACTCTTTTGCGAAGATTTTTATGCTAAATAGCCTTGAGATTATCTTTGAAATGAAAATATCGGTTTGTTTTGAATGAGTTGGCCTGCCTAGTTCCACGATAGGCGCCATCACGACAGGTTAGGATTTTGGGTCGTGACACTTGTATTGTTCTCTCAATATTTTATACTCTCTTTTATATAGTGGATTGCTAATCTCCGCCATGAACGTAGGTCAATTGACCGAACCATGTTAAATATTTTTGTCTCTTTTGATATATTTCTCTTATGTTGTCTGATTTATCGTCATTCAAGTGTTACTTTGCTAGCTTTCGCAGGACATGTGATTTTTTCTGTCCCAACAGTTATAACCTATTCTTGTAGCTTATCACAATAGGTTCAAGTGAAAAGGATATAAGTATTGAACTAACAAAGGTATTATATATCCCTTCAAGGGAAAAGAAACACGTTAATGAACTTAAGCAGAGTTTTCTTAATTTTGCATTTTAATTGCATTTCTTTGCATCGCAATGACTGAAGTAGCAAATGGTGAATTGCTACTAAAACCAGCTTCACTAGAATTAGCTAAAGGCACTGCCTTCAGGTTGATGCAATTGATGAAAATGTTGTTGGGCAATTGAAAGAATACTTTGGAAAGAAGGGCAATGAAACACTTAACTTGCGAAATAATTAAGAAAATAGATTATCTTTATTATAGTCTGCCAAATTGATATTACAGATAATGATAGAAGGACAATGAAACAGTGACTTAGAAATGAAAGAGGAATGAGAGTGAAATGCAGAGTAAAGGGGAGAAAACTAGAGAAGAAAGGAGATGAGGGAGTACACAGAACTCTTAACACAATAGCCTAACTAATTTGGCTTATCGAACCACTATTTATTTAATTCCCCCCCCCCCCCCCCCCCCCCCACACACACACACACACAATACATATCTTACACATAGTTTGCTAATTTTCCATCCATTTCCTACCAAGGATTATTTTTCGTTCATAAAACGCCTTTTCCCTTTTGCAGCAGCTGGTTCAGCTTCAACATGTACTTTTATAAACGCATAGGAATCGTACCTTGTCCTGTCCTTGTCATTATTCATTAGTGAAAAGATCTCAGTTGGTAGGTAACAGTCTCCCCTGGAACCGTTTAAACCAGTACGAAAAAAAGCAGCTTTACAGGAACAGTTCCTCAAACATGCATCTTTACAGGTATCCTTATCTGTGTTTGTAATATCTGCAGTAAATGCGAAATAGTCCACATCTTCAAGTTCCAATAATCTGTGGTCATTTAAATCATTACAAGTCAGCCTTGTGATCGCAAAGCAACCAAGATTAGGCAACCTATCATTGATCTTCCTGAAATAGCTTGTTGAATTAGAGCTTGATTTGGGACAACTACACTGTCCCATTGTGCAAATGCCATATCTTCCACAGACCGTGGGGTAAGAGCACTCGCCGTTAAAACCTGTCAGGACATCATCCACCTTGTTCCAACGACTTTGCCACTCATACACTTTCAAGTGTCCATTAGACTCAAGTTTCATATATTGAGCTGAGGATGCAGGAGGAATGGAAATCAGCATCTGCGGATCTTTGGAATTTGAGAGTAAAGATAAGCTTCCATTCAAATACATAACATAATTGGAGCCTCCACTAGTATTCAATCCACCAATAGATCTTTCAAAGTATGTTTGAGGAGGCTTTGACTCGACAAAAGCAACCAAACCATCATCGGTAGCAGAGAAAGAGAACAAACCTCCCTCAGTCCATTTTGTTGTTGAAACACTTGCTGTTAGCTTCATCCCTGATACTAACTTCTGTCCTGGAACTAAAGAATCGGTTGGGTGATCAAAAGATTGCCAAACAGTTGCATTCTTGGAATCAAACAGAACAAGATTTCCCTCATCAGTCAAGCTTAAACCAGCAACAGATTTTCCAGCACTGTTTGTCGACCAAGCTAAAGTACCATCAGCATCTCTAAGCACTAAATCCCCTTGTGCTGTAAGCTGCAAAGTAGAATTGATCTTAACAGGTTTGTTCCTGTTAGCAGACCAAACCACTTGTGGGAATCCAATACTGGGAGAAGTAATAAAGGAAACGCTATTGGTTTGCACAATGAAGATGGCAAAGAGGTAACTCTCACAATTGCCATTACAATAGAAACCACAAGCATATCTTGGACCAAAAGTTCCTCTGAGTAGTATAGCCCTTACTGTTGAGCCATCAGTGAAAGCCACTGAATGGGGTGCAGAAATACTGTTGACCCAAGTGGTTGAAAGATTTGCAGTTGGGTAATCCCAAGGTTGGCTAGCAATCAAATGAAAAGAACAGCAAAGAATGAAGGCAAGAGGAAAAATCTTGTATAGAGCCATGAAAAAAAGTGGATGATAACTTAAACTTTAACAGAAGGCAAAGTGCCTTTGGTTGCTTGAAAGATTCTAAGCTTACTGCATTATATAAGTTATCCTAATGACCCACCTATGCATTTTCTAATGCAAAATGCAAAACATAATAATGGGTCAAAAAGCAACAAGCACCTAATTTTCAAAACTTGAAGTTGACTAGTACAAATCACGCCCACTGGAAGTTTGCTGGACGAAATCATAGAATGTGAAGTTGTTGAGAAAGAAGCAGTCTTTGTCAATGATATGATGCCAGGTGCAAAGAAATATATATAGCTGCGCGAGGATCGTTGACGTATAATTTCCAGAATGAGCCTAGTTGAAATTTTGCGTTTGGTATAATATCTTTATGAGATTAACTTGTTACTTGTACCAAGATTATCATGTTTTTCCTACCAAATAACGCCCATCTTTCAACGTTCCCACAGATTACCTATGAAAGGAGTTTTTAATTTTTATATATAACGTTGTGTTTATTTCTCAGGAGAAACTTTTTTCCTCGGATAACTAATAACAAGTTAAAGAATCTTATGACATATATGGTTAATCGACCATTTTATTGCTTAATCCGTGGGCATGAATTCTACGTTCTACTTGGGATGCTGAGACTCTCTCATCTGTTTTTCATCTTCCTCTCTATTGTATCTTTATAGTTGATGGCTCAACCCAAATTCATTCAAGAGTGTAGCACAAATTTTACAAATTTGGTTCCTTGGTTCAAACTATACCTGTTTAACAGGCCGGGTTGACCTGGTTCCGAACCGGCCCAGACCGGTATTAAACCGGACCGGACTGGACTGGTGGTAGGGGGCCGGGTAGGGCTGGGTTTGGGGGGTAAGGGGTTGGTCCGTATTGATTTTCCTTACCGGTTAACCGGATAGGTCAAAACCGGTAAAGGAAAATCACTGGTGAACCGGTTAACCGGCCCGGACCGGTCCAACGGCTATTTTCAGATTTATTTATTAATTTTTTTTTAAAAAAAAAAAAAGTTGACCGTTGGCAACGGTCAGCTTCCAATTTGAAAAAATGCAAGCCAAATTCAAAAAATATTTCGTTCAAATTTCTCTGATTTACTTAGAGAGATTGACAAAGTTAGCCGCTCGGCAAAAACTATAAACAATCGCTAGCCCACAATAGCACATTACAACTTGTAGCCAAAAACAAATAAATTATGTTAACCAGCATTCCTTTTTCCCGTTTTTACTATTTACAAGAGGTTAAATTTTCATAATACTTTTTTTTTGTCTATAAATCCTCATAATACTCGGTTATGTTTCCAGAATGGTAACTACTAACTATGTCTAGATGAAAATGGAGATACTATAATTTAACTACTTCAAATTAAATTTATCAAGTCAACTATCATAGAAACAATCTTACCATCTTTTCTCTTTCTTTTTTTTTTTACCTTTTGAAAAGGATTTTGATCCAGAATCTATTCCAGTATTTATTAATCTATTATATTATGTCAATCTTCTCTTGTTGAAAATAATTAATAAACAGCACATTAACAATGACATCTATTATATTATGTCAATCTTGTCTTCTTTCTTGGAAACAAATCATTCACCCAAAAAGAAATTGTAATAAAAATCAATAATACAAACTCTCGGCACTTCTTTTCAGGCCAAAACTCCAAAACTTTCTTTATTCCACCACTTTCATTCTTATTTTATACAAAATTTCATCTTGCCTTACAAAATTCTCCTGGTTCAGTTTATATATTTTTTCACAAATTCTATAATCTTCACAATTCAATTCTTCTGTTTAATTTACATTGTTTCTCCTTCTACACAACAACCATCAGAATGGATAGTGACACTGTATAATTCAGTGTATACTGACTAAGTATACTGTATGGTAAGTGTATACTAAATGTAAACTCACTGAATATATACTTCTTATACATTATATATTAATTATACATAAATGATACACTTTTTATACAATAATTTTACATGATACACTTTTTGAATTGTAGAAGTTTAATGATTGTTCTTTCTCAAATAACTATGCATAACGTTGAAATATATACTAAATAGATTATCACTATATAATTTATATACAATAGACTGTCACTATACAAAATATATACAAAATAGACTGTCATTATACAAAAAATATATTAAATAGACTGTCATTACACAAAATAGACATTTCGGGTTATTAGATGTAATATGTTTGGGCCTGAGAGACATTTTATGTCAATGGGAAAAACATAGGCTATTAAAATTTTGAGGGGCTATAGAGGGTCATTTACCCATTTACTTAATTGGTGTAGTTTTAAATCCTTCTATAAAGATGTCTAATTATCACCAATTAATCAATGCTTTATATACTTATATGGAGATTGGACCAACTGAAATCCCAAATATATATTGTTGTATGAACAAGCTAAATGATTATTTACAATAATTATATAATTATTATGCAAATATAATTGATGATGTTGCTATTAATGTAGGCAATGTTAATTTCACTATGCATTGTACTACTTCTACTGCATCTGCTACTATGGATAAAGATGAAGGCCTTGATGGTTATAATATTTGGACTACATTTCCTTCTACTCAAACCAGTAGCAGGAACATTGATGAACTTCAATTCTACTTGCAAAAGCAATCAGAGCCTCGCACAAAGGAACTTTCACCGTTGGGATGGTGGCATGAGAATGAAAAGCAATTTCTTGTTCTTTCCGCTATGGCTCGGGACGTGCTGAATGTGCCAATTTCAACTGTTGCACCAGAGAGTGCATTTAATCAAGCAAGACAACAACTAGGAGACACCCGTCACTCATTGGGAAGCAATGCTTTGGAAGTTTTAGTGTGTTTCAGAGATTGGATTAGATCGGAGCGAAAAAATCAAGGACGTGAAGATGTTGATAAACCAGAAGACGAGGAACTTGGAGATATATTAACACATGGTCACCCATCTGAATTTAACAGTCCAGAAGATGGCCAAGAAGTTCATATTGATTATGAAGAACTTACTAAGGCAATGCAAAACCTTTAAAGTTCTGGATTTATATTTAATAATTAAACTTTGAATTTACTCTTTTCGTTAATTTAGTTGTTGTTAAATGTAAATTTTAATTTGCAAGTTTGAAAAAAAAAAAAGAACTTGCAAATTAAAAGTTCTATTATTTTAAATTCTTAATGATATATTCAAATATAAAGGATTTTAAAAGTTCTATTATCTATTATCTGTAACTCTTTTTATAAGATTATTTTTTTGGTTTATATTTTTACTTTATATTAATATAAATTACGGTAGTTATACAAAATACGAAAAAAAAAAGGCCCACCCCGCCCCCTTAGGCCCGGAACCGTTCCAGTTCATTAAATCACTGAATGGGCCCGTACCCGTTAAACCTGGTTGGGAAACACCGGTAACCAGCCCGGATTGGTGACCGGCCGGTCACATTTTCCAGCAACCCGGACCGGACCGGACCGGCCCAGCCCCCTGTCACCTTTAGTTCAAACATGACTAGATTGAACACATTCTGCCAATAATGTTTGAATAACACAGGTAGGATCAAAATTATTTTTTATGTATATATATAAGATATTGAATTTTCTTAACTTCTTCGTGAGTTTACTTTCTTATATCTTGAATTTCCTCAGTAATAATTCTAAAGGTATCTGCTGCGTATATTTCATACGGGTGTCAGAATAGAGAATCGCATTATCAATAAAAAGTGGTGAATGAACTACATTTTCTTCTATTCCTAATAATATTATTTATTTCATGATTAAAAACATTGACGGGAGAAAGAGATTAGTTGACAAACATTCTTGATGAGGCTCAACGCAACAACCCGTCTAAAATACAACTACAAACCTGTTTTACAAGTAAACTAAAGATCTATAACATTGGCCGATGCCTACTGGCTACTAAGGTAATCACAACGAGAAGGAGATAAAACTGGAAAAATATTTGAATAAATGAGGATGAAATTTTGATGCCAAATACAGAGATACAATAAGAACAAAATAGAAAATTTGTTTAACAAAAATGGAGCCCTTAGAATTATGTATGGAAACTGATCAATCTTTTCACCAACAATAATGATGAACAAAACCTTCTTCCTTTCACCAGCAAACTGATAAAAGGCTGTCTAGGGCAGGGTTAAGCTGAACAAAGACCAGTTGATGCTGCCACTTTGGTCCCATTTGAGCTTCTTGGTATAATCCAAATATGACAACTCACCCATTCTTGAAAATATCAGCATTGGCAGCAGTCATCTAGTAATCGTATCACAATCGAACAGTTGTCGGTCAACTCTACACGTAATGCAGACTACAATAATCTTTGCTAGACTTGTAAAAACTTCAAATATGACACTCATCCTCTATTGAAAATATCAGCATTGGCAGCAGTCATCTAATAATCGTATCACAATTAAACAGTTGTCAGTCACCTCTACACGTATATGCAGGCTAAAAGATCTTTGCTAGACTCATAAAAACTTCTATCCATAGTTTATCAGTGTAACAAGCATTCATGAAAATTGAGCAAGTACATAAACAGAAACAAGCAACTGGATTCAAATCCAACTACCTCCAGCTAATATGGTATGCCTTGTGAGACGAACAAAGACAGATAAAGTTCACGGGAAATAAAAAATGTTAAACAAAATATATAGCTACACCAAAGTAATTTTCACCAACTACATCAAATATATACAGCACTGAAAAATTAAGTAAAATCTAGAATCAGCAATCAGGCTGATCAAAGCGGAGTAAGGCTTTCTCATCTTCATCTCATCCACAAGAGCTTGGTTTCACATATCTTTCTCAAAGAAGAAAAGAGCTTGGTTTCATATCAAGTGCATGGATCAAGAACAATTTCTATTCTCCATACTGTCCACGGCCCAAAAGAAAAGAAAAAAGTACATAATAGGTTTAACTACCAACCCTTTCCGCCACTTCCCAACCAAAATACTAGCCTAATGCAGGCTCCTAGAGCATTAAATACAGACAACCACAGTAATATTCAATTTGTTCCTGGGCATGGACACGGAGCAGCTTAAGTAGGATGTTGAATAACCTCCTCGTCCATTTTTTGTGATTTGAAAAATTCTTTCATCTGATATACCTTCAGTATTTTTTAATAAGTTTGTTCACCAGACTAGACAAAAGGTAATTTAATTGAAATTCATAAAAACTATGATGATACAAAACATTCCCCCCTTCATATGCAAACATACAGAGAGCATGACAGCATTGTAGTTAAGAAGCTTACAAAGTTTGCAAATGCAGATAATACGGTATAGGAACTTCAAGTACAATCATCTTGATCTTCCAATTCTTCAAGAATAACATACTTTGCAGCTGCATTTTGCATTGAGGATCGTGACATCTCATCTTCACTTAGATTTCCTTTTTGTAATTTGTCATACCTGAAAAGCAGAAGCGGATAACAATTTAATATCTAGCAAAACCATCCAACAATTCTAAAATTCTATGGTAACATGGGGATAAACATCTTCCTATGGATCGCAAAAACCTGTCTGTATTATGATGTAACACGATTCAGTTTTCTGTAGAAACTTGAAGTACAATAACAGATTCAGTAAATTATAACAGGGCAATGAAACAGATCTAGCGGCTGCGGGTCACAGAGAAATAATACTCCAAGTCACTAATAAAATCACCATTTTTCAAGTAATTATTTCCCTTTGCAACCCTATCCTATTAGCGATTTGCTAGACGAATTATAAACAAGTTTGGTTTGATTAGGTGCTGTCACTTAAGTAAAATACATCGTTACACGATTTCTGGTAAACACCCTGGCCATGCGATGTAAGAATTACCGAACTAGCACAGATACTAGTTAAGTTGAAATTAATGCAAAGCGGTGTCCAAAAATAGAAAATTGCTCCAAGAAAATATGCACTAGTGTGTTAAGAACTTAGTTATTTTTTATCAAGGATTAAAGAGTTAGATCAAGCAAAGATATAGTCTTAAAGTGAAAGATGGAAAAAAAGCAAAACAAAGGAGATACACGAGAATAGAGATTTATACTATATCATTGCCATGTCTATTATGAAGGGGAGCCTTAGCATAACTGGTAAAAGTTGTTGTCACGTGACCAGGAGGTAATGGGTTCGAGCCGTGGAAACAGCCTCTTGCAGAAATGCAGGATAAGACTGCGTACGATAGACTCTTGTGGTCCGACCTTCCCAGGACCCCGCACATAGCGGGAGCTTAGTGCATCGGGCTACCCATTGCCATGTCTATTATATTGACTAAGCTCTCTCCCAATTTATATGGCAATATTTGACTGAGCACAGAATCTTTTATATTAATTTGATTTTTGAATTATATAAATAGCAAGCAAAGAAAATCATAAAATGGTTGTTGAAAAATAAATAGTATAGGAAAAACATCATATCAAAGTTTAATTTTGTATATTTAAGTATGCATTCGGAAAATATTTGGTCGACGTTAAAAACTAAGAGTATTTGAAGTTGAAATTGAAAGAGTATATGGAAGCTGAAGTTGTGTTTAGACATGTATTTCACTTGAAAAAATAAATAGAATTTTTGTGATTGAAAACCATTATTTCACTTGAAGTACTCCACAAAAAAGTTTTTCAATATTTCACTAGTATTTCAAAATACTAAAGTTCAATATTTGTAAATAATTGGGGATTTACTGGGTTTGTTGTTGTTGTTGTTGATGGCCAAACTTCAACTTAGAAATAATGACTTCAGTATTTGTAAGTGAAGTCATGGCCAACCACCCCCGATACCTGATTTTTTATATTTATTGAAAATTATTTGGGAGTGACCCACGTGGATGATAAGATACGGGAACCTAGGTTGAGATGGTACAGGCATGTGAAGAGTAGTACAGATGCCCCGGTGAGGAGGTGCGAGAGGTTGTCCATGGTTGGGCTGAGGAGAGATAGAGGTAGGCCCTAAGAAGTATTGGAGAGAGGTGATTAGGCATGACATGACGCAACTTCAGCTTACTGAGACCCTTGATAGGAGGGTGTAGAGGTTGGGAATTAGGGTAGAAGGTCAGTAGTTAGGCGGGAGTGTCTCCTTTTCATGCCGGTAGCATTAGTATCAGTCTCCTAGTTTCATACCTTCTTAACCGTAGATTTCTTTTACTATATGTCGGTTCTTTCGCTTCGATTATTCTATCACCTTGTCACCTTATCACCTTATCTTGTTGTTGTTACTACTTGTTGTGTCTGCTTCTTTTACTTTTACCTTGAGCCGGGGGTCTATCGGAAAGAGCCCCTCTACCTTCACAAGGTAGGGGTAAGGCCAACGTACACTCTACCCCTCCCAGACCCCACTTTGTGGGATTATACTGGTTTTGTTGTTGTTGTTGTTTGGCAGAATGCTTTTAATAAAATAGTGTCAAACATTTATGAATGGTCATAAATGGAAAGAATGTCATGTAAACTGCGAGGGATGAAGTGCATTAATTACATCTAATCAGTAATATCCACATTATTATGAAAAGGAGGAATGAATGTTGGGTTTAAGTCTTGGACAGAGCTGGTCACAGTCGAGACCTTTTTCTCTAAATGGCCAAGACTATGAATTTAAGCAAGAGAAACAAGACTTAAATGAAACCATTTAAATGGCAAAAAAAAAAAAGACTTACAATCAGGAAAAATTCTAAAAACTTCTACATGTAAGGGTGTGTCAGGTTAATAAAAATATAAACGAGATTTGCAATCTAAATGAAGAATCTTCATATTAGTTTTTCTAATATGGCACACATGCAAAATGTGAACGTCATGCTTGGTGTAAAATGAAGCGTAGGATCTGTAACTCATCTAAGAAGAGTAGCAACAATGCCAGCATCAAATTAATCAATAAGGCAAAACATCCAACTAGTAGCAATGGAAAAGCTTATCTTCACCAACATACAAGTGGACTTTATGCCAAATGAGATTGAAGAAATCACTACATAAAATGAGGAAACATATTGCAGTTGTAGTTTAGACGAGTGAACTTTATACGAACTGAGGATGAGGAACTGACAAGATAAATAGGAGTAGACATCTGCAGCAGGTCTTTAAAGAAAAAACTTATCTATTTTTAACAGCAGCAGGAAGTAAGTAATCACAAGATAACTTTTGCAAAAATATGAGAGCTCAAATACTCACTTGTACCAATTAAACAAACTGACACCAAGCATTATTGTCAAGAGACCAACACCTTTCATCCAGGTAAACTTATCATGGAAGTAAAAGACAGCAACCTGAAAATGCCACCGACATAATTACCAATTAGTTTCAGCAACTGTAGCAAGCCAAAACCGGAAAAACTTTTCAACTAGCGAAAACTGATTCTATCAGTCTAATGCGATTGAAGATACATGATTGGCTTGAAGTAAAAATATCTAGGAAAATGAGGTATATGCGCAATAAAAGAGATCAATAGTGTGCAATATTGAAGTTACGTCACGCTCATTGGCAAGCATATATTCACTGCCTGATGGCTCATGGCATGGACAAGTGCTCTCCTAGATGTCATATATACACCACCAAATATACTTGGAAATGCATGATTAATCTGATATTGTTATTATTTTGTATCGTAAGTCACATTTGCTAAACTTTCTTTCTAGTTTTCAGAGATGGCAATATCTTACAGCTCAAGCTCCCTGCAATAGCTAATCTTATTTGAATATAGGAAGGGGTATTCAACTGTTATTGCTTCAACGGTTCTGCTACTTCCGAAGCCCATATAGGACAAACCATCTATGTGTTCCACCTCCCCCCAAATGCTATTCACGGAAGAAGGAATTGTATGGCTTTCTAATTAACAATCCTAATGTTCATCAAGAAGAAACAACCTATAAATTCCATACAGTAAACTGCTATCAGAGAACTGCTGAAATGTGACTAACTATTAACCAGTTACATTACTTGTAAGCTCTTTTATTTTGATCAGTCAGTTACATTACATTACTTAAGATTGCTGCTCGCGCTAAAGCAATTGTAGAAAGTAGGAGAAAAAGATAGAGAGAACTTGGTTTTTAGATCATACCAAGATAGTGACAGCCTCCTTTACGACTCCTGCTATTGTCACAGTTACTGCACTAGTAACAGACACAAGAATATACTCTGTCAAAACCTGCAAGTAAACAAAAGAGCAGAGAAAGAAAATTATCTCTACGTGCATGGAAGGCGTATCAAATTTGTTTATAGCTTCTAAACATTCTGGTGTTTTTGTAGACAAACACTTTCCAGAAGAGAAAGAAAAGGCAGTAAAAGAAATCTACCACTAGAATATTGGATAATTAAACACTCGAATTGATTGATCTTGATATACATGCATACCATAAAGAAAGCCAATGTTCCACCAAAAAGCATCAGCAAACAACTTCTAGTAATGTGCCATGAGCTATCAAAGTAACTGTTGTCTCCGAACTCATGCCATGGATCAAAAATAAGAGACAGCACAGCAGTTGAAATAGCCATCACTGGAGTAACATAGCTCATTAGCGTGAGTGGATTTTTTAAACCTGAAATAACCGAAGCGTGTCATAAATGTATGTACAAACTACTAGTTAACATTCAAAGGATAAATTTCAATATATAATATTCCAAGTAGCTATTTTTCTTAAAAGCAAACATGATTTTGTCAGAAAAACACAAAGCACATCGTGCTGAGTTAGTGCAATCCGGAGGATGTCTAATTGATTAGATGAGCTCAAAATTGCCCTTTGTACCCTGAGGAAGTACTAACTTTTATTTGGGCTTAACTTTCTAATAACCTAAGTGTACTACTTCTCTTGGTTTACAGCTCCCATGAGTGTCGAGGAAAAAAGTAAGCACTTCTTGCATTCCTTGGAAGGTGTCAATGGGCGTCAATAGACCACTACTTTTTTTTAATAAAGATGTTGGTATCTAGGCCAGCTTGCGCACACCTCAACTATTTCACTAGGTACCTACTACCTCCCACCAACACAAGTACTAAGTAACTTCGCCCACCAATGTTTAGGCAAATGGGACGAAATCACCTGATATTTCTTTGTCTCTACTGGGATTTTGCACCCAGTTCATTGACTACTAGGCCACACGCTCGGATGCCATCAGTAGACCACTACGTTAGTTGGAAGCTGGAACTTCCTCACACGCCTTTGGAATGCTCTTACAGGATTGGGCAAAATGCAGTTTAAAACATTTTTCTGACGGGGCAATGGTTGCTTTGCTCCAGAACTAAAGGCCTTAGACATACATAAGGTTGTAAATAGCAGAGGAACCTTTTAAGAAATGGTAGGGATGCAAGTTCTGAGAACCAAGATAACTTGTGTAAGTCCTGTGGTAATACTTGTGTTCACCATGATTCAGTCTTAACGTGTTTCTTACACAATCTGTATGGACATTATTTACTTCTTAAGAGCATTGGCACAACTTTTCATTCACTAAATATTGAAGATTTAGTTTAGAACTCGCAAGGCTGATCTAGCTACTGTTAAAGGGGATTTAGCTACAACAGCATGCTGGAATTTCAAGGTAAAAGCTTGCCTCGTCTTTGTTCCACAAGAGTTGTAAACTTGAAGCTTTAATCTGCAGTTGCTATGAAGTCCCTCAAAATATTGGGTTGGAAATAAAGCTTACTTGATCAAAAACAATGTTGCGTTGGCAACTAGGCCCCTAAAATGCTTTCTTGGGCCCAACCCTCTTAACTCCTTAAAAGGTAGCAATTATTCCATTCATTTAGTTTCTCTTCACAAAGGCGTTAAATCTGAGGGCATAATAGACATTCCCATTTTTGCTTTAACTACCACTTCTCCATAGTACTCGACCTTCACAATGCAACAAGTGTTTTATGGTTTTCTTCGCTTTTTCCTTTTTCTCAATTTCTTTCTTCCTTCCCGTCAAGATACTCTGATCTATTTGACTTTCCATTTTCTCCTCCTCCTCCTCCTCCTTCTCTTTCTCTCTCAAGTTAAAATCTACTTACTCCAGATATCATACCATAGATATGTAATGACGTAGATTTCAATTTATATGAACTTATTTGACTGGGCACGGAGTTTAAGAAAAAAGAGAAGACTTTTGAACTTGTGGTGTAAAATGAGGCACATATATTTTGTGTGGCTATAAATCATTGCAGAAAGGTAAATTATTTCCAAATATGGAAAGGGGTCATTCTTTTTGGCATGGACTAAAAAGGAAATAGGTTCACATAAATTGAAACGGGGGAGTACAATATATATTCTTACAGAATTAAACCGAAATACCTGATTAACTATCAAATTTGGCCAGACTAGGGTCAAAACAAACTGTATTAAAGTAGAAATAGAAAATTTTGCAATCTATACTAGAAACAACAGCAGATATTATCTTCTCTTCAAGGTTCCCAACCAGTTCTTTAAGCCAACACATTCAGTTTGATGCATGACCTGGCTACATGAATCTTTCATTTCTGAATAATTCAAATAAGCATGGGCTAGAGGACAATTCAGCATGATTCTCTTCAGTAAAGAGGTGGGTAACTATGCCCAAAACCTATCATCTTCATTCGTGAAATAATAAATACCAGCTGGTCTTACTATGACAAAACTAAAACAACAAATAAAATACCTTAACTTCTTAAGGGAAACCCAAAATAGGTAAAATGAAGAACACATTAACTCATTCACCAACAATATTAATAACATAACTATAACATGAATAAATGCACTTTCAGAGCTTTGAAGTTTGCTATAATTTGCTGATAGTCCTTACCATAGACTTCTTTCTTTATGAGAGTTTTTGGTCAGCGCGCACCCGTTGGATGGAATATTGGAGAATGAACACAAAATAGACGAAGTGAGCACAAGTATGAAGAAGAAAATACTGAGAAAAGAATTCACTGCTAACAATTAAAGTAAGGAACGCGCTCCTACCTGCAGAAGTATCTGAGTCATAGTCCAGCGGAACCCAGACATAACAGCAGCTAGCATAACAAAGATAAATCCCCAAAACTGAAACTCTGTTTCCTTTGCAACTGTATCATCAACCAATAAAGGTCAGATGTGCTTACTGAACAGATATGATTTACAGACAACAGAATTAGTGAAAAGTCACAACGTAATAGAGTTAATTAAGCACTCAAATTTGAAGATAACGAGGTAGTCAAATGGATAGAGATAGTTGTGAAGAGAATAACACAAATGAACTCAGCCATAACCAATCAATTCAGCTACGCTGTGTGAATTCCATGTTTCTCAGTTTTCTTTGTCTACATTCAATGGCTATACTATTCATTAACCCATATGTCATGACATTTCCTTAAAATTACTCTTTTCATCTCATTCGTTATGATTCTTTCTACTCTTTGCACCAGTGGTTTTTGTAGTGCTCCGTTCAAATGATTGCACCCTAGCAGAATTGCATGACAAATTCCGTACGGTTTTAACTTATGTCTTCACACTACCTTGTGGAGTCACTACTCTATCACTTTCCTCATCATTCTCAGTACTCGTATATTGTAACTTTCCCTTTCTTGTTCCACTAGTATCCATCTCAACTTTCTCATTCCAGCTAGTATTGTTGTATGAAAAAAAAATTCAGCCTCCTCCTAGTTGAAAGGAGAATGTACCATGGCAAACGATAAAAGTAAGAGTACAGCATACCTGTTAATAGTATCCCAATAGAAATAATCAACATGATCCCTAGCAGCTTTAAACTCGGTGACTCAATCCTATTAAAAAGAGTTTGAGGTTAAAAACAAGCAGTAGACCAAATAAATGCAAAATTATAAGAAGTCATTTCCGAGAGATACCAAATGAATTCATTCATGAGATAGATGGAAAATTTAACCATTAAAGGATCAGGCACACAACGGATGGAAAAAAAAGGCCTGCCTTTCTCAGCATGTCTACCCACTAAAGAGAGGCTAATTGAAAATTATTGGTGATGGTTCTATCCCGCTTCCTCTAAGGTCATGCGATTTGCCTGAGCTTTATTCATGGGAAAGAGACTAGCTGAACAATTAAAAAGGGCATCCTTTTTTAGCACCTAAGTAGTGAAAGACATCAGGGTAAAGAAGGGTTAATCCACACAATTCTAGCACAGGATATCTCCTGCTTCTGCTAAGGTCAAGTCTTGCTGGACCTTCTATTCATAACAAGGCAAGATATTACGTGAACAAAACAGAAAGCAACCATTCCATGAGATACAATGATTCTCTTCTTAAGAACCATCAACAGTCAAATTATTTCAATATATTTATTCAAGATTTGGAACTAGTAAACTTTGTTCTTTAAGGAAATAGGTCATATTGACAAAATAAAGAGTAAGCCAACTACAATGGGATGGAGGGATTGTTAAATTAGATTAACACACAGTAATCTTGAGGGGCAACATGGATTAAATTGTGACCAACTTGCAATTTCAAAACAGAAGTACTAACAGCACAGAAAGAGCTTCACCAAAAAGGCTAGTAGATACCAAGACCAAGGGCCTATCCATACCATAGGACTCTCTAGGAGATTTAGTAGCAAAGAGAGCAATTTCGTTTACCCTCATTTCCACATTTTCAAATAACCACAGAATGCAATTTTGATCTGTTTTCTCCATGGATAGAACAATGATGTATTCTATCTAAAGAAAAAAAGATCCGGCAAAAGATTGAAGAGTCTTCATATGCAAAAGTTACCCGTTCCATTCATTTTATATGGCATGTTTGATTGGACATGGATTTTAAGAAAGAAGGAAAGACTTTTCGTACATACCAAAAGTACCCTTAAAACTTGTGTTTTTAAACATGTCATGAGATTTCGAGAACTATGTAAGCATGTCATTAAGGGTAAAATGGGAAACTTAAAATCAAAAAGTTTCCAAATATAGAATGATGTCATTCTTTTTTATACTGACTAAAAAGAAAAGAGTGTCATATAAAATGGAACAGAGGGAGTAATTGTGCACATAGATGAGTAGTTCAACTAGACATGCATCTATGACACACAGTAAAGATTCAATGAGACCAGTGATTAAACGAAGTACCTGAAAGCAAAAGCGAACAGTAGGAGAAATATCGGTGCTGCAGATTTACACTGCAATGATAAACTTGCCATTAGGAGCCAAGAATTAATGGGGTAAGGGAAGGAAACTAGAGGATTATTCTTTGTTTATAATTAAAAGTAGAGAACTATTTCGCTCTCTCTCTCTCTCCCTTTAAGTCTTTCAAAATAACATTTTAGTGACAGGGTTGTATTGTCAGTGTTGTTAAAATTTTAGCGGATGAAAGTGAAATTTCTAGAGACTTGAAGGAATTTGGGATTGTGTCCTTTTCTATGTTCCCTGGTGATTCAAACTTTCCAAAACAAAAAATTCATCATATTGATTGGTAATGTATGATTTACAAGGAGAAAGAATACACACCATAGTAGCAAATGTGACTGATATGAAAACAAGGGATGCATTACTGAGGTTGACATCCATTGCCGTACTGAGAGCTGTGGGTACAACTGTGAAAGGCAAAGGCCATCTGTAGCATTAGTTGTCAGAAAAGTTAATAAAAATTAGCAGGAAACTATTGGAGACCAATATATATATAAGTTATGCACTAGACTTTTCCATACAGGTGCAAATAAAAAGCATAAGTGATCATATGCCTCGAATAAATGAAGAACTGAAATTCTTTCCCCGAAAAAACAAATAAATGAACAGAAACTATAACTTCAAGTAGATAAGATAAATTGAACTATCATTATAGTTCAGACAACACCACCATACCAAAATATAAGCATTGCAATAAAATATCTGATGCTTTGACAAAAACAAGGTACTGAAAAGCAGAAAGATCACACGCCTATTAGCGGGAAACTGGTCTGAGGTTCCAAATATGCCTTTTTATAGGGAACATAATCATAGATGACTCAGTAATTGCAAATGAGTATGTTAACTTGAGATTGAACCAGAAAAGAGCAGGTGTAATGTGGTAGACTTGGAGAAAGCATGCAACCACAAAATTTGGTCTGTAATGAAGGACATGGGCTTTGATGATAGATTGAATTAAGTGGAAAAACATCTGCATTTCTTCAATCAGATTAGCTATCATAATCAATGACTTCCATAAAGGTTTCTTCCCTACCACCGGAGAATTGAGCTAAGAGTGAACCCCTGTCGCCTTTCTTATTTATACTAGTAATGAAAAGATTACGTCGGATCCTAAAAATAGCAACAGATAAAAGGTGGATTTCTGGATTTTGAAGTAGAATGCTGGAAATTCAGTAACGGTATCTCACATCTATTGACTGATGACACATTAATATCCTATCGGGGACGAGGAACAATGTGCTTTTAGAAGCTGTACTAGTTGCCTTTAAAGCCGTATCTTAGTCTACCCATAAATATGGCTAAAAGCTCCATGATCCCAGTGAATGAAGAGAGTGATATCCAACAGTTAGCAAGTACACTTGAAGGTAGGGTGGTAAATTTCCTAAGGCATACTTGGACTTCCTTTAGGAGGAAACACAGGAAGAGATAATATGGAAAGGAGTGATCGGTTGAGAAAAGATTAGCCACAAAGAAGAAAATACTTATCTCTGGGAGGACTATTAACACTGGTCAATATTGAGTTGGACAGTATCCTCAGTCCTCACATATGTAACGTCTCCATTTCCTATACTTGTAAGTATCGAGAAGCAGTTGCACAGTATAAGAAGTAATTTCCTTCGGGAAGAGAACTGTGGAAAATGTAGGTGGTGCAATGGTCCAAGGTGACAACAGCTAAGAAAGCTTCTAAGACTTGTAATGTGGTAACTTGACACAGCTAAGACTTGTTTTCTGTGATGCCGATATGGATCAGTTGACCTGCCTAAAGCAGGTACTGCAGTGGTTTCAGATAGTATCAGGACTCAAAATCAACCTCGGCAAGTGTGAGATTTTCCCGGTGGGTGAGGTTGCTAACATTGATGCTTTGTCTCATGTTCTCGGATGCAAGATGGGCTCTCTTCCCACTACTTACCTGGGTCTACCATTGGGCGCTTTGCAAAAGGATACAACTGTTTGGAATCCAATTATTGAAAGGGTTGAAAAACGATTAGCAGGCTGGCAGAAACGGTATTTGTCAAAAGGCGGTAAGGAAGTGCTTATTAAAAGCACTTTGTCGAGTATCCCTACCTATTACTTATCCCTGTTGCAAGCACCTGTGAGCATCACAGAAAAACTGGAGCTACTTCAAAGGAATTTTCTTTGGGATGCGGCAGATGGAACTAGAAAGTTTCATCTAGTGAATTGGCAGACAGTCACTTCCCCAAAGAAGTGGGTGGACTTGGAGTAAAAGATCTCAGGGTATTCAACAGAGCTCTGCTGGGGAAGTGGCTGTGGAGATTCGGGGTAGAAGAGCATGCTCTATGGAGGGAGGTCATAGCAGAAAAGTACGATTCCACGGGAGGGGGTTGGAGTACCAAGGCAATCACAGCACCGTTCGGGTGTGGCATGTGGAGGAACATCATGAAGAACTGGGAAGCTTTCTATGGCAACATCACTTACAAGGTGGGAGATGGAAGGAGAATCAGCTTTTGGAATCACAGATGGTGTGGAGAGACTACTCTGAGGGTCTCTTTCCCCCACGTCTTCAGAGTTTCTAACCAGAAGGAATTTATGGTCCAACAAATTCGCAAGGAGCATGAAGGGAGGATAGTATGGGACCTCTCTTTTAGAAGGAACATGCAAGATTGGGAGATTGCGGAGCTCCAAAATTTGTTGGCACTGCTATACGGGCAAGATATGCCCAATCCATCTTATGATTCTTGGAGATGGGGGTTGCGTGGCGATGGCTTGTTCACCGTAAAGTCCTTCTACCAGAGTATGTTAGTGAGACAGGAGACTATTTTCCCTTACTCATCGATCTGGATTCCTAAGGCGCCTACGAAGGTGTGCTTCTTTGCATGGCTAGCAGCGAGGGAGTGATCTTGACATCTGAAAATCTGCGAAAGAGAGGAATTACACATGTTAGTTGGTGCTACATGTGTAAAAGCTCAGGGGAAGAAGTTGATCATCTTATGCTGTATTGCCCTGTGTCCTGGGGTTTATGGAGGGAAATCCTGAATCTTTTTTGTGTTCAATGGGTGATGCTAAACACTGTAAAGGAAATGCTATATAGCTAGGCCGGTTTCCGTAGAAGAAGAAAGCAAAAGGCGTGGAAGTTCGCCCCGTTAGCTCTCATGTGGTTAGTCTGGGGAGAGAGAAATAGGAGAGTTTTTGAGGGGATCGAGTCTCCGTTTTCACACCTTAGGAATAGTCTTTTATCTTTGCTCGCTTTTTGGTGCACACATGTAGCCCCTACTTGTGTAGAAGATTGGGCGTCATTTGTAGAGAATCATGTTCAGATGTAAATTCTCTACTTTTTGTATACTTCTTGTATGCGAGAGTTTTTTCTCCCTTTTGATTAATACAATTTACCTTATCAAAAAAAAAGAACTTGAGGTTGCATAATAAATTTCAATTGATCAATTGGTTTTGAAATTGGAGCAGATTCAAGAATATTTTTGAAACTGGAGGACGTCCAAGCATTATCTCCATAACCAGATCACTGGTCCAGAGAGCAAAAAAGAATTTTTATCATACTACGATCTAAGGGAAGATCAGTGGCCTCGGAGAAATTGTGGCGGAACAAGGCACCTCTAAAACATGTGTTTTACATGGATTAAAATGCACAAGGAATTCCTTACTCAAATAGAAACTTCAAAGAACGGGAAATGCTACCTGCAACTATATGTTTGACAGAACTTGGACGACTTGTTCCTACACAGCGCCTTTTTTTTTGACAAATTTGAAGTCCACTTTAAATCTTATGTAGAATGAAGCGGGCGATGTTAAAGGAGGCCATCAGCAGGAGAGGCCAGAAAAAAGCAAAGCAACCCAAAGTCCTATGGAATACTATACCATTCTTCATTGTATGCACAGTGTGGAAGGAGAAAACAGATTCACTGTATAAAACTTTGACGTTGAGCATCTTTATCTTATTGGGGTGCATGAAAGATGTAAATTATTGACACTTTGTTGGACTTTATAGACTCCTCGGATCATAGATAGGTCTAACTAGTTTTCATCATTATACAAATCTCAGCACTCATTTTCTGTTCTTTTTATAATTCAATTTACTTATCAGATAGAAGTGCATGCGGTTGTGCCAAGTGGGTTGCTAGTCAAATCCATCAATGAAAATGATGTACCAACTGGGCATAGAACTATGCAAGGATCATGCAGTTTGTCTTCCAATTAGTGAACCCTACAGGCAAATTATACAAGGAAAGAAGTGAGCCTAACACAGTACTCTTGGGTTACAGTCTCCTGCTTCTCAATTCTCCTACACCTCCCAAATGTCAGAACAGTTCTTAGCATCTATAATTATTTATAATCTTACAGTAGAACACATTGAACAATTAGTTGAAAAGCAATAATAATGCATGCTTAAGAAAAAACCTGTACCCTAGTATTATAGCTTAAAGAAAACGGATGTGACGATCATACTTACCTCTCAAAAAATAATCTTTCCAACTCATCATTACAGTGGGTTGAAATTTTCGGGACCAGAACCAGGTAATGAATTTGGACAAAATGGCTTGCATTGCAAAGTGGAAGGTATTCATCAGTAAAGGAGCAGGGAATTTCCCTAGATGATCCCCTAGAAGAGTTTTATTGTACCTGGACCAGGTGAATATGTGATAAGAACCAACGTGTTTAAAGTTTCAATACAGATGAGAGGAAACAAATCACTTAGTCAAATCATAAGTTCATAACCAAGTAGACTTACAATGTCAAGAACGTACTGAATGTGTACCATACAAGTATTAATACCAACGTCTTCAGCACATCAGCAACAGAAACAACATTCTTTGAAATTGCTCGCGATGGATCATGGTGGTCCGTATAAGTGGAGCCTTCCCCGCCAGCACTTGAATATGTTGGATTACTTCTAGAACCGTTCTCTACGTCAAACGGAACATATCTATCTTTTCCATTCCCAGTAGATGCAACAGCCAAATCATCACCACCCTTCATCCTCTGCTTATAATTTTGTGTATCCTCGCCTACAGATCCATTTCCTATACCGTTCTGATTAACCAGTGGCAGTTCAAAGTCAAAGTCATCAGTGAGGGTACGAACATTCCCTAATTGAGCTGAATGGAGGGTGCCATTATCATCACACCAGCCCGAGAAGGAAGGCGCCCTCCGAAAGTTGTCAATTGCACTCTCCTCAACCTTGTCTATAATCAAATCACTCTCTACCATCTCATTTCTCCTCTACAATCAAAGCCATCTATCTCCCATCGACAACCAAGCAAATCAGCTCAGTTGTCCAACGTAGAACTATATCTGCCAGTTATCTTCACCAGACTAATTCTAATGAAACTTTTACAACTCTAAACTTACACTATTAAAATCTGATAAACACACCTTAGAAGTGATTGAAATCTGCAGTGAGCTCCCCAATCCAATTCACTGGTGGCCAAAATAAGTTCAACAATCTGCATTAAACCAACTTGAGATTTAACTCAAACCCCAATTCAAATATAAAGTAAATCTCCCAAAATCTTGCAAAAAGAAACAGTAAAAATCAAAACTTTGAATCCTATCGAATTAAATATTCAAAAAATTGGAAAACGAAACGAACCCCATTTCTATAGCAGGTCTATAGAATCAAGAAGAACAAATGATATTGGAGAATCAAGAAAGCAACTAGTAAAAGCATTGAGAAAGAAAGACAAAAACTGACCTGAGCTTCTGTGGGTTAATGGATTTGAATAGAAGATTTTAAATCGAGAAATTGGAGCTTAATAGGGGAAGGGGGTGTGATCTGATCTTGGATTTCCGTTAGGTGGAAGACAATAATACAAAAGAAAAGGTTTGGTTTAGGGGGTTATTCTTGTCGTCGGTTAAGGTGGGTAAAATTGAAGGAAAAAATCAACTACAGCTGACAGCTTATGTTGGTTGAATTACTTTAAAACGCTGAAGTGTTTTTAGATTAAAGTTTAAGATATGGATTGTGATTTTGGTGTTAGCTATAAAAACAAAATAAAAAAGAAGATTAAAGTTTAAGATATGATGGGCATTGGATTTATTAATACCAGATTTTTAAGTTGCTAGATCTCTACTTCTTCGACAAGATCTGCAGTTATGTGACTAAGACGTGCCAACATCTTTTCTTTTTTCCTTTTCTATTTTTTTCTGATTTATAATCTTATTGCTTTCTTTGTATTAATTAATGGTGTTCTTGCAATAACTGCTTTGACTAAGAATGAGTTATTAGCAGTCGCTCACGAATATTGACATAAACAGCCAGTTATCATTGATTTAAAACTTTCTGTTTTTTTTCCTTTAATTGTTTTTTTGTTTTTTGCTTTTCTTGGAGACTGTTTGTTTTGTTAGGTTGAAAAAAAAAACACTAAGTTACTATTAAAATATTTCATAAGCAACCCGAGGGATAAGAAACTCCAATTGCTTATGTGATTCTATCAAATTAACCAATCTTAAATCTACTTTGTTTGGCTTCCTCTAAATAAATGTACTTAAAGGTGACCTTGTTCACTTGTAGCCCGTATTTGAAATTGGGGATGATCTTGTACAATTTTCTTATGATAAATTTAATAGTAAGTAGACAATTAATTGCTTTCTCTACGACATGAGACCTTTCGTGAAAAATGAAAACATCAATGTTTATTCATCTCAACTCTTGATAGAATTGAAGGGTATCCATGTGCAAGGCAATGTATATTAATTGCATGTTCTTTGTTAGGTGACCAAATAAATTGCAATTGGCAATTTGTCATAGACAGTTATCAGTCCATGAATAGAAGAACACCATGATCAGGGGCATATCCAATGAACAAGCTTTCGGCTTAGACTATGTATATGTAATAGAGTCAACCCTCTTTAATAGTCTTGTTTGTACTGATATGTTTGACTTTTATAGTGAATAATTGTTATACACTTATAGCAGCATAAAAACTATCCAAAAATGAATTATTTTTTCTTTTTAATGTTACATATAAGAAAATAAGAAAAAAAATCAAATTTAAAATCTCAAAAGATATGCATATTTAAAATTGTCTACTAGTTAAATATTGAAAAAAGCTAATATACACTATTAATAAATTCGTAAATAAACGTATAAAGATTTAAACTCTAAGACACACATTTTAAAGCTACCTACAAAAACAAATTCTTTTAAGATTGATGGAAGAATTTTGTAATTGTAGCTTGTTTTGTAGATTTCATTCTCTTACTAGCGATATAACGCCTGAATTGGCGAAGATTCGTGCCCAAATTTTTAGCAAAAAAGTATCTAATAGCTTTTCCTTGAAGACAATCTTAGAACTTAACAGTTAAATTTTCTATCTAAATATTTTTTGAAATTTATCCAATGAAATAAATATCATGTGCAAATCTTCAAATCTTATATCTTATGCAAGATAGAAACTTTGTTTAATAGAAAAGATTGTGTGCATATATTTAGAATTAATATTAGTAATCTTAAAGATTCTATATGACTGTTATAGATGTGTAATTTTACAAAGAGCGTTCAACTACAAATATGATTGTTGTTGTTATAGGTAAAAAGTTATTATAGAGGTAAAATAAAACTTTAAAAAATCGGTTCTGAGGAAAACTTAGTTTTTATAGTGAATGACTGTTATATAAGGATGTTGTTATAGAGATGTCTGACTGTACAAGACTCATTAAATATGTACAAATAATAGATTTTGAATCCAATAAATTAAAGAAAAACTCTAAAATATGTCAGCCCATAAGCAAATTAGTACAAACATTAGCCAATTAATAAAATATTATCAATATTAGCCAAATGCTACCAATATTAGCCAATTAGCTATCTGTAACAAAAAAATATACCAAATTTTGCTTTCTTTTGAGTGGGTGTTGTTGGATAGATTGGTACATCTTAAGGAGCTTGAGTGTCAGTTTTGGATGATTTGGTGAAGTTTTGAGGTGGTCTGAATTAAAAATTCAAAGTAGAAGATGAACATGAAAAAAGATATATGTGTATCACATATGTATCATATGTGTATCACATGCATATCCATGTATACCTGTGTGTGAGATACTTGGGTGATACATGTATTAACAACGAATTTTGATATTAAATTAGTCCAAATCACATCCAATCTTTTTCAAATTTTGTATGTTAGACGCGTTTATATGTTTTCAATGAATTTCAACCATACTCATCGAAAAAGATTCCTTTTAGCTTAGGTTTTTGGAATCTTTTATATATATTTTTTCTTTGTGTTTTATCACCTTATTTGTTACCTCATCCATGAAATTTTCTTTCTGTCTTGCATCTAATATTGTTAATTACGCTTAAAAATACGAAAAGAGATCTTTGATAAGTCTATATTTAATGGCTAGATGTTGTAAATTTGAGCTTATTTTAGACATTTTCGTAAGGTTCTCTAAATTAAATGAAGGTGGTAGAATTATAAATCAAATCATCATTTCCTCATGTTACATTGCTATAAACACTCATCAAATCAAAGGAGGATGTGGACCTGCAATGTCGTTTAAAGTCAAACTTGCTACACTGGTACTCAAGCTTAATTGTACTTTTTGTACTTGTTGCCATATATTTCTATGACTACTCTGTTTGAAGGGTTCTCCAATCGTTCTTTATCAAAGAATAATCTGTCTCGTGTTTAACTTATATACACTAATAATACAAAAGAATTCATCTAAACATGTAACAGTTGATAATAAATGAGATTAGCAACTTGATGCAACAAAGTTAAAATACACCAATAGCGTATATTGTAAATAAAGTTAAATTCCCCCAACAGAGAACTGGCCTGGTTCGGAAGTGAAAATAAGTAGGTGTAAAAGAAAGATGAATGGGGAAGTTGCAAATGAAGAGTTTACTCATTGAATGTACAAAAGCTCTAATCCTCTATAACACAAATATTTTACTCACTAGGACTAGGATAATTACAAGCATAGTCTCTAAAAATTCCACAAAAAATTGCTAACATATACCTTCAGTTTACTGAGTGATCTAAGGACTAGGAACTCTATCTATTATTTATTACACAAAAAAAAACCAGCAAGAGTTCCTTCGGCGACATCAGTTGGTAGTCCGGTGCATAAGATATCCCGCGTTTACGCAAGGTCCGTTCGGGGAGGGTCGCACCTAAGAGGTGTGATGTAGACAGCCTAACCTAATGCAAGTATTAGTGATGACTGCTTTCACTACTCGAACCCCTAACCTATAGGTCATACGGGGATAACTTTACCGTTGGTCTAAAACTCCTTCAAACCGGAAAAAAGTTCAGCGATAGACATATACAATGTCAAAAGAAAGAGTGAACCAACTCAGCTTCCCGTTGCTGGACTGAGAAGACCCATACGTTCAGCAAGGTTTTCTACATTAAATCCGCGACTCCACCAATATCTCTGGTTTTCTGCTAACATGCTATCACACGTTAAGCCATCGATGTCTTTACTTACTATCTCAACTTCCTGCGGCTCAGATAAACCAGGAGTCTCAGTTAAGAATTGTTGCCAAAATACATCATTACCCGAGTTTGACACTGATTTAGACGTGTCAGTGTTACTTTCAACCTGATTTTTCATCGCATCAATACTCAAAGTACTGGTGATCTTGGTATTTGTATTGCTCTGATCTGATGGCTTAAGTTGACATTCTAAATTGATATAAATCGATGATATGACAGGACTCAAAGGTCCTCCTAACTCGGGCGAGGATTGTATATCCCCTGAAGGCGATGATGGGTGATCGATAGGAGAGTTTCTTTTGCCAGAATCATCCGATAAAGTATCCATTTCATGTATAACAATTGGAGAAGGTAAAGGTTGTGTATGCTCAAAATCACACATTTGATCTTCGGTTGGAGTCTTCTGAATTCCATATAGAAAACGTTCCCAAAAATTGATTGAAGAATCCAGCTTTTTAACTACTTCCAAGTCTAACTTTGGAACAACTATAGAGTTAGTTGTATTCTCTTCCTCAATTAAGTAATTGGAAACTAACAACCGTCTTTTCTTGCTGTTATTGTTTGTGCATTCGATAAAATCGGACGAAAATTCAGGCCTTTGCAATAATTGAGCCAAAAGAGATATCAATTTCCCCTGCCTATGAACAATATTATGCAAACGTTGTTCCATTGACTTAACACCAAACTCATATTCTTGATTAAATTTCTCATGCTTTTCAGCTGATGACTGAAGTAAGCTATTTTCCCTTTTCAGCCTCTCAATTTCTTCTTCATATTCTTGTCTTTCTGAATCAGTCAATGGCGCCACAGATTGTGATCCTGTTGCAGAGTGGCTGTGGATCGGCTTTCGTCTATAAATATTCTTCAATAAATGTCTCTGTCCCCTTAAAAACTCCTCATTTGCAAACTCCCATTGTTCAGGATCAACCTTTCTGAACCCCTATAGAATGATAAATGAATAAATCTTTGTTAAACAAAAAGTACTTAAAACTGAAAAAGAACGAGAGTTTTGGCGTAAGTGATAAAGTTGTTGCCATGTGACCACAATATCATGGTACTTTTGTGGTCCGACACTTCTCCGGACCCGCGCATGCCGGACTGGCCATTTATTTAAAACTGAAAAGAGCTTAAAAATGAACTCAAAAGGATGGTACACTTACATAAGTATTAAGTTGTCTGATAAAGCTGGAGAAATTATTGTGCTTAAAGTATTTTGGAAGCAAATCTCTAGCAAACTCAGGTGGATTCCAAACAACGAAGCTACGGCCATTGTGATTCCAAGAAACGACTGGATTTGTGTAAGGATCATCTACTAATTCATATGTCTTTGACAAGAAAGGAGCTGGAGAAGAACTTGAACCGCCGTTACAATTTTCCATAATTATACCAACCATATGAACATATACCAACCAAAATTAAGAAGATCCTCAATTTAACAAACTTTTTTGGGTTTCTTACTTTCACGTCTAAAAGAAAGAGATGGACCGTGGACACAACCAAGATTAAATTAGTATATGTAAACTGCGAAGATTAAAAGAAAGATATCCAGGTTTGAATGGGAAAGGGCAAGAAAATTATAAGAAATGAGATCATAAAGATAGGTGGTTTAGAAGAAACTAAAAAGAGGAGTGTATATAAAAGGGGGAAGGACTAAGGTGAAAAGAAAATAGTGTTTATTCATAATTCAGATTGACTGAGAAAGGGAAGACTTGACTTTGAAATTGGATTGGAACAAGTGGTGGAGAGAACTTGGGCCATGTTGGGGTTAGGGGAAGAATGGAGTTATGTGTATATTTTTTGCATGGAATATTCAACGGTCCTTTTTGTTCATTTGTCTTTTGACTATTTTGCTTCGCTTTCAGCGTTCCAACTTTGAAGATATACAAATAGGGAGCACGAGAGTAAGAATTTTGTAGTCAGAGATATCATGATTTATGACTTTTTCTTTCTTTAATTAGGAGAGGCTGCTACCAATTTGACTGAGTGCTCTGTATTTCCTTTTTAGAATAATATATTAAAGAGTGTACTACTAATACCGCACTTCTGACACTGCAGATATTTTAAGTCTAATTTATTCCGATTTTTAAGTGTATTTGTTTTTTTTATAATAACCATTTATTTACTTTCAATTGGTTGGTTTATTCAAATAATATAAAGAATGTTAAAATTATTAATATGTCATTTATTTAATATTGATATATAATGTGATCTTTTACCATTACTGTGTACAATTACCATCATCAGTACCACCAACTACCTTCTCCGTTAGTTACCACCACACATTCTTCACCACTAGCCATCTTCAGTACTAACCTCCACTACACAACCGCTATGCCGCCAACCACTTCCATAGTTCGTCACTGCCACCCACCACCATCCATCTTTACTACAAGTTGTCTCGACATTTAGCTTCTATAGCAGAACCATCACTACGAACCATCGTCACCAACCACTTTCAATATCAGTTACTAGTGTTGGTCTGTCTTGATCATCAGAGGCGGATTCAAGATTTAAATTTTATGGGTTCAACTTTTAAAATTTTTAACATTGAACTCATTATATTTTTAAAGTTATAGGTTCGTATCTACTATTTTTACTAATAAATATTTTTACTCCGCGTCGAAAGTTATGAGTTCAATTGAACTCGCTGAGTATATGCTACATCCGCCCCTTTTGGTCACTGTCGTACGACCATTACCTTTTGCCACCATCTCATAACCACCGCCAATTATCATTGCATGAACATCACCACCAACCTCCTCCACTAACCATAATCCTTGTGCAACCACCACGTCACAATAACAATTGTCGACCAATCCAATTACTAGTTGCCACCAAGACCATATTTTTAAAGTGCACTTCATCAAACAAATAGTTGTGATAAAACCATGTAAATTACGATTTTTTCTAATATATATTATGTGGATAAGTTTTTAAAATAGTTCAACAAAGTTCAACATGCTGACTTTCATATTCCGAATTTTGCCTTTTTTGGGGGGAATACATGGAGTATATTGCAAGACTTCTATGATTTGATTCAACATTCATTTTTATTGATCAGACCAAGCTCAATTATTAAAAACTTAATGATATTCAAAGGTTAGAATTCTTTACTATTTTTAATTCAAATGTTAGAATTTATTTGATTAAGGGGTGAAATCATTTACATTTCCCAACTTTACTTAAAAATTAAATTCTTTCTCCAACCATGAGCAATCATTCTCCTTCTCCAACTTTAAGCAATTGACATTCTCTTCTCCTATCTTATGCAATATCTATTTTGCCCTTAACAATTTTATTCCCCTCTATATATATAAAAAAATTCTATTATGCTTGACTATATATTTTACATGGGTGATATACCTATAATTTAAATTATGTAAGAAGGAGGAGAATGTCAATTGTTCGAAGCTGGAAGGAGAGTTTGACAAGCAAAGTGAAGGGATGTCAATGATTTTCATCCTTTTATTAAGTTTTGATTCCTGGCACATGAGTGACTCAAATCTGCTCCCTGACTCTCATCATCACAGATCAATTATATTGAGTTCGTTTTAATTATTTATATGGAAACTTTACATAATTGTCAGAGTTTAAAAGAAATATAACAAATTCTTAGCATGAAATCCAATATTACAGTTGTGACAGGAAAATATTTATATTTGTAGCACACAGTTCCATTAAAATAGGAATATTAATTATTTATCCCTAAACATAAGCAATTTGAATGGAAAGTCAATAATTCTTTGTACAAAAATCATGTCTTTTTTTTTCTCTTTATCTATTAGCTTTCCTTCTTTTTCTTCATCTTCTTAATTTCGTCTTCTCCCGAAACCAATATAATTCTAAATTTGTTCCATTCGTTTTCTTTTTAATTATCTTTCTTAAGTTTTTCTCTTCCTTCTTTCTTCCTTTCTTAACATAAAGATCTTTCTTCGATAATAATATATGTTAATATATACAAAACGTATATATAAAAAATATACATTGAATTAATACATATAAAATATACAAAAAATATACATAAAAATACATCTTCAATTAAGATGACACTTAGACATGTGAAATATACATAAAAAATATATCTTAAATTTAATTAAGATGGCTGCATACAATCGAAATCGGGCATACCCGATTTCGGTGGCAGGGGAGTTGCCTCAAGGGTAACCACATAATAGATCGGGCTCGAGCTCGAAAATAGAACATCAAACCTGGAGATCGAAGTGTTCATTGAGATCGAGGCCAGCAACAATCGAGATCAAGCATAACTGACTTCGAGTAAGGCGTAATAACAGAATGGCGAGATGTCAGTAATCGGTCGAAGATCACGGCGAAAATCCTGGAATAGATCAAATCAAAGCGGTTATTAGTGCCAATCATGGGATCTATTTCCGTTATTAGAGTTGTACCTTATTTATGATTCTTCTATCATATAAAGAAGAATCCCATTCACTTGTAAGAAGGAGATTCATTGATAGGAATATACACACACGCTACCTTCTTTGTTTTACTTACTATTCATCGTTGTTTGTTCCATCCTCTACTGTTCTTATTAACCAACCTCGAGACTATCTCGAATCGAGGTCGAGGCGTTGTTTGCAGACCGGTTTGATTTATTTTATTGTCCAATTTATCTATTTAATTCATTGTTTATCAATTGGTACTGGTTTAAATCACATATCCTTAAAACCACAATATAAGTTTAATTGTTACTCAATTTTTAGGGTAAACAATTTGGCGCCCACCGTGGGGCTAAGGATAATAGTGATTGTTCAGTACTGATTATGGTAAAATACACTATTTTACGCTTGTTCTTGTCAAGTATCTTTGCTTTCAGGTTAAAACATGTCAAACTCACAAAACGCATCCACACACGGTGACAATGGCCTCAGATTCCACGGTGAAAACGAAAATGTGATTGCTCCAGGAGTCGAGGTGCCACATGCTAATCTCGGTGGAGCACTGGTTGCCAACCCAGTCGATGTCAGTTCGCACGTTTCTCTAAACATGGACCTAGGCTCAAATCTCGATGGGAGTGTACGCAGGGAAGGCCGATCTAGTGGCCAAGGAACACAGGGCAGACGAAGGAGCCAGTCTCCAAGTGATATTCGAGATGCTTCAGGCTCAGCAAGCCGCTATTGCTCAGTTACAAAATCAACATAGAGCTCTAAATAGGGTCGATCCGGAAATTACTCGCCGTACCGAGCCAGTACCGAAAAGGCCGAATGGTAACGAATCGGGGACTGATCCTGCGGTAATGAAAATGCTCAAGGAGCTCACCAAAATAATTGAATCAGGGGAGAAGGAAATTGAAGCCAACGATAAAAAAGGGGAGACATACAACTCTCGAGTTGATAAGAGACCGGGGGCACCGCAAATCTTGAAAGGGATGGATTCAAAGAAGTTTGTACAAAAGTTGTTTCCTCCAAGTGCGGCTTCGAAGCCTATTCCAAAGAAGTTTCGTATGCCAGATATACCCAAATATAATGGGACCACTGATCCCAACGAGCATGTTACTTCATATACATGCGCCATCAAGGGTAACGATTTAGAAGATGATGAAATCGAATCTGTGATGTTGAAAAAATTCTGAGAGACCCTTTCGAAGAGAGAAATGATTTGGTATCACAACCTGCCACTAAATTCCATCGACTTATTTGCCATGTTAGCAGATTCTTTCGTAAAGGCACACGCCGGGGCCATAAAGGTCGCAACGAGGAAATCAGACCTTTTCAAGGTAAGACAAAGGGATAATGAAATGTTGAGGGAGTTTGTGTCCCGATTTCAAATGGAGCGCATGGAGTTGCCACCGGTCACAGATGATTGGGCCATTCAAGCTTTCACCCAAGGGTTGAACGAGCGGATTTCGATAGCATCACGTCAGTTGAAATAAAATTTGATTGAGTATCAAGCTGTAACTTGGGCAGATGTGCACAATCGATATCAATCAAAGATCAGGGTCGAGGACGACCAATTAGGAGCCCCTTCCGGTTCAGTACATCCAAACAGGTCAGCAGTTAAAAACCAGAGGTACATCGACAGGGAGACAAGGTCGAATAGAGACCGATATCAACCATATACCACAGATCGAAGGAACAATGGTTCAAGATGCAATTCCGCCCAGAACGATCGAAGAAGTGATCGAGGACATAATTCTAGGGGACTTATGAGCAAAAATGATTTTGACAAGTATGCCGATCCCACAGAGGTACCTTGGTTATCGGAATATAACTTTAGCATCGATGCATCGGGCATTATATCGGCAATCGGAAGGATCAGAGATACTAGTTGGCCCAGACCCATACAAACCGATCCTTCCCAAAGAAACCCAAATTTGATGTGCAACTATCCTGGCACGTGTGGTCACAAGACCGAGGATTGCAGGCAATTAAGGGAGGAGGTAGCCCGGCTATTCAATGAGGGCCACCTTCGAGAGTTCTTCAGCGATTGAGCCAAGAATCATTTCAGAGAAAGGGACGCCAATAGGAAAAATGAACAGGAGGAACCCCAACATGTCATTCATATGATCGTCGGTGGGGTCGACATTCCACAGGGACCCATATTCAAACACACTAAGGTATCAATCACTAGGGAAAAACGAACCCGAGATTATGTGCCCGAAGGCACTTTATCGTTCAACAACGAAGAATCAAAAGGCATTTCTCAGCCCCACAACGACGCTCTGTTAATTTCTATCTTATTAAATAAAGTTCAAGTTAAGCGTGTTTTAGTGGATCCAGGTAGCTCGGCCGATATCATCCGATCGAGGGTCGTGGAGCAGCTCGGCCTACAAAATCAAATCGTGCCCGCAGCTCGGGTCTTAAACGGCTTCAATATGGCCAGTGAAACAACTAAAAGGGAGAATATTCTACCGGTGAACGTGGCCGGAACCATTCAAGATACCAAGTTCCACATAATTGAGGGCGACATGAGGTACAATGCCCTTCTCGAAAGGCCTTGGATCCACAATATGATGGCAGTCCCTTCGACTCTCCACCAAATGATGAAATTCCCGACGTCGGACGGTGTAAAAATAGTATACGGGGAGCAGCATGCTGCAAAGGAAATATTTACAGTCGATGAGGTAACACCGATATCGACACTATCAACCTCGGAAAGGTCAAGCATCAAAGATAAACAGGAAGTCAAATAGCAATCACAACCACCAGTCTCGACCGAATCGGGGAAGCCGGAGATAGAAAAAGAAGAGGAGGATTTTCTGACCCCTCGAACTTTTATTGTTCCCGAAGATTCTGACGCCACCAAATCAACGGTTGAAGAGCTGGAACAAGTTATATTGATCGAGTACCTGCCCGAGCGAAAGGTATACCTGGGAACGGGATTAACCCCCGAACTCAAGAAAAAGCTTATTCAATTTCTAATTGATAACATAGATTGTTTTGCTTGGTCCCATTTAAACATGACAGGGATCCCACCGGGGATAACGACGCATCGACTAAGCCTGGACCCTAGGTTCAAACCAGTGAAGCAGAAGAGAAGACCCCAGTCCGAGGTCAAGCACGCATTCATAAAGGACGAGGTAACTAAACTTCTCAAAATAGGGTCCATTCGGGAGGTAAAATTTCCCGAATGGTTAGCCAATGTAGTTGTAGTACCTAAAAAAGGGAACAACTTAGAATGTGTGTAGATTATAAGGATTTAAACAAGGCGTGCCCCAAAGATTCTTTTCCACTGCCTAACATCGATCGCATGATCGATGCCACGGCTGGCCACGAGATCCTTACTTTTCTCGATGCCTATTCCTGGTACAATCAAATCCAAATAAACCCGGAGGACCGAGAAAAGACTTCATTTATCACCCAAGTATGGAACATATTGTTATAATGTAATGCCCTTAAGGCTAAAAAATACAGGAGCTACTTACCAACGCCTAGTAAATAAAATATTCAAAGAACAAATAGGTAAATCAATGAAAGTTTATATTGATGATATGCTAGTTAAGTCCATGCGCGCAGAGGACCATTTGGCTCATTTGCAGAAAACGTTCGAGATTTTAAGGAAATACAACATGAATCTCAACCCTGAGAAATGTGCTTTCGGGGTCGGTTCGAGCAAGTTTCTTGGCTTCATGGTATCGAATCGGGGGATCGAGATCAACCCCGATAAAATCAAGGCCATCGAAGACATCACCGTCATGGACAGTGTAAAATCCATGCAGAGGGTAAATGGACGGATAGCTGCCTTAGGCCGATTCATTTCGAGGTCGTCGGATCGAAGCCACAGATTTTTCTCTCTACTCAAAAAGAAGAACGATTTTGCCTGGACCCCGGAATGCCAACAGGCATTAGAGGAATTTAAGCGATACCTATCAAACCCACCACTGCTTCACACTCCAAAGGCAGATGATAAACTTTACTTGTACTTGGTAGTATCGGAAATCGCGGTAAGTGGTGTCCTAGTTCGAGAAGAGCAAGGTACGCAATTTCCCGTTTATTATGTAAGTCGAATCTTAGGAGAAGCAGAAACTAGATATCCACACTTGGAAAAATTGTCACTTTCACTAATAAGCGCCTCTAGAAAGTTAAGACCATACTTTCAATGTCACCCCATATGCTTATTAACCACTTACCCACTTCATAATATTTTGCACAAGCCCGAACTATCGGGCCGATTAGCCAAATGGGCCGTCAAACTCAGTGGGTACGATATCGAATATCAACCCCGGATGGCCATCAAGTCTCAAATTTTAGCGGACTTCGTAGCCGATTTCATGCCAACCCTCATACCCGAAGTTGAAAAGGAACTCTTGTTAAAATCGGATACATCATCGGGGGTATGGACCCTCTTCACAGATGGTGCTTCGAATGTGAAGGGGTCTGGGCTAAGCATCGTTTTGAAGCCGTCCACGGGTAGCACTATTAGGCAATCTATCAAAACTTCTAGGTTGACTAACAATGAGGCCGAGTACGAGGCCATGATTGCAGGTCTCGTGCTAGCTAAAAGCTTGGGAGCAGAAGTCATTGAAGCCAAGTGTGACTCTTTACTGGTGGTGAACTAAGTAAATAATACCTTCGAAGTTCGAGAGGACAGAATGTAAAGGTATTTGGATAAACTGCAGGTAACTTTGCACCGTTTCAAGGAATAGACTTTGCAGCATGTACCTCGAGAATAAAACAATGAGGCCGATGCACTTGCAAATTTGGGGTCATCGGTCGAGGAAGATGAGTTCAGCTCGGGGATTGTCGTTCAACTCTCGAGATCCGTGATCGAAGAAGGTCATGCTGAGATAAATTCTACAAGCTTAACCTGGGATTGGAGGAATAAATATATTGAATACTTGAAGAACGGAAAGCTCCCATCGGACCCTAGAGAGTCGAGGGCCCTACGAACCAAAGCTGATCGATTCACATTGGCTGAAGATGGAACATTATACAGAAGGACATTCGATGGACCATTGGCGGTATGCTTAGGACCGAAAAACACTGATTATGTTCTATGAGAGGTCCATGAAGGCACTTGTGGGAACCAATCCGGCGCTGAATCACTAATTCAAAAAATCATTAGAGCAGGATACTACTAGGATAACATAGAAAAAGACACTAGGGAGTTTGTTCGAAAATGTGATAAATGTCAAAGTTTTGCACCGATGATCCATCAGCCCGGAGAACAACTTCATTCAGTCTTATCCCCATGGCCATTCATGAAATGGGGAATGGATATCACCGGCCCTCTGCCATCGGCCCCAGGTAAAGCTAAGTTCATTTTATTTATGATTGACTATTTCTCTAAATGGGGTGAAGTACAGGCATTCGAGAAAGTGAGAGAGAAAGAGGTTATAGACTTTATCTAGGATCACATCGTATGTCGATTTGGGATATCCGCCGAAATAGTGTGCGATAATGGAAAACAATTTATCGGCAGCAAAGTGACGAAATTCCTCGAAGACCACAAAATAAAAAAGGATATTATAAAACTGTATCACCCTAGTGGGAACGGACAGGCCGAATCGACGAATAAGACTATCATTCAAAACCTAAAGAAAAGGTTGAATGACGCTAAGGAAAAATAGAGAGAAATCCTACCCGAAATCCTTTGGGCATATCGAACAACATCAAAGTCCAGTACGGGGGCAACCCCGTTCTCCTTAGTATATGGCTCTGAAGCCTTGATTCCAGTCAAAGTCGGGGAACCCAGTGCCAGGTTTCGACATACAACAGAAGAGTCAAATCACGAGGCTATGAATACTAGCCTCAAATTATTGGATAAAAAACAAGAAGCCGCACTCGTTCGAATGGCCACACAAAAGCAACGAATCGAAAGATACTACAATAGGAGAACCAACCTTCGCCACTTCAGAGTCGGGGACTTAGTCCTGATGAAAGTCACCGTCAACACTCGAGATCCCAATGAAGGGAAACTCAGCCCAAATTGGGAGGGACCCTACCAATTCCTCGACATCGTCGGAAAGGGATCTTATAGGCTCGGCACGATGGACGGCGAACAACTGCCAAATAATTGGAACATATCGCTTCTCAAACGGTATTATTGCTAAGGTATGACTTTATCCCCTTTTTTCATTTATATATTCGACACTAACTCACTGCAGGTGTTCGATCGAAGACATCGAGACCTCAGGTTTTAAAGCATGCGTTGTACTCTTTTTTCCTTAGATCGATTTTTATCCCAAAAGGGTTTTTTCGGCGAGGTTTTTAACTAGGCAACAATTATGTGCTACCTGAGGACAATTAAATAATATCCAAGGCTTCTTTACAATCAACCTCGAATACTGGGGGCATCACCCCTCGGATGTTATACTTTCGAGGAAAATACTTCGTGTCACAGGGTCTCGATAGAGAAACTTTGTAATGGGCCAAACAGTCGAATGAACCGTGTCCATATAGATTAGTCGAGCCCCCATGGAAAAACATGTACGCATGTATAAATTATACAAAAGAGCATTCTTTCTATATCAAACATCTTGTGTCTCAAAGAAAATTTTCTACTATACAAGCTCCATACTTATGATTTTTTGAGAAATGGCTCAAGGTCCAAGTGCAAATATACCTCGTACACTCGGGGACTGCCATCGACGATCGACATATTCGAGTAATCTAAACTCAAATTCATAAGACCTCAAATAGGCACCCCTCGATCTATAGGTTAAGGCCATCATTCTCGGGGACTAACACTTCGAACTAGTTCGAAATGTTATTGGAAAATAAGCCCAAGACGCATACCCAAAGGCTACGGCCAGATTAAGGTGGCTCGGAGATGTCCGAATCCCTCAATAAAAATAGGCCTTCGAATTCTTTGAAAAACTGATGAAAAAAGGCTACCCTCGGCAAGTAATCAAAAGGGCTTCGATAAAATCAGCCCTCGAAAGACCTTAAGAGGTATCAAATTATCTTAACACAAACGTACTAAGGCACAGAAAGCAAAGGGGTTTCAATCGACATCGAACCCTCAAAAAATTCAATGGGTAAAGAATACGTGTTAAGGCATAAAGAAAATATTTGCTAAATCTTCTAAGCCAAAAAAGGGGGAAAATAGCCATCTTTTAGAGGCCATATCGGCCCAATCTAAAGAGCCTAAGGGCCAATACACTTAGAGTTCGAGATTTTATTCTCACTCAATTCGGACCTAAGGGTTCCACTATTTCGAGCTCAAATAAAATTGACTTGAATATAGCTCGAGGATTCATCATTATTTGATATAAAACCTTAAGGGGTCTGTTACTGTGAGTTCGAAACTTACTCGAACTCGGCTATAAAAACAGTACAATTACGACTTCGATCAAGCCATCCGAAATCAAAATCCCGAACATATTGTTGAGCTCGGGGACTCGCCCCCGTTTAACTAAAAAACCTAAGGGTTTATTCTACTCTGAGTTCGAGCTATTGCTAACTCTATTATAGAGGCTACAACAACCCAATTGCAATAAAGTTTTCACAAGGCAAAGGCAAAACAAAATTTATCATAAATCAGAAATCAGAGACGAAACGGAAAGAAAAGGAATCTTTCATATATGCAAAATATTACAAAGACCACACAGGGTCTTACACAAAAAACAAAAGAAAAAAAATCCTAAGTGCCCAGTCTGCCTCGGGAACCGCATCTTCGGGAGCTTCATCTTCATCTCCTCCGCTCTCGTATCCACTAGCAGAGTCTTTATCATCGGAAAGCAAAGCTCTGGCCTCGTCCTCCAAAACCTTTGCACTCTCGATATTAGCCGTGAGGTTGAAGCCACGAGCATGTACCTCCTCAAGAGTCTCTCTTCGAGACTGGCGCCTAGCATGCTCGGTAACACGAGACAATCTAACCTCAGCAGCGTCAGAAATTTCCTTTGCCTGAGTGTTAACGGCTTTAGCGTCGGCTCGGTAGGAGGCCACGAGCACCTCTGCCTCGGATGTGGCCTTTGCAAGCTCAGCGACCAGCCGAGTCTCGAGCTCTTCAACCTTATGGGCTCGGGCCATGTTCTCCCCCTTCACACTTTGGAGTTGATGCTCAACCGAAGATAGTTGGGCCTGAACCGCATCTTTCTCCGAGGCGAGACAGTCCATGTTATGCTTCCCCCCAAAGTCTCTGCCTCTTTCATCTTGGCCTCCTCACGAAGCTGCTCAACCAATTCGGCCTTCTGATGAACCTGCAGGATCAAAGTGTTAGTCGCTAATATCAAGTTAATACATAACAGGCTCCCAAAAATTTACATTACCTGCTCAATGAGCTCGGTCTGATCTTGATAAGCTCTTGTCAGCTCGGCTCGAATACTCATGATCTCCTCTTCTTTTTGCACATAGAGGAGTTTTAGGGCGTCTCTTTCCTCCATAAGCTTTTTGAGATCAGCCTCATATCGGGCCAGCTCAGCCCGATATTTGGAGGACGCTTCTCGATGGAGCGCCGTAGCCTGTGCAGAAAGAAAGGAAATCAGACTTAGAGAAATAAGAACAAACGCAAGCATGATAACATAATCGACCACCAGTAAAACTCACTTGGTTTAGAAGCCGTCGAGCCTCATAAAAAATAAGTGATGCGTCCAGGTCGGAAACATCATCGACCCCCGCGAAGCAGCCACAAAATAAATCATCCTCTTCGGGGGCCGTCCCCACATCGGGTGTCCCCATGGACCGGGCATCCCGAAACCGTCCCTCAGAGAATGTGGGGCCGGGCGGCAAATCATCAATGTTAATTGTCCCAAGCAAGTCACTTGGGGCATTCTCTTCTCTTCGAAGTGCCTCAGAACTAGACCCTTCGAGCACACCCACCGGTTGCTCATCACGGCAGGAGGCATCCTCAACACCCGATGACTCGGGGACTTTGCTCGGACCTTCCTTCGGGATCACCTCAATCTGCGGTTGAACCTCCTCGACCGTCACCGTCTCAGCAGTTCTCGAAACTTTGATGCCCTCCCTCTTCCGAGCCACCAGCAGGCAGTTGACATCTTCTCCCTCCTCGTCTTTATCTCGTAGCGTTTGGACTACATTGGCAGGCAGAACGGCGAGATCAGTCTTCGACTTTCGAGCCCTGCTTTTCTTGGGCTTTGGGGTATCTGGTGGCGAGGCCCTTCTCCTTTTCTTGTCTTTGGTCGGCTTCGAGACCTCCTCTTCCCCGAGGGGAGGCGACCTCATAACAACACTATCTCCAAGACCTGTATGAGAAGGAATCAAGCTAAAAGGAAGTATTTCATAGGAAAGCATCAAACACGGACAAGGGGACTTACAATGATTTTTGGCCTCCCATCAACCCTTGGCCAAATCACGCCACGAGCGCTCAGCATACGAAGAGGTTGAAACCAGTTGTCGAACCCAACCTGCAAGGTCCGGGACTGCACCAGGAAACCAAGGGGAAGCTGCACCATAAAGAAGAATATACATGAGAAGAGGTAAAGAAAACATAACAAGTAATCAAATGTTATGGGTGAAGTTCTACTTACGCTTCATGTTTCATTCTTCGGGAAATGGCATCTTCTCGGCGGGGATTAAATTGGAGGTCCTGACTCGAACAAACCGGCACATCCATCCTCGGTCCTTGTCCTCGTCTATGCTCGAGAATAGCACCTTCGTGGCCCGGCATTGAAGCCTTATTAGCCCGCCCCGATAAAGACGGAGGCTGTATAGCCTAATGAGATGATCGAGGGTAAAAGACATCCCCTCGATATTGATCGAGAAGAATCTGAGCAAAATGATAATGCGCCAAAAAGAGGGGTAGATCTGGCCTAGAGTTACCCGGTATTGGCGGCAGAAGTCGATTATGACCGGATCGACGGAACCCAGTGTGAAAGGGTAAGTATACACACTTAAGAACCCTTTCACATGAGTGGTGATGTGCTTTTAGGGGGGTAGGAATCACCACCTCTTTATTCTCCCAGTGGCAGTCCTTTTTCACCTAATCGAGATCGCCTTCGGATATCGAACATATGTATCTAGACATGGGCTCGCATCGGCCAGGAACCGAAGAGGGTTTTTTGACTTTAAAGTTGAAAGTAAGTTCACATGGCCCGGGGATGCACTCTTCGATACATGGCTCCACCGGTGTTTTGTCACCGGCCGACCGCGATGAGGAGGCCTTTTTTTCTTGAGGAACGGTCTTTGATTTTTTTGCCATTGCTATATGAGGTTAAAGGAAGAAGAAGACGGAATTTGTGTTTTAATAAGAGATTGGCAAACGGAAATCGACAAAATTGATGAACTTGAAGAAGATAGAAGAGCTTTTGAAGATTAGAAGAAGTTTGAAAGTAAAGTTTGAGAAGATTATGAAGGTGGTCTATTTATAATAGCCACTTTGACAGTATTAAAGCACTGGTGGCCGACCATCAACTGGCATTAATTAATGACCTTGGGAACTGTATAGACGCGACTCTTCAATCGCTTCTGTCGCTTACGTCACGATGTTGATGTCATAATTGATTGAGGTATTAAACCGAAGTCTCAAATTCGTTTCTTCTCGTTACACTCCAAAAAACGAGGTGACTATCTGTATACAGTCGAAATCGGGCATACCCGATTTCGGTGGCAGGGGAGTTGCCTCGAGGATAATCTCATAATAGATCGGGCTCGAGCTCGGAGATAGAACATCAAGCCTGGAGATCGAAGTGTTCTTTGAAATCGAGGCCAGCAATAATCGAGATCAAGCATGGCTGACTTCGAGTAAGGTGTAATAACAAAATGGCAAGATGTCAGTAATCGGTCGAAGAACACGGCGAAAATCCCGGAACAGATCAAATCAAAGCGGTTATTAGTGCCAATCATGGGATCTATTTCCGTTATTAGAGTTGTACCTTATTTAGGATTCTTTTATTATATAAAGAAGAATCTCATTCACTTGTAGGAAGGAGAATAATTATTCATTGATAAGAATATACACACACGCTGCCTTCTTTGGTTTACTTACTATTCAACGTTGTTTGTTCCATCCTCTACTGTTCTTATTAACCAACCTCGAGGCTATCTCGAATCGAGGTCGAGGCGTTGCTTGCAGACCGATTTGATTTATTTTATTGTTTAATTTATCTATTTAATTCGTTGTTTATCAATTGGTACTGGTTTACATCACATATCCTTAAAACCACAATATAAGTTTAATTGATACTCAATTTTTAGGGTAAACAATGGCATATAAATATACAAAAAAATATATAAAAAAATACATCCTGAATTAAAATGGCACTTGACATATAAAATATATTTGAATCCAGCAGCAATAACGGAAGCGACAGAAATCAGTGGATTCATGATAAGTTTCTCATACCCCAAAAAAAAAATGCTTAAAAAATATATATTAAAAATACATCTTAAAATAAGATTGCACTTCACAAGTAAATATACAAAAATTATATACATAAAAATACATTTTGAATTAAAGTGATACTTGATATACAAAGTATAAAAGACGTATAAATCAATACATCTTGAATTTAGGTGACATTCACATATGCATCAAATTTTTAAAAATTGGAGTGAAGAAGATGAATGTTGGAAAGGGAGAATGGAGATGGACAAAAAAAGTACTTTCAGTGATTAGTGAGTTAGTTAACTTATTAAATGTTGAGCTTAATTTTTATAATATGCTAATAATGAAAAAATAAATACTTTTTATGAAATAAATAATAAATGGTGCTATTTTTTAAAATAATAATTAAAAAAGATCAAGCGTGTAAGGAACTCCTATTTTTATTTATTATATCAATTTGAAATCTATTTATTTATTCCAAAGAATAGTAGATGTGTGAAGCCAAAATATTTATTTTCGGTCAGAAAGAATTACAAAGAGAACTAATAGCACAATATTTAACCTCCATTTCAATCAATTACAAGGAGATTATAAACTAGCAATTAACAAAATAACAAGGAGTATAAAGAACCTCGACATTACCCACCTCGACATTACCCACATAAAGCAAAAGAGTTCAAGTACATAATACTGAAGATTGACCTCAAGAAACTTGAAATATTGACAAATCAACCTTATATATTGCTTTGAAAAACCTTGATGTAATTTTTAAGGTTTGCAATCTTTCATTATACCATAAGGAAAAAAATAGGAAAATAGAAACAACAAGAAAAAGACAAAAGAATTAACATCGATCGATGACGAGTGCATACAAGTTAAGGATGTTAATTTTTTAATTATGAAATTATAGTGTGTGGAGAGCACGTTAGTAGATTCTCATCATTGTACTACCTAGGACCTATGTTTTTTCTTGGTGCATGAATTCAAAGTAAATTCAAAGTTTTATTGCATTAGTTGAGCCGACAGCGTCGTCTTCTGATCTTCCCATTTAGTCGACTAATAACTACAAATGAAATCATTTTTAATATATATTAATCCACATAAAATTCTTCTTAAAGTTCAAGTTAAAGATCATTATTGGTGAAAGTGGAAAATAACTGACCGATTTCATGTTGAATAACATCACCATAACGACGTGAAACGTAATAGAAAATTGAGTCAATGTAATTATTTGATTAACTTTTTGTCGTATTTATTAACTTCTATTTTTCTTTTGTTACAACTTAACTTTTCATGAAGCTCGATCACTGTATATTTCAGAATTTGCCACCTTGATAAAGTTTGATCTTCAAGTAGCTTTTTATTTGTTTTGAGAACTTCAAAGTAGTTGATTTGACTGAAACTATAATGGGATTCAAAATAAATAATTACTCCGTCCATATAAAAAGTAAATTTTACCTTATATACACCATATTTATTATAAACCAAAACAGTTTTTAAAATATTATTTTCTATAACTACCTTTTATTTTTAAAATATTATACACTACCGTTAAGATGTTAAACACGCTATTTATATATTTTTCTCTCTTTCTTTTAGCTATTCTCTCTCAAAATTTCCACAATCAATGTTTCTCTCTCACATTCTTTCTCAAAATTTCTCTCTCCACGATCTCTCTCTCACACACAACACGATTGTGCTAATTGTTGAAGCACGATTCTCTCTCACATTCAACGTTTTTGCTCCAAATATTCGTGGTAAGTATTATAGTTTTTGGCCGGTTCACGCTTCTTCCTTTTCTCTTCACTCTTTTTTTAAATTTTCACCATTGTTAGGTTTTCAGCAGAAAACTTCAAATATCGTCTTCAATGGCTGATTCAACAACTCCGAAGAGGATTACACGAGGTATACCCACTAAAGAATTCAATTTTGATGAGGCCATCTTTCGATTTGCGAATCACTCAAGAGGAACCTGTATTTGCAGGTTCATCAGCAATCATGGAAGCCGAAAGGCGAACAAAAATACGCAATGACCCTATGAAACAAGGTCAAGATGAGAAATTTTTGAAAAAATCAACAGTTCCTGATATTCCTGAAGTTTCTATATAAAACTTAAATGTGGGAAAGAGATAAAAACTTATCGATGTTGCTTCTGGGAGCAAGGAAAAGAGGTTGCTAGAAGTAGCTTAGAAACACGGAAGGACAAGGTGTCGCGCCCCTTTTTCTCGCGAAATCGGGTTTCGACATGTGACAACTCTTTTAAGGAGGTATTAGAAGAGGAGAGTCGCCACCTAACGATTTTTAAGGTGCGTTAGGGCACCTATTTGCAAATGACTCCGGTTTAACTGGTCAACGCCACCAAAGATTGGGTAAGGGCTCAAGTTACCTCAAAGAGAAGGTGTTAGGCATTCCTCGAGGTCCACAACTGTGGGTCCCGACCGAACTTAAATTATATGACTTAGTCTATGTGATCAAGTAAGCAAAGTGAGTACACAATCTAAGAATTTTATTAATAAGAGATCTTGAAAAGGGAGGTACAACTATTTTTCATTCTAATAGCAAAGAAAAGAAGGGGGGGGGGGGGGATCCTAAGTTTTTTAGCCTAAAAGATCACCCCATGCAACATAAATAATATTTCGTAACTCCCTTGAGATAGGTGTTACTCATATTATCCAGCGGGCACAGACTATCATCTCATGCTACCCGATTACTATGTTAAAGTTGTTTACCTAGGAGCGCTCTAATTCAATTCTAAGTCGTGCCCTACGCGTGCACTGCCTGTCCTATACCTATGGTCCAGGAGGTTTTGGACCTCTATTTGGATGGTTCTAGACCTTATCTAGGCTGCTAAAAAAATACAAAACTAGGCGACAAACAAAACATATAAAGACTTCACATAAAAGAAATTGAGGGCTCACATTGACCTCCACACTTAAGCAGCGAATGCACGCAAATACAGATGTCAATTAGGAAGTTGCAAAATCCAGAATCTAAAACCTATAGACATGCTTTCTAGACGAGTTTTTGAGTCAAAGTATGCGGAAAATTTCAGATGTAGAATAGAACTAATCAGGTATTACAAGCTGATTATTAAAGGTTTTAAGTTACCAATCCTATATGTGTTATGCCTAGGTGATCTAGGCAGTTGAGTATAAAAATCTGCTGGGAAAAGTCTCAGAATTATCCAGGTTTTCCTAACAGTGACGCTCTGGAAATAATGTTTGAGTATTCTAGTATTAACCAATTAACGAGCAATTATTTCATATAGGCAGGATCTTTAATGCGCAATACTTTAAAGCTTATTTTATCGTCATATCTTAATCCTATAGGCATAATTTCTAGGTGAGTAACGCCAAGTAGAATAATTGCAATCCTATAGGTATGATTTTTAGTAGGCGATGAGGATTGACAAAAACATCGATGAGAAACTAATTCCTATAGGTAGGTTCTCTAATAACACATAACAATAAATATAATTACAACATTTGGGGTTTGCGAGCAGAGAGTGTGTGTGTGTGCTTCTTCTAATGTCGTGATTTATACGGTGTACATATAATCGAACTACACATATAGCAAATAAATTACCAAGTCCTATAGGCATGTTATCTACCCATTTTGCAGGTAAATATTAAATTCTACCCATTTTCCCTTTTTACTAACACCCAAATTGTTTATACAAAATTATTACAGACTAGATGAGAAATATAAGTGCAAATATTATACAAGAAATTATAGTAGGCCTAAAATAGGACCAAAGGAGATATCCAGTATTGCCCGAGACTTCAACAAATCCCTTCTTCGCAAATAGCATGCCCAGATCCAAACAGGGGACTATGCCCATCAGCACAACCCAAAAATCATAGAGGAACTCAAGCCAAACCAAACAGTCACAAATTGCCCATATGACCCAAATTTTGAATTACACAGAAATCACTTACACAACCCAGTTTGCATATTATACCAATAATGTGAGGAAGAAAAGCTAAATTCCAGAGACAGCTCAAGTTCCAGCGGCAAAGAGAGTGATCAAAGAACCCCAAATTCTAGTTTGTCAGAATTCACAAGGGTCTCAAATGGACCCGGAGTAGTGCTCACACTAGGGAGATCAATAGAGAGAGTTTTGTGGCTTTGGATTTCAATCAGCCAAGAGTGATAGATTCAGAATGTGTAGGTAACAAATGAGAGTGAGATGCCAGTGATCAAGTGATAGAATTTGAAGAGGTGCACTTATGATTTAGAAGTAGACATAGCAGGGGTGATTGAACAAAGAACATACAAGAAAAGAGAATCAACAAAAAAACTCAAAGGACAGGTTGATATCACAAGTTCAAACATTGAGCATATTGGGCAGAAAATATTTTGTAAGAAGCAGGGGAATCAGGTTTTCTAAGACTACAAATTAGAGCACTAACTTAAAGAATTTAAGGCCCGGAGATCCAAATTATGTTGAATATCCATCACAACACTAGCAAGTAGACATGCCAACTTGTATCACTAAGACAAAACGGTATAAAACATTATAAGGAAACACACGTTAAGATGACTACTCTAAAGGTCCCAACTAATCACCAGGGGATACGGGATTAGGAAAACCGAAGACATAATGAGTGACAAAATATTATGGGAGCAGGTCATAGCTAGAGTGAAGGTCTTAACAGAGATTAGGACATATTATAGATACGAGACAGTCATTACAGGAATCCAGAACAAAGCAGGGAAACAAACTCATGCCACGCAGTAAATGTAAACATTCAGGTACCAACACATTAGGTTAAACGAATTTAAGAGAGTCCAAATTATTCAAGTTAAGCATAAACATATCTCTGAACTGTCAGATTTAGGTAAAATCAAGTGCTAAAGAAGTTCAGATCACAAAACGAGTTCAATGCCAACAAGGTTGCACATAGAGATGGTCTAGAAACACATTAGGTCACGAAATTTCAAAGGTATGAATATGAAAATCATGAAACATAGGAGAATAATATTGCGAAAGCTAAGGAACTTACCAGTTATCACTTGACAAATAGACAAACAAGAAAGAACAAACTTCGCACTACTCTGAACGTCAGCAAAGAGCAATAGCACCCAGAATCTTAGTGCGTCAGAGTTCCCAAAGGCTTCAAACAAACCCCGGGCAGTGCTCTCACCAAGAAAAGTTAAAAACCTGAATTCCGGTGGCCTTGGCTTTCAGCCGACCAAGAGCCAAAGTATAGAACACGAGAATGAGAGAATAATAAAGTGACGACCTTTAGTTTTTTAGTGAATGTCGTGAAAAAAAATGTCCGTTTCAAAGGGGAATGGGGAGGGGTTTATATAGTAGTAGAAGTCAAGCAAACAAACAAGGAAAACAGTCAATCAAACACAAATAAGGAAGGAAAAATATCTCATACAATCAATAATAGAACCGGTAAAGGAGGATTCAAAATTTCAAAACATAATTGAGTCCAATGGTCATGAATCTGGCCGGAAATATAAGAATCGTCCATTATAGAGTATATATAGATGAAACATCGGCCAAATCCTTACAAAATTAGAGCCAAATCAGGCCCATCTTGCAAGGTAGCATTTACCAAAATTAGGTAAATATCAAGTAACACCATGAACGCCTGAGTAGTAGCAAAATAAGGCAAGAGCATCATGAGAGGACCCCATATTGGGGCCGGATTCGGAGGGGATTCGAGGGTATTGCGGCTAGGATTTCTCAGAGAGGAGAGAGTGTGAGGGAAAGAGGGCAATTGTCTTTAGAAAATGGGGATTAGGGTTAGGGTGATGGGATATAAGGAAGGTGGGGGAATTATTATGGGTCATTGATAATTTGAGATCAATGGCTAGGATTGAAGTGGGGCGTGTTCAAAAATGGGTCGCGGCCGAATTTTTAAAAGGGCTGTTTAGTTTGGGCGGCTGAATGGTGTAATGGAGATGAGCCAGCTGCTTTGGGCCTGGTTTTGGTCCGAAATTAGCCTAAAATTGGGCTATAAAATAAATATGCGAAATTATTTTAAAAATAATTCATAAAAGAGATTAATAAATAATAAAACATTATTTATGAAGTAAAATGATTTAGAATACTAGATTTACATTATAAAAAATATAAAAAATACTTTTTAGCACAAATAATATAATGAAATGTAATTATGCATAGAATATAGGCTATTCTTTGCAAAATTATGTAAATAGCCTAAAAATATGAAATATAATTATATAAAATAAAGTAAAATATTATGAAGCATATATATAGATGTATAATAATAAACTGGATGATTGAGTCATTATAAAAATAATTTAAAGGATAATTTATAAATATTGAATGATTTAAATGCAAGAAAAATTGATTTTGAAGTCTTAAAATTATGGTAAAATATTTGCATAAATCTTATAAATTAAATAATAATGCAAAATAATATTTTGAAAGTATATATATTATTTGAAAAATATATGAGGGCAAAATTGGGTATCAACAGTTGCCCCTCTTTACCCGGGAATGATGAAAGAGTTATCGGGTAAAGAAAATGATGGCCGATTTAGACCGAATGAGGTGATTTGAAAAACCGGAGGCCGAACCCTAGTTCCTGAGTTGACTACATATCCCTGGTATTACGGGAATCGGGTCGTGTGTAGTTCTAGATCCAACAGTAAACTGACCCGATGGAGTTGTTATAAGAATGGGCGTATGCTTCGGAAAATGTTCTTTTGGGGTATGATAATATCCGATGAATTTATGGGAGTCATCGATGTGAATCTGAAACGTTACGGATGGATCACTGAGTATACAACTGAACGGTCATAGAGTAAAAAGTAGGTAATTGATGGTGGTTATTATGTTTGAAATAATTGTAGGATGTATACATTGAACGGAAACCGGAATGAAGATTGCTCCCGTTAGGAGAACGGTTACTTCCTGGATTACCTGCAAAACTTAATACACGATGTATGCAAGTATATATGGATTATTGAGAGAATTTAAACATGATGCAGATTCCCTTTGGACCATGAGGGTTGTCTTTGGACGGTGAGGATGATATCCTTAGACCATGGCATCTTGGTCTATGAAGTGTATGATAAGGGATTCGCATGCCATGAGATGATGTCCTCGGGCCATGAGGATGGTGCCTTTGGATTATGACGCCTTTGAATAATGATGTTCAATTTTTAGAGATCCTCAGGCCATGGAATAGTGTCTCCCAGCTATGAGGATGATGCCTTCGGACTATGATGCCTTCGGACAAAATGGCGATATTTTAGCCCATGAAATGCAAAATATGATGTTTGGCCGTATGCGAAGATGAGACAAGACAAGGCTTAGTCTTGGGTAAGATGAGGGCAATGCTTAGCCCTGGGTGAGTAGAGGATAATGCTAGGTCTTAGATGGCGTAATGGAGATAGCATTTATTCACGAGGAAAAGGCAATGCTTATCCTTGTGGAATTAGGGAGGCAATGCTTAGCCTCATGCAGGAAGAGGAGACAATGCTTAGTCTCATGCAAGTAAGGGAAGCGATGCTTAACTTCATGCAGGAAAGGCGGTGCTTAGACTTATGCAATTAAGGAGGCAGGGCTTAGCCTCATGCAAATAGGGAGGCAGGGCTTAGCCTCATGCAAATAGGAGACAATGCTTAGTATCATGCAAAGAAAGGCAATGCTTAGCCTTATGAAGTTAAGGAGGCAATGCTTAACCTCATGCAAATAGGAGACGATGCTTAGTCTCATGCAAAGAAAGGCAGTGCTTAGCCTTATACAGTTAAGGAGGCAATACTTAGCCTCATGCAAATAGGAGACAATGCTTAGTCTCATGCGGAAAAGGCAATGCTTAGCCTTATGCAATTAGGGAGGCAATGCTTAGCCTCATGCAAATAGGAGACACTGCTTAGTCTCGTGGGGAAAAGGCAATGCTTAGCCTTATGAAGTTAAGGAGGCAATGCTTAGCCTCATGCAAATAGGAGACACTGCTTAGCCTCATAAAAATAGGAGACACTGCTTAGTCTCATGCAAGGAAAGGCAATGCTTAGCCTTATGCAATTAGGGAGGCAGTGCTTAGCCTCATGCAGGAAGAGGAGACAATGCTTAGTCTCATGCAGGGAAAGGCAATGCTTAGCCTTATGCAATTAGGGAGGCAGAGCTTAGCCTCATACAGGAAGAGGAGACAAGCTTAGTCTTATGCAGGGAAAGGCAATGTTTAGCCTTATGCAAGAAAAACGATGAGTGACAGTGAGAAAGTAAAGTATTTCTTGGCCGGAAGTGTTTGCATTTGGTAACTTGTCATCATGAAGGTAGTGATTTGATGTATCTGCGGGTATTGTTGTCTTATCGTGCCTGCATCCAAAGAAAAATTATGAGTTTTGTGGGGGAAGGTTGGTTTGCGCTTTTGTCTTCTGTTTTGCCTTTGCTCCTATCTTGAGGTCCCGTTTGAGTTACCCTGGGTAGCATCTGGCTGTCATAGAAATACAGTTTTCGAAAAATATGCATGCATTTGATAAATATAGTTATTTGAAATGTAGTAGTATGTGATTTCTAATAATTTAGATGAACCGGTAACTGTGAAATATTTTAGAGACATTGCGACCTCCTTGCTTTAGAATTTTGAGGGTTACCCTCAAAATTCTACCCTAGTTTAAATGCAATACTTTGGATGTTCCGTGTATGACGACGTCGGCTAAACTTGCTTTAGAATTTTGAGGGTCCTCCTCAAAATTCTTCCCAGTTTTCTGATATGGAAAAATGAAGATTTTATTAAGATGTGATCGAACCCACAAGGCTGCCTACGTATCCCTTCTTAAACGGGAATAAGGTCAAGCGTAGTTCAGTTACATCAGATGAAGAAATGTAAACAATCCTAAACATAGTATCTCTTGCTTGTGTTTGAGTTGATAGGTTTTGACCAAATTTCTCCGTCCATTTCTGCAAGTATAAGTGCCCCTCTTGTTAGTACTCGATGAACCATGTAGGGACCTTGCCAATTGGGTGAGAACTTCTCCTTGGCTTCATCCTAATGTGGGAAGATCCGCTTTAGCACCAATTGGCCAGGTGCGAATTGCCTTGGTATGACCTTTTTGTTAAAAGCTCTTTCCATTCTTTTCTGGTAGAGTTAACCGTGACATATCGCATTCATTCTCTTTCCATCAATGAGAGCTAGTTGCTCGTATAAGCTCTGTACCCATTCTATATCGCTGAGCTCAACTTTTTGTATAATTCTTAAAGAAGGGATCTCTACTTCGACAGGAATAAGAGCTTCAGTACCATAAACCAATAAGTAGGGAGTTCCCAGTTGATATGCGAACCGTGGTACGATACCCGAGCAGAGAAATTAGTAGCTTCTCGTGCCATTGTTTGTAATTATCTACCATTTTCCTCAGTATCTTCTTGATGTTCTTGTTGGTGGCTTCTACAGCTCTGTTTATTTGCGGTCTGTATGCCGTGGAGTTCCTATGCTTGATCTTGAACGTTTCACACATGGCTTTCATCAAATCGTCATTTAAATTGACGGCGTTGTCAGTAATGATTGGCTGAATCACTATCCTCATGTTACGTTATCTCATTACATATCACAGTCGTAGGTTCATCGGGATAGGTAATAATAATTCTAGAAAAAAAATATAAAAATAATAATAAATACGAAAAGCAGTAATGCATTAAAAAAATCTTAAAAACGTCAACAAGTGCGGCTTGATGGACTCGAGCAATTATTTCAAAACAGAATACTGAAAAATGTCTCAAATGCTCAAAACTATTTTTGAAAGTAATTCATGCTAATTTTTCAGGCTACCCAGGAACTCGACGGCCCGGGATGGTGCAGCGATCCAGTTCTTGAGAAGATGCTAGTATGCACGAACCAACCTTTTGGGAATAGGAATAATCAAAAGAAAGAAAAAGCAAAAGGTAACTAAGTTAGTAAGGAGTATTAAAAGAATATTTGCGATATTGAACATGTGTTGCAGAATTAATAAATTCGTGTCCTAATTTGAGGGACCTCATTGTGTCCGAGGTAGGCCTAAGTGACACATAGACTTGGAGATAATTGATGCCGATAATTGCGTCATTTTATTAATGCGAAAATGAGTCAAATCTTTACTAAAACGACAATAATGAGAAAGTCACTAATGGCATTTGCCTTATTACAATAAAAAAATTTGAACGAATCTAGAAAACAATAAAGACATTGTTTCCTAATCTATTTGGTACTAGAAGGACCTTCTCCATGCTTGGCCTTCGTGGATCCGTCGATCAGGTTCCAAGTCATGCATATCCAATAGTAAGTAAGCCCTTGCTAGATGCCCTCCTTCATTGCCTTCCGTGTTCTGACAATCCGAGAGTCTCTTTCTCATTTTTCCCTCAAGGTCCATTAGCCCTTGCTCCAAATATTCCAATCTCTCTGTTGATTTAGTAGCAATTCCTCTCCATTCGTTGATCGCTTCCATATCCACTTTGTGCTTTTCCAAATGCCTACCTTCAGACTCGAAGACCCTCTTGCGCAACATCCTATACTTGACTTGTGCTTCATCAGCGTCATCTATAGCCCTATTTTTTAGATTAATTCCTGGCTTGGCATCCCCCGCTATATCATCTACCAACCATAATGGGTAGAAGTACATATGGAGGACATGATACCTATCTGGATCGATAGTATCTTTCTCCACAATGATCTTTTTATTCCACATATGCTGTGCCTCGAAATTGAACGGAATGATGTTCCCTTTAAAACCTGCTTTGTATTGGACCATGTTGGAAACCCGAGGTATAACCTGTTTTCTTTCCGCTTGTCTTATTACCCTTATAGGAGCATAAGGATAGATCCCTCTTAACCCGCTAAACACTAGATGGGTAGTTTCTCTTGATCTGATGATGAACTCACTGCTAGGGAACCATTCAAACATCCAATGTACCTTTTCGTCAGTTAGATTGCTGAAGAAACGCACCCAGCTCACAGCACTTCCAGGTTGCGCAAACCTATCTGGGATAAATGTCATTCTCTTTGGATTATAGTAAGCTATGTAGTCATTCAATGGTCATCGCAGAAGCTCTTGGCGATATTCACCTCTCTAGAAGTGTTCTAATAACCAAACCCGCAGTAACAGATTACAGCCCTCGAAGAGTCCATAACCCTGCTTGCATCGATCTAAAGCGCAATACATTTCGGCGAAGATCATGAGGATGATAGTGTAAGTTTGTAACTCGATTCCTTCCATTAGAGTCCTAGCAACCATGGCTAAGCGAGTGTGGATCCTTCCCCCTTTCTTCGGAAATATCAACAATCCCAAGAAATAGATAATGAACACAAAAACTCGGCGGTGCGTCCAACCTAAGGAAGTGATGGAAAGTTCATCATGATGAAGGAGATATGACTTTTTATGACCGTAACATTCGTAAAGGAATTCAAATGGGATGTATGACTTCTTCAGACAGAATAACTCCTCATTTTTCTTGAAACCCAACATTTTTAAAAAAATGCAGGGAGTGCGATTTTCTGGTACTAATAAACCCGGACTATCCCATGGAAGCTTAGTGAAGACTCTTATTTCCTCTAAGAGAGGAGTCATTTCTATGTCACCAAAGCGGAAGGCAGCTCTTTTCTTATCCCAAAACATAGTGGTGGCCTCAATCAATGCCCTATTTGGCCGAATGTCCAATAAGGAAGGTAAATTACCAAGGACCCTTTTCACATGATTCTTGTCACTAGGTGAGAGGTTCTTCCACCAATCAAGCAGCATAGGTGGGATGTTTTGAACCATGCCGAACCTGGGGACTTCATACTTCATTTTCTGCAAACAAATAGAGTTAGCCCTTCCCCCTATGGATCTGACTATTTACACATTAATGATCAACATACCAGCATGTTTTCTCCAAGTAATGCACATAATGTGATGGTGTCCATTAGGATTATGGAAATCTCGTCGGACTTTGGACAAGGCTTATTTTAGTAGATTATCACGCGGACAACGTTCTAACCCATATTATGTTTGACATGATGCATGTACATTTGATATTGGAGTGAGGTTTCTAGAAGGGTCTAGACTGGTACTCTCAAGTGGACAACTTGAGAAGGAAAGGCACGGGACCATCGACTGCACCGCTGATTGAATAGTTTACTGCAAGTAAGTCTTTCCAATTTAAAAGGATAATTTTGGAAGACCGCGGACACTCATCAAGTGTTGCTATGTTATTAATCGGGCATGAGTGGAATATGGTGTGGAGCATGCTTTATGTAAAGATGATAACACATTGCCAAGTATTTGCATGATAAATATGTAAAAGCAATAAATACAGCATTAAGGTAAAACATAAAAGATAAAAAGAAAGACAAAAGGAAGAAGTTAGTTCATGGAATATAGGGAATGTAATAAAGTAAGCAAGGGAGTAGGGGTGGGAGAGACATGATGTAGCAATCTTTAAACAAATGAAGAGCAGTTTATAGCAAACAAAGGTGAATAGGAAAGGGATATGCATGTTATAACCAATTTAAGCAAAGGAAGGTGGAGCAGGGAAGGAATGTGCATATTACAACGAATTTAAACAAGTAAAAAGAAAATGGGAGAGTGATGTGCATGTAGTAGCAAATAAAAACGGAAAAGGGAAAAGCGTTTATATAAAAGAAGACTAATCCCTATAAGCCAAATTCGCTATGGTAGGAGCCTAAGTGTAAATCCCCAGCAGAGTCGCCATGCTGTCGCGCCCCTTTTTCTCGCGAAATCGATTTTCGACATGTGACAACTCTTTTAAGGAGGTATTAGAAGAGGAGATTCACCACCTAACGATTTTTAAGGTTCGTTAGGGAACCTATTTGCAAATGACTCTGGTTTAACTGGTCAACGCCGCCAAAGATCGGGTAAGGGCTCAAGTTACCTTAAAGAGAAGGTGTTATGCACTCCTCGAGGTCCACAACTGTTGGTCCCGACCAAACTTAAATGGCTTAGTCTATGTGATCAAGTAAGCAAAGAGAGTACAAAATCTAAGAATTTTATTACAAAAAGATCTTGAATAGGGAGGTACAACTATTTTTCATTCTAATAGAAAAGAAAGGAAGGGGGGGTCCAAAGTTTTTAGCCTAAAGGATCACCCCGTGCAACATAAATAATATTTCGTAACTCCCTTGAGATAGGGTGTTACTCATATTATCCAGCGGGCATATACTATCATATCATGCTACCCGATTACTATGTTAAAGTTGTTTACCTAAGAGCGCTCTAATTCAATTCTAAGTCGTGCCCTACGCGTGCACTACCCGTCCTATACCTATGGTCCAGGAGGTTTTGGACCTCTATTTGGATGGTTCTAGACCTTATCCAGGCTGCTAAAAAAATGCAAAACTAGGCGACAAACAAAACATATAAAGACTTCACATAAAAGCAATTGAGGGCTCACATTGACCTCCACACTTAAGCAGCGAATGCACGCAAACACAGATGTCAATTAGGAAGTTGCAAAATCCAGAATCTTAAACCTATAGACATACTTTCTAGATGATTTTTTTAGTCAAAGTATGCGGACAATTTCTGATGCAGGATAGAACTAATTAGGTATTACAAGCTGATTATTGAAGGTGTTAAGTTACCAATCCTATATGTGTTATGCCTAGGTGATCTACGTAGTTGAGTATAACAAAATCTTCTGGGAAAAGTCCCAGAATTATCCAGGTTTTCCTAACAGTAACGCTCAGGAAACAGTGTTTGAGTAGTCTAGTATTAACCAATTAACGACCAATTATTTCCTATAGGCGGGATCTCTAACGCGCATCACTTTAAAGCTTATTTTATAGTCATATCATAATCCTATATACATAATTTCTAGGTGAGCAACGCCAAGTAGAATAATTGCAATCCTATAGGCATGATTTCTAGTAGGCGATGAGGATTGATAGAAATATTGATGAGAAACTAATTCCTATAGGCAGGTTCTCTAATAACACATAACAATAAATATAATTGCAGTATTTGGAGTTTGCGAGCAGACAGTGTGTGTGTGCTTCTTCTAATGTTGTGATTTCTACAGTGTACATGTAATCAAACAACACATATAGCAAATAAATTACCAAGTCCTATAGGCATGTTATCTACCCACTTTGCATGTAAATATTAAATTCTACCCATTTCCCCTTTTTACTAACATCCAAATTATTTATACAAAATTATTACAGATTAGATGAAAAATATAAGTGCAAATATTACACAAAAAATTATAGTAGGCCTACAGCAGGACCAAAGGAGATACCCGATATTACCTGGGCCTTTAACAAACCCCTTCTTTGCAAATCGCATGCCCAAATTCAAATAGGGAACTATGCCCATCAGCACAACCCAAAAATCATAGATGAACTCAAGCCAAACCAAAGAGTCACAAATTGCCCATATGACCCAAATATTGAATTACACAGAAATCACTTACACAACCCAGTTTGCAGATTATACCAATAATGTGAGGAAGAAAAGCTAAATACTAGAGACAGCTCAAGTTCTAGCGGCAAAGAGAGTGATCAAAGAATCCCAAATCCTAGTGTGTCAGAGTTCACAAGGGTCTCAGATGGACCTCGAGCAGTGCTCACACTAGGAAGGTCAATAGAGAGAGTTTTGGTGGCCTTGACTTTCAGCTGACCAAGAGTGATAGATTCAGAATATGTAGGTAACAAATGAGAGTGAGATGCTAGTGATCAAGTGATAAAATTTAAAGAGGTGCACTTATATTTTAGAAACAGACATAGCAGTGGTGATTGAACAAAGAACATACAAGAAAAGAGAATCAACAAAAAAACTCAAAGGAGAGGTTGATATCACAAGTTCAAACATTGAGCATATTGGGCAGAAAATATTTTGTAAGAAGCAGGGGAATCAGGTTTTCTGAGACTACAAGATTAACATACAAAGATGCACAATACCAAACGAATCTAAAGTAGAGCACTAACTTAAAGAATTTAAGCCCTAGGGATCCAAATTATGTTGAATATCCATCACAACACCAGCAAGTAGACATGCCAACTTGTATCACTAAGACAAAATAGTATAAAATATTATAAGGAAATACACATTAAGATGGCTACTCTAAAGGTCCCAACTAATCACTAGGGGATACAGGATTAGGCAAACCGAAGACATAATGAGGGATAAAATATCATGGGAGCAGGTCATAGCTAGAGTGAAGGTCTTAACAGAGATTAGGACACATTATAGATACGAGGCCGTCATTACAGGAATCCATATCAAAGCAGGGAAGCAAACTAATGCCACACAGTAAATGTAAACATTCAGGTACCAACACATTAGGCTAAACAAACTTAAGAGAGTCCAAATTATTCAAGTTAAGCATAAACATATCTCTGAACTGGCAGATTTAAGTAAAATCAAGTGCTAAAGAAGTTCAGATCACAAAACGAGTTCAATGCCAACAAGGTTTCACATAGAGATGGTCTAGAAACACATTAGGTTACGAAATTTCAGAGGTATGAATATGCAAATCATGAAAACAGGAGAATAAAATTGCGAAAGCTAAGGAACTTACCAGTTATCACTTGACAAATAGACAAACAAGAAAGAACAAACTCCACACTACTCTGAACGTCAGCAAAGAGCAATAGCACCCAGAATCTTAGTGCGTCAAAGTTCCCAAAAGCTTCAAATGAACCCCGGGCAGTGCTCGCACCAAAAAAAGTTAAAAAATCGAATTTCGGTGGCCTTGGCTTTTAGCCGGCCAAGAGCCAAAGTATAGAACAAGAGAATGAGAGAATAATAGAGTTACAACCTTTAATTTTTTAGTTAATCTCGGGAAAAAAATGTCTGTTTCAAAGGGGAATGGGGAGGAGTTTATATAGTAGTAGAAGTCAAGCAAACAAACAAGGAAAACATTCAATCAAACACAAATAAGGAAGGAAAAATATCTCATGCAATCAATAACAGAACCGGTAAAGGAGGATTCAAAATTTCAAAACCTAATTGAGTCCAATGGTCATGAATCTGGCCGGAAATGTAAGAATTGTTCATTGTATAGTATATATAGATGAAACATCGGCCAGATCCTCACAAAATTAGAGCCAAATCAAGCCCGCCTTGAAAGGTAGCATTTACAAAAATTATGTAAATATCAAGTAACACCATGAACGCCGGAGTAGTAGCACAGTAAGGCAAGAGAATCATGAAAAGACCCCATATTGGGGTCGGATTCGGAGGGGATTCGAGGGTATTGCGGCTAGGATTTCTCAGAGAGGAGAGAGTGTGAGGGAAAAGGGGCAGCAGTCTTTAGAAAATGGGGATTAGGGTTAGGGTGATGGGATATAAGGAAGGTGGGGGAATTATTATGGGTCGTTGTTCATTTGAGATCAATAGTCAGGATTGAGGCGGGAGTGAGGTGGGTTCAAAAATGGGTCACGATCGAATTTTTAAAAGGATTGTTTGGTTCGGGCTGCTGAATGGTGTAATGGAGATGGGCCAGCTGCTTTGGGTCTGGTTTCGGTCTGAACTTCGCCTAAAATTGGGCTATAAAATAAATATGCAAAATTATTTTAAAAATAATTCATAAAAGAGATTAATAAATAATAAAACATCATTTATGCAGTAAAATGATTTAGAATACTATCTTGACATTATAAAAAATATAAAAAATAATTTTTAGCACAAATAATACAATAAAATATAATTATGCATAGAATATAGGTTATTGTTTGCAAAATTATGTAAATAGGCTAAAAATGCGAAATATAATTATATAAAATGAAGCAAAATATTATGATGCATATATATAGATCTAGTATAATAAACTGTATGATTGAGTCATTATTAAAATAACTTAAAGGATAATTTATAAATATTGAATGATTTAAATGCAAGAAAAAATGATTTTGAAGTCTTAAAATTATGAAACATTATGGGAAGATGTTTGCATAAATCTTGTAAACTAAATAATAATTCAAAATAATATTTTAAAAGTATATATATTATTTGAAAAATATATGAGGGCAAAATTGGGTATCAACACAAGGTATTTGTAGAAGTATTTATATGTATTTGAGTCCGGATATACTGATTTTAGTTTGTGCAATGATTTTCATTTTTTTGTATTTAGATGTATTTATATGAATTTGAGTTCATACTACAATAATTTTAAATACACCAATAGTTCTATCATTATTACCATAATTCAAGGTTATGTTTTTGTCATAATTACTGTATGTCGTATTCATGACCGAGTTCTGTATGTCACGACCCAAAATTCCCACCCTTGGACCGTGATGACGCCTAACATTTCACTTGTTAGGCAAGCCAACGTTAGAATAATATTAGCCATTTTAAAATAATTTTTAAATTTATTAATAACAAAGAATAGTTGCGGAAGTAAGGTCTGAAATGTAGTGAATAATTCATACAAATAACGGTATCTAAATACCATCCAGAATTGGTGTCACAAGTGCACGAGCTTCTAGAATAATACAAATAAAGGCCTGAATAAAATAAAGCTGTCTGAAAGCAAATACACAGCTAAAATAAGATAGACGGGGACTTCAGAACTGCGGACGCTGTGCAGTTATACCTCAAGTCTCCTCTGAGTACCTGAAATCCGAGCAAGTCTATGGTACGCCGCTAGGACCAACTCCGAAATCTGCACAAGAAGTGTAGAGTGTAGTATCAGTATAACCGACCCTATGTACTGGTAAGTGCTGAGTCTAACCTCGACGAAGTAGTGACGAGGCTAAGGCGGGTTACTTACATTAACCTATATGCAATATTAGTAAAACAACAATAATAGACATAAATAAGGTAACTCATTTTTAATAGTTGAAGCCAACGCAACAATCATAATCAATTATTATTTCAATCAATTTCCGTTGCAGTGTGCAACCTGTTTCCACAATATATTCATTTTCAACTCTCCAATATATTTATTTAATCAAGTATATATATAGAATTTTTTAATAAATCTATTGCGGCGTACAACCCGATCCTCCAACATATTCATTTCAATCAATTCTGTTTGCGGCGTGCAACCCGATCCTCCAATATATTCATTTCAATCAATTCTGTTGCGGCGTGCAACCCGATCCTCCAATATATTCATTTCAATCAATTCTGTAACCCGATCCTCCAATATATTCATTTCAATCAATTCTGTTGTGGCGTGCAACCCGATCCTCCAATATATTCATTTCAATCAATTCTGTTGCGTCGTGCAACCCGATCCTCCGATATATTAATTTATCAATTCGCATAGAAGAAATTGCCCCAATAAATGCAACAATTAATATAAAATTTTAAGACAACAAGCATAGAATAATTATGATTTAATTATGAAAAAAACAATGACAAATAGCAATTTATTATGGAAATCAGGGAGAAAATAGGCAGTTTAATATTTAATATGCTAAATGTCAAGTAGCAATTAATGCACAAAATTCAAATAAGCATGTAGAAATTATTATAGGAATTCAAGAATTAATATTTGACAAAGAATAGGAGAGAAACAATTATTATAACAATTAATTTGTGTATTAAAACAAATTTAGGATTTTTAAATAATTATGCAAACAATTAATTTGACGACGTATAGACACTCGTCACCTCGCCTATACGTTGTTCACATGCATTTCACATAACAAATAATTTAAGGGTTCTATTCTGTCAAGTCAAGGTTAACCACGACACTTACCTTGTTCCGAATGCCACTTAATTCTCAATCACCGCTTTTCCTTTAGAATTCTCCTCCAAACCACTCGTATCTATTCAAAAATGACTCAATAATATCAACTATTTCTAAATGAATCAATTATATTACATAAATTAAGTTTTCCAAATTTTTCTCCAAAAAGTCGAAAAATTGACCCCGGGCCCGCTTGGTCAAAATTCGAGATTCGGACTAAATTCCATTTATCCTTTTACCCTCGAGCCCGAATATATAATTGGTTTTGGAATCCGACCTCAAATTGAGGTCTAAATCCCCAAATTTCCGAAATTCCTAGTTTCTACCCTAACCCCTAATTCTACCATGAACACTCTAGATTTTAGGTTGATAATTCATGAAAGGTAAAGGGTAACTGAAAGAAAATGGTTTAGAATCACTTACCAACACTTTGGGAAAGAAATGGCTCTTAAAACATCGCCTCTCACAGTTTGGTTTTTGAGAAAAATGAATTTTTGGCTAAATCCCGTGTATGGATTCTGTTAAGTGCTGGGCGACAGTGTTTATCATGTTCGCGAGAGCACTGTCGCGTTCGCGAAGAGTATAGGATACTAAGCCTTCGCGTTCGCAAGACATTGCTCGCGTTCGCGATGAAGGAATGATCGACTCTTCCCCATGTGTGCCTAACACACGCGTTCGCGAGGAGCTGGTCGCGTTCGCGAAGGGTAACGCCCCCATCGCTTCGCTTTTGCGAAGAAGAAAACTTCAGCTGCCCATTTTACTCTTCGCGTTCGCGAGAGTACCTTCACGAACGCGAATATGGACATGCCAAAACACCTGCTTCCACAAAATACCAGAGTTTCAAAGTTCAAAACATCCCGTGGCTTACCCGAAACTCACCCGAGCCCTCGGACTTGGACTCCGAGGTAGATGCTTCTACCGGTTGACCTCTCCAGTGTACTCGAACTGAAGGATAACTCTTAGACCTCAATTGTCCGACCTACTGGGATAGAATAGCCACCGGCTCCTCCTCGTAGGTCAAATTTGTCTAATTGGACTGAGCTGGAATCTAACACATGGGACGAATCACCATGATATTTTCGGAGCATAGACACACGGAACACCAGATGAACCGCTGATAAACTAGGTGGTAATGCAAGCATGTAGGCTACTTCACCCACCCTTTCAAGAACTTCAAAGGGTCCAATATACCTAGGGCTCAACTTGCCCTTCTTTCCGAACCTCATTACACCTTTCATAGGTGAAATCCGGAGCAATATTCTTTCTCCAACCATGAATTCAATATCACGAACCTTACGGTTGGCATAACTCTTTTGCCTAGACTGAGCTGTACGAAGTTGATCCTGAATAACTTTGACCTTATCTAAATCATCCTGTACCAAATCGGTACCCAACAACCGAGCCTCTCCCGGTTCAAACCAACCAACTGGCGATCGGCATCGCCTTCCGTATAATGCCTCATATAGAGCCATCTAAATGCTTGACTGGTAGCTATTATTATAAGTAAACTCAGCAAGTGGCAAGAATTGATTCCAAGAACTTCCAAAGTCTATAACACAAGAGCGAAGCATATCTTCGAATATCTAAATAGTGCGCTCCGACAATCCGTCTGTCTGTGGATGAAATGTTGTACTCAACTCCACTCGCGTGCCTAACTCACGATGTACAACCCTCCAGAAATGTGAGGTAAACTGCGTACCTCGATCTGAAATAATAGAAACGGGCACACCGTGAAGGCGGACAATCTCACGAATGTAAATTTCAGCTAACCTCTTTGAAGAATTGGTAACTTCCACTGGAATGAAATGTGCTCACTTGTTCATCCTGTTTACTATGACCCAAACTGCGTCAAATTTTCTCTGAGTCCGTGGGAGTCCAACAACAAAATCCATAGTGATACGCTCCCACTTCCACTCAGGAATTTCTAACTTCTGAAGCAAACCACCAGGTCTCTGATGCTCGTACTTAACTTGCTGACAATTCAGACATCGAGCTACATATGCAACTATATCCTTTTTCATTCTCCTCCACCAGTATTGTTGCCGCATTTCTTGATACATTTTGGCTGTACCTGGATGAACAGAATACCTGGAACTGTGTGCCTCTTCAAGAATTAATTCACAAAGTCCATCAATATTAGGCACACAAATATGACCCTGCATTCGCAGAACTCCATCTTCCCCCACAACAACCTATTTGGCATCACAGTGCCGCACCATGTCTTTAAGGACAAGTAAATGAGGATCATCATACTGCCTCTCTCTGATGCGCTCATATAAAGAAGACCGAGCGACTGTGCAAGCTAGAACCTGACTGGGTTCTGAAACATCTACCTCATGAACTGATTAGCCAAAGTCTGAACATCTGCAGCTAATGGCCTTTCACCAACCGAAATATACGCAAGACTGCCCAGACTCACAACCTTTATACTAAAAGCATCAACCACCACATTGGCCTTTCTGGGGTGATACAAAATGGTGATATCATAGTATTTCAACAATTCCAACCATCTTCTCTGCCTCAAATTAAGATATTTTTGTTTGAATAGGTACTGAAGGCTACGATGATCAGTAAATACCTCACATGAGACACCGTAGAGGTAATGCCTCCAAATCTTCAGCGCATGAACAATGGCTGCCAGTTCTAAGTTATGAACATGATAATTCTTCTCGTGAACTTTCAACTGTCGCGACGCATATGCAATCACCTTGCCATCTTGCATTAATACTACACTAAGCCCAATGTGATATGCGTCACAATATACCATATACGATCCTGAACCTGTGGGTAATACCAACACTGGTGCCGTAGTCAAAGCGGTCTTGAGCTTCTGAAAGCTCAAGTCACACTCGTCTGACCATCTGAATGGGACACCTTTCTGGGTTAGTCTGGTAAATGGGCTTTCTATAGATGAAAACCCTTCCACGAACCGACGATAATAACCTGCCAAACCTTGAAAACTCCGGATCTTTGTAACTGAAGTAGGTCTAGGCCAATTCTGAACAACCTCAATCTTCTTAGGATCCACCTTTATGCCTTCTACCGATACAACATGCCCCAAAAAGGCAACTGAGTCTAACCAAAACTCACATTTTGAAAATTTGGCATATAACTGATTATTCTTCAAATTATGAAGCACACTCCGAAGATGTTGCTCATGCTCCTCTCGACTGCTGGAGTAAATCAAGATATCATCAATGAATACAACCACAAAAGAATCCAAATAGGGCTTGAACACTCGATTCATTAAATCCATAAATGCTGTTGGGGTATTTGTCAACCCAAATGACATCACTAGAAATTTGTAATACCTATACCGAGTCCAAAAAGCTATTTTAGGGACATCAGATGCCCTAATCTTCAACTGATGGTAACTAGACCTCAAATCGATCTTCGAAAATACCTTGGCACCCTGGAGCTGATCAAATAAGTCATAAATTCTTAGCAGCGGTTATTTATTTTTGATAGTGGCCTTGTTCTACTGTCGATAATCTATATACATCCGCATAGAGCCATCTTTCTTCTTTACAATAGTAATGGTGCACCCTAGGGTGAGATACTGGGTCTTATGAATCCTTGATCAAGCAAGTATTGTAACTGCTCTTTCAATTCTTTTAACTCCGGCGGGGCCATATGGTATGGTGGAATAGAAATGGGTTGAGTGCCCGAAGCCAAATCAATACAGAAGTCAATATCTCTGTCGGGTGGCATCCCCGAAAGATCTGCAGGAAATACTTCTGGAAATTCACGAATAACTGGTACTGAGTCCATAGAAGGAACATCAACACTAGGATCGCGAATATAAGCCAAATATGCTAGACACCCTTTCGCTACCATACGCCGAGCTTTCATATAAGAAATAACCTTGCTGGCAGAATGACCAGGAGTTCCTTTCCACTCTAACCGAGGTAACCCCGACATAGCTAGGGTCACTGTCTTGGCATGACAATCCAATATAGCATGATAAGGGGACATCCAATCTATACCCAAGATGATATCAAAATCTACAATATCAAGAAGTAGAAGATCTACACTAGTATCAAGATTACCAATAGTAACCACACACGAACGATAGACATGATCTATTACAACAGAGTCTCCCACCGGTATAGATACATATACTGAAGCACTCAGAGAATCACAAGGCACAACCAAATATGAAGCAAAATAGGAGGACACATAGGAATAAGTAGATCCTGGATCAAATAGAATTGAAGCATCTATATCGCAAACTGGAATAATACCTGTGATCACAACATTAGATGACTTGGCCTCAGGCCTCGCTAGAAAAACATTAAATCGAGGCTGAGCCCCACCACTCTGAACTGCGTCCCTAGGACGGCCTCTAACTGGCTAGCCTCTACCTCTAACAGTCTGACCTCTATCTCTAATGGTCTGACCTCCACCTCTAATGGCCTGACCTCCACCTCTAGTTGCCTGACCCCTACCTCTAGTTGGCTGAGCAGGAGGTGAAGAAACCAATGCCGGTATGATGGCACGAGAATCCTGCCGAGATCTGTTACTCGCCAATCTAGGGCAATACCTCTTGATGTGACCAATGTTCCCACACTCATAACACCCTTCCTGATGTTGTGGCTGCTGAAGGTGAAGCTGACCCAAATAGGCCAGATAACTGCTGTAGTAACTCTGGAGTGGTGGTGCACTGATAGGAGATGGATTTGTACTAAATGTTGGCTGCCCAGAGTAAGGCATAATAAGAGCGTGACTCTCTGAAGCACAGTGATATGCATCAAGTGCTGAATGAAATGGTCTGGGAGGATGACCCCAACCAAAATTACCCCTGCCTCCATGCGAGGCACCACTAAAACAACCGAACTAACTAGGCCTCTTATCAGACCTCTGCCCTCTCTCTTATGCAAGAACCATCTCAACCCCCCTCACGACATTAGCAGCCTCCTGAAAAGAAATTTCACTTCCGATCTCCTTGGCCATCTGAAGCCTGATAGGGCGAGTGAGTCCCTCAATAAACCTTCTCACTCTATCTCAGTAGGTAGTAAAAGGAGAGCATGACGGGCCAAATCCATAAAACAGGACTCATACTGAGTAACAGTCATACTTCCCTGCTGTAGACGCTCAAATTGCTTTTGGTAATCCTCCCTCAGTGTGATAGGAAGGAACTTCTACAGAATTAGCTGAGAGAACTGCTCCCAGTTAAGTGTAGGAGATCCAACTGGTCTAGTCAATGTATAATCCCTCCACCATCTCCTAGCGGAACCTGTCATCTAAAATACAGCAAAATCAACCCCATTGGTCTCAACTATACCCATGTTCCGCAGCACCTCGTGGCAGCGTTCAAGATAATCCTGTGGGTCCTCAGAAGGTGTACCACTGAAGTGAACTGGAAAGAACTTAGTAAACTTATCTAGTCTCAATAAGGCCTCAAAAGACATGGCGGGCCTATCACCGGTCTGTGACGCAACAACTAGCTGAACTACACTAACTGGCGGGGTTGCTGGAGCCTGATTCTGGGGAGCTATCTGCTCCGGAGCGGGAGTAGTGGGCGTTTGTGCTCCTCTCCCAGCCTGTGAAATGGCTGGTGCCATTGAAAATGTACCATTATGGGCCACGCCCTCCATAAGACTCACCAAACGGACTAGAGCATCCTGAAGCACTGGAGTAGCTATGAATCCTTCCGGGACCTGAACTGGTCCAACTGGTACATCCTGAACTGAAACTTCCTCCTGAAGATCCACTTGATGTTCTACAACAAGTGCAGCTGCTCGAGCTCTGGACTGAGCTCTACCTCTACCTCTGCCTTTAGCACGACCTTATCCTCGACCTCTACCCCTGGCTATAGTTGTCACCGAGGGTTCTGGTCCCTGTCCATCGGTAGAGGTATTACGTGTTCTCACCATCTGCGAGAGAATAAGAGTAGAATGATTCAATCATCGATGATAGAATAAAATCGCACGACAGAATAAGAAAGAAGTGATATTGTTCCTAAACTTCATAACCTCTGAGAGATAAGTACAAACGTCTCCGAACCGATCCTTCAGACTCTACTAAGCTTGCTCGTAACTCGTGAGACCTATGTAACCTAGTGCTTTGATACCAACTGTCACGACCCAAAATTTTCACCTTCGGACCGTGATGGCACCTAAAATTTTACTTGCTATGCAAGCCAACGTTAGAATAATATTAGCCATTTTAAAATAATTTTTAAATTTATTAATAATAAAGAACAATTGCGGAAGTAAGGTCTGAAATGTAGTGAATAATTCATACAAAGAACGGTGTCTAAATACCATCCCATAATTGGTGTCACAAGGGCACGAGCTTCTAGAATAATACAAATAAAGGTCTAAATAAATAAAGGTGTCTGAAAGAAAATACACAGCTAAAATAAGATAGACGGGGACTTTCAGAATTGCGGACGCCGTACAGTTATACATCAAGTCTCCGATGAGTAGCTGAAATCCGAACAGGTCTATAGTATGCCGCTGGGACCAACTCCGAAATTTGCACAAGAAGTGCAGAGTGTAGTATCAGTACAACCGACCCCATGTACTGGTAAGTGGTGAGCCTAACCACGACGAAGTAGTGACGAGGCTAAGGCGGGTCACTTACATTAACCTGTACACAATATTAGTAAAACAACAATAATAGACATAAATCAGGTAGCTCATTTTTAATAGTTGAAGCCAACTCAGCAGTCATAATCAATTATTATTTCAATCAATTTCCGTTGCAGTGCGCAACATGTTTCCACAATATATTCATTTTCAACTCTCCAATATATTTATTTAATCAAGTATATATATAGACTTTTTAATAAGTCTGTTGCGGCATGCAACCCGATCCTCCAGCATGGACTTTTTAATAAGTCTGTTGCGGCATGCAACCCGATCGTCCAACATATTCATTTCAATCAATTTAGTTGCGGCGTGCAACCCAATCCTCCAATATATTCATTTCAATCAATTCTGTTGCGGCGTGCAACCCGATCCTCCAATATATTCATTTCAATCAAATTTGTGGCGGATTGCAACCCGATCCTCCAATATATTCATTTCAATCAATTCTATTGCGGCGTGCAACCCGATCCTCCAATATATTCATTTACCAATTCTCATAGAAGAATTACCCCAATAAATACAATAATTAATATAAAATTTTAAGACAACAAGCATAGAATAATTATGATTTAATTATGAAAGAAACAATAACAAATAACAATTTATTATGAAAATCAGGGAGAAAATAGGCCGTTTAATATTTAATATGCTAAATGTCAAGTAGCAATTAATGCACAAAATTCAAATAAACATGTAGCAATTATTACAGGAATTCAAGAATTAATATTTGACAAAGATAAGAGAGAAATAATTATTATAACAATTAATTCGTGTATTAAAACAAATTTAGGATTTTCAAATAATTATGCAAACAATTAATTTGATGACATATAGACACTCGTCACCTCGCCTATACGCCGTTCACATGCATTTCACATAATAAATAATTTAAGGGTTCTATTCCCTCAAGTTAAGGTTAACCACAACACTTATCTTGTTCCGAAGGTCACTTAATTCTCAATCACCGCTTTCCCTTTAGAATTCACCTCCAAACCACTCATATCTATTCAAAAATGACTCAATAATATCAACTATTTCTAAATGAATCAATTATATTATATAAATTAAATTTCCCAATTTTTCCTCCAAAAAGTTGAAAAATCGACCCCGGGCCCGTTTGTTCAAAACCAGAGATTCAGATCAAAATTCATTTACCCATTTACTCCCGAGCCCGAATATGTAATTGGTTTTGGAATCCGACCTCAAATTGAGGTCTAAATCCCCAAATTTTTGAAATCCCTAGTTTCTACCCTAACCCCTAATTCTTCCATGAAAACTCTAGATTTTAGGCTGATAATTCATGAAAGGTAATGGGTAATTGAGAGAAAATGGTTTTAAATCACTTACCAACACTTTGGGGAAGAAATGGCTCTTGAAAAATCGCCTCTCACCATTTAGTTTTTGAGAAAAATGAATTTTTAGCTAAATTCCGTGTTTGGATTTTGTTAAGTGGTGTGCGACAGTGTTCATCGCGTTCGCGAGCGCACTGTCACATTCGTGAAGAGTATAGGCTGCCAAGACTTCGCGTTCGTGAGGCAATGTTTAATATTTAATATGCTAAATGTCAAGTAGCAATTAATGCACAAAATTCAAATAAGCATGTAGCAATTATTACAGGAATTCATGAATTAATATTTGACAAAGATAAGAGAGAAACAATTATTATAACAATTAATTCGTGTATTAAAACAAATTTAGGATTTTCAAATAATTATGCAAATAATTAATTTGACGACATATAGACACTCGTCATCTCGCCTATACGTCGTTCACATGCATTTCACATAACAAATAATTTAAGGGTTCTATTCCCTCAAGTTAAGGTTAACCACAATACTTATCTTGTTCCGAAGGTCACTTAATTCTCAATCACCGCTTTCCCTTTAGAATTCACCTCCAAACCACTCATATGTATTCAAAAATGACTCAATAATATCAACTATTTCTAAATGAATCAATTATATTACATAAATTAAATTTTCCAATTTTTCCTCCAAAAAGTCAAAAAATCGACCCCGGGCCCGTTTGTTAAAAACCCGAGATTCAGACCAAAATCTATTTACCCATTTACCCCCGAGCCCGAATATGTAATTGGTTTTGGAATCCGACCTCAAATTGAGGTCTAAATCCCCAAATTTTCTAAATCCCTAGTTTCTAACCTAACCCCTAATTCTTCCATGAAAACTCTAAATTTTAGGCTGATAATTCATGAAAGGTAATGGGTAATTGAGAGAAAATGGTTTTAAATCACTTACCAACACTTTGGGGAAGAAATGGCTCTTGAAAAATCGCTCTCACCATTTGGTTTTTGAGAAAAATGAATTTTTGGCTAAATTCCGTGTTTGGATTTTGTTAAGTGGTGTGCGACAGTGTTCATCGCGTTCGCGAGCGCACTGTCACATTCGTGAAGAGTATAGGCTGCCAAGACTTCGCGTTCGTGAGGCGATGTTTAATATTTAATATGCTAAATTTCAAGTAGCAATTAATGCACAAAATTCAAATAAGCATGTAGCAATTATTACAGGAATTCAAGAATTAATATTTGACAAAGATAAGAGAGAAATAATTATTATAACAATTAATTCGTGTATTAAAACAAATTTAGGATTTTCAAATAATTATGCAAACAATTAATTTGACAACATATAGACACTCGTCACCTCGCCTATACATCGTTCACATGCATTTCACATAACAAATAATTTAAGGGTTCTATTCCTCAAGTTAAGGTTAACCACAACACTTATCTTGTTCCGAAGGTCACTTAATTCTCAATCACCGCTTTCCCTTTAGAATTCACCTCCAAACCACTCATATCTATTCAAAAATAACTCAATAATATCAACTATTTCTAAATGAATCAATTATATTACATAAATTAAATTTCCCAATTTTTTCTCCAAAAAGTCGAAAAATCGACCCCGGGCCCGTTTGTTCAAAACCCGAGATTCAGACCAAAATTCATTTACCTATTTACCCCCGAGCCCGAATATGTAATTGGTTTTGGAATCCGACCTCAAATTGAGGTCTAAATCCCCAAATTTTCGAAATCCCTAGTTTCTACCCTAACCCCTAATTCTTTCATGAAAACTCTAGATTTTAGGCTGATAATTCATGAAAGGTAATGGGTAATTGAGAGAAAATGGTTTTAAATCACTTACCAACACTTTGGGGAAGAAATGGCTCTTGAAAAATCGCCTCTCACCATTTGGTTTTTGAGAAAAATGAATTTTTGGCTAAATTCCGTGTTTGGATTTTGTTAAGTGGTGTGCGACAGTGTTCATTGCGTTCGCGAGCGCATTGTCACATTCGTGAAGAGTATAGGCTGCCAAGACCTCGCGTTTGTGAGGCAATGTTCGTGTTCACGTAGGCTACCCCCTTGACCTTCGCGTTCGCGAGACATTGCTCACTTTCGCGATGAAGGAACGATCGACTCTTCCTCAAGTGTGCCTAATACTACGCGATCGCAATAGCTGGTCGCGTTCGCGAAGGGTAACGCCTCCATCGCTTCGCATTCGCGACCAAGCCTTCGTGTTCGTGAAGAAGAAAACTTCAGCTGCCCATTTTACCCTTCGCGTTCACGAGAGTACCTTCGCAAACGCGAAGAAGGACATGCCAAAACACGTGTTGCAGCAAAATACCACATGTTCATAGTCCAAAACATCTCGTGGCCTACCCAAAACTCACCCGAGCCCTCGAGGCTCCAAACCAAACATGCACACAAGTCTAAAAACATCATACGAACTTGCTTGCACTATCAAATCGCCAAAATAATACCTAGAACTACGAATTTAGCACCAAATCAAATGAAATTCTCAAGAACACTTTAAAATTCTTATCTTCTCAACTGGACATCCGAATCACGTCAAATCAACTACGTTCCTCACAAAATTTCACAGACAAGTCTTAAATATCATAATGAACCTGTACAGGGCTCCAGAACTAAAATACGGACCCGGTACTAACAATGCCAAACATCAATAAATTCTTAAAAATAATTAATTTTCAAACTTTTAATTTTCATAAAAAATTCATAACTCAAGCTAGGGACCTCCAAATTCGATTCCGGGCATACGCCCAGGTTCCATAATTTGATACGGACCCACCTGGACCGTCAAAACATGAATCCGAGCCCGTTTATCAAATACAATCAACTTTTAAGGCATAAATTCTTATTTTCATTAATTTTTAACATAAAAGCTTTCCGAAAATATGCCCTGACTGCGCACGTAAATCAAGGAGGGATAAATAGTGCTTTTCGAGGTCTTAGAATATAGAATTAATAATTAAATTAAAGATGATATTTTGGGTCATCATAGAACCAGCATACAATGACAAGACACAAACTGACACTTTTGATTTTGTGTTTGCTTCAAATGCCACAACAAAGGTCTGGGAGCATGTATGCATTCAATATTTTTTTTTATTCTTTCATATTATATATATATATATATATATATATATATATATATATATATATATATATATATATATATATATATATATATAACTGTTGTCGATCTACTTTTTCCAGGTATTATGGGTTGTATGTCGCAACACATGCAAAGTATTTGAGCATTTGTGGATTGGTTCCACAAACAACCTTTGATCCTAATTTACTCCGGCTAAGATATGGTGCACTCCTTTGGGACTATGCTATGCGAAAGTTAGACGCCGATGCAATAAGTGACAATGAAGCACCGACAAACATTGTTAGGCAAATCACAGAATCAGATACTTCTGTGAAGATAGTTATAGAATAGTTTTTTGTTTTACAGATTGTATTTTCAGCTTATTACTGAATTGATCATGGTTTTATGCATCTTTTGTGTTTATAAATACATGAATGTGTTTTTTGTCTTACTGCAACTCTTATTATGAATACATTCAATTTTATATATATACTTCTGTATTCAAATTCTCATGATTCAAGAATCCATTTTAACTTTACTGTTTTTTAAAAGTGTTGAAAATAATGTAATCAAATGTAGTTGTATTAACAATATTTTAGTTATGCTTAATACATGAACTTTTTTAGATCTTTCGGTAATCAATGTATTCATATTTAGTTGTATTTATCTATTTTTGAAGTCTAGTAAAAACTTTGATTAAATACACTAAATGTACTTGAACCACTTACAATATATACACGTGTCCTGTATGTATTATGTTGTATTTCTATATTTGTGTAATCATGTACATAGTTGTTCTGTGTTCAAATGTATTTTGAATTGAATTATAATAATGTATTTAACCACTTACAGTATATATACATGTACTGTTATATACATCATTTTTTAAGGTATCAGAAAACATAACAATAATATATTTAGTCATGTACATAGTTGTATTATGTATTAAAATGTATTTTGAATTGAATTATAATGATATATTTAACCACGTTCAATGTATATACATGTCTTCTGTAACGACCCGATCGGTCGTTTGAGAGTTAGAGTCCCTAACCCCTATTAACTGCTATCCCCATATCTATATATGCTATTATGACTTGCCGGGATGTTGGTTTTGGGTTTCAGAGTGTTTTGGGATACTTTGTCCCTAAATGAGAGCTTAAGCCTTCGGATTTGGACCATAATCGGAACTATGTGAAGACGACTCCGAAATCGAATTTCGTCGGTTCCGTTAGCTCCGTTAGGTAATTTTGGACTTAGGGGAGTGTCCGGATTGTGTTTTGGAGGTCCATAGCTCATTTAGGCTTGAAATGGCGAAAGTCGAATATTTGGAGTTTTAGGCCGGTAGTGGAATTTTTGATATCGGGGTCGTTTTATGATTTCGGAAGTTGGAGTAGGTCCGTAATGTTGATTATGACTTGTGCGCAAAATTTGAGGTCAATCGGACGTGATTTGATAGATTTCGGCATCGGTTGTGGAATTTTGAAATTTCAAGTTCTTTAAGTTTGAATTGGAGGGTGATTAATGATTTTAAGTATTGTTCGATGTTGTTTTAAGGATCGACTAAGTTTGTATTGTGTTATAGGATTGGTTGGTAGATTTGGTTGTGGTCTCGGTGGCCTCGGGTGTGTTACGGATGCTTAACGGAATGAAATTGGACTTAGGAAAATCATGTGCTTTTGCTGGTTCTACTGTAATCGCACCAGCGCAAGGCTGCCCGCAGGAGCGAGCAAATTGGCGCAGAATCGGGAAAATGGAGGAGTTCCAGGGGTCACAGGTGCGAGGTGATTTCCGCATCTGCGATGCCCGCAGATACGTTAGGGGTCTTCGCAGGTGCGCAAGGTCCGCAAAAGCGAAAGGGTATTCCGCAGGCTCGCACGCGCATATGCGGCCCTGTCATCATAGGTGCGAAGGCAGCGGGGGTAATTGCTTTGCGCAGATGCACACATCCAGGTTCCGCAGGTGCGAAATACCTGGGCAGTGGTTAAAACCGAAGGGCTTCGTGATTTTTGTCATTTTTGACTTTGCAAACTCGGTTTAGGGCAATTTTTGAGAGCATTTTCGAGGTATTTCTTGAGGTAAGTCCCTTGTGCTTATTTTTGATCAATAATCTTGCCTTGCCATGTATTTTCCCACCTAGTTAGTGTGTATTTAAGGTGGAAATTGGAAGTTGGAGGCTAGGGATTTGGAAGTTTGATTTGTGGATTTGGAGGACCATTTGGTATCGGAATTTAGTAATTTTGGTATGGTTAGACTCGTGGTGGTATGGGAGTTCCTATTTTGTATCTTTTACCTGATTCCGAGACGTGGGCCCCTCGGGTAATGTTTAAGTTAATTTCGGGATATTTATTAAAGTGTTGATTTCATTAATTAGACGAGTCTATTATTGTTGTATTTATGATATGTAATTGCTTTTGGTTAGATTTGGGCCATTCAGAGCCAGATATTCGTGAAAAAGGCATTGTGACCGATTGATTGAGCTTGGTTCGAGGTAAGTGGATTGCCTAACTTTGTGTGGGGAAAATCCCCTTAAGATTTGGAACCATTGTGTTATGTGAGCGCTGTGTACGTGAGGTGACGAGTACATACACGGGCTAGTTGTGGTAAAACCCGATTTTCTTACCAAGCAGCAACATGTTTTCTTGTTATTTTGAGTTATACCATTTTAATGAGTACTAATATATTCTCATTCTTATTTGAGTTATTCCAATATATGTAGCTATCATGTTTAGTCTAATACAACATGTCTACATGTCTTAATTATTTTTGTGAATTATGTGCAGCATGCTTAGTGAATTTCCTGCTTCTTCCCTGACTGGTACTTAGTCTAAATTGTAAGAACTTCGTGATGTAGTTGTATTTCTATCATTCGCGCTTCATATTTACTTTGGGACTACGGAACGGTATTCCGGGAGATCCCCCTGTACTGCATATTTACTTTGGGACTACGGAACGGTATTCCTGGAGATTCCCCTATTTTGCATATTTACTTTGGGACTACGGAACGGTATTCCGGGAGATCCCCCTGCACATTTACTTTGGTACTACGGAACGGTATTTCGGGAGATCTCCCTGTCTTGCATATTTACTTTGGGACTACATAATGGTATTACGGGAGATCCCCCTGCATATTTACTTTGGGAGTACGGAACAGTATTCCGAGAGATCCCCCTGCATATTTACTTTGAGAATATGGAACAGTATTCCAGGAGACCCCCCTGCACATTTACTTTGGGACTACGGGACGGTATTGCGGGAGATCCCCCTACACATTTACGTTTGGGACTACGAGATGGTATCTCGGGAGATCCCCTGTTATGTTTCTGTGTACTAAACTGTTACCTTCTATGATTTCATTGTTGTTAAATTTCAGCCTTTATTTTATTGCGGTATTACACTCTATATTGTTTTATTATATATTTACCAGTAGGGCCTTGACCTGACCTCGTCACTACTCGACCGAGGTTAGGCTTGGCACTTACTGGGTACCAATTGTGGTGTACTCATGCTACTCTCTGCACATATTTTTCGTGTGCAGATCCAGGTGCACTTTATCATCCGCACTATTAGTGAGCCGGGACAGCTTTGGAGACTTCAAGGTATATCTGCCACGTCCGCAGACCTCGGAGTCCCCTTCTACACTTTCTCATGTCCATTATCTTCTGTATTTTTCTTTGTTAGATTCTGATGTATAAAGACAATATATTTTTTCTTCTGTAGTTTGTGATTCACGATGTTCCGGGTTTTGGGATTTGTTGTGTATTTTTTGAATAATTGGTTAAATTTATATTTTATTTCAATATTCCGTAAAATGTTAGGCTTACCTAGTTGTAGAGACTAGGTACCGTCACGACGTCACACGGAGGGAAAAAGTTTGTCATGACATCTTGTTATACATATATATACCTATATATACATTATGTTTTATACATATCATGAAACTTAAGTAATAGTAAATCTGGAACAAATCTAGAAACATTGATTAAAGGAATTAAAATGAGAACATCAACTAATTTCTATGTGGGACATTTCTACAAGTACGCTTATTATATCCACCCTGTCCACATATACTGCACAAATGTTGACTCTTCTTCAGAAGCAATTCACTTAATGGCTTATCCCGCTTCTTCTTTGGTCTTCCAGGAGGTCTCTTCCATTTGGGTAGTAAGACAACTTCCTCTGATATATGTACTGGTATATTCCATTCATTTTGGTCAGGGAGAGGATACGCAGGGACCTCGTATGTCATTACAACAGACTTTGGTTTGTAATAGTCCGAGCAATAATCATCCGACATTAGAAATTTGATTTTCAAGATAGCCCAAGCATGTGAGCATGGTAGCTCGTCAACTTGGAACCCCTCATAACTGCAATGTTTCTTTTGGAGGCAAACAATGTAATGCCTTCCTTCATCATTCACTATGTGCAAGTGTTCAGTCGATAGTATAACCTACATTAAACGAAGAAACATAAGTTTTGGACATATGTACAAAACATGTATTGGTCCATGAATACATGGAGTACATACAATATGCATGAATACATGATATAAACATTAAAATACACTGAATACAAACCTTGAAATAAAACAAAATATAAACAGTGAACACATTTAATTTTGAAATACAGTAAAATACACTGAATACAAATAGAAATACATTGAATACAACCTGTGAAATATATTGAATACAGTAATAATAACATGTATTAGGAATTACTAAAATACTGTTAATACAAATACATTTGAATACACTGAATACAAAATAGTGAATACTGTAAATACAAACATTGAATCTAATGAATACAACAGTAAAAAAAGATATTGAAATACACTAAATACAATAGTTAAATTCAACAATTATATACAACTGAATACATCCAGTAGGTTGATTGCAACTGAAAAAATTCCTATCAATGACAGTCAAATCAAAACCTCGAACTATAGTAGGGAAAAAAAATTGACTGAATCTCTAAAGTTTTGCAGATTATGTTATGTTGAAGCTCAATATACAATGCTCTATTTTTTGTGTTTAGCGTCTCAAAATTCACTCTAATTAATTGGGTTGATAATGAAGCGTGTTAGAATTAATTTTATTGAATTATATTAGGAGTGTATCACTCTATCTGATCCTCTTTCCGTTATTAGACAGCTGGACAAACCTATTTTTAAGGTGATTGTCGTTTCTGTATTCATGAATACATGGCGCGAAATACATGTGAATACAGTCGCATACATCTGTAACCCCATATTGTTTAGGCGACTTTTGCTACTGTATTTATGAATACAGTAGCGTGAATACAACGAATACACTACCGTAACAACTAAATAGTACCTATAGGAAGTAATTATGTATATGGTAGCTATAGGAAGTTAATAGCTACTAAACAATAGTGGTTTCTGAAAATCCATCATATAAAAACCAAGGGTCTGTTGGAGTGGCATGAAGATTGGGCCAACACTAGCAAGTTGGAGTAATTGGGCCTAGCCCATTATTTATTGGAAATTTTACCTCATATAGCAAAGGTATATATCCTATTTATTATAAACTAAATTATTTTAAAATATTATTTTCTATGGCTACCTTTTATATTTTATAGCAAAATAGGTGTTTATAGTATACACCACCGTCAAGGCGTTAAATACGCTATTTATGTTTTTCTCTTTCTTTCTTTTTGTTATTCTCTCTCAAAATCTCAGCAAAATACTTCTTCTTTCTTTCTCCACGATCTCTCTCTCACGACAAGATTGTGATAATTGTTAAAGCACGATTCTTTCTCACATTCAATGTTTTTTCTCCAAAATTTCGTGGTAATTGTTAAAGTTTTTGGACGGTTCATGCTTCTTCTTTTTTCTCTTCACTTGTTTTTTGAATTTTCACCATTGTTAGATTTTCAACAAAAAACTTTAAATTTTGTCTTCAACGGCTGATTCAACAACTCAGAAAAGGGTTATACAAGGTATACCTACTAAAGCACTCAATTTTGATGGGCTATCTTTCGATTTGCAAATCACTCAAAGAGTAATCTATATCTGTAGGTTCATCAGCAACCATGGAAGCCGAGAGAAGAACAAAAATATGCAATGACCCTATGAAACAAGGTCAAGATGAGAAATCTTCGAAAATATCAATAGTTCATGATGTTCCTCAAGTTTCTGTACAAAACATAAATATGGAAAAGAGAAGAAAATATATCGACATTGCTTCTGGGAGCAAGGGAAAAGAGGTCGCTAAAGAAAGTAACTCGAAAACATAGAAGGGCAAGGTATTTAGATGTATTTATATTTGTTTGAGTACGCATACACTGATTTTAGCTTGTACAGTTATTTTCATTTTTAGTATTTAGATGTAACATATTTTTCTTACTACAACTTGCCCTTCAAACTTACTCTCAGATTTCCAAGTTTTTCTCTTGAAACCATTTTCTCAACTCAACTTTACTATTCTCTCTCTCCTCTCTTCCCACATCGCCTCTTTTCTCTTCCTTGTCTCTTTGTTTTAACCCTCTTTAAGACTTTAAACCCTAGATAAGGGTAGTCCAACATTGCCGGCGACTCTTTTCCGGCGGCCTTCTCTCCTCTCCCGTTTGCAGTCTTTGCGGCCACAGGTAACCGCTTACACCGCCGGCGACCTTAGAACCGGCGACACCTCCAAGCATTTTTCTGGTGACCACTACCATGATTTTCTGATGGAATCAACCACCCAATTTCCGGCCAGCTCTCCGATTTCCAGGTTCTATCTCTCCATTTTTAGTTGCAGGTTTTTAGTCGGTTTGTTATCTGTTACATGTGTTTATTTCTATATTGGTAGTGTCATGTATTAAATTGAACCTTGCTTGTTACATTTGTATGTTTAGGTAGATTAATTACGTTAGCACGTACTTGAGTTTTTGTTCTTGTTTTTATACTTGTTCTTGAGACCTTTAACTCGTCAAGTTTTCATATTTCTTAGCATATTTTCTTTATTGGAAGTTCCTTGTATTTAATTCAACCTTGCATGTTACATATGTCTCTTCAGGTAGATTAAGTGTGCTAATACTTGCTTGAGTTTTTGTACTTGTTCTTGACACTTTTAACTTGTTAAGTTCTCATATTCTTAGCATATTTTCCTCTGTTCTAGATCTCTGTTGGTTGAGTGGTAGTGATTAAATAGTACCCTTAGTCTATAGTGGTTATGTTTTACGATGTGAGAGTAAAGTCATGTCCTCGGGTGGGGCGTGAAAGACCCCATTAAAATTTTTCTAATAATTTAAGATTTTAAAGTGATCCAAAGGTATTCGGGAATAACGTATTCGAGTATTAAAAGATACCCATGGGGTAGAACCACATCATTTTGAAATGAAAATATATGTTTAAGGTGTGTTGGAGCATAGCAAGGAGTTTTGGGAATGGCAATAATTTGTGTAGAACAAGTTGGATACATTAAGTGGAAAGGATGTCTCAATTCTCACAAGATCCTATTTCAAATGCATTCTGATACCGAACTATAAAGACTTAGGAGGCGATCTACCTATCAAATTAAAGCCCTTTGAGTCTAGTTTCCAACGCATCAAACCGTTCGTCAATTGGATATTTCTACAAAATGTGATGGCTAGTTTACCAGACCTATGCCATATGCGCGCCGAGATGCGCGACCGCTCATATTAGAGGGTATTTTGCCTCAGGTGCGCAACCAGATACGCGGTCACTTGCCCAGGTGCATGGCTGGGCACGCAGGAGCCCATTAAAGACCACCAAGGTCGGGTAGAGAGAGGGAATAATTCATTTCTTTGAGCTAGGGCTTGCATATCAAGGTAAATCCGTCCAACACTTCCCTCCCATGAACCAAGGTAATGATTTTGGAGTATTTTGAGTTGATTACTACTCCTAAACACCTATATTAACAAGGATTAATCCTGAATATCCATAGATTTCCATTCAAATCCCTAAATTGGTCAAGAACCCTACAAGTTGAGATTTTTAAGAGTCTCACTACAAGAGGTATGTCTACCATCTCTAAATAATCTACGGTGATTATTTATGTATGAAATATGTGTTATAACTTATGGTATGGTCATTGGAAGGCATAAGTTCCCAATTTAAATACATAATAATTGTAGAGATTGAAAGGTGATTATTTGATGGAATTTTGTTGGTTGGGTGTGGATGAATGGTCATGCATGTGATGTTGGAAGTTAAATATTGTTTAGGAATGATGGTGGGATAAATTATTGGTAAATGGTTGTAGTTGGATGAACTAATTCTATGGTTAAGAGATGTAGAGATTCATGCCTACTAGGTGTTTGATAAAGTGCATAAACAACCTAAATTATGGAATTTGTTACTAATATTGGTCCCATTAGATGTTGTTATTGTAGATTGAAGTTGCTTAGTATAATGGATCGTTGTAGTATCATCAAGGGACGAATTTGAGGTATGTTGGCTAGACCCTTCTTTTAGAATTGAACCCCACATTATTCTTGTAAGTTTCAAGTGGTTCACAATAAATCGTCTATTCCGAATAAGCTTTGTGACAAGAGATATATGTTCCGTACATATTAGAAATGTTATTGTTATGTTGTGTTACTATTGCGAGAACGTGTTCAAAGTATGGATTGTATATCTAAATGTTATAACTTCAAGTCATGTTTCAATGAAAACTATGATGCTAAATTGTGTAGATATTATGATTGGGATTACACCTCCACCCGCATTCATTGGGGTGAGGCGGCAAGGCCGCTTTGTGTAGAGTTTTGGTATTGTGGAATACACCTCCACCCGCATATATTAGGGTGAGGCGGCTAGGCCACTTTGTGTAGAGTCTTGGTATTGTGGAATACACCTCCACCCGTGTACATTGGAGTGAGGCGGCGGGACCGCTTTGTGTAGAGTTTCTGGTATTGTGATTGTACCTTCACCCGCATATATTGGGGTGAAGTGGCAATGCTCTGTGTAAAGGTAGTTATAGATGATACCCGACTAAAAATTTATAAATGTTATTGGAAGTTCTTAACAAATCTGTTTGACTTTTATGGCTATCTAAGCCCTATGATTGTTACCATGATTCATCATATTCATGTTGTATTTCCAAGTTCTTGAATATATGTTTTGGTTTTCATACTAGTACTATTCGACATGTACTAACGTCCCTTTTGTCGGGGGAGCTTCATATTTAATGGATGCAGGTGGTTCCACAGTAGGAGGCATTGATCAGTGATAGCGATACACTCTTTTTCCAACTGACTTGGTGAGCCCCACTACATTTTGGGGTTGAGCATCTTTTGTTCCATATGTATTATGTTTTGAGGTATAGCCAGAGTTTTGTTGCCGGCACTATCATTGTACTCTTTTATATCTATTAGAGGCTCCATAGATATGGTGTGGGTTATGTATTGTTATTGGGAAAGTCAAACTAGTTTTGTTGTATGTGCGTTACATCCTCCAATTCAAACTATGAAATTTTGAGATTTCACAAATGAAGTTTATATTCTCTTTATTTATGTGTGAGTTGGGTAGAAGGAAATCTGAAAGGCTTGCTCGGTCGGGTTATCTCGATTGAGCGTTGGTCACGCTCCCCGAGGTCGGGGTGTGACAGAGGGAAAGGGTGGGAAAGGGTACAAGGATGCTTCTAGGCTAAGAGTTGAGTCTTGGAACATAGGGACGTTAACGAGTAAGACTATAGAGTTGGTTAGGATTCTTCAGAGAAGGAGGACAAACTTAGTATCAGAGCCTAAGGTTTTAAAGTATCCTAGGATGTCTCGGAGCCGTGTCTGGTAGAGTCCTTCTTATCGGTGTGTTGTCGACCACATCTATAATTAGGATGCTACTTGGGCATTTAGGAATCATACCCTTCTTTCATGTTCTCGATCGTGCAATAGAGCTAATTGTAAGATTGCTCCTTCTTTAACTCGTGCTTTTCTCTAACTTTCATTACATGGCGCCTAAGAAGAAGGCAAGGACTGGCCAAAGAGCCAATGTCACCCCGGGAGTGGCAGTGAATTCTATATTTGATGATGCGGGTGAGCAACCGAGGGGTAAGGAAATCCTCTCAGTTACTACATTGCCTGATTCTACTACAACTGATCAGACTGCACCTGTCCCTACACCTACTGAGTGTGCAACGGTCCCTCCAACTGATATTCTCCTGGTTCCAGGGTGAATAGGTTTCTCCAGTTGGATCCTCCAGTGTTCACAGGTACTGATCCTGAGGAGGACCCCCAGGACTTTGTTGATGAAATGCACAAGACTCTCCGAGTTATGCCTACTACTGAGACCAAGGGAGTGGAGTTGGACTCCAACCGCCTGAAAGGAGTGGTCTATTCTTGGTTTGAAATGTGGGAGAAGTTTCGTGAGGAGGGAAACCCTCCAGTGAGATGGAGTGAGTTCACCAATGCCTTTATGGATCATTTCTTGCCTTCCAAAACTAAGGCAGCCCGTGCCGCTGAGTTTGAGAGCCTGAAGCAGGGTAGCATGAATGTGTAGGAGTACCATAAGGACATCGTGCGCCTGTCCAAGTGTGCTATTCACATGTTGCCCACTATGGAGGATAGAGTGCACCGGTCTGTACAAGGCCTTAGCCCATTGGTTATTAATGAGGCCGCTACAACTGCCTTGAATTCCGATATGAACTATGGGAAGATGGTGGCATTCGCTCAAGCCAAAAAGACCCAAAAAATGAAAAATAGAATGGAGCGAGAGGGTAGCAATAAGGCTCGGTCCGCGGGCAACTTTAGTGGTTCTTCTGGTGGCGGCAGATCAACAATCAGGGGAGGGTCATCAAGGCCATCTCAGTCCTTTTCTCAGTCTTCGGTGAGTGCACCATCATCTAGGCCCAGTCAGGGCAACATGGGACCCCACCAGCAAGGTCGGCCTGGAGGAAGATTCCAGCAGCAGCGAAGGCTCCCATGCCCTATGTGTGGGAGGATGCACTTTGGGGCCTGCTTCATGGACCTGCCTACATGCTATGGGCGCGGTGTGATGGGTCACATTCAGAGGGACTTCCACTCATCCCGCCAGATCATGGGCAGAAGTACGGCACGACCAGCTAGTTCTGCAACTACTACATCCCTAGCACCTCGCGCTCGAGGTACCCAAGCACCCGCAGGATGTGGTGCACAGAATTCAGGAGGACCCAACAGATTGTATGCTATGTGGAGGCGTCGGGTTTCAGAGGTTTCTCCAGATGTTGTCATAGGTATTCTTACTGTTCAATCCTATGATGTATATGCTCTTATTGATCCTGGTTCCACTTTGTCATATATAACTCCTTATGTTGCTATGGAATTTGGGATAGAACCGGAATAACTTTACGAGCCGTTCTCTATATCTACTCCGGTTGGTGAGTCTATTTCGGCCGCACGGGTTTATAGGGATTGTGTTGTCATGTTGAGTAGAAGGGGGATGATGTGGCCCCGAAGGGTAGGTTTATTTCTTACCTTAAGGCCACGAAGATGATCAACAAGAGGTGTATTTACCATTTGGTTAGGGTTACGGACACCGATGCTGAGGCACCTACACTTGAGTCTGTGCCTGTTGTGAATGAATTTCTGGGAGTCTTTCCTGATGAGCTCCCTGGGATCCTACCAGACAGGGAGATTAATTTTTGGGATTGATGTGATGCTAGGCACGCTACCTATATCTATTCTGCCTTACAGAATGGCACCGGTAGAATTAAAGGAGCTAAAAGAACAATTGATAGATTTGTTAGAGAAGGGTTTCATCCGGCCCAGTGTGTCACCTTGGGGAGAACCGGTCTTTTTTGTAAGGAAGAAAGATGGGTCACTGAGAATATGTATTGACTATCGGCAACTTTGCAAGGTCACGATCAAGAACAAGTACCCACTGCCAAGGACATATGACTTGTTCGACCAGTTGCAGGGTGCTAGGTACTTCTCCAAGATCGATAAGATCTGGATATCACCAATTGAAGATCAGGGAGCAGGATATTCCGAAAATAGCTTTTAGAACTCGGTATGGTCACTTTGAATTTTTGGTAATGTCATTTGGGCTAACAAATGCCCCGACAACTTTCATGGATAATCTCAGAGCAGTTCTGCAAACCCTATATCAACACAAGTTATATGCAAAGTTTTCAAAGTGTGAATTTTGGCTTGAATCTGTCACATTCTTGGGTCATGTCGTCTCTAGTGAAGGATTTAAGATTGATTCTCAGAAAATTGCAGCTGTAAAGAATTGGCCTAGCCCTACTAATCCAATAGATATTCACAGTTTCTTGGGCTTAGATGGATATTACAGGAAGTTTGTGGAGGGGTTATCTATTCTTTCCTCCCCGTTGACTAAATTGATGCAGAAGGCAGTTAAGTTCCAATGGTCAGATGCTTGTGAAAAGAGCTTTCAGGAGTTGAAATTGAGATTGATTACGGCACCAGTGTTGACCCTGCCAGAGGGTACATATGTGTTTGTGGTATATCATGATGCTTCAAGAATCGGGGTTGGGTATGTATTAATGCAACATGGAAATGTGATAGCTTATGCTTCTAGGCAACTCAAGAATCATGAAAAAAACCATCTGACACATGACTTAGAACTTGCGGCGGTGGTATTTACATTGAAAATTTGGCATCATTATTTATATGGGGTCCAAGTGGATATATTCACGGACCATAAGAGCCTTCAATATATTTTAAAGCAGAAGGAATTAAATCTGAGGCAGAGAAGATGGCTGGAGTTACTCAAGGACTATGACATTGATATTCTATATAATCCGGGGAAGGCTAATGTCGTGGCGGATGCTCTTAGCCAGAAATCTATGGGTATTTTAGCACACTTGGAGGCATATCAAAGGTAATTGGCCAAGGAAGTTCACTGATTGGCTAGTTTGGGAGTTCATCTTGCGGACACTATTGAAGGAGGGGTGATTGTGCAAAATTGGGCTGAATCATCACTTGTTATGGAAGTCAAGGAGAAACAATATAATGATCCATTGTTGGCACAATTGAAAGTGGGGATTCATAAACATAATACCATGGCCTTTTCTCTTGGCGTGGGTGATGGTACACTAAGGTACTAAGGGCGTCTATGTGTTCCAAACATAGATGGTCTCCGAGAGATAATCATGACCGAGGCCCACACTTCTAGGTGTTCCGTGCACTCGGGATCTACAAAAATGTATCATGATCTTAAGGAAGTCTATTGGTGGAATGACATGAAGAGGAATGTAGCGAATTTTGTGGCGAGATGTCCAAATTGTTAGCAAGTGAAGGCCGAATACCAAAGGCCTGGTGGGTTGGCACAGAACATAGAAATTCCAATGCGGAAGTGGGAAATGATTAATATGGACTTTGTGGTAGGACTACCTCGCACTCCTCGTAAGTTTGCCTCGATTTGGGTGATTGTGGATCGACTCACAAAATCAGCACACTTCTTGACGGTTAAGGCTACCGACACAACAAAACAGTATGCTCAGTTATATATCAAAGAAATAGTCAGGTTGCATGGCACTCCAGTTTCTTTCATTTCTGTTCGGGGGGGGGGGGATAGTTCATGGCTAATTTTTGGAATAATTTCAGCAAAGTCTGGGTATTCAAGTGAATCTTAGCACAACCTTTCACCCGCAGACTGACGGGCAGGCAGAGCGGACTATTCAGACGCTTGAGGATATGTTGCACGCTTGTGTTATAGACTTCAATGGTAGCTGGGATGATCATTTGCCACTCATAGAATTTTCCTACAACAATAGTTATCATGCTAGCATTCAAATGACACTGTTTGAGGCTTTATATGGTAGGAGATGTAGATCTTCCATTGGGTGGTTTGAAATTGGGGAAGCAGAGTTGATAGGGTCAGACCTCATTTATCAGGCTATGGAAAAAGGTAAGTTCATTAAAGAGATGTTGAAGACCACTCAGAGTAGTCATAAGTCCTATTCGGATTTTTGTCATAGGGACTTGGAATTCAAAGAAGATGATTGGGTATTCTTTAAGGTTTCCCACATGAAGGGTGTAATGCGATTTGGTAAGAAAGGAAAATTGAGTTTGAGGTATGTTGGACGGTACAGAATCATTCAGAGGATCGGTGAGGTAGCGTACAAGCTTGAGCTATCACCTAAAATGTCATTAGTGCACCCGGTGTTTCACGTGTCTATTTTGAAGAAAGTAGTTGGAGACCCGACACTCATTGATTTGGTTGAGACAATTGAGGTTAATGAGGAATTGACTTATGAAGATATTCCAGTTTCTATTATTGATCGGCAAGTCTGAAAGTTGAGAAATAAAAAAATTGCCTCATGAAAGTGCTATGGCGAAACCAACAGGTTGAAGAGGCTACTTGGGAGGCCGAGGAAGAAATGAAGAAGAAGTACCCTCATTTTTTTGAGTAGCTATATAATTATATTTATGAAATTGTTGCATGCGAATTACGTATCACTTGTATAGTTGATGTTAAAGGGTGTTCCTTCCTAGTTATATGTTACTTATGAGGCTACGATTGGTATTGCTTTGTGTTATGTCGTGTTCATTGGATTATGTATATATTGTTAGGATTTGTTTCTGGGTTCTCTGAAAGGTGGATGGGCCCAATTATAGGGGAGACGCTGGCGAAATGTTTGAAACTTTAGAGAGTTAGAAAAATTTGGAACTACTGGTGTGTGGTGTAGCAGCTGAGTCACATTGGATGCTAGTGGTGAACTTTGACCCTCATTCGAGGATGAATGATCCTAAGCAGGGGAGAATGTAAGGCCCCGTTAAAAATTTTCTAATGATTTAAGATTTTAAAGTGATCCAACGGTATTCGGGAATAACGTATTCAAGTATTAAAAGAAACCCATGGGGTAGAACCACATTGTTTTGAAATGAAAATATATGTTTAAGGTGCTTTGTAACATACTAAGGAGTTTTGTGAATGACAAGAATTTGTGTGGAACAAGTTGGATACATTAAGTGGAAAGGATGTCTCAATTCGCACAAGATCCTATTTCAAATGTATGCTGATACCAAACTATAAAGACTTATGAGGTTATCTACCTATCAAATTAAATACCTTTGAGTCTAGTTTCTAACGTATCTAACCGTTCGTCAATTGGATATTTCTATAGAAAGTTATGGCCATTTTACCGGACCTATGCCATATGCATGCCCAGATGCACGAGCATACATATTAGAGGGTATTCTGCCTCAGGTGCGTGACCAGATGCGCGGTCACTTGCCCTGGTGCGCGACCGTGCACGTAGGAGCCCATTAAATACCCCCAAGGCTGGGTAGAGAGAGGGGCAAAGTCATTTCTTTGAGCTAGGGCATGCATATCAAGGGAAATCCGTCCAACACTTCCCTCCCATGAACCAAGGTAATGTTTTTGGAGTATTTTGAGTTGATTACTACTCTTAAACACCTATATTAACAAGGATTATTCCTGAAGATCCATAGATTTCCATTCAAATCCCTAAATTGGTCAAGAACCCAACAAGTTGAGATTTTTAAGAGTCTCACTACAAGAGGTATGTCTACCATCTCTAAATAATCTACGGTGATTATTTATGTATGAAATATGTGTTATAACTTATGGTATGGTCATTGGAAGCTATAAGTTCCCAATTTAAATACATAACCATTGTAGAGATTGAAAGGTGATTATTTGATGGAATTTTGTTGGTTGGGTGTCGATGAATAGTCATGTATGTGATGTTGGAAGTTAAGAATTATTTAAGAATGATTGTGGGATAAATTGTTGGTAAATGGTAGTAGTTGGATGAACTAATTCTATGGTTAAGAGATGTAGAGATTCATGCCTATTAGGTGTTTGATAAAGTGCCTAAACAACCTAAATTATGGAATTTGTTACTAATATTCGTCCCATTGGATGTTGTTATTGTAGATTAAAGTTGCTTAGTTTAGTGGATAGTTGTAGTATCATTAAGGGTCGAATTTGAGGTATGTTGGCTAAACTCTTCTCTTAGAATTGAACCCCATATTATTCTTGTAAATTTCAAGTGGTTTACAATAAATTGTCTATTCCGAATAAGCTTTGTGAAAAGAGATATATGTTATGTACGTGTTCCAAATGTTATTGTTATATTGTGTTACTATTGTGAGAACGTGTTCAAATTTTGAATTGCATATCTAAATGTTATAACTTCAAGTCGTGTTTCAAATAAAAACTATGATGCTAATCGGATTACACCTCCACCCGCATACATTGGGGTGAGGTGGCAAGGCCGCTTTGTGTAGAGTTTTGGTATTGTGGAATACACCTCCACCCTCATATATTAGGGGTGAGGCGGCAAGGCCACTTATTGTAGAGTCTTGGTATTGTGGAATACACATCCACCAGCGTACATTGGGGTGAGGCGGCAGGGCTGCTTTGTATAGAGTTTCTGGTATTGTAATTACACCTCCACCCGCATATATTGGGCATTGACCAGTGATAGCGGTACACTCTTTTCCCAACTGACTTGGTGAGCCCCACTTCATTCCAGGCTTGTCCATCTTTTGTTCCTTATGTATTATGTTTTGAGGTATAGCCGGAGCCTTGTTGCTGACACTATCATTGTACTCTTTTATATCTATTAGAGCCTCCGTAGACATGGTGTGGGTTATGTATTGGTATTAGGAAAGTCAAACTAGTTATGTTGTATGTGTGTTACATCTTCCAATTCAAACTATGAAAGTGTATGTATTTTGAGACTTCACAAATGAAGTTTATATTCTCTTTATTTATAGGTGAGTTGGGTAGAAGAAAATCTGGCAGGCTTGCTCGGTCGGGTTATATCGATTGAGCACTGGTCGCGCTCCCCGAGGTTGGGCCGTGACAGGGGCCAAGGGTGGGAAAGGGTACAAGGATGCTTCTAGGCTGAGATTTGGGTCTTGGAACATAGGGACGTTAACAGGTAAGACTATAGAGTTGGGTAGGATTCTTCAGAAAAGGAGGATCAACATAGCGTGTGTACAGGAGACCAGATGGAAGGGTACTAAGGCACGTGATGTTAACGGGTATAAATTGTGGTACTTTGGAGGTGCTAGAGGCAAGAATGGGATCAGTATTTTAGTTGACACGAATTTTAGGGAGCTAGTGGTTGAGGTTAGGAGGGTAAGCGATAGGGTGATGGTGGTTAAGCTTGTGGTATGAGGGATTACTTTGAGTATGATTAGTGCTTATGCTAATCAAGTAGGCTTGGGCGAGAAGGTCAAGAGGAAATTCTGGGGGGGACTTGGACGAGGTGGTGCATAGTATTTTGTGCACCGAGAAGATTTTAATTGGAGGGAATTTCAATGGCCACATCAGGGCTAGTGCTGGCGGTTATGACGATGTGCATAGAGGGTTTGGATTTGGATATAGGAACGAGGGAGGAACTTCACTGTTGGATTTATCTAGAGCTTTTGATCTGGTGGTAGCTAACTCGAGTTTCCCAAAAAGGGAGGAGTACCTGGTCACTTTCCAGAGTACGGTGGCCAGGACTCAAATCGATTATCTTCTCTGCAGGGAATGTGATAGAGGTCTTTGTATGGATTGCAAGGCCATCTGGAGTGCGTGTCTCACAACCCAACATAGGCTCCTAGTAATGGATCTGGGGATCAAGAGGAATAGAAAGAAGAGAGCAGTATGCAGTCAACCTAGAGTCAAGTGGGAAAACCTGACTATGGACAAAGCCCAGGAGTTAGGGGAGAGGTTACTGGCAATAAAGGCCTGGAAAAGTAGTGGGGATGCGACTACGATATGGATCGTGACAACGAACTACATTAGGGAAGTTGCGAGAGAGGTTTTAAGGGTAATAAAGGGATACCCTGGGAGACGTATAAAGGACTGGTGGTGGAATGCGGAGGTCCCACGTAAAGTTGAAGTCAAGAAAATGGCTTATTTGAAACTAGTGGAGAGCACAAACGGGGAAGAAAAGAGGACGAATTGGGAATGTTATAAGAAGTCAAAGAAAGAGGTGAAGTTAGCAGTTACGATGGTTAGAGCTGCTACTTTTGGTCAGAACTTGGGAGCAAAGGTGGGGACACGAAGTTGTATAGGTTAGCCAAAGTGAGAGAGAGGAAGGCTCGTGTCTAGGACCAAGTGAAGTGCATCAAAGACAAGGACGACATAGTATTGATGGAAGACGGCCATATTAGACGAAGATGGAAGACATACTTCCACAGATTGTTAAATGAGGAGGGGGAAAGAAGCACTGTGCTGGGTGAGTTGAAGTACTCCGAGAGTCTACGCGATTTTGGCTATTGTAGGTGTATTAAGTTCGAAGAGATAATAAGAGTGATACGTAAGATGAGTAGGGGAAGAGCGACTGGGCCAAATGAGATCCCGGTAGAATTCTGGAAGAGTACGGGACGTGCAAGCATAGAGTAGCTTACTAGGTTGTTTAATGTTATCTTTAAGATGAAGAAGATTCCCGAAGAATGGAGGTGGAGTACGATGATTCCCTTGTACAAGAACAAGGTGATATCTAAAACTGCAATAACTATGAGGGTATCAAGCTATTAAGTCATACTATGAAAATTTGGGAAAGTGTGGTGGAAGTCAAGGTGAGGAAGAGTGTGTCTATTTCCGAGAATTAGTTTGGATTCATGCCGGGGCGATCAATTACGGAAGCTATTCATCTAGTGAGGAGATTGGTAGAGCAGTATAGGGAGAGAAAGAAGGACATACACATGGTGTTTATAGACCTAGAAAAGGGATACGATAAAGTCCCAAGGGAGGTCCTGTAGATTTCCTTATGCGGTTGCACTTTAGCCATTTCTCTGACAAACAAACTTCAGAGAGTTTGCATTTTCACATCTCAAATTATGCGGCCACGGTTGTCTTCTGCTATAGCATTCAAAATTGTGCGGTCTGTACTTTTTCTTTACTTAGCCAATTTTTTTGAGCACAGTTCCTGCAACACACTTCAAAACCAGTTAGCACAAAATAAGACATATCTAAAGAAAAAGAAACATGGGTTGCCTCCCAAGAAGCTCATGATTTAACATCGCGATACGACTCAAATTACCATCATTTGAAATTACTGCACCCAGTTACCATTGACTCTAAACACCTCATCATTTTTATTGTTGAAGTCCAAAGCACCAAAGGGTGTCACACCCACAACCTCAAATGGGCCACTCTATTTAGACTTTAAGTTTCCAGGAAATATTGGTAACCGCGAATTGAATAACACAAGATCACCCTCTTTAAACTCTTTGTTCCAAGTGCACTTGTCATGAAGATATTTCATCTTCTCTTTGTATAAGAACAAATTTGTGTATGCATGATACCTGAACTCATCCAACTCATTCAAATGTGCCACCCTTAAGTTGGCGGCGATATCCCACTCAGGATTCAACTTCTTTAAAGCCCGCATGTCTTTGTGCTCAAGGTCCACCAGAAGATGACAAGCTTTTCCGAAACACCAACCAATATGGAGACATTCCGATAGGTGTTTTGTAAACCATCCTATAAGCCCATACAACATCATCAAGTTTCTTGGAATAATCTGTCCGGTTAACATTCACTGTTTTGGACAAAATACTCTTTATCTCCCGGTTAAAGACTTCCACTTGACCGGTTGCTTGTGGATGATATGGAGTTCTGACTTTATGAGTGACACCATACTTGGTGAGTAAGGTGTCAAAATCTTTGTTGCAAAAATGCGACCCCCTATCACTTATGATAGCCCTTGGAGAACCAAATTTTGTGAAAATATTTTTCTTCAAAAACGCCACCACACTTCTCGCTTCATTGTTGGGTAGAGCAACGGCTTCAACCGATTTGGACACATAATCAACCGCGACCAAGATGTAGGTATTTTCACAAGAACTAACAAAAGGACCCATGAAGTCAATACCCCACACATCGAAAATATCAATCTTCAAATTGGTGGTGAGGGGCATTTCAGTTTTCTTTGAGCTTCCACTGACCCTTTGACATTAATCACAACGCTTGACTAGATCACTTACATCCTTGTAAAGGGTGGGCCAATAGAAACCACAATTTAGCACTTTGGCTGCCGTTCTTGATCCACTATAGTGACCACCATATGGCGAAGACTGACAGGCCCCAATAATTTCAACTTGTTCTTCCTCCGATACACATCATCTAATCACTCCATCAGTACAAATTCGGGAAAGGTACGGTTCATCCCAATAATAGTCTTGACAATCCCGTTTGAGATTCTTCCTTTGGCTTGAAGAGAGCTCATTCAGGATGATACCACTTACAATACAATTTGCAAGATCCGCAAACCATGACACCTCTTTCATTGAAATAGCCAAGAGTTGCTAATCAGGGAAGGAGTCATTGATTTTAAGGCCATCATGTGGCCTCCCCTCCTCCTCTAAACTAGACAAGTGGTCCGCCACTTGATTTTCACTTCCTTTGCGATCTTGGATGTCAATGTCAAACTCTTGCAATAAAAGCACTCATCTCATCAACCAGGCTTTGGAATCTTTCTTGCTCAAAAGATTGCGAAGTGCCACATGATCCGTGTGGACAATGACTTTTTCACCCATAAAGTACGGGAGAAACTTCTCCATAGCAAAGATAATGGAAATGAGCTATTTCTTTGTGACAGTGTAATGGACTTAGGGATTATTCATGGTCTTACTAGCATAGTAGACTAGATGAAAAATCTTGTTGATGCGTTTCCCCAAAACAACCCCTACCGCTACATCACTAGCGTCGCACATGAGCTCAAAAGGAACACTCCAATTTGGAGCGGTAGTAATGGGAGTAGTAGTCAACTTTAACAATTCAAAGACTTTCACGCAATCATCAATGAAGTGGAACTTAGCATCTTTCTCCAAAATCTTGCACAACGGGTTCACCACTCTAGAGAAATCCTTGATGAAACGCCGGTAAAATCCCGCGTGACCTAAGAAACTCCGCACGCCTTTCACTGAAGTTGGAGGTGGAAGTTTAGAAATCACCTCAATCTTTCCTTGTTGACTTCAATTCCATTCTTTGAGATCTTGTGGCCAAGGACAATTCCTTCCTCGACCATGAAATGATATTTCTCCCAATTGAGCACCAAGTTTGTTTCTTCACATCTTGCCAACACATTATCCAATTTTGCGAGACAATCATCAAAAGAATTCCCGACCACTGAGAAGTCATCCAGGAAGACTTCAAGGTAATCGTCCACCATGTTCGTGAAGATCGCCATCATATACCTTTGAAAAATTGCCGGTGCATTGTACAACCCAAATGGCATCTGCTTGAAGGCAAAAGTACCATAAGTACATGTAAATGTAGTCTTCTCTTGATCTTCCAGAGCAATAAGAATTTGGTTGTAGCCGGAATACCCATAAAGAAAATAATAGAAAGGACGGACGGCCAATCTATCAAGCATTTGATCTAGGAAGGGAAGTGAAAATGGTCCTTCCTTATGACTTTGTTGAGCTTACGATAGTCCATACACACTTTCCATCCGGTCACCGTTCTTGTAGGAATCAACTCATTCTTATCATTGGTGACCCCCGTCATTCCCCTCTTCTTTGGGACACATTTAACCGGAGAAGTCCGTGAATTCGGAAATGGGATAGACAACCCCGATATCCAACAACTTGATGATCTTCTTTTTGACAACTTCTTGCATGGCTTTGTTGAGTCTCATTTGATGTTCAATAGATGGTTTGGCACCTTCCTCCAAGTTAATCTTGTGCATGCAAAATGCGGGGCTTATCCCTCGAATATCCGCCAATGTCCATCCAATATCCCTCTTCCTCTTTTGTAACACCGCCAATGTAGAGTCTACCTGCATGTTAGTCAAACAAGAGGAAATAATAACTGGTAAAGTAGAAGAAGGGACAAGAAATTCATACCGAAGATGTGGAGGACCCCATTCCTTACAACGAGTTCACACATTCCATGAAGCCATCCATTTCGTCATCATCAAAGTTGAGCAAGACGGCCTCCAATGTAACATCAACATTCATCACATCACTTGTTTCATCTACAATCACATCGGTCACCAAGTCTATGAAAGAACACACCTTCTTGATATTAGGTTGCCGCATGGACTTATAAACATGGAAAACTATTTTTTATCACCAATCCAGAAGGTAAGTTCTCCGGCTTCAACATCAATAAACTTGAGGATAACCGGGCATTTGCTCCAAGGCTTCAACCAATGGTACATTAATAGATAGGCTCTTCATCATGTCAATGAACTTTTTGAATTGATTCTCGCCATTTTGCTTGGCGAGCCTTTGAGGATATGGAGGAGGAGGACTAGGCATTGGTGCCTTAGCCTTTTGCACTACCGGTTCCGGTATGTCAACAATGTGATCCCTAGACGGGTTCACTTCCTCTTGAGTTTCCTCCATATTGTCATCAATATCAATTCGCCCTTCCTCATTTGCTTTCACCACATTGTCCGGGATCTCATCTTCTTGAACCACTTGCTCATCATCCACAAGCTTCCGTTGATTCGAGGTGGGTGCATCCCCACCTTTTCCACTCCTTGTAGTAATGGTAATGGCATGTCCCATCTTGTTTCCACCCTTTGGGTTCGCCACCGTATCACTTGGTAGTGCCCCCTTAGGATGAGTGTTTAGGGCTTTAGTGATTTGCCCCATTTGGACTTCCAAGTTTAGGATAAATGTAGTGTGAGAGGCAAGTTGGGCATCAGAGCCGACATTTTTCTTCATCATTTTCTTAAACATGTTTTCAATTCGTCCCATCTTATTGTTGGAAGAATTTGGACCATGGTAAGGATAAGGAGGCGGGTTTCTCGGTTGTTAATACATCGGGGGCCTTTGAAAACCCGAGCCCTGAATGCCTTGATTATATTTCCATCCCCCTTGGTTGTTGCCTCCTCAATATCCTTGATTATTGCCACTCTAATTGCCTTGGTTATTACCACCAATCCAATTTACTTGATTATTGTTACTATTCCAATTCCCTTGAGTGTTGTCACTATTCTAATTACCTTGGTTGTTAGAATTCCAATTCCCTTGATTACCTTGAGGTCGCCATTGTTTTTGATTCGAGCCTTGAGAGTTGTTTCTTTGCCCTTGAAAGTTGTTCACATATTGCACTTCCTCTTCTTGTTCATTGTAAGATTCATCTTGATCAAACCCACTATCTTCTTGCATATAATTTTCCACTCGGTTTTGCACTTGAAGAACTTTGGGCCTTCTTTTGTTCACCATCATACTAACTCCCTCCATGGCATTAACTTTCTTAGGATTTTGCACTTGTTGAAGTTGTGCTTTGGCTAATTGATTCATTGTAGTGGTCAACTCGGAAATGACTTGTCCATGGTCATGCAATTCTTTATGTAGGTGAATCACGTTTGGATCACCTTGAGGAACATTTGCTCAACTTTGCCATGCCAAAAAAGTATCCACCATTTCATCTAAAATCTCACAATTCCGCATACGGCGTTGTCATGAAATTTCCACTGGCAAGTTGATTAACCACGTACTGATTGATAGTATTGATCCCCTGATATAAAGTTTGTTGAATCATAGCCTCCATTATGTCATTATTTGGCACTCTTTGATCATAGTTCGGTACCTCTCCCGTATTTCATGCAACGACTCATTGGGCTCTTGTTTGAATGCTAGAATCTCGTCTCGAAGAGTAGCATTTTGACTTCAGGTGTTTACACAAACCCCTTCAAGTATTTGTATGAATTTTTACTCGGAGCACCAGTGAAGATTCCATGTTGCTCTAACAATGTGAGCATTAGATTCGTGATTTGAAAGTTGCCCGCCCTAATGCAGGGCGAGACAATGGAACTTGTATACCCTTCATCCGGCAACACCCAGTGTGGAGCCAATCTTGGTGGAGATGGAGGTGGGACATTGTCTTGAGGTTCCCGACCTCTTCTATTTTCTTGAGGTTCAAGAGGAACCTCTTTAACTTGGTCATTTTCAACGTCCACATCCCCCAAAGGCATGCTTCCGAGTTGATCGTTGTTGTTTGCCATTATGGTACCTACAATTGATTCACACAAATCAGTAACAAGGAAGGAAAAAAAGATAATTCACACACAAAACCAAATATATAGCTAAATCTGTTTTAGCTCCCCGACAACGGTGCCAAAAATTGATCTCGTCTAAGTTCACACATCTATTCAAGGTTATGAAACTGTCGATTGCAATAGTAATACCCAATAAGGAGTCGGGGTCGAATTCCACAGGGAGCTATACACAGGATTTAGTAGTATAAATTGTAGTGTATGAGTATAAACTATCTCAAATTACACTTTCACAAATTGATGCTTGTTCTATGTCTATTCCAAGTTAAGATTGCAAGATTAAATAATGAAACTAAGAAATTGTTTTTGTTGTTGTTTTTCAAATACTATAAAAGAGCCTAGGGCTATGACCTTCAACTAGGTGTTTGCCTAATGGGTTGTAAACTTTAAGGTTTGTTTTATTGATCGGGATGTATTATAGCTATCAACACCCAAGTGCCCACTCAATACCTCTCGGTCAGAGAGTGATTTTGCCCAATTTAGCTTTCTTAAGTCCAAATGGGTATTGAGCAAAGCAGTTGATAATAAGCTCAAGTCGGGTTTTACTATCTCTAGGTTCAACCCTTTAATTGGACTTATCAATCTCTCGATTGACCTAATTTCTTGCTAGCCAAGTTTTCCTAGACTAAATCTCTCCTTTTCAAGTAGAGACCAAATCAAATAGATATGAAATAATATTTACAACCATTAATTCTTCAAATTAAAGCAAGACCTAGGCTAGATAATCAACACCCAACGATAAACAAGCAATAAATCAAACACCCATTAAGTTTACACACTAGGGTTGGGTCACAACCCTAGTGAAAATGTAGCTACTCATGCTTAAATTGGAAGAGAAAGAAGAAGAAGTGATAATTAAACCTATATTGATAATTAAAATGATGAAATCAATGTTCAAAAAGCTCAAAATGGCAAAAACTACTAAAAAGAGTAAAAGAAAAACGTCTACTATAGCTGCTGATGTCAAACATTCACCTAAAAAAAGTGAATCTCTTCTATTTATACGGTGTTGGAATTTTCGGACAAAAATGCCCTTTCGGAGGTTTTGCGGCCGCACAATTCCATGTGCGGTTCGCACTATGCTTCAGCCTAGCAGGAATGGAATCCTACAACTGCATAATTCTGAACTGCTGCCGCACTTCACTCTTTCTGTGGTCCGCACATTTCTAAGTGCGGCCGCACATAGCTCTTCTGCAGACCACACAAATATGACTGCGACCGCGTAGCTGATATTCTGCGATCGCACAAGGAATTGGGCGCTTCATACTTCTGTAGCACTTGACTCCATGTTCTCTGAACGTTTTGGTCTTGCCCAGGATCTGCGGCCGCACATTTCATGTGCGGACCGCACTTTGTATTTAGCTCTGATGGGATTTGCTTCACAATCTGCGGCTGCAAATGATAATCTGTTGTCCGCACCTTTGAGCTTCTATTCCTATTTTTGTCCTTGAGTTCAGATCACTCCTTCTTGAGTTGGATTTTATCTTTTGGGGATCATTTTCCACTAATCCTCCAATTAAGCATATTTTATCAGTTTTCGGGAACACAATTAAACGCTTTTGGACTAAAATGAAAGCAAAAAGTGCTAATAAGTAGTCAAAAATCTCACTTATCAACTCCTAGTAATGGATCTGGGTATCAAGAGAATAGAAAGGAGAGCAGTGTGCAGTCAACCTAGAGTCAAGTGGGAAAACTTGACTAAGGACAAAGCCCAGGAGTTAGGGGAGAGGTTGCTGGCTATGAGGGCTTGGAAGAGTAGTGGGGACGCGACTACGATATGGGTCGTGACAACGAACTACATTAGGGAAGCTGCGAGAGATGTTTTAGGGCTTTCAAAGGGATACCCAGGGAGACGTATATGGGACTAGTGGTGGAATGCGGAGGTCCAAGGTAAAGTTGAAGTCAAGAAAGCGGCTTATTTGAAACTAGTGGAGAGCACAAACGAGTAGGAAAAGAGGATGAATTGGGAATGTTATACGAAGACAAATAAATAGGTGAAGTTAGCGGTTACGACGGCTAAATCTGCTACTTTTGGACGCATGTATGCGGAACTTGGGAGCAAAGGTGGGGACAAGGAGTTGTACAGGTTAGCCAAAGTGAGGGAGAGTAAGGCTCGTGACTTGGACCAAGTGAAGTGCATCAAAATTTAGGACGACATAGTATTGATGGAAAACGCCCATATTAGACGAAGATGGAAGACATACTTCCACAGATTGTTGAACGAGGAGGGGGAAAGAAGCATTGTGCTGGGTGAGTTGAAGCACTCAGAGATTCTGTGTGATTTTGGATATTGTAGGTGTATTAAGGTCGAAGAGGTTATGGGAGCGATGCGTAAGATGAGAAGGGGATGAGCGACTAGGCCAGTCGAAATCCCGATAGAATTCTAGGAGAGTACGGGCCGTGCAAGCATGGATTGGCTTACTGAGCTGTTTAATGTTATCTTTAAGATGAAGAAGATGCCCGAAGAATGGAGGTGAAGTACGATAATTCCCTTGTACAAGAACAAGGATGATATCCAAAACTGCAATAACCATTGTGGTATCAAATTGCTGAGTCATACTATAAAAATTTGGTAGAGGGTGGTGAATGTCAAGGTGAGGAAGAATGTATCTATTTTTGAGAATCAATTTGGATTCATGCCGGGGTGATCAATTACAGAAGCCATTCATCTGGTGAGGAGATTGGTAGAACAGTATAGGGAGAGAAAGAAGGGCCTACACATGGTGTTTATAGACCTAGAAAAGGCGTACGATAAAATCCCGAGGGAGGATCTGTAGAGATGTTTGGAGGTTAGCGGCGTTTTGGTAGATTACACTAGGGTAATCAAGGGCATGTATAATGGTGCTAAGACTCGAGTGAGTACAATGAGAGGTGAGTTAGATCACTTCCTAGTAGTGATGGGGTTGTACCAGGGATCGACTCTTAGCTCGTTCTTATTTTCTTTGGCGATGGATGTGCTAACGTGGCACATTCAAGAGGAGGTGCCATGATGCATGTTATTTGTCGATGGCATAGTGCTGATTGATGAGACAAGAATCGGGGTTAATGCGAGGCTGAAGGTCTAGAGGCAGACCCTAGAGTCTAAAGGTTTCAAGTTGAGCAGGACCAAAATGGAATACTTGGAGTGTAAGTTTAGTTACGAGACTCATGAAGCGAACATGGATATGAAGCTTGATACCCAAGTCATCCCGAGAAGGGGTAGTTTTAAGTATTTCGGGTATATAATCCAAAGTAATGGGGAGATTAATGATGAGGTTTCCCATTGTATCGGTGTGGGGTAGATGAAATAGAGGCTCGCATCCGGTGTTTTATGTGATAAGAAGGTGCCGCAAAGATTTAAGGGTAAGTTCCACAGAGTGGTGGTTAGACCTACTATGTTGTATGAGGCTGAGTATTGTCCAGTCAAGAACTCCTATGTTCAGAGGATGAAAGTAACAGAAATGAGGATGCTGAGATGGATGTGCGGGCATACTAGGAGAGATAAGATTAGGAACGAAGTTATTCAGAACAAAGTGGGAGTGGCCCTTGTGGAGGACAAGACGCGAGAGTTGAGGCTGAGATGGTTCGGGCACGTGCCGAGGAGGAGTACAGATGCTCTTGTTAGGAGGTGTGAGAGGCTAGGCGTAGCGGGGCTGAGAAGGGGTAGAGGAAGGCCGAAAAAGTATTGAGGAGAGGTGATTAGGCAGGATATGGTCTACTTCAACTCACTGAGGACATGACCCAGGATAGAAGGGTGTGGAGGTCGAAGATTAGGGTAGTTGTCTAGTAGGTAGTCGAGAGTTCCCCATTCTCTTTTAGTAGTATTAGTAGCTCCCTTGTTTGTTTCGTATTCTTTGACCCCTAGTATTCACTTATTCTTTCGTTCGCTCTATGTATCGTGTTTTCTAGTTTATTACTATTTGATACTATTTTATCTTTTACATGTTGTTTTGTTGCTGTTGTTGTTGTTGTTGTTGTTATTGTAGTTGTCTTTTTCCCTTTTTTCCTTATCGTCCTTTGTCCCCCTATTCTTGCTTTCTTCTTTGTCTTCTTCCTTTCTCTTTTTTCACTTTTTCTTGAGTCGAGGGTCTATCAGAAATAGCCTCTCTACCTCGCCAGATAGGGGTAAGGTCTGCGTACATACTACCCTCTCCAGACCCCACTTGTGGGATTATACTGGGTATGATGTTATTGGTGTAGATGTATTTATATGTATTCGAGTTCATAAACAATAATTTTAAATACATCAACAGTTGTCATTATTTCCATGACTCAAAGTTGTATATTTGTCATAATTAGTGTATTTAGATGTATTCATGACTGAGTTCTGTATTCACATTTTCACTCTTTTGTATGTACTGTATTTGTATGCATACAATGACAAGGCACAAACTGATGCTTTTGATGTTGTGTTTGTTTCAAATATGCCTCAATGTAATGACCTGACCAGTCATTTTGAGAATTAGCATCCTGTTTTGGTGGCTTAAGGTCTTGAACAGCTTCGTATTATATGTAATGACTTGCGTGTGTAGTCGAGTTCGGTTTTCGGATGATTCAGGATCAATTTGGAAGAAGGATTCTTGTTTAGAAGCTCAAGCGTTAAGAGTTGATAGGAGTTTGATTTATGTGTAGACGACTCCAAAATGGCATTTTGATGATTCAAATAACTTCGTATGGTGATTTTGGACTTTGGCGTGCGTCCGATTTGGATTTAGAGGTCCGTAGGATAATTTGAAGCATTTTGGCAAAAATTAGAAAGTTGAAATTTTGGAAGGTTGGGAGGTTTAATGGAGAGTTGACTTGGTTGATATAAGGCTCGAATTGCATTTTCAAGAGTCGGATTAGCTCCATATGTCATTTGGTAGTTGCATGCAAAATTTGAGATTATTCCGGATTGGTTTGATATGTTTCGGCGCGAGTTATAGAATTTGGAAATTCATAAGTCATGTAAGCTCGATTCGAGGTGCGATTCGTACTTTCAACATTGTTTGATGTGATTTGAGGCCTCGAGTAGGTCCGTGTTATGTTATAGGATTTGTTGGTATATTCGGACAGGGTCCCGAGGGGCTCGGGTGAGTTTCAGACGTGGTTCAGATCATTTTTGGTCATGTTGGTAGTTCTAGTGCTGGTTCTTTGCACCTGTGCAAAATAGGTCGCAGAGGTGGACGCGCTTATGCAATGGATTCTTTGCTTATGCGAAGGGGAGGTGTTGTGGCAAGTTCCGCTTCTACGGAAGGAGATGCGCAAGCGCTCATGCGGGGACTCAATCGCTTCTGCGAGTCTGAGTGCGAACTGGGTGTCCGCTTCTGCGGTGGGGGCAGGCGCTTCTGCGGAGTCGTAGGTATGGTAGATACTCTGCAGGTGCGGTCTTTGGTCCTTTGAGTGATAGTAGCAGATGCGGCATTTTGGCTCGCAAATGAGAGGCCGCAGGTGCGACATTATGTCCGCAAATGTGAAAAATGCTAGGCAGAATGGTTATATTTGAGGGTTTGCCATTTTTATCACATTTTGAGTTAGAGGCCTCGAATTTGAGCAATTGTTGAAGGGTTTTTCACGTGTTTGATTGGGGTAGGTGTTCTTTATCAGAAATTGATTGTGTTTCATGATTCTATTACTGTTTTCATCATTAAATTAGTGAATTGAATGAAAGAAAGTGGAATTTTTTGTAAAATCTTTCACATTGTAAAATGAGGATTCGAAGGGCGAATTGATATCGGAATTGGATATTTTTGGTATGATATGTATCGGAATGAGTGTTCGGATTTTGTAAATTTTATCGGGTTCTAAGGTGCGGGCCCGGGGTTGGCTTTTTAGGTTTTGTTAAAGATTGAAGCATTATTATCCTAAATTGTTTTCTATGAGTTTTATTTGTGTTATGAAGTTATTTTTGCTTTATTTGAGTCGTCCGGAGGTTGTTTCACACAAGAGGGTCATTTTAGAGTATCGATCTATCTTTATTGAGGTAACTATCTTGCCTAACTTTGTGTGGGGGACCTACTCCTTAGGATTTGAGTCATTTGTGCTAATTGTGTCATGTGAATATCGTGTACGCGAGGTGACAAGTACGTACTCAGGCTTATTTGTGAGAATTTGACCGTTTTAGACTCTTAGGTCCTTATGTCTACTAAAAAGGAATTTGTCTTATCACGTTAAATCCTCCATTTACTATATTTACCGTCATGTGTCTTAATTGGAGTTGATTGATTTATGTTCTACCCTTGTTGCCAATAAACTCTTATGTGCCTTAACTGAAGTTGTCACCTCTCTTATTGCCATGTTGTATTTTCCGTAATTGTTTAACCTTAATTGAAGTAATATTGTCTTTTCTGTAATTGTTTAACCTTAATTAAAGTTATTGTTGTCTTTTCCGTAATTACTTATCCTTAATTTAAGTTGTTGATATTTTTTCTGTAAATTGCTTATCCTTGATTAAAGTTATTGATGTCTTTTCTGTAAATGCTTAACCTTAATTGAAGTTATCGTTGTCTCTTCCTTAATTGCTTAACCTTAACTAAAGTTTTGCTATCCCTTTCATTGTTCACTTATCCGTATTTGGAGTCATTGATTCATGCTATCTCTCTTATCGTTGAGTGGTACTTATGTGCAATCATTGTTGCACATTATCTTTCCCCTTGTTGAGCTATTCTTGTTGAAACCATTATTCTCTGTTGTGTCTCTCATTGTGAGCTCGTTATTCCATTTTCTTTGTGTTCTGAAGTTCTTGTGTTGATTTACTTGCCATACTCTCTTGTTATTGTTGTTGTTGTTATGGTACTCACTGTTGTTGAACCGAGGGCTATGCGTGGTTGTGGTATTGAAATTATTTTAAGGAAAATTTGTGGCATATAGGCACATGTGGTGTAAGTCATTATATTGTGTTGTTATGTTTTGGCACATGTGGTACCGTTGAGAGGATTGTCGGGGTGTTCGCACGTGAGTTATCCATGTTATTGTTATTATTGATATTTGCACATACGGCATGACAAGGCGGGCAATATATGTGGGTTTGCGCATGTGGAGAGACAATGTGAGAATATTGTTATGCGCGTGCGGCAAGACAAGGCAGGCATTTACTTTATTGTTGCGTACATAGTGAGACAATGTTGGCTATGTCGAGGAATGATTTGTGATGACTTGTGATGGTCTGGGGGAATTGTTATTATTGATATTTGTGTAGTGGTGTGCCTACCTTGTACATTTTGTGGTGATCGTTTCTTGCGTGTCATTCATTTTCTTTACTCTTACTTGTTGACTTGAATTGTGATAGAACACTTGAACAAGCATACACGTAATTAATCACCCATATCGGTTTAAGAAGATGCATCCTAATGTTATTGACCATTTATATAAACTCCCGTTTACTTACCTTCGGTGTGAGAGTTGTTCTATTGGCACGTGAGTTGTACGTGTGGTCATGAGTCATTATTATTGTGGCACATGAGTTGTCCGTGAGGATATTTGATGTTGTCACTCCCTTGGCACGTGAATCGTCTGTGCGGTTATGAATTGTTATGTGGGCACGAGATGCCAAGTGATTAGGGTTCGCGAATCGGGAACTTGTGAAGTGTGACTAAGAGGTGAAGTATGTCGAGGAAATCTTTGAACAGATCTTGTGTGAAAGTGGTTGCTCTTATTGAATTCTTACTTGTTCCCTCTACTTGATTTCACCGGACCTAAACTGTGTTCTGTTTACTCTATGGTATTATTACCTGTTTGTCCCCTGTTGCTAATCGTTTTTTCTAGGGATTTATTGCGAGTATTGCTTTGTTAAATTTACCATGCTTAGCTTTATATTGACATTGTTTTCCGGTTAGTTTCACATTCATACTTGTACAGGTTATTTAGTCTAGTAGGTGTCTTGACTATCCCTCATCACTACTTCACCGATGTTAGTCTTGATACTTACTGGGTACCGCTGTGGTGTACTCATGCTACGCTTTTCAAATGTATTTTAAGTTAAATTATAACAATGTATTTAACCACTTACAGTATATATACATGTCCTATTATACATATACATACATATATATACATCAATTTTATATGGTATTAGAAAATTTAACAATTATGTATGTAGTCATCTACCTTTAAAGAATTCTTCCACGAACAATCAAATACATCTAGAAATCAATAAGTAATAGAAAATCTTGAACACATCTAAAAATAGGAATTGAAGGAGTTAAAATCAGAACATCAACTAATTATTACAGGGGGCATTTCTACACGTATGCTTATTATGTACACCCTTCCCACATATACTACACGAATGTTGACTCTTCTTTTGAAGCAATTCACTTAATGTCTTATCGCACTTCTTCTTTGGCCTTCCAGGAGGTCTCTTCCATTTGGGTGGTAAGACAACTTCCTCTGATATATGTGCTGGTATATTCCATTCACTTCGGTCAGGGAGAGGATACACATGGACCTTGTATGTCATTAAAACATGCTTTGGTTTGTAATAGTCTGAGAAATAATCATCTGGCATTAGAAACTTGATTTTCAAAACAGCCCAAACATGTAGGCATGGTAGCTCGTCCACTTGGAACCTCCCACAACTGCAATTTTTCTTTTGGAGGCAAATAGTGTAATGCCTTCCTTCATCATTCACCATGTGCAAGTGTTCAGTAGATGGTACAACCTACATTAAACGGAGAAACATAAGTTTTGGACATATATACAAAACATATATTTGTCCATGAATACATGGAGTACATACAGTATGCATGAATACAGGCAGTAGGTTGCTTACATACCGTATGCATGAATACATTTCAATAAATATTCATATTACATGCTATATTCATACATGTATTAATCCACATTGTAACTTTCTTATGCATTACACCATATTTTCAAATAACATACACATTATACCGATTGAATACATGCTTTCAATAAATATAGAATATTATAGGTTGTATTCATGTATTCATCAGGAATGAGTACATGATGTACTCATATATCTTAATTTTGTCAATGCAAGTAATTATAGCAAACTAACAAAAACTTACAGTCATATGTGTAGACAGTGCCTCGTCCTAGAATGATGAATTAGCACTATTAAGCTTGCCATCTAGTAAATATAATTACTAAATATTCTGTAAATACTTGTGTCAATATCGGGCAGAAAAATTCCTAACAATGACGGACGAATCAAAACCTCAAACTATCTCAGCAAAATATTGACTGAATATCTGAAGCTCTGTAGTTTGTGTTAAGTTGAAGCTGAATATACAATGCTCTATTTTTAGTGTCTAGCGTCTGAAAAAACATGCTAATTAATTGGTTTGATACTGAGGCATGTTAGAATTGATTTTGTTGAATTATATTAGGAGTGTATCACGCTAATTGATCTTCATTTGGTTATTAGACAGCTGGACAGACCTATTTTTAAAGTGATGGACGTTACTATATTCATGAATACATGGTGCAAATACATATAAATACAGTCATGTACAACTGTAACCCCATGTGTTTTAGGAGACTTTTGCTACTGTATTCATGAATACAGTAGCGCGAATAAAGCAAATACACTACTGTAACAACTGAATAGCAGTTATAGGAAGTAATTATGTATATGATAGCTATAGGAAGTTAATAGCCACTAAACAATAGTAGTTTCTGAAAATTTCTCATATTTATTTGTATCAGATTTAATTTCTTTTGTTTTTACAATGTAAATATGGACCAGATATAAATAAAGGTTGAGTAACATTCTAGATAGTTCTTTTGCTCATTTTCTAATTGAAAGAGAATATCTCTTTCTCTCTATCACGACCCAAAATCCCACCATAGGCGTCGTGATGGCACCTAGTCTCTAAGACTAGGTAAGTCGATTTCTATTACATTTTGAAGCCATTTTTTTAATTTAAAAGTAACCAAAACTAACAGCGAATAAATATGAATATACAACCTCCCAAGACTGGTAGTACTGAGTCACGAACTTTAACTGAATATATGGGATGATCACGAGGACTGAATATACAATACTGTTTGATTAAAAATTAATAGTACAATGAAATGAAAAGACTCCAAGGGACTACGGCGACCAAGCAGTTCTACCTTAAATCCTTACGGTCCCGCTTTAACTCTGCTCAAGTCCGATATCTCCAATACCTGGCTCTGCACAAAAATGTGCAGAAGTGTAGTATGAGTACACCACGGTCGGTACCTAGTAAGTATCAAGGCTAACCTTAGTGGAGTAGAGATGAGGTACAGTCGAGATACTCACTAGTCTAATAACCTCTGCAATATAGTATACAAAATAATACAGGAAAATAACTAGCAATGATAACAACAAAATCAACCAGTGATATAACAACAATGCAACAAGAACATCATAATTATTGCTCAGACGAATAAGGAACACAAGTACAACCAATTAATCAAGTCCTTCAAATATAAATTCTTTCGCCTATATGTTTTTCAAATAATAATCTTCACGATATAATACTTTCCAATAAATATATTTTCAAGTAAAAGTCACCATGTGACACCTCATTTCACAATCATAAAAATTACTGGTCTCAGCCCACATTCATATTTTTTCACGGCACCTCGTGCCCATATTTCTATCACCATCACATGGACCACTCACATGTCAAAATATCAATGTATATAAGATCCGCAGGATCAATTTATTTTCGCTAAAGTAAGGTTAAAATCTTTAAATCAAGTAAAAAATCAACAAAGGAATGAATTTATTTTAGAAAACATTTGGGTGAAGAAAATGACATTCCAATTAAAATGAAGCATCTGATGACTACTAATTTGGATGTAAAATTTATTAAATTAAAACATAATAGCAATTTCTTTTATTCGAAACAACTCAATTCTCGAAAACCAGTAAAACCCATAAACACAAATCTGCAGAGTCTTGTATAAGGAGCCAAAGTCAACAATATACAACAAGGAATGCAAAACACATAATAAAATCAAATAATATATCACGAAAAAAAACAAGAATTTACATATCATGGAAAAACAAAATAAACAAAGCCAAGTGCATCCATAGAAAAACATCAACAAAGAGTACTCCCGAGTCCCAAAGTAAATATGCAGAGCAGGGGGATCTCCCGGAATACCGTTTCGTAGTCCCAAAGTAAAGATGCAAGGCAAGGGGACCTCCTAGAATACCGTTCCATAGTCCTAAAGTAAATATGATTTCAATAACTGCACATCAAGTGCTCACATATCACAAATGGCTCATCAAGTGCTCAAATATTACAACATATCACAAATTGCACATCGAGTGCTAAAATATTTCAACTTGCCACAGAAATCAATAATACATCATTTTCCACAATAAGGAGCCCATGGCTCGACCATAATATGCATAAAAACCTTAACAAAAATATTCGGGAGTGAACAATTCAACAAAATAATATTTCACATAAATTCAAGGTGGCAATCACACCAAATCATCATATAAAAATAATTTCAACAAACAAGGATCTAGGCATGACAAATAGAGGATTTAATAAGTGCCAATAATTTCCAACTGAATACATAAGGGCGTCTAAGGATTTTAATCAACGAAATTTGCACATATAAACCAAGTACGTACTCGTCACCTCACGTACATGGTATTCAATTACACAATTTGCACATAATACTCAATGCCTAAGAGGTATTTCCCCCACTCGAAGTTAAGCAAGACACTTACCTTATTGAAGTTGTGCCAATATTCCAAAATCGCCTTCTTTCTTGAATTGACCTCCGGACAGCTCAAATCTATCCAAATTAATTGTACCACTTCATTAAAATTCATAAAAGGAAACAATTCTGGATAATAAAACACCAACATAAAATTTTATTCTAAAATGTCAGAGCGGGGCTCGCCCCTCGGAACCCGACAAAACTTTTACGAAATCTGAACACCCATTCCGATACGAGTTCAACCATACCAAAATTATCAAATTCCGATAAAAGATCGCCCTTCAAATCGTAAATTAAAGTCTAGAGGATTTCTACCATTTTCAACCCAATTCACTAATTTAGTGATAAAAACAACAATAGATTCATCTAAATTAACCAAAATCAAGTTAGGAATTCTTACCCTAACGTTTCCCTTGAAAAAATCTCGAAATATCGCCTCACCCGAGCTTCCTTGGTCCAAATATGGAAGAATGAGACGAATTTGGATTTTATTCTGCTGCCCATGGATTTGTTCTTCGCGTTCGCGACCCTTCCCTCGCGTTCGCGATAAACAAATTCTCAAACAACTATTTTCAAACTCTTCTCAGACAACCTCTAGTATAATGGTCATAACCTTTTGTACAAATCTCCAAATGACGAATAGTTTAACTTTATGAAAACTAGACTCAAAGAGCTATAACTTTCATTTGCTGCTCATCTCTCCATTACTTATAGATTGCGAGATATGAGCCTCCAAACTCAGACCATTGCAACAGAGATTTCCTTCTTCGCGAACGTGAAGAACAAAATCCCAGAAGCCAAATCCTTCTTCGCGAACGCGAGAGGCTCTTCGCGAACGCGAAGAATAACACAAATATCATAAAATCAGCAATCAAAGTAGACCAAAATGATCCGAAACACACTTGAGGCCCTAGGGACCTCAAAGAAACATACCAACGTGTCCCATAATATCATATGAACTTAGTCTAACCTTCAAATCACCTTCAACAACACCAAAAACACGAATTACACACGGACTCAAGCCTAATGAACTTAGAAATTTTTGAATTCCACAAACGATGCCGAAACCTCCCAAACCACATCCAATTAACCTTAAATTTTGCACACAAGTCAGAGACGGCACAACAAAGCTATTCAAATTTCCACAATCAGATTCCAACCCCGAAATAAAAAAGTCACCCCCGGTCAAACTTCACAAAAATGCGTCTTTCGCTATTTCAAGCCTAATTCCACTACAGACCTCTAAATATTTTTCTGGACACGCTCCTAAGTCCATAATCACCATACAGAGCTATTAACATCATCAAAATTCCATTCCAGAGCCGTTTGCTCAAAAGTCAACTCTCCAGTCAACTCTTTACATTTAAGCTTCTAAATAAGGATTGTTCTTTTAATTTAATTCCGAATCTTCACTAATTCAAACTCGACCACACCCGCGGGTTATAATACATATTGCGAAGCTTCTCGAGATCTTAAATCACTGAACGAGGCATTAATTCTTAAAACGACAAGTCGGGTCATTACATTCTCCACCTCTTAAACAAATGTTCGTCCTCGAACGTGCTAAGAATTATTCTGAGGTTACCAAATTGATGATTTTACTTTTACACATATAATCCCGGTTGATCCCACAATACCGCATTTAAGATAAGCCCGACAACACCATCTCAATTGAGATTATTTCTTTTATCCATATTTGTAAACTTTAAGACCAATTTCTTACACTCCAAACATTTCCTAAAAGCCTAATTTTCACAACAACGCACTGTATTAGTCTCAACTGGCTATAGCACCTCGTTCCTACGCACACATCAATTTTCTTAGTAGTGTTGAAGTACTTCAAAATTTTCCTGGGGTGTTACATTCTCCCCCACTTAGGATCATTCGTCCTTCATTGAGAAGTAGAGTCTGCTCTCAAACACATAACATAACTTATCTCTTCTTTCGCACGTCTCAATCCCCCAAATTTTATAGAAATTTTGGCAGAGTCTCCCCTATAAATGGGGCCTATCCACCTGCCAGAGTAACACCAAAACAACTCCTAACAACACATCCACAATCCAACAAAGCACCGCAATGTATATATCAATAACACTAATCTCAACGTTACCAGCACCACATTATCATAATGATATTAGGACATGAAGCACATTATGTACGCACATCACCACATCTTTGGTCGTAATAATTGTTCATAATCGATTACAACATCGTCAATTAACCTCATATTAACCAAAACCTCATTTCAAATTTTTACAGCACTAACAACGAAATGTGAGGCATGAAGTCCTCATAACTATTTACCCGACTTAATGAGTCACATTTAACGCCACCTGGGCACTTACCTCGTAGGCTAAAACTCAATAATAACAACACAATTATGGCACAGAAACACATAAAAGAATTATCACATAAGCCTAACATGCATAACTCCCTATTAGTACTATAGTACAAATTAAACTTCAAAAGGGGAGAATTTAAACTCAAAAATATTTCACCACAAGGACCTCGTCCTTATATAACCTCCACCGCGGCTTGTATCCCGGTTTAAATATTTCACATCATATAAAAATATGAGGATCTCGTCCTCAACTCCGAATCACAAGTATTTTGCACATTATGCCAATTGACATTTTCAATTTCCTCTCTTTCTCCTTTTCAATAAATTTCGTAAACACATAATGAACCCTCATACCGGTAGGGCACAAAATTCATATAAAAAAATTGGAATCAATTATTCCGAAACACATAAAAGTCACTGTAGTGAATAATAAAAATTACTTTTGGACTTATATCCCTCAATGGTGCACAAAAATAAAAATGACAGACACGGGCTCACATCTTCAAATCTCCCAGCAGGAAAAAACATATAAGTGGGGCGCACAATTACGAAGCTCACCCATAAGCGGAGCATAATAGGAGGACTTCTCTCAATATTTAGAACCGAATTAAATTAAATTAAAATATCTTCTTATAACAAAATCAGGATCGTACCTGTAACGACACCATCCGGTGTATCGGCCTCATCCAAAATCATAGCGATTATATCAATGGGTCGGGCCTCCACCTCTTAGGCGCCCTCTACCTGCATGTCCTCCACCTCTAACTGACCATGCACGTGGAGTATTAACTGGAATAACCACTGTAAGAACCCCGTGCCGATGGTGTATTAAAAGAACTTACTGTAGCACCCCGAATATTTTGAAATTGTTGTTGTGACCCGCTGGTACTGAAATGTAGAATTGTTAAGGACACAGGAATACCACAAGCCCCAACATCATCCTATACAAATATCACCCCTTACTCATATATAAGTTTTGGAGCAACCTTTCATTACCACGTAAATACATCTCAGGCCAAAACTGATATAGCACATGACCCCGCAATCTGTTCGTTGATAGTGGACTCCCCTCACTTGGCGCAAAGCCATAAGTCACATGCCGATGATCCACAATACTAACTTTCACCGGTCATAAGACACCGCAAGCCATTTATTTGGCGCATGCCACCCACGTGACATTTAAACTCGCTTTCTCCGGTGCCTTGGCTGCCAGTATGTACCCTTCGCTAAATAGAAATCCCATATGAAGTACATAGTCTCTAATACCACCAACTATCTTCATATCTACATCCACGTCGTGACCCTACCATGATTGTGACGATTAGGCAATTAATTACACTTTCTTAAGATCATACTTATCAACCAGATGTCAGAACCTGCTGCACCCCCATGTGCACAACTGGATGATCTCTAAATACTTCTGCATCCTCGATCTGGATGACACGTTGTAATAATGGTTGAACAAACCTGGAACCCTTATAACCCCTCGGTAGTATCATAATCCGTTGGCGCATAGTTGATACCGAGTGCATAATTTTATACACGAGTGGATGTAAAAGAACATAAGATATATGCTTCAAGATGAATAAATGTCGCACGATAAGGAATGAAAGAAGTGAATTCTTCCTACTAGCTCTGTAGCCTCTCGAAGATAAGTACAGACGTCTCCGTACCGATCCGCAAGACTCTACTAAACTCGTTCGTGACTCATAGAACCTATGAACCTAGAGCTCTGATACCAACTTATCACGACCCGAAATCCCACCACAGGCGTCGTGATGGCACCTAGTCTCTAAGACTAGGTAAGCCGATTTCTATTACATTTTAAAGCTATTTTTTTAAAGTAACCAAAACTAACAGCGGAATAAATATGAATATACAACCTCCCAAGACTAGTAGTACTGAGTGACGAACTTTAACTAAATATATGGGATGATCACGAGGACCAAATATACAATATTGTTTGATTAAAAATTAACAGTACAATGAAATGAAATGACTCCAAGGGACTGCGACGACCAAGCAGCTCTACCTTGAATCCTTACGGTCCCGCTTTAACTCTGCACAAGTCCGATATCTCCAATATCTAGCTCTGCACAAAAATGTGTAGAAGTGTAGTATGAGTACACCACAGTCGGTACCCAGTAAGTATCAAGACTAACCTCAGTGGAGTAGAGACGAGGTATAGTCGAGACACTCACTAGTCTAATAACCTGTGCAATATAGTATACAAAATAATACTGGAAAATAACTAGCAATGATAACAACAAAATCAATCAGTGATATAACAACAATGCAACAAGAACATCATAATTATTGCTCAGACGAATAAGGAACACAAGTACAACCAATTAATCAAGTCCTTCAAATATAAATTCTTTCGCCTATATGTTTTTCAAATAATAATCTTCAGTATATAATACTTTTCAATAAATATAGTTTCAAGTAAAAGTCACCATATGACACCTCATTTCACAATCATAAAAATTACGGGTCTCTGTCCATTGTCATATTTTTTCACGGCACCTCGTGCCCATATTTCTATCACCATCACACGGACCACTCACATGTCAAAATATCAATGTATATAAGATCCGCAAGATCAATTTATTTTCACTAAGTAAGGTTAAAATTTTTAAATCAAGTAAGAAATCAACAAAGGAATGAATTTATTTTAGAAACCATTTGGGTGAAGAAAATGACATTCCAATTAAAATGAAACAATCGATGACTACTAATTTGGATGTAAAATTTATTAAATTAAAACATAATAACAATTTCTTTTATTCGAAACAACTCAATTCTCTAAAACCAGTAAAAGCCATAAACACAAATCTGCAGAGTCTTGTACAAGGAGCTAAAGCCAACACAATACAACAAGGAATGCAAAACATATAATAAAATCAAATAATACATCACGGAAGAACATAAGAATTTATATATCACGAAAAAACAAAATAACCAAAGGCAAATGCATCCATAGGAAATTATCAATAAAGGGCACTCCCGAGGTACCGCCTCGTTATCCCAAAAGTAAATATGCAAGACATGGGCGATCTCCCGAGGTGCCTCCTCGTAGTCCCAAAAGTAAATATGCAAGACAGGAGGATCTCCCAGAATACCGTTGTGTAGTCCCAAAGTAAATATGTAGGGCGGGAGGATCTCCCAAAATACTGTTTCGTAGTCCCAAATTAAATATGCAAGGCAGGGGGATCTCAGGGGGATCTCCCGGAATACCGTTCCATAGTCCCAAAGTAAATATGCAGGGCAGGGGGATCTCCCAGAATACCGTTCCGTAGTCCCAAAGTAAATATACATGGCAGGGGGATATCCCAGAATACCGTTCTGTAGTCCCAAAGTAAATATGCAGGGCAAGAGGATCTCCCCGAATATCGTTCCGTAGTCCCAAAGTAAATATGATTTCAACATCTGCACATCAAGTGCTCACATATCACAAATGGCTCATCAAGTGCTCAAATATTACAACATATCACAAATTGCACATCGAGTGCTAAAATATTTCTACTTGCCACAGAAATCAACAATACATCATTTTCCACAATAAGGAGCCCATGGCTCGACCATAATGTGCACAAAAATCTTAACAAAAATATCCGGGAGTGAACAACTCAACAAAATAATATTTCACATAAATTCAAGGTGGCAATCACACCAAATCATCATATAAAAATAATTTCAACAAACAAGAATCTAGGCATGACAAATAGAGGATTTAATAAGTGCCAATAATTTTCAACTTAATACATAAGGGTGTCTAAGGATTTTAATCAACGAAATTTGCACATATAAACCAAGTACGTACTCGTCACCTCACGTACATGGTATTCAATTACACAATTTGCACATAATACTCAATGCCTAAGAGGTATTTCCCCCACTCGAGGTTAAGCAAGACACTTACCTTATTGAAGTTGTGCCAATATTCCAAAATCACCTTCTTTCTTGAATTGACCTCCGGACAGCTCAAATCTATCCAAATTAATTGTACCACTTCATTAAAATTCATCGGAAATAATTTCGGATAATAAAATACCAACTTAAAATTTTATTCTAAAAAGTCAGAGAGGGCTCGCCCCTCGGAACCCGACAAAACTTTTACGAAATCCTAACACCCATTCCGATACGAGTTCAACCATACCAAAATTATCAAATTCCGATAATAGATCGCCCTTCAAATCGTAAATTAAAATCTAGAGGATTTCTACCATTTTCAACCCAATTCACTAATTTAGTGATAAAAACAACAATAGATTCATGTAATTTAATCAAAATCAAGTTAGGAATTCTTACCCCAACGTTTCCCTTGAAATACTCTCGAAACATCGCCTCACCCGAGCTTCCTTGGTCCAAATATGGAAGAATGAGACGAATTTGAACTTTATTCTGCTGCCCATGGATTTGTTCTTCGCGTTCGCGACCCTTCCGTCGTGTTCGGGATGAACAAATTCTCCAACAACCATTTTCAAACTCTTCTCAGATAGCCTCTAGTATAATGGTCATAACCTTTTGTATAAATCTCCAAATGACGAATGGTTTAACCTTTTGGAAATTAGACTCAAAGGACTATAACTTTCATTTGCTGCCCATCTCCCCATTACTTATAGATTGTGAGTTATGAGCCTCCAAACTCAAACCATTGCAACAAAGATTTCCTTCTTCGCGAACGCGAAGAACAAAATCCCAGAAGCCAAATCCTTCTTCGCGAACAAAATCCTAGAAGCCAACTGTTAGATATCAGAAAATCAGCATCCAAAGTAGCCCAAAATGATCCGAAACACACCCGAGGCCCTCGGGTCCTCAACCAAACATACCAACGCATCCCATAACATAATACAAACTTAGTCGAACCTTCAAATCACCTTCAACAACACCGAAAACAAGAATTACACACGGATTTAAGCCTAATGAACTTAGAAATTTCCGAATTCCACAAACGACGTCTAAACCTCCCAAACCATGTCCGAATGACCTCAAATATTTCATACAAGTCAGAGATGGCATAACAAAGCTATTCAAATTTCCAGAATCCGATTCCGACCCCGAAATCAAAAAGTCAACCCCCCGGTCAAACTTTCCAAAAATTGATCTTTCTCCATTTCAAGCCTAATTCAACTACAGACCTCCAAATAATTTTTCGGACACGCTCCTAAGTCTATAATCACCATACGGAGCTATTGACATCATCGAAATTCCATTCCGGAGCCGTTTGCTCAAAAGTCAACTATCCGGTCAACTCTTTACATTTAAGCTTCTAAATAAGGATTGTTCTTTTAATTTAATTACGAATCCTCAGTAATTCAAACTCGACCACACCCGCAGGTCATAATACATATTGCGAAGCTGATCGAGACCTTAAGTCACTGAACGAGGCGTTAATTCTTAAAATGACAAGTCGGGTCGTTACATTATCTCTCAATTGATTTTCCATTTTCCTTCTTCATGAACCCTAATTGTAATATGAAGATTTCTGTTAATTTCAAGTTTCAACATGGTATCAGAGAGGGTAATCCGGTAGTCCCCGCTATTTTACATCGAGTTGTGTTACCCTCGTTCAGTTTCATCAAATTTCTCTTTGCCATTTTGATTTTTGGCGGAGTTTTAAATCCGAAATTTTCATTGGGATTTTTGTCCAGATTTCGAACTAAAGGTGTTTTTCTCGACTATATGACTCTTCTTTGGTATGAGTTTGCTGGCGGTTATATACTATTTTGGGGGTGAAGTGTTTGGTTATCCCCTGTCATTATGGTTAATCCTGCTCCGAGCTCAACTTCTTCTTAACCTACATACACTCCTGAAACTTCTGGTACATTATTCCTTCTTACTTTCGATGTAACAAGGGTATCTTTGGTTGCTATGACTTTTTCAGGGACTGGTTTTGGGGAATAGAGGAGAAGTATGATTGTATCTCTATTTGCTAGGAATACAATAATAACATAGCCAATATTATCCCACACTGTGGGGTATGGGGAGTATAGTGTATACACAGACCTTACCCCTACCTTGTGAGGATAGAGAGGTTGTTTCCAATAGACCCTCGGCTCAGAAAAGCATAAGCACCACATTAATGAAAATATAGACAATAAGGGATAATACTAAAAAGCCATATAAAAGCAGAATAAAAACGACAAGATAGTAAGTTGATCACCAATGAAAGAAAATAGCGGTTAGTCAAAAAAACCTACTACCAATAGAAAGCGAGACTGCGTTCCAATACCACTATTATGAACACTCTATAATACCTACTCTACTACCCTAATCCTTAACCTCCATACATTCCTATCAAGGGTCATGTCCTCGGTCAGCTGAAATTGTGCCATGTCTTGCCTAATCACCTCTTCCCACCCTTCTTTGGCCTACTTCTACCTCTTTGTAGGCCCTCTAATGTAAACCTCTCACACCTCCTCACCAGGGCGTCTGTGCTATTCCTCCTCACATAACCAAACCACCTAAGCCATGCTTCACGCATCTTGTCCTCAATAGGGGCCACACCCACCTTGTCACGAATAACCTCATTTCTGATCTTATCTAACCTGGTGTGCATGCACATCCATCTACACATCCTCATATCTGCTACCTTCATCTTCTGTACATGAATGATCTTGACTGGCTAACACCCAGCCCCATACAACATTGTTGGTCTAACCACCACTCAGTAGAACTTACTCGTAAGTTTCAGTGGCACTTTCTTGTCACACAAAACACCGGAAGTGAGTCTCCATTTCATCCATCCCGCCCCAATACGATGTGTGACATCTTTATTATTCTCCCCATACCCCTGAATAATAGATCTAAGGTACTTAAAACTCCCTCTCCTAGGGATGACCTGCGAGTCCAGCATCACATCCCCTTCCCCTTCTTGAGTCTCTCCACTGAACTTACACTCAAAGTATTCTGTCTTAGTGCTGCTCAACTCGAAACCTTTAGATTCTAGGGTTTGCCTCCATACCTCTAATTGCGCGTTCACATCGTCTTGAATCTCGTCAATCAATACAATATCATCTGCAAATATCACGCACCACAGCACCTCCTCTTGGATGTGGCATGTCAGTATGTCCATCATTAGAGCAAACAAAAAAGGGTTGAGTGCCGACCCCTGATGCAACCCCATCATAACCGGAAAATGGCCTGAGTCACCACCCACCATCTTCACTCAGGTCTTTACTCCATCATACATGTCCTTAATCAGCATAACGTAGGCAACAGGTACACCTCTAGCCTCCAAAACATCTCCACAAAACCTCCCTCGGAACTTTATCATACGTCTTTTCTAAGTTGATGAACACCATATGCAAGTCCTTCTTTCTCTCTCTATACTGCTCCATCAATCTCCAAACAAGGTAGATGGCTTCTGTAGTCGAACGCCCCGGTATAAACCCAAACTGGTTCTCGGAAATAGACACACTCTTCTCACCCTTAGTTCTACCTCTCTCTCCCAGACTTTCATAATATGGCTAAGCAGCTTAATACCCCGATAGTTATTGTAATTTTAGATATCACCCTTGTTCTTGAATATAGGAACCATCGTGCTCCACCTCCACTCTTCGGCCATCTTCTTCGTTCTAAAAATAATATTAAATAACCTAGTGAGCCACTCCAAGCCTGTCTTGCCCGCACTCTTCCAAAACTCTACCGGGATTTCATCCGGCCCGGTCGCTTTGCCCCTGCTCATCTTACGCATAACCCCCTCAACTTCATCAATACTAATCCGCCTACAATACCCAAAGTCACAATGAGTTCCGGAGAATTCCAAATCACCCAGTACAATGCTCATGTCCCCCTCCTCGTTCAAGAGACTATGGAAGTAGGTCTGCCATCTCCGACAGATAAGCCCCCCATTCAACAAAACTTTACCTTTTTCGTCCTTGATCCACTTCACTTGGTCCAAGTCACACGCCTTCCTTTATCGTGCCTTGGCTAGCCTGAACAACCTCTTATCTCTACCTCGTCCCTCGAGTTTCTCATACAAACGACTAAAAGTTGAAGTCTTGGTTGCTATAATTGCTAGCTTTACCTCTTTCTTAGCCAACTTATAATGCTCCATATTCGCCCTAATCTCCTCCCCGTCTACACTTTTCACTAGCTTTAGATACGCTGCTTTCTTGATTTTCACTTTTCCTTGCACCTCTCCATTACACCACTAGTTTCCCTTGTGACTACCAGAGTAACCCTTTGAAACCCCTAATACCTCTTTCATGGATTCCCTAATGCACTGCGCAGTCGAGGTCCACATAGCGTTTGCGTCTCCACTACTCCTCCAAGCCCCCATAGTCACTAGCTTGAACCCCAACTCCCGCACTTTAGCTTCCGTCAAGGCTCCCCACTTTATCTTATATTAGATATACTTCTCTCTCTTCCTCCTCTTACTTATGATCTCAAGGTCCATGTACAGGAGCCTCTGAAAGGTCGAGAGGTACTTACTCGGGATGACCTTATAATCCATGCAAAGACCTCTATCGTACTTCTTGCAGAGTAAATAATCAATCTGAGTCTCGACCATCGAACTCCGAAAGGTGACTAAGTGCTCCTTCTTCTTCGGGAAACTCGAGTTTGCTATCACCAAATCAAATTATCTAGCAAAATCTAGTAGAGACGTTTCTCCTTTGTTTCTATCTCCAAAACCAAATCCACCATGCACATCATCATATCCCTCAGACGTCGCTCCAATATGGCCATTGAAATCCCCTCCTATGAAAATCTTCTCGGTATGTGGGATACTACACACCATATCATCCAAATCCTCCCAGAAACGCCTTTTGACTTCCTCATCCAAGTCTGCTTGGGGTGCGTATGCACTGATTATGTTCAAAGTAAAACCTCAAACTACTAGCTTAAAAGTCATCACCCTGTTATTTACCCTCCTAACCTCCACTACTAGTTCACGGAGGTCCTTATCAACCAATATACCAACCCCGTTCCTTCCCCCTACCCTCCCAGAATACCAAAGTTTGAAACTGACCACATCCCGTACCTTATCTCCTACCCACCTAGTCTCCTTTACACAAGCTATATTAATCTTCCTTATCTCGAGAATCTTCGCTAACTCTACATATTTTCCAGTCAGAGTTCTTATGTTCCAAGACCCCACTCTCAGCCTAGTAGCTCCCTTAACCCTCTTACTACTTACCCCTGCACCCCCTCCCACGCGCCGACACCCCCGAGAACAAGACCTTACCCTACCATCGTTCACCAAAGCCACTATAATCTAGGAGTCACTACATAATCACTATCCCGAAAACAAGCGACAAAATAAAATGAATTACCAAAATATAATCTACCACTAAAGGTCGCAAAACAGGTGAAGAAATTAAATAAAGAAACTAACGGAAACTATAATCTACAACTAAAAGTCAGGAAAACAGGTGAAGAAAGAAAATAAAGGAATTATAATCTACAACTAAAGGATAGAAAAATAGGTGAAGAAATAAAATAAAGGAACTAAAGGAACTATAATCTACAAATAAAGGATAGAAAAATAGGTGAAGGAATACAATACAATACAAGAGCTAAAGGGGGCTATAATCTACAACCTAATATCACAAAATAATGTGCAAAACTAGAACATAACTACTAGGGAATATTTGAAATAAAGATTCAAAATAAAGGTGTAAGCAGGTAGATAACAATATAAACAAGTAGGCAAAGCTATCACTAATGCAATTAATTTGACAATGCTAGGGAAAATACCAACTAAATATTCAAGAACAAAATAGACAGGCAAGGAGATACAATTACGCTAAAATATTAAACTATTAAAATATAAAGACAAGATAGGAATAATAAAACCTGGATTGCAGCCCTTGAAGTTAACGGAAATTTGGTTGTGATGGATTGCGACGAGTTGGAGCAATACTCTATGTATTTCTCATTCAAATAGGAAGAAGAAACTTTGAATATTTTTGTGCTTTCTCGGAAATTTAGACCAACCAAGAAATCTAAATTAAAAATAGATGGAGTGGAATCTGGGAAGGGCGAATTGGTAGTCTAGAAATGGTGTTTGATGTTGAATACAAGTTACGCCCAAAAATGGTGTTTGATTTTGAAGCTCCGAAAATGGAGTTCCACCGACGAAAATGGCGAAGGGACGAGGGGATGGGTTCTGATAGCGGACAAAGGGGGAAATGGCCGATGAGGATTGGGGGGAAAACCATGTTCTCTGCACCTTGCTAGAATCATTATCACATGTAATTAATAGAAAACTCCACCGTAGAATGGTGTAAGAATCCGATGGAGGGTTCTTTTTCTTTTCCGACCAATTCTCTGAACTCTGTTGATCAGAAAATGAACAAAGAAAGCCTTCGATAGGGAGACTGAGCCATGAACTACTGCTTTCTTTCGTTTGCCGGCGACAGAATCAAAGAAGTTGAATTATTTCAGATGAACCAAAATGCCTTTCATGAATATATTTGGCTAACTAATATAATTATTTTTGGCCGATCGATAAATATATAACTTGTGCTTTTATTATTTATGGCCCCTGTCTGCTATCAATAAAATAGATTTTATTGATGGGTCTTGCAACAAGACTAATGCGGATTCTCCTTAGTGTAGGCAGTGGGACAGGTGCAATAACATGATCATATCATGGTTAATTAATTCACTCGCTCCGGATATAGCTGAAAGTGTACAATATTATGAAACCACTGAAAGCATCTGGAAACAATTGAATAATATATATGGGATTGTTAATGGAACTAAGGTCTTTGAAATAAATAGAGAACTTTCATCTACTTATCAAGGGACTCTCGACATAGCTTTATATTTCAAAAAACTTAAGAAACTCTGGGATGAATTGGGGGGGGGGGAGGGGGGTTATGTGCACCAACCATGAAAATTCTTATACTTGTACTGCTAAAGAGGGTCTCCAAAAGGAGAAGGAAGAGGACAAGGTTCACCAATTCCTTATGGGTCTAAATGAGGTTTATGTGAGGGTTAGGAGCAACATCTTGATGATGCAGCCACTTCCCTTGATACTGTTTACAACATATTGTTGCTAGATGAAAAACAAAGACAAGTTGTTCCAACACCTATTTTAACTCAGAGTCAGCCTCTTTTCATGCAAACTCTAACATATTCCTTCTCAATCTCCACCTACAAAATAATATACACAAAGGGTAAACTTTGATCACAACAACCAAAAATCCAATTTTGATTAGTTTAAGGCTACTTTGTCTTGCAAGTATAGTAAGAAACCTGGTCATACAATTGAAAAATACTACAAACTACATGGTTTTCCACCAAATTTTAAATTCACAAAGGTATAAAGTTTGGTAGTGCTGCAAGTGCTGAGGGGCAGATTTCTGAATCTACTTCGTCGTACTCTTCAACTGATCAAAACTCTTTAGATCCTGGTCTCACCAAAGAGTAGTACTCCGAGTTGATGCAATTTCTCAATTAGTCTACACTCGGTGATTCAGGGCCTCAACCTGTTCTAGTGGGATCTGCCAAATTTGATGGCAGTACTTCTTCTTTGTCTGTGAGTTTAAATGGTAGTTCTACTATGTGTATATTAACTAGTATGGCTGGAAAAGTTTGGATAGTGGATTCAGTAGTAACTGACCACATGACTTCAAATAAGGACAAACTTTTTAACATTACACCTCTTCCAGTTCCTTACTTAGTTTCTCTTCCTAATGGTTATAAAGTTAAGGTAACGTGTACAGGTTCTCTCACTTTGTTAGCATCTTTCACTCTACACCATGTCCTGTATATTCCATCTTTCCATTACAATATAATTTCTGTGAGTAAGCTAATTACACAATTTAATTATTATGTGCTATTCACTTTTCTTTCTTGTATAATTCTACATGCTCATTCTATGAAGAAGCTTCTGGAACTTGGTAGAATGAACCAAGGATTATACAAATTTTACCTCAACTATTCTGCTCTTCCCACACCATCTAACTCTGTTTCTGCCTTCAATAATGTAGTACAAAATGTTGAATTTTCATTGCATGCAAATGTTCAAATGTGAATCCAGGTTTTGTCTCTACTTTACCTTCTTTTATTGTTTAGAAAAATGTGCAAAATGTGAATCCCACTTATATCTCTACTTTACCTTCTTCTACTTTTCTGAAAAAATATGAATACAAATAATATTCTTTGGCATCATAGGTTGGGGCATGTTCCTTTTGTTCCAATAAAGCATATACCTTCTATTTTTAATGATTGATCTGCTAAACAGTCTTTTATTTGTACTATTTTTCTTTAGCTAGACAACCTAGATTACCCTTCTCAGATAGTTCTTCCCATTCCACTTCGTTACTCCAACTTATTTATGTTAACACTTGGGGACCATACCACACCCAAACCTATTTTGGAGCAAAGTATTATTTGACAATAGTTGGTAACTATAGCAGAGCAACATAGACACGTCTTTTACAATCCAAGAGTTATGCTTTTATCCTACTTAAGGCATTTATAGCCATGGTCAAAACACAGTTCCAAATTTATTTCCAAAAGGTTAGGAGTGATAATGCTTTGGAACTTGGCTCCTCTAACTCAGCTATTTAGCTTTTTTATTTTTTATTTTTTTTATTTTCTAAAAATGGTATCATACATCAAATAACTTACCCGCACACACCATAACAGAATGGTGTGATAGAGACAACATATAGACATCTACTATAAACCTCAAGAGCTTTATTGTTTCAACCCAATCTTCCTACCAAGTTTTGGAAAGAATGTGTTTTAATAGCAACTTATCTTATTAATAGATTTTCCTCTACAGTTTTGTCCAATAAGACTCTATTTGAATTACTTTATGGGGTTTCTCCTTCTTATTCTCATTAAAACCCTTTTGGTTGCCTCTGTTATGCCAGTGTTCCCAAGTGTCATAAAGATAAGTTCCAACCTAAAGCATCTCCTTGTGTGTTCATTGGCTATCCCTTTGCTAAAAAGGGGTACAAATGTACAATCTAACCACTAAGTTTGTTATCTACTCTAGGGATTTCACCGTTCATGAGTGTGTATTCCCTTATGTGCTGTCATTTTCTGCTTCTTCTTATCTTGCTTATTCTATACCTACTTTCTATGATTCTTCTCTTAGTACTGTTCCTACTCCTTTTGTCCCTCCAGATACTCTTCTCCCTACTCTTGAAGTGTCTAATACTATTGATGATTCTACCTCTATTCACACTACTGTTGATCCCACCTCTATTCCTGTTGGGTTAGCACCTTTCTCGGTTCCTGAAGTGAGAAAATGCTCCAGAGCCCATCAGCTCCCCACTCATTTGAAAGATTATGTGGCCCAACTTCCTTCATCTGCTTCCTGCTCCACATTTTCACTCATGTTTGCTACAACATATGCTGCAGAAGAGCCTCATTCTTACACTCAGGATGTTGTTATTCCTTCTTGGCAGTAGTCCATGAGGAAAGAGCTTGAGGCCCTAGAAGCAAACCAAACATGGAATGTTGAACTACCTGCCGGGAAGAAGCCTATAGAGTGTAATTGGATGTATAAAATTAAATACAAAGCTGATGAAAGTATAGAAAGATACTAAATTAGATTAGTGGTTAGAGGAGATATTCAGTCAAAAGCAATTAATTTTAATGAAACTTTTTCTCCAGTTGTTAAAGTGTACACTATTAGGTGTTTGGTTGTTGTTGCTGTTAAAACATAGTGGCCCATGTTTTAGTTGGATGTTCATAATGCATTTATGCATGGGGATCTAGATGAAGAAATTTATATGAAACTTCCTCAAGGTCTTTCTGTTGCCTCTACTTCTTCTACTTCTTCTGGATCTGTTACTTTGGTATGCAAGTTGCAAAAGTCTCTTTATGCCTTAAGACATGCATCTAAGCAGTGGTATGTCAAGCTATCTCATGCACTTCACTCTAGGGGGTATAATCACTCCTTGAATGACTATTCCTTGTTCATTAAGAAAACGGATTGCTTTAGTACCCTTATAGTTATTTATGTGGATGACATTATTGTGACCGAGGATGACTTGTCTGGGATTTCCGCTCCTAAAGCTTTTCTGGATGACCAGTTCAAGATTAAGGACCTGGGCTTGCTTAATTACTTTTTGGGTATTCAGGTTTGTTATCTTAAGTCAGGTATCCTTTTGCGTCAGAAAAAGTTTATCTATTATTTGTTGTCTGAATACAATTGTGTTGAAGTCTCTGTTGTTGTTAGTCCATTGAAAATGAGCCATAAATTGCATTCTGATGTTGGAGAGCTGCTACGTAAGCCTGAAAGTTATAGGAGTCTAGTTGGAAAACTAAATTTTTTGACTCACAATAGACTAGATTTATATTTTGATGTCCAATATTTAAGTCAATTTTTACAAAGACCTATAGTTCCACATACGACTGCCGATTTACATGTCTTGCGATACTTAAAGGGCACTTCTGATTTTGGAGTCTTGCTGAATAATTCTACTAATTTATCTTTGTTGGCTAGTTGTGACAGTAATTAGGCAGCTTGCCCCGACTCTAGGTGATCTGTTTCTGGTTTTTGTATTCAATTGGGTGGTAGTCTCATAAGTTAGAAATCTAAAAACTATCACATTGTTTCTCTGTCACAGCTGAGGCAGAATACAGAGCTATGAGTAGAGTGGTGGCTGAGTTGGCTTGGTTAGTCCGACTATTACATGATTTGGGTCTCTCTATTATTCTTTCAGTTCCTATCCTGTGCTACAACCAAGCTGCAATTCATATAGCCAAGAATCCAGTGTTCCATGAGCGACCAAACACATCAAAGTCGACTATCATTTCATTCACACCAAATTGGCGAATGGACTCATTTCTTTGTCTTATGTTCCTACTAGCTCACATGTTTACCAAATCTTTGACAAGTTTGCACCATCGCACATTGACCGGCAAGTTGGGTGTGTGTCCACCCTCCAACTTGAGGGGGGTATTGGAGTTACCTGAAGATTGGGCCAACACTAGCGAGCTGGAGTAATTGGGCCTAGCCCATTATTTATTTGTATCAGATTTTAGTTTGTTTTGTTTTTACAACGTAGTATGACCCAAATATATAGGGGCTGAGTAACACTCTAGACAGTTCTTTTGCTCATTTTCTAATTGAAAACACAAAATCTCTCTTTCAAATGATTTCCCCTTTTCCTTCTCCATGAACCCTAATTGAAATATGAAAATTTCTGTTGATTTCAAGTTCTAACTAGGTCTGTTTCGAAATAACTTTTATGGGAATGAATAACTTCTTCATTTTTTAAAATAAGGCTTTAAATATGTTACAAAAAAAGAAAGAAATATCAAACAGTTTATAATTAAAAAGATCCAAAAATTTTGGAAAAATAATTAGGAAGTTGCTTAATCTAGCATGGATTTAAAAAATAGTTACAAAAGGAAGAAATTTTCAAAAGGGCAAAAGGAAAAAGAACCCTTTAAATATCCGTTTCTTTCCCGTTAAAATATGAAAAAATGCATAAGTACCCCTCACTTGTACCCGAATTTTCAACTACACACTTTATCTTTGCGGGAATTATATTATGGAATAAATACCACCCGAAAACTAGACAACCAAACTCTTGGCAAGTGGTGAACTACACGCGCTACCAGATGTATATTTAGTACTTTTTTTTATTCTTTCTTCTTTTTCCTTTCCTTTTTTCTTATTTCTTATTATTCTCATTTTTTTGTTATTTCATTCTCTTTCTTTTTGTTTTGGTCACCGGCGGCATAAAATGGTGGTCGTCGGAATTTCAAGGACTCTATTTTTTTCGGCGAATTTTTTTTTTCCGGCGATAGTTTTTTATCCCGATCTGAGTGATGTTTTGCTTTATAAATATATATATAAATTTTTCTTGAAAGTGTAATTTATGGGGGGGGGGGGGGGGGGAGAAAAAGAAAGAAAAACGAATATAAGCTGAAAATGGTAGTCGGAATTTCAAATACTCCATTTTTTCCGGTGCAAATTTTTTTTCCGGTGACGGATCAATAACCAAATTCTTCTTCCTCGCTCTCTTCAAAATTCTGGTTCAACAAATAAAACTTAAAGAATAAAATCTGGACTCGATTTTGCCGAAGATTATGGAGAATGCCGAAGCTAATTTCCGACCAAGTATATAAGTAAAGAAACTAGAGTAAAGAAAAGGAAAAGAGAAAGAAAACCAAGAGAAAAGAAAAATAGAAAAATAGTATTTTATAAAAAAATGTTATAAATATAAAATTTCAACTTTTTCTGTCTTTCTTATTCTCCCAAAGAGAGTGACATACACTCTCTTCCGGCACATCAGCACTAAGGGTATACTAATTCCATTTTAAAAAAAGTTTAGAGGTGTAATAGGATTCCCGCAAAAATAAAATGTGTAGTTAAAAATCCGAGTATAAGTCAGGGGCACTCATGCATTTTCCCATTAAACATCTTCCTTTAATATTGGTTAATTTTTCTATGGTCATCCAACTTCTATACTTTCCACTAAAATCAATTTAATAAATTTGTAATATGAAGTCATTGAACTTACAATTTGGTACTTTAAAAATAAATATAGCTGGAAAATTCGTCGACTTTGATCGAAAAGCCTAATAAACATGCCAAATCAGCTAAAATGCCCAGAGACGGATCCAGGATTTAAATCATATGGTTTCAATTTTAAGGTTTTTAACATTGAACTCATTATATTTTTAAAGTTATGGGTTCATATCTACTATTTTTGTAATTTTAATGAATTTTTACATACAAAGTTTTACTCGACATCGAAAGTTATGGGTTCAGTTGAATCCATATATACTATACTACATCCGCCTCTGCCAATGTGTCTTTCCAAGTCAACACTGTTTTCTTTTAACTTCTTTAAGTCGGTAAATATATTTACCCAGTAAAATATACATAACCCTTTCTTTTTTTTTAATTAAACCCAAATACACATAAAACCTTTGACTTTTATCCCTTTCCCACGACCCACTTCTGTACTCTTTATTATTTAGATTAGTGGGTAAACATATTTGCTACCCACAAAATAATTTTTTTCGCATACCTATACTTAAACTTTTCGGTCAGAGTTAGAGAATGTACCGATAAATTTATCTTTTGGGTTACAAATCATAAAAGCAGTGACTTTAAAATTATAAATATTAATTTAGTAGAGAAAATGTAAGTTCAATCACTGTTTGAGAAATCAACTCTTGAATATATTAAGGCCAGAGGATTGCTAGTTCTATTTGGCAGTGGACACTTATTGACTTGTGAGATTTGCTAGTTATACTTGGCAGGGACACTTATGACTTATGACGTAAGGGTTGCGTCATATAAAGAGAGACATATTTTCACATGAAGTAAAAAATTGTGAAAGTGTAAGAATCTAAATGAATTAAATGGATAATAAAATTTTGAAATTCAGTCCTTTTTTTAAGAGAATCGAATGTTGCTGAAAGAGCATAGAATGTAAACTATGAATGTTAACGATGAAATAAGCTGGAAAAAAGGCTGTGTTTATTTAAGAGCTGTAACACTTATTTTACTGAATATTTAAAGGAAAATTCAACAAAATACCAAAAAGGAATTAAATTTGAAATCACTACCACAACTAAAATAAGATAAAAGTGACAACTAAAGATGTGATATCAGAACTCATTTTTTTTTTTTTAGCCAAAATTAGAGTTAATACTCTAAAATCCCCCTAAACTATCAAGTTTTTGTCAGTTGCCTACTTAAACTATTCGGTGCCCCCCCCCCCCCCTCGGAACTATATTACCCTATATATTAAAACCCCAAGTTGGACTTTTAAAGGTACGTCTGTATAACTATATTAACTTATGGTTTGTACAAAAAATTTTATATAGTTTACTCGATTTATTACTCTCGAATGATTGATTAATTCTAAGAGTTTTGGCCAAAATAATATCTAATGTACTGTGTTAATTTTATGTTTAATTGTGATTGTGCTTTATGCTAGACTCTAATTGATAAGTCCTTATTTATATTCACTTTGTAGCACAGTTAAAATATAAATAAATGCATATAGTATTGTATTTCTTAAAAGTCATCTTGTATTACATAAAAAAGATTACACAAAATAAAATTGAGCAAATAAAAAATCAATTGCCCAGCAATTACATTATCTAATTCCAGATTACATAAAGAAGGTTCAAGAGATTCAAATTTATTCTTTACAAGATGTTGAGTTTAATAAAAAGATTTAAATTGGTATTCTTTCAACAATATGTATAAGACAGGAAAGAAGACTAAAACAAGAAAGAGAATAAATAATTTCAGAGGAAACAAGAGATGGAGAAATTTTTCGAAAAAAAACCCATATAGAGAATTGAAGAAAAAAGGTTAAAGAACGAAGAAAAAAGGTTAAAGAATGAAGAAAAAGGTGAAAAATAAAGAAGAGTGGTGAAAAATGAGGAAGAAAGATGAATATAACTGAAATAAGGAGAATATTTATTACAAAAAATAAATTTGAAAGAGGGTTAGGCTAATTAGACATTATTATCTGTTAGGTGGGCCATTTTGATGGCTTTTTTCAGCTACAACGTGCTCCCAAGCGAGTATCTATACATGTTATGCCAGGTGAGCGACGCGAGAGTTTTAATATGAGTGGCAATATAGTTCAGAAAAATTTTGGAGACATCGAATAGTTTAAGTAGGAAAGTAACAAAAATATAATAGTTTAAAGAGGTTTTTAGGGTATTAACTCCAAAAATTATAAACATACCATTGAGGCAAAAATTATAATCTCCACTTTAAAACGGAAACGGTGAGAAATTGACGAGACAAGATAGGCCACATGGAAATCACTACAGTGGTTACTGGTTACAGCAATGAAATGAATATGCCTAAAGAAAGGGTTACTGAAATAAGTCATCTTTATCATTTCTTAATTATGTTTAAGGGGGAAAAAAAGTAAAGAAAGGAAAAATATCCAGTCCGAAGCAGCCCAAAAGAATCTAAGTGCCGATATTTTTGGAATAAGATCTTTTCCACAAAAAAAGTACACTAAAAAAAATCTGCCTATATCGTCATCACCATATCCAAAAATCTTGCATCTTAAAATCCCACGTCTGCGAAGAATATCAGTATCTATTCTATATTCACACAGAAACTCGGGTACCTCTGTATTCAGTGTGTTTGAAGAAGCAGAGAAAAATGGAGAGTCAAGTTGTGAGACGAAGAATGAACATGATTTCTTCTCATTTGGCTTCCCATGATGATATTTCCACTCATCTGTTTCCTATGGTACTGTCTTTCTTCTATATATCACTATGTTTCGTTTAGAAAATTATTTCCTCTATTTTCTCTTCTCAGTTCTCACCCATCTATGCATATACTGTTCTTTCTCTATAGAGATGTGTTATTTGCTAATGCAATATTTGGCTTTTCACTTGTTTGAATATCAGAGCTGTAGCAGTAGTTTGAATTCTGCGGTTCCGAGGTATGATAACAGAATGAATTATGCACGACAAAGTTCCAGTTCTCAAGCTTGTTTCATGAGGCTCAACTCAAGTGAACAGGTCTGTGAATAAAAACAGAAATATTATTCCTTAGTTTCAAAGAGATTGTGCTCTCTGATAATTGACCTTTTCTTTCTTATTGTTTTGCCTAGGGGCTGGGAAGTTGTAGTACTGAATCTGCCTTGCCTTTAAAGCCTAATAGTTGTGCAAAAAAGAGTTCTATTGCTTCTGAAGGACCAATGTATTCTAGACCTACTAATAAAGAATTCCAGTATGTTGCACAAGGTCGCAAATACAATCAAACTGCAACAGAAGCTCCGAAATTTGCTAGGCCAAGTACAGGAATTAATGAAAAGTCGCGCCCCCAATTGAAAGAAAGAAGAAATGGACTTCAATCCAATGGTAAACAAAGATGTAGCTTTGCTTTGATTGGCGTTTTTTGCTGGAATTAATAATGTATTGCAGTAATGCTTTTTGTTCTAGAAATTGAGGGTACAGCCTCTTCAGAATGTTTAAAAATTCACTTTTTGTTTTGCTAATACAGGAAGTAAATGGTCTCCTAGGATGGATGTTGCAGAATCTGGATCCATGTACATCGTATCGATAGAACTTCCCGGTGTCAATATAAATGATATAAAGGTAGAAATCAGTGAAAAAAGGTAAATAACTTGCAATTATCCATTAGTCTTTTGTTCCACGGTCATCCCTTAATTATAAGGGATGATCATGTTGCATAAAGTTCATCTTAAAAGAGCATCTTCTGCAATGAGGCAGTGACGAATTCAGAATTCGTATTGGTCTAATAAACGAGTGTTATGTCCTCGACAGCTTAATAGTTTCTGGAAATCGTTCAACACAATGGTCGAAAGTGGCAACAAAGTCGAATGACTCTGTATCGTCTTATCACAAAAGGGAGATTGTACAGGGACCTTATCGGGTTTTCTGGCCTCTTCCAAATAATGCCAACAAGGATAGCGCCTCAGCTGAGTTTGTGTAAGTTGTCAAAACTTGTTATCATTTACCTGTTATTTCTACATGCTTAATGTTTTGAGTTAAGAAAAGAGGTTGTTGGAATGTTTCATTACATAAATATTTGTATTAAAATTCTGGAATTCATGAGTGTTTTACGATGCAGGGACGGACTTTTACAGATTACTATCCCAAAACTTTGATAAACAGGGGAACCAATCAAGCCGCATATCTAGGTGTAAAATATAAATGAGAGAATTACAGGATAAGCAACAGAATTTATTGTACAACTGAACCATGTATAAGTACTTGCATGCAATCTACTGGAAACTAGTGTAAAATTCCATGGATTATGAGCTGTACTTGTAATGCTACACTAGTAACCATATCAGTATATGCATAATCCTTCATGTGGTTGATGCTTTTGGAATTTGGATGGTTTAGTTAGTACCGAAATAATTTAAGAGTTTTAAGTTATATACTTCAATTTTTTTTCAGAAGCGCGACTCAACAAATTTGGTGGCCTAAAGTTAAATTTCAATAATAGACCTTAGTTTTAAATATACATAAAAATTAAGCACTATTCCAAAAAAAATTCCTCTTTTTTATAATTTTTTTAGGAGTTTTTATACCATAGTATTTAATATTTTTTAAGAAAATAATAATATACACATATACTATTATTAGGAAATGGGGCCCCTAAAAAGTTTGGGCGGCCCTGTCTGGAACCAAGTTAAAGCTCACACAACAAAGCAAATCTTTCAATCTCTCTTACTATATTATTTGAAGTCAGTCTACTCTTAATACAAACCAAATGCAAATGTCCTACTATAAAAGAAGATAACTTCGACATAACCTCAAACCATTGTTTCTAACTAGTAACCAAAAGACAGTAGTACCCCACATGAATGCTTCAAAGCTACTGTTGAGTGCAACAACAGCACTTGCACTTTAGCCCTCAACTCCGAAAATGTGTTGAAACAACCTCCAATACCAAGCTCCCAAAATCTCCTCCCAAAAGCTGAGATAATCCAACTGAAAGGAGCAGTTGGAGCAGAGAGCATTGCTTTCGATCCAAAGGAGCAGCTGCCGATGGCCGCATTCTTAAACATGGCAATTTGTGTATTGGTTCTGTTACGATTCCCTTGTTGGGATTTAATGGATTAGATTAAATTAAGAACCGCTATTCTATACATTGTTGTATTAAGTTACTATTTATAATCCAACTAATAGTTAAACTTATACTAGAGTTAATAGGGGTGGGCGTTCGGTCGGTTCGGTTTTAAGACATTCGTTTCGGTTATTTGGTTTTCGGTTTTGTAAAAGTAGTAACCGAAACCGAACTGAAATAAGTTCGGTTCAGTTCGGTTTAAGAAATTCGGTTCGGTTTTCGGTTTGAACATTATCATATTGGGCTCTCTCTATGTAATAATTGGATTGACGAATTTGTTGGTTTTCTTTCAAAATTTCGGTAAATTAGACTGAAACCAACCGAAAATTTGTTGGTTTGCTAATAATTCGATTTTTCGGTTAACCGAACCAAATAAACTAATAACCGAAAACCGAACAAAAAAACTGAAATTTTAAAATTTTAAAATGAAACCGACCGAAAAAACCGAATAACCGAAACCGAAATCGAAATAAAAATATTTTTGATTCGGTCGGTTTTTTCGGTTCGGACCGAAATATGCCCACCCCTACTAGAGTATATAAATAGTTAAACTGTCACAGAGAATGAGTCGTTACTATTTATATACTCTAGTATAAGTTTTAAATAATGAATTAATCAGAATATATCAACTACCTATAGTCCAGAGACCGCCTTACTAGTAACTTAAGTTCACTCTGTTGTTACTTGGATAAAGTTTTCCTTCTTTCCCATTAGGTGGTTTAGTAAAGAATGGCGTTCTAATAGCTGGGAAGGTACCTTTAGTTGTTTATCCAATATTTGGGAACAGTGAGATCTCCAACAAAATCGGCTGTCTAATGGTTTTTTCTTATTTTGTACTCCATCCGTTTCAATTAAGATGAGATAGTTTGATTCGTCACGCAGTTTAAAAAATAAAAAAAAAGGTTTTTGAAACTTGTGATTTTAAAAGTCTAAGGGCTAAAAACTTTATGGGGCCATGACTTTTGTTTGGTTATAAAAGCTTCTCATTAAGGGTAAAATGAGTAAAATGAAGAGTTTAAAATTGAATTATTTTCAAATTTAAAAATATGTTATTTATTTTGGAACAGACTAAAAAAAAAAAATTATCTAATTTAAAATGGAGGGAGTAACTTATTTTATAACTTCTTTTTTTTTGTATAAAAATTAGGAGGAAATTACAAGTTAGAGAATCGAGTCATAACCAATAAGTTAAAACTTAAAAGTTGAGGTAGCGAATCAACTTAGCTACTAAAACTTATTGGACAGTGGGAGATTGACATGAATGGCCTCGTAAGGGGCTAGTCTTAGCCGAATGTCTCCGACATTGGCGATATTTAAAAAATAGTCTCGGACCCGCATATAATGATTGCTTCTCTACTCGTTTGACAAAGTTTGTCCTATATGTACTCTACCTATTTGTTAATCTGTTCTCAAGGTCTACCCCGTTGGACTAATTTTGGTCTTTAGGAATTTCTCTGCAAGATTAGTAGAGTTTATACTATATCTACTCTATATATCTATTAAATTGTTCATCAAAGTCTACCCCAGTCGGCATGATTTTGCTTTTCAGGGATTTATCTGCCGGATTGGTAGAGTTTACGCTATATTTACTCATATTTATTTAGTTGTTCAACGAAATCTACCCGATGGGCATAATTTTTTGTTCATTATTTCTAAGGTTGTCTAATGGTACGGTATTATCGGTACTTGTACCATACCGTATCGGTACCGGTACCGATAGTTGGGTAGGGGTAAGGGATTTGGAGTGGAGGGTAAGGGTAATGATAGGGTACCCGATTGAGTACCCCTAGTATCAGTACCGGAAGTACCCATAGGTATTGTACTGGTACCGAACCCGTACTGGTACCCAACGGTATTATTTTATTTTTATTTTTTAAAAATATAGACCATTTTGTACCGTTAGCCAACGACGTTTTTTGCCTCCCTAGCCCCCCAACATCCCCCCTACCCCCTAAGTTTGTCCAAATACACTTTAGCCCTATTTTAAAACTAAGAATACCCCATTTCATTCTTTCAATTTTCATTCAAAAACTCTCGTATCTCTCTAATTCTTTATCTCTCTCTATCTCTAATTGCAATTAACGTTTATAACACTCAATTAATTTTGTTATAACTTCTCAAGCATCAACATCAAGTATTTGATGGTGTATATTTTTCTTAGCACTACACTACTAGTTGGAGCAATTTTCTTCCATTGACATTAATTATACGTCGACGTTTGGTACATCGTTCCAACTCTTATTAATTTTTGTATTTATTTTTCTTATACTTGTGTTGTTATTTATTTTTATTTTAATTATTAATTAATAAAAATGGCTCCTTTAACTAGCAAAAACGTGCTTAAAAAAAAGGAAAATACTAGATCTAGTACTCCTACTCATATTGATGACTTCACTCACGTAGATGAAACACCTGACTATCATGATGTCAATGTTAATTATCAACCACTATATCACGAAACACTACAAGTACAGTATGATGATTTTGATATTTTTAGTGAGGACGAAGAGAACTTAGATGAAACACCTACTAGTCCTGTTCCTGCAGTTCCAACTCAGAGTCAATCTCAGTTGGGAGCTGATGTTCTGTTACCTCCCACTAGAGAACCAATTGAACTTAAAAAAAGATCAATTTATTAGCAATGATTTACGAATGATAAGGCTAGTAAAAAGGCTATTTGTAAAATTTGTAAACAACAATTAACTTTTTAAAATAAACCTGGTCATGGCAGAACGGGAGGTTTAATGAAACATATGCAACTTAAGCACAAAGATGTTTGGCTTGCTGGGGGGAGGGGGGGTCCCGTTCTGAAACAAATCCTACTCAGTCGAAGCACGATTCTCATACTGTACAATCACAAATTAACCTTGTGACGGGAGGTGTTTTTCATTATGACCACAAAAATGATAGAGAAAATATAGCAAAAATGGCTGCTCTAGAGAGTTTGCCTTTTAGTTTACCGTCATCTAACAGATTTGTTCGTTACATATGAGAAACCTATTACTAACATGTTTAATCCTCATCTAACAGATAAGGCTAGTAAAAAGGCTATTTGTAAAATTTGTAAACAACAATTAACTTTTTAAAATAAACCTGGTCATGGCAGAACGAGAGGTTTAATGAAGCATATGCAACTTAAGCACAAAGATGTTGGCTTGCTAGGGAGGGGGTCCCGTTTTAAAACAAATCCTACTCAGTCGAAGCACGATTCTCATACTGTACAATCACAAATTAACCTTGTGACGGAAGGTTTTTTCCATTATTACCACAAAAATGATAGAGAAAATATAGCAAATATGGCTGCTCTAGAGAGTTTGCCTTTTAGTTTACCGTCATCTAACAGATTTGTTCGTTACATACAAGAAACCTATTACTAACATGTTTAATCCTCATGTTCAATATGTTCACGCAATGATAATAGATGATGATTGGGATACCGCTTTTCATCTTATTCATTTTTTAGAAAAATATTTCTATGCTACTAAAGAATTTTCTGGGGTATATTATCCAACTATTTCTAGCATGTTAATTTATATAGCTGGAATTTTGATGTAATTTTTTGAGTATAAATAAAAAGAAGATTATAAAGATGTTATTAAAATAATAGTTGAAAATTTTAAAAAGTATTTTTTTCCTATTCCTGTTATTTACATTACTACTGCTATTTTACATCCTCAAATAAAAGTTATTGCTGCAAAAACACTTATTGAAATAATTTACCTTAATTTAGAAATAGAACCAATTCAAAGACCAACCCTACCTACTTGTTTGGCTAGTAATTAAAAAAATGCTAAAGTTGTGTATGATTTTTACCAAAGACAAATAAACTGTGTTGCACCAACTAGTTGTGCCTCTACTTCTTCATCATCTTAACCTCTTAAAAAGACTGTTGCAAATAGATCTTTTGGTGCTATTCGGTAAATGATTAGCCAATCGCAGTCTTCACAAATTAACGAGCTTGGTGTTTATTTACTTGCAAGAATTATTGATATTTGTGATGATGAAGGGAATGAAGACTTACTAAAATATTGGAGAATGAATGAACAATCATTTTCGATTCTTTCAAGAATAGCCTGAGATATGCTAACTATTCAAGCTTCATTAATAGCTTCCGAAAGCGCATTCAGTGCAACACGATTTCAACTTGGAGACCATAGACACTCATTGGCAGAAGACACGTTGGAGACTACCGTTTTATTCAGAGATTAGATTAGAGCGGAGAGAAGAAATTTTGGCCCTCCAGAAATAATTCAAGAAAACGACGATGCATGTAATAAAATTCTATCAACCGGAGATTGCGGGGACGCAGACGAACAAGTGTTACCAATTCCAACCGAATAGCCACAAAAAGTTATTAAAAAATTACGTAAATCGTTCAAAAGAAATATTTAATTTTATTTTTACAAGAGTTGAAATATAAATAAATACTTGTAACGTGTATTATAAATCTAATATTTACATAAAATAAAATAAAATAAAATAAATGCACTTCGTAGCCTTGAATTATTTTCATCCATTAAAGCTTGTTTGTATTTAAATATATTTTTAAATTTTTTAATTTAAAATATCATAAATACCCCTAAAGTATCGGTATTGCACCCTTAAGTACCGATACCCTTAGGATCGGTAAGGGTACTGGTAGTGTACCCAAAATAATACCCTTAACCCTTACCTTTAAATACCGCCAAGAAAAGTTACCCTAAAGGAACCCTCTCCTTACCCTTACCCTTACCCTCCCCTTAGACAACCCTAATTATTTAAACAAAGTATTCTTTGAAATTACAACTTCCATTTCGATCAAACTACCCCCAATCCGCTCTAAATGATCTCAAATTTGAAACAAAGCTTCTAAATACACAAAAAATCTCCAATCACCAATTTGATCAAATAATACCAAATTAAAAAGACTCAATTTTTCTTCTTCAACACTATCACGACCCAAAATCCCACCCGTCGTGATGGCACCTATCTCAATACTAGGCAAGCCGACAATCTCACTAAACCATATATCTTTTAAATTTGAAAACATAATGATTAAGTTCAGCGGAAGAAATCTCACTAGTACAAATATAAACACTCTCAAAACCCGGTGTCACTGAGTACATGAGCATCTAATATGAATACAAGTCTGGAAAATACGGTCTATAATAGTCCAAGACCAAATATAGTAAAGAAGGAGGTAGGGAAGGAGAGACAAGGTCTGCGAAACACGGCAGCTACATTTGAATCTCTGAAAAATCAACTGTGCGAAAGAATTAACACCCGCTATATCCGGGAACACCTGGATCTGCACACGACGTGTTGGATGTAGTATGAGTACAACCAACTCAGTAAGGAACAATAATAAATAAGGAACTGAAGATAGTGACGAGCTACACAATTATAGTTCATTTTCAGTAATTCCAGCAAAGAATAGACATGCTTTCAAATCCGACAGTTTAAGTCAAATCAGTTTTATATAGTTCAAGTTCATGTAATTCGGATATAAAATCTTTCAGAGAATTTCACAACAATAACAGATAACAACTAAGTGAAAGGACAAACGAAAAGAAAGTACAGCCTCTCAGGGCAACAATTACTCAACTCGTCACAACAGCTCAACCACTCGGCTCTCAGCCCTCAGCACTCACACTCAATGGGTACCCGCGCTCACTGGGGGTGTACAGACTCCGAAGGTGCTCCTAAAGACCAACGCTATAATCCGCACGAAAAACTCACGTGCTATAATATCCCGCACGGACAACTCACGTTATGCACAGACAACTCACGTGCTATAGTATCCATATCTCACCGACATGCCCTCTGCCTCACTCAGTCATCAACCTCTCTAGTCTCCCGGGCTCTCGAAAATCACAAAGATCAATCCAAACAAAGATAACATAGTGTATCAACAAATATCAAGAAAGACTGAGGTATGATACGCAAGTAAAATCATGACTGAGTACAAGACAACAGTTAGCAAATAATTCAATAAGTACGCGACCTCTGCGGGTCCCAACAATACTATCACATAGCCCAAGCATGATTTCTAACATGATTTGCAGTCAAATTTCTTCAACACATAGAGAGCATATAGCTAACAACAAGTTATTCAAATTTATAATTTTCACGGGAATGACCAAGTTATAATCCCCTCGGTGCACGCCCACACGCCTGTCACCTTGCATGTGTGTCACCTCCAAAATAATCACATGACCCAAAATATGGGGTTTCATACTATCATGATCAGATTTAAAATCGTTACTTACCTCAACAAGACGAACCCAACGTCGAGCAAGCTAATTAATACTCAGAAAATTCCATTCCACGTGTATCCACCTCTGAATGCCTTCTTGTCTCCTCAATTCAATGCCAACGATGCGAAACTGAAATTCACCCCTTAATGATACTACAACGATATACTATACTAAGCAACTGTAATCTACAATATCAACATCCAATGGGACCAACATTAGTAACCAATTCCATAGCTTAGGTCATTTAGACAATTTACCAAATACCTAGTGGGCATACATTTATATATTTCTTAACCATAGAATTAGTTCTTCCAACTACCATCATTTACCAAAAATTCATCTCACCATCATTCTTTAACAACTTATAATCCTAACATCACATGTGTGACCAACCATTCTCAACCAACCAACAAAATTTCATCAAACAATCACCTTTCAATCTCTACAATGGTTATGTATTTAAATTAAAAATTTATTTCTTCCAATCACTATACCATAAGTTTCAATACTTGATTCATACTCATATTTCCATAATAAATCCATACATGTACACATAATACTCTCACACCCAAGAATCATACTTTTTATTGCCTACTTTTAATCCAAATCCCGAAATTAAAAACTAGGGTAAGGAACCTTACCTCTTTGATGAAGATCTTGTGATTATCTTCCTTGATTCTTGAAGATTGGTGCAAGATTGGATGATTAGAATGTTAGATTTACTCCATCTCTCTCTAAAAAGCTCTTACATCTCTCTAAAATATCAGTTTTTTACCTCAAAAATGACTTAACCCCTCTCTCTACCCGGCCTTGGGGTTATTTAATGGGTTCCTACGTACGCGGCCGCACACGTGAGGTAGAAACTCTCAAATATGCGCGGCCGCGCATCTGGGCGTGCATATGACAGATCCAGTAAAATGGTCATAACTTTCTGTATACATATCCAACTGATGAACGGTTTGATGCGTTGGAAGCTAGACTCAAAGTGATTTGATTTGATAGCTTATAAACCATATAACTTTTTATATCTTGAGAGTTATGCTCGTTTGAAATTAGATTTTGTGCGAACTCACTCTAAACTTTATCCCATCATATAATGTTTCAACTTGCATTAGCCTTAGGGCTCTTCTTAGACCATAAAGCATTCTTAATGCACCTCATACATATATTATCATGATCAATTAATATCATTCAAATTATCAGTCTTGTTCATACCCGAATTAATAAAATTAGCACCCGCCAATTTTCTTAATGGTCTTAAAATACTTCGAAATTTTTTCGGGGTGTTACAAACATTTTCTAAGGTCTAACAATAGAGTTTTGAGCTTTTTATAGTAAATCACCAAATTTGTGTTTGAACTAAAAATTTGAGCATAAATTATCATCGTTCAAACGATTTTAATAATAATCGATCAATAACTTCTATTTTCTACCACCATACAAGAATTTCAAGTTTTAAATATTGAACAACTATAGTATTCAAGAAAAACGGAAATATTTTGCTAAGACCGTAAAAAACTGGGCATTTTGTCAAGACCAGTTCCGTCGGAGGACACGGCTGTGCAAGTTTTTGTTAAGACAATCCAAAGAAAGCCTGCACGATGTTATGGATTACTTAGTCCATTGTGCCATCGGGCCTGTCGAATTTTAAACTTCTAACTTTTTATTTTTCCATATAAGATGAATGAAAAGACAAAGAGATACTAGTTAGGAGACATAAGTAAGAGTGAAAAAAAAAAGCTAGCCACTGTGACTCTAATTTGAGACACTGCAGTTTGAGCTGTGAATTCTTGACCAATAATTTCCGGGATATTTTGAAACTGTGATGTTTTGCCCATAGGATGTTTGTCTCCCAAACCCCATATAATAGTTTGTTACAATAATGACTTTAAACAAATAAAAACTTCCAAGCTCTGCAAAAATTGCCTTGACATGTGAACTTTCCACTATAGGCACATCTGAAGTATTTTCCAATAAATTTTAGTTGTATTTTATGGGTAAAGAGTATAGAATTGTGAACTTCCATTCCGAGAATTTCAGGCGCCAATAATCAAAATCTCCAAATTAAAAAAAGTTCAATTTGGTTTGCTAAGTGCTAACTGCCAACTAAGTCATTGCTATTCTGAGCTCTAGCAATTACTATAAAGTCAACTTCAATAAAAAATTATTGTTAGTTTTACTGTACTTTGAGAAAGGTGTCACTTAAGGGGACTTTGCTGCAGGTTACTCTGAATTAAGAAGTCCGGTCCTCCTATTTTCTGACAACAATCAGATCCAATAACACCGCTTGACAGATTCTTTTCCTGGCTATGCTATTTTAATTTGGAATTTAATTTTTTTTAAACCATTTACCCACATGAACATACAATTCTTTTTCACGTACATGTCTGGCTCGTAAACAGAATATATTTTACTTACATGATCGGCGAACGTGGCTTATTAATGACTACGTACAAAATACAATTCGTAAACGCTAAGGGACAATTAGGACGAGAAAGTGAAACAGTATCTTGTTTCGGTATTCTTTGCCACATGACGAATGTGGTGGAGACAACCTTGGAAATGTGAAATCAAAGATTGGACTTGGTGTTGTGCAAGGATGTAATCGCGAATCCAGGAAGTAGTTTAACTTGTTTGTATTTGTTAATTATTACCGTAAAACGAAGAAAATGATACTTTATGTTTTGAAAATTCTAGCAAGACAAATGTATGGGGTAAAATACGTTATGATACGTGGCCACCCAAAAAGGACACGTGGAATCAAAATCGGGAGGACGAAAAACTGCGCACAACTACCTCGTGTGTCATCGAGAAAGGAAAATCCATAAAGGCATTAAGCATGCTGCGCCCGATAACATTTAATGAAGAATATTCTACAGCATTAAAAAGTAACGGTTCATTACAGGAATTTGGGCATTTATGTTTACCGTTAGACTTTCATTATCTCATTCCAATAGTTGTCATTAGTGGTGGGCCCAACCATTACGCCGCTGAGTTATAAATAATAAGCTCAACTATCATTGTAAGACACAGTTTTTCCGGATTACATTAAATATATTCTTGATAGCATTTTGATACCCTCTCTCTCTCTCTCTCTCTCTCTCTCTCTCTCTCTCTCTCTCTCTCTCTCGCGCGCGCGCGCGCGCGCGCTTGTTGGTCTTATCAGCATTGTGACCGGAAACCTTATTCTCAGGCTCTTAAAATCTATCGTTTCATCTACGTTTTGAGCTACATATTTTGCATCCAAATCGATTAATTTATTGTCTTTTGGGATCAAATTGATTCATTTGTCTAGAAACCACGAACAAATTCAACTGTATCGTTTTTCGAGTAAACAGCTTGGCGCCCACCGTGAGGCCTAGACAGTCATGTGGTTAAGTTGATCCTTACCTCTTTCACTCACGAGCTTTGATCGTTCTTGTCTTAGCAAAATCACAAAAAATGGCAATCAATACCATTAATAACTCTCGCAATCCTGAGGTTCAAGGGGAAAACCCCCATTTTGAGGACTCGATCAACGACACTCACAATGAGGGGGAAGATGCCATGCCGATATATGACGGACGATACCAAAGACAAGTACGAGAGACGACTCCAGATGGTGCTGACCAGGGGCAGGTAGCAGATGCGGTAAAGATCCTGCAAGAGCAACATGCAATCATTCTAGACCATCTCACGCGGCATGATCAGGTTATGACGGAGTTAAAACAGGCGCTTCAAATAATGCAAACAGGCAAGATCCAGTTCCCCCCGTTGTTCCTGCAAACCAAACGGCATAGAGAAACGACAACAACACTCCCAGTGGCGAAGTTGGCTCCGACGAGGCTGGGGAGAGTAGATATGGCCTCAACAGCGATAACGATCCATTCAAGGAGGAACTCCTGCGGTTCATAAAGGAAGTAAATTCCCACATGGACCAAATCCTGGGCCCACCCCCAGTATTGAAAGGCTCGAGCTCGAAGAAGTACATCCAATTACCGTACAAACTAAGTGCAGCCCCGGAATTAATCCCAAAACGATTCAGGATGCTAGAAGTGCCAAAATGCGATAGGACCTGAGATCCACATGAGCACATCACCACCTACACAACGACGGTGAAAGGAAATGATTTGGATCCTCACGAAATTGAGTCCGTGTTATTGAAGAAATTTGGTGAGACTCTCACGAGAGGAGCCTTGACATGTTACTCATTATTGCCCAAGCATTCCATAGATTCCTTCGAAATGCTCGTGGATTTGTTCATTAGTGCCCATGCCAGTGCTAGAAAGGTACAAGCCCGAAAAGCCGACCTATTCACGATCGCGACTGAATTATTACGAAGATTTATTAGATGGTTCTCGAAGGAAAGGATGTTGTTTATCGACCGTCCCGGATGAATGGGAAGATGAAGCGTTCACTAAGGGTTTGAACTCGAGGAGTTCAGATGCTTACCGGAATTTGAAGGAAAGTCTGCTCGAGTTTCAAGTAACGACTTGGTCGAATGTCCACAGCCGGTACGAGTGAAAGATAAGGATCGAAGAAGCCGCTATCACTTTGGTTGCAGGATGGGAGACCAAGTTGACTTCCCGTCATCAGCAAAGGGGAATGAGAATAACAAAGAAAAAGTAAAGGACGATGTCGACTCACTTAGATAAGTTTCAAGGGGCCGGTTTCTACCCTACGAGCAGACGGAAGGTCGCGGAAGGAACTTCCATTCGACAGACAAGTTTATCAATGACAAGAGGACTAATCGGGGGAAGAATAACAGATCGCTGCAGGATAGGGAGACCCCGGGGTGACGAGGTCCTTCCTATCCAAAGTTATCAGAATATAACTTCAACATCAGGGTGGTGGTCGGCCATGAGAGATATCAAAGAGGCGCAATTCCCGAGACCTATGAGGTCCGATCCCCGTCCGATCCCAGCTAGAGGTACCCAAATTTATGGTGTGAATACCACAACACTAATGGTCACAGGACTGGGGACTGATGGCACCTTCGTGAAGAAGTGGTAACGCTGTTAAAAATGGTCACCTTAGAGAAAAAAATAACTACGGCAAACTATCAACGTGATTTTCGGAGTAAATGAGATTTAATGGGATCATCTTCTCGGCCGCAAAGAAAAAAAAAGTATCGACAACCCATAGTAAGAGGCTGCGGGAGGATGATATCACGTTCACGGATGAAGATGCGGACAGATTACAACTGCCACACAATGACGCACTGGTTATCTCTTTAAATGTGTTAAATTTTAAAATTAAATGTGTTTAGTGGATCTAGGAAGTTCCGCCAATATCATACAATGAGAGTTCTAGATCAAGCTAAACTCACCGAGTGCATCGCCCCGGCAACAAAGCTCCTTGCTGGATTCAACTTCGCAAGCCTGAAAACCCGAGGGAAATTTTACTGCTTACGGATGCCGAGGGCATAACGAAGACAACTCTCTTCGAAGTAGTAGATGGCTAAATGGGCTATAATATCATCCTGAGAAGGCCATGGATGCACAAGATGAAAGTTGTGCCTTCGACATACCACCATTTGCTGAAATTTCCGACAACCGAGGGAATCAAGTAGATAAGAGGTGATCAACCGTCAACGAGAGAGATTAATGATATCTCAGTCTCTTATAGCAAGGGAAAGGAACATGTGGCATAGCAGTTACCGGAACCGGCTTTCGACCCCGAACCAGAGAAAGTCTTCCCAGGGGCGGAAGAGTCGGAGCAACATCATATACCAAGGTATGTCGCGCCCCGTTTTTCTCTCGAAATCGGGCCTCGACACGTGACAACTCTTTTAAAGAGGTATTAAAAGAGGAGAGTCACCACCTAACGATTTAAGGTGCGTTTGGGCACCTATTTGCATATGACTCGGGTTTGACTAGTTTGCATCACCAAAGATTGGGTAAGGGCTCGAAATTATCTCGAAGAGAAGGTGTTAGGCATTCTTCGAGGTCCACAACTGTGGGTCCTGACCGAACTTGAATTATAAGAATTAGTCATATAAATAAAGACAGAGAAAACAAGAAGTTTGGGAAGTTTGGTTATCAAAGACTTTGAGTAAATACAAACACTTGATTCAAAGATAAATGGGGGGTCCTAAGTTTTTTAGCCTAAAGGATCACCCCGTACAACATAAATAATACTTCGTAACTCCCTCAAGATGGGGTGTTACTCGCATTATTCAGCGGGCACAAACTATCATCTCCTGCTACCCGATTACTATCTTTAAGTTATTACCTAAAGCGCACTAGTTGATTCTAAATCGTGCCTTATACGTGCACTACCCGTCCCATGCCTATGGTCCAGGAGGCATTTGGACCTCTATTTTTTGGTGGTTCTAGATGTTACACCCCATATGTTTTTGTATGTGAAAGTACGCCATAAATAAATTGGTGAAAGATTGGAAATGAGATGTTACATCCCGCATTTTTATATGTTAAAATTTTGTCATAAGCTAATCGACGTAAGTTCGAGAATGAGATTATTTTGAGATTATAAGCATTATGCTATTTCAAACAAGTGATGAGTAAATTCGTAAAGGTGAGAGGGTAAGCAAATGAAATAAAATGAATTTTCGTCAAAGTTTAACATATTGAGATAAAATTCGGCCCGAGCTAAAATATCCGGTATTTTTGGACTAGTGCCATACAAGGTACCACATGACCATGATAGTGAGGTGTATAAGGTGTGTTAAAAATGAGTAGTATTTAAAGTAATTTGAGATAATTCTTAATTATATGGGTAATTAGTTAATTATTAGATATTGGGAGATTATTAAGTTAATCAAGGGATTAAAGGTTCATTAATAATGATTTTGGATAAAGTTTGAACCCCATTAACGTGGCAGCCAAAGACTTTATATAAATGTGACTCTTGAATTCACATGAAATGTGGCAAAACATGGAAAATGTTTTGGCCAACTAAGCCACAAGTGGGGACTACCCCCATTTAGTAAAAGACTTCTCAAAAATTAAGAGAATTATGCTTGAATCAAAACACAAAGGATTCTAACGCTAGCAACATTAATTCACTTTCCAAATAACAACGTTGTTGCTAAGTTCTTAAGGAAAGGTTTCGGCCAGGATTTTCTTTGCATATCAACGTGATTGCTTTGAGCTTTTCATATGACTTGTTCCGTGTTTTGTCGCAATTAACGTGTGTTAGAGGATTGTCAAGAGAATCGATTCAGGTATGTTAAGGCTATCCCTTCTTTCTTTTTGGCATGATCTATGCGACACAAACGAAACGAGCAAATGCACAACTTCTATAAATTACTCTATTCGTAGAAATGCTAGAGATGTGTATATTCTTATTCTCCCATAAGTATTATTATTCTATCGTCTATTCATGGGTCTCAGAAAATACGTAAGTTGATAAAGCCTATTTCATGATATTAATCAAAGGCATAATGGTCTTATGACATTCCGACAGATTTTATTGACGTAATTCTCATGCATTGCATTCACTTATACATGCATATTGACCCATGACCAGATGGCGTTATATACGAGTATATATATATATTATATGTATATGGGATATGGAAAAAGGTTACGGCATTATATCCGCACCACCACCTGATTAGCTGGTATACGTTGATGATTTGCCCACAGTGGCCGAAATGATATGATGGGATTCCCTCATAGGCTTGATGATGTTATGAACATATATACCTATGCATGGTATGACATTTATACGTATATGCATGACGTTATAGAAATGAAATGATTCATAGAGCTATGCAGACGTACATGTCGAGTTTTTTACTCTATGTTTCTCTCATGTCTATAATTTACTAATTTTCACTCCTTACATGCTCGGTACATTATTTATACTGACGTCCCTTTTGCCTGGGGATGCTGCATTTCATGCCCGCAGGTCTCGACAGACAGGTCGAGAGTCCTCCAAGTAGGCGATCAGCTCAGCAGAAGATGTTGGTGCACTCCATTTGCTCCGGAGTTGCTTGTTTGGTCAGTATGATTTAGATGTGCATTGTTTGGTATAGCGGGGCTCTGTCCCGACATTTATGACAATTATGTATTATTAGAGGCTTGTATACAGATGTCATGTACGTAAAGGATTGTATGGCCTTGTCGGCCTATGTTTAGTGTACGAGTGGTTATTTTTGTCTTAAAGGCCCATATGTCTTGTGTATAAGTTTGTATTATATGTTGTATTCTACCTATATCACGGTAGCCTCTCTGGCTCAGTAGGGTACCGGGTTCCCGTCGCGGCCCATCGGTTTGGGTCGTGACAAAAGTGGTATCAGAGCAGTTTTGTCCTAGGTTGTCTACAAGCCGTGTCTAGTAGAGTCTTGTTTATGGGTGTGTTGTGCACCACACTTATAAGCAAGAGGCTACAGGGAATTTAGAACTGTCACTCTTTCTTCTGACTCTAGATCGTGTGGTAGAGCTCATTTGTAAGAATTTGAACTCCTGAGTTCTATATTATTCATAATAAGATGATACCTATATCTAGAAAGACAGTTGGTAAGAGATATAGATGTGGAAGAGTTGAGCCAGAGGAACTCGATATTTGCTTCATGCTTATGATGGATAAATGTGAGGTCTTCAGCTGAACATGTGTGTACTAAGACGTGTAAGCTTCTTGATAAGGAGCCTTAAGGCAAGAATATCTACCCATATGGTGAAAAGCAATGAGAGATTCAGAAGGTAGATACAAGTTTCAACAAGTAAAAGAAGCAAGGTAAAGAAGGGTGCAAGTCACCCAGTTAATGAAGATTAACAATATTTACAATTCAAGCAAAGGAATATAAGCATTTTGAGTTACCTTCAATTGTAACAGAGGTATGTACAATTAGCCACACCCATCTCAGTTATGCTCCATGGGAGCCAACATATATAGTTTAAGGGAAAGACGGGATATCAGGAACTGGCTGGGGTTAGAGTAACCCAAAATGATGGATGGATTGTTTGCGTTAGTTGACCTTTCCGAAGGAAGTTGAAAATGTGCTAAAAGATCTCCTTGTGAAACACCCAGATGGTGCACTCTAAAATAGTACAGTTAGATATGAGTACTACAAAGATAGGCACTGGAGGTCTTGAAGGGATAAATATTACCTTAGTATGGCTCCCGTCCATGGTAGAGAAAGAATATTAGGCAACCCGAAGAGCCAGTAGATGGAGCAAGGGGAGATAAAAGCAAAAGAATGTCTTGTTAAAGTTTTCAGAATAAAGTGATAGACATAAATATTAGTGGGAAAATAAGATGAGAGATAATGAAGCATGATGAGTAAGATATGATATATGGATGACAATGGTAGAGTATTACAGAATCTATAGTTAAGTAAGGGAAGAGATGAGAGGTGACAGGCCTTAAGACAACAAAAGAGTATAGGCCATACATTCATATCCTTATTTCGAGAAATAAGTTCGCAACTCTAACGCGATTACCAAAAGGAAAAGTTAGACCCTAGAATAATAGAAATCAGTATGGGCTAGTGAACAAGATAAACTAAACATGAATTAGGGACTGAATGATTTGATAATAGTCGGCATCACGAGAATTTCAGATTGCGTTCCGGCGATAATAGAATGAACGACAGAAGGATAATCTTTAAAGGTCATTCAAGAAGACGCTTTCCTAAAGCAAGCAATGTTAGCAAAGTTAAGCTTAAGGGACTATGTGTGCTAGTTACACTAAGTGTCACCCTCGTGAGTAAGGAATTTCGTTATCCTTGGTACAAAAGTATTACCGCAAGGTGGGTAAGGGTCATCGATGATGTGAAAAGACACCAAAGAGGAAGAGGAAAAATATTTATAGGTAGATCGTCGTGGATTCAAATATTAGTATTCTCCTAAAGGGGGAATACAGAGTTATATGGCATTAAGTCAGAATTAAATGGTTCTAGTAACTATGGAATAATAAAAGAAGAATGCGATAAGAATGAGAAAGGGATAATATTGCACTTATTCAAATCCTACAGATATGCTACGATTCCAGAACATTATGCAAGCACGACGTCAAGGAAAGGAAATAAGGATTCCTGCTCGGGATGTTATTGATAAATAAGGTGCCAGTGTAAGAGGTAAGTTAAGACAAAGGAAATAACCCAAGAAATATTACGCGGAGTATTGATATGAGAATGGGCCAACGAGTAGTAAGTAGTTGATTCAGGAAGAGCCTAGTTATGGCTAGTCAAGAGGATACAAACAAATCAGCAGATCGTGCAAGATAAATATAGTAAAGCCCAATATAATGAATTCAGTCTCACAGTAATGTCATTATAATACTTGAGAAATATTCAGATAGGAGTTGGGGTAGTTAAAGATACCGTATGAATGTTACGGGAATAAAAGAGAGTGTCACTGGGAAGACAGTCAAAATATCAGTTCCGAAGCAACCTTACAAGCATAAGGGCGTGGAGGCAAGTAACTACGGATAATTATAGGCAAGGAAGGGCATCAAAAGGTCTGTTGAGTATACGATGTAATAAGCTCGCAGCTTTACAAGAGTCAGAGGGTCCTCCCTAAGTACTAAAACAAAAGACTAGCTGAGGGAATAAGGAAGAAGGCTTCAGTCTAAGAACAGTGACCTGAAGAGGAAATGGTCTTGTAACGACAGTCTCACAACAACATTGTATGTACTCCATGAGAAAGTGGCACCTACCATGGCTAAGGAACGGGAAGAAAAATCAAAAGTAATATTCGAGACCATGTGAGTTGCACAAAAATTTCGTCATGCGTGGGAACTAAGATAAGCTAAGTATACACGCAACAGAGGGGCAGAAAGACCAGGAAAAGTAATGGCTTACATTTAAAGGAAGCTCAGAGGGAACAAAATGGATTATGCACTTAAAACTTCAGAGTGATATCCATGCACCATATATGTTGACATTCATACAGCCGTAGAAGACTCCAGTATAAGTTAAAAGAAGGAATTGAGCCAAGGGCATAGACAAAGGATTGAATTATTAGAAGATTATATCATGGATATTCCATAGCGCCCATGAAAGGCTAAAGTAATAACTAATACCATGAGCCACAGATCAGAAGATAGCTTAAGCCTACATAAAGGCTGATCAGAAGGAAGAGGAAACTAAAGAGTTACAACGACGAAGTAAATCAGGAGTCTGATTATTGGATCCAAAAGAATTATAGACCTCGTGATTGAGAATATTGCAGGATCACTCTTAAATACAAGAGAGATAGTACAGTAGGCATATTCTATAAGGCTATACGATAACGCCAATTAGAAGAGTACCAGCCTCATAAGAAGTCAGTATGAAGCTCTCACCGGATTATGTCTGCACCAAAGGTGCAAGTATTACAATAGAGCTTCAAGTTGTCGATGTGAATTATACCTCTATGGAAGGGAGGTCATGAAAGAGATAGAAGATGTGATGTGAGATTTTAAGGTAAGTAAGGTAAAGGTGAACAACGTACGAGATACTCAAATGCAGAAGATCGTGAATAGTCCGTACTTCGGATAGAAGGCTAGAAGCGCTGGGATTCAGTATCCAGGAATAATAGCGGCAGCGTAAATGGCATATATCTTCCAACCTATGGTTTCTAGGTACCGAGAGGCCTAGTTAAGAGAGTAAAGACGAGTTTGAGACGATGTGATGTCTCACTTGATGTTCCAAAATAACATAAGGAAATCTATGGTACAAGCAAGTTGAAAGAAGGTTGCGAGTAGTATAACTAGATATGTGTAGGTCGCAAGCTAAAGTATGGTTAAGCGACAAGGTTTTAGGAAGACAGGAGTAAGGATAAGAAAGGACAAGTGAGGAGGTGATGAGAATGGATAAGTCCTTAGGATTAAGCCCATGAAAACAAGAGAGATGATGGTTTCTCTAAGTTATAGAAAGCTCAGTATAGCCTGAATGAACTCAAAGGAGTCTAAGACTAATAGCAATTTAAAGAGATGGAATGTTGCCCTGGTAGTAAAATGAGGGTATACTTGTGATAAATGAAGGATGACATTTGGACCTTCGATTGAGTGATGATTTGAAGGGATTTCATGAATTGTATGGGATTAAAATGCCCACGTAAGTGAGTCACATTGGGATGCTATAAAGTACGGTTATTGAAGTACAGTATCGCCGCTAAGTGGATCAGGAAAATCACTTCGAATATTCCTCAATGCAACGTAAGCCCTAGTGGCAATGTTTTACATAAGAAGTTTCAAGATATCAGTGGTAGATTGTAGACCAACATTGAGGTAAATCAATAATGGATAGATAGAAGTTACAAAGTACGAAATGAGATATGGCAATATTCGTAAGTTCGACAAAGTACCGAGCGAAGAACTTCAGTATAGATGACCAGAGGAACATCTTATTGAGCTCTGTATATGTTTACAAAGTGAGGTCTAGAGATTGGCTAAAAGCTGGAGGAAGAAAGAGAGAGGAGTTGCATAGGCACTTACAAAGTCAGAGTCGTACAGGCTGGATGATAAAAGGTATCAACAATTACAAGATTGGAAGGATTCCGACCACGAGACGTGTGAGAAAGAGGCCTAAAGGGGGGAATGCCTTGGACTTTGGGATTCATTCACAAAACAGTTGCCTAGATTGCAGGAGGAGTACTACAGTTTTCGCAAGAGCTATGGGTTATGAGAATGATAAGTGCATCAATCACGATTCGAGAGCGAATGTTACAAAAGGGGAAATAATGTTACACCCCATATTTATTTGTACATGAAAGTACGCCATAAATAAATTGGTGAAAGCTCGAAAATAAGATGTTACATCCCGCATTTTCGTATGTTAAAATTTTGCCGTAAGCTAATCGACATAAGTTCGAGAATGGGATTATTTTGAGATTATAAGCATTATGCTATTTCAAACAAGTGATGAGTAAATTTGTGAAGGTGAGAGGGTAAACAAATCAAAGAAAATAAATTTTCGTCAAATTTTAACATGTTAGGATAAAATACGGCCTGAGCTAAAATACCCGGTATTTATGGACTAGTGCCATACAAGGTACCACATGACCATGATAGTGAGGTGTATAAGGTATATTAAAAATGAGTAGTATTTTAAGTAATTTGAGATAATTCTTAATTATATGGGTAATTGGTTAATTATTGGATAGTGGGAGATTATTAAGTTAATCAAGGGATTAGTGGTTGATTAATAATGATTTTGGATAAAGTTTGAACCCCATTAACGTGGCATCAAAAGACTTTATATAAATGTGACTCTTGAATTCACATGAAATGTGGCAAAACTTGGAAAATGTTTTGGCCAACTAAGCCAAAAGTGGGGCCCACCCCCACTTAGTAAAAGACTTCTCAAAAATCAAGAGAATTATGCTTGAATCAGAACACAAAGGATTCTAATGCTAGCAACATTAATTCACTTTTCAAATAGCAACGTTGTTGCTAAGTTCTTAAGGAAAGATTTCGGTCAGGATTTCTTTTGCATAGCAACGAGATTGCTTCGAGCTTTTTATATGACTTGTTCCGTATTTTGTCGCAATTAACGGGTGTTAGAGAATTGTCAAGAGAATCGACTCAGGCATGTTAAGGCTATCCCTTCTTTCTTTTTGGCATGATCTATACGACACAAACGAAACGAGCAAATGCACAACTTTCATAAATTACTCTATTTGTAGAAATGCTAGAGATGTGTATATTTTTATTCTCCCATAAGTCTTGTTATTCTATCGTCTGTTCATGGGCCTCGAAAAATATATAAGTTGATAAAGTCTATTTCATGATATTAATCAAAGGCATAATGGTCTTATGACATTCCGATATATTTTATTGACGTACTTCTCATTCATTGCATTCATTTATACATGCATATTGACCCATGAGCAGATAGCATTATATACGCGTATATATGTATATTATATGTATATGGGATATGGGAAAAGGTTACGGCGTTATATACGCACTACCATCTGATCAGCTGGTATACGTTGATGATTTGCCCACAGTGGCCGAAATGATATGATGGGATGCCCTCAGAGGCTTGATGATGTTATGAACACATATACCTATGTATGGTATGACATTTATACGCATATGCATGACATTATAAAAATTAAATGATTCACAGAGCTATGCAGACGTACATGTCGAGTCTTTTACTTTATATTTCTCTTATGTCAATAATTTACTGATTTTCACTCCTTACATGCTCGTTATATTATTTGTACTGACGTCTCTTTTGCCTGGGGACACTGCATTTCATGCCCGTAGGTCTCGATTGACAGGTCGAGAGTCCTCCAAGTAGGCGATCAGCTCAGCGGAAGATGTTGGTGCACTCTATTTGCTCTGGAGTTGCTTGTTTAGTCAGTATGATTTAGATGTGTATTGTTTGGTATGGCGGGGCTCTATCCCGACCTTTATGACAATTATGTACTTTTAGAGGCTTGTAGACAAATGTCATGTGCGTAAAGGATTGTATGGCCTTGTCGACCTATGTTCAGTGTACGAGTGATTATTTTGGTCTTAGAGGCCCATATGTCTTGTGTATAAGTTGGTATTACATGTTGTATTATACCTATCTCACGGCAGCCTCTATGGCTTAGTTATCTATTATAGTATGAGACGAAAAGATACGTTATATTGGTACTCAGCTGAGTAGGGTACCAGGTGTCCATCGCGGCCCATCGGTTTGGGTCGTGACACTAAACTTGACTTAGGCTGCTCAAAAATATTAAAACTAGGCGACAATTCAAAACAAATGGGACTGCAATTAAATCCAATTAAAGGCTCACATTAGCCTCCGTAATTAGGCAAACAAATGCACACAAACAGATTTTACATATTAGGCAGTTTTTAGAATTGAAGGGATTCCAGTTGTTAAACTCTATAGGCATGGTTTCTAGATGATCTGATTCAGATGCGCAAGCCACTTTAGACCTAGGATTTCTAAAACAATCACTTACACAAGTCAATTTGCACATTCAACAGGCAGAAAGAAAGACAAAACTAAGTAGTAAGGAAAATGGCCAAAGAACCCCAGGCCCTAGTGTGTCAGAGTTCACAGGGGTCTCAAAATGGACCCCGAGCAGTGCTCACACTAAAGAGGTTAATAGAGAAAAGCTTTAGTGGCCTTGGCTTTCAGCCGGCCAAGAATGAGAAGTTAGAGATAGAATAGATAACAAATGAGGGAGAGTGGACAATGGTTGAGGGACGGGAATTGGGGGAATACACTTATAACTTAAAGTAGACATAGCAAGGATGAGAACACAGAGCAACTAATCAAACAAGTCACAAAAATTAAACGTAGGTTTAGTAGGGAATTAGAAGCAGGTTTAACACTTGGTAAAATAACACATAGACGGCCACATATCGAAAGAGTTAGGGGGTAAAACAAGTTTGCAAGATTGACAAAGATTATCATGCACAAGTGCATAATACTAACAAATTGAAACCTAAAAGGTCTAAATTATGCTAAGTATACATCCTAGTGTCATAAGACAGACATGTTAACTCTTATCAGGGAACAAGATAACATGCAGACATGATAGGAGAACACACATTGTGACAAGTCAAGTAATCACTGAAGGAACAAGGAATTAAGTGAGCCAAAGACATGTTGTGGGACATATTAGCAGGGAAGCAAGGTCATAGTTGATAGAAAAAAAAATCTTAACACAGATTAGAACATATTGCATATGCAAGATAATCATTGCATAGGTTCAGAACAGAGTGAAAATAAACTCATGTCAAATGGCAAATGTCGACATTCAAGTATTGACCAGTAGACTAATTAACTAGGGAAGGTCTAAGTTATGCCAGGGATTCATCTTAAAACAGTCAAACATGGTAGGGAAAACAAGTTGAGATAACTGTTCTATAATTTAAAGCCATCATTAAAGGGGTATGAGATCAAGTGAGCATGCTGAGTGATACAATAGCAGAGAAACAAGTCATAGTTAACAATGAAGGTCTTATCACAGGTTATTACAAATGTGAGGCATTCATTACAGAGATTCAGGACAAAGCAGGTAAGCATATTCATGAACATTCAGACACCAATACACTAGCTAAACGAGCTTAGGAGGGTTCAGATTATCCAACTTAGGCATAGACAATCTCAGAACTAGCAACATTAGGAAGAGTTAAATGCTAGAGAGATTTAAAACGAGTGTAAAGCTAACAGAGTTGTGCATAAAAGTAGCCCAGAAACACATTAAGCCATAGATTTCAGAAGCAAGAGCACATGCAAATCAGAGACACATAAAGATGAAATTGCAAAAGATCAAGCGACTTACCAGTTAAACGGACAACAACAAAGAACAAAATTCCACAAGAACCCAGAATCTCAATTCGTCAAAGTTCCCAAGAACTTCAAAAGAACTCCGGGCAATGCTCGCACCAAGGAAAAGTTCGAATAAAAGAATCTCAGTGGCCTTGGCTTTCAGCCAGCCAAAATGAAGTACAGAACAAGAGAATGAGGGAATCACATAACAAAGCTCCAATTTTTAGTGAAAGTATCTCGATTCCAGTCTGCTTCAAAGGGGGTGGGGAAGGGTTTATACAGTGACAGAAATCGAACCAGTAAACAAGGAAAACTATAAAATCAAACATAAATAAGGAAGTATTAGCATGCAGAATCAATAAAAATTGGATTAGGGAAAAAATAAAACCCTAATTGACAGAAATCAATGATTGGCCAAAAATCTTGGCTAATCGGACCTATATAGCCATGGTCATGATGTATATGGACGAAATATTGTCCAGATTCAAGTGATTGAAGTCGAAAGGCCGGATTCTGAGAGATAGTACTTTCCATGTTTAGGCAAGTACTAGGTGATACCATAGTTTGTAGAAAATAACGTGATAACACACAGAATGTAAGGAAATCATGGAGAGAATCCATGGTAGAAACTGATTTGGAGAGATTTGAGGGGGAGGCTAGGGTTTCTGTGCAGATAGGAGAAGGTTCGAGCGTATTTGGGGGCGACAGACGGGCGAATAAGGGTTAGGGTTTGGGTGAGGTTAATTTAGGGGGGGAATGGACAATGGTCGTTGATCTTAAGAGATCAACGGCCGAGATCAAAAAATTGGATGGGCGAGTCGTTTAGAAGCGGGTCGCGACCGGGTATTGGGTTAAGGGGTCGTTTGGCTTTGGGTTGGGGTAATTGGGCTAGGTATTTGAGTGTTTGGGCCATTCATTTGGTCCGAAATTGGTTTAAAAATTGGGCTGTTGTTTAAATACACAAAAATTTTCAAAAATAATTTATAAAAGTAATTAATAAATAACAAAAAATATTATTTATGCACTAAAATGATTGAAAATAATAACTTAAAATTATAAAAATATAAAAAGCTATTTTGGCACAAATAATGTAATTATACATGAATATAGGCTATTATTGCAAAAATGTGCAATTAGCCTAAAAATGCAAATGCAATTGTAGAAATTGATTTAGAAATTTAACAATTATGGAAAATTATAGAAAATGCTTGTATAGGTTGGTAAACTAAATGATGATGCAAATATGCCATTTTGAAAGTATATATGTATTTTTAGAAAATATGAGGAAAACATTGGGTATCAACAACTGCCCCTCTTTACTCGAGAATGATGAAAGAATTGTCGGGTAAAGAAATGATGATCGATTTTGAATGAATGGGTTGATTTAAAAAATGGAGGCCGAACTCTGGTTTCTGAGTTACCTATATATCCCTGGTGTTACGGGAATCAGGCCGTGTGTAGTTCTGGATCCAACGGTGAACTGAACCGATTGAGTTGTTATAGGAATAGCCGTATGCTTCGGAAAGGCTCTTTTAGATAGGACAATATCAAATGAGTTTATACGAAATCGTGAACGGATGTATCTTAGAACGGTTATTTGAACAGTTATCAAGTAAAAGTGGGTAACTAATGGTGGTTGACTGTGTTTGAAATAATTGCAGGATATGAGCATTGAACGGAAACCAGAGCGAAGATTGCTCCCGTTAAGAGAACAGTTACCTCCTGGATTACTTGCAAAACTTAAACACAATGCATGCAAGTATAAATGGGATTATTGCGAGAATTTAAACATGATGCAAATTCCTTTTGGACCATGAAAGTTGTCTTTGGACGATGAGGATGATGTCCTTAGACCATGATGTCCTGGGCTATGAAGTGTATGATAAGGGATTCGCAGGCCATGAAATGATGTCCTCGGGCCATGAGGATGGTGCCTTTGGACTATGATACCTTTGAATAATGATGTACAATTTCGAGAGATCCTCAGGCCATGGAATAGTGTCTCCCGGCTATGAGGATGATGTCTTCGGACTATGGCGCCTTCGGAGAAAATGGCGATATTTCGGCCTATGAAGTGCAAAGATGCGACGCTTGGTCACATGCGAAGATGAGACAAGACAAGGCTTAGTCTTGTGTAAGATAAGAGCAATGCTTAGCCCTAGGTGAACAGAGGATAGTGCTAGGTCCTAGATGGCATAGTGGAGATAGTATTTAATATTGAGGAAAAGGCAGTGCTTAGCCGTATGCAATAGGGGGAGGCAGGGCTTAGCCTCATGCAAATTAGGAGACAATGCTTAGTCTCATGCAAATAAGGGGAAGCAGTGCTTAGCTTCATGCAAAATAGGAGACAATACTTAGTCTTATGCAAGGAAAGGCAGGGCTTAGCCTTACGCAATTATGGAGGCAGGGCTTAACCTCATGCAAAATAGGAGACAGTTCTTAGTCTCGATATAAGGAAAGGCAGTGCTTAGCCTTATGCAGTTAAGGAGGTAGGGCTTAGCCTCATGCAAAATAGGAGATAATTCTTAGTCACATGCAAAGAAAGGCAGTGCTTAGCCTTATGCAGTTAAGGAGACAATGCTTAGCCTCATGCAAATAGGAGACAATGATTAGTCTCATGCAAAGAAAGGAGACAATGCTTAGTCTCATGCAAAGAAAGGCAGTTCTTAGCCTTATGCAATTAGGAAGGCAATGCTTAGCCTCATGCAAATAGGAGACAATGCCTAGTCTCATGCAAAGAAAGGCAGTGCTTAGCCTTACGCAATTATGGAGGCAGGGCTTAACCTCATGCAAAATAGGAGACAATGCTTAGTCTCAATGTAAGGAAAGGCAGTGCTTAGCCTTATGCAATTAGGAAGGCAATGATTAGCCTCATGCAAATAGGAGACAATACTTAGTCTCATGCAAAGAAATGAGACAATGCTTAGTCTCATGCAAAGAAAGGCAGTGCTAAGCCTTATGCAATTAGGGAGACAATGCTTAGCCTCATGCAAATAGGAGACAATGCCTAGTCTCATGCAAAGAAAGGCAATGCTTATCCTTACGTAATTATGGAGGCATGGCTTAACCTCATGCAAAATAGGAGACAATTCTTAGTCTCGATGTAAGGAAAGGCAGTGCTTAGCCTTATGCAATTAGAGAGGCAATGCTTAGCCTTATGCAAATAGGAGACAATGCTTAGTCTCATGCAAAGAAAGGAGACAATGCTTAGTCTCATGCAAGGAAAGGCAGTGCTTAGCCTTATACAATTAGGGAGGCAATGATTGGCCTTATGCAAAGAAAATGATGAGTGATAGTAGAGTGTTTCTTAACTGGAGATGCTTGGGATAGATAATCTGCTATCTTGAAGGTAGTGATCTGATGTGTCTGTAGATATTATTATCTTACTGTGTCTGCATCCAAAGAAAAATTGTTTGTTTTGTAGGGGAAGGTTGGTTCGCGCTTTTGTCTTTTGCTTTGCATGTGCTCCTGTCTTGAGATCCTATTTGAGTCACCGTGGGTAACATCTGACTGTTTGTAGAAATAAAGATTTTTGAAAGAAATGCTTGCATTTGAGGAATGTAGTTATTTAAAATATAGTAGTATGCAATATCGACTAAGTTAGATGAACCAATGACTGTGACATATTTTAGAGACATTGCGGCTTCCTTGCTCTAGAAATTTGAGGGTCCTCCTCAAATTTCTGCCCCCAGTTTAAAAGCAATTCTTTGACTGTTCTGTGTATGACGAAGTTGGCTGGACTTGCTTTAGAATTTTGACGAGGACCCTCAAAATTCATCCCCAGTTTCTGACCATGGCAAAAATGAAGATTTTATTGAGATGTGAGCGAACCCACAGGGCTGCCTACGTATCCCCTCTTAAACGGGAATCAGGTCAAGCGTAGTTCAGTTACATCAAATGAAGAAATGTAAACAATCTAAATATAGTATCTTTTGACTGCGTCTGGGTTGATATGTTTTGGCCAAACTTCTCCGTCCATCTCTGCGAGTATGAGCGCTCCTCCTGTTAGTACTCTGTGAACCATGTAGGGTCCTTGCCAATTGGGTGAAAATTTTCCTTTGGCTTCATCTTGATGCGGGAAGATCCGCTTCAGCACCAGCTGCCCCGGTGTAAATTGTCTAGGCCTGACCCTTTTGTTGAAAATTCTGGACATTCTGTTCTGGTAAAGTTAACTGTAGCATACCGCATTTATTCTTTTTCTGTCAATGAGAGCCAGTTGCTCATAAAGACTTTGTATCCATTATGCATCACTGAGTTTAGACTCTTGTATGATTCTCAAAGAAAGAATTTCTACTTCGATGGGAATGACGACTTCAGTGCCATAGACCATCAAATAGGGAGTTTCCCCAGTGGATGTGTGAACCGTGGTATGATATCCAAGTAGGGAAAATGGTAACTTCCCGTGCCATTGTTTGTGATTATCTACCATCTTCCTTAATATATTGTTGATGTTCTTATTGTCGGCTTCCACAGCTCCATTCATTTGTAACATGTATGTTGTGGAATTCTTATGCTTGATCTTAAAGGTTTCACACATAGATTTCATCAAATCACTGTTAAGGTTGATGGCGTTGTTAGTAATGATTGATTCCGGTGACCCAAATCGACAGACAATACGATCCATAACGAAATCTGCGATGACCTTTTTAGTTACAACCTTGTAAGATGCGGCTTCGACCCATTTTGTGAAATAGTCTATGGCCACTAGAATGAACTTGTGCCCATTTGAAGCGGCGGGTTTGATTGGACCGATGACATCCATCCCCCAAGCGGAGAAAGGCCAAGGTGCACTTGTTGCATTGAGTTCATTGGGTGGCACTAATATCATATCCGCATGTACTTGGCATTGATGACACTTTTGGACATACCTGATACAGTCTGCTTCCATAGTCATCCAGAAATATCCTACTCTTAATATCTTCTTATCTAAAATAAAGCCATTCATGTGTGGTCCGAAAGTTCTGGCATGTATCTCTTCGAGCAATTTGGATACTTCCTTGGCGTCAACACACCGTAATAATCCTAGATCTGGAGTCATTCTGTACAGAATTCCTCCACTTTGGAAGAAATGGTTGGACAATCTTCGGAGTGTGCGTTTCTGAGTATGATTTGCGTGCTCCGGGTACTCTCATTTTGCCAAGTATTCTTTGATGTCATGAAACCACAAATTCCCATCAGTTTCTTTTTCAACACGAGAACAATAAGCTGGCTGATTATGGATCCCTACTGGAATAGGATCAATGAAATTCTTGTCTGGTGTTGTATCATGGAAAATAGAGTGGCCAACGCATCTGCAAACTCATTCTGGATTCTCGGAACATGTTTGAACTCTATTTTTGTGAACCTCTTCATCAACTCTTGTACATAGTACAAATATGATAATATTTTGGTATTCTTTGTAGCCCATTCTCCTAGAACCTGATGTACCAAAAGGTCTGAATCTCCAATTACCAGCAATTCCTAAACGTTCATGTCAATGGCCAACTTGAGCCCCAAGATGCAAGCCTCGTATTCTGCCATATTATTGGTACATGAAAATCTAAGTTTTGCGGATACCAGATAGTGTTGACCCATCTCTGATACCAAAACTGCTCCAATACCTACTCCTTTGAAGTTTGCAGCTCCATCGAAAAACACCCTCCAACCATCATAGGTTTTGGTGATATCTTCTACTACGAATGATACCTCTTCATCGGGAAAATACGTTTTCAGTGGTTCATATTCTCCACCCACAGGATTTTCTGCCAAGTGATCTGCCAATGCCTGTCCCTTGACCGCCTTTTGAGTTACATAAATGATGTCAAACTCACTCAGTAGGATCTTCCATTTTGCCAACTTTCCTGTAGGCATGGGTTTCTGGAAGATGTATTTTAACGGATCCATTCTTGATATGAGATATGTGGTGTAGGCACAGAAGTAGTGCCTTAACTTCTGAGCTATCCACATCAAAGCGCAGCAGGTGCGCTCCAGCAAAGAATATCGTGCTTCATAGGGTGTGAACTTTTTACTTAGATAGTATATGGCATGTAACTTTCTTCCCGTCTCGTCGTGTTGTCCCAAGACATAGCCGAAAGCCCCATCCAGTACAGATAAATAGAGTAGCAGAGGTCTCCCAGGTTATGGTGGGACCAGAACAGGTGGTTTGGATAAATATTCCTTGATCTTGTCAAAGGCTTTCTGTCATTCTCTAGTCCAACTTATCGCAACGTCTTTCTTTAACATTTTGAAAATCGGTTCACAAATCATAGTTGATTGTGCTATGAAACGGCTGATGTAATTGAGACGCCCGAAGAAACTCATCACATCTTTCTTGTTCTTTGGGGCTGGCAAATTTTGGATAGCCTTGATCTTTGACGGGTCTAGCTCAATTCCTCAGTGGCTGATGATGAACCCTAACAACTTTCCAGTAGGGACTCCGAAGGCACATTTTGTGGGATTTAGTTTCAGGTTGTATCTTTGAAGTCGATCAAAGAATTTCCTCAAATCTGCTATATGATTTGTGCTTCTCTTGGATTTGATGATGATGTCATCCACGTACACCTCTATATCCTTGTGTATCATGTCGTGAAAATGGTTGTCATGGCCCTCATATAGGTGGCTCCAGCATTCTTTATGCCGAATGACATCATTTTGTAGCAATACACCCCTCATGGTGTAATAAAGGCTATCTTTTCGGCATCCTCTTCATCCATCTAGATCTAATGATATCCTACGAAGCAATCCACAAAGGATTGGAGTTCATGCTTGGCACAGTTGTCAATCGGTATGTGTATATTGAGCAAAGGGAAATCATCTTTGGGACTTGCTCTGTTTAAATCCCGATAGTCGACACACACTCTGACTTTCCCATCTTTCTTTGGAACTGGCACGATGTTAGCTAGCTAGGTCGGATATTCAACCACTCTAAGAACCTTGGCTTTGATCTGCTTGGTGACTTCCTCCTTTATTTTCATACTCATATCTGGTTTGAACTTTCTGAGCTTCTGCTTTACAGGCGGACACATAGGGTTGGTAGGCAGTTTATGAGCCACTATGGACGTGCTCAAACCGGTCATATCAGCATAGGACCACACAAAAAATATCCTCATACTCCTTCAAAAACAGGACGTACTCTTCCTTCTCTAACGATGATAGGTGAATGCTTACACGCGTTTCCTTGACTGTTTCGGAGTCTCCCAAATTAACTGTTTGGGTCTCATCCAAATTGGACTTAGGCTTGTTTTCAAAGTTTTCCACTTCTCTAACAATTTTCTTGGGTATTATATCCTCTTCCAAATCCTCTGAATCATTATTCTTATGTTGCGTTGTCTCATTACATGTCACAGTCGTAAGTTCATCGGGATAGGTAATAATAATGTTGTAGAGAAAAATATAAAGAATAATACTAAATACTAAAATAACAATGCATTAGATAAATCTTGAAAACGTCAAACAAGTACGGCTCGATGACTCGAGCAATTATTTCAAAACAAAATATGCTTAAAACAAAATACTAAAAATGTCTTAGATGCTCATAAAATTGCTTTCAAATTAAATGGTGCTAATTGCAAGGCTAACCAGGAACTCGACGGGCCCTTGATGGTGCAGCAGTCCAGTTCCTGAGAATAGCTCCCTTCTCTATGGTTTGAATAACAAGGCCTTCCTCCTCCTCAACTATTGCACCGCAATCCATGTCTTCATCATCCAGAAATAGATTCCTTATGCCAGCTAGAACTTCATCTTCTTCGGACTCCCACATCATGTCGTTTTGTTGAAATGACTGGCTTAAATATGGTACTGGTTTCTCTAGAGGGTAATAAGTACCACGCCATGGTGGCGACCAATTCTGATACGCGTGCTAGGTGTATTCATACCCAAGCCCAAAGGTTGTGCCGTGACGCTTTAGCTGTATCGGTTTGGTGATCCCCTGGAGATTCTTACCGAGACCCTTGTCAGTCTCATACCCTGTCCATGCCAATATGCCTTCTATCTTACTGCTCCACCATTTGTCCTTTTCAATAACGTTCACACGCTTGATGCAATGGTATGTTTCTCCACCCAACTTCCTTCTATTCTCGATGACTGGAACAGTTTGACTGGTGTAAATGGGATTACTTTTGCCCCCATGGATGATCACTTCCTGATGGTTCCACTCAAACTTCACGACCTGATGTAGAGTAGAAGCTACGGCCCCAGCGGCATGTATCCAAGGTCGTCCCAACAATAGGTTGTAGGTAGCAGATATGTCCAACACTTTAAATTCAACATCAAACCATGTTGGGGCCATCTGTAGGCTGAGGTTGGTTTCCCCAATTGAGGCCCTTTGAGACCCATCAAATGCTTTCACATTCATACTTCCTGCTCGTATCTCGTGCAGGCCTTTACCCAATCTTTTCAAAGTAGTTAGTAGATATATGTTGAGAATCGAACACCCATCTATCAGGACTCTGGAAATAAACTTATCTTCAAACTGCACTGTGATATGCAGTGCCCTGTTGTGACTTAGTCCTTCTGGTAGCAGCTCGTCTTCATGAAAAGTGATCTTGTGGCTTTCCAACACTTGCCTTACCATGTTGGCCATCTCTTCACTGGTGATGTTGTTGGGTACATAGGCTTCATTCAACACCTTCATCAGGGCATTCCTATGTGCCTCAGAGTTTTGCAGCAGTGATAAAATGGATATTTGAGCAGGGGTTTTGTTCAGATAATCAACCACATAATATTCTCTTGCCTGCACCTTTCTCCAAAGATCATCTAGGCCAGTCTCAAGGACAGGTGGCTTAGAGGCGGCTTCTTTGCTTGTTCCTTCCAAATGCTAGGGTGTATAAATCCTACCAGCTCTGGTCATGCCTTGCGCTGCACCTGTTTCTCATATTTTTGCCTTTCCTTTCCTCCTTGCTTCTGCAACATAATTCCAAGGTATAGCATTAGACTTAAAAGACAGCGTGGGTACCACCATCACAGTGAAGGGTGTTGTTACCTCAACCTCAAATGGAGTTGGTACGGCTACCTCAACTTCAATCGGTGCCTGAGTTTGTACCACGGTAGGTGTGAGAGTGACTAAAGATGCTTCAGGATTATCCCCTTCTCCAATGAGTCCAATCGACCCCTCTGAGTCCCATTCTTCATCGGTCTCTATCACGTTTACCCTTTCACCCTTGTGATCCGGGAGAGGATGCAGCCTCATTTGCATGTATGACTTTGGTGTTAATTAGTGTCTGAATCTTATCCTTCAAAGTACAACACTCATTAATAGTATGACATTTCATGCCTGAGTGATAGGCACATGTCTTATTTGGGTTAATCCACTGGGAAGAGTTTTTTATAGCAACATCGGGAACATGAGTGATATAACTGGCAACCTTCAGTCTCTCGTGCAGCTAGTCTATAGGTTCAGCAATTGGGGTGTATTGTCTGTGTGGTCTGTGGTCAAAACTTGGTCTAGGTGTTTGGTAGTTTTGGTGGGCTGGTGGTGAGTGGTAGTATGATGGTTGGGTGTTATAAGTATGGTAAGTGGCGGTAGGTTGTTGGTATCTGGGAGGTGAAGGCTGATATATGGGTGGAGGTGTTTGTTATGTAAGAGGAAACTTTAGACCTTGGGCTACCATCACCGTACCTACTTCTTTCTTCTTGGAGATACCTCCTGACTGTAAGGATTTATTTGTGGCTTGGAGTGCTTCAAAATTTGTCACCATTCCGCTTTTGATCCCTTCTTCTATTCTCTCTCCCAATTTGATGATGTCAGAAAATTTATGGTTTTCAATAACCATCAGTCTTTCATAGTATTGCGGATCCTGAGCTCTGACGAAGAACTTATTCATCAGTTCTTCCAGTGTTGGCCTTACTTTTACGGCTTCAGACCTCCACTGAGTAGCATACTCACGGAAAGTTTCCGTTGGCGTCTTCTTGAGATTCTGAATGTAGAAAACGTATGGTGCGTTTTCTGTGTTAAACCTGAACTGATCCATGAAATCCGATGCCATGCTCACCCAATTAACCCATTTCTTTGGGTTTTGACTGATGTACCAAGACAGGGCGTCTCTAGTGAGGCTTCTCATGAACAGCTTCATATGGATTGTTTCATCATTTCCAACCCCTACAAGCTTGTCACAATACGTTCTCAAATGCACCTTCGGATCACCAGTCCCGTCGAACATTTTGAACTTAGGAGGTTTGTAACCCTCTGGAAGTTCTACATCTGGCTGAATACACAAATTTTCATAATTCAAACCCTCAATGCCTTTGCCCTCTTCGACACTTTGAACTCTGCCAGTAAGTTTCTTGAGTTCCTCCGCCATGTTCTTGATGAGCATGTCCTTCTCAGCGGATTCGGGTATGTATAGGGTCTGTTGTGGGGTGTGGGGTAAGGTTTCCACATATATGGGATTGCTTTGGTGAACTCCGGGAATCTGGGCATAATGGTGGTCATTGGTTGAGTTTTGCAGGTCAGGAGTAGCCTGTGGTGCATTCTGAGGGGTGTGTTATGTGATTGTTTGTGGGTATTGAGTTGGGTGGTGATGGTGTTGTTGAGGAGTAGGTATCGGTGGAGGGTTGTGGTTCTGAGGAGGTGTGGCGTATTGATGTGGTGCGGGAGGGCTTTGTGGATTTTGTGTGTTTTGGGGAGGTACCGGATTTTGGGTGTTTGTATTTTGTTGGTTAAGGTCGAGGACGTTTAGGGTGAGGGAAAGGTTTGCCAAGTTCTGTACCTACTCAAGTTCCCCTTGTAGCTCCTATATTTTATGTTCCAGACGTAGGACCAATTCGTTCTGTGTTGGAGTATTCCGACCGTCCGAGGTTTCAACATTCTCTGCATTATCCTTCATGATACTGCTTAAATCGTCCATTTTTTCTTTCCATTTGCTTTTGCCTTTATGATCACTTTGTGGAGGAGGAGGTAGAGGACCTCTGGATCTTGTATGATATGCGGATGATGCCAGTATGCACGAACCAGCCTTTGGGGATTGTGAATAAACGAAGGAAAAACAAAAAAGGTAACCAAGTCAGTAAGGGTTATTAAGAGGATATTTACAGTATTATAAATTTGTGTCCTAATTTTGGGGACCTCATTGTGCCCGAGGTAGGCCTAAGCGACATATAGGTTTGGAGAAAACTGATACCAATAATTGCGTCATTTCATTAATGTGATAAATGAACTAAACCTCTACTAAAATGACAATAATTATAAAGAGTTACTAATGGCATTTGCCTTATTATAATCAAGTCTAAAACGAGTCTAGAAGGCAAATAAAACATTATTCCTAATCTATTTGGTCCCAGAGGGACCTTCTCCATGCTTGGCCCTCTTAGCTCCATCAATCAAGTTCCCTAGGTCACGCATGTCCAACAGCAGATAAGCCCTTGCTAGATGCCCTCCTTCGTTGCCCTCTCTATTCTAACAATCTGAGATCCTTTTCCTCATCTTTCCCTAAAGCTCCATCAACCCTTGCTCCAAATATTCCAACCTCTCTATTAATTTAGTAGCGATTCATTTCCACTCGTTGATTGCTTTCATGTCCACTTTATGTTGTTCCAAATGCCTGGCTTCAGACTCAAAAACCCTTTTGTGCAATATCATGTATTTGACTTGTGCTTCAGAAGCGTCATCTATGACCCTATTCTTCAGAATAATCCCTGGCTTGACATGTCCCTCTATATTAACTACCAACCATGATGGATAGAAGTACACATAGCCGGCGTGATACCGATCTGGCTTGATGGTATCTTTCTCCAGAATGATCTTTTGATGCCCCATATGTTGTGCTACTTGAATGGAATGGTGTTCCCCTTGAAGTCTGCTTTGTACTGGACCATGTTGGAAACCCGAGGTATAACCTGCTTTATCCCATCTTGCCTCATAACCCTTATAGGAGCATAAGGATAGATTTCTCTCAACCCGATTAGCACTAGATGAGGAGTCTCTCTTGACCTGATGATGAATTCGCTGCTAGGGAACCATTCGAACATCCAATGCACTCTTTCATCAGTCAAATTGTTGAAGAAATGTACCCAGCTCACAGCATTTCCCGGTTGCGCAAACCTGTTTGGGATAAAAGTCATTCTCTTCGGATGATGATAGGCTATGTGGTCATTCCATGGTCGTTGCGGAAGTTAATGACGGTATTCACCTATCTGAAAGTGTTCTAACAACCAGCAGCAACAAATTACAACCCCCAAAGTGTCCATACTCTTTTTTGCAACGGTCTAAAGCCCGGTACATCTCCGCCAAGATCATAGGGACAATGGTGTAAGTTTGCCCCTCAATTCCCTCCATTAAAGTCCTAGCGACCATAGCTAGGGGAGTGTGGATCTTTTCTCCCTTCATTGGAAATATCAGCATTCCCAGAAAGCAGACAATGAATACGAAAACCCGGCGGTGTGTCCAACCCAAAGAAGTAATGGCAAGTTCATCATGGTAAAGGCGATATGACTTGTTGTTCCCATAACGCTCATAAAGGAACTCAAAGGTATATGAGACTTCTTCAGATAGAGTAACTCATCATTTTTCTTGAAACCCATCATTTTTAAGAAACCTCGGGAAGTACGATTTTTCGGTACCAATAAACTCGGGCTATCCTATGGCAGTCCATCAAAGCCTCCTATTTTCTCTAAAATAGGAGTCATTTCTATGTCACCAAAACAGAATACTGCTCTCTTCGCATCCCAAAACACGGTGGCGGCCTTAATTAATGCGTTATTTGGCTGAATATCTAATAAAGAGGGTAAATTCTTGAGGACTCTTTTTACGTGGATTTTGTCACTTAGTGAGAGGTTTTTCCACCAATGCAGCAGCAAAGGTGGGATATTTTGAACCATGCTGAACCTGGGGACTTCGTGCCTCATTTATGCAAAACAAATAAAGTTAGCCCTTTCTCCCTCCGAATTTTACTATTTACACATTAATGATTGGCATGCGGGCATGTTTTCTCCAAATAATGCACATATCATGATGGTATCCATTGAGATTACAGAAATCCCGGCGGACTTTAGACAAGGCTTGCCTTAACGGGTTATCACGCGGATAGCGTTCTAACCCATATTAAGTTTGGACATGATGCATGCACAGTTAATATTAGAGTGGGGCTTTTTAGAAGAGTCTAGACCGATACCCTCAAGCGGACAACTTGAGAGGGAAAGGAACGGAACCGTCAACTACACCGCTGATCGACTAGTTTTACCGCAAATAAGCCTTTCCAAATTTAAAGAGTGATTTCAGAAGAGCGCGGACACTCATCAAGCGCCGCTATGATATTAATTGGGCAGGAGTAGAATATGATGTGGAGCATACTTTATGCAAAGATAAACAGAACATTCTCAAATATTTTTCATGATGAAAACAGTAAATGCAGTATTAATATGAAACGTAAAAGACATGAAAAGAAATAAAAACAAGAAGAAGTTAGTTCGTGCATTGTGGAAATCGTAACAAGTAAGAGAGGGATTAAGGGATGGGAGAAACATGGTGTAACAATTTAGAAGGCGACTTGGAGCAAATAAGTACGACTAAAAAAGGAACACATATGTTAGAGCCAATTTGAGCAAAAGAAGGGAAAATAAGGGAAGGGATTTACATATTAATACGAATTCAAATAGAGGGAGAATAAAGGAAAGGGTGTGCATGCAGTAATTAAAAGGGAAATAGGAGCGGGATATTCATGTAACAATAAAATAATAAAAGAACAAGGAAACACGTTTATCAGAGAAGACTAATTCATATAAACCAAGTTTGCTATGGTAAGAGCCTAGATATCCCCAGCAGAGTTATATGAATTATATGAATTACTCAGATAAACAAAGACAGAGAAAACAAGAAGTTTGGGAAGTTTGGTTGTCAAAGACTTTGAGTAAATACAAACACTTGATTCAAATATAAATGGGGGGTCCTAAGTTTTTTAGCCTAAAGGATCACCCTGTGCAATATAAATAATACTTCGTAACTCCCTCAAGATGGGGTGTTACTAACATTATTCAGCGGGTATAGACTATCATCTCCTGCTACCCAATTACTATCGTTATTACTTTTAAGTTATTACCTAAAGCGCACTAGTTGATTCTAAATTGTTCCTTATGTGTGCACTACCCGTCCCCTGCCTATGGTCCAGGAGACATTTGGACCTATATTTTTGGGTGGTTCTAGACTTGACTTAGGTTGATCAAAAATGTTAAAACTAGGTGACAATTCAAAACAAATGGGACTGCAATTAAATCCAATTAAAGGCTCATATTAGCCTCTGCAATTAGGCAAATAAATGCACGCAAACAGATTTTACATATTAGGCAGTTTTCAGAATTGAAGGGATTGCAGTTGTTAAACTCTATAGGCATGGTTTCTAGATGATCTGATTCAGATGCGCAAGCCACTTTAGACCTAGGATTTTTAAATTACCAGTTGGTAAGTGACAAATGTTGTTAAGTGGCTTATTACAGATTATCAGTGGACAAATATATAGGCATGATTTCTAGGTGATTTATAAAATAAGGAATAGTGAAACTCATTAGAAGTGCTTGAAACTATTACGCTTCCTAATAATCGCGTGGATGAACAATAAAACAACGTTTGAAAAGCGAGTGGTGATGTCCTATAGGCATTATTTCTAAAGCTTGGCAATTGGAACTTATTCTCATACAATTAGCTCCTATAGGCATGCTTTCTAGATGGACGATGAGATTGCAATAGCAAATTAATTAGTTGAAAACCCTATGCTCATGATATCCATTGAACAGATTAAGGAGCAGTCATTAGCAATTATTTCCTATAAGCATGCTATCTAGCAACACATAACAGTAAACACAAGAATAGATAGAATACTCATGCATTGAAAACATACTAATAATGTGAGTGTGTGATTCCCTAATGACATGATTTCTAATAGTGCACAAAGAGATTCGCATATAACAGGTCGGATAGCAAATAGATCACACAAATCCTATAAACATGCTTTCTACCCTTTTTCATACAAGTATTAGGAGATACCTATTTCCCAATTCCACTATCACCCCAATTATTATTACATAATTATTACAGGCCCAATAATAAATAGATTACAAAGTAGTACAAGCAATAACAGAAGGCCCAAGATAGGTCCAAAAGATACCCAGCACTGACAAGCCTTCAACTTAGCTCTTTCTCCACATAGATCTCAACATAGCCCAAAAATCATAGGAGAACTCGAACCAAACCCAACAGCCATGGTTTGATCATAGGATCCAGCAAAACAATCACTTATACAAGTCAATTTGCACATTCAACAGGCAAAAAGAAGGACAAAACTAAGTAGTAAGCAAAATGGCCAAAGAACCTCAGGCCCTAGTGTGTCAGAGTTCACAAGGGTCTCAAAATGGACCACGAGCAGTGCTCATACTAAGGAGGTTAATAGAGAAAAGCTTTAGTGGCCTTGGCTTACAGCCGGACAGGAATGAGAGGTTAGAGATAGCATAGATAACAAATGAGGGAGAGTGGACAATGGTTGAGGGACGGGAATTGAGGGAATACACTTATAACTTAAAGTAGACATAGCAAGGATGAGAACACAAAGCAACTAATCAAACAGGTCACAAAATTTAAACGTAGGTTCAGCAGGGAATTAGAAGCAGGTTCAACACTTGGTAAAAGAACATATAGACGGCCACATATTGAAAGAGTTAGGGGGAAAAACAATTTTGCAAGATTGACAAAGATTATCATGCACAAGTGCATAATACTAACAAATTGAAACCTAAAAGGTCCAAATTATTCTAAGTATACATACTAGTGTCATAAGACAGACATGTTAACTCTCATCAGGGAACAAGACAGCATTCAGACATGATAGGGGAACAAACATTGTGACAAGTCAAGTAATCACTGAAGGAACAAGGAATTAAGTGAGCCAAAGACATGTTGGGGGACATATTAGCAGGGAAGCAAGGTCATAGTTGATAGAAAACAAATCTTAACACAGATTAAAACATATTGCATATGCAAGATAATCATTGCAGAGGTTCAGAACAGAGTGAAAATAAACTAATGTCAAATGGCAAACGTAGGCATTCAAGTATTGACCAGTAGACTAATTAACTATGGAAGGTCTAAGTTATGCCATGGATTCATATTAAAACAGTCAAACATGGTAGGGAAAACAAGTTAAGATAACTGTTCTATAATTTAAAGCCATCATTAAAGGGGTATAAGATCAAGTGAGCATGCTGAGTGATACAATAGCAGAGAAACAAGTCATAGTTAACAATGAAGGTCTTAACACAAGTTATTACAAATGTGAGGCATTCATTATAGAGATTCAGGACAAAGCAGGTAAGCATATTCATGAACATTCAGACACCAATAGACTAGCTAAACGAGCTTAGGAGGGTTCAGATTATCCAACGTAGGCATAGACAATCTCAGAACTAGCCGCATTAGGAAGAGTTAAATGCTAGAGAGATTTAAAACGAGTGTAAAGCTAACAGAGTTGTGCATAAAAGTAGCCCAGAAACACATTAAGCCATAGATTTCAGAAGCGAGAGCACATGCAAATCAGAGACACATAAAGATGAAATTGCAAAAGATCAAGCGACTTACCAGTTAAACGGACAACAACAAAGAACAAAATTCCACAAGAACCCAGAATCTCAATGCGTCAAAGTTCCCAAGAACTTCAAAAGAACTCCGGGCAATGCTCACACCAAGGGAAATTTTGAATAACAGAATCTCGGTGGCCTTGGCTTTCAGTTGGCCAAAATGAAGTACAGAACAAGAGAAAGAGAGAATCACAGAACAAAGCTCCAATTTTTAGTGAAAATATCTCGATTCAAGTCTGCTTCAAAGGGGGATGGGGAGGGGTTTATAGAGTGACAGAAATCGAACCAGTAAATAATGAAAACTGTAAAATCAAACATAAATAAGGAAGTATTAACATGCAGAATCAATACAAATCAGATTAGGGAAAAAATAGGTAAACCCTAATTGACAGAAATCAGATATTGGCCGAAAATCTTGGCTAATTGGACCCATATAGGCAAGGTCATGATGTATATGGACTAAATACTATCCAGATTCAAGCGATTGAAGTCGAATGACCAGATTCTGAGAGATAGTACTTGCCATGTTTAGGCAAGTACTAGGTGATACCATACATTTATAGAAAATAACGAGATAACACACAAAAGGTAAGGAAATCATGGAGAGAATCCATGGTTGAAACGGATTTGGAGAGATTTGAGGGGGCAGATAGGGTTTTTGTGGAGAGAGGAGAAGGTTCGAGAGAATTTGGGGGCGGCGGACGGGTGAAATAAGGGTTAGGGTTTAGGTGAGGTTAATTTAAGAGGGGGGAGTGTACTATGGCCATTGATCTTGAGAGATCAACGACAGAGATCAAAAAATCGGATGGGCGGGTAGTTTAGAAGCGGGTCGCGACTGGGTATTGGGTTAAGGGGTCGTTTGACTTTGGGCTGGGGTAATTGGGATAGGTATTTGAGTGTTTGGGTCATTCATTTGGTCCGAAATTAGTTTAAAAACTGGGTTGTTGTTTAAATACCCAAAATTTATCAAAAATAATTAATAAATAAAAAAAATATTATTTGTGCACTAAAATGATTAAAAATAATAACACAACATTATAAATATATAAAAAGCAATTTTCGCACAAATAATGTAATTATACATGAATATAGGCTATTATTGCAAAAATATGCAATTAGCCTAAACATGCAAATACAGTTATAGAAAAATGAAGTAAAGTATTATAAAACATATATGTTGGTGTAAATAATAAGTTTGGATAATTAAATCATCACAAAATAATTTAAAGGATAATTATTAGATATTTATATAATAAAAATATAGAAACAAATTGATTTAGAGCTCTAAAAGTATGAAAAATTATGGAAAATGCTTGTATAGGTTTGTAAACTAAATGATGATGCAAATATGCCATTTTGAAAGTATTTATGCATTTTTAGAAAATATGAGGAAAAACTTGGGTATCAACAAGGTATTTTCAAGTACCGGAAGAAACAGACGCAACAAAATCCACGACAGAAGAACTAGAGCAAGTTGCCCTTTTCTAAAAATTACATGAAAGGAAATTCCATTTGGAAACAGGACTACTTCCAGAGCTCAGGTCACATTTTATTGAATACTTTAAAATTAACGCCGATTATTTTGCATGGTCGCACGAGGATATGACAGAAATCCCAATAGAGATAGCCTTGTACAAGTTAAGCTTTGACCCGAGCATACCTCCGGTAAGGCAACCCGTCTACTCAAAATTGGTTCAATCCGAGATGTAAGATATCCCGATTGGCTAGCTAATGTGGTAGTAGTCCCTAAGAAAAATAATAAATTTCTCATGTGCATAGATTATAAAGATCTTAATAAGGCATGCCCAAAGGACTCGTTCCCATTGCCGAATATCGATCAAATGATCGACGCTACGGCCGATCACGAGTTAATGAGTTTCCTTGATGCCTATTCCGGGTACAATCAGATCAAGATGAACCTGGAAGACCAGGAAAAGACTTCGTTTATAACAAATTTTGGTACATATTGTTACAACGTAATGCCCTTTGGACTAAACAATGCCGGAGCCACTTACCAACAGCTCGTAAATAAGATGCTTGAAAAATAGATAGGAAAAACTATGGAAGTATATATAGACAATATGCTCATCAAGTCTCTGAATGCAGGTTGCCACATGAGACATCTGCAAAAAATGTTTGACACACTGAGGGAGCATAATATGAAGCTTAACCCCAAGAAGTGTGTGTTCGGGGTCGGTTCAGATAAATTCTTAGGATTCCTAGTCTCACAAAGAGGAATTGAGGTGAATCCCGATAAAATCAAGGCCATAAAAGACATCTCGGATCAACTATTCAACATAAAGGAAGTACAGAGACTCACATGCAGATTAACGGCTTTGAGCAGGTTCATTTCGCGGTCATCGAAAAGGTGTCATTGCTTTTTCGCAATGTTCAAAAAGAAAAACAACTTCGAGTGGACGCCAGAGTGTCTATAAGCCTTGAAGGAATTGAAGAAATACTTGTCAAGGCCTCCGTTGCTCTCTAAACCTCAAGAAGGAGAAGCATTGCTAGTCTACCTAGCGGTCTCAGAAGTTGCGGTAAGCGCAATTTTGGTCCGGGAGGAAAACGGTACGCAATTCCCCAAATATTACGTTAGCACAATTTTAACGGGAGCAAAAACTCGCTGCCCACATCTGGAAAAGTTGGCCTTAGCTCTCGTGGTAGCCGCCTCGAAGCTGAGGCCCTACTTCCAATGCCACCTGATAGTGATGGTGACTGCTTTTCCTTTGAGGAACATACTCTATAAACCCGAGCGCTTGGGTAGGTTGGCTAAATGGGTCGTTCAAATGAGCGAGTTCGACATAGAGTATAAGTCAAGGATTGCGATTAAGTCACAAGTCTTGGATGATTTCGTAGCAGACTTCAGCCCGGGGTTATTGCCCCTGGCTTCCAAAGAAGCAATAATGGTGTCCGAGCCGGCATCGGGAGTCCAGACCTTATTCACAGACGGAGCTTCTAATGTGAAGGGGTCCGGGCTCGGAATAGTCCTGGTCACACCTTCGGGAGAAACCTTAAGGCAATCCATCACGACGGTTACTTTAACTAACTATGAAGCAGAATACGAAGCTTTGATTGCAAGGCTAATTGGCTCGGGGGCTCGACTCCGAAGCCATCAATATCAAATGTGACTCGCAGCTAGTGGTAAATCAGGTCTACAGAATTTTTGACACCAAAGATGAGCGAATGCGACAATACGTGGTAAAGGTTCAGGCCTTGTTGTCACGATTCTGGGAGTGGTCAATAACCCACATCCCTAGGGAAGAAAATGCGGAAGCAGTTGCGTTAGCAAATCTGGGCTCATCAACGAAAATTCAGGGACCGGAATAAGGGGCGATAGTTCAACTGATGAACTCAAACTTAGACACAAATGTTTACTATAAGGCGAATTCGACCAATCTGGTCTGGGACTGGAGAAACGAGATAATCGATTATCTCGAATACGGGAAACAACCCAAAGACCACAAAGCGTCTAGAGCGTTGCACACCAAAGACGCGCGATACAGCTTCGAGAAAGGCCAATTATACAGAAAATCATTTCAAAGCCCGCTGGCCCGATGCTTAGGGGAATCGGAAGCTAGCCACGTCATGAGGGAAATCCATGAAGGAGTATGTGGCAACCACCCGGAGCGTAGATTCTTTGGTGCTGAAATTATTCAGGGCATGATATTATTGGCCCCGTATGGAACTAGATGCCAAGGACTTTGTACGAAATTGCAATAAGTGGCAATGCCACGCACCACTAGTACATCAACCAGCAGAACCACTATATTCAATTACGTCCCCGTGGCCATTCATGACATGGAGGATCGGCATGTCGGACCGCTACCACCTGCTCAGGTAAAGGTAAGATTTATTTTAGTTTTTACTGACTATTTTTCCAAATAGTTAGAACAGGTCCTTACCAAACGATTGGAGAACGTGAAGTGATCGACTTCCGGTGGGAAAATATAATATACAGGTTCGGAATACCGAAGGAGATTGCATGCGACAATGGGCCACAGTTGATCGGCGCAAAAGTTACTAAGCTCCTTGAAAATCTGAAGATAAAAAGGATTACTACTTCACATTACCATCTGAGCGCAAACGGACAAACGGAGTAGACAAACAAAACAATTGTGCAAAATCTAAAGAAAGGGCTAGATGCAGCGAAAGGCCGCTGGCCCGAAGATTTACCGGGGTACTATGGGCCTACCAAACAATGGCCAAATCAAGCACAGGAGAAACCCCTTTTTCCCTTGTGTACAGCGCAGAAGCTTTGATACCAGTGGAAATAGGGGAGCCCACTTTAAGGTATTCCCAAGCAAACTAAGAATCAAACAATGAGGCAACGCTAATCAACTTAGAATTGATCGAGGAACGTAGAGACCTGGCACATATAAGAATGGCAACTCAAAAGTAGAAGATGGAGCAGTATTACAATCAAACAACCAACCTTCGTTACATCAAAGTAGGAGACTTGGTCTTGAAGAAGGTGACTCAAAACACCCGAGAACTCAACGCTGGCAAGTTAGCCTCTACATAGTAAGGCCCTTACCGAGTTTCAGCTATCACTAGTAAAGGCTCATACGAGTTGGAAAACCACAACGGAGACAAGTTGCCCATCAACTAGAACGTGGCTCATCTCAAAAAATATTACTGCTGAAAAACAATAGTCAGACGGAAAGCAAGGTTTTTAACGAGGCAACGACCGTAAGCATACTATAAAAAAATCTGTAATAAGACCTTTGATGACATGGCAAACAAACAAGTCTCCGCTCGGGGACGATAACATAATCTTTTCTTCGGTAGCAAATTCCCACCGGGAAGTTAAGTTTGCTACCAAACAAAGGTTATACGATCGTTCACGAGCACAAAGCACTAGAGGATTGTTAGGTATCCTTTCGCTCGACAGCACAAATTCCTAAGGGGAAAGAAAAATAGGTTGTCGAGCGAAGGGTTACATAGCAATTAATCAGTGGAACCTTCAAAGATACAAGAATTCCAGTATTCCAACTCACATTCTTCGCATTAGAACACTGGGGGGGATAATGATATGATTACAAGGCAACACTGAATGCCACATCAACCGGGAATGAAAATTCGGCAAGGCAACACCGAATGCCACGTCAACCGGGAACGAAAATCCAGTAAAGCAACACTGAATGCCACGCGTCATCAGGACCGGGGACTGCACAGCCAGCCCCTGAAGAAACAAGTTATACAATATGGCCACAAGTCATGGCAACTTCTTTTCTACATAGAAAAATGCCTATGTAAACTATGAAAATAGAAGGAATGAAATGAAATCCTTTTGCTTTTATCTTTTTTCTTGTCTGCACGATGAGTTATTTTTTTCATTTGAAAATTAAATAAGTACTTCAAATGACGTCCTCTTCAAGAGCACCGTAAATATAAGAGGGCCCTCTCTTATAAAAACCTTCCTGTTAAAGGGCTAGTTCCGGAAGAATATATCCCCGGAACCAAAAATGTTATCGGTAAAAATACACCCGAAGCCGCATATGAAAAAGACGCAGAAACCAATCTTGTGCAAACACTTATAAAAACCCTCATGTCAAAGGGTTACTTTCGGAGGAATATATCTTCGGAACCAAAAATATTATCTGAAAAAATACACCCGAAGCCGCATATGAAAAAAACGCAGAAACCAAACTTGTGCAAATACTTATTAAAACCCTCATGTAAAAGGGATAATTCTCGGAGACAGAAGTGTATCGAAAAAAATGCACCCGAGACCACATGCAGAAAAGCAGGAAGATGTGCACAAGGGTTAAAAAACTTGCATAGATATCCAAGCAAAGTAAGACTCAGCCAAATAGTTGAGCAACGATACGTCTTTATTTATAAGAATGTACCAAAAGGAAATACAAATAGGGAAAGGAAGAGTTAAGCTACAACATCACTGGAATCGGGAGGAAGAGAAGTATCCATATCCCCGGGAGCAGTAGCCGGCTCAACCGGTGGCTCAACATATTTCCTAGCTTGATCTTCGGCATCATCGCCTTCTGATTTCTCTTCAATGTCTGAAATATCGAAACCAGAATCAGAAGCACCTGGAGCATCAGACAGCGCTGGGAGTTCTTTATTTGCATCCAATTCAAGCTCGCGTGCCTTAGCAATTTCTGTATCAATATAAAAAATGCCAGCTTTGGCTCCTTCCAAGGTCTTCCTCCTCATGTTGTACATGGTGTAAGTGTTTTCAACAATGAGGGAAGCCTCTTGGTGCCTGAGTTCTTCGTTGATTTGAGTGATCTCAAAAGAAATATTGTCCCGGGCGGACCTAGCAGATCGGAGACTGACATCGAGATCATGGACAGTTGAACTATAGACCATGTTAAGCTTGATAGTTTCTTATACTTCTCCTCTAACCGGGCATATCTCGGCTCTGCAGCAGTAAGCTCTCCGGTCTTGTAATTCAAGGTTGCTTCTAAGTTTGTTACCCTTTCAGCAGCAGCAGCCTCTCAGTCATTGGCAGCAAGAATGGCATCTTAGACCTCAGCCCACTTAGCTTTAACTTCATCAAAACTAGTCCTCAGCGGCCCAATTTCCTAGCTAAGGATCTATACTTCATGCTCACTTTTCTGCAAGCGGGCTTCCAAAACGACGACCTCAGTGGCCCTGGTTTACAGTTCCGAGGGGCGAAGAACAGTCTGATCCCATTCAGAAGAAAATTCCCCCTTCTCACGGATTAACCTCTGTAGCCCCTTGGAAGCAAGAACATTGGCCTCCAAGATAAGAAGATGTAAAATTTAAAATGCACTCATTCAGATGCTAAGAATTAACAGAGAAAGACAAAAACATACCGTTGCGGCATTATGCATGGTATTTTTCAACAAACACTCTCGCGAGATTGTCTGAATCTTCTCCCAATCCTTCTGTGAAGCCAAGGGCTTCATGTAATTTGCAAGCTCCACCGTCTGTGAAAGAAAGTTTCACTCGGTAGAGACCGAGAGGGTAACATTCCTCCTCCTCTGAGGATCTTCAGAAGGGGCAGCATAATTGTGCCCCAAATTCCCATGAACAGGAGATTGGGGAAGAGGAACGCTTTCAGAACGGTCGGGTGTGGATGTTGGAGATGATTTTGTTGGGGGAAGTGTAGATGAAAATGGAAAAGATGTAGCAGTTGCCGGTGTCGAATTAGGTGCTGATAAAGCTGATGAAGAAGAAGAAGAAGAAGAACGGGAAGCAGTTGTACCCGAAGGAAGCACTGATTGTTGGGTGCTCACCAACCGAGGACGGGAAGGACCGGTACTCTGCCTCAATGTACCGAGCAAAACGATTGGGGCCCAAGAACGGGAGTTGCCATTTTCCACCAAATCAAACTCTCCCCAAATTGCCGAGACATCATCCTCGGCGGGTGTGACTCCATCAACATGTTGATCATCCTGTTGAGATAGTAAGGATCGTTGTATTCTATGAAGAGAAGCTACCTCATCACTACCGGCCAACATCGCTACCTGGGATTATTCGGAGGAATTAACCTTTGCCCTCTTATTCTTCTCCCCGGCTGCAGAGGAACGCCATCTTTTTGGTTGCTTGTTCTTTGGTCGAGAATTCCGTGAAAAAATATTTATGCCCAAAGTAGACCCGTAGGCACCCGTTCGAGCAAGCGCCTCCTGGAGAAGTCTCGCCGTATCAGCAGGGTCGGCTAAAACATCCTCTTTAAGGATCTCGACTGAGCCCGGGGGTAGACCTAATTTGACAAATAAGCCAGGAGATTTAGCCAAATTCCACATATACAAAAACTAAAGCAAAACAAATTATAGTTACCATGATTTTTGGCCTTCCACCCATATTTGATGGACAGCTCTTACCACAAGCGGATTTCGGGCGTGGTAACGTCCAAGATTGTTTTAACCCACCGGTCCAAGCCTTCTACTACCAGTAGGACCTATCAGGTCGCTATAACATACAAGAGTTGAAAGATCAATACAGGCATAAAAAACATTTAGGAGGGGAGAACGTATTGAAAGAAACTTACGGGAACGGTTCCAGGCAACCGGAAAGGATGAGGTCGTTGTGGGAATAATATTACCAGAGGCAACTGCAACGAACCGTTCCATCCACCCTCGGTCATTTTCATTATCCATGACGGATATCAAAGCATGGTGACCACGCTTGCAGAGATTTATCATTCCCCCACAAAATATTTTGGGGGAGTACAAATTCATCATATAAGCCAATGATAACTCTTCTTTGGTTTCCAGGCACAAACGTTGGAGGCAGGCGACCGTCCTCCACACAGAAGGACTTACCTATGCCAAACACACTTGATAACAGAGACAAAATTCTGCTATCACGGTATCAAGTTCTCCATCCAAAGAAAACGCACCTAAAGTAAAAATGTACGTGTAAAAATATGTGAAACCCTCTCTAGGAAGGGTCATCCGCTCCGATAGATCGGGAGCGATGATGTCCAAGTTTTGGCAGCATCAGTCTTCCTTCACAGTAGGGACACTGAAAGGATGAATGGAAGATGGGTACCTGCTAACCGCCCATGTGCGGGGGTTATCAGTGAGAAATTTCTCCTCCAAATCCTTCAAAGTACTAAGTCTTCTAGGGATTATGGAACTTACTGTTGGAGGAACGGAATCCTCGTTCTTAATCTTGCTCTTCAAATAACTAGCGCGTTTAGATAAAGAAGCCATTGGATAAGGGAAAGAAAAAGTCCTATGTTGGGAGAAAGTTAGAGAAAAGATGCAAAACAAGAATGCATTTTGGAGGCTCAATCGACTGGTGAGACCCAAAGGAAAAGGGAGTTGATACGTATAGGTAAAATTTTGGGCGCCTAAAATACTTGACTCCAATTACCTCGATAACCGGCAAAAGGCGTGCTAAATCATAGGAGGACGTGTTCAAGGCATTAAATGTGGAGAGACACGCATCTAATCAACCGTCAGTAACCTTCAAAAGGAATTATAGTAATTCCCGCCAAAAGAAGATTCTCACCAACTTTCTGGTAACACAAAGTTATGTTACCGGAAAGTATGGGGACTATCTATATTGGGTAAAATATGTTACGGTACGTGGACACCCAAAAAGAGGACACGTGAAATCAAAATTGGGAGGGCGAAAAACCGGGCACAACTACCACGTGTGTCACCGAGAAAGGAAAATCCATAAAGGCATTAATCATGTTGCGTCCAGTAGCATTTAATAAAGAATATTCCATAGCATTAAAAAGTAACGGCTCATTACAGGAATTTGGGCATTTATGTTTATCGTTAGCCTTCCATTATCTCATTCCAATAATTATCATTAGTGGTGGGCCCGACCATTATGCCCACTGAGTTATAAATAATAAACTCAACTATCATTGTAACGCACGGCTTTTCTGAATTACATTGAATATATTCTTGATAGCATTTTTATACCTTCTCTCTCTCTCTCTCTCTCTCTCTCTCTCTCGCTTGTTGGTCTTATCAGCATTGTGCCCGAAAACCTTATTCTCAGGCTCTTAAAATCTATCGATTCATCTACGTTTTGAGCTAAATATTTTTCATCCAAATCGATTAATTCATTGTCTTTTGGGATCAAATTGATTCATCTGTCTATAAATCACGAACAAATTCAACTGTACCATTTTTCCGGTAAATAATAATATTTTCATTAAAGAAGAAGAAAACTTTGGGGGGGGGGGGGGATGTAATGGGAAAATGGAATGGGGTGGATTATGAGTTTTGCATCGGTATTGCTAAATGTAATATGTGTATATTTCTTTTACCTGGTGAAGTCTGAAGGTGTTTATCTTTTATAGTGCAAAAGGCACGAGGGGTGATGTTCGGTCAAAAATACATATATTTAACCATTGTTGTTTTACATTTCAGTACTTTTAATCATTTTTGGAGTGTTAATTATATTATTTTATGCTTAACATTATATTTTAATTGGGTAGGAATAAAGTAGTGGGAAGATAAAGAGATTTGAAGTAAAACTCAATAAAATGTGAAAGACAAAAAGAAAGAAAAATAAAGGAAGAAGACAAGGGGGGACACCCTTTGGTGTTTGGCCCCCCAAGTGGAAGACAAAAGAAAGAAGAGAAACAAAGCTAAGGCAAAAATTGAAAGAGGGAAAAAAACGTGAAACCTTTGTTTTAGCGCTAGGCGCTGGCCTGGAACCTGCGTGCGGTATTTTTTCTATTTCACCTGGGACGAGATTATTTTGGCTCTACACGGTCCCAACTCGTATAAAAGGGGTCCTAAATCTATTTTGGAGGGAGAGGACGTTTTTGAGAGTAACTTTGGACTAACAGAGAGCACAGAGCCGTCGTGGAGGCCGGAATTCATAAAATTCCATCTTTCTTCCGCCAAACTTAGTACTCCCTCCGTTCCAATTTATGTGAACCTATTTGACTGGACACGGAGTTTATAAAAAAATTAAGACTTTTGGAATTTGTGGTCCTAAACAATTAAAAAAGGGGCCCAGAGTATTTGTATGGTTATAAAAGTTTCTCATTAAGGGTAGAATTGTAAGTTCAAGCAAAATTATTTTCAAATATAGTAAGGGGTCATTCTTTTTGGAACGGACCAAAAAGGAAATAAGTTCACATAAACTGGAACAGAGGTAGTAATTTTTATGGTTCTTTGTATGATTTTTTATTTGGCTACCATGTCTATGTGAAGCTAAACTTCACGTTCTAGGGTTGTGGTTCTTTCATGACTATTGTTATTAGGATATTGATTTTGCTTTCTTGATTCATGATATTGGTTTATTTATTCAATCGTGTGCTTAATTAGTTAATTGCTTGATCACCAATTGAATACTATCTACGAATCTAGAATTGAACTCGAAAGTGGGAATTCTAGATTGCACATAGGATAGAGTAGAGCAAGTTCTTGAACCTGGCATCGGGGAACGGATTCGTAGTTAGGATAGACATATACCTAATTGCCTTGCTTAGTTGATGTACAAGAATTATAAATGCATTCTTGTTAATTCTAACTTCATAGACATATAGGCATTAGCTTAGCTTGAATAAGCAAGTAAGAACTCGACAAATTCTTATGAGCAATATTAACCATGTCAATCAATAAACTAGATAAATTAGTTAGTCAATTCAATTGAAGAATATAATAGGATTGTTAGATAGCCCATAATCCTAGATCGTTTTCATTGCATTGGTAATATAAAAATCTGCTCTTCTTTTGTTCAACGTTCACTATTTGTTTTTCCTTCATTTTAATTAGTTTAGAGTCAAATACTTATAGGTTTAATTCATGTTTAGATAATTAGGATAATATAATTTAGTTAATAGTTAATCACAAGTCCTCGTGGGTTCGACATCCGACTTTTAGTCACTTTATTACTTGACGACCGCGTATACTTGCGTGTGCGTTTGGCCGCAACAAATTTTTTTTAGATTAGACTTTTACTTTTATCTTTACAAGTTTTTTTTTCCTTTTTGTAAATATTTTTATTTTCATAACAATTTGAACTTTCTCTTAGTGTGTTTCTAGTTCTCTGAATGTGACATCTACGGATGAAATATCCGAAGGTAAGGTTATTGATGAAGACGCTTGGTTGACGGAAGACTTTTATGGCCCGTCTTTTTGGGCTTGTCTTGACCTGAACTCTGGGAGGTCTGAATTTAAATATGGGAGTAAGGATTGGTATTGGGATGAATATTCTCGATTAAAGGAATATACGAAACGACGTTGTCTTCTAACAATATTGGTGAATGATTAGTGTAAGGAGAGAGTTGATCGTGCATATAAAATTGACAATTTTGGCTTGGCTGTGCATAACTTGGATGCAGATTTGAGTGCAAAGGTTGATGCGTGTAACTCCCAATAATTTAATGATGAGTTGTATGAATCTGAAAAAAGTCTTCTAGACCAAATTGAGGAGCAAAAATAAGAATACCTATCATTAGACCATGTTTTTCTTGATGATGCCAATATTGAGAAGAGTGCTCTAGAGTCATATGAGGGACTAAATAACATTACTTTTGGAGAATTTAGTGTGTGTATATACGGGGATGTAAATAGTAGTACAATTCATGAGTTAAGGCACATTAGACCTCATTCCAATCATTTTTCCACATTGTGTTTAGATAGTAAGATAGTAATCGAGCCATCTGAGCCTATGAGGGAGTCAAAGAGTGAGGATGAGAGTGCCTATATTCTTGAATTTTTCATGCCAAAAAACAAAGATTACATTCCTCATCTAAAGGCCGAGAAGTGCAGAATAAAAAATTTATTACTTGGCCTGGTTATTTTTGTAGCCCCACCACTGGAGCATAGCTGCAGACTGGATTCCATGTTAGGGGTACAATCCATAATTTCAAGGGGGAGGAAAAAGTAGTTCACATCATATCGCGACGTTAAATTAGGTGCTTTTTAGGAGGCAACCCAGCTTTACTTCTTTCTTTTATTTTTGTTGATTTTATTTTTATTATATTATTGTTATAGTATTTATTTTTATTTTGTAGGATTATGAGCATAGGAAGAAAGGCCACTGGAAGTGTGCAAAAGCGAGCCAGATGGTTGGAACTATTGTGAGGTACCCGCACAAAGGACCATACTTGGGAGAAGTTTGAGTACCCCGTGAGCTACTAGTGCTTCAGTCTTTGGCCTTTCAGAGAGTTTTTTGTCCACCCTTGTTATTGTTTTTGCTTTATTTTTGCATTGGGGACATTGCACTCTTTTAAGTGTGGGTGTTAGAATTCCTTTAGATCATTAATAGTATTATATTAGTATGTTAAATTCTTATTTTTTTCAGTTTTGTATTTTTTTTTTATAGTAGTGTAGTATTTTAGGTGATTAATTTTAAAATGAAAAAAATCAAAAATATTGGACTTTTCCAGACGATGAATCTCCTAGACAGTTTTCTTGAGTGATTAAAGTTTAGTAAAGAAATTGAAAAGAATAATAATACAAAAGTATGTCTTTTTGTTTTTTAGGTAGTAATAATCACTCGTGTTTTTTCTATGTGCCTCACTTCTTTTCCATGTGATGTAGTTTGAACCAGGTAGTAGTTTTTCTTTTTTACTTTTTAGAGTAGATTAACATTTAGGGAATAAATGGAGGAAGAATGATGAACCTAGGTGCCTTTGACTTGTTTGATAGTAGCATATATAGGTTTTGTCATGTGTAGTACCTTCCCTATATTTTAAAATTGATCATGATGACTTTATAAATTGGATAGCATGTTTTGTGGCGTTTATGTCTCGTTTACTTGACTTATGTTCACTTTGTGCTTAATGCTTAATATCTTGTGGCTTTGTGAATACTTGCATTAGTTGAGAGTCGGATTGAGACTGTCCCTTAGTGAGTCATGTGCCATGTGTGGTAAGGTTTTTGTGTAGTCTATGTATTATACTTGTGTCTAAAACTTGCCTGGTATATGAGTTGAAGCAAAATTTTAGGTGATGCTCGGTTTGAGAAATGATTTTAGGCTTTCGAGAGTCTATCGGAAACAGCCTCTCTACCCCAGGGTAGGGGTAAGGTATGCGTACATACTACCCTTCCCAAACCCCACTAGTGGGATTATACTGGGTTGTTGTTGTTGTTGTTTGATATTTTTGTGCTTATTGCTTACCATAAACAAAATTTATCACTAGTTACTCCTTTTGAGCCTATAGACTTTTATTTGGCACCCACATTACGAGCCTATACCCTTTTGTTCTTAATTGACATTGTTTTGATCCTTTTATCTCTTAAAGCACATTAATTGTGAAATGAGCGCTAAAAGAAGTAAGAAGGGACAAAGTGTGAGGTGACTTTTGAGTGGAACCATTGAAAGAAAGAAGGGGGCACTTATTTTGTAAATTAATACACCACTACCGAAATTTGAAAAAGGAAAAAAAATCTGAAAAAGAAGGAAAAATATAGATGAATAAATTATTGTCTTGTTCTTGCTAGTGGGTGTGAATTAAAGTAGTGCTTAAGAAGAAGAGAATGTTTTGGGGGTTGATATTGTTTGTGAAATTGAAGGGGTGTTGAAGAAAATACGCTTAAAGTAATTTTGTGATGTGTTAAAGTGCTTAGGAGGGTGAGTCACTATTCCTAAAATATATCCTACCCGTCCCTTAGCCCAATTACAACCATGAAAAATCCTAATTGATTTTAGATCGAACGATCCTACTGTAGGCATATAAATTTTATTAAAATTAAATCCATAAATAATTTGGACTATATTTTAAATTCAAGATATATTGGTACAAATAAATATTATGGACTAATATAATTGAATTAATTATACAAGTCCAATATATATGGATTAAATAAATAAGTCTTAATCCATTGGGCTAGCCCATTTGATTAGGCTAAAGTGATGAGCCCACTTCATTAAGCTCAAGTTGTCATCTTCCTAGAGGCCCAATTTAGTGCCACGCGTCAAATAACATGGCGCGCCAAGTCAAACAAAATAGCCAATAGGATCATGCCACGTGTTAAAATGACAAGGCATGCCAAGCCAAATTAAATGGCGAATGAAATCGCGCCATGTGTATAAGTGACATGTTCTGGCCTATCAAATATGGCCTTGTCACACTTCAATTTGATTGGTCGGAAAGAGTTTGTTCTTATCATAACTCTTCTCTCCCACAACTATAAACAGGGGTTTTCATAACCCAGAAAAGACACCAGAAGTTATAACAAGAAGCAAGAGAGAGCTCGTGGATCGAACACTGCAAATTTCTCCACAAGTTTTAATCTCCAAGCAATAAAGTTCAAGTTCAAGAAATCAAGTTCAAGTACAAGAACGAAGAACAAATCAAGTTCAAGCTCCTCGATGTTACCTTTGGAAGCTTTGAACCAGTTACGAGGAGCAAAGCAAGCTCGTTAGGACAACAAGCACCCCAAGTGTCGTCTGCATCAACCCCTATTTTCGGATCTTCATCCTCAAAAGGAGCAAGATCTTTCACAAACGCACCCGAAAGAAGAAACGATGTTGCTGAAAATATCAAGAAAACTCTTGCTCTGCTAAACCTCTCCGGATCCAAGCACTATGCTGTGAAGGAAGATGATGATGCTTCAAGTGATGGATCCTCCCCACTTACACCACATAGCATGAGCCAATCAAGGATCAATCTGTTAGAAAATCCATGCTACTCCCCATCGTCCACGACAATCATGCAAGCCATGGTGACAAACACTTCATCTTTGGAGGAGCAGTTGGCAAACTTTACGGAACCAATCGTTGTCTTGACCAAATGCATGCAAAATCAAGATGCTAGAATCGACAAGCTAACAGATACGGTGGGAATCTTGATGGAAGAAGAATCCACCCATGCACCTGGCAAACTCCCAGAAGTTCAAGAGATTTATCCTCCCCCACGACAAGTTGCGTCCACTAAGGAAATTCTAATCTCTTCGAAAGGGATGATTCCAATCAATCAACTAAAGGAGTTCATTGAAGGGACTATAAAAATAATATGAAGTCGCTTCCAGGTCCTCCTTTACCTATGCAAAGTCGTACACTTCAAGGATCGATATGTTGAAGATGCATGCTCGATATCAACCTCCAAAATTTCAACAGTTTGATGGAAAAGGCAACCCAAAGCAACATGTGGCGTACTTCGTTGAGACATGCAACAATGATGGGACTTATGGAGATTACCCCATCAAGTAGTTTGTCCGCTCATTAAAAGGAAATGCTTTTGATTGGTACACAGACCTCGAGGATGGATTTGTTGATAGCTGGGATCGACTAGAGCAAGAATTCCTCAATCTCTTTTATAGCACGAGGTGTACTGTGAGTATGATAGAACTTACAAATACTCGTCAACGAAAGGGTGAACCAGTTATCGACTTTATCAATCGTTGGACGAATGGAAGCCTCAACTGCAAAAACAGGATTAGTGAAGCTTCGGGCATAGAGATGTGCATCCAAGGCATGCATTGGGGATTGTGCTACATCTTGCAAGGTATCAAGCCTAGCACATTTGAAGAACTTACAACTCATGCCCATAACATGGAATTGAGCATCGCCTCTGCTGGAAATGAAAGGCTGCCCATCTATGAACCTCGCAACGGGAACGACAAGCAAGAAGTCAGGAAGTGGGGCAAGTTCGTACCCAAGCCTGAAAGCAAAGAAGCTATGAATGTCAACACATCACCTGTAAAGTTCACGACGAAGGTGAGCAAGAAGCATAGTATGAAATCCACTTCTTTTCAAGATAAGCCAAGTGGAAAGTTGACTCTAAAAGAAATGCAAGAGAAAGAGAACCCATTTCTTTATTCTGATGTGCCAGCTATTTTTGAAGAACTCCTCGAGTTAAAACTCATTGAGCTTCCGGAGATAAAGCGACCAAGTGAAGCTGGGAAAACAAGTGACCCAAAATACTGCAAATACCATCGACTTGTGAGCCACCCTCTGGAGAAGTGCTCTGTCTTTAAGGACAAAGTTATGGACTTAGCTCGCTAAAAGAAGATCGTGCTTGAAGATAAGAAAGCAAGCGCAAACCAAGTCTCTATCACCTTTGGCTCATTCAGTTCGGATGAATTATGTGGTTTTAAAGAAAGTAAAGATGAATAATTACTGGAGAACGACAAAGCTGAAGTCAATCAACCTGATGATGATAAAGGTTGGACGCTTGTGACTCATCGTAGGCACCACAGAAGGAGCCCATGAAAAGAATCAGTAGAACAACTAACAACGAAAATTATGATAAAAATACCAAGGAGATGGAATCCGGTTAAGCACTTGAAGAAAGAAAAAGTGGAGGTGTACCACTCTCAAAAGCCACGAAATCCAGTGATCTTGGAGGAGTTTTTACCAAGTTGGTTCCGCGTGAAGATTTCCCATGGGGGTATCGATGCCTCTTGTTGCCATGCTGACGAAGGGAAAGAAAAAAGTGATGACCTACTGTTGGTACCATCTTCGGAAAAGCTCATCGCGTCCACTCCTCTAGAAGTTAATGCTTGTGAGGAAAAAGCCACGTTCACAAATGACGATCATCTGCTAGGTGACACTCTTCATAACCGCCCGTTGTACCTGGTTGGCTATATGCATGATGAAAAGGTAAATCAAATTTTGGTTGATGGAGGATCTTTAGTTAATATCTTGCCAATTTGCACTGTAAAAGAACTTGGTATTCCCATGAACGAACTCTTAGAAAGTCGTGTGATGATCCAAGGATTCAACCAAGGGGGGCAAAAAGCCATAGGTGCAATCAGGCTGGAAATCATCATTGAAGATATGCAATCAAGTGCATGGATGCATGTGATCGATGCAAAGACTTCATACAACATCTTGCTTGGAAGGCCTTAGATACATGAGAATAAAGTGGTTCCATCTACCTACCATCAATGTTTGAAATACTATGAAGGTGAAGTCGAGAAGAAGATAATTGTTGATGACGATCCATTCACTGAGGCTGAGTCACACTTCACCGATGCAAAGTTCTACTTGAAGAACCGCATTGTAAAGGAGCTAAAAGTTGATGATGTCATGAATGACAAGGATGATGAGTCCACGACTAAGATAGCTGAGGTGGTTGCTGACAAAACCAAACCTGTTGCTGAGAAGGTACACCCCAACCCAAATAAGTCTCATAAAGGGAACATTGTGTCTCACGACAAGAAAGTAACTCCTCTACTCCAATACGTCCCTAAAAAGAAGAAAGATGAAGGTGAATCATCTAATCTCCAAACTAACATGCTAAAGGGGTTAACTCTTCCGGTCAAACGAATTGAGTCAGTAAAGTCATCCTCAATGCCGTTTGCAAGGTTTGTGGCCCAAAATCGTTTGTAGAATGTGGCACTCCCTACAAAGTGAACAGATGAAGGTTTTGATCCTAACGCTTACAGGCTATTTGCAAAAGCTGGATACAATCCTAATGAGCCGTCAAAGTTAGGGAAGCTACCATCAGAAGCTGTGACAAGACAACCACGTGAAGGTTTGGAATACAAGCAACCATCACCAGTGTGCATCTCCATAAGAAGGGCGAGCAGCAATTATATCACTGTAGAAGATGAATTTGCCATTTCTAACAAACCTTCTGTCTTTGATCGACTTGGAAAATCAATCGTGAGGACTTCTGTGTTTGAGAGATTGGGTCTATTAAAGAAGGGGAACAAGTTCCAGAGAAATTTTCGAAGCATAAGAACACCCGCTTCGCCCAAAATCCAGAAGATCTCTAAGGATTTCCAAAGTTTGGTTCCTTTTAGAATGAGACGACAAATAAAACTTGTGGTTTCATATAAAGAAGTATTGAAGGTAAATCCATATACTGTCGTCTACACTAAGGAAAGTGACGAAGATGAAGAAAGTCTGGGTTCTTCATATCATATTACTGTGCAAGGCGAGAATGGTGTTCCATCTTCCATGGAGGATAATGCATATTGGAAGATGTTTCACCATGTTATCACATATCCTTCAACGATGGGGACCCTTAAGAAGATGAATATGAAAAAAATGCTCCGTCAGAACTTGAAGAAGGGGTGAAGGCAACGATTGATGCCCTAAAAGAAGTTAACCTTGGCACTGATGAAGAACCAAGACCCACCTACCTAAGTGCTTTACTAGAAATTGATGAAGAAAGCACTTATATTGAGTTACTCAAGGAGTTTAGGGATGTCTTTACTTGGATTTAAAAAGAAATGTCTGGCTTGGACCCTAAAGTAGCAGTCCATCACCTTGCGGTCAAGAATGGCGCTCGTCCTATTAAGCAAGCTCAAAGGCGCTTTAGGTCGGACTTGGTTCCCCAGATTGAAACCGATGTTAACAAACTCATTGAAGCTGGATTTTTCGGGAAGTTAAATACCCAACATGGGTTTCAAGTATTGTCCCTGTAAGAAAGAAGAATGGTCAGATTCGAGTATGCGTTAACTTCAGGGATCTCAACAATGCGTGTCCCAACGATGAATTCCCGCTCCCTATTTCAGAGCTGATGATCGATGTTACTACTGGTTACGAGGCAATGTCTTTCATGGACGGTTCGTCAGGCTATAACCAAATTTGCATGGCACCAAAATATGAAGAGCTTATTGTATTCTGCACCCCCAAGGGTATTTATTGCTACAGGGTAATGCATTTTGGCTTGAAGAATGCTGGTGCTACTTACCAAAGGCTATGCAGAATATATTTGACGATCTTCTCCACAAGAATGTCGAATGCTATGTTGATGACTTGGTGGTAAAATCAAGAGAGAAGGGCGACCACTTGATAGACTTGAGACTGGTATTTGAGTTGCTCTGGAGGTACCAACTTAGGATGAATCCATTGAAATGTGCCTTTGGAGTTACTTCTGGAAAGTTCCTTGGTTTCATTGTCCGACATCGAGGGATCGAAATTGATCAAGCCAAAGTGGATGCCATTTTGAAAATGCCTGAGCCCCGAGATATTCATGAATTGAAAAGTCTGCAAGGAAAGCTAGCATACCTTAGAAGATTCATCTCGAACCTAGCTGTGAGGTGCCAACCATTTAGTTACCTCATGAAGAAAGGTGTTTCTTTCAAGTGGGACCAAGTTTCTAGCAATGCCTTTGAAAGTATCAAAACCTACTTGATGAAGCCTCCAGTTTTAGCAGCTCCTATACCTGGAAAGCCATTGATACTATACATTGCGGCACAAGAAAGGTCTGTTGGAGTATTGTTGGCCCAAGAAAATAGTGAGGGGAAAGAGAACTCTCTTTACTACTTGAGCAGGATGATGACACCAAACGAGTTGAATTAATCACCAATTGAAAAGTTATGTTTGGTGCTAGTCTTCTCTATTCAAAAGTTGAAGCACTACTTTCAAGCTCATGTTATCCGTCTTATTTCTAAAGAAAATCCCATCAAGTTCGTGATGTCAAAACCTGTTCTTAGTAATCGACTAGCGAGATGGTACCTCCAATTTCAATAATTCGAGATTTTATACATCCTTCAAAAGGATGTAAAAGGACAAGCATTGACAGACTTCTTGGCAAATCATCTGATACTTGATGATTGGGAGCTAACTGACGAACTACCTAATGAGGACGCAATGGTCGTTGAAGTTTAACCTCCATGGAAGATGTACTTTGATGGTGCTGTGCATCGTGGGGGAGCTGGTGATGGCGTAGTATTTGTCACTTCAAAAGGTGAAGTCTTGCCCTACTCCTTCACCTTGACACCACTTTGTTCCAACAATGTTGCTGAGTATCAAGCATTAATACTTGGGCTTGAATTGGCCATTGATATGAAGTCATTGCAATTGCAAGTCTTTGGTGACTCCTAGTTAGTGGTCAATCATCTTTTAGGTAGTTACGAGGTCAAGAAGCATGAACTACACCCATATCATAATCACGCTAAAATATTAATGGGGTGGCTCGGTGATATGACTATTCAGCATGTGCCAAGGAAAGAAAATAAGAAGGCTGATTCTTTAGCTGCCCTAGCTTCATCGTTAACCCTGCCTGATCAAGCGCAAGTTACTATCTGCCAAAAATGGGTAGTACTGCCGCCAAATGAGGTTGAAGGTAAAATAAATGAAGCATTTTGTCGCTATTTCTGAAGCTGAGAAAGAAGAATGGCGACAACCCATTATCGACTACTTAAGTTATGAGATACTTTCAGAAAATCTGAGGAGAAGGACTGAAATCTGTCGTCATGCACCTCGCTTCCTTTACTACAAAGATACTCTATACAGAATGTCATTCGAGGGAGTACTCTTGCAATGCTTAGGGGGGAGAAAAAGCACTCTAAGCTTTGAAAGAGGCACATTCTGGGGTATGTGGGTCACATCAATCTGGACCAAAGCTCCACTTCCATATAAAAAGGATGGGATATTATTGGCCAACGATGGTAAAAGATTGCTTGGACTACACTCGAATATGCAAGGCTTGTCAACTCCATGCGAATTTTATTCATCAACCTCCTAAAGTGTTGCACCCGACTGTGGCATCCTGGCCGTTTGACGCTTGGGGATTGGATGTTGTTGGATCACTACCAAAGTCCTCTAGTGGGCACCTATACATCTTGGCTGCAACTAACTACTTCTCAAAATGGGCTGAAGTTGTTGCTCTTAAGGAGGTAAAGAAGGAAAATGTTGCGGGTTTCATCCAAGTAAACATAATTTTAAGTCGCTTTGGCATTCCTTGTTACATAATAACGGATAATGGAAAGCCATTCAATAATTGGTTGATGAACAAGATTTGTGATCTCTTTAGCTTCAAGCAACGTAACTCTTCGATGTACAATGTTGCCGCCAATGGTCTGGCTGAGGCATTCAACAAAACTCTATGCAACTTGTTAAAGAAAGTCATCTCCAAATCCAAACGAGATTGGAATGACCGTTGTCGCACCTCCTTTTTCCCGAAGGCGGGTAGGGGATAAGGGAGTTTTTCCAATTAAAGTGACAATATTCGAAATGGGATTATTTATTAAATCAGAGTCGCCACTTGGGATAATTTATGGTGTCCCAAGTCACCGGTTTATTTTAAATCCCAAATCAAGGAAATTTGACTCTATTTATGGTCCGCGAACACAGGAGACCGGGTAAGAAATTCTGTTAACCCGGGAGAAGGTGTGAGGCACTCCCGAATTCCGTGGTTTTAGCACGGTCGCTCAACTATCAATAATCGGCCTAATTATCTGATTTAAAATCTATTGTGCTTTTTAGCTTTCTGACTGCTTTTAATATTTATGGAATTTAGTTGAAACAAGTCACGATGTCGTACACTTGTCGCTTTGGCACACGTCGCAAACCGCGCCACATGAAATGCACCCGCGAGTTACGACATGCTTATTTTATTATGGTTTAGAGTTATGGTCGGGTCACATGAAATGCACACCCGAATGGGATTTACATATCGTAACCATGCCATGGGAACGGTACCCATGGCCGCGATAATTTATTAATCGCGTCTAATTCAAGCTACGATATTTATGAATTATTTCTAAACTATTTTGAGATTATTGCTAGGCCGTGACTTATGAAAATTAATGTAGAAGAATGGGTCGACTCCTGGAGCAATGATGGACTAATATCTAAATGCTCTTGCTTGGAATTTTGTTAGTACTCAAAAAAAAAAAAACAATCCAAAGACACTAAATGTCACGTTCTCAATAGCACAGCAAAATAATGTAGTAAGCCAAATACATATGAAAGAAATTGTGCCAAGAATTAGCAAAAAAAAAAAAAAAAAAAACATAAAACTGGAACATATACTGCAATAAGATTAAATCTTCCAATAGCTTGTTTGGTCTCAAATAACTAATAAGTGAGATATATGGATAAGAACAAACGAACCAAAAAGAAACTAAAAAATAAAAATCGAAAAGAATGAAGGAAACGAAAATGATATTATAGCTAAATCCTATTATTTGTATCAATAAAAGATGCAGACCCCAAAACATTCCTAGTAAACCTTGCATTGACTTATATGACCCAATTTATTAACTTTAAAGTCCATGTTTGGAACAACACTATAAAATTATAAGCACAATAATAGAGGATGATGCATTAAAATCACTGCTAACACTCAAACAACAAAATCTTTGAGCCTTATAGTAGTTCACTTTTAAATTATGTTAAGCAAAGATCCCAACATTATTACAACTTTGTACCACTATGTGGATAGAATGATGAATACATACATTTAATTCCGAATTTCAAACTTGCTAAGCTAATGACCATATACATAACACAATGAAAAAGAACATTGACATCAAAGATAAAACAAAATTCATGGCTGCACTTCACCCAAAATAATAGCAGATGGCTTCCAAACTTTCATATATAATTCAAGGATAAAACAGGTGTTCAACTCCATACCTGTTCACAGCAGATTTAGACTAAAAGAAAATAAAGCTCTGAAACTGAGAAGATGTAACAGCAAGGAGCAAAGCAACAGTAACAAACTAGCTCACAACAGCTTCAGACTTAACCCCGAAATCCAGAAATTGCTCCAAAACAGTATGATATGAGAGCAGAAAAATGAAAAATAAGAGGGAATTTTCTATTTTTCTTTTGAGAATGACTGCAGATTTTTTTTTGAAAAAAAAACAAGGAAGAGACCCAAAACTAAACTGAAAATTTTCTTACTCCCTTTTGTATCCGTGAAACTAAAAAAACGAAAAGAAGAAACTCATCGATTAAAACCAACTCTCTGAAATTTTGTCCTCGAAATCTTTAACCGAAACTTTCTCTGATTTTTTCTCACCCCCTTTCTTCCTCAAGACCTCAGATATATATAGCACTGCCCTCCTTCCAAATTCGAAAATCCTCAACTCTTTGTGTGGACAATTTTTGGGACAAATGAAAGGCATGGATCGATTGTCAATCAATCTATGGCCCCCATTCATCTAAAAACCGCCTCAAAAGAAAAATCTAAATGTTCAAAAATCCGGAAGGAATAATTCCGTTGTCAGAGTTAGTTACGCTACGTGGCAAGAGGAGAGATGAGGGAGCACGTGAGGCGAGTGTGTTGATTTTTCGTTGGGTTCGGGGGGTCGTTTGGCAGCAGAGAGTGGAGGAGGGGTGGGGGGCGCCGTGGGAGATTGAAGGATTAGGTTTAAGTTTTTTTTTTGGGTGGGTGTTATAATTGGTATTTTATATGGGGTGTGGGAGTTGATTGTGTCCATTGGATGGGGATGGGTTGAAGGGCTCAAATTGAAGAAGGGAGTGGGGCGGGTCGGCCGCTTTGGACGGGTCACGGGTTCAGGTGTTGAAGTGTTGGGCTGGGCGAACTGGACAATTCGGGGGAATTGGGCCACTGAATATGGTGGCCCAAGAGAGATTTTTTTTCTTGATTTTTTATCTTAATAAATTTAATTAAATTATCTATTTCTAACATAAAAATAATCAATTAACTTAAGACTAAGAAAATTACTAATTTGCAACTGAAAACTTAAAAATGTAAAAATGTCCAATATTTTTTTATTTTTGTTAAGTAATGCGATTAACTTATGTAATTAAATCCTAAATGCAATTAAGACCTAAAATGTTATGCACGAAATACTTTGGACATTTTGGTATTTTTTTTATGATTTTAGAATATTAAATATGCAGCTAAATGCAAGCAATATTTAACCAAAATTCCTATAAATTCTATAAAAACTAAAAACAATTAAGAAAAACTCTATTTGTGAATTTCTATAGGAATATTTTAGTCGGGCAAAAATCACGTGCTCACAGCTGCCCCTCTTTGCTTGGAAACACGAAGAGTTTTCAGGCAAAGATACATTGAGCAAATACGAGCGATTTTTGATCGTTTGGATACTCCATGGAAGCATTTTGAAAACGTCTGACCGAACCTTGCTTCCGAGGTTGCCTACATATCCTCGGCTGTGGAGGAATCAGATCAGTATAGTTCTGAAAGTTTTGATAGCTGGAACTACCGAGAAGCTGTGATTTCACTGTTGTTGCTACTGCTGCTCTTTCTTGCTGAGCTCCTTATTACACCAAAGTTAAAAAATGAAAAAGAAACTAACTAAGCCTATCAGCTACGAGTTACAAGATTCCTATCTATGAGTCTTCTGAAGCTTGATCTTGAGTCTTGAATGGTTCTTCATGCGGACTTTTGAGTTGAACCTTGATGCTTGCTAACTGCAGGTGCTAGTTCTTTCTTCTTCAGCTTTTCGGATCAAGATGGGACATGCCAAGCTTGCGACTTCAATCATGTCTTGAGCAGCCCATATCTTTTCATCTACTTCTGCATTTTGGATTTACTTCTTTTTTCTTTTTTCTTTTTTTTATATTCTGGATTGAGACTTCTTCCTTTGGTCATCTCGGACTGTCAACTCGCATACTTGAGTTGAGCTTCTGCTACTTCTAACTTGAATTGAATCCTCAAATGGCTTCCCTCATTCTCCAGGTGGGCACCTGATGACTTAAAACTCGAAATAAATTCCCTCATTCTCCAAGTGGGCGTCTGCTGACTTAAAAACTTGAAATAAATTTCCTCATTCTCCAGGTGGGCGCCTGTGCTGACTTAAAATAAAAATGAATTCCCTCGTTTTCCAGGTGGACGCCTGATGACTTAAAAACTTGAAATAAATTCCCTCGTTCTCCAGGTGGGCGCCTGATAATGACTTGAAAATTAAAACAAATTCTCTCATTCTCCAGGTGGGTGCCTGATGACTGACTTGAACTTAAAATAAATTCCCTCATTCTCCAGGTGGGTGCCTGATTACTCAAAACTGAAAATAAATTCTCTCGTTCTCCAGGTGGGCGCCTGATGACTTAAAACAGCAATGAATTCCCTCGTTTTCCAGGTGGGTGCCTGATGACTTAGAACTTGAATAAATTCCCTCATTCTCCAGGTGGGCACCTGATTACTTAAAACTGAAAATAAATTCCCTCGTTCTCCAAGTGGGCGCCTGATGACTTAAAACAGAAATGAATTCCCTCGTTTTCCAGGTGGGTGCCTGATGACTTAGAACTTGAATAAATTCCCTCATTCTCCAGGTGGGCGCCTGATTACTTAAAACTGAAAATAAATTCCCTCGTTCTCCAGGTGGGCGCCTGATGACTTAAAATAGAAATAAATTCCCTCGTTTTCCAGGTGGGTGCCTGATGACTTAGAACTTGAATAAATTTCCTCATTCTCCAGGTGGGTGCCTGATGACTTAGAACTTGAATAAGTTCCCTCATTCTCCAGGTGGGCGCCTGATTACTTAAAACTAAAAATAAATTCCCTCGTTCTCCAGGTGGGCGCCTGATTACTTAAAACTGAAATAAATTCCCTCGTTCTCCAGGTGGGTGCCTGCAATCATGACAACACAGACAAAACAGAGAAAAGTTTTTGCCCCAGTTTGTACCAGGAACATTCATTGATTGTTAGTTGCATCCCATTATCCAGGAGGGTCCTGAAAACTTAAAACTAGATCCCATTATCCAGGAGGGTCCTGAAAATTTGAAATTAAATCCCATTATCCAGGAGGGTCCTGAAAAGTTGAAATTAACTCCCATTATCCAGGAGGGTCCCGGAAACTTAAAACTGAACTTATCTGGAACATGCTTTCTCATGGAGGATTCTTGGCAAAGCAAACAAGATTTCTTGCCCCTGCTTGAAACAAAGAAAATTTTGTCAGTTTGAAACTGTGGCGGTTAGTTTATGGCATCCTTGCTGAAGGTGTCTGCTTCTGTCACTATCCTGCTTCATTCTGATTAGCTGCTTCGGGCTACAAAGAATTGTTTGACCCTTCAATCGGACCTTGAACACAAAACCTCTGAATGACTTGAATCCCTTACACTCAACTCGCCGTATGGCACTTTCATTCTGACAACTGTCGAACCTTTGCATTTCCTACAAATTCACGAATCACTTGACCACCTGAACTTCAGTTACCACCGCATTGCTAATTCTACATCATGTCACTTGGGATGTGCCTGGCCGAATTTCGCTTAGTGCAAATAAAAATCTGGTAATGAGCTTTGAAGTCCTATCTTGCTTGCTTAACAACAGACTAATTTGACTGAGACTTAGAAAAATAGACCCAAAAGAAACGAAGCGAAGTGACTTCGAGAATTAGGAATAAAATAAAAGAAAAAACAGAGATGACTATTTGAAGAAAAATGGAAAAAAGACTTATCTGAATGAAGCAACTGGCTCCAATGATCATGACATGCATTTTGAACTGATCAGCCTAATCCATCCAACTAATCACATTTCAGTTCATGCCATGTCTTCATACTTCAAAACCGGGTTTTCCATAATTCAATTTCTTTGTAAAGTCATGATCCTGATTCAGCTTGTAATGCCCCGAGGGGTTTTCACCAGCAAACCTCTCTCATTTGCTCCTCTCTCAACTCATTGTCGCCTTATAGTGCCCGTAAGGGTTTTCACCAATAAGACTCTCTCATTTGAATTTTCTCTCGACTCGCCATCGCCCTATGGTGCCTGTGAGGGTTTTCACCAATAAGACTCTCTCATTTGAATTTTCTCTCGACTCGCCATCACCCTATGGTGCCCGTGAGGGTTTTCACCAATAAGACTCTCTCATTTGAATTTTCTCTCGACTCGCCATCGCCCTATGGTGCCTGTAAGGGTTTTCACCAATAAGACTCTCTCATTTGAATTTTCTCTCGACTCACCGTCGCCCTATGGTGCCCGTGAGAGTTTTCACCAATAAGACTCTCTCATTTATTCATTTTTCCTTGTGCCCATGAACCAAGGTGCTACCCGTGATGTAAATCGCACCTCTATCTCATTTGGCTTGGCATCCTCAAAGTTGATCAGAAGGTCTTTCTTTGGACTGTAGTGTAGGGTTTGGACAGGGTTAGAAAGAAAGGGTAGCATGCGGGCTCAAAATAATTCAAGATGAAGGGGTTCAAAATTACAACTTTTGGAATCAGATCTTTTTACAAAACTAAAACTTCTGCCCCAGTTTCTTCGAATCTGGGGAATTTTGGATTTTTATTTTGATAGGACCGAACCGTGTAAGGCTGCCTACGTATCCTTAAAAGGAATCAAGGCGAACGTAGTTCAAACATAAGAGTTTTGTTTTTGTTACTTTGCCTTTCTTTTTCTCCTTTCTTTTCTTTTTCTTTCTTTGCTTTTCTCTTTTCCTTCTCCTTTTTTTTCTTCTTCTTCTTTTTTTCTTTTCTCTTTTTTTTTTAATTCTTTTATATTTCTAACACTGCTTCTGATTCCAAAAGAGGGGTATGAAAGAAAAAAAATAAATAAGGCTCAAAAAGGGGTAACAAATGATAAAAGTGTTTGGGATAGCAGAATAAAATGCCTTCGTCATTCCAACTTTGAACGTGTCTAGTACAAAATGCGATTGAAGATAAGCAAAGAAATCATATATAATATCTCTTGACTGCATCAGAATTGATAGCCATATCCACACATTTACCTTCTATGTCTGTTAAATACAAAGCACCATTGGGCAACACCTTTGTCACAATGAACGGCCCCTTCCAGTTTGGGGCTAACTTGCCTTTAGCTTCAGCCTGATGTGGAAGGATGCGTTTCAATACCAGCTGACCCACCTCAAATTTTCGGGGACGCACCTTCTTGTTGTATGCTCTTGCCATTCTTTTCTGAAACAATTGACCATGATATACTGCTGCCAATCTTTTTTCATCAATCAAACTCAATTGCTCTAGCCGGGTTTTGACCCACTCATCATCATCAATTTCAGCTTCAACAACGATCCGCAGGGATAGAATCTCAACTTCTGCAGGTATAACTGCCTCGGTTCCATATACCAGCAAATAGGGAGTTGCGCCTATTGAAGTGCGAACAGTAGTGCGATAACCTAGTAAAGCAAAAGGTAACTTTTCATGCCATTGCCTAGAACCTTGCACCATCTTACGAAGTATCTTCTTTATGTTCTTGTTAGCAGCCTCAACAGCTCCGTTTGCCTTAGGACGATATGGAGTGGAGTTTCGATGCATGATCTTGAACTGTTGGCAAACCTCTTTCATCAAATGACTGTTGAGATTGGAAGCATTATCTGTGATGATTACCTTGGGAATTCCGAACCGGCAAATGATGTTTGAATGAACAAAATCTACCACCGCCTTCTTGGTCACGGACTTGAAAGTTACAGCTTCGACCCACTTGGTAAAGTAATCAATGACCACCAGAATAAACCTATGTCCGTTTGACGCTGCCGGCTCAATCGGTCCAATGACATCCATGCCCCAAGCAACAAAGGGCCAAGGTGCCTACATTGTGTGCAGCTCAGATGGCGGGGAATGAATCAAATCACCGTGCACCTGGCATTGATGACATTTGCGAACAAAGCTGATGCAATCACGTTCCATGGTGAGCCAATAATAACCTGCTCGAAGAATCTTCTTCGCCAAGACATACCCACTCATATGTGGCCCGCAAACCCCGGAATGCACTTCGGCCATGATAGTCGAGGCTTGTTTAGCATCTATACACCTTAGTAATCCTAGATCTGGAGTTCTCTTGTATAATATTCCCCCACTTAAGAAAAATCCACTAGCCAGACGTCGAATGGTTCTCTTTTGATCGCCCGTGGCATGTGCTGGATATACCCCTGATTTGATGTATTCCTTGACATCATGGAACCAAGGCTCGCCATCAAGTTCCTCCTCAACCACATTGCAATAGGCATGCTGATCACGGATTTGGATTTGCAGAGGGTCGACGTAAGTCTTATCTGGATGGTGTAACATTGACGCCAGAGTAGCCAGGGCGTCGGCAATCTCATTATGAATCTTGGGAATATGCCTGAATTCTACCGACCTGAATCGTTGACAAAGATCATGCAGACATTGTCGATACGGTATGAGCTTCAAATCCCGAGTCTCCCATTCTCCCTGAATCTGGTGAACCAACAAATCTGAATCTCCTAAAACCAATATTTCTTGAACTCCCATGTCTATAGCTAGCCTCAAACCCAGAATACATGCCTCGTATTCAGCCATGTTGTTAGTGCAATAAAATCGAAGTTGAGCTGTTACGGGGTAGTGATGCCTTGTTTTAGAAATGAGTACAGCCCCTATTCTGACACCCTTCATGTTAGCAGCTCCATCAAAGAAGAGTTTCCAACTTGGCTTTTCATCATGATCAGCCTCGTCAACATACATCACTTCTTCATCAGAAAAATAAGTCTTCAGTGGCTCATATACTTCATCCACCAAATTCTCGGCCAAATGATCGGCTAGGGCTTGGGCTTTCATCGCGATCCGAGTCACATAAATGATGTCAAACTCTGTGAGTAAAATCTGCCACTTCGCCAATCTTCCTGTGGGCATAGGCTTCTGAAAGATATACTTTAAAGGATCCATGCGAGAAATGAGGTAAGTAGTGTAGGATGACAGATAATGCTTCAACTTTTGCGCCACCCAAGTCAGGGCGCAACATGTCCTTTCAAGAAGAGTATACTTAACCTCATAAGGAGTGAACTTCTTGCTGAGGTAATAAATGGCTTGCTCTTTCTTGCCCGTGATGTCGTGTTGACCCAACACACAACCAAAAGAATTATCCGTGACTGTCAAATAGAGGATTAAAGGTCTCCCAGGTTCTGGCGGGACCAACACAGGGGGGTTCAGCAGGTAATTCTTGATCTTATCAAATGCTTCCTGACACTCATCGGTCCACTTAATCGCAGCATTCTTCTTTAGTAACTTAAAGATGGACTCACAAGTTGTCGTGAGTTGAGCAATAAACCTGCTGATGTAGTTTAACCTCCCGAGCAGGCTCATCACCTCAGTTTTATTCTTTGGTGGTGGTAGTTCTTGGATGGCCTTAATCTTTGACGGATCCAACTCGATGCCGCGTCGACTGACTATGAATCCCAACAGTTTCCCCGACGGGACACCAAATGCACATTTCGCCGGATTGAGCTTGAGGTTGTACCTGCGGAGCCTTTGGAAAAACTTTCTCAAATCCCCAACATGGTCGGACTGCTTCTTTGACTTTATGATCACATCATCTACATAAACCTCAATTTCCTTGTGTATCATGTCATGAAATATAGTAGTCATTGCCCTCATGTAAGTTGCCCCAGCATTCTTTAAACCGAATGGCATTACCCGGTAGCAATACGTCCCCCATGGCGTGATGAATGCTGTCTTTTCTGCGTCTTCCTCGTCCATCAGGATCTGATGATATCCCGCATAACAATCCACGAAAGACCCGATCTCATGCTTGGCACAATTATCAATCAGAATGTGGATATTCGGCAATGGAAAGTTATCCTTTGGACTTGCCTTGTTGAGATCACGATAATTAACACACACCCTCGTCTTACCATCCTTCTTTGGTACTGGTACCACATTAGCTAACCAAGTGGGATACTAAGTGACCCGAATGACCTTTGCCTCCAGTTGCTTTGTGATTTCTTCTTTAATCTTCACACTCATATCAGTCTTGAACTTTCTTAACTTTTGCTTGACAGGAGGGAATGTAGGGTCGGTTGGCAATTTACGAGCTACCAAATCAGTACTCAAGCCCGGCATGTCGCCATATGACCATGCAAAGACATCTTTGTATGCAAATAGTGTTTTGATTATTTCTTCCTTGATTTGCGGTTCCAGATGCACACTTATCTTGGTTTCTCTGACATTATTTTGATCCCCTAAATTGATTGCTTCGGTTTCATTCAAATTAGGCTTGGGTTTTTCTTCGAAGTGTTTTAGTTCTCTACTGACTTCCTCAAATGCCGCCTCTTCATCGTATTCTATTTCATCATCACCCTCTACTTCTTGGATCGTTATTTCAGAATTAGATTGGCTTTTAAGATTTGGCTGAAAATTCCTCATGCATGTCATGTCATTGAAACCAGCATAAAAGGAACTGTACAGAAAGAAAAGCAAAAACAAAAATGAAACGCTATCAGGATTAATGGAAAACGGGAAATTGTATTTCATTGAAAATAAAAGGATAGGAGGGTTTGTACATCAAAACAAACAAAAAATAAAAAATCTGGATTACAACCCTGGAATAACCCAGATAGCAGAAAGGAAAACAAAGCAAACTACCAAAACTCCTTTCGGGCGGGGAGAGGAGTAGCTTTCCAATTGCTAAGCTTCACATTTGGCCCAACGAGCTGCACATCGGCATTACTGGAACCTTTCCCGATTTCTACCATATTAACCTCATCAAACAAACTCTGGAACCTCTTGATCAACTCTTCATCAAAGTCGACCACAGGTTTTGGGACCGCTGATATTGGGCGTTTTGCGACCCCTGGCTTGACAAAAGACTTGGAGATATGTGGAACAGGCTTAGGAAGTGACCATGCCTTTCCTTTCAAACTTTTAGCCTTTTTCACGTCCTTCCCTGTGAGTGTGAATCCCAAACCAAATGTACCAAAACTTTCACGTGGACACACCGGATGCACAATTCCCTGCAGAGATAAACCCAGAGCTTTGCCCGGCAGAAAACCATTCTTCAACATTTCATTTGCTACCATGACAGACGCGGATGGTATCTTCGGACCTAGGATGCGTTCTCCTTCGGGAATTTTCCCGACAGACACTGTTTTGAACATTTGGTAAACCCAAGGCCCTTTATCATCTTCAACTTCAATAAATGGAACGATTGTGTCATTGTAAGCAGATAAGTTCTCATCACCGTGCACAACTATTTCCTATCTGTCCCATTCGAACTTTACCATTTGATGCAGAGAAGACGGGATTGCCTTGGCAGCGTGGATCCAAGGCCTGCCCAACAACAAGTTATAAGAGGCAGCCACATCTAGCACTTGGAACTCCATAGTGAACTCAACCGGCCCTATTGACAAATTTAGCATTATATCACCGACAGAATCTTTCCCTCCTCCATCGAAGCCTCGAACGCATACATTATTAATGTGGATCCTTTCGGTGCCAATCTTCAACTTTTGCAAAGTGGACAAAGGGCAAATATTCGCACTAGAACCTTTATCCTCCAGTACCCTTGAGACAGCAAAATCCTCGCACTTCACTGTGAGATAAAGAGCTCGATTGTGTTCTGTACCCTCTATAGGGAGTTCATCATCTGAGAAAGTGATCCTATTCGCTTCGAAAATCTTGTTAGCAATCTTTTCCAAGTGGTTCACCGTGATCTTATCAGGAACATGGGCCTCGTTTAAAATCTTCATCAGGGCTTTGCGGTGTTCATCTGAATGTATCAGCAAAGATAGAAGAGAGATCTGAGCTGGTGTTTTCCTCAACTGTTCTACAATGGAATAGTCTTGCATTTTCATCTTTTTCAGGAATTCCTCAGCCTCTTCTTCGGTGACCGGCTTTTTTACTGGGATGTGGCCGTCCTTGGATGGCTTGGTTTTCCTCAGTTCTTCTGGGGTAAAACATCTCCCAGGACGAGTCAACCCTCCGGTTCCATTGACTTCTTCCTCTACTTCTTTCCCTTTGTACGTTACTATCACCTGTTTGTAATTCCACGGGACGGCCTTTATGTCAACCATTGGCAACTAGGTCACTTGCTTAATAATAACGGGGGTAACATGAGCCCCTTCCACGATTATGACAGGCTTGCCCGGGGCCCCTGGCACGACCACCTTTTGCCTCTCCTGGTTCGCTTCAACATTAACCGGAGGCCCTTTCACAACCAATACAGAAGGCTTCACGTTGAGCGCGCTTGGCTTCTCCGACACCCCTTTAATTGCCAAGGACATTGCTTTTGCAGAATCTAGAGCTTTGATTGGATTACTTTCGCTAGCCCGGATCATCATGACAGACTTGGAAAAGATTTTGGGCTCCCCATCTTTATGAACTATCTCGATCATATGTGTCTCTGTATGGGTCGGCAACGGATTTTGGTTGATGTTTGGCGCCTCCGGGCTCTGGACCACAATTTGATTTTTATCAATAAGCTCTTGGATCGCCCTCTTCAAATGCCAGCACTTCTCCGTGTCGTGCCCTGGGGCATCAGAACAATATGTGCATCTAAGGGAGTAATCAAGGTTCCTTGGAGGCGGATTTGGTATCTTGGGCTCAATCGGCCTCAAAACGTCCAACTGCCTCAACCTCTGAAACAAACTGGTATAGGACTCTCCAAGAGGGGTGAAGGTTTCTTTCCGCTGTTGCCTCTCTTTTCTGTAATCTGGCCTTGGTCGAAAACTTGGACCAGTAGGGTTTTGGTATGTTTGTGGGGGTGTATAAATATTTTGTGGAGTTGGAGCACTCCATTGCGGGTAAGGAGGGGGTTGAGCATATGACTGTGCGTGGTGAACATGGTATTGGGGTAGCTCGACAGAATATCTAGGTTCTTGTGGCCGGAGATAGTGCTGAGATGGATTATATGGAGCTTGGGTGTAGGCTTGAGGTTGGGGTCGAGTTTGGGTGTACTGGTGAGGCGGACCCCTTGGGCCACGCCACGATCCAGAGACAAACATAGCGACATCTTCTTTCTTCTTTTTGCCTAACAGGCTTCCGGTGCCACTTTGAATTGCATGTGTGGTCGCTTTTATGGTAGAGTAGCTCATGATCTTGCTTGACTTGAGTCCCTCTTCCACCATTCCTCCCATCTTTACCACATCGTTGAAGGACTTACCTATGGCTGAGATCAAATGGCCAAAGTAAGTGGGCTCTAGGGCTTGAAGAAAGTACTCGACCATCTCATCTTCCTCCATTGGAGGGTAGACTCGTGCAGCTTGTTCTCTCCATCTGAAACCATATTCCCTAAAGCTTTCATTGGGCCTCTTCTCTACCTTGGTCAAAGATAGGCGATCCGGGACAATGTCTATATTGTACTGAAAGTACCGAGCAAAGGCCTGAGCCAAGTCATCCCATGTGTACCACTTGCTAGTGTCTTGGCGGGTGTACCACTCTAAAGCTGCCCCACTCAGACTCTGACTGAAATATGCCATTAATAATTCATCTTTCCCACCGGCGCCTCTCATATTGCTGCAGAAGCCTCTCAAATGGGCCACGGGATCTCCATGTCCATCGTACGGGTCAAACTTGGGCATCTTGAACCCAGCGGGCAGTTGAACATCCGGAAATAAGCATAAATCCTTGTAAGCCACACTTACTTGGCTTCCTATCCCTTGCATGTTCTTCAAAGATTGCTCTAGGCTCTTCACTTTCCTGAACATCTCGTCCTGCTCCACATTCCGGGATGGTTTCTCAGTTTCGACAAGAGGTTCAAAGTGAGGGGCATGGGAATAAGGATCCGCGACTTTGAAAGTTGGTTCCGGAACATAATATTGGCTATCTGGAGCTTGGAACGCGGGTTCACTAGAAGATCTGTGAAGGGTAGCTCGCGGAGGGGCTACGAAAACAGGAGCAGATGTCGGAGCAGGGATTGTAGTTGTTTTGGCTGGTGGAGCATGAAAGGTTTGGGACGAGGTGCCAGGGTAGTGGCGATAAGGGGTAAAGCCTGGTGCGTGCTGAGGGGAAAGATCAATGGTAATGGGATCTTGGGCTTGTGACAGTGGTGGGATGAAAGCGGGATTTTTTGGGTAGTTAGCGGGGAATGAAGGTGGAGGATGCCCCCTGACCCAGGCTTGATACATTTCTGCCATTTGATGCTTCAACCTATAGACCTCCTCTTTCAATTCAGACTCCGATTCTACAATCATCCTTGGCGGGTCGACAACACCCGTGTCCAATTCTTTGTTAGTCATGACTGCCTTGCACTTTGATCTGGTGTTATAAGGGTGACTTGCCAGGATGCCAACAAACTAACCACCTAAAACAAAACCTGTCTGTGTGCACACAAAAACTTGGTCAGTTTTAAAAGCAATTTACAGATAGTTAATCGCACATTGGGTATGCAATGCACCTGAGCAGTTAACGTTCCTAAATGCTTTGCGACGGCTCGTATGTTTCATCCCGGCTTTTCCAAATTCTCCAATCCTGATTTTCCCTCTCTCCTTTGCTATGTTTCGCTCTTTTAATACTTATTCTTTCCTCTTTTCTTTAGTTCGACCCCTCTTTTCTTTCTTCCCTCATTTTCTCTCTTTTTCTCTCTCTTCTTTTCTATTTTATTTTCTATTTTCTTTTAAGAATATGATCGAATCCTATGGGGATTGCCTACGTATCATGACGCCGCATGAATCAGATCATTACGTAGTTCAGAGAAATAGATACGAAATAATTTATTTCATCAATAAAAGACATCTTTTTGGATTTTCTATTACAAGGACTAAAAGTAGCGATGACTGCAAAAGGAAAATCTATAGACTCGAAATAAAGTAATAGACAACCTTGACAAAGACGAACAAGACTCGGAGAAAGTAAAATACAGACTACTAAAGGAAATCAAAAATACATAAGAGCCTCCACTGGTACTCCGGAGGCTTGCGGGACATCAGCCGGTCTCCGCACGGGCCTGCGGGCAATATCTTCTTGAAGGCGGTCTAGGTCAACCATCACCTGTCGGACGAATGTCATTACAGAAGCAAAAAACATAGACTTGGTCATGTCTTCACATTCATGGCATTTCATTACAACATAATCAGCTATCTCTTTAATCCTCATTCTGATGACACCCTTTTCTTGAAGCAAACGTCCAATCTGCTGGGCCCGAGCCTCTAACACTTGTGTATCTGTGTTGCTTTGGTCTTGTAACTGCTTCAGGCTTTCTTGTAGTTGGTAAATCAGTGCATAGCAATGCTCTCTTTCTGTCTTGAAATCCTTTGTTTGCTTGATCATTTCATTTTCCAAGGCAACCAGCTTTTTCTGTAAAATTGCTACTTCTTTGTCATATTTCTGCTTCAACTGGTGGGCTAATCTAGCGTGTTCTTCCGCACCTTTCGCCAGCCTTGCCTGAGCATTGAACAAGTCCCTTTCGGCCTTTGTCAAGTCAAAACTATAATCATGCACTTTCCGCCTCAGGTTGGTTATAATTTTCTCATTTCTCTCACTTCTTGCTGGTGTCTCGGCGGCTATTTTCATTCTCTGGATCTGGGCTCGAAGGGCTTCATTTTCCTTGGCCAACCTCTTCTTTTCCCCTTCATCTTCAGCTGCCTGCAAACTACTATCAAATTTGATTTTTTCAATTTGTTCTTCTAGCTTGTTTATAGTAGTTCGGTATTCCTTTTCTTTAGCCAACCAAACCCATTGCTCTCGTGCTCCATCGGTGAATTGTTGGACATGGGGCCTTTTGGCGGGCTGTTCTGGCTCTTGACCGACCCAACTTCTTTTCCTGTACCACGTGGCGTAGTTGGATCCTACTTCACCTATGGACAAATCTCGTACTTGAGTCTGTGGTTCCAGGAACCTGCATTGGTGCCAAATCTGGCGAACCCTTTCTTCTGGAAACATGGCTTTCGGGCATATTTCAATAACATGTGGACTCAAATCTTCGTCATAGGGGATTGTTTGGTATCTGCCCAACTGGCGTAGGACCCGATGTGGGGCATATGGCTGAATACTCCGAAGACCCATTAATAAAAGAAAGCACACTCCGGTGGACATGTAGATAACTTCGTCGACCGGGAGCCAACCAAAAGCCCACTCAATTCGATTTGCGTTTAAAGAAACCAAATACGCGAACCATGCCTCAGTACCTTCTGGAAACTCATGACCGTTTAATCGATTTTCATATTCTTCGATGCAATTGAGTCCGGTCAGACCGTAGTTCATGTAACCTGGGCGATGACAAAGATGTTCTACCAACCACATTTGTAAAAGCAAGTTGCAACCCTCAAAAAACTTTGTCCCGGCTCGACAAGCGGTTAAAGCTCGGTAAATTTCTGCGAGAATCATCGGTATGATAGTGCCATTGGCCCTTTTGACCATAAAGTCGGCCACTCCTGCAAGCCCCAATTCTATATGTTTGTCACTCCTTGGGCATATCAGAGTGCCTAAAAATGCCACCACAAAGGCCAGACCCCTACGTGCTTCCCATTTGTCTTTATTTCCCTGATGATTCAAACCAGTGTCCGGAGCCTCAAATCCGTGGGGGTCCCCATACCGGCTGTATAAGAAACGGAATGTGCAGAATCCTCCGGCTAAATTTTCATCTTTAACCTGCCGGCTAATACTGAGGAGGTCCAAAAACTTATGAGGGGTTACAGTTCTTGGTGCTACTGGATATTGATGCCTTAACTTCCCTTCGAAACCAACATAACCTGCTACCTCCTCTAGTGTAGGGGTCAACTCGAAATATGAGAAGTGGAAAACATTGTGTGTCGGGTCCCAAAACGGTATCAAAGCTTCGATTATATCAACCCTTGGTTTAATTTCCAGAAGACCAGTGAGCCCACCTAAAGCCTTTGTCACAGAACGCTTGCTGACCTCCCCCAGGTCGTTCCACCACATATGGAGTCCTAGTGGAATCTCGTCTATGACTCGAAAAGGTATATTTTCAACAGTGCTCATCCTGCATATTTTATTTAAGGCGACCGATTAAAAACAAGTGATTTTTGATTTTTATTTTTATTTTTGGCCCCAAAAGAAAGATTATTTGTGCAAAATAAAACTCAAACAACTCAAGGCCACCTTTGCAAATACGGCCCTTCAGCCCTTAAGAAATGAAGATTTTAAAGTTGTGCTTGCTAAGTGGCCAAAATTAGAAAAAGAGCCATAGGTGGCTATTCTGGTAAAATAAACTTCCTGCATCCCGTCGGGACGTTTCTGGCTATTTGGACAGAAAGTGACATCCCCTAAATTTATTTATGACAAAATGATGCACTTTCATATTTTCTAGTTATTTTTGCAAAAACGGGGCCGGACCCGATGAAGGTTGCCTACGTATCTCACATCCGGTGAGAATCAAACCCGCGTAGTTCGGTCAATTTTGATGCACAGAAAGATATGATTTGTTTTGAAATGATTTTCTTCTTTTTTTTTGTCTTTTTTTTTTTTTGGTAGAGCAACGGGATTTTTTTTTGAATATCAGGATTATCAAAATCGGGCATTTTTCTATCCTACCTCACTCTTGGTTTTTCTTTTTTTTTTTCTTTTTTTTGATTTTCTTTCCTTACTCTAGAAACCGGTCAACATACAAGCCAAGCAAATTAATGCACAAGTAGCACGTAAAGGATGCATCATGATGGTCTCTTAATTTTCGGGTGCACCTATCCTAGACGGACCCAACCCCTGTGTTGAGTCCCCTAAGTCAAATGCACGTAATGCAAGCAAACGTGCCTACTAGGGATCCGGCATGAGGCTGTGTTATTCTATGTTTTAAATCCTGGGTGTATTGTTCTAGACCTGGCTTACCCGAGCGGACAACTCGGGCTAGGGGGGGCAGCGTACCGGGAATACAGAAGCTTCACCGGCTTTGCAACTTGTCTGAACCTCGTTCTAAAATTAAGATATGACTCTAACAGAAAAGAAGCCACGCGAAGCGCACGCTCCCCAGAAGATTTAGAAGACTCAGAGAGAAGGAGGGTTTCGTAGCAATTTATATACAGTTCAAACAATATCAAAGCGGTAAAAAGCGGCATTTAGCACATTAGGTTCAAACACGTAAAAATCAGATAATAGACAAAAGCCAAGTATAACAGTTATTCTAAGCTCGAATTCTGAACCCTGAACCAGAGATTCTGGGTTCGGTCCCCAGCAGAGTCGCCAGAGCTGTCGCACCTCCTTTTTCCCGAAGGCGGGTAGGGGATAAGGGAGTTTTTCCAATTAAAGTGACAATATTCGAAATGGGATTATTTATTAAATCAGAGTCGCCACTTGGGATAATTTATGGTGTCCCAAGTCACCGGTTTATTTTAAATCCCAAATCGAGGAAATTTGACTCTATTTATGGTCCGCGAACACAGGAGACCGGGTAAGGAATTCTGTTAACCCGGGAGAAGGTGTGAGGCACTTCCGAATTCCGTGATTTTAGCACGGTCGCTCAACTATCAATAATCGGCCTAATTATCTGATTTAAAATCTATTGTGCTTTTTAGCTTTCTGACTGCTTTTAATATTTATGAAATTTATTTGAAACAAGTCACGATGTCGTACACTTGTCGCTTTGGCACACGTCGCAAACCGCGCCACATGAAATGCACCCGCGAGTTACGACATGCTTATTTTATTATGGTTTAGAGTTATGGTCGGGTCACATGAAATGCACACCCGAATGGGATTTACATATCGTAACCATGCCATGGGAACGGTACCCATGGCCGCGATAATTTATTAATCGCGCCTAATTCAAGCTACGATATTTATGAATTATTTCTAAACTATTTTGAGATTATTGCTAGGCCGTGACTTATGAAAATCAATGTAGAAGAATGGGTCGACTCCTGGAGCAATGATGGACTAATATCTAAATGCTCTTGCTTGGAATTTTGTTAGTACTCAAAAAAAAAAAAAAATCCAAAGACACTAAATGTCACGTTCTCAATAGCACAGCAAAATAATGTAGTAAGCCAAATACATATGAAAGAAATTGTGCCAAGAATTAGCAAAAAAAAAAAAAAAAAAACATAAAACTGGAACATATACTGCAATAAGATTAAATCTTCCAACAGCTTGTTTGGTCTCAAATAACTAATAAGTGAGATATATGGATAAGAACAAACGAACCAAAAAGAAACTAAAAAATAAAAATCGAAAAGAATGAAGGAAACGAAAATGATATTATAGCTAAATCCTATTATTTGTATCAATAAAAGATGCAGACCCCAAAACATTCCTAGTAAACCTTGCATTGACTTATATGACCCAATTTATTAACTTTAAAATCCATGTTTGGAACAACACTATAAAATTATAAGCACAATAATAGAGGATGATGCATTAAAATCACTGCTAACACTCAAACAACAAAATCTTTGAGCCTTATAGTAGTTCACTTTTAAATTATGTTAAGCAAAGATCCCAACATTATTACAACTTTGTACCACTATGTGGATAGAATGATGAATACATACATTTAATTTCGAATTTCAAACTTGCTAAGCTAATGACCATATACATAACACAATGAAAAAGAACATTGACATCAAAGATAAAACAAAATTCATGGCTGCACTTCACCCAAAATAATAGCAGATGGCTTCCAAACTTTCATATATAATTCAAGGATAAAACAGGTGTTCAACTCCATACCTGTTCACAGCAGATTTAGACTAAAAGAAAATAAAGCTCTGAAACTGAGAAGATGTAACAGCAAGGAGCAAAGCAACAGTAACAAACTAGCTCACAACAGCTTCAGACTTAACCCCGAAATCCAGAAATTGCTCCAAAACAGTATGATATGAGAGCAGAAAAATGAAAAATAAGAGGGAATTTTCTATTTTTCTTTTGAGAATGACTGCAGATTTTTTTTTGAAAAAAAAACAAGGAAGAGACCAAAAACTAAACTGAAAATTTTCTTACTCCCTTTTGTATCCGTGAAACTAAAAAAACGAAAAGAAGAAACTCATCGATTAAAACCAACTCTCTGAAATTTTGTCCTCGAAATCTTTAACCGAAACTTTCTCTGATTTTTTCTCACCCCCTTTCTTCCTCAAGACCTCAGATATATATATAGCACTGCCCTCCTTCCAAATCCGAAAATCATCAACTCTTTGTGTGGACAATTTTTGGGACAAATGAAAGGCATGGATCGATTGTCAATCAATCTATGGCCCCCATTCATCTAAAAACCGCCTCAAAAGAAAAATCTAAATGTTCAAAAATCCGGAAGGAATAATTCCGTTGTCAGAGTTAGTTACGCTACGTGGCAAAAGGAGAGATGAGGGAGCACGTGAGGCGAGTGTGTTGATTTTTCGTTGGGTTCGGGGGGTCGTTTGGCAGCAGAGAGGTGGAGGAGGGGTGGGGGGTGCCGTGGGAGATTGAAGGATTAGGTTTAGGTTTTTTTTTTGGTGGGTGTTATAATTGGTATTTTATATGGGGTGTGGGAGTTGATTGTGTCCATTGGATGGGGATGGGTTGGAGGGCTCAGATTGAAGAAGGGAGTGGGGCGGGTCGGCCGCTTTGGACGGGTCACGGGTTCAGGTGTTGAAGTGTTGGGCTGGGCGAACTGGACAATTCGGGGGAATTGGGCCACTGAATATGGTGGCCCAAGAGAGATTTTTTTTCTTGATTTTTTATCTTAATAAATTTAATTAAATTATCTATTTCTAACATAAAAATAATTAATTAACTTAAGACTAAAAAAATTACTAATTTGCAACTGAAAACTTAAAAATGTAAAAATGTCCAATATTTTTTTATTTTTGTTAAGTAATGCGATTAACTTATGTAATTAAATTCTAAATGCAATTAAGACCTAAAATGTTATGCACGAAATACTTTGGACATTTTGGTATTTTTTTTTATGATTTTAGAATATTAAATATGCAGCTAAATGCAAGCAATATTTAACCAAAATTCCTACAAATTCTATAAAAACTAAAAACAATTAAGAAAAACTCTATTTGTGAATTTCTATAGGAATATTTTAGTCGGGCAAAAATCACGTGCTCACAACCGTATGGAAGAAGCTCTATGGGCATATAGGATGAATCATCGCACGTCAACACAAGCGACTCCTTATTCACACGTTTATGGAGTCGAAGCTGTCTTGCCACTCGAGCGTCAAATACCTTCATTACGATTGGCTATTCAAGAAGGTATCACTGATGAAGAAAATGCTAGACTTCGATTAGCAGAGTTGGAGGCTCTTGATGAGAAGAGGTTGGAAGCTTAACAGAGTTTTGAATGTTATCAAGCTCGATTGTCTCACACCTTCAAAAAAAGAGTTCGCCCGAGATCCTTTCAAATAGGAGATCAAGTCCTTGCCGTACGAAGACCCATTATTACTTCCAATAAACCTATAGGAAAGTTCACTTCAAAATGGGATGGACCATATGTCGTACAAGAAACTTATTCAAGTGGGGCTTACAAGCTAGTTGATGCAGATGGCATGAGAATCGACCATATCAATGGCAAGTTTTTGAAGAAGTATTATCCTTGAAGATGCAACACTCCTTGACGCATGAGCCTAAACTGCATGTTCCTACACTCCTGGTCCGCATGAGTCTAAACTGTGTACGGCCCACCCCAAAAAAATAAAGTCCGCTAGGTTGAAAACCTCAAAAAAAAGAGGGGCCTAGGCAAAAGTTAGGACATAAAAAAAAGTCTGCTAGGTTGAAAACCTCGAAAGGGGCGGCCTAAGCAAAAGTTAGGACATAAAAAATAAAAAATAAATAAAAAAATATTCACCCATTTTGAACTACAGTATGACTTGATCCTCTTCACCGAGGTACGTAGGCAGCTTAGAGTTTCATTCTGAGTTCAGTCGCATAAGTTCAAAAGATACATATTGCCCTAGTCGTTGTCCAAATGAAGTATGATGGAAGTAATTCATTCAAACAACACTTGAAAATTAAGCTGAAATTTCATTCTTTTGAACTTTGGATATCATATGACTTAGAGAGGGCAACCCTTCATGATAAACCAGTGTCTTCAATAGGGCGAGTATAGTATTTTAGGAGGCTACCAAGTATTTGCACTAAAGTTTAGAGATTTATTATATCTTCATGCTCACCAAATCTTTAAGTCCTCCGGTCTTCAAGTATGCTGCTCTTCAAGTTGAAATGTTTAAACCCTCCAAGTCTCCAAGTTGAAGTCTTCAATTCCGTCAGTATTCAAGTTGAAGTCTCCAAGTTGAAATCTTCAAATCTGTCGGTCTTCAAGTTGAAGTCTTCACGTTCGCCACTCTTCAAGTTGAAGTCTGCAAAGTCCACCAAATCTTCAAAGTTTTCAAATATTCAAGTCAATGCCGTCAAGTCCACAAAGTTTTCGAGTTGAAACTATAACTTTTCAATCTTAAGATGGACATATGAGTCCCTTTGCACCTTAAACTGGCTGCTTCGTGGGTTTGTCCTTAAAAGGAAACCATAATTTTCCAATCTTAAGGTGGACATATAAGTCCCTTTGCACCTTAAGTTGGCCTCTTCGTGGGTTTGTCCTTAAAAGGAAACTTTATTTTCCAATCTTAAGGTGGACATGTAAATTTCTTGAGAGTAATCTCTCCGATAGTCGGAGCACATTGAGAGTAATCTCTCCGATACTCGGGGCACATTGAGAGTAATCTCTCCGATAGTCGGGATACATTGAAAGAAATCTCTCTGATATTCAAGTCACATTGAGAGTAATCTCTCTGATAGCCAAGCTACATTGAGAGTAATCTCGACAATAGTCGAACCACCTTAAAAGTAATCTCTCCGATATTCGGAGAGGGACCAGTATACATGCCTCACACCCTAAGACTGTCTTCTTCATGCATGGTATCATCTCATTAACCAAGAATACATCCTTCTTGATGGACCTACCAAAACATAAAAGACTAAAAAAAACGCAACCAAAAAAAAAAAAACTTTACCTGCCAGATGTGAATTCGAGCAGGTGTACAAGTTACAAATCTATGCTTAATAAACGTGGGAGCATGGGTTTATGTAGATGACAAAAGGTGGCTGTCAAACAGTGATTTCGATGTGGGACGTTGCGAGAATTGGTTTTTGAAAAGGACTCGGATTGTTGGGCGGCAACAGTTACTCTAATTAGAGTTGGCGTGGGATGGAATCCTAGCAAGACAATAATATGTCAAGTGGAGTTCTTACCACATTGTTGCCAGCGTGTAAAAAGGCCAAAAAGAAACCAAATTCAATTTCCATTTGACAATCCAAATGCAAAATCAATTCCATTTAAGTTTGTTTTCTTTATCCAAACATATAAGACTAGTGCAAGCTTTAAGAAATTGAAGCTAAGAATCTGTTAGTACATGCTCTCAACTTTAGCAAGAAATAAAATGTTATTTTCGAAGGTTGGTGTATTAATTCACTGATACTCCAAGTCTAGCCTTAGCCTTCGAAATTAACAAAGTTAATGTCTTGACAAGTCTTGAAGTAGGGGGCATTTGTAGGCATATAAATTTTATTAAAATTAAATTCATAAAATAATTTGAAATATATTTTAAATTCAAGATATATTGGTCCAAATAAATATTATGGGCTAATATAATTGAATTAATTAGATAAGTCCAATATATATAGATTAAATAAATAAGTCTTAATACATTGGGCTAGCCCATTTGATTGGACTAAAGTGATGAGCCCACTCCATTAAGCCCAAGTTGTCATCTTCCTAGAGGCCCATTTTGGCGTCACGCGTCAAATGACGTGGCGCGCCAAGTCAAACAAAAGAACCAATGGGATCATGCCACGTGTCAAAATGACAAAGCATGCCCAGCCAAATTAAATGGCCAATGAAATCGCATCACGTGTACAAGTGACATGTTCTGGCCAATCAAATGTGGCTTTGTCACACTTCAATTTGATTGGTCGGAAAGAATTTGTTCTCATCATAATTCTTCTCTCCCCACAACTATAAATAGGGGTATTCATAACCCAGAAAAGACACCAGAAGTTATAATAAGAAGCAAGAAAGAGCTCGTGGATCAAACACTGCAAATTCCTCCACAAGTTTCAAGCTCCATGCAATCAAGTTCAAGTTCAAGAACGAAGAACAAATCAAGGTCAAGTTCAAGCAACCAAGCTAAAGCTCAAGAACAAGACCATCGTTCGTGGCGATAACCACATATTCAAGATCAAGCTCAAAGGCCCTTGAATTTATTTATTATTGAAAAGAAGAATTAGAGGATTCATAGAGATTGTACACTCAAATATTTAAAATAAAATACTACGATTGTTGCAATATTTTTCGATCTTGATTTTATTTTCTCGACACAATTAATTATCTATACCTACATTAGTAGAGATTTACATTAAGGGCAAGCATATGATACCTTTTGCATGCATATGACTTCTTTGTGAGAGTGAGCGACTTTTTTTGATATATGTGAGTCTTTAAAATATATTTGAGCATGAGATTCGAATGTGTGGATTCTTTTTACTCTCTTTCATTTTGTCATGTGGGCACATGGTTTCACGAGGGATAGGTAACGTTATTAGGCTTCTCGACTATGTTGAGTGTTCAAGCCATGAATGCATTGTGACATTGAGTCGGATTTTGAGCTTAGAATTATTATGAGCGCGTTGTCTTTATTATGTATATTTTTTAAGAATGGCATAAGTAAAGGAAAGTGTAAGTGATTGCATATGCTACCTTTTAATTGTTGCTATCAACCATGGTCATTGATGTGGTGTGCTTCAAATGTGTAAATATAAAGTACTCAAGAATATTGTGAATTGTTGATGGACTCGAGGACGAGCAACGTTTAAGTGTGGGGTGGTGATGTTCGGTCAAAAATACATATATTTAATCATTGTTGCCTCACATTCTAGAACTTTTAATCATCTTTTGAGTGTTAATTATATTATTTTATGCTTAATATTAAATTTTAATTGTGTGAGAATAAAACGGTGTGAAGATAAAGAGATTTGGAGCAAAACTAAAAAAAACGTGAAAGAAAAAAAAGAAAGAAAAATAAAGGAAGAAGACAATGGAGACACCCTTTGGTGTTTGTCCCCCAAATAGAAAGCTAAGGCAAAAATTGAAAGAGGGAAAAAAACGAGAAACCTTTCTGGTTTTAGCGCTAGGGCATGCGCCTCGCGCTGGCTTGAACCTTACAGGCGGTATTTTTTCTATTTCACCCAGGACATGGTTATTTCGGCCATATACGGTCCCATCTTGTATAAAAGAGGTCCTAAACCTATTTTGGAGGGGAAGACGTTTTTAGAGTAACTTTGGACCAAGAGAGAGCACAGAGCCACCGTAGAGGCTGAAATTCATCAAATTTCATCTTTCTTCCGCCAAACTTAGTATTTTTTATGGTTCTTTGTATGTTTTGTTGTTTGGCTATCATATCGATGCGAAACTAAACTTCACGTTCTAGGGTTGTGGTTCATTCATGACTATTGTTATTCAGATATTGATTTTGCTTTCTTGATTTATTATTGGTTTATTTATTCAATCTTGCGCTTAATTATTTAATTGATTGATCACCAATTGAATACTATCTACAAATCTAGAATTGAACTCGAAAGTGGGAATTCTAGATTGCACATAGGATTGAGTAGAGCAAGTTCATGAACCTAGGCATCGGGGAACGGATTCGTAGTTAGTATAGACATATACCTAATTGCTTGCTTGGTTGATATACATGAATTATAAATATGTTCTTGTTAATTCTAACTCCATAGACATATAGGCATTAGGTTAGCTTGAATAGGCGAGTAAGAACTTGACAGATTCTTATGAGTAATATCAACCCTGTCAATCAATAAACTAGACAAATTAGTTAGTCAATTCAATTGAATAATACAATAGGATTGTTAGATATCCCATAACTCTAGATCGTTTTCATCGCATTGATAACATAAACATCTGCTCTTCTTTTGTTCAACGTTCACTATTTGTTTTTTCTTTATTTTAATTAGTTTAGAGTTAAATACTTCTAGGTTTAATTCTTGTTTAGATAATTAGGAAAATCTAATTTAGTTAATAGTTATTCACAAGTCCTCGTAGGTACTTGCATGTGTGTTTGGCCACAACAAGGAGGTTTGATAGAACATCGCAGTCGAGATATTTGAATGTGTTGGAACGCAATAATCTAAACAGATTAGATAGCTCGTAAATCTTAAAACGAGAACTTATTCGTTCTTGTGTAGATGCGGAAGCGGAAGATTGAACGAACCGTGACTAGAGTCATTGGTCAACGGTGATTGTCACGGTGTGTTAAAACAATTCCAATATCGCATGTAAATTCTAATCTAATTTTAGGAGAAGAGAATGTACAATATATTTAATTATACAGTGTCTTAGTATAGAAAATATTAGAGTTAAATTTAATGAGCCTTAGAGCACCCCTTGCGGGTGGAAATATGAGGGTGAACCCATATTTCCTACCCATATTTCCTACGGAATTAAATATTGTCTATGTATTTGATCATTCTTATTTGAATAAGATCAACAAAAGATTTCTCGTGTCTTGAATCTTAATGTCGAGTAAATTTTGTCTTGGTGAATAATTATATTTTCTTTATCGTCCTTTTACCATAATTAGTCATGATTTTGAGAAATTAACCATGATGTATATCTATACATGTAATTAGATTTTTTTCACCATATACATGTAATTAGTCACTATGATTTGTTGAACATAATCTCCGGAATTAGGATTATGAACGTCGTTTTACAGTTAGGGAAAAAGCAAATTAAACCGCCAATTTTACTCCCAATATTTCGCAGTTAACGAACGTGGTGCATACTGCCTACACGCATAAACCACTCTCTCCTTCCTCGTTAAATCTCCCTTATATCTTTCTTATTTTCGCGCGCTGTCATTTATTAGACAAATGGCTTACTCATTAATTAATTATTATTCTCTTTCCTTCATAAAATTTCACACATTAAATCCTCCACCATTACCTGTAGCAACTTGGCCTTATGCTTCTTTTTTCTTCTCTATCATCTGCCCTTCACTTCTAACATGAAGGGTTGTGTGTTTTTCCCTTGGTTTGTGAAAATAGTAGTGATAACCAACATTATTTGCTTAATTAGCAATAATGTTGATTTAGCAGAAGCCAAGCAAAAGAAGCTGCCACCTAAAAATATGGCTGCACAGTGCGATTTGTATGATGGAAGATGGGTTTTAGATTATAAGTACCCACTTTATAATGCCAAAGATTGTCCATTCCTTTTACAGCAGTTTGATTGTGTAAGAAATGGCAGACCGGACAGAGCGTATCTCGAGTATAGATGGCAACCGCGAAATTGTGACTTGACCAGGTAACAGTCCTATCTTTCCATTTCTTTTGGTAAGGAATATGAGTGCAATTGAAATTCTTTGGGATCCAGTTATGTTAATACATTTTTGTATTCATAAGACTGTTTAGCATTTCTTGAGTTCTTAATCTTTAGCCAAGAGAAATTATGAACTAGAATAGTAGAGCTTGCGGCCCGTCAGTATTTCGTAGTAGCCTCATTAGATCATAACTCCAATAGATAGGAGCATAAATTGAAATATTGTGGGGCGGCTTCAAAAATGGTTGCTAAATCGTTAGCATTATTAACTGTTTGATTATCTATGAAAAATCAAACTTCCATAGTAGATATGATAATTAACTTTAATTTGAAACGTCAGACAAAAAATGTTTATCATCTCCTAAATGTTTGAGCATCTTGTTAGTTCTATTTAAAGATTAATCAGTTGAGCAGCTGTTGTATGTATTATGTAATTCATTTTACCGGCTAAGGAAAGAGTAATTAATTACTCCCTATAGTATTATTTTCTAGACAAAGAGAAGAAATTTTTGGGCGGCGGGAAGAAAACTGTGTGTTTTCAGAAATTCAAATTTTTAGCTTAAAAACGAAAATTCTGAGAACTTAGGACCATGGCAAAGTTTGTCTCATCTATATCGTGCTTTGTAAATATTCGTTTTATCTAGGGTGGACAGGTTTTGCTCGATAATATGAATATTAGTTTTCGTGCATTGTGTCTTTTGCCATTTAGGTATTTTTGTATGAAATGAGTGATTGAAATTCGAGAAGCAAATGATTAAACAAAAGGTTCCTTTCTTAGTAATATAGTTACTTGTCATTTGTGAACTTGATGAATATTAATCTGACAAGTACTGCTGTATTCCCGCGTTGAGTATTAAATGAATGGAAGATTATTTAATCTTGTGATCTCGTGAAGATCATTTATTATAGTACTATATTTTTATTACACGCACATCCAATGAAACATTAGCAAAAATGTTTTTATCTTTGGGTTTTTGGATACGTAGGTGGGATGGAAAGGATTTCGTGAGAAGAATTAAAAATAAGAAGGTGCTTTTCGTGGGAGATTCATTGAGCTTGAATCAATGGCAATCCTTGGCTTGCATGCTTCATTCTGCCTTCCCTTGTGCATATTACAATGTCACCAGAAATGGAGCTCTCATGTCAACTTTTTCTATACCAGTAAGTCGTCAATATTGAGGGGAATTCAGATTTTAGAGTCGAACTGTTCGAAATAAATGTGATATATTATATATACATATTTTAAACTCTTTTAGTACATATAAGTGAACCGACTTAACTCACTAATCCGCTCTAGTCGGAGGTCGACCAACAAGATAGGGAAACTTCGGCAAAAACTACATATATATACTTGCAAATGTTTTCAAAAAATAGGCAAATATTAACGGAGGTCATCATACTAATCTTTATGAGCAATGATAAATTTATATTGAACGTAATGATGCCCCGTGACCGTCAACTCTCGGGTCCGCCTCCAGCTCTAGTTTGGCCTATGGATTCATCCATCCTCTTTTTTTCCGCTAACATTTGGCTTTTAATATTGTCAGTGTCAAATAGATTATAATTGCTAATAATCTCTCCATTTTAATGTTTGATTGAATTTAGTCGAAGCAAGTGACAGTGAGTTACGTGAGAAATGCACTGCTGGTTGACATAGTGAGGCAGAAATCAAAAAGAGTGCTAAAGCTAGACTCGGTTGCAGGTTCGTCAAAGCTGTGGATGGGTTATGACATCTTGATCTTTGATACTTGGCATTGGTGGCTTCACACTGGAAGAAAACAACCGTGAGTTATATAATTCTCGTTATTAATACTCGTCCGTTCATTATCATATGATCTTATTTCTATATATTTTGCTTCACTCTGAACCCTGTCATTATGTTTTTGGTCTTTTAACAAATTTAGCCAAGTATGCAAAAAATATATATTTATAATTATAGCCGCTAATCAAACATACAAAAATGTACACTGTAGATATAAAATATGTATATTATACGTCAATATACAAAAGATATATATTTGTCGTCTATTATTTTGGGAGGCTGCTATACTGAATAAAAATTCCTTTTTTTCAAAACGAGATGAGTACTAATAAGAAGTAGCTAAATGAATTTTATGTATTAGATACTAAAAATGGTACTAAATTTTGCAGATGGGATGTGATTCAAGATGGGAAATACGTGCGCAAAGATATGGATCGTTTAAAAGCTTACGAAAAAGCCTTGGTAACATGGGGTAGATGGGTTTCCGACAACATTAATTTCAAGAAAGTTCAGGTCTTCTTCCAGGGTATCTCCCCTGATCACAGCAAGTAAGTTTTTTTATTTATTATTATTTAACAGAATTAAATAAGAATCTCCAACTTCCATTAGAGTAATATATCCTAATGTTTTTATTTGTCTAATAAATGTTATTAACAGTGCCACCGAATGGGGGAGAAAGACCAACAAAATGCAATGTTGGGGAGAAAAGAAACCCATAAAAAAGCTAAGGTATGGAAGTAAAGTTCAAGCAAACATGCTGTTGGACCAAGTGTTGGGAAAAACAGGAAAGCCAGTTCATTTGCTGAGTATAAGCAAAATGTCACAATATAGAGTGGATGGTCATCCTTCTATTTATGGAAGCCCTAGGTATAAAGGCATGGATTGTACACATTGGTGTCTTCCTGGTATTCCTGATACTTGGAATCAACTTCTTTATTCTAATCTCATGTAAATTGATAATTGTTATACTGAGGAACTCAGAAAATATTTGAAAGAATTATATCAAAATTATAATACAAATTTATATTGTACTTACTATCTAATAGTGTTGGTAATTGTGGTTGAATTTCAATAATATTTGTTCATTTGGTTACTTGTGCGAGCTCGAAGAAATGTACACTTCCAATCGGTTTAATCGTTTAATAATGTTATTTTGCGGTTTTAAAATTTTCCATTTATTTGACAAGAAAATAGTTGTCATTCTTTTTTTATTTCAACAATCTTGGGGTTTTGGATTGCTTTTGGTTTAATATTTGGAAAAGTTAAAGCTTTTTAGACAACAGTCAAAAGATTAGCTTTTAGCTTTCTTCTATTTTCATCTCGCTGATTATCCTAGATCAATATCGTCATCATATGTCAAATGTAAAGACGTTTTTACTGTATTCGACTCTTTAATTAGGACTTAGGAGCGGGTTGTTTATAAAAATCCGAAAACCGAACCAAATCAAAAATCGAACAAAACCGACCAAAAAAATAGATATATTTCAGGTTTGGTTTGGTTTGGTTTTGGTTTTGAATTTTAAAAACCGATCAAATTTGATTTGGTTTTGGTTTTAATAAAAAAATAACCGAAAAAACCCGAACCAAACCGACTATAGAAGTAGCTATTTAAATTTATTATTACACCTATATATATATATATATATATATATATATATATATATATATATATATATATATATATATATATATATATATATTTATATAAAGTTTCTTAAATTTTATGGTACATATTAGTCGTTTGCTATTATAATAATTTAATTCTTTGCCTTTACATTCTAGTTTGATTTGTAGTTTTCTTTTGCTATATAAAAGAATTTATTTCATGTTAAAAATAATCGATTTTTAATTGAGTACTTAAAGTATTCATCACTATTTGATTCAATTATCATCAATATATCTTGGTAAATGATAGATTTCTCAAAGAGCAATTGGTTTGATAGTGTTACGTTGAAAATGTAGTCACCGGAATATGTGTTTGGTAGTGTATATCTCATATTTAAGAAAAAACCGATAAATAACTAAAAAAACCGAAAAACCATCAAAAACCGAATCGATAAAAAACGACTTAATTAGTTTGGTTTGGTTCCAATATTTTAAGAACCGACTTACTTGGTTTGGTTCTTCGTTGCCACCACACTAAGTAGGCGTTTGGACATAAGAATTATAAAATTCGAAAAAATTGTGAAAAATTTTTTCAAGTGAAAATGGTATTTGGAATTTAGAGTTGTGTTTGGACATAAATTTCAGTTTGAGTTATTTTTGAAGTTTTGTGAGTGATTTGAGTGAAAATTTTGAAATTTTTTTTTTTGCAGTGTTTCAAATTTTTGAAAATTTTCAAAATGTATCTTCAAGTGAAAATTAAAAATTTTATGAACAAACGCTGATTTCGAAAAAAAGTAAATTTTTTTTGGAAAAATCTTCCATCAAATTTTATGTCCAAACGGGCTCTAAATTCTCTCCCCACCGCCTCTCGCTTCTTTCTCTCTAACCCACACAGATCCCCTCAACCTCTCTTAACCTAGCCCCCGCAACTCTCCCTCCCCTTACGCAGTTCTGCCATCAATGGCTCGAAGAAAGCTCAGGCTCCTCCTCCATCTTTCAAGCCCGTCAAGTCTGATGGTGGCAAGCAGAAGAAAATTAAAGATTTTAAAAGAAAAATAAAAATACACACAAATCTGAAAATAAATAGCTCTCAAACTTGATTTGCACCAAAAAATAATCACTAATTTTGGAAGATTTTGAAGTTTGAAATTCGGGTCATCATTGTTATACCTTGAAGTCTCATATCTGAAACTGGATGTATCTTGTCTGGGTGTTGAATTCGGAATCGTTGGCGCAAAGTTGTTGACCTATTGATGAGTTGAACCATTCAATACCTTCTGCTACAACTCGAAGTTTGGATAAAAAAATCATATTATGTAATAGTTTGTATCAACATTGTATAATAATGTATAATTGTGTATATGGATGTACAAACACCTCTTATATATGTTTATACAAGTTGATACATTATTTACGGTAAGTGTAGTGTTGGACATAATGTGTTTTCTAGTGGAAATATTGTATGAGTGATATTTATATCCACTTATACAATATTGTATAATTATGTATAATTGTGTATAAATGTATTTATTAGTGTATAATTATAGATTTTTTCAGTTTACAAGGATGGATATACATTGTCACTGTATAAGAGACCTCTATGAAAGTTTGACACTTTCCTCTCTTCTTTTTTGTGTATGTGCTATATGAAAAAGATCTTGTACGCGTTGGAGGGATTCTACAATTCATTTACCAAATTTTAATTTTTCTGAAATATGTAAAGAGGGAAGTAAAAGAAAGAAAAAGGAGAAAAGGAAAAGATAAAAAGGTGGAATCTGATTTAGATGTGAAACTAATGGTAAAAGGAAAAAGGAAATCACAATGAGTAAACGATGGGCGAAGTTTGACTTGTTTTCAGAAATGTTTGTGGGCTATCGGGTGAAAACTGTATTTTTGGGTTAGACGGGTGAAAAGGTAAAAATTGCATGGGCCGCCTTATTTGGTCGTTCCATTTAACATATACCTATATTTTTAAAATTATTTAATATATATCCTAATTTTAACAACATTAAATCCTGCGAGCTATGCGCTCCTTTCTTTCTCCTCTTCTTTTCTTCTTCTTCTTCTTTTCTCTCTCAAACATGTTATCATATAAGTTACACATATTATCGTTTCTGGAAATTGGACAAAGCAACAAATCAAGAAGAAAGAAAGACTCGTCACTGCCACTCAAACATTAATACATCCCAACACAAAATACGTAAATAATAAAACAAGAGTTTATTGTCAAAACTCGAAGAAGCGTCAACTGAAGTTTGGGACTGCAGGGACAAACTTCAGACATTACCAGGTTAAATTTTGTCTGAAGTTTGGAACTATCATGCCAGGAAAAATTATCTTAAGTTCAAATATAACAAGCTGATTTTGTCTGAAGTTTGCACTACAAACCGAAAAACTTCAGACTAATTTATCTGAAATTTGCACTACAAACTGAAGAACTTCAGACTAATTTGTCTGAAGTTTGCACTACGAACTGAAATTTTTTTGATTGCTTTTGCAAGTCAGGCCAAACTTCAGACGAAAATATCTGAAGTTTTACTTTGATAAGGTCACACTTCCGGCAAAAAATTCTGAAGTTCAAACTTCAAACATAAATTCTTGCTATTTCGGGCCCCGTATGTCTGAAGTTACCCGAAAAGTGGGTACGCTTGTAATTTTTTTGCAAAACGGGTGTAAGTTAAATTGTGACCCAAAAGCTGGGTATAGATGCAAATCCCCGGTGAAAAGTGCTTCCTCTAACAGTATTTTTGTGTAAATTTCCCCAAAAAAACACCAACAATCTCAAAGTATGTCACTGACTATCCGCCAGGATTAGTGGCAATGTAAGTTTTGCCAATCATGAAACTCTTAGTGATCTATCGAGATTTGTATTTTGACCTCATTAAGAAAAGTTTTAGTAAAATAACCTTACGTTGAAATTTTAAAGTTCATGGCCAAAATTTGAAAGCACGTAGCCAGTATTTAGTTCTAGCAAATTTTGGCAGTGTGCTTCAAAATTTTGGTAGCATACTTTAAAATTTTGTTGCGTGCTTCAAACTTTTAGCAGCATGCTTTAAAATCTGACAGTATACTTTAAAATTCCTACTTTTCAATTCTGTCAGCATGCTTAAAATTCTGACAGCGGGGCTATATTCTAATTTCTTTTCTTAATAAGGTTAAAATATAAATGGTGGCACTAAATGATCCTACTTGTACAAATCTCCATAGAATATGTAGCACACAGATGTAAAAAATTTCACAAGGCACCTGATTTGGTCACCTCTATTTAACTTGTACTCACTTTTTAAATAAAAATTTAACCGATACTCAATTTTGGGATAACTTCAAATATTTTTGGTTTCTTCTTAGTTGTAAAATACCATTGCAGGTTGTTGTTGTTGTTCTTCTTCTTCTATTATTATTTTGATAATTTGATGATTAGGATTTGTTCTTTATGATATTTGAAAGTTATGTTTCAAACCCGAGCTCATTTGGATTAGATTTAGGCATTAAATCATGTGTTGTATTGTTAAAAGGGATTGTTACAAAAATAGCCGGCCAGATTCAATATTTATATTTTTTAGCCGATATACATAAATTATACATTGATTATACATATATTATATATGAATTTAGCATATATTATATATCTACCAGCTATTTTTAGTTTAAAAGGTTAGGTAGATGACTATTTGTGTTAAATCTTCTTGTTAAAATTCGAAGAACAAAGTTATGTTTCAGAACTTAAGATTCAAAATGTGAAGTTGCATTGAAGAGATTGAACTACTTAAATTTTGAATTTTCTAAAGTTACATTTAAAATATAGAAGAACTTAAAATTTGATTTCTGAAGTAGCATTGAAGAGTTTGAATTTGAAGTTGCACTTGAAAGATAAAAGAAATTAAGATTTTATTTTTGAAATTGCATTGAAGAGATTGAACTACTTAAGATTTGAATTTTCTGTAGTTGTATTAAAGAGATAAAACTACTTTAAATTCCAAATAGTAAATTTTGTAAATTTAAGTATTACTTCATTGGATCCCCAAAAGTTATATGCAAATGCCCCACGATTTCTCGAACTAGGCCCAAACTGATGGGCCTCTGATTGGGTTGTGAACAAAAGCATAGTTGAGGCTGGGACAGAAAATTCTTAGCCGACGAGGTGATTGTGACAGGTTGCGGTTGCCGATGTGAAGCTAAACAACGCATGTGACCAAAGGCTGAAAAGCCAATTTTTTTTATTTTTTTTGAAAAAGATTTTCATTTAAAAACTTAAAAACCAAAACATACATTTCTTCCAAAAATCATTTTGATGTCAAAACATGTACTAAAATCCAACTTATATAGACACTGCTTTAACATGCAAATGCATTTTGTAAAATGTTTGTAAATTTTAAAAGTTATTTCGTTTAGTAGAAATATTAACGAAAAAAAACTTCTCTCAGATGTTTGGAATTGCTTTTGGGACAAAAATTTAGACACCATATGCGAATTCGATTCCCTGTTACCTAAAGTAATAAAATTTCCATTTGAGGTTAATTAGACAAAAAAAAAAGGCTTTACTACTGAATTGAAGTGCTTAAACAAAATTAGTAAAAATACTTTGCCATTTGAAAGCATTGTTAGAACATTTCCAAAAATAACAATTACTACTCCATAAGAAAGAAGATCGCACTTTTTCGTATGTCATTTCTCTATAAATTGAAATGATCAACGGCATTGTTCTCTATTATTTTATTAAATAAAAAATCAGGCTATGTCAAATAATGAAGACATTAAATAGAATCATGTTTTAACTACTGAAGATTTCATAAATCAGTTATAAATCAAGATATTTATTAAGTAATTAATACTAACAAACCATAGAGCTTCTTCTAATAGGTAATACTAAAAGTTTGTAGACCATCATATATCATGAACTTTTCGTTGAGATAATTTGTAACCTGATTACACTAAGGTCTAATATTAGTTTTAAATTCTTTCCGTTCTCTTTTCCTTTTATTTCATTTATTATTCAATAATATTACTCATTATCTTTTCTTGTTCATATTCTTTATCTGTAGGCAAACAAATTAAAACTACTAACCTTTTCTCCATCAAGAAATCTACAAGTCTATAATTGCTAAAATAGGTGTTAGGACCATTAGTATCATTTCTAACTAACACGTGACCTTTCTTTTTCATACTTAAATTTTCTTTCTCATATTCTCAGCGTTTCGTTTTTACTCTCTGGCTACCTTCCTTTATATTGCTTCCTTATGTGCGTATAATAGGAGTCTCACTACACTTGAGCCTTATTTCTCCACACATTTGAGGAAAAAAAGAGTAGCAAAAAGAAAGAAAAATTAAACCATGTCTTGTTTATTGTCTTTTCTCGTGGTTTTTTCTCTATTGGTTCTTGTTTCCATGTTGAGCCATGTACATGGAAAGTTGATCAATGATGTAAACCAGTTGGGAAACAACGGCTGTGATTTATTTGAAGGGAGTTGGGTTTATGATGATTCTTATCCTCTTTACGATTCATCAGTGTGTCCGTTTATTGAAAAACAGTTTGATTGTCTAAAAAATGGAAGGCCAGACAAAGATTATCTCAAATATAGATGGCAGCCCATTGAGTGCAATTTACCCAGGTACGTACTCTTCTTCAATTGATGATGTTTAATAATTTCTTTTTTTCTTTTTGTCCTTACATTGTGTGATAAGGGCGGAGTTAGGCGGGCAGCACGGGGTTTAGCTGAACCCATTCGCGCGAAAATTATAGTGTGTATATAAAGTCATTATTTTGAATCACTTTAGCTTGTTCGCATTTTTTATTTTTTTTATTTTTCATGTTTTGAATACCTTTGGTGAAAATTTTGATTCCGTGTTTTAACCTCGTTCATGGCTGTTTTTATGTTTTAGTAACAGCTTGTGTTTTCTGTTAATGTACTTTTGTGTCTGCACAGCTTCCAATTAATAGCTGCCTCTTTTCATGGCGGAAACGTTTTAATCCGTGACTTTTTGTTTGTCTTTTTTGCTGTTTGTTTTTATTACTCTGTCTTTTCGGTTAATATTGGTTATTAAATGCAACTTTAATGAGGAGCAGCCTTATGCTTAATCTTGCATTTGATCACCTTTCATCTCGAAAGGTCTCTCTCTCTATATGTGTTAACCATTGTTTTAAAATACATGTTTTAACCATTGTTTTAAAACGTTTTTACGTGGGGCATAAGCTTCATAAGTATTTAATTTTTATTATTTTATAAAATAATATAATTATAATAAATAATTTTAAATAGGTAAAATTGCTTATAAATTGAAGAAAGTTATAAATAAATGAAATATATATATATAGATGTGCTCCATCCCCACAAAAAATTAGTTAAAATAATTCATTATATGCTTCTTACAAGCACAAATAATTTGAATTGAAAAAAATAAAGTTTTCTACATGGAGGAACAAAAAAGATAACTACCATGAAATTTGAACTTTGAACTTGCTGCTATGAAGGATAATAGAATTTTCTTTTGTATTTGAAAAAAAATTGACCGTTTGTTGCTTTTGGGAGATAGTAGCACACTGGCGGACAAGATAGAAAGTTGGGAAAGACTATAAATTAGGGCTTCTAGCAATAAAAAAAAAGTTCTTGACTTTTAAATTTATTTTTTCAGTTCTTCTTTAATATTTTTGAGTAATTACAAGCTGACTTTTGAAATTTTGAATGTTATATTAAGGACTTATTTAGCAAATTTTATTTTTATTTGAAAAAGTCTCTTGGGCTTACGCCTCATTGCAAAAACGTGACTCTAATGCCCATACTTACGGCCCTAGTTGTTGGGCGTACGCCTATCGAGACTTCCCCCAATCGCCTAGGGGCGTTTTTGTGCCTTTTAAAACACCGGTGTTAACAAATATTACTCTTTGATTAATATTGTCTGTTTTTTTTTATTTTTTTGCGCATATTTTTAAAAAGATATTTAGTCGCCTTATAAGAATAATTGTCTAAACTATCTTTTATCACTCTATGAAATGTTTCAAATTCACTTCCATCGTACAAGGTTAAATTTCTTCAAAAAAAAATTCAATTTGCTAAAGCCATTTCTAATTGGAATGAAGAGAGCAATAGTTGATGTTAAAAGAACCTGGAAATTACGAAAGAAGAAAGAAAATATCAAATATTATAAGTAAATAAATGGTATATTGGTATATATGCGAATTAGGTTGGGTTCAAAAGTCATAAGTCACAAGATTGTGGGGCGAAATGGTTTTGTATTTTGATCCGTCAAATCACTTTTAATTGGAAAATAACGTGAACGTGCATATTATTAATTCTTGGATGATGAAATGCTAGAGAGATACCTCCCACTTTCCCTGAAAAAGAAGTATTAGAACTTTTTCTCTCAAAAACTATATTGCATTTTAGGCTAATTCATTCCAAAAACTTTAGGATAGACAATTATTAGATACCACTTGCTTCTGCAATACAATTATTTGGAAAAGATTCTCTCTTTTTTCCAACATTACTTTTAGTGCCACTTCCTTTTTGCAATAAGCACTTAAAAAGATTTACCATAAGTAAATAAGTTCTTGAAAAAATCATGGGACTTGTGGATTTTCTGTTTTTGTTTTTTCTTTTACTTTTCCTTGCTAGTTTCGTTATGAGTGTTAAAAGACTTTACTTCCAAGTTTGGGTTTTTTTTAATTAAATCTGCAATAATCACAATTCACGTGTTAATAACTGGCACTCTTAATCAGAAAAGGAAATTAGCATTGACAGATGCAAAGACAGTTGGATTTTGTCGGTCAAAATCTAGAAAACAACGTAATCTAATCAAACACGATGATGAAGTTTAAGATTTTCCAAGCTGGCGGATCATGTGCAAACTGTCTGTGCTTTATTTGGATTTGATTTTTTGTTTCATTCAGAGCATAAAAAGAAAGGATGTTTTATAAATGTTATTTGTTAAATTTTAATAATGTCACTACGTTTAATTTAGTTTCAATGTACTTTGTTAAAAATCTTTGATTTTGTTAGAGATTTATAGACTATTATTAAAAGATGTAGAGAAATTCTAATGTTAGAAATGTTTATAATTTGGATTGAGAATGCTTAAATAAGAGAGATTTCAAGAATACAACCCAACATGTTACATTACACCTGTGTAGCCATATTTTAAGTTTACAGCCTCATAGCCGATTATATATTTCAACAGTATTTATACACCCGGTACACAATATTTTATAAGATTACATAATACACAATTATTATAATATAATATTATCAGATTCTAACACATATCTTTTTAATAGTTATTAATTGGTGAATTGAAATTTTATATTATATACAAAATTGGCTAAATTAGGTAACATAAAATACAGGGTAAAATTGGTTGAGGGAAGTGTCCCACCTTTATTTCCCCGCATTTGTTTCCAAAATAAATAATGTGAAAGTAATGATTCATACGATAAACTCTAAAATCAAAGCGTAATTATTGTTGATTACGACAGATTGATTCATGGACCCTCCAGTGGCAACCCCGCTAGTGTCGGTCCTCATTTGCTCTTTATCAGCTCAAGCAACAAATATATTCATAGACAAATTACCATGGTAAAAGTCACATTTTTTTTATTGTGAGAATTCACTATTTGTGTAATAATATTGTCTAAACAAATCGTTCTAATTCGCTCCGCTTAGTTGCCATCCCTAGAAATTAGAGGCGGGTTTAGGATTGTAAAACATTAATCTCTATTATTTTGTGTAGGTTTAATGCTATAGAATTTCAGCAGAAATTCAAGGGGAAGCAGATGATGTTTGTAGGAGATTCAATTAGCCTAAATCAATGGCAGTCTCTCACTTGTATGCTATATGCTGCTGAACCTCAAGCTAAATATGTCTCCAAAAGGATTGGAGGCACTTCTATCTTCACATTCCCGGTACATTTTGTGATTATCAATTTTTCAATAATATTCTCTTCTTCCTAATATATTACTACCATATTTCTAAGGAAATCATTTCCCAAGAATTATAACACCTTTAATTTGAAAACTTGTTTCCTTTTTGTTTTATATATTGCTACAAATATGACATATGTTTCTCAATCTTCAAAAAAGATGCACTTAAGAGTTAAGATTTAAGATTTAAGCTGATGATTAAAATTTCAACTAAATTTTACATGTAAGTTGTTTTTTACTAATAGAAGTTGTTTATGAGACCTCGAATTCCCATGTTCTAGTGTGCATTATGCCAACAGGTTCCTATCAACTCTATATAAGGTTCGGTCATTTTTTCTTTTCAAGAAATGCTAAAGTAAAAAAAAATGAGGTAGTCTATATATTATATATCGATTAGGGATGTTCAAATCGGAACGAAAAATCGCATTAAACCGATTAAAAATCCGACTAGGTTTGGTTTGGTATTGAGTAAAAAAATCCAAACCAAACCGACATATAAATATATAATTTTTATATATACTTTTAAGACTTTATATTGAATTTTCTTTAAAAAATATGTAGAAATATTTGAGATCCTCTCATGGGATGTATTTAATAGAACTATGGAGTGCATTCATTTTTATTTACTATAAATAATGAGTTGTATCACTTTCTTATCAAATGTTACTGAAATGCGTCAATCATCTCTTTGTTCTTCCATATTCATAAGTCAAGTTTTCTTATATTTTTTTTGAATTTAAAATAGTATTTCGATAATTTAAAATTAAATAGAATATATCATTACTTAGGTATCATCTTGATTTTTATGTTTAATTATTAAATTCGGTTAACCTCAAAAGCGTATATTAACTAAAAATTATTGTTAGACAACTAAGAAATAACTATCATGTGTTACCAAAAAATATTTTTCAGAAGAATATTTTAATCGATCATATATGTTTGTCATTTTTTAAAATTTTTACTAAACATATGTTCACTTATCAAAATTTTATCTATAACTTTAATAAAGTAAAATTGAAAAATATTCATGTAACAAAAAAATTCAAAAACCCGAAAAGTCCGATAAAATCGAACCAATCCAAATCGATATAGTTAACTTGATTTGATTTTGATAAAAATCGAATGGGCGTTGTCCATGTACAACCCTAATATCGATTATACGATCAATGGGTCATTTTTATATATGTCCTTGTCGACTTTATCTAAGCCATAGTTGTTGGGTTTTTGAGTAAAGATGTGAATAAGCCATAGTTGTTGGGTTTTTAAGTGAGGATGTGAATAGGAAATGTGGAGGGAAAGGAAATTTTAAATTGGTTTCTTTTATAAAGGAACTTTGTCCATGGTTGGATATGAAGAGGAAGATTTTTGGGCTTATATATACAATCACTTCTTCTAAATTTTAAAGAGACTTTGGATTTTAATTTTAATTTGGATTTGGTCAAATGATTAAAATTTGAGGTGGGTATTTCCCAACGGTCATTTCCGAACACAATTTATTTTTTTTCAAAAACTAATTTTTTCTGATTTACGAACACAAATTTACTAACAATAGTTGGAGAGCAACCTTTTCCTAGGCATATTTAGATCTTGAATACATTTTCAAAATGCAGAAATACAACACGTCGTACGTGCTGTTCCGAAATGCTTTTCTGGTAGACATTACAACAGAGAACAATGGGACACGAGTTTTAAATCTTGACTCTCTCAGTTCAGCTGCTCAATGGAAAGATATGGATGTTCTAATCTTTGATTCTTGGCATTGGTGGCTTCATACTGGCAGGAAACAACCGTAAGTTCTCTTCTAATCATTTGTTAATTAGACATTGTCTAATAAGAATAGTATGCATTGGAATTTTTACCATCCCTTGTTCTAATTATGATTATGTTGCAGTTGGGATTTTGTTCAAGATGGAAACTCTACATACAAAGATGGAAATCGGTTAACCTTATATGAGAAAGCACTGAATACGTGGGCAAAATGGGTAGATTCTGAAGTAGATACTACAAAGACTAAAGTATTTTTCCAAGGAGTTTCTCCTGACCATGACAAGTGAGTTCAACGAATATTTTATACTACTTTGTTACATATTCTAAAACAACAACATAGGCGTTTAAGTTCTATACACTGATACTTAATTGCAAAATTAGCCCTGCGAGTTCAGGTTCAAAGACATGTGAAGGAGTAACACAACCATTGAAAAGTACAGAAGAAGTTCATCAAGAAGAATTGGTACTGGAAAAGGTTTTGAGAGGGATGAATAAATCAGTTAATTTATTAAACATAACAAAGTTGTCGCAGTATAGAGCAGATGGGCATCCTTCTGTTTATGGACATGGTGGACATAGGGACTTGGACTGCACCCATTGGTGTTTGGCTGGTGTTGTTGATACTTGGAATCTATTCTTAAATAATGCACTTCTTGGATTATGAAAATAGGCTAGGCTTCATAAACTCCCAAGCCAAAAGATTAAATTTTGTTATTTCTATTTTCATATTTAGTGCTTTTTCTATACTAATATCCTGATCATATGTTAAATATAATATTTATTAAATTTTATTACACTGGTTCGACTAGAGACTTTACGTAAAAAGGTTTGATGTTCATTTCAAGGAAAAAACTTTGTAGATCAACTACTAAATCTAAGCCCAAAATAAAGGGCCTATGCATTGGTCCAAAGTAAAAGTATTACAAGAAGCCTTGGGCCATAATCTCTTTACAATCAGGATGAAAGTGAATTCGGCTACCAGAAGGGGTGATTTGCACAAATAGTGGAAATGACACCAGCTAACAATTTTTAAGCATGTTGTTTAAAATATTTTATAAAATTTAAAGAATTTATATTTAAGACTACCGATCAAAGTTGGTCGGTTAATGCAGGGGAAGCATTTACCGACCAACTTTGGTCGGTAATGTGAACCCAATTTTTTAAATTTTAATAATTATATTATTATTTAAAATATTTTATAAAATTTAAAGAATTTATATTTAAGATTACCGACCAAGTTGGTCGGTTAATGCATGGAAAGCATTTACCGACCAACTTTGGTCGGTATATTATTTTTCATGAAAAATAACCGACCAAAGTTGGTCGGTTATTAGGTCAACATTGGTCAAACTTTTGAATCACTTTAATATTTACTATCTAAATAATATAAATGTAATCCGTTAACACTTTATTTTGTAATACAAATAACACGTGTGTGTGTGTGTGTGTGTGTGTGTGTGTGTGTGTGTCTATATATATATATATATATATATATATATATATATATATATATATATATATATCCGTATATATATAAGAACACGAAGCGCTAGGCCATATGGTCGGGTTCTTTTGGGGATACACTTGTGAAAAAGTAATAATCTAATTAGTATATATAATTGATCATCATCAAATATATCTATTTGTAAATTGATTCATCAACTTATAGCTTACTTAGATACATCGATGAATATTAAAAATAAAATATTTTGACCTATATCGATTAATATTAAAAACAAAATATCTCGACATATATCGATTAACCTATGTCATGCATTATTAGTGATGAATGAATGAAAAATAGAAGAATTAATACTAAACATCTTTGACATGTATATATATATATATATATATATATATATATATATATATATATATATATATATGGATCACAAATTAAAGAAACAAAAGAAGTTATTAGCATTAAGTAAACGAGTTACTAGGTCAAACATGGTCAAACTTTTAATTTGAATCACATTAATATTTACTATCTAAATAATATAAATGTAATCCGTTAACACTTTTGTAATACAAATAAAGAATACACTAACATAATACTATATGTAACGACTCTGCCAGTCGTTTTGAGTATTACAGACCCGTTTTCCTATTTACTGCTCAATTTATGCCTTACAATTGATTTATGACTTACCGGGTTAGTTAGTTCGGGTTCAGAAAGAATTCGAAGTGAAATGAGACACTTAGCCTTATAATTAAAAATTTTAAGTTAGAAAAGTGACCGGATGTAGACTTATGTGTAAACGACCTCAGATTTGAATTTTGATGATTTCAATAGCTCCGTATGGTGCTTTTGAACGTAGGAGCGTGTCCGAAAAAATATTTGGAGGTCCGTAGTGGAATTAGGCTTGAAATGGCGAAAGTTGAATTCTTGAAAAGTTTGAACGGGGGTTGACTTTTTGATATCGGGGTCGAAATCCAATTTTGAAAATTGAAATACCTCTGTTATGTCATTTATGACTTGTGTGCAAAATTTGAGGTCAATCACACTTGATTTGATAGGTTCCGACGTCACTTGTAGAAATTAGAAATTTCAAAGTTCATTAGGCTTGTATTGTGGTATGATTCATGATTTTAGCGTTGTTTGAGTTGATTTGAGGATTCGACTAAGTTCGTATGATGTTTTAGAACTTGGTGGTATATTTGGTTGAGGTCCCGGGGGCCTCGGATGAATTTCGGATGGTTAACTGATCGAATTCGGACTTAAGACCACTGCTGGACATTTTGCTTATGGTATTTTCACACCCGCGGAGGTCTGATCGCAGGTGCGAAGTCGCATGTGCGCACCAGCCACCGTAGAAGTGACCAGACATGAAGAGGAGAAGTAGTCGCACGTGCGAAGCAATTTCCGCACCCGCGAGGTCGCAGGTGCGAAAAGGAACGCGTAGAAGCGGAGGGAACCTTTTGGGGGATCGCAGATGCGGACATTTAGTCGCACCTGCGAGACTACATATGCGACTAAGCTGGTCGCAGGTGCGACGGGGCCTGGACAGAATAAAATTAGAGGAGTTTCGAGCTTTTGTCATTTTTGGGCATTTCAAGCTCGGGTTGGGCGATTTTGAGCGAGGCATGGGAGAACTTGAGGTAAGTCCCTTGTTATCATTTCACGGGAGAACTTGAATTAATTCCCTTATGATCATTTCTACTCCATATTATTGAATTATCATCGAATAATCCGACTAGATTACATGATTTTGAGGTGTAAATCGGGGGTTTAAAAATAAGATTTGATGATTTGGAGGTCGAGTTGATGTCGGATTTTGATAAAATTAGTATGATTAGACTCGTGGTTGAATGAGCTTTCGGATTTTATAACTTTTGTCGGTTTCCGAGAAGTGGGCCTCACAGACGATTTTTGAGTTAAATTTCGGATTCATATAGAAAAATTATATTTTCATATGTAATTAATTCTAATAAATTTTATTGATTGAAATGAATTATTTGTGGTTAGATTCGAGACATTCGGAGGCCAATTTGCGAGGCAAAGGCATAACAAAGTATAGAATTTTACGTTTTGAGGTAAGTAACAATTATAAATCTGGTCCTGAGGGTATAAAACCCCGAATTTTGGTATCATGTGATTACTTTGGAGGTGATGCACATGCTAGGTGACGGACGTGTGGGTGTGCACAGAGGGGATTGTGACTTGGTCCGTCCCGTGAAAAAACTGTAAAGTTGAATAACTTGTTGTTAGCTATGTGCTCTCTATGTGTTGCGGAAATTTGACTGTAAGTCACATTAGAAACCATGTTTAGGCTATATATTGTTACTGTTGGGACCCACAGAAGTCGTGCTCATGTTGAACTATCTGCTTAATTGTTATTTTGTACTCAGTCACAGTTTACTTATTTATTTTATCGCAGTCTCTATTGTTCATTATTGATGCATCATATCATTGTTGTTTGGGTTGATTTCATGATTATTGAGAGCTTGAGAGACTAGAGAGATTTATGACTGAGTGAGGCCGAGGGCCTGATTGTGAGATATTATATTATAGCACGTGAGTTGTCCGTGCGGGATATTATAGCACGCGAGTTGTCCGTGCGGGATATTATAGCACGTGAGTTGTCCGTGCGGGATATTATAGCGCGTGAGTTGTCCGTGCGGGATATTATAGCACGTGAGTTGTCCGTGCAGCACTTGAGTTGTCCGTACAGATTATAGCGCTTGGGCTGTAGGAGCCTCTCCGGAGTCTGTACACCCTAGTGAGCGTGGGTACCCATTAAGTGTGAGTGCTGAGGGCTGAGAGCCGAGTGGTTGAGCTGTTGTGATGAGTCGAGTGACTGTTGCCCTGAGAGGCTGTACTTGCTTTTCATTTGTTGTTGCATTTAGTTGCTATATGTCATTGTTGTTAAATTCTCTGAAAGATTCTATATCCGGATTACATGAACATGAATTGTATAAAATTGATTTGACTTAAACTGCTAGATTTGAAAGCATGCCTATTCTTTGATGGAATTACTGAAAGTGAACTATAATTGTGTAGCTCGTCACTATATTCAATTCCTTATTTATTATTATTACTTAGTGAATTGGTTGTACTCATACTACAACATGCACTTCGTGTGCAGATCCAGGTGTTTCCGTGTTGATACCTAATTTTTTCTCATACTTTTTAAATATATATATATATATATATATATATATATATATACTTTTAAAATAATGCATATGCACCATCATTTGATCTACAAGCATATACAAGCATTTTTCATAATATTTTATGATTTTAAAGGCTTTTAATCAATTTATTCCTACATTTTATTATATAAATATATATTAATTAGCTTATAAATTATTTTTTATGATAATTTTATCATCTACGCTTTTCATTTACACCCATATTAGGTTTTAAATATTTTATTTATATTTAGTTATAATTACATTTGCATTTTTATTCTAAATTGTACATTTTGCAATAATAGCCCATATATACTTATAATTACTTTATTTATGCAAAAAATAACTTTTATATTTTTTAAAATGTTAAACAATTGTTTTTAATTATTTGCATGCACAAATAATACGTTTTGTTATTTATCTATTATTTTTATAAATTATTATTTATTAAAATCGGGTATTTAAAATCTGGCCCTAATTCTATAACTAATTCAGATCTAAAATACCCAAACCAGTCCAAGCCGAATACCCCTAACCCAATTACCCTTACACATTCATTAAACCCAACCTCAATCAGCCTAAATCCTAACCGTTGATTAAAAATGTTCAACGGCCCACAACTAACAACCCTCTTCCCTTATATCCCTCCTCTCTACTCTAATCCTCACTTTTCTAAATACCGTCGCTCTAATTTCCCCTCCCCTGTTGAACCCTAACGCTCCTGACTCACCCAAATCCTCTCAAATCCCGATCCTAATGGGATTTTTACCCTATTCCCTTACCATTTTAGGGTTCTTCCCTTATTTGGTGCTAGATTCCGGAGTAACTTAGGTACTTGCCTAAATATGGCAAGTACCCCGATTTGATTCCGTCCAAATCTGTGTTTATCTTTTGAATCCGGATAAATCTCGAGTCCAAGTACATTTTTTGTGATGATTATCTCATATCTCTCTTGATTCGCACTAAGCCCTAAATGTTAGGGTTTCAGATCTTCTTTGATTTGAACCAAATCTAGTTCAAACTCTATTTTTTAACATTTCTTCGTCTATATTTGCTCTATTACTTATGGGTCTGTTGATTTTTGCCAATTTTGTGACTTACCTAATTTAGGGTTTCAAACCCCTATTACTTGAACCAAATCTGGTTCAATTATAAGTATCCTTTTTTAAGTTCCTATATATTTTTATTTTATGCTAATATGTGTTCTTTTCCTTTATTCTTGTTTATTTTGTGTTTTACCCAAAATTAGGGTTTCAGTCCATTTTTACTCGAACTAATCTGGTTCAATTTTATGTCTCTTTTGAATAATCCTTATCTACATTCATTTGTATGTGTTAACACATGATTTTTTGCCATTATTCTATGCTAATTTCGGGGTTTACCTAATTTAGGATTTCCAACCCTTTTTACTTAAATCAAATCCGGCTCGATTGAGTATTCCTTTTACAATGATCTGTTATCTGCGTGATGTGATTCTTTACCTTATTTCCTACTGATTTTGTGAATTTTTTCACCTAAAACTTAGGGTTCAACCCTACTGTTTTAAACACTGACCTCAGTATTTAAGTGAGGAATTCTTTAATGCTAGGACATTATTCGAACCCCTCCCCACTTCCCTTTGAAATAAAGTTTAGAACTCAAGTTCTTTCACTCCTAGCAATACTACTCTGTGCTTTTGATTCCTGGCCGGCTGGAAACCAAGGCCAGAAATCCTCAACTGTTTTGCTTCTGTTGGTAACAATTGCTACATTGTTGGATTCTTTTTTCCTGTTTCATCTTAGCTGGTGAGTTTATTGAATCCTTTGCTATTCCATTATGATTACCTGCTTAATGTGTTACTGTTATCAAACCATGTTACCCCAAATGCTATTACCTGTATTTAAGACATGTTGAACTCAATTTGAATCTGCCTAACTCTGTGTAATTTAGGGCTATTATTTAGCCTTAAATGCCTTCATACCTTCCTAAAGACTGTTTAGCTATGTGTGCCTTAACAAATTCATCAGTTTGTTTATTGAACCTGTCACCATGTGACTTGTTTGGTTCTGTTCTCACCATGTTTATGATACCTCTACTAAATTGTTTAATCAGTTCCTAATACTAATTAGTGTGTTCCTGACCTACTGTTAATCAATGAGCTTTCTTTCTTTGACTTAGTCTGATCTGCAGTCTTTGGTATCACTGTGAACATGTTTATGAACTGGTCTTATTAGCATGTGATTGTGTTAACTTCTAAAAACTGGATTAAGTCTGCCTAGGTTCAAATGTGTTGCTATTTGTTTGTATTCTTTATGTGATTCTGTACCCCCTAATCCCATCCTACTCTCCTGAATTCTCACTCTTTGCTGGCTGAAAGCCAAAGCAATTTAGGTTCTGTCCCTTGGTCTCCCTAGTGTGAGCACTGCTCAGGGTTCATATGGGACCCTCGTGAACTCTGACACACTAGAATTTGGTCCCTAGTCTTCTTTGAATTGTTCTGATCATTCTTCTCTAGTGTGAGCACTGCCTTGGGTTCTTGAAGCCCTTGGGAACTCTGACACACTAGAGATTTGGGTTTTGTATGCTTTTCCTTGAGATATGGGTGAATCATTCACCGCTGGTTACTGTGTCTCTATGAACATGGGATTTTGGAGCTACTGTGAGTTGAAGGCCTGGCCTGTACAAGTGTATTTGGGCCTACTGCAGGCTTCCTATAGTTTTTATCCTTTGTAATTCATTCATTCAATTCTGGTCTGTAATAATTATTTGTAATAACAATTGGGATATTAGTAAATTGGGAAACTGGGTTTATTTTAACATTTGCATGAGAATGGGTAGAAATCCTGCCTATAGGTGTTTACGTTGATCATTCTGCTATTGTGTTAGATAACCTGCCTATAGATGTTTACTTTGCTCATCTTGCTATTGTATGTTAGATAACCTGCCTATAGGTGTTTACTTTGCTCAAATACATTCTGCTATTGTATGTTAGATAACCTGCCTATAGGTGTTTATTTTGCTCGAATATGCTCAGTAGATAACCTGCCTATAGGTGTTTACTTGCTCGAATAAGCTCTGTGGATAACCTGCCTATTCTGTTTTTTAGATACCATGCCTATAGGGAATAAAATAACTAAAGTTCAATTTGCATTGCAGCATATTCATTAGGCATCATGATCATAGGGTCATTTATAAATCTGCATTTTTAGAAGTCATGCCCATAGGGTTCTTAATTGATTGATGTCCTATTGTCATACTTGCTCATTTAGTATATACAAACTAAAACCAGTTTCAATCATCAAGGATAGGAATCATGTTTATAGGGTAATAACTATCTGTGTTAAGCACTAAAATCAGGCTTTAAAATACTGCCTCGTCGAACGTTAGTAGAAAGAATGCCTATAGGAACAACTGAGTAATTCTGAATATCTCTCGTTTTTATTACTGCCAAATACTGAGTAAATCACCTAGATAGCATGTTTATAGGTTTCAACCGCTTATACTTATAATCAGTAGACCACTGTGCAGTCACTTAGAAATTACTTTGCATAACTGCTCGCATGATTAAAATCCAGAATCATATAGAAATCATGTCTATAGGGCCTAACGACTTCAATTGTTGAAACTGTCAAAACGCCTAATTTGTTTGCGTGCATTTGCTGCCAAAGCGTGGAGGCTAACCTGAGCCCTTATTTGCTTTTACATGAAAGTTCAATTTTTTTTGTATGTTGCCTAGTTTTTATCATTTTTGAGCAACCTAAGTTAAGTCTAGAACCATCCAAAAATATAGATCTAAACGCCTCTTGGGCCATAGGCAAGGGACGGGTAGTGCACGCATAGGGTACGATTTAGAATTGATTAGAGCGCTTTAGGTAAATAAGTTAAAGATAGTAATCGGGTAGCAGGAGATGATAGTCTATGCCCGCTGAATAATATGAGTAACACCCCCTTCTTGGGGGAGTTATGAAGTATTATTTATGTTGTACGGGGTGATCCTTTAGGCTAAAAATCATAGGACCCCCACTCCTTTTAAAATAATTCTTTCTTTATGTTTCTCTTCTCTCTTAGACTAATTCACATGATTTAAGTTCGGCCGGGACCCATCGTTGTGGACCTCGAGAAATGCCTAACACCTTCTCCTCGAGGTAATTTGAGCCTTTACCCGATCTTTGGTGACGCAAACTAGTAAACCCGAGTCATTTGCAATAGGTGCCCTAACGCACCTTAATCCGTTAGGTGGCAACTCTCTTTTTAAGAACCCTTCCTCCCTTTTTAAAAGAGTTGTCAATGTCGAAACTCGATTTCGCGAGAAAAAGGGGACGCGACAGCATGGCGACTCTGCTGGGGATATCCTTAGGTTCTTACCATAATGAACTTGGCCTGTGTGATTTAGTCTTCCTCGATAAGCATGTCTTTATTATTTTATGCTCAAATTCACTATTTATTTGCTACATGCACACCCCCTTCCCTATTTTTCATTTTACATGAATTTACATACAACCTTTCGTTTAACCTTGTTCGCTGGCTTCAATATTTATGTCTTTCCCAATCACTACCCCTTTTACCGCTTTATTATAATTTTTTCATTATGCGAACTAACTCCTTCTTTGTTTTTCTTTCTTTCATGTCTTTACATTTATTAAATACCGCATTTATCTCTTTCATCATGCAAAATACTTGACAAGGTGTTGTTTTATTTTTTACATAATTACATGCTCTGCATCATATTCCACTCGTGCGCAATTAATACCATAGCGGCACTTGATGAGTGTTCGTGCTCTTCCTATATTACCCTTTTTAAATTTGGAAAAGGCTTATTTACGGTAAAACTAGTCGATCAGCGGTGCAGTCGATGGTTCCGTGCCTTTCCCTCTCAAGTTGTCCGCTTGAGGGTACTGGTCTAGACTTCTATAGAAAACCCTACTCTGATGGTAACTTTGCATGCATCATGTCCAAATCTAGCATGAGTTAGAATGTTGTCCGCATAATAACTCTCTAAGGAAAGCCTTGTCCAAAGTCCATCGGGATTTCCATAATCCCAATGGGTACGATCATGATATGTGCATTATTTGGAGAAAACGTGCCGATATGCTAATCATTAATGTGTAAGTAGTCAAACCCGGAGGGGGAAAGGGCTAACTTTATTTGCTTGCAGAAATGAGGCATGAAGTCCCCATGTTCGGCATGGTCCGAAGTATCTCACCTCTATTGCTAGACTGGTGGGAAAATCTCTCGCCAAGCGACAAGAACCATATGAAAAGAATTCTTGGAAATTTACCTTCTTTGCTAGACATTCAGCCAAACAATGTACTGATCGAGGCCGCTACTATGTTCTGGGATGAAAAGAGGGTTGTTTTCCATTTTGGTAACATAGAGATGACTCCCCTTCCTGAGGAAATAGAAGATTTTGCCGGGCAACCCTGGGATAGCCCTGGTCTGCTGGTACCAGAAAATTGTACTTCTAGGGGAGTTCTGAAAATGATGGGTCTTAGAAAGAATGACGAGTTAGTCTGTCTGAAGAAGTCCTACATACCTTTCGACTTCCTCTACGAGCGTTATGGGCACATCACATCCTACCATATCTATCATGATGAGTTTGCCATCACTTCCCTGGGCTGGACTCATCGTCGGATTTTTGTGTTCATCGTCTATTTTTTTGGGTATGATAGTATTTCCAATTCAAGGAGACAGGATTCACACTTGTTTGGCTATGGTTACCAATAACTTAATAGAAGGGATTGAGGGACAAACTTATAATTTTGTCCCAATGATCGTGGCAGAGATATACCGAGCTTTGGACCGATGTAAGAAGGGATTCAGACATTTTGAGGGTTGTAATTTGTTACTGCAAATATAGTTGTTGGAGCATCTTCAAAGAGGACAGTACGGTCAGGAATTTCCACGGTGACCATGGAATGACCACATAGCCTTTCACCATCCAAAAAGAATGACTTTCATTCCAGACAGGTTTGCACAACCGAAAAACGCCGTGGATTGGGTACACTTCTTTAGCAATTTGACTGATGACAAGGTCCATTGGATGTTCGAGTGGTTCCCTACTAATGATTTCATCATCAGGTCCAGGGATGTTCCTCAATTAGTGCTGATTGTGTTAAGGGGTATCTACCCTTATGCTCCTATCAGGTTCATGAGACAGGCTGAGAGAAAATAAGTCATACCGCGAGTTTCTAAGATAGTTCACTATAAAGCAGACTTTCATGGTGGTGCCATTCCATTCAAGTGTGAGGCCCAACACATGTGGCATTTGAAGATTATTGTGTAAAAAGATACCATCGAACCAGATCGGTATCACGCCGGTCATGTGTATTTCTACCTATCATGGTTGGATGATGACATAGCAGGAGAAGTCGAGCTAGGGATCGATCGAGGAAACAAGGTTATAAATGATGCTTGCTGAAGCACAAGTAAAATACAAGAGGTTGCACAAGAGAATCCTTTAGTCTGAAGCCAGATATTTGGAACAACACAATATAGACAAGGAATCAATTAATGAATGGAGGGAAGTTGCTACAAAATCAACAGAGAGGTTGGAGTACTTAGAGCAGGGTCTGATGGAACTTGAAGGGAAGATGAGGAAAAGGATCGTGGATTGTCAGAATGTAGAGGGCAACAAATGAGGACACCTAGCAAGGGCATATCTACTGTTGGACATGCGCGACCTTGGGAATCTGATCGATGGGGCCAAGAAGGCCAAGCTTGGAGAGGGTCCCTCCGGGACCAAATAGAATAGAATTGTTGTTTATTTGCTTTTCTAGAGTCATTTTAGAAATTGATTGTAATAAGGCAAATGCCACTAGCAACTCTTTTAATTATTGTAATTTTAGAGGTTTGATCTATTTATTACATTAATGAAATGAGGCAGTTATCGGCATCAAGTTTCTCCAAATCTATGTGTCGCTAGGCCTACCTCAAGCACAATGAGGTCCCCAAAATTAGGATGCGAATTTATAATTCTGCAATACATGTTTAAATACTGCAAATATCCTTCTGAAATCCCCTACTGACTTGTTTACCATTTTGCTTTTCTTTGTTTTGATTATTCCCATCCCCTAAGTTTGGTTCTTGCATACTAGCATCGTCAGCATATCATACTAGATCCAGAGGCCCTCCACCTCCTCCTCCTCCAAGTGATCCTAAAAGTAAGGCAAATGCTAAGATGAATGACATGAGTGGTATCAGGAAAGATAACGTTGCGCATGTGAAAAATGTTGCAACTTCAGATGGTCGGAGTACTTTGGCACAAAATGATTTGGTTCTACAGTTAGAGCAGAAAATACTGGAATTGCAAGGGGAACTTGAGCAGGTCCGCAACTTGGCAAACCTCTCCCTCACCTTAAAAGTCCCGGATATTAACTAACAGAATGCCCAAAACCCAACACCTCCTCAAAACACACCAAACCAACATCCACAAAATCCTCTTGTACCTCATCAATACGCCACAACTCCTCAAAATCCTAACCCTCCACCAGTGCCAACTCCTCCTCAACACCAACATCTTCTGACTCAGTATCCACAAACTACTACCTACCATACTCCTCAAAATACACCGCAACCTACCCCCGATCTGCAGAACTCAACCAATGATCATCACTACACCCAAATCCCTGGTATCCACCAAAGTAACCCCATATACGTAAAAACTCTACCTCACCCCACTCAACAAACCCCATACATATCAGTATCCGCCGAGAAGTACCTGCTCATCAAGAATATGATAGAGGAACTTAAGAAGCTCACAAGCCGAGTCCAGGGTGTCAAAGGGGGTAAAGGCATTGAGGGTTTGAACTATGAAGATCTGTGTATTCAGCCAGACGTAGAACTGTCAAAGGGTTACAAACCTCCCAAGTTCGAGATGTTTGACGGAACAGGCGACCCAAAGGTGCATCTAAGGATATACTGTGACAAGCTCGTAGGAGTTGGAAAAGATGAAAGGATTCACATGAAACTGTTCATGAGAAGCCTCACTAGAGATGCCCTATTATGGTACATCAGCCAAAATCCAAAGAAGTGGGTTAGCTGGGTAAGCATGGCATCAAATTTCATGGATCGGTTCAGGTTTAATACGGAGAATGCGCCAGATGTCTTCTATATCCAGAACGCCCTATTGTGGTACATCAGCCAAAATCCAAAGAAGTGGGTTAGATGGGTAAGCATGACATCGAATTTCATGGATCGGTTTAGGTTTAATACGGAGAATGCGCTAGATGTCTTCTATATCCAGAATCTCAAGAAGAAACCAACAGAGACTTTCCATGAGTATGCTACTCGATGGAGATCAGAAGCTGCGAAAGTAAGGCCTGCATTGGAAGAAGAGCAGATGAACAAGTTCTTCGTACGGGCCCAAGATCCGCAATACTACGAAAGGTTAATGGTTATCGAGAATCACAAATTCTCCGAAATCATCAAATTGGGGGAAAAGATTGAAGAAGGGATCAAGAGCAGAATGGTAACTATTTTTGAGGCATTACAGGCTACGAATAAAGCTTTGCTGTTAGGGGATATATCCAAGAAGAAAGAAGTAGGGGCCATGATGGTAGCTCAAGGTCCAAAATCTCCTCTTACATACCAAGCACCTCCACCCACATATCAGCCTTTACCTCCCAGATATCCACAACCCGCCACTGCCTACCATACTTATAACACCCAACCCGCATACTACCACTCACCACCAGCCCGCCAAAACTTCCAAAAACCTAGACCAAGTTTCGACCGCAGACCACCCAAAAAATACACCCCAGTTGCCGAACCTATAGACCAACTGTACAAGAGACTGAAGGTTGCCGGTTATATCACTCCCATTCCCGTTGTCGCCATGGAAAATTCCTCTCAATGGGTCAATCCAAATAAGACATATGCCTATCACTCAGACATGAAAGGTCATACTATTGACGAGTGTCTTACTTTGAAGGATAAGATTCAGACATTAATTGACACTAAAGTTATACATGCAAAGGAGGCTACACCCAATGTCCGTAACAATCCCCTCCCGGATCACATGAGCGAAGGGGTGAATGTGATAGAGACCGATGAAGAATGGGACTCAGAGGGGTCAATTAGACTCATTCGAGAAGGGGATAATCCTGAAACATCTCCAGTCACTCTCACACCTATCATGGTACAAACTCAGACACCAATCGAAGTTGAGGTAGCTGCACCAACTCTATTTGAGGTTGAAGTAACAACACCCTTCACCGTGATGGTAGCACCTATACTATCTTATAAGTCTAAAGCTATACCATAGGATTATGTTGCAGAATCAGAAGGAAAGGAAAGGGGGAAATGGAAGAAACTGGTGTAGCACAAGGTATGACCAGAATTGGTAGGGTTTACACGCCCGAGCATTTGGGGGGAACAAGTAAAGAAGCCGCTTCCAAGCAACCCATCATTGAAACCAGCCCGAATGATCTTTGGAGAAAGGTGCAAGCAAGGGAGTATTCTATGGTTGATCATTTGAACAAAACCCCTGCTCAGATATCCATTCTATCATTACTGTAGAATTCTAAGGCACACAGGAACGCGCTGATGAAGGTATTGAACGAAGCTTACGTGCCCAACAATATTACTAGTGGAGAGATGGATAATATGGTAGGACAAGTGTTGGAAAGCCACAAGATCACTTTTCATGAACACGAGCTACCATCAGAAAGACTAAGTCACAACAGGGCATTGCATATCACAGTGCAATTTGAGGATAAGTTCATTGCCAGAGTCCTGATAGATAGGGGTTCGAGTCTTAACATATGTCCACTAACTACTTTGAAAAGATTGGGTAAAGGCATGTACGAGATACTAGCAGGAAGTATGAATGTGAATTCATTTGATGAGTCTCAAAGGGCCACAATTGGGGAGACCAACCTCAGCCTACAGATGGACCCAACCTGGTTTGATGTTGAGTTTCAAGTGTTGGACATATCTGCTACCTACAACCTATTGTTGGGACGACCTTGGATACATACCGTTGGGACCGTAGCTTCTACTCTACATCAGGTCGTGAAGTTTGAGTGGAACTATCAGGAAGTGATCATCCATGGGGACGGAAGTAATCCCATTTACACCAGTCAAACTATTCCGGTCATCGAGAATAGAAGGGAGTTGGGTAGAGAGAGTTATCATCGCATCGAGCGCGTCAATGCAATTAAGAAGGACAAGTGGTGGAGCAGCAAAATAGAGAGCATACTAGTATGGGTAGGGTATGAACCTGGTAAAAGGCTCGGGAAGAATCTCCAGGGGACCACCAAACCAATACAGCTAAAGCGTCACGGGACAACTTTTGGGCTTGGGTATGAATACGCATGGCATAAGTATCAGAATTGGTCGCCATCATGGCGTGGTCCTTATTACCCTCTAGAGCAACCGGTACCATATTTGAGCCAATCATTTTACCAAGCTGACATGATGTGGGAGTCCGAAGAAGATGAAGTTCTAGCCGGTATAAGGAATCTGTTTTTGGATGATGGAGACATGGATTGCAGTGCAATAGTTGAGGAGGAGGAAGAGGAAGGCCTCATTATTCAAACCGTGGAGAAAGGAGTTGTTCTCAAGAACTGGACTGCTGCACCATCTAGGGCCCGACGAGTCCCGGGGTAGCATGGTTGCTAGTGTCATTCATTTTGAAAACAATTCCTTTTGAACATTTTTGTTTAAACCATTCTTCTTTACTTTCAGTATTTTGCTTTAGAAAACATTTTGAAGTCATTAAAATTTGCTTTGTTTGACGTTTCAATACTTATCAACGGCTTGATGTTTTATTATTATTATCTTTCATATTTTTCTCTCTACTGCATTACTATTTCTTACCTTGATGAACCAATGATTGTGATATGTAATAAGACAACGCAACATAAGGATAGTGACTCGGAAGAGATAGAAGAAGAAGATGTGATACCTGAGGAAATAGTCAGAGAAGTTAAGAATTTTGAAAGCAAACCTAAGTCCAATCTGGATGAGACTGAGGTAGTCAACTTGGGAGATTCTGAAACCGTCAAAGAAACTAGCATAAGCATTTGCTTGTCACCATCAGAGAAGAAAGAGTACACTCATTTCTTAAGAGAGTATGAAGACATTTTTGCATGGTCATATGATGATATGACCGGGCTGAGCATGTCCATAGTGGCTCACAAGCTACCTACTAATCCAATGTGTCTGCCAGTAAAGCAGAAGATCAGAAAGTTCAAGCCAGATATGAGTTTGAAAATCAAAGAAGAAGTCACCAAACAGATCAAAACTAAGGTTCTCAGAGTGGTTGAATATCCAACTTGGATGGCTAACATCGTGCCAGTTCCAATGAAGAATAGGAAAGTCAGAGTATGCGTCGATTATCGGGACCTAAACAGAGCAAGTCCCAAAGATGATTTCCCGTTACCTAACATACACATACTGATCGACAATTGCGCCAAGCATGAACTCCAATCCTTTGTGGATTGCTTCGCGGGATATCATCAGATTTGGATGGATTAAAATGATGCCTAAAAGACAGCTTTTATCACACCATGGGGGGTGTACTGCTATAAAATGATACCGTTCGGTCTGAGAATGTTGGGGCCACTTATATGAGGGCCAAGACAACTATTTTCCACGACATGATACACAAGGAAATAGAGGTATATGTGGATGATGTCACCATCAAATCCAAGAAGAGTGCAGATCACATAGAAGACTTGAGGAAAGTTTTTAATTGGCTTCGGAGGTACAATTTGAAATTGAATCCCGCAAAATGTGCCTTCGGGGTCCCCACAGGAAAGTTATTAGGGTTCATCGTCAGCCGCCGAGGAATTGAGCTAGACCCATCAAAGGTCAAAACTATCCAGGATTTGCCGCCTCCAAAGAACACGAAAGACGTGATGAGCTTCTTGGGACGTCTTAATTACATCATCCACTTCATAGCACAATCAACCGTGATCTGTGAGCCGATTTTCAAAACGTTAAAGAAGGATGCCGCAACCAGTTGGATTGAAGATTGCCAGAAAGCTTTTGTTAGAATCAAAGAATATTTGTCCACACCGCCAGTCCTGGTCCCGCCAGAACCTGATAGACCACTGATACTCTATCTCTCCATATTAGATGGGGCTTTCGGTTGTGTCTTGGGACAACATGACAAGACGGGAAGGAAAGAACAATCCATATACTATTTGAGTAATAAGTTCACACCCTACGAAGCACGGTATTCTTTGCTGGAACGCACATGTTGTGCTTTGACCTGGATAGCCCAGAAACTGAGATACTACTTCTGTGCCTATACCACATATCTCATATCAAGGATGAACCCTTTGAAGTACATCTTCCAGAAACCCATGCCTATAGGGAAGCTGGCAAAATGGTAGATATTGTTGAGTGAATTCGACTTTGTCTATGTGATTCAGAAGGCGGTTAAGGGACAAACATTAGTGGATCATCTTGCAAAAAATCCTTTAGGAGGAGAATATGCACCACTAAAAACGTATTTTCCTGATGAAGAAGTATCATTCGTAGGAGAAGATATCGCCGAAGCCTACGACGGGTGGAGAATGTTTTTCTATGGAGCTACAAACTTCAAAGGAGTGGGTATTGGAGCCGTTTTGGTGTCAGAAACATGTCAACATTATTCGGTATCCGTGAAACTCAGATTTCCGTGCACCAATAATATGGCAGAATATGAGGCTTGCATATTGGGGCCCAATTTGGCCATTGACATGAATATCCAGGAATTACTGGTAATTGGCGATTCAGATTTGCTGGTACATCAGGTGCAGGGAGAATGTGATACAAAGAATACCAAGATATTACCATATCTATATCATGTGCAAGAGATGATGAAGAGGTTCACGAAGATAGAGTTTAGACATGTCCCGAGAATCCAGAATGAGTTCGCAGACGCATTGGTCAATTTTCAAAAGAGACTATGTTTAAAGCTATTTATATTTATGCAATTGATGCAACTGAGCTACGCTTGACCTGATTCCCATTTAAGAGAGTATACGTAGGCAACCCTGTGGGTTCAGTCACAATACAATAAAATTTCTATTTTCCCCATAATCAAAAACCAGGGCAGAATTTTGAGGAGGACCCTCAAAATTCCAAAGCAAGTTCAACCAACGGCACCGTATGCGGAATAGCCAAAAGTTCGTCTAGATAACTGGGGCAGAATTTTGAGGAGGACCCTTAAAATTCGATGTCAAGAAGGTCACAATATCTCTAATAATGTCACAGTTACCGGTTCATCTAATCATTTTTTAATTGCATATTACTATGTTTTGAATAACTATGCATGCATATTTTTAGAAAACTTTATTCTTAGCCAGATGCTACCCATGGTAACTCGGACAGGATTTCAATGCGGAACTGAGCAAAGCATGCAGACAAAGGCACAGACCAACCTCCCCCCGCAAAACTCACTATTTTTCTTTGAATGCAAAAACAAGAAATAGTCGTCAGTACGTGCGCACCTTAGAATCACTGTCTTCATAACAACAAAGCTACCAAACTCATCTCCAGCTAAGAAATACTCCGCTATCACTTATTATATATTCATTGCATGAGACTAAGCATTGTCTCAAAACTTGCATGAGGCTAAGCCCTGCCTCCTCAACTGCATGAGGCTAAGCCCTGCCTCCTCAACTGCATGAGGCTAAGCCATGCCCCCTTAATTGCATGAGACTAAGAACTGTCTCAACTTTGCATGAGGCTAAGCCCTGCCTCCTTAATTGCATAAGGCTAAGCTCTGCCTTCCCATTGCATGAGACTAAGCATTGTCTCAAATCTTTGCATGAGGCTAAGCCCTGCCTCCTTAATTGCATGAGACTAAGCATTATCTCAACCTTGCATGAGGCTAAGCCCTGCCTCCTTAATTGCATAAGGCTAAGCTTTGCCTTCCCATTGAATGAGACTAAGCATTGTCTCAAATCTTTGCATGAGGCTAAGCCCTGCCTCCTTAATTGCATAAGGATAAGCATTGCCTTCCCACTGCATGAGACTAAGCATTATCTCAACCTTGCATGAGGCTAAGCCCTGCCTCCTTAATTGCATAAGGCTAAGCATTGCCTTCCTATTGTATGATACTATGTATTATCTCAAATATTTGCATGAGGCTAAGCCCTTCCTCCTTAATTGCATGAGACTAAGCATTGCCTCAACCTTGCATGAGGCTAAGCCCTACCTCCTTAATTGCATAAGGCTGAGCATTCCCTTCCATTTGTATGAGACTAAACATTGTCTCAAATCTTGCGTGAGGCTAAGCCCTGCTTCCTCAACTGCATAAGGCTAAGCATTGCCTTCCATTTGCATGAGATTAAGCATTGTCTCAAATCTTGCATGAGGCTAAGACCTGCCTCCTCAACTGCATAAGGCTAAGCATTGCCTTCTATTTGTATGAGACTAAGCATTGTCTCAAATCATGCATGAGGCTAAGCCCTGCCTCCTCAACTGCATAAGGCTAAGCATTTTCTTCCATTTGCATGAGACTAAGCATTGTCTCAAATCTTGCATGAGGCTAAGCCCTGCCTCCTTAACTGCATAAGGCTAAGCATTGCCTTCCATTTGCATGAGACTAATCATTGTCTCAAATCTTGTATGAGGCTAAGCCCTGCCTCTTTAATTGCATAAGGCTAAGCATTGACTTCCATTTGCATGATACTAAGCACTGTCTCAAATCTTGCATAAGGCTAAGCTCTGCCTTTCCAGCATGAGACTAAGCATTGTCTCTCCTTGCATGACCACAAATGTTGCTCTATTCCAAACCTTGCATTATACTCTTCTCTTAGGACTAAGCTCTGCTCCCAACTCTACATAGGACTAAGCTATGTCTGGTTTTATCTCAAGCATCATGTCTCTGCATCTCATGGGCTAACATATAGCCAATTTGTCTTAAGGCGTCATAGTCTGAATGCATCATCCTCATAGCCGAAAGACAGCATGCCATGGCCTGAAGATCTCTTAATCTTGCACATCATTATTCAAAGTCATCATGGTTCGGAGGCACCAGCTTCATAGCCAGAGAACATCATTTCATAGCCTGCGAATCCTTTACTGCACAATTCATGGCCCAGGACATCATGGTCTAAGGACGTCATCCTCACCGTCTAAAGACAATCTCCATGGTCTAAAAGGAATTTGTATCATGTTTAAATTTATGCGATAATCTATATGCATCGTATTTTGGGTTTGCAGGTAATCCGGTAAGTAACCGTTATCCTAGCGGGAGCAATCTTCGCTCCAGTTTCCATTCAACGTCCATATCCTTCAACTATTTCAAACGTAACCGATCATCATCCGTTACCCATTCTCATATGATACCTACTCAAGTATACACAACCATTCTCAATCCCGATTTGTCCTATCCAGAATATTTTGTCCGTTCTTACAACAACTTCATCGGTTCGTTCCACCGTTAGATCCAAAACTACACATGGCCTGAAACCTATAAATTCAGGGATATGTAGGCAGCTCAGAAACTAGAGTATAGTCTATATTTTTTCAAATCACCCCATTCGGTCAAAATCGATCATCATTTCTTTACCCGACAACTCTTTCATCCTTCCCGGATAAAGAGGGGCAGCTATTGATACCCAATTTTTCCATCATATTTTTCAAATATATAAATATACTTTTAAAATAGTGCATATGCATCATCATTTAATCTACAAGCATTTATCATAATTGTTTATGATTTTTAAAAGCTTTAAATCAATTTATTCCTACATTTTATTATATAAATATCTATTAATTATCTTATAAATTATTTTTTATGATAATTTTATCATCTACGCTTTTTATTTACACCTATATTAGGTTTTAAATATTTTATTTATATTTTTTTATAATTACATTTGTATTTTTAGGCTAAATTGTATATTTTGCAATAATAGCCCATATGTATGTATAATTACTTTATTTATACATAAAATAACTTATATATTTTTTATAATGTTAAACAATTATTTTTAATCATTTTCATGCACAAATAATATATTTTGTTATTTATCAGTTATTTGTATAAATTATTATTTATTAAAATCGGGTATTTAAAATCTGGCCCTAATTCTATAACTAATTCGGACCTAAAACTACCCAAACCAGCCCAAGCCCAATATCCCTAACCCAATTACCCTTACCCATTCATTAAAGCCAACCCCAATCAGCCTAAATCCCGGCCGTTGATAAAAATTGATCAACGACCCACAACTAACGACCCCCTTCCCTTATATCCCTCCTCTCTACCCTAATCCTCACTTTTCTAAAAACCGCCGCCCTCATTTCCCCTCCCCCGTTGAACCCTAATGCCACCGCATCACCCAAATCCTCCCAAACCCCGGTCCTAATGGGATTCTTACCCTATTCCCTTACTATTTTAGGGTTCTTCCCTTATTTGGTGCTAGATTCCGGAATAACTTAGGTACTTGCCTAAATATGGCAAGTACCCCGATTTGATTCCGTCCAAATCTGTGTTTATCTTTTGAATCCAGACAAATCTCGAGTCCAAGTACGTTATTTGTGATAATTCTCTCATATCTCTCTTGATTCGCACTAAGCCCTAAAGGTTAGGGTTTCAGATCTTCTTTGATTTGAACCAAATATGGTTCAAACTCTATTTTTTAACATTTCTTTGTCTATATTTGCTCTATTACTTATGGGTCTGTTGATTTTTGCCGATTTTGTGACTTACCTAATTTAGGGTTTCAAACTCCTTTTACTTGAACCAAATCTGGTTCGATTATAAGTTTCCTTTTTTAAGTTCCTATATATGTTTATTTTATGCTAATATGTGTTATTTTCCTTTATTCTTGCTGATTTTGTGTTTTACCCAAAATTAGGGTTTCAGTCCCTTTTTACTCGAACTAATCTGGTTCAATTTCATGTCGCTTTTGAATAATCCTTGTCTACGTTCATTTGTATGTGTTAATACATGATTCTTTTCCATTATTCTCTGCTAATTTCGGGGTTTACCTAATTTAGGGTTTCCAACCCTTTTTACTTAAATCAAATCTGGTTCGATTGAGTATTCATTTTACAATGATCTCTTGTCTGCTTGATGTGATTCTTTACCTTATTTCCTACTGGTTTTGTGCATTTTTTCACCTAAAACTTAGGGTTCAACCCTACTATTTTAAACACTGACCTCAGTATTTAAGTGAGGAATTCTTTAATGCTAGGACATTATTCGAACCCCTCCCCACTCCCCTTTGAAATAAAGTTTAGAACTCAAGTTATTTCACTCCTAGCAATACTACTCTGTGCTTTTGATTCCTGGCCGGCTGGAAGCCAAGGCCATAAATCCTCAACTGTTTTGCTTCTGTTGGTAACAATTGCTACATTGTTGGATTCTTTTTTCCTAGAGAATTGGGTTTTGTATGCTTATCCTTGAGATATGGGTGAATTATTCACTGCTGGTTACTATGTCTCTATGAACATGGGCTTTTGGAGCTGCTGTGACTCTTTGAGTTGAAGGCCTGGCCTGTCCAGGTGTATTTGGGCCTATTGCAGGCTTCCTATAGTTTTTATACTTTGTAATTCATTCATTCAATTCTGGTATGTAATAATTATTTGTAATAACAATTGGGGTATTAGTAAATTGGGAAACTGGGTTTATTTTAACATTTGCATGAGAATGGGTAGATATCTTGCCTATAGGTGTTTACTTTGCTTATTCTGCTATTGTGTTAGATAACATGCCTATATATGTTTTCTTTGCTCATCCTGCTATTGTATGTTAGATAACCTGCCTATAGGTGTTTACTTTGCTCAAATACATTCTGCTATTGTATGTTAGATAACCTGCCTATAGGTGTTTATTTTGCTCGAATATGCTCAGTAGATAACTTGCCTATAGGTGTTTACTTGCTCGAATAAGCTCTATGGATAACCTGCCTATTCTGCTTTTTAGATACCATGCCTATAGGGAATAAAATAACCAAAGTTCAATTTGCATTGCAGCATATTCATTAGGCATCATGATCATAGGGTCATTTATAAATTTGCATTTTTAGAAGTCATGCCCATAGGGTTCTTAATTGATTGATGTCCTATTGTCATACTTGCTCATTTAGTAAATAAGAACTAAAACCAGTTTCAATCATCAAGGGTAGGAATCATGTCTATAGGATAATAATTATCTGTGTTAAGTACTAAAATCAGTCTTTAAAACACTGCCTCATCGAACGCCAGTAGAAAGCATGCCTATAGGAACAACTGAGTAATTCTAAATATCTCTCGTGTTTATTACTGCCAAATACTGAGTAAATCACCTAGATAGCATGTTTATAGGTTTCAACTGCTTATACTTATAATCAGTAGATAACTATGCAGTCATTTAGAAATTACTTTTCATAACTGCTCGCATGATTAAAATCCAGAATCATATAGAAATCATGTCTATAGGGCCTAACGACTTCAATTGTTGAAACTGTCAAAACGCCTAATTTGTTTGCGTGCATTTGCTGCCAAAGCGTGGAGGATAACCTGAGCCCTTATTTGCTTTTACATGAAAGTCCAATTTATTTTGTATGTCGCCTAGTTTTTATCATTTTTGAGAAACCTAAGTTAAGTCTATAACCATCCAAAAATAGAGGTCCAAATGCCTCTTGGGCCATAGGCAAGGGACGGGTAGTGCACACATAGGGTACGATTTAGAATTGATTAGAGCGCTTTAGGTAAATAACTTAAAGATAGTAATCAGGTAGCAGGAGATGATAGTATGTGCCCGCTGAATAATATGAGTAACACCCCCATCTTGGGGGAGTTACGAAATATTATTTATGTTGTACGGGGTGATCCTTTAGGCAAAAAAACTTTGGACCCCCACTCCTATTAAAATAATTCTTTCTTTGTATTTCTCTTCTCTCTTAGACTAATTCACATGATTTAAGTTCTTCAGGGACCCACCATTGTGGACCTCGAGAAATACCTAACACCTTCTGCTCGAGGTAATTTGAGCCCTTACCCGATCTTTGGTGACGCAAACTAGTAAACCCGAGTCATTTGCAATAGGTGCCCTAACACACCTTAATTTGTTAGGTGACGTCTCTCTTTTAATAACCCTTCCTCCCTTTTTAAAAGAGTTGTCAATGTCGAAACCCGATTTTGCGAGAAAAAGGGGGCGCGACATTTCGGACATAGCGGTTGTTGATTCTTTCGCGTAGTTGATTTTCTGAAGATTTTGAGGTAGCTGCCGTATTTCGCAGACCTTGTCTCTTCTTCCCTATCTCCTTGTTTACTATATTTGGTCTTAGACTATTATGGACCATATTTCCAGACTTGTATTCATATTAGATACTCATGTACTCAGTTACACCAGGTTTTGGGAGTATTTATATTTGTACTTGTGAGATTTTTTCGCTAAATTTAATCATTCTCTTTTCAAATTTAAAAGAATACATGGTTTATTGAGATTGTCCGCTTGCCTAGTATTGAAATAGGCGCCATCACTATGGGTTAGGTTTTGGGTCGTGACACTATAACATGCTATATATGTAGTTAAAGTAGTACAACGAAGCGTGTGTGTGTGTGTGTGTGTGTGTGTGTGTGTGTATATATATATATATATATATATATATATATATATATATATATATATATATATATATATATATATAGGTATAGCCATATATATATAAGAACACGAAGCGCTAGGACCACAGGGTCGGGTTCTTTTAGGGATAGACTTGTGAAGATGCAATAATCTAATTAGTATATACAATTTATCATCATCAAATATATCTATTTGTAAATTGATTCATCGACTTATAACTTACTTAGATGCATCGATGAATATTAAAAATAAAACGTTTTGACCTATATCGATTAATATTAAAAACAAAACGTCTCGACCTATATCGATTAATCTATGTCATGCATTATTAGTGATAAACGAATGAAAAATAGAAGAATTAATACTAAATCATCTTTGACATGTATATATATATATATATATATATATATATATATATATATATATGGATAACAAATAAAAGAAACGAAAGAAGTTATTAGCATTAAGTAAACGAGTTAATAGGTTAAATTAATGACTAAACATATTTAAAATAGAATAATATTGGTTTATCAATTGATAAATTTTCGTACGTAGTAATGTATGAGATTGATCATCAATTACAATATAGTGTATGTGTGTGTGTATGAAATTACTCATATACTTATTTATAACTTAGAAAATTTACTTAGATAGATGCTATTATAATTTATTAAAAGTAATTAGTTAATATAATTATTTATAAAAATTATGCTTATAGTTTATAATTATTTATAATAATTGTATAGTTAAATATAATAAATGATTATAGTCTATAATAATTTTTTTATAGTTTATAATATTTTAAGAAATAAAAACACAAAAAAAATAATTTACTTTTTAAAAAAAAATAACCAACCAAAGTTGGTCGGTTTATAGTTAAACGGTCAACACTTAATGTATCGACCAAAATTACCGACCAACTTTGGTTGGTAATTCTAAAATTAGATCTGAAATATATGGGATTTCCCCCATTTCTCTTACCTCTCTTCTCTATTTCCCTCACACAAATTCCATTCCCCACCCCGCGTCGCCACTGCCCAGCTGCCGCCGTTGCCGCTGCTAGCCACTGCCCAGCTGCCACCCCTCCTTCTCCACCTCCTAGAAATTCTAGGTTTGAATTATAACTTATTTCTTTTGTGTATAAATTTAATATTTTGTTAATTAGTTATGAATTAGTTAATTAGTATTTCAATTGATTATTTAACTTCGCATTTTATTGAAATCTAGGGTTTATGTTTTGTTTTAATTGAATTGATTACATATGGTATAAATTGAATGTTTAAGTTTGTATTATTTTGAATAGTTTAGTTAGAATTGAATTTAGTTTTTAGGATTTGTTCTTGTGAATCGAACTTTTAGGGTATGGGTTGAACTTTTAGGATATGAATTGAACTTTTAGGATATAAATTAAACTTTTAGTTTATGTTTAAACTCTTAGGATATGAATTGAATTGAGTTTTTAGGATTTGTTCTTGTGAGTTGGACTTTTAGGATATAAATTAAATTTTTAGTTTATGTTTAAACTCTTAGGATATGAATTGAACTTTTAGTTTATGTTTAAACTCTTAGGATATGAATTGAACTTTTAGTTTATGTTAAACTCTTAGGATATGAATTGAATTGAGTTTTTAGGATTTGTTCTTGTGAATTGAACTTTTAGGGTATGGGTTGAACTTTTAGGATATGAATTGAATTTTTTGGATATGAATTGAACTTTTAGGATATAAATTGAACCTTTTGGATATGAATTGAACTTTTAGGATATAAATTGAACTTTTAGTTTATGTTTAAACTCTTATGAAATGAATTTAATTTTTAGTTTATGTTTAAACTTTTAGGATATGAATTGAACTTATAGTTTATAATTAATTATATTTACTATAATTTAATTTTTGGTGTAATTAAAAAAAATAATTATCTTGAATTAACTAAAAAAGATTTAATTAATTTATAATTATAGAATAAACTAATTTGTTATTGTTTTATTTGTATAGATGGAACACCGTACTTGGATGTACAATAGAAATTATCCTAATCGGCGGGGATTGCGGGAGGATTTTGTAGAAGGGCTTGATGACTTTATTAGAAATGCAATGTCACTTTCACCATACCAAAGTGAAGGAGTAATTAGGTGCCCTTGTGTCATGTGCGATTGTATGAAGTTTAAAAAATCGGAGGAAGTTAAGCTTCATCTTTATAGAAAGGGGTTTATAGAGAATTACTTTGTGTGGACTAATCATGGAGAGATCGATGGTAGTTGTGGAATATTTCATAACATGGTTGTTGGTGAAAGTAGTAGGTCAGTGGAGAATATAAATCATGATTCTAGAATTCAGGATATGGTTGCGGATGCTTTTGGGATGCACTTCGGGGGTGAGCCCAATGAAAATATTGAACAAACTCCTAATTATGATGCAAAATATTTTTATGAACAGTTAGAGGAAGCTGGTCGTCTACTACGTGAAGGAAGTCCGCACTCTGAGCTGTCTATTGAAGTTAGATTACTAAGTATCAAATCTGATTGGAATATTTCTCAAGCAGCCATGGACTCTTTCATTGACCTTATGAGTGAACTAGTTGACCCAAATATCAATTTACCTAGTGATTTCTATAAGGCAAAGAGATTGGTTTTTAAGTTAGGACTTTCGTCAATGAGAATTGATTGTTGTGAAGATGGTTGCATGTTATATTATAAAGATGATGCAACTTTAGAAAGTTGTAAATTTTGCGAAAAGCCTCGTTTCAAGAGGCTTTCCAGCGGGAATATGGTCGTTGTAAAGACGATACATTATTTACCTCTTTTACCTAGGTTAAAGAGGTTATATGCGTCGATGAGTTTTGCTCCTCATATGAGATGGCACTTTGAAAATAGAAGACCACCTGGTGTTATGCGTCATCCTTCAGATGGAGAGGCTTGGAAGCACTTTGTTGTCGTAGTTGTTGGGTTTTTGGTTGGATTTGTGGTGATTTGGTGGTTGTTAGAGTTGAATTGGGGGTATTGGTATGCTGTTTTGATTTGGCAGGTGGTATAGCTACCAAAACATGCATTTTCTGCAAAAATTAAACCCAGAAAACCAACCAACCTTGGTCGGTTACTAATAAATAAAACAAATTGCAGTTTTCCGACCAATTTTGGTTGGTTAATGTACAATGAATTTCCAGAATTCAACATTACCGACCAACTTTGGTCGGTTTTCTGCCTACCCAGTCCAGTTTACCAACCAAAGTTGGTCGGTTTTTTTAAATTTTAATAATTTAAAAATATATATTTTTCAATACCGACCAACTTTGGTCGGTACAAAAAATTAATAAATTTAATACACCGACCAAGCCTGGTCGGTTAAGTTAAATTAATAAAATAATATTCCGACCAAGTTTGGTCGGTAATCTTATTAAAGTGTCAGATGGTCGTGTAGAGCATACCAACCAAGGTTGGTCGGTAATTTCCAACCAACTTTGGTCGGTATTCCTTTCCGACCTCTAAAATACCGTCCACACTTAAATGGTCGCGTTTTGGACGGTTATTGGCCATTACCAACCAAAGTTGGTCGGTTTTTTGGTCGGTTTTAGCGAATTTCTAGTAGTGAAAATTTAGGACACTAAGTCCTTAGTTTCCAACTTCAGGATACTTAATCCTGAAGTTTGAGTAAATTGGCTAATCTTTAAATATATTATAAATTGCGAATATATTTTTAATAGTGCGCTTAAAAGTGACTATTGTTTTACTTCGCCCGCACAAATAGGATGATTCGGTGTCACCATTAAAATAGTTTTAAGTTAGAATCATGGGAAGCGCTTCTACCAATCGCCAAAGTTTATCATACAGTGATCATTAGAATTTTTCATATGGGAAACTTTTGGCGATCACTAGAAGCACTTCCCAAAATTCTAGTCGGAGGCCATTTTTTCAAGATTTTTTTCACCTGAATCAAAATTTAAACTGTGATCCTAATATGATCCGCCCAACATAATTTATGCTACCAGATGATTTCAGATTAAAAATTATCCAAAAAGTCATAGGCATCAGAAGTTAAGGGATATACTTGCAAAAAAAAAAAGTTTGTGTCAGTTAAATGGACGGAGGGAATAATTAATAAATATTTTGAAAATTTTAACATTTATTTCTTTTACGGGATATTTGGGCCAAGAAATACACAGCTGCCAAAAGCTCGAGCTTTTGAAAGTACTTTCATCTGAGAGTTTGTTCGGCCAAGATGCCAAAAACTACTTATTTTGAAAAGTACTTTTAAAATAAAAGTATTTTTCGAAAAAGTATTTTTAGAGATTAACAATTTGTGTTTAGCCGATTCGTTTGAGAAGTACTTTTTGCGATATTTGATAAGCAAATTATGTTTGGCGAATCTTTTCAAAAGTATTTTTGAGTATTAAATTATGATAAAGGACAATAAAGATTAGTTTACATTCGCATTATTTAAAAAAGAAAAATCTTAAATATTTATTATGAAAGAATTTAATTAATTTTTTATTTTTATGTAATTATATTAAAGTATAAAACATAAAGTAATATATATTAAGATTTTAATCAATATAAAATATAAGTATATAAAAGCAATAATATTAGTATGAACACATTTTCTTACAAGTTAACGTGTATAAAAAAATACTATCAATTCTTGAGAAAAATAAATTAGGAAGTATTGTATTATGTCAACTATATTTTATGCATGCACGCCAAGAAAATATATAAATAAAACTACAAAGTGGATATCATATAATATTGGTATACTATAAGAGAAAAAAAATCATATATTATAAAGAAAGTGCTTGGATCCGGTGATTAGCCTTATTATTTCAAAGAGTAATAGGAGACCAAAAAAAGAAATAATGGCGGAAGAGAAAAGAAGATATCTATTTTTAGTAGACAGATTATTCCAAATAGGAAAAAGAGAATTAAGAAAGATAAAAATACGGTAAATATAAATAAAATAAAAAGAAAGGGATGGTAGAAAGAAAAAAAGTAAAAGTTAAATTAATAAGGGATGATTGAAGCAATATAATTTTATAGTAAGGATATTTTTGTCTTGAAAAAATTAATTTTTTGTTTCTGCTTTTTGGAACAAGCTAGAATTTGTAGCTTCTTCCCAAAAACAAAAAAACTGTTTCTGTTGGTGCTTAAAAACACTTCTCTGTTTTGGCCAAATTAAACACCTTATATTTTCAAATAAATACATTTTTTGGCAAAAAAAAATACTTTTGACATCTTAGAAGCTTGGCCAAACAGGCTCTAAGATTTAAACATTGTTTAGGAATAAAATTGCTTATTATCTAATTAAAGTAAAAAAATTATACTTGAGATTAATTTAGTTAACTAGACAATAAATGGAATTTATACTTATCAAAGCGTTTACACAAATGTTATAAGGACAATTTTTTTCTTTTTAAGAGCACCTTTCAGGCAAGCATAGTTGGAAACTCGATAATCCTGATTCCTGATTACCAGAAGCTCAGTTAGACTCTCAAAATTAGAAAATTATCAAAGCCTCGCTATATCAACTACAACTAGTATTCGTATTAATAAAAAAAACAAAAACAAACAAACAATCAAGATGAGGCAAATAAGGAAGGCATTAGTGTGAATCAATTTTTAACTACAGATTTCATTAATCTAGTTATGAAACAAGAGATTTATTAATAATATTTATTACTTGACTTAGTTTGTTCTTCTATATAAGTAATACCGATAAATGTAGACCATCATTTATCATGCACTTTCCGTTAACATAATTTCCAATCCGATTACATTAGATCTACATGGTTTAAAAGTATGTCCATTCTCTTCATAATAATTGAAGAAATTCAATAAAAAGAAGAATATTATATGATGAGACATTTATATACTATATAGGAGAGTCCTGCTAACCCTTCCATCCTTATCTACACAGAGGTATATTTGCCTCAACATTCTCAAAAATAGAGTTTGGAACTCACAGAAACACTTACACATACAATTTATGATATCTAGATAGAAAATTGACAGAAAAAAGAGCATAAACCTTTTCTTTTTTTGGCTTCTTATAGTGATGGGTAGTTTTTCTCTAGCTGTTGGTGCAGCTTCTGCACTATTTGTACTTCTTTGCATGTTGAACAATGTACATGGGAAATTGATCAATGATTTAAACCATTTGGGAACCAACGGCTGTGATCTCTTCCAAGGAAATTGGGTTTCTGATGATTCTTACCCTCTTTACGATTCATCGGTTTGTCCATTCATTGAAAAGCAGTTTGATTGCTTAAAGAATGGAAGACCAGATAAGGATTATCTCAAGTATAGATGGCAACCCACTGGGTGCAACTTACCTAGGTACTTTCTGTTATTTTCGTGTGACCTATAGGTCACCGGTTGGAGCCGTGAAAGCAATCACTAATGCTTGCATTAGAGTCAGCTGTCTACATCTACATCACACCCCTCGGGGTGCGGCCCTTTCCCGCAGAGGCGAATGTAGCACTATAAGTACGGGTTCAATTGAACCTATAACTTTTGATGCGAACTATAAATTTATATGTAATATCTATTAAATTGAAATAAACAGTAGACATGAACCCATAATTTTAAAATTATAATGGGTTCAATACAAAATGAATGCGAATGCTTTTGACCCTGTGTGAATGCGAATGCTTTTGACCCTTTTTTTCTTGAATCGGTGTTTTTAATATCTTTTTTCTTTGTAATTTAAAACATTGACATTGGCTGTTTTATCTTTTTACCTTTTGTTTTTTGTTAATTTACACTAAGATGTATGTTGTGTTTTGTAGGTTTAATGCTACAGAATTTCAACTCAAAATGAAGGGGAAGCGGTTGATGTTTGTAGGAGATTCACTAAGCCTTGATCAATGGCAATCTCTCACTTGTATGCTACATGCAGCCGATTCAAAAGCTGAGTATACCTCCAAAAGGATAGGAGAAACTTCAATCTTCACATTCCCAGTATGTTTTTCCTACTAATGTCATATTTAACTCATTTAAAATCTTGAGCCAATTTGGACTGCACGCATATATAGAATGGACCGATAAGATAACTTATTAAAAGTTAAAAACATAGATAATAGGTGGTCTCTTTTTTTTTTTTTGGCGTTTGACTTGTTTAATATGCCATGATAAATAAAGAAAAAAACTTTTATCAATTTTCATTCGGTATATAACAAATTATAAAGGAACAAATAAATAAATGAAAAATGACATGAGTTGAATAGGTTGAGTTACGACTATTAGTTTCGTCTCAATTGACTCCCTCATCCTAACACAAGTAAACATTGGGCAAATTATAACCTATACTGATTTTAACCTACCCAAATGTAGTTAAATCCGTCTAATCGGCATCCCTAACTTTTTCATCACTAATTCATTGTCAATAACGAGTCGTGTTGATAACTAATTTATTCTCTAAAATGTTACGGTGATCTAGATTAGAATGTTAATCAAGTTCTTTAATTTCCAAGTGCCTTATGTTTGATTCTTGAATACATTGCCAAAATGCAGAAATACAACACGTCGTACTTGATACTCCGAGATGTTTTCCTAGTAGACATTATTACAAAGAACAACGGGACGCGAGTGTTAATGCTGGATTCTCTCAGTGCTGCTGCTCAATGGAAAGAAATGGATGTCCTCATCTTTGATTCTTGGCATTGGTGGCTTCATAGTGGCAGAAAACAAGCGTAAGTACTCTTCAATCAGTTTCCCATATTTCTACCTTCATTAATATAGAGTATAGATTTTGTTCACTATGTCTCTGTGTGGCCATAAGTCACGGGTTCGAGCAGTTGAATCAACTACTAATGCTTGCATCGGGGTAGACTACCTATATACGGCTCTTCCTTGGATCGTGCATGAACGTGTGATGCTTTGTGCCCGAACTGTCTTTTTAGATTTTTTGCCCTATCACTTAATTTTAACAAGTGTACATGTTATTAACTAATGTTTGTCATATAAATTTACTTGTAATTATCTTATAAGAGAATTTAATTTATTAAATATTTTTTGCATCGTCAATACATCAAACCTACTTCCATCATTATTTGATGGAATTCTTGGTTTGGTCATTTTATTATGATTGGTTTTGCAGTTGGAATCTTGTTCAAGATGGCAACTCTACATACAAAGACGCACCCCGGTTAACCCTATACGAGAAAGCACTGAATACCTGGGGAAAATGGGTGGATTCAGAAGTTGATACAAGAAAAACTAAAATATTTTTCCAAGGAGTTTCTCCTGACCACGACAAGTGAGTTTAAGACAATTTTTATACTTACTAGCATGCATGGTAAACATACTATAAAATAAATTTAAGTTTTGTGCACTGACAGTATGATATTTGACAATAAAATCAGTTGTGCCGGAGTAACGCAACCATTGAAGAGTACACAAGGACCTCATCCAGGAGAACTGGTACTAGAGAAGGTTTTGAGAGGGATGAGTAAACCAGTTCATTTATTGAACGTGACAACATTGTCACAGTACAGAGCAGACGGACATCCTTCAGTTTATGGGTTTGGTGGACACAGGAACATAGACTGCACTCATTGGTGCGTGGCTGGTGTTGCTGATACTTGGAATCTGCTCTTAAGTGCAGTTCTTGATCAATTATAGATCACCATTATTTAAAGAGAGAAGAGGGAGGAATACCAGTCCTCAGTTTTTCTTATCTTTTTTTGGGGATAAAAGAGAGTAAAAATATGTATTACAAAGGTTATGTTCCAATTTGCTTTGAAAACTGAGGTAGCATTTCTTCTTCTTTCTCTATCTAGTATATTACTGGGATAGGAGTAATTGAAATGAAGAGTTAATTTTGGAAATTCATCTTTACCTTTAATCCCAACTCGAAATATTAAAAATACACAAAAAATACGAGGCATTATCGTAAAAAAACTTAGAAGAATTAACCCAAATAGCCGTCCACTCAATCAACTAAACTAAAAATAGCCAATGGAGGTATAATATGTGCATAATGTTTGTATTATACATGTATAATTATGTATAATCAGTGTATAATCTATGTATATGGCTAGAAAAAGTAAACAATGAATATTGCCGGCTATTTGTGTAAAGATCCCAAAAACTTAATCCACTATACTTGGAAGTTTTTCAAATTGAAAAAGGTTGCTGATTATAAATAATGCATCTCAAGTCCGAAAAAAATGCTCATTGACGTCTAAGAAAGCCCACAACTGCATATCAGAGTTCTTACTTTTGTTTCTTTCTTTTTTGTTTTTCTCCTCTGAGACATGATTATAAGTATATGAGTTGATAGGAAATTGGTGAACCGAAGACATGCAATATTTGGTTACTGTTTCTTAGGAATCATGTCATCGTTCACATTGACATGAAGAAAGGCTCAAGAGTACATAAGATTGATTCAATCAGTTGGGGATATGTCTGGAAAGAAATGGATATGTTGTTTAATACATGGCATTAGTGAAATCGCACAGGGAAAAAACAAACGTAAGATACATTGGATGTAACTAGGGGTGTCAAAATCAGCCTAAAAGGACATGACCCTTCCAACCCACCCAAGTTTGAGCTGCCCATTTTGTTAGCTTAGCCTATTTTGGCCCGCTCAGTTCAGCCCATTTAAATTTGAGCTAATATATATAGCCCAAATTGGCCCATGAGAAATCTTATCAAAATATTTTTGGAAAAACCTTTTTGTTTTTGTTTTTTATGTTATATATAGCTATAATAAAGAGCAAAAAAGGTTTTTAAATTAAATAGGTTGTAAGAAGTCAAAGAAATAAATTAAAATTTGATAAGAATTGGGCAGGTTAGATTATGACCCGCTCTTTAGTTCATCTTGGTCCAGTCCGTTCAGCCCAAGTAATCTTTGAGCGGGTCATTGACTCGCCTTTATAAACTCGATTCATTTTTACCCGTCCAAATTCAACTTAACCCGCTCATTTGACACCTCTAAATATAACATTCAAGATGGCAGTAGAACATACAAAGATATGGATGGAAAGGAACTTTAATTTACAACTTACAAGAAAGCAATAAATACATGGGCAAGCATCAAGATGAGCTGAGATTCTAATCTTAACTCCACAAAAACTAGAGTCTTTTTCAAGGAATTTCTTTTGTCCATGGGGAGTAATTAACTTTCATTCTTTCTCTTAACTAATTGTTGTTTTCCTTAAGGATGGCAATTAATATCTTGAAATTAATTTTTTTTTTATTATTAGTATACTCAGTCCAGGAAGAGTACATCCAGGAGAAATAGAGGTTGAGAAAGTTTTGAAAACCACGTCAAAGTTATTCGTTCGTTTAATCAACATAACGAGTTTGTCACAGTATAGAGTTATCATATGGATTGCATGCTCTGTTGTTTACCTACGGTCCCTGATGTTTGGAATCAACTCCTTTACCACCTTCTTATTTCATAGTTTTAGCATATTTTTTCTTTATATATTTCATAACACTTGCCTGGAAATTTACACGAAATTGCAGTCCCATTAAACCTGGGAAATACATTTTTGCAACTCGGAGTATGTATTTTGCCCAATTTTTCTACTACCTCTAACAAGAAGAGCAAGTTCAACTGATACTTAATGATCTTTTTATACATTCAAGACAATAGCTCTTTCTTTTGATGAAATGACTAGCCAGCTATAGCTAGGACCATAGGCAAGTAGTTTGGTTGTTATTAAATGAAAGATATGGCCAGTTTCCTATCCATCCAAACCACCATAACTTAATGTTTTTAAGGGTCGTTTGGTTCAATTGTTGAATAGACAAGAATACCCGATGGGCTGGATTATCACAGGAGGTTAGCTATCACATCTTCTATGTATACATGTGATAGTTAATAGTACTAGTACCATTTTGATATAAAATCTATATCGGTATTAGCTAATACCCATAACTTAACATGGGATAAATACAATCTCAAATTCTATTGCAGAGTTAGTATTCTTATCCATGTAACCAAATGACCATGGTAATGTTTAAATTGATAAAAATGGAACTTATCAATTTATCAATTTTTGTCCATGTAACCAAAGTATCCTTGCTATCAATAGACTTTAAAAAAGCTTATGGTGTTGGTCAACGACTCAACGTCAACCAAACAGACAAGTAAATGCCGAGTGCCACCTAACAATTTTAAAAACTCAATTTGCAAGTGCATTCATATCATCTGCACTACATAAAATAGTGTCTTTATCAGTGTCGTCTCTCTCAGAATCATTATCTCTATCAAAATCAACAACTTTTAATTAACCTCGTATTTTTTTTATCGGAAACCTATAAAATTCCATATTCTCAATTGGCGTAGATCTATGATTTTGAGAAGATGGATACACTATTACGAAAAGGTGAATCCATGAAGTAAATTTTAAGAGTTCAACATTTAGTTTTTACTATTGCACTAATTATAATTTAGAATTACAAGTTAATAATTAATTTTGTTAAATTAGTATTTTCTTATATCTATATCTATACTCAATGAAAATATTGGGATCAGTTGAACTCATTGAATATATGCTACATCATACACTGTTACTAGTTTTAAAACACATATTTTGTTTAATCATATAAGATTTTATGGTAACAAAAGAAGAATAGGAATTATAATATGTGAAAATTCTAAGAGAATAAACTAAACAAAAGAAAGAAAAAGAAAAGTAAATTATTTAATACCCATCTCCAAAAAGTGACACCATGACTGGTCCATCTCCAGTGGGTAACCTCGTTCTAAAAAAAAGAATTTTTTTAAAAGATTGAACTCACGATCTCACTTAGACAGTTATGCACCAAATAACCATCGTATCATGTGATACTTTGCGCTCGAGCGCATTATGACAGAGGCGAATTTAGAATTTTAAAATTTTTGGGTTCCTACCGTAATTTTAAGTTAATATATAATAATAACTGGGTTCGCAATAAGATATTTATAAATATTTAGAAGATTTCTTAATAGAAATACAATGCCTATGCAAAAGTTAGTGGGTTCCGAGGAACCCAGTTACAACACTCTAGATCCGCCGCTAAGTGCACACATATATATTTAAATATTTTTTAGAAAATAAAATATTAATATATATAAATCAGGGAGGGAGAGAAACATGGGTTCACATACCCGTGTTCTCAATGACAAAAAGAACCCCACGGGTTTAACATTTTTTTGGTGGTTTCAGAATTTTAGAGACAACCACTTATAAGCTGCTGTTTTATTAGTGTTGTCCCTGAACATATGATGATGATCAAATATTCTTAAACAATTATAAATTGAACAAACATTCCAGAAAGACAAAAAATTATCCAAAAGAATGGATATTTTATCCTCAACATCACTTATAAGCTTCAAGATAATCCATAAACTCCTAGAAATGGCATCATAACAGAACCAAACCATAACTTGCCATGTTTTTCCTCAACTTCACTAATATACCTCAATGTCTTGCCATCTTCATCTTCCAAAACTTCCAACATTCGTCCATTTGCGCTTAGCTTGATTGCAGTAGCAGATGTTTTTGCATGCAAAGCAACCCAAAATTCTCCTCTCGAATTTATTCTAATGTTGTCTGGGAATCCTGGCACATCTGCAAATATGTCGTGTCGTCCCGCGTAGGGACCTTTAATCCAATACCTTATTATTCTACAATTTGCAGTTTCAGCCACTAACACAAAGGACCGGTCTTTGTTCAATGCTACACCATTTGCAAAAGCAAGGCCTCTTAATACAACTGTTACTTTTTTGGTCGACTTATCATATTTCATAAGCCTGCCTGTTGTATCTCCACTTACAAATGCAGCAAAATATTGCCTGCGCTGGTATTTTGTGCTTGAATCCGTGAAGTAAATTACATTATTCTGATTATCAATATCCATGTCGTTTGTGAAAATCAATGGCTTGCCTTCAAATTTTTGGACTAGTGGGGTAGTTAATCCTCCTTTTGGTCCTACAACTTGAAGTCCTAAATAAGCATCAGCAATGTAAAGGTCACCAGTTTTCTTATCAAATCTTATGCCCAATGGCCTTCCACATATATGTTCCATTTCAGGAGCAGATGGCTGAGTACAATTATTTCTTTCAGAAGAGGTGACTGCAAAATCAGCCCAAGTTTGAGCTTGTTCTTGCCACTTAAGAATACGGCCATCGGCAACTCCTGTATAGGGGCCTTCTCCATTTGGATCGAAAGCAATGCTCTCTGGTCCAACTGCTCCTTTCAGTTGGATTATCTCTGCTTTTGGGAGGAGATTTTCGGAGCTTGGTATTGGAGAAGGTTCCAACATATTTTCGGAGTTGAAGGCTAAAATTACTGAAATAAGTGTAAGTGCTGTTGTAGCACTCAACAGTAGCTTTGAAGTATTCATGTGGAGTATTGTCTTTTGGTTACAAGTTAGAAAAAATGGTGTGAGGTTATGTTGGGGTTTTCTTCTTTTATAGGACGTTTGAGTTTGGTTTGTATTAAGAGCAGACTGACTTTACACATGGACCTCAATGTCGTCTGAGAGTGTGACGTAAATTGTTAGTCAGAGAACAAACAAAGTAGCGATGGAGAAAGACTTACGTACTCTATAGTATTAATGACTGAAAATGAACTTCTATTGTCAAAAAGGGACGGTAGAAACTTGGGATAGAAAAGCGGACGTTGATAAAGCAATTATAATAAGAGAGAGGGGAAGATTTGATTTGTTGTGGGAGCTTTAACTTAATTAGTTCAAGATTTAAGCGAGATTGACTATCAACATCGGCCCGTAAAAGAAACATTCTTTCTTTCCAAATATCAACCACTAAAGTACTAATGTCACAATTAAAGGAAAAAGGATTGATGGCATTATTCCGAGGATCAAGTAACTCTCAACATTCTTAAAGATTGGCTATTTGGATATTGACTATAAGTTCATGATGTGTACTACAATAAGTTTAATTATTCAACATGTAGCTAACTCTTAATATTAAATCTGATATGATAACTTGAAAACTTAGGATGATGATAACCTACTATAGTTAGTTAAATTGTACCGTTTGTGTAAAAATTATTTGCGCTGCTAATATATAACTGAAACTTTTTGATTATTGGGTACTAACTAAACCATCCTAATTACAAAGACATCAATACATGAAAGATTATGTATATACTGATATGGCTACTAAGTAATGTAGCTCATTATCCAGCGCATTTTACACTAGTTTCCGGAAGATAGCATGCGATCAAGTACTTATACATGGTTCATGTATAAGATCATCCCATAGTATAATCGATTTGGTTTTGGTTTTTATTGGGGTTTTTGTGGTTAGTGGTGTGAACATAAAATAGAGGGAAATGAATTTGAAAAGATCCTTCTTGCAAATTAACTTTATCCCTCGTTGAAAAAGAGAGGAAAAATCTTGTGCTTATATAGAGATATACTTCTTCTATATATTAAAAAGTTTACAAGAAAACAAGTCTCAAGGTATCATCACTTGCTTGAATTTGGATTTGAATTTGGTCAAATGATTTGATGGATTGATTTTTTTGACCAACAAATATAAGTTTATTTGTTAGTTTAGTTTTTCCCTCATTTTATTTTTCGCTGGTTTTTCACAAACAGCCACTAGAAAGGATTTTTGCTATATATACCTAGCCTTTCCCTCGTATTTTTCCTTACAAAAATTTTGAAATCTCTTCTTTCTTTTTGCATTATTTTCTAATAAAATATTAGTGTTTGAAGTACCGCTATAACAGTGAGGCTTATCCGTTCTATCGTGAAAGAGTACTAGGAGGAGGATAAAGTTCCTTTATTAAGAACATACTGTGAAATTAGTGGACTATGGATATATTTTTCTTCTTCTATTTCTGTTATAACGTTTCAGTATTAATATTTTTCGAATATAGAAATATAACAGTTCTTTCATGCCTCTATATTTTAAGCTTCCATTCTCGTTGGTCAAATTAACTCTTATTTAATGGAAAGAGGACTATATACCGGCATTGTATATAATATATTACTCCAATTGACAAGATCTGACACGTAGACCTACAAAGGTGTTATATGTCTTTGATCTTGATACACAACTGTCAATTCGTTACTTTAATGCTAGTACTAGTAGTTGCTAAACAATAAAAGCTTCTATTGGAGAAAGAGGATGTGAAAACCGGTCAAACTTTATTACGCAGACACATAATTTTACGCGTTATGAAATAGTGCTGCATGGTCCACTTTCTTCTTGGCGGATGGAGTACTGGTGAAAACGCCTAGCTACTAGCGTACTACTCTCTATGTTTCCTTTTAGTTGTCCAGATAAGTTTATATACACTCTTTTAAAATATATTAATAGCTTATTTGCCAAGCTTTTTCAAGGTCAAAAATACTTTCTTTTAAAAAAAAATACTTTCTTTTTTAAAATTAAAGTATTTGGCCAAGCTTTTAGAAGAAGAAAAAAAATACTTTTGAGTAGAAATAGAAACAATTTTTAAGAAGTAACTTTTAAGAATCAGAAAAAGTAGTTTCCAAAAGCACTTTTTTTAAAAATACTTTTGAGAAAAAATACACTTATAAGCACTTTTTAAAGGCTTGGCCAAACACTAATTGATGCCGAAAAGTGCTTTTCAAATTAATTAGCCAAACAAAAACTGCTTCTCACCGAAAATGCTTTTGCTTTTGAGAAAAAATACTTCTCAAAATAAACTGATTTTAGAAGTTTGGCCAAAAGGCTATAAGTAAGATAGTAATTTTACTATTTAGCTTTAGTCTTTGGTTACATCATTTCCTTTTGGTAAGTATAACTTTCATTAATCACTCAGTGGAAGGAATTAGAAAACATAGCACATCCATTCCAATCTAGCTATTCTTAAAGCAAAAATCTCTATGTCCTATGCAGTTGTGGAGTCAGAATATAAAATTTATGGGTTTAGAATCTCATAGCCTATCTTAATTACTGGTTCATAATTAAATATTTTTTTATACTTTATTTACCCTTAAAACGGATAACAATTAAATCTGTACGCGATTTAAAGGATATGTTATTTAATTTAATACGAATGATTAAAGAATAACAAATAATCGCGGTTTAAATGATATGTGGTTTAATTTAATACGAATAATTAAAGAACAGTAAATAATTAAATTGAAATGAGAATAAATAATCAAACCAATATGTTGAAGTAATTAGGCCCCGTGTTAGGCTTAAATGCTAACAATCGGCCACAACCGTCCTCGAGATGGAGTGGATACAACTAAGTCAATGAACAACTAAAGAACACTTAAACAATTACTAATAGCCAGAATATTTTTTGATTGCTTTGATATGCGTACCAATAATGACCAAAAAATTGAAAGGGTTTTCCTCTTTATATAGTAGAGGAGTTTTGAACCTAATACAAGTCTAAATAAGGTAAAAATTATTTTCTTCCTTTTCTCTAATGAAAACACGATCTATAACCAAAATCGAGCGTGATCTGCGCTGTACTATCCAGCTGATGGCGGATATTTCGGCCCTCCATTTGTCTTCTTTAACCATTTTTTCCTTTCCCCTTGATCCTTCGTATTGCTCGAGCTAGAGTCTCTCCGGGTTCATCTACGCTCAATTCCGTCTGCTCAGATTCCAATGTGCGGGCACCCTCAGTCTCACTAGAGCTAGTAACTAGTAAGGTTGTTCCTCGCTTCTCAACGGAAAATCAGGGGTAACTTTATCCCCGATTCTACCCGTACACATACTCAATAAATTTTCTAGTATAAATACAATGATTAAGAAACAATGTCGGGGTTCTACTGATCCCACACTTAATAGGCTAGTTCTGCCTCTGGTCCTACGTAACTGTTATCTACTTTCCGGTATATGATGAAACATCAAAAGAAACAACTATCGGGGCTAGAGATAAAACTTTTGTAGTAGGTACTTCATACAACCAGTAAAGAGGGAATTGCTTGATGGTAGGCTAGAAACCCGTATTTTAGTCATAGTTTGCACTTCAATTACTGTATTTTACATATGTTTGAGCTCAAATAATAGTGAATTGAACTTATTACGTGTTTTATGCCTTACAGGAAGTGATTCCGAGTTAAGAAGATAATCTAGAGCTAAATCGAATAATTTGGAGTTTTAAAGTCTAAGTAAAAGTTCAAAAAATTAAACCGGGATCACATTCGGGGGTCGAGAGCCGCGTCTGGATATCAAAAATTAAAAAAAATGAATTACTCTAGAAATTTACACAGCTACCCGCATGGGGCAGCGCGACAGTGTATTCTGCTACTGTCCGTTAGAAATCGCTCTCTTAACTTCTCCACTAGCACACCGCATGGCACAAACGCGGGGCACGACGTGCCTATACAATTTTCTCAGAGTATTTTTTTGTTTCTGCTTGGGAAGGATAGTTTCAACCAGACCTACTCCTACATGGTATAAATACACTAAAAACCAATTTTTGAAGGGACTTTTGACCTTGGAAGCTTTTGGAAAGCATTAGAGGCTACAAGACACAAAATTTCATCATCGTTCCATCAATTCAATACGAGAGTTTGGATTGTAACGTTAGATTATTATTTTCTTACTCTTTAATTCTATTTGTGATGACTTCCTTCATGATTATGGAGTAGTTCCCCATAGGGTTGGACATATATGGTGTTTTGATTTATATTTATGGATGTTAACTCTAGTTCTTTGCATGAATTTGTTGATACAACTTTGAATTATTTACAACTTTATTCACCAGTTTATTTAATCGAAAGATGAATATTGTGGTGATTATCTTGCATTATTTTGTTTGGTTTAATTCAGTGATTCTCTTAAGTAATCGAAAGAGCTTGTTGAATTATTGATTAAATCAAGTTAGGAGAATATTCAGGAGACGTTTTCCTGAAGACTAATCCATTAACGTATGCTTGCATATTTTTACAGTGCTTGTATTAGTTCACCTCGTCAAGTTAATATTTAATCGAGAGAGAAGTCTTGGATACACGTTTGAACTAATCATCGAGTGAATTCACGAGAATCATTAGAACATTATTGTGAATTGAACTAGAGTTGGATCCCAACTAGGTATCTTGCACCTATCCTGTTATGACCCTTATTTCTCACATTGATAACAACCTTGCTAGTCTCTAGTTCTTAGCGATCAATTGTCATTTGTTTCACTTTTAAATAGTTAGTTGTAGTTATTAATTATCCCATACCAAGAACCTTTTGAGAATCATTTTAAACCATGAATTCCTTGAATATTTTTTAAATCCAATCCCTATAGAGATGATATTTTACTATACTATCTTTGACTAGCGAGCATTAATTTCATATTGTGTTTTGTGATCGTCATTGCTCAGATGGTTAGCACCCCAACCTATAACCCCAGAGTCATGAGTTCGAGTCACCAAAGGAGCAATAAGTCTAACAAAGAGGGATCATTTTGTACCTTAATATTTTTTCAAAGGTCGTGCAAAAGAAAAAAGTGACAAGTTAAAGGAATAGAAGTAGTATTATTTTGGAAATTGATTTGTTCTTCCATTTACCAAGAACACTATTTATCTATGTTCATACTTTATTTTTTTTAACAATTAAAGCTCCCCACTGGAGAATGCATTGATAAGTCAAGATGTACATAGAGGGGGGCATAAACCAAACCTCTCAAAGTAAAGCTGGGATGGACTAAGTCCATCCATTATAATTTGACTAGTCCAACAAGAATTATGAGGGTGATCCTTAAACATATTATCTCACAAAATAAAGGAACTAAGAAAGATTAGTCAGCCTGGATAAAAAATAAAGGTCCTCTTTCTTACCCTGATTTTGAAATTTGGCATCCCTTTGTCATCATTCTTCAATAAGGATATAATCTGCCTTGAAAATTTTATAGCCTCAGTGAAGAACTGACTCTTCCTCTCCACTTCAGCTACATTAGCTAGGAGGTCTGTTGGGATGTTACCTTCTCTGAGTGTGTGAATATAATAAAAATTTCCAATTAGGTTCATTGCTTGAATCGTTGAGATCTCATCCTTTCTATGCCAAGTAGCAGAAATTTATCCTCTTATCATTTGGATAACAATAAGAGAGTCCGAATCAACTGTCAATCTATTGAAGCCATGGTTTAAGCACCATCTTAACTCTAGTTTTGATTGCTTGAGCTTCAACTGAATTGTTTGAGCAACTACGAAAATAAACAGTGAAAGCCATGATTAAACATTCGAGATAATCTCTTAACAACTCTCCACCTCCTGCATTACCTGAGTTTCCTTTGCTACAACCATCAACATTTAATTTGAATTTCCATACAATCGATTTACTCCATCTCACTGGAAGAATGTGTAGTTGAGGTTTGATTATGTCTACCAATTGACATATCCTTGGGAAAGAAGATATAAAAGGCAGAGAAGGAAATTCAGTAGAAAACAACAATTGTATCAAGTAGGTAATTTGATCAATGCTTCTATGATTTGAACTTCTGATACCCTCATATTTGTAGGTACATCTATATTTCCATATTTCCCAATAGATAAGAGAGGGGAGACATTGCAATATCATGTCATGAACTTTTTTTTTATGGTTTGATGAGCCACCATCTGATGAATTTGGCCTGAATAGCACCAACAGAGTTAATAGACAATCCACAAGCATCTTGAAAATATTTTCAAACTTTTAGAGCCACATCACCGTCCCAAAATAAATGGTTTGTAGTTTCCATATTACTATTGATGCAATAATAACATTTTGAGGGCCCATGAACACCAAACCTGATCAAAGAGTCATCAGTTGCAAGCTTACCATTTAATAATCTCATAACATGAAAAGATATTTTAAATGGTAGTTTACGGTGCCAGATCTTAGCTGTAGTGAGGGAAGAGCCTCTAGATTTTCTAAAAAATTTCCATGTTGATTTACTAGAAAAAGATCCAATGGGGATTGCGAGCCAAATATGAAGATCCTTCTCTTCAGGAGAAATCTTGATAGATTGAATATGATAAACCAAATTAGAAGGGAGAGTATCACAGAGTTTATCCAACTTCCATTGGTTGTGCGCAATAAAATCAACCACTTTTATCTCCTGGGACATGTTTCCCTGTTGAACTAAATTGGCAAGGGCTCATTTATTGGTCCAGTTATCCTACCAAAACAAAAGGTCACCTTTTTCTACATTCTATAAAATATGCGTTTCATAGTCTTTTTTGATGTCCATTAGCCTTCTCCAAGAGTGTGACTGAGTATAACTCTTTTTTTAGCAATTGGATGATATCTTTTGCAGTATTTAGCTTCCAGGAAGAGGGTGAGAAAAGACTTTTGAGTTCTAAAATTCCACCATACTTTAGCAGCAAAAAAAAATGCAAATGTCATGCAATGATCTAGAACCTACCCCTCCCTCCATCTTAGGATAACATAAATTCTTTCAAGAAAACCAATGATAACTTCTCTTGCTCTCTGTTGTACCCCAGAAAAAACTAGCAAGAGACTTTTCAATATGATAAAGGGTAGTTTTTGATGGATGCACAACAGATATGATATGTAAAGGAATATAATGCAATACAAACTTGATAAGGACTTCTCTAACCCTCCCCCCTCCCCTCCCCCCCCCAAAAGAGAGAATTTTTCCTTTCTAACCCTGAGTTCTATTTACTATTTTGGCCACCATATTTTCTAAGTAGCAAATTCAAAATTTTCTTCTCCCAGGGTAAATAGGGCACTCCAAATAAGTAAAAGAGAATTGTTAATGGAAAAAACCAGTAATGCTTTTGATGTCTTCAATTACAGTTGAAGGAGTTTTAGAAGATACAAGGAATGTAGATTTTCTTTTATTCACCATTTGTTCTGAGGCTTGTTTATAATTCTCCAACCTTTTCATCATCGTGTGAATAGATAACAAGTCACCAGAGGAGAAGAGGATGATATCATCAGCATATGTGAGATGAGTGATTAAAGGACTCTCTCGATCCACAAAAATTTTAATAAAATTATCATATATCAGCTGGTCCATCTTGTAAGATAGCAATTCTGCCCCAATGATAAAAAGTGAGGGGATAGTGGGTCTCCATGCTTAAGACCCCAATAAGATTTGAAAAACCCATGTCTCACTCCATTGACATTGATGGAGTACCAATTGTTAGAGATCAATCTTGCAACCATATCAATCCAACATTCAGAAAAGCCTTATTGCCTCATGGTTTGACAGAGGTAGTCCCAAGGAACTCTGTCAAGGGCCTTTGCCATGTCTAGCTTAAAAACTACATTATCATTGACATTGGACCTATTCAAGTTATGAATAAATTCTTGAGTAAGCATGACATTATCTGAGATTGACCTACCTTTAAGGAAACCAGTTTGGTTTGGAGAAATAATTATGTTCATAAGAGGGGCTAGCCTATTATTAAGCAACTTTAAGATAATTTTGGAAGTGAAGTTGCTTAGACTAATAGGTCTGAAATCAGTAAATTGTTGCGGGTTATCAATTTTAGGGATAAGGAAAAGGCATGTATGAGTGAATGATCTGGGAAGTGGTTGCCCAGAGAAGAATTCCAAAACCACCTGATAAAGATCAACATAAATTATATTCCAGTAGTGTCGAAAGAATTTTCCAGAAATGCCATCGGGGCCAGGCGACATGCTACTATCCATGGAGAATACTACCTATTTCAGTTCATGGTAGGGAGTGCCTCTAAAACCAAGTTATCTTCTTCATTTATTACTCTGTTAAGCCCTCTGATCTTTGAAAAATCTTTGCAAGTAGTTTCTTGTGTGAACTATTGCTCAAAAAAGTTAATAGTTTCAGTAACTATATCATCCTTGTTCTTAATCCAGGTACCATCTTGCTTCTTGATTCTTGTAAATTGTAATTGTTTCCTTCTGGAATTAATTACAGAGTGAAAGAACCTAGTGTTATTGTCACCATCCGTAAACCACTTCAAGCCAGCTTTTTGTCTCCAAAATGACTCTTCATTTTTTATGTGTCTAATCAACTGTGCATTCACATTATTGTATTCCATCCTATTACTTTTAGAATTGTCATTTAGACATCTTTCCTCTAATACCTCAAGTGTATTCTGCAATTCCTTGGTCTTATCAAAAATATTCCCAATAGAATTCTTGGACCAAAAGGAAAGACTCTTACAAATATTTTTTAGCTTGAGATGAAATCTCCACATAGGGCCTCCTTCTACTTGTAGTTGCCAGGATTATTCCACCACTTGCATAAAACCCTCCTGTTTAGTCCAAAGATCTGAGAATCTGAAATAATTTTTAGGCTCCAATTGTGGATTGAAAGTGGAGACAAGCAAATGAGCATAATCATAGTCAGTTCTGACCAAGTGCGTGACAGAGGTATCTGCAAAATTCCCTAACCATTCCGAGTTAATTAACAAGAGCTCTATCCAATCTTGCACATATCCTCGTAGTAGGTGCTCAGCCATTACACCAAGTAAAAGGACTGCCAATGCAACCAAGATCCAGAAGGCCATTATCCACAATGCAGTTGATGAAGGGCAAGCTTTTAGACATATTTTGGATCCCCCCTTTCTCCTAAGGATCAATAATAACGTTAAAATCACCAATCATCATCCATGTAGAGATTTGATGCTATCCCATAGAGGCTCCCTGAGATTAGGTTTGCATTTGGCATACACTAAAGTTCATGTATAAAGTCTCCCCATTATTATCAATTGAGCAATTGATAAGTTGAGGAAGGTCTTCAATAACAATACAGTTGATAGAGCTATCACCAAAGAACCATATTTTATTGTTCCAGTTGGCATACGCAAAATCAAACCCAAGTCCTCTCCTAAATTTCTCTAACTTTTTCCTTCCACTGAAAGGTTCCATGATAGCAATGAATAAAAGGTTGAGATTTCTTTTGAGTTGCTTAAGTCTGTCAAAGGCACCCTGTGAAGTGATGCCTCTAATATTCCAAATAAGAGACTTAATCATTAAAAGGATGCAGATTGATCATCATTGTCCTGTGAAAATTTCACAGGAGGAATACCTTTGCCTTTTCTATTACCTCTACCCTCCCTAAAGGTGAGTCCACCTCTGGTTAATGAGAGTCCACCTCTGGTTACCTCATGCCCCCTAGGTGAGAGGTGGTGTCTATCAGTTATATCTCCAAAGGCTTGAACAATTTCATCTGGTGGTGGTGATTGATGTGAGAATGCTTCTAGTAATCTTTTAGTATGTTCATCACTGGTAGTTGATTGAGCATCAAGACTTTCCTCACTTTCAGACTGATCTTCAACACTTTCAAAGTCATTCTCGGAATCACTAACAACTTGATTATTTTCAGCAATTTTTTATTCTTCCCCTTCAAATTCAGAATCTTCATCATTTACAATATCCAGCTCTAATTCATCACTATTCTCTGAAGGAACATTGTGCTTAATAGGATTGTTATCTGGTGCAGGGGTTTTTAGAGGTTGGATTATCAGGAGGATGAGGGTCTGGAGGCTCTTGAGAAATGGGATTTGTGTGTGCATTTTCTATCTGGTTTCTTGGTAGTGGAGGGCTAATTTGTGTTGTCTATGGAATTTTAGAAATTGGGATGGATATATTTTGTTGTTTTGGAACAACAAAAGTAGAGGTGATATCAGAACTACTTTGGTGTTTTGGCTTGGTAATATTATCAGGGAGCATCTGAGAACCTTTCTTAATGGGATATTGCATATTAGGATTGGTCTGAGGTGTTGTGTTTTGGGGTTTATCAGGTTTTGCATTTAGATTAACTTGGCTTGACTCAGTTGTTGGTGGAGTTGGTTATTTTGTGCTATGATGTTGATGAATATTGGTCTGTTGTTTGCTCTGGTTAACTTGCCATTGTACTTTTTTTTAGGTCTATTCTTGTGTTTCTATGCCTGGTACAATTGGGCTATATGTTCAACTGGATTGTTCTTGTACAAAACTTGTTTCTGTTTGTCTTGCGTTCCATCATTTGGTAGCTATATAGTTGGTTGGTTTGCCCTCTCTGGTTGTGAATTTTTCCCTGTGAGAATGACTTCCTGATGAAGTTGTTGTGGTAGCATATTCAAGTTAGTATTCCCAATTATGTGTTGATGTAATTTCTTGTTTCCTCTTTGAACTCTCTATTGATCATAAATCTCCTCAGTGTTGGCTGAGGCTTGATACTGAACTTCTTTATCTCTTTTCTTATTTCTGGAGGCGAGTAGATCGTGTTCTTGCATACAAAAATATCGGCAATATGATGGGGCACCCTTGTATTAAATATCTAACCAGTATCCATCTTCCTCAATACTATCTAACCTCTTAAAACCCAGCCAGATTTGATCATGTCTAGGCTTTAAGAGGTCAATTTCAACTTTAAGCTTAGCCACGTTACCCCTATACTTAGAGTAAGTGGCCATATCCGGGGCCATGGTAATACTAATTGAGCTAACCATTCTGTACAAGGTGTCCCATCTAAAAAGATGCCAGGGGAGATGATGAATCAAAATCCATACATGGGCAATTGTAGTTTCACATTCAAGGGCAAAATCAAGGGTCCATCTAATAATCTTCATTATATATGGACCAAGAGTGGTGAATGGTCTAAAGTATATGTGGTAGAAGTCTGCTTCATTGGTAAAGTCAATATAAACATGATTTGTATCATAGTAGGCTATTTAACAGTAACTTTGAGAGGGATATGACTCATGAACAACCTCTTTACTTCTTCCATACTAGGTTTACCTCAGGTGAACTTCCCAACAATTGTAAATTTCCAATCTTCAGCTAATGTAATAAAATAGTCATGGGCAGTGAAGTATACTGTGGGTTTACCCATATGAGTACCGTGCGTAATTTCCACTGGTTACTTGGTACTTGAGCTATTGGCAAGAGCAGCTGGCACTGTAGCTGAGAAGGATGGCTTAGACACTAGGTGGGGTGGCATGGTTTGAACTTTGGAATTAGTATTTGAGCTAAAAGGGAGATTATTATTTTCTGATTTGCTTTCTGTTGACCATTGGACTGGAAATTTTGGATAGTATTGATGTTTGGGTTGTGACGAAGAGAGGGGGGGAGGGGGGTCAAAGTTACTGGAAACCTTCAATTGTGGTGGAAGAGAGCTACATTTTTGGGTATTTGGGAGTTTGGGATTTAGTGTTGAGTTAACATTTGTGCCATCCATATGGACCGCATCTTCGTGTCTAATTTGGGAGGATGTTGGTTATGAGAAGGGGTAATTTGATGGAGTGGTTTGGGGTGTTGAGTTGGTGGTAGGTGGATTATGATGGTGAGGTATCGAATTTTGATTGGTATTTTGTGGTGGTGGATCGAGTGAGGGACCTCTAATTCTCCAGTGAAGTCGGCAAAGCATAGAGAGAAGTCAGAGAAAATTAGTTAGAGAGAGAAAGTCGTGGAATTTTTTATACGATCACATCTATGTTTGGACTCAAAATTGGCATATGCTTAGTTTATTTTGTAAATTACATTCAAATATTTAGAAGTATATTGTAAATGTTCAAATTAAAGTAACGACTAAGTTAAAGTATTTGTCAAAATTATTATTTTTAGACTTATGAAAATCGCACATTAGCAGCTAACATTTTGTTTTTTTGGAAATAAATATGAAATACTACCATACACAAATAAAGAATACACACAAAGAGCACCATATATACTTCGACCATCTTCTAGGAAGGGTATCAAGAGTGCAATGCCTCTAAGAAACAACATCTAATTTTTACATATTCTTTGTATATTAGATAATAACGGGGCGAGAACAACGAGTTGTGTACCTTATTGACGCAGTGAAAACCGTTGAACTCACCACCAAAAGAATTTTTCCAAATATACCTTTGAATCACTAGGAAACAAAGTTAATCTTTCACCAATTAGATGCGCTAACTTGTGTGTATTTTTCTTGTAGAAAGGATTAGTCAGAGAGAAAATTCCAACGCTTGAAAATTCTATGTTTTCTCCTTAACATAAATAGGTAGAGTAATAGTGGTTAAGGAAGAAAACTCACCACTCCCTTTTTGTATGTTTACTTTAGTGGGAGTTTGTGATTTAGTGGTAACTTCCCATAACCTCTCTCATTTATTTCTCCTAACCGGGTCATGTCAGCCCACATGGAGCGACCCACGACCCATAGTCAAACATTTCCCACTTTGCTCATAGTGGGCTAGACCGATGTCTTTGACACATAGTTTATACCGTCAAATAGTTGGTGCGACCTGCGAGCACAAAGAGCTATAACATTCCAAAACCAATTAAAGGTTGTACTAAAACTTTATGTATAAATACAATAACATACGGAAAGGATTCACTACTAGCATGAGGAACTTATTACTCGCAATACCCCATACATCATTTGCCACTCTTATAGCTTGTTATCTGATCCCTCATCCTAGAAAGTAGGTGAACTTGAGTTCATGAATAACTTTGTATTCATAATTACATTTGATACCCTTATGGTAAGTGTAATGGTCGACCTATGAATACAAGTTAAGTTACCAAAATAAATTTCTTTTTAGTTGTCTACCCTTTTTACTTGAATCTTTCCATTCCAAATCAACCGCTTTCCTAGACATGCATTGCATTGCTGAATCACTCATGGCTATTAGTGACATGCTAAAGTAGCAACACTGATTGGCACTTCAAGAGACAGTAAAAGGTCAAAGGGTATTTCAATAAAGGTTAATATAACTTCTTTGGGATCTCACACAATGAAGAAGCAGGGATTCATTCTTCCGTTATCCCATAGTCGATAGCACACGTGGTATGAAATACATAGTACGGTGTTCTCACCTTATATTGGTGCGTGTCTTATTATTTTAATTATTCAACACCATACAGATCTTGGTCTAGATACCTCCAAATGTCTAACCCGAGTTTCTCACTTTAATAATCCTCAAATCCAACTTTTTGGAGAAACTCGTATCTCGCTTACAAAACAAGTCATAATCGAATATTAAAATTTGTAAGTCTGACCAGTTGTCAAGACCGACCTTAATAAGTACATATAACCTCGCATTATCCAAGGTTCTATAAGGTCTCATCTATTCACGATTCTTAACGTAAGAGGCGATTGCTCGTGAGAGAGAGCAATCTCATGACTTGTTCGCACACTCTTTATCAACAAACATTTCATCACGTGCATACGAGATATAAGCATAAATTCAAGAGTCAAATATCGATGAGCATATTATAATAATCAAGTCATTTTACAATACATAAATATATATTCATATCCTTCGCAAACCTAGAGCCATTACATGTTTTTCAAACAGGTCTGTAGATATCGCCTTTGTAAAAGGATCAGCTATCATGCTTCGCGTAGGAATGTACTATAAATTTATCTCTAAACTTGCTACCATGTCTCTCACAAAGTTATACTTGATGTCAATGTGTTTGGTCTTGCTGTGATACTTAGGATCTTTTATGTATGCAATAGCTGCTTTGTAACGACCCAACCGGTCATTTTGATTTCTAGCACGCCGTTCAGCGGTCTGAGGTCTTTAGTAGCTTCACTTCAGGTATTATAACTTATACTTGTGGTCGGAATTAAATTTAGGGAAGTTCAGAGTTGATTTGGAAAGAAAATTCTAATTTTAGAAGCATTAACCTTGAGGAATTGACTAAGGTTTGACCTTTTAGTAAACGACCTCGAAATCTGGAGTTGAAGGTTCCAATAGGATCGTATGATGAATTCGGATTTAGGCGTATATTCGGGTCGAGTATCGGGTGGCCCGGGAGTATTTCGACACTTATTACGGAAGATTGGCATTTTGAAGGTTTAAAAATTCCCTAAGTTTGGGTTGAAGTGGACCTTTATGTTATCGATGTCTGTTTGGGATTCCGTGTCTGAAAATAGTTCAGTATGGTGATTTTGGTCTTAGGAGCGTGTCCGAATGTTGATTTGGAAGTCCGTAGGTCTTTTCGGCATCAATTAGCGAAATTTTGAAATTTGGATATTTTTTTGAAAGTTTGACTGGGAGTGGACTTGATTTGATAGGTTTCGGCGTCGGTTGTAGAAATTGAAAGTTTCAAAGTTCATTAGGCTTGAATCTATGTGTGATTCATATTTTTGATGTTGTTTGAGGTGATTTGAGAGTTCGACTAAGTTCGTATTGTATTATAGGACCCGTTGGTATGTTTGGTCGAGGTCCCGGGGGACTCGGATTGATTTCGGATGATTTTCGGAACAAGGTTTGAAGTTGAAGAGTTGATGAAGAATTTGCAACTGCTAGTGTAAACGCATATGCGGAGTGGGCACTACAGGTGCGAGCCCGCAGAAGCGGGAAGAGGGCCGTAGAAGTGGGCACAGAGGAGGTGAGCAGAGGTCGTAGGTGTAAGGTCATTTCTCGCACCTGCGTGGGCGCAGATGCGGCGTTAGGGGTGCAGGAGCGGAATGCTCGCAGGTGCGATGGTGAATTCCGCACATACAATTGCGCGGATGCGGGGCAAGGGTCGCAGAAGTGAAGGCATGATGGGTAAGTGAATTCCGCAGGAGTGGAGGTTTAACCGTAGAAGCGGGTCCGCAGGTGCGGATAATTGGCCGCAGAAGCGAAACTAGGCAGATTATTAAGGGGTCGAACTTGGTCTTTTTCCCCACTTCATTTTGGATTTTTGGAGCTCGGTTCTTGGGTGATTTTGAGGAGTTTTCATCATATAACATGAGGTAAGTAATTTCCCACTTATTGTGAGCTAAATATAAGGTTTATATGTGAATTTAAAGAAGAGAATTTATGAAATTGGACATGGAATTTGGAATAAATCATATATTTGAGGTTGTGGTGTTATGGGTGAAGTTTATCTTCGAATATTTTCGAAATCTGGGCACGTGGGCCTGAGGGTTGATTTTATCAACTTTTCGAGCGGAGTTGGAAATTGTTTAAATTGATTAATTATGGGTATTAGAACACATTTTGATTGGTTTGCACATTGTTTGCATAGTTTTGGATCGTCAAGTATTGGTTTGAGGTGTTAAAGTAGCGTTGGAGTCGGTTGTGGAACTTCGGAGTGAGGTAAGTCTCTTGTCTAACCCTGTGAGGGGGAAACTACCCCTAGGTGATACTAATTTTTATGTGCTACTAGTTGTGGGTGCTACGTACGCATGAGGTGACGAGAGTCTATATGTAGCTAAAGCATTTTTATGTCCGGATAGAATTAGAATTTTATCATGCAAAATCTGAATTTCTTGAACTTATTATGTTGACTTAATTAATTGGAAATATGATTGAACTTGATTTAGAAATTTCATACATCTTAGGTCGAGCCTTATCACATGAATTGTTGGCAAGAAAAATTGAGAAAACGGTAAAGGTTATATTCACTTTGTGCTCATGTACTATATTGTAAACATGTGCCTTGTGATTCGGAAACTTTCTTCCTTTATTGTGGAGCGGGCCGAACACCTCAGTAATATATAGAGGTGCATCTCTGGTTCGTGTCGTTCGACCCTCGGCAGTGTACACACCACTCTGGATCGGGCCGAACGACCTCGGTACAATCGTGCGTTATATCGCTAGTAGTCCGAATATTCACGAGATAAACCTTTCACTGATGCCCGGAAAATTTTATTGTATTTCTTATTTATTTGATATTGACACTTGACATCTTTTTGAGCTCTTAAGGTAGAATAAAAGATCGAGGAATTTATGTTTTAAAAGAGGAAATTGGAAAAATTATGAGATTTCAGATTTACTCCACTATTGTTGTGCACTTCATATTTGTTATGAATTACCGTATCACTTATATATTTGGACTACTAGTAAGTGTCGATGTCGATCCCTCGTCACTACTTCTCCGAGGTTAGGCTAGATACTTAATGGGTACGCGTTGATTTACGACTCGTACTGCACTTCTGCACATAATGTGCAGGATCTGACAGGTCGCTTGGTGATCATTTTGGCACGTAGGCGCACCTGCTGGGAAGAATTTATGTGAGCTACAAATACAGGTTACGCACCGTAGTCCACCGAGTCTCCATTGCATCATTCATTTTACCCTGTCTTATTAACTTCGGGACAAATGTGTATTATTATTGCACTCCTTAGAAAAATGCTCATGCACTTGTGACACCGGATTTTGGGAGTTCTTGTTGGTTGTTGTTATCGTAGATCACATAATTATCACCATTTACTCTATAAATTATATTTTATACTGTTAAATTATTTGTAATTAGAAATTTCAAGGTAATAAAATGCATGAATAAATTGATAAATCAATGTAGGTTTGTCTGACGGCGGCGTTAGGGGCCATCACGACCTATAGTGGATTTTGGGTCGTGACAGTTTGGTATCAGAGCACTAGGTTCACTTGGGTCTCACGAGTAATGAGCAAGTCTAGTAGAGTCTTGCGGATCGGTATGGAGATGTCTGTACTTATCTTCGATAGGCTACACGGCTGTTAGGAGCACTTACCTTCTTGATTCCTCATCGTGCGATTTGATTTCTTTGAGGCTTATGCCTTTATTTTCTTCATATTCATTCTTGTACGGTGTTGATCACTCATGTCAATTGGTCCTCGAGGGGTTCCAGTGGTACTACAGACGTGGAACAGGATGTTTCTCCCTGCGCATTCGAGCAGGTTATTATCGTCTTCTTGCGGAAGGATGTTCTATCATTTCGGATCAATAGCTGTATTTCTGATGCTTTTGAGGCTATGCACGAGTTGCTATGATGTTCATGAGTTGTTATCTCACAGTATTTATGTAGTGGTGGGGTGCTTGTTTATGCATCGAAGCAGTGAACGACTTCAAATGAGGATTTCTCAGTGCACGATTTGGAGGTTCAACGTTTCATTCCAGCAAAGGAAAGGCGATCGGGCTATAGCTGTTAAGGCTTGAGTTGGTGGGGTACTGAGACTTGATATTTCGAATGTGGTGGAATTTTCATTGATGATGTGGTGTCGTCGTCCTTGTTTGAATGTATTAATGTTCGCCAGTGTTATGGACTTCTTTGATTCGCCTTCGGGGCAGGGTGTTGTGAAGTGGTGCTTGAGAAGAGGTTGTTAGAGATGGCAAAGTATGCCAGTTTTGGAATCGAATTGGTTTTTCTAATGCCGATGGCACGAGAGAGATGATTTTCGAAGAGGTTTAGAATTGGTAGCGACTTATAAGTTCAAGTGCTACAGAGATGGATTTTGATTTAACGCAATAATTGGGCGCGAAGGATGATGAAGGACATATAGGAGGTATCTTGTGGTGGTTGAATTTCTAGAAGGTCAAGTATGATAAACTGAGATCGAGAAGTTGCTTAAAGGAGATGGTTTTAACGAAGTGGGAGTGGCAGAGTAGCGTACGGGTTCTGTGGTAGGATAGCCACGTGACTTGAGAAAAGTTTTGAGTGATTTAGGAATCCTGGTGGACAGAGACTAGGTCTATGGACTTAATTTGGAATGTTGGGTACTATACTGAGGAATATTGGATTCGACAGAAAGGAGTTTGCTTGATATGAAGGGGAATGCAACATGACTTCGGATTGGAATGTATTGTCGCACTTTTAGTTGATGTCAATGGGGAGTGAACATACTTTTACAGCTGGTGAGTGAGCACGGGCTTAGGAGAGTTTACTGATTTCATAGTAATTGTACCCAGTGCAGCGTCGTTGGGAGATGTCGGCATGGAATTTCCATAGGTAGGTTATCTCCTGTGAGAAGGTTAGCGGTTATGTGGTGTTGATAAAGCTTCTACGAAGAATTTTACTGGCTATCCGGTAAGAGGTTGAATATATGAATGTGGCTAGTGATTCAGAATGTTCAGGAAATGTTTAACAGAACAGTTTCGAGAAATTTGGCGGGTTGATTGTGCGATATCATGGTAATTGGGAAGGAGGAATCTTGGCGGGTTCCAGGGTTATGAAATTGTAGCTTCAAGCTAAGTAAGGGTGCCCCACCGTCTATGGTTGGATCACGTGATTGTCTGCTTGTGCGGTTTCTGGTCATTGGTGTATTAGTAGGTTATTATGACTAAGGAAAGAAAACATCCGTGGTAATTCGAGCAAAGGATTTGAGGAGTGTGTGTTATACTTGGCCTTATCGATTCATGTTCAGGTTTTGGGAAGACTCAGAGTTTATGTCTTTTATGGGGGTGATGTATAAGAAAAAGACTTTAGTCGGGTGCTTCTTTGATAGGATATTTCCGTGCTAACATCGCACTAGAGTTTAGCTTATATTCGGGGCCAAGTCAGAATGGGTGACTCTCAATAGTGGTCCTAGTGGGTTCAAGAATTTAAGTGCAGTGTCTAAGGACTTGGAATGATTTACGTTATCATTAGGTATGCAGTGCAGTATTGGAGGAAGGGAAGAAATAGCTTTGGATTCGCACAAGGTCTTGTAGAATGGGTGTACCAGTTGGTGATGCTATTGTGTGTGTAAGGAGAATAAGAGATGATTCATGAGTAATGAGACGATGTGGTCTCGTGATGTGGGTCACTCGGGATGAGTGCGAATTGAGTTCGTTATATTTTGAATGGAGCTATTATTATTTCTAAGGCATGTCAAGAATAAATTGGAAGAAGTTGGGTCGGTTAGTAATGGTTGAATCAGTATGATCGTGGTAGCGATCAGTTTCTTCAGCGTGAAGTTATACATATAGTTGGTAGTTATACGCTTGGGCTTGAGCGCCACCACAACTTGGTTGATATGGGAGGTATTTGATTCAAATGGCTTTATTGTGTAAATGGAATACTGGAAGAGTTATGGAAGTTTATATCACGACTTGAGGTTTGTATTTTCTAAGGTTTGAGAGTTCAGATGCGTGTTGTGTTGGTTATTCTAAAATGAGTTAAGTGAAAGGCTTTCCAGCCAATGAAGTGTTTATTCCACTAGTAGTTCAGGAGGTATGATGGATTCTGGTATTCTCGCGTAGCGGCATGATAAGTGCAGTGAGCGGCATGGGAAGTAGAGGTTGAAGGTCAAAGGTGAGGTTCGGTGTTGATAGAATGTCACGAGCTCGGATGAGCAGGGGTGAATTCATATGTTCAGAGTAAGGTGGCATTTTCTTTAGTGTCACCTGAGAATGGTGTTCTGTGGAAGAGGCTTTGTGTATTGACTTGTGGATTTTGATTCGCTTTACAGAATTTGAGTGGTTGGTGGTATGGATGTGCGGACTTTGTTATCGGAGCGGAAGGTCGTGGGAGCGTACCCCCACGGGGAGATTTGTATAAGTGTGGAATGCCAGTCACTTGATCGTTAAAGATTGAAACCAAGTATGAAGGTTATGGTAATATTGCAAATGCGAGAGTTTATGCTTGAGAGGCGTTCTATTCCTTGGGTTGTGGGCCGTGTGAGTTTGTTCCGAAATTGACTGTTGTTCTTATGTGTTATGAATAGGTCATTGTGGATCCCTAAAAGGTTATTAGCCCAGTATAGTATGATCATAATCGACTTGAGGTCCTTTGATGGGTCCAAATGTGCATGTGTGCCCTATGTCAGGCCGGGTGTGTTCATTCAACATAAAAATTCCTTATGGAGGAGTATTCGAGTGTTGGATATTATTTTCGTCGTCAGCTATTTCATGTAATACTCTATGGTGCCATGTGGGTTATGAGACAGCTTGATTATTCGCACATGTGTTGAGGTCTCGTGTAGCTGTGGTGTTATATGAGCAGGATGACACTCGGGATGCAGATCATATATCGTTCCTTAGTTGTGCTTGCGTTTTGTAGCGTATGTCGCTATCCGTATCCCTAGGATTTGTATTATGCACTTGGCGTGCTTGTGGTTGATATTCAGATATTTCATGAGTAGAAGCATTACTACTTGATGTGTGTTTACTTTTGATTGTTATGTGCGGGTCAGGTGGCACGCTGCCATGGGTGTGTGGTGTGGATCGGGTTGCATGCCGCAACATTGTTATGTTTGGATCGGGTTGCACGCCGCAACATCGAGATGTTAAGCACGGTTCTTTATATTTAATTTAGGTGCCCTGTTTCTTACCTCTGAGAAAGGCTCATAGTAGATGGCCGTTTTATTAGTTACGCGGACTAGATAGTTCCTTTCCAGAGTTTGTTCTTCCTTATGTATTTGCGGTGGCTTATTATTGGAGCAACTTGTACTGGGTGAGACGAGATTGTTGGACCTGAGATCAGTGCGATCGGATTTATATAAGGCATATTAAAGAGCAAATATCGTATTTAGTTCAGAATGAGGTAATGGTTCTTGTTAGGAGGAGAGACTCAATGGTTCGTTGATTCGGCAGGTGGTTATGAATTTCTACATAGCTTTTCAATCATGGCAGAATTGCGAGAGTTGGAACAGAACTTACATGTGTCATAAGGTGTGTTGTGGGCATTGGATTCATGGAATTGTAGCTATTATTGCCAGCAGATGTTAATATGGTCATGTAATTTATACGGTGCATGGTGTGAATTCGGAAAAGGTATACAATCATGTTTTGGTACAATGTGTAGTGATTGATACGGTGTTCGTATGTTGGGAACATGCCTGGTAGAAAATTTCGGATGTTGGAATTTGGCTCTAAGGATTATTTGACTAAATAAAAGGGGGAATCTTCAGATTGGCTTGAGCTAATGTGCTCAACTGGAATGTGGTGGAACTGGTAGGTGCACGAGGTATTAAACAGTGATTTCAGACAACTCTAGAGCAGTTATTAGCATGTTCGAGGACGAACGTTTGTTTAAATGGGGGAGAATGTAATGACCAGATCAGTCATTTTGAGCTCTAGCATGGCGTTCAGCGCTCGGAGGCTTTGAGTAGTTTCACTTCAAGTATTATGACTTGTACGTGTGGTCGAAATTGAATTTCGGAAAGTTCGGAGTTGATTTGGAAAGAAAATTCTAATTTTAGAAGCTTTAAGCTGGAGGAATTAACGAAGGTTCGACTTTTGAGTAAACAACCTCGGAATCGGGATTTGAAGGTTTTAGTAGGATCGTATGATGAATTGGGACTTGGGCGTATGTTCGTGTCGAGTATCGGGTGGCCCAGGAGTATTTCGGCGCTTATTACGGAAGGTTAGCATTTTGAAGGTTTAAGAATTCCCTAAGTTTGGGTTGAAGTGGGCCTTTATGTTATCGATGTCCGTTTGGGATTCCGAGTCTGGGAATAGTTCCGTATGGTAATTTTGGTCTTAGGAGCGTGTCCGGGCATTGATTTGGAAGTCCGTAGGTAGTTTCAGCGTCAATTAGCGAAAGTTGGAAATTTGGATGATTTTTTGGAAGTTTGACCAGGAGTGGACTTTTTGATATCGTTGTCGGATTTTGATTCTAGAAGTGGGAGTAGGTATATAATGTCAATTATGACATGTGTGCAAAATTTGAGGTCAATCGGACTTTATTTGATAGGTTTCAGCGTCGGTTGTAGAAATTGAAAGTTTCAAAGTTCATTAGGCTTGAATCTATGTGAGATTCGTGTTTTTGATGTTATTTGAGGTGATTTGAGAGTTCGACTAAGTTCGTATTGTGTTATAGGACCCGTTGGTATGTTTGGTCGAGGTCTCGAAGAGATTTCAGATGATTTTCGGAACAAGGTTTGAAGTTGAAGAGTTGCTGAAGAATTTGCAACTGCTGGTGTAAACGCATATGCGGAGTGAGCACTGCAGGTGTGAGCCCGCAAAAGCGGGAAGAGGGCCGAAGAAGCGGGCGAGGAGGAGGTGAGAAGAGGTCACATGTGCGAGGTCATTTTCCGTACCTGCGTGGACGCAGATGCGACGTTAGGGGCGCAAGAGCGTAATGCTCGCAGGTGCGATGGTGAATTCCGCACCTGCGATTGCGCAGATGCGAGGCAATGGTCGCAGAAGCAGAGGCATGCTGGGTAAGTGAATTCTAAAGGAGCGGAGGTTTAACCGCAGAAGCGGGTCCGCAGGTGCGGATAATTGGCCGCAGAAGTGAAACTGGGCAGATTATTAAGGGGTCGAACTTGGTCTTTTTCCCCACTTCGTTTTGGATTTTTGGAGCTCGGTTCTTGGGCGATTTTGAGGAGTTTTCATCATGTAACATCAAGTATGTAATTTTCTACTTATTGTGAGCTAAATGTAAGGTTTATATGTGTATTTAAAGAAGAGAATTTAGGAAAATTGTGGGATTTTGGTGAGAAAACCTAGAATTGATAATTTTGGCGTTTTACCACGAAATTGGACATGGAATTTGGAATAAATCATATATTTGAGTTTGTGGTGTTATGGGTGAAGTTTATCTTCAAATATTTTCGAAATCCGGGCACGTGGGCCCGGAGGTTGATTTTATTGACTTTTCGAGCGGAGATAAAAATTGTTTAAATTGATTAATTATGGGTAATAGAACACATTTTGATTGGTTTGCACATTGTTTGCATAGTTTTGGATCGTCAAGCATTAGTTTGAGGTGTTAGAGTAGCGTTGGAGTCGGTTATGGAACTTCGGAGCGAGGTAAGTCTCTTATCGAATCCTGTGAGAGGAAAACTACCCCTAGGTGATATTAATTGTCATGTGCTACTAGTTATGGATGCTACGTACACACGAGGTGACGAGAGTCCGTACATAGCTAAAGTATTTTTATGTCCGGGTAGACTTATGATTTTATCATGCAATATCTGAATTTCTTGAACTTAAGTTGTTGACTTAATTAATTGGAAATATGATTGAACTTGATTTAGAAATTTCATACATGTTAGGCCCAGCCTTATCACTTGAATTGTTGGCAAGAAAAATTGAGAAAACGGTAAATGTTATATTCACTTTGTGCTCATGTACTATGTTGTAAATACATGTCTTGTGATTCGGAAACTTCCTTCCTTTCTTAAGGAGCGAGCCGAACGCCTCGGTAGTATATAGAGGTGCATATCTGGTACGTACCTATACCCAACGTATATTTCTATGATGACCCAAAATGTCATCTTTAAATTTAATAATTAATTATGTGATCTAAGCACTATTTACCATTACTCGACTTGAGTGTGCAGTCCGTAAAAAAATTTCGGAAAAGTTTTCAGGTGAAAAATGGATTAAAATGTGAATTAGAGCTTTAAAACTCAACTGAGTTGACTTTGGTCAACATTTTGAGCAAACAGACTCGGATCAGTATTTTGACAATTTTGGTAGGTCTGTATCGTGATTTGGGACTTAGGTGTATGCCCGGAATCAAATTCCGAGGTCCCTAGCCAGAGATATGGAATTTTGATAAAAAATTAAAAGTTTAAGTTCAAATAGTGACCAGATGTCAAATTATGTGCAAACGACCCCGGAATAGAATTTTGATTATTCCAACAGCCGGAATTTTATTTGGAAGTCCGTAGTAGAATTAGGCTTGAAATGCCGAAAGTTGAATTTTTGGAAAGTTTGACCGAGGGGTTGACTTTTTGATATCGGGGTCGAAATCCGATTCTGAAATTTTTTATAAATCCATTATGTCATTTATGACTTGTGTGCAAAATTTGAGGTCAATCGGAATTGATTTGATATGTTTCGGCGCAAAATATAGAAGTTGGAAGATTTGAAAACTCATAATTCGATTCGATGCGCGATTCGTAATTTCGGCGTTGTTTGGTATGGTTTGAAGCCTCAACTAAGTTCATATTGTATTGTGGGACATGTTGATATATTTGGTTAAGGTACCGAGGGCCTCGGGTAGATTTCGGAAGGTTAACGGAATGAATTTCGGACAAAAAGGAGCTGCTGGAATTTTTCTGCTGCAGAAGCTGTTTTTGGACAGCAACCGGTGCAATCGCAGAGCTGATTTTGGAAGCTTATATCTCGAAATCTATAAGGAATCTGAATATTTTTAAAACATAAAAGTTGTAGCCATTTGATTCTAGTTTCCAGAATGATAAACCATTTATCATTCAGACATTTATACAAAATGTTATGATCAATTGACTGAAGCTGCTACTGCAGATTTTTGCTACAGCAGTGTGCATCGCCAGAAATTTCTGCTGCACAGGGTTGACTTTGGGAGCTTATATCTCGCAATCTATAAGGAGTTGGGCGATGAGCAAAACATGAAAGTTGTAGTACTTTGTATCTAGTTTGCAGAACCTTAAACCGTTTGGCAGTTGGAGTTGAGTACAAGAAGTTATGATTGATACACTACAGGCTGTCGAGGAAGAGTTTGATGTTTTCAACATAAGCATGTAATGATCCAAAAGTTCATTTTTAGTTCTAGAGATCGAAATTCGATTTCGAGACTTTCGACATTTTGATAATGAATTATAGGAGTGATCTGGAAAGTTTGGTCTAATTTCATCAAGTCGCGATTGAGTTTTAAGCGCGAAATATGAGTTAATTGTTTAACAAGCGAAATTGGTATCACATTGAGCAAATGAGCTCCGAATTGAGTTTCGATTGAACAAATGAGTTCGTAGTTTTGTTTGTGACTCATAGGAATAAGAATCGTCGAATTCCGAGTTCGTATGATGGAGTTAGAGCTTTTTTAGTGAAATAAAACTGTTGGTGTAAATAGTCCTGGTGTGCACCTTTAACGACCAGATGTGACACTTTTAGCGACGGGATTTTACTTTTAGCGACCGGAATAGTGTTTTTGGGGCAGAAACTTAAGGACCAAAAAATGGTCATTTCCTTCATTTCGTTTTGGAGTTTTGGAGCACGGTTCTTGGGTGATTTTGAGGATTTCTTCAAGACTTCAACTTGGGTAAGTGTCATATATCCAAATGTGATTATATTTCATAAATCCATGGTCATATTCATCATTTATTTCGGATTTAAATGGAAGAAATCAAGATTTTTGCAAAATCTTCCAAAAACAAAAATTTAAGATTTGGAGGTCGAGTTTTTATCGGATTTTGGTAAAATTTGTATGGGTGGACTCGTAATTGAATAGGTTGTCGGATTTTGTAAGTTTCGCCGGATTCCGGGATGTGGGCCCCACGGGCAAATTTTGAGCTAATTTCGGATTTTAATGAAAATATAATATTTTCTTATGAAAGTGATTACAATAATTTTTGTTGACTGTATCGAATTAATTATGACTAGATACGAGTCGATCGGAGTCGAAAATTCGAGGAAAAAGCATCATACTTGGTTAAATTGAAGCAAGTCGAGGTAAGTGACTTGTCTAACCTTGTGTGGGGGAAATTTCCCCTAGGATTGGTATTGATGTAATTATTAAAATGTGTTGAAAGTCGTGTGCACGAGGTGACGAGTGTGTACACGGGCTAAATTGCGAAAGATTATATTTTTAAATTGTGTAGATCACTGTTGCGCATTTATTAAATTATTTTATCTTGTTATATTCTTCATCATTGATCTGAGATATATACTTCAAATTTGTTTGATCTTTTCTTACTAATTGTTTTACCTGTTTAGTTGAAACTTGGTTTTTTTTATTCTGTGCATTATTTGAAGGTTGATTTTCTTTAAATTAAATATTATTAATATGAAGTATTTGATATTTTTAAACTTGATATTGAAGCAACGTAGTAAAGATTTTGAAATATTATTTTCCTAAATTATTTACTCCTCAATATTTTTATAGTCATTGTGAGGGAGCCGTGAGCTCTTTATTGTGGCAAACTATTATTGATGATTTATTTTGACTTGAGCCGTGAGCTCTTTATTGTGGCTAACTATTATTGATGATTTATTTTGGCATGAGCCGTGAGCTCTTTATTGTGGAAAAATATTGTTGTTGAATTATTTTGGCAAGTTAAATTATTTGAGCACTTGAGGTGTAAATTGTGATATATTGTGATATTGATACGCATGCGGTGGTATAAGGTCTGGGTGTTGAAACGCATGCGGTGAGATAAGGGTGGCTTGTTACGCGTGGCTAGTAGGGGAACTACTAGAAGTCATGCGGTGTGATAAGGGTGGATAAAACGCGGGATGCTATTTCGGGAAAAATGTTTTCTTTAAATAAATTGTGAAGGCTCCCGCGGTGATATAAGAAAATGAGATATTGTGAATTTATTTATGATTTGGGACTACGAGACGGTACCTCGGGAGTGCCCTTGTTGATATTGATTTATGGCCGTAGTTGCCTTTGATTATTATTGTGATTTTCATAAAGTTGAAGGAAATTCTGTTTTGATTTCCACGAGATATTATTTGCAATTATTTGGTGTCATTAAATGTGACATACTATTTGATTCATTTTCAATGTCATTTTATTTTACTACATTGATAAACATTTTACCATGCCATTATTATATTCCAGTAGGGCCTCACCTGACCTTGTCACTACTCTACTGAGGTTAGGCTTGGCACTTACTGAGTACCGCTGTGGTGTACTCATACTACGCTTCTGCACATCTTTTTGTACAGATCCAGGTACATTTTACCAGCCTAGACGTCATTGAGTTACCTGCGCACGTAGACTTCGAGGTATATCTGCCAGCGTCCGCAGACTCCGGAGTTCCCTTCTATCATTTTATGTTGCTTCCTTATATTTTATCTAGACCTTGACATATAGAGACATTGAGAATAAATTTTTAGAAGCTTGTGACTTATTTCTACCGGATTTTGGGAGTTGAAATTATTTGAATTGTAGTTTATTTATTTCAGATATTTATTATTATTCCGCATTGATAGGCTTACCTAGTCTTAGAGACTAGGTGCCATCACGACATCCTACGGAGAAAATTTGGGGTCGTGACAAGTTGGTATCAAAGCACTAGGTTCATAGGTGTTATGAGTCACAAGCAGGTTTGGTAGAGTCTTGCGGATCGGTACGGAGATGTCTGTACTTATCTTCGGGAGGCTATGGAACTGTTAGGAAAATATTCACTTCCTTGATTCGTTATCGTGCGGCATTGATTTAGCGTGAAACATATATCTCATATTTCTTTGTATCCACTCGTGTATGACATTGCGCACTCAATATCAGTTGTGTGTCGACAGTTCGTGATGCCGCAGATGGACTACGAGGGAGCCAGAGATGCTCAAACATTTCCTTAACGTGTGGTTCCGACTGAAGATATGGGCGTATTGAGAGATCACCTAGTGAATCATGTGCGGGGTGCAACGGACATTGGCGTCTGGTTGATTTATACAAGCTGTGAAGATTATTATTATGGATTATCGGACGTTGTGACCTATGACTTCGCGCTGAGTAGGGGGAGTCCACTACCAATGGGTGGATTGCGGGGTCATGTATTATATCAGTTTTGGCCTGAAATGTATATATGTTGTACCGAAAGGTTCCCTAAAATTTACACATGTTTAAGACCTGAGATTTTGTAGAGGATAAGGTTGGGACTTGCGGTATGTCCGCCTCCTTAATAATCCTATACTTCAATAGCAAAGGAGTTATAGAAACAACTCTAAATTTGTAGAAGGTCTACTCAGCGTGGACGTCACTGTTGTGGATTTTGGAGTGCTTCGGAGTAAGTATAGTTGTTGACGAGATTCTGGACTATGTGGTTCGTGCCAAGATTTGTCTGTATGGAGCTCTACTTTTGTGATCGTTGTGTATAAATAGGGGTAAGGGTTACCCCAAAGAAGAATCAAAGAGTATGTTAAGAAATGGGTCAGCTCAACAGTGTTGAGTCAGCATAACAAAAGAAGAAATTTGCCTTGGGAGAGATAATTCTCCACCAGTGTTCGTGGTAAGCCTATGAAGAGGGCAGACCAGCCAATGCAACACCGCCCACTTGGCTCAGGCAGTCGTCCAGCCCAGTCTGCACATCGAATTACTCGGGGTGCTCCAGTAAGTTCTTTTAATGCACCACCGACATGAGTTCCTACAATGGTTATTCCAGTTATCTGGCACAGACTCAATATGAGCAGCCTAACCCGCAAAGGAGTTGTTATGAATACGGTGATACTAGGCACATCATGAGAAAAATTGTCAAAAACTTGGGAGAGACTTATTTCATCAAAGTACTCAGGCTACGTGCCCCATTGCAGTTACTACACCACCCACACGACCAGTTAGGGGTGAAGGTCATATGAGTAAAAGACGTCTTAGAGGTGGAGACCCAGCCGTTGATATATTTGTTTTACGGTATGGCTGAGGTCGATACATCAGATGGTGTCGTTACAGGTACGACCTCGATTTAATATAAAGGAATAATTTCCTTAAGTTGATTCGGTTCTCAATATCGAAACGAGTCTTCCTATTGTGCTCCACTTATGAGTGAGCTTCATAATTCTATAATCTACTTATGTGTTTACCCCTGTTGGGAGATTTTATGGAGATAACTACGCCTATCATTTCGTGTTGGTCACTAATAAGAGCTGCGAGGCTAAATGTGGCTTTCTGTTACTCATTTCGGTAAATTTTTATGTAAATTCTGAATAATTAATTGCAAATTGTGAATTATATGCCCTACCAGTGTGGGGTTCATTATGTGTTGTGATTTGGTGTAACCGAAATTATTTAAAAGGAGAAAATGGAAATTTTCAATTGGCACGATGTGCATATTACTTGTGATTCAGAACTGAGGACGAGATCCTCACATTTTTATGTAAATTGATATGTTTAAACCGGGCTACGAGCTGCGGTGGAAGTTATATAAGGACGAGATCCTTGTGAGGAAAATTCTTGTGTTTAAGTTCTCCCTTGTGAAATTAAATTTGTACTATAGTACTAATAGGGAGTCAGGCATGTTAGGCTTATTTGAAAATTCTTATATGAAATTCTTTGGGCATAGTTGTCGAATTCGTGTTGTAATTATTAATTTTTAACCTACGAGATAGGTGCCCGCCTAGGTGGCGTTAAATGTGACTCATTAATTCGAGTAAATAATTATGAAGTCTTCATGCCTCGCATCTAGTTATCAGTATTGTGAAGGTTTGCAACGAGATTTTTGTTAACATGAGGTTAAATGACGATTCTGTAATTGATTATGAACAACTATTAAGACCAAATTGATCCAAGAGGGTGCCTCATTTACAGGGTCAGACGAGTGTGAGTTAAGCTTTCAGAAGCTCAAGATCACTTTGACTCCGACACAAGCGTTGGTATTAGTTACATATTCAAGGTCTTATACTGTGTATTGTGACGCGTCGCGTATTGGTCTCGGCACGATGTTGATGCAAGACGGTAGGGTGATTGCCTACGCGTCCAGACAGTTAAAAGTGCATGAGAAGAATTATCATGTACATGACGTGGAGTTAGCAACTATTGTTCATGCCTTAAAAATTTGGCGGCATTATTTGTACGGTGTCCATTGTGAGGTCTACACCGATCACCGAAGTCTATAACATTTATTTAAACATAATGATCTTAATTTGCGGCAGCAGAGGTGGTTGGAGTTGCTTAAGGATTATGATATCACCATTCTCTATCATCCTAGGAAGGCCAATGTGGTAGCCGATGCCTTGAGTCTTAAGGTGGAGAGTTTAGGCAGCTTAGCATATTTACCGGTAGCAGAGAGGCCTTTGGCCTTGGATGTTCAGGCCTTGGCCAACCAGTTTGTCAGTTTGGATGTTTTCGAGCCGAGTCGAGTTTTGGCTTGTGTGGTTTCTTAGTCTTCTCTTTATGATCGTATCAGGGAATGTCAGTATGATGACCCCCATCTACTTGTCCTTAAGGACACAGTTCATCACGGCAATACCAAGGAAGTCACTATTGGAGATGAAGATGTATTACGGATGTAGGGCAGGCTCTGTGTGCCAAATATAAATGGTTTTCGTGAATTGATTCTCCGGGAGGCTCACAGTTTGCGGTACTCCATACATTCGGGTGCTGCGAAGATGTAGCAAGACTTGAGACAACACTATTGGTGGAGGCGGATGAAGAAAGACATAATGAAATATGTAGCTCGGTGCCTATATTGTCAGCAGGTGAAATATGAGCATCAACGACGGGGTGGATTGCTTCAGAAGTTGGAAATTCCAAAATGGAAATGGGAGCAGATCACTACGGATTTCGTTGTTGGGATCCTACGGACTCGGAAGAAGTTCAATGCAGTTTGGGTGATTATGGATAGATTGACTAAGTCAGCTCATTTTATTCCTGTGATTACTACTTACTCTTCAGAGCAGCTGGCTCAGGTATATATTCGCGAGATTGTCAGACTTTACGGTGTACCGATATCCATCATCTTTGACCGGGGTACACAGTTTACCTCACGATTTTGGAGGGCTTTACATAGAGGGTTAGGTACTCGTGTGGAGTTGAGTACAATATTTCACCCTCAGACGGACGGGCAGTCCGAACGCACTATTCAAATACTAGAGGATATGCTTCGTGCGTGTGTGATAGATTTTGGGGGTGCTTGGGATCAGTTCTTACCACTTGCGGAGTTTGCTTACAACAACAGTTACCAGTCAAGCATCCAGATGGCTCCGTATGAGGCCTTGTATGGTAGGCGGTGCCGGTCTCCAGTGGGTTGGTTCGAACCAGGCGAGGCTAGACTTTTGGGTACAGACTTGGTTCAGGATACCTTGGAAAAGGTTAAGTTGATTCAGGATCGACTTCGTACAGCCCAATCTAGACAGAAGAGTTATGCGGATCGAAAGGTTCGTGATGTTGCATTCATGGTTGGTGAGCGGGTATTGCTACGAGTTTCGCCTATGAAGGGTGTAATGAGGTTCGGGAAGAAGGGCAAGTTGAGTCCTAGGTATATTGGACCTTTTGAGATTCTTGAGAGAGTTGGAGAGGTGGCTTACAGACTTGCACTACCACCTAGTCTTTCTGCGGTTCATCCGGTATTCCATGTTTCTATGCTTCGAAAATATCACGGCGATCCGTCTCATGTGTTAGACTTCAGTTCGGTTCAGTTGGACAAGGATCTATCTTATGTTGAGGAACAGGCTATTTTAGATAGGCAGGTTCGAAAGCTGAGGTCAAAGAATATTGCCTCTGTAAAGGTTCAGTAGAGGGGTCATCCGGTCGAGGAGGCGACTTGGGAGGTCGAGAATGATTTACGCAGCTGTTATCCACACTTATTCACTAGCTCAGGTACTTTTTCTAACTCCGTTCGAGGACGAACGTTTGTTTTAGAGGTGGAGAATCTGATGACCCAAAATGTCATCTTTAAATTTAATGATTAATTATGTGATCTAAGCACTATTTAACATTACTCGACTTGAGTGTGCAGTCCGTAAAAAAATTTCGGAAAAGTTTTCAGGTGAAAAATGGATTAAAATGTGAATTAGAGCTTTAAAACTCAACTAAGTTGACTTTGGTCAACATTTTGAGCAAACAGACTCAGATCAGTGTTTTGACAATTTTGGTAGGTCTGTATCGTGATTTGGGACTTAGGTGTATGCCCGGAATCAAATTCCGAGGTCCCTAGCCAGAGATATGGAATTTTGATGAAAAATTAAAAGTTTAAGTTCAAATAGTGACCAGATGTCAAATTATGTGCAAACGACCTCGGAATAGAATTTTGATGATTCCAACAGCTTCGTATGGTGATTTTGGACTTAGGAGCGTGATCGGAATTTCATTTGGAAGTCCGTAGTAGAATTAGGCTTGAAATGCTGAAAGTTGAATTTTTGGAAAGTTTGACCGAGGGGTTGACTTTTTGATATCGGGGTCGAAATCTGATTCTGAAATTTTTTATAAATCCATTATGTCATTTATGACTTGTGTGCAAAATTTAAGGTCAATCGGAATTGATTTGATATGTTTCGGCGCAAAATATAGAAGTTGGAAGATTTGAAAACTCATAATTCGATTCGATGCGCGATTCGTAATTTCGACGTTGTTTGGTATGGTTTGAAGCCTCAACTAAGTTCATATTATATTTTGGGACATGTTGGTATATTTGGTTAAGGTACGAGGGCCTCGGGTAGATTTCGGAAGGTTAACGGAATGAATTTCGGACAAAAAGGAGCTGCTGGAATTTTTCTGCTGCAGAAGCTGTTTTTGGACAGCAACCGGTGCAATCGCAGAGCTGACTTTGGAAGCTTATATCTCGAAATCTATAAGGAATCTGAACATTTTCAAACCATAAAAGTTGTAGCCCTTTGATTCTAGTTTTCAGAATGATAAACCATTTATCATTCAGACATTTATACAAAATGTTATGATCGATTGACTGAAGCTGCTAATGCAGAATTTTGCTACAGCAGTGTGCATCGCCAGAAATTTCTGCTGCACAGGGCTGACTTTGGGAGCTTATATCTCGCAATCTATAAGGAGTTGTGCGATGAGCAAAACATGAAAGTTGTAGTACTTTGTATCTAGTTTGCAGAACTTTAAACCGTTTGGCAATTGGAGTTGAGTACAAGAAGTTATGATTGATACACTACAGGCTATCGAGGAAGAGTTTGATATTTTCAACATAAGCATGTAATGATCCAAAAGTTCATTTTTAGTTCTAGAGATCGAAATTCGATTTCGAGACTTTCGACATTTTGATAATGAATTATAGGAGTGATCTGGAAAGTTTGGTCTAATTTCATCAAGTCGCGATTCAGTTTTAAGCGCGAAATATGAGTTAATTATTTAACGAGCGAAATTGGTATCACATTGAGCAAATGAGCTCCGAATTGAGTTTGGATTGAACGAATGGGTTCGTAGTTTTATTTGTGACTCATAGGAACAAGAATCGTCGAATTCCGAGTTCGTATGATAGAGTTAGAGCTTTTTTAGTGAAATAAAACTATTGGTGTAAATAGTCCTGGTGTGCACCTTTAACGACCAGATGTGACACTTTTAGCGACGGGATTTTACTTTTAGCGACCGAAATAGTGTTTTTGGGGCAGAAACTTAAGGACCAAAAAAGGTCATTTCCTTCATTTCGTTTTGGAGTTTTGGAGCACGGTTCTTGAGCGATTTTGAGGATTTATTCAAGACTTCAACTTGGGTAAGTGTCCTACATCCAAATGTGATTATATTTCATAAATCCATGATCATATTCATCATTTATTTCGGATTTAAATGGAAGAAATCAAGATTTTTGCAAAATCTTCCAAAAACAAAAATTTAAGATTTGGAGGTCGAGTTGTTATCGGATTTTGGTAAAATTGGTATGGGTGGACTCATAATTGAATGGGTTGTCGGATTTTGTAAGTTTCGCCGGATTCCGGGATGTGGGCCCCACGGACAAATTTTGAGCTAATTTCGGATTTTAATAAAAATGTAATATTTTCTTATGAAAGTGATTACTATAATTTTTGTTGACTGTATCGAATTAATTATGACTAGATACGAGTCGATCGGAGTCAGAAATTCGAGGAAAAAGCATCATACTTGGTTAAATTGAAGCAAGTCGAGGTAAGTGACTTGTCTAACCTTTTGTGGGGGAAATTTCCCCTAGGATTGGTATTGATGTAATTATTAAAATATGTTGAAAGTCATGTGCACGAGGTGACGAGTGTGTACACGGGCTAAATTGCGAAAGATTATATTTTTAAATTGTGTAGATCACTGTTGCACATTTATTAAATTATTTTATCTTGTTATATTCTTCATCATTGATCTGAGATATATACTTCAAATTTGTTTGATCTTTTCTTACTAATTGTTTTACCTGTTTAGTTGAAACTTGGTTTCTTTTATTCTGTGCATTATTTGAAGGTTGATTTTCTTTAAATTAAATATTATTAATATGAAGTATTTGATATTTTTAAACTTGATATTGAAGCAACGTAGTAAAGATTTTAAAATATTATTTTCCTAAATTATTTACTCTTGAATATTTTTATACTCATTGTGAGGGAGCCGTGAGCTCTTTATTGTGGCAAACTATTATTGATGATTTATTTTGGCATGAGCCGTGAGCTCTTTATTATGGCAGCTCTTTATTGTGGCAAACTATTATTGATGATTTATTTTGGCATGAGCCGTGAGCTCTTTATTGTGGAAAAATATTGTTGTTGAATTATTTTGGCAAGTTAAATTATTTGAGCACTTGAGGTGCAAATTGTGATATATTGTGATATTGATACGCATGCAGTGGTATAAGGTCTGGGTGTTGAAACGCATTCGGTGAGATAAGGGTGGCTTGATACGCGTGGCTAGTAGGGGAACTACTAGAAGTCATGCGGTGTGATAAGGGTGGCTAAAACGCGGGATGCTATTTCGGGAAAAATATTTTCTTTAAATAAATTGTGAAGGCTCCCGCGGTGATATAAGGAAATGAGATATTGTGAATTTATTTATGATTTGGGACTACGAGGCGGTACCTCGGGAGTGCCCTTGTTGATATTGATTTATGGCCGTAGTTGCCTTTGATTATTATTGTGATTTTCATAAAGTTGAAGGAAATTCTGTTTTGATTTCCACGAGATATTATTTGCAATTATTTGGTGTCATTAAATGTGACATACTATTTGATTCATTTTCAATGTCATTTTATTTTACTACATTGATAAACATTTTACCATGCCATTATTATATTCCAGTAGGGCCTCACCTGACCTCGTCACTACTCTACTGAGGTTAGGCTTGACACTTACTGAGTACTGCTGTGGTGTACTCATACTACGCTTCTGCACATCTTTTTGTGCAGATCCAGGTACATTTTACCAGCCTAGACGTCATTGAGTTACCTGCGCACGGAGACTTCGAGGTATATCTGCCAGCGTCCGCAGACTCCGGAGTCCCCTTCTATCATTTTATGTTGCTTCCTTATATTTTATCTAGACCTTGACATATAGAGACATTGAGAATAAATTTTTAGAAGCTTGTGACTTATTTCTACTGGGTTTTGGGAGTTGAAATTATTTGAATTGTAGTTTATTTATTTCAGATATTTATTATTATTCCGCATTGATAGGCTTACCTAGTCTTAGAGACTAGGTGCCATCACGACATCCTACGGAGAAAATTTAGGGTCGTGACAACACACCACTCTGGATCGGGCCGAACGACCTCGGCACAATCGTGCGTTATATCACTAGTAGTTCAAATATTCACGAGATAAACCTTTCGCTAATGCCCACAAATATTTATGGTATTTCTTATTTATTTGATACTGACACTTGACATCTTTCTGATCTCTTAAGATAGAATAAAAGATTCGAAGGATTTATGTTTTAAAAGAGGAAATCGGAAAAATTATGAGATTTCAGATTTACTCCACTATTGTTGTGCACTTCATATTTGTTATGAATTATCGTATCACTTATTTATATGGACCACTAGTAAGTGTCGATGTCGACCCCTCGTCACTATTTCTCCGGGGTTAGGTTGGATAATTACTGGGTACGCGTTGATTTACGTACTCATGCTGCACTTATGCACTAAATGTGCAGGATATGAGAGGTCGCTTGGTGATCATCTTGGCGCGTAGGCGCACCTGCTGGGAAGACTTTATGTGAGTTGCAAATCTTGGTTACGCACCGTAATCCACCGAGTCTCCATTGCATCATTAATTTTAACCTATCTTATTACCTCTGGGACAGATATGTATTATTATTGTACTCCTTAAAAAAATGCTCATGCACTTGTGACACCCGGTTTTGGGAGTTTTTCTTGGTTGTTGTTATCATAGATCAAGTAATTATCACTATTTATTCTGTAAATTATATTTTATACTGTTAAATTATTGGTAATTAGAAATTCCAAGGTAATAAAATGCATGAATAAATTGATAAATCAACATTGGCTTGCCTGACGGCGGCGTTAGGCGCCATCACGACCTATAGTGGATTTTGGGTCGTGACACGCTTGACTATCACAATATAGAGTCATGGGACCTTGAGAGTTCTTTTTAATATCCAAATGCTCAAAGAATCTCTTCAACCAAACAACTTCTTGTACTGCAGACGCACAAGCCACGAACTCAGCTTCCATCGTTAAAAGGGTTGTACATGTTTGTTTCTTACTTTTCCATGATATAGCACCACCACTAAGTAAGAAGGCATAACCAGATGTTGATTTTCTATCATTCCGGTTACCAGCCCAATCAACATCTGTATATCCTCTCAAGTATAAATCATTTCTACTATAACATAGTGAATAATCTGCAGTTCCCTTCAGGTATCTGAAAATTCTCTTCACAACTTTCCAATGATCTCTTCCAGGATTGGATTGATACCTGCTAACCAGGCCTAAGGCATAACAAATGTCTGGGCGAGTACACATCATAGCGTACATCAAGCTCCCGACAACACTTGAATACGGAACTCGAAACATATCTTCCTTTTTATTTTTAGTCTTGGGACACATTTCAAGGCTTAAAGTTTCACATCTCGCTATAGGAGTATCCATGGATTTGCAACTAGTCATGCAAAAATACTTCAAAATTTTCTTTATATAAGTTTCTTGAGATAGACTCAATAACTTTTTGGAACGGTCTCTTTGGATCTTAACTCCAAAGATATAATCTGCCCCACCCATATCTTTCATGTCAAATGACTTTGAAAGCCATGACTTAATAGTTTTCAAATACTCGAAATTGTTTCTAGACAATAAAATATCATCCATGTAAAGAGAAAGAATTACAAACATCCCATTGGACATCTTCACATAAATGCAATGGTCTTCACTGATCATGGTGAAATCATACGAGATCACCTCCTTGTGAAATCTCAAATACCATTGCCTTGAAGATTGCTTCAGGCCAAAAATAGATCTTTTTAATTTACAGACCTTCTTTTTTGGCCTTTAACGATGAAGCCTATAGGTTGTTCTATGTAGATTTCTTCATTTAGTTCTCCATTGAGAAAAGTTGTCTTCACGTCCATTTGACGTAATTCCAAATCTAAACGTGCAACAATAGCCAAAAGTAAGCGAATTGAGGTAAATTTCACAACTGGTGAAAATGTTTCCTATAATCTATTCCAGCTTCTTGAATAAATCCTTTTGCCACCAATCGTGCCTTGTATCTTTCTATTGACCTATCCACTTTGCGTTTAACTTTTAGAACCTATTTGTTCCCAATGGCTCTTCGTCCAAGAGGAAGGTCAAATAGATCCCAGACTTTGTTGGTTTTCATGGACTTTAATTCTTCTTTCATTGCATTCATCCACTCATATTTTTCAGGGCTCGATAAAGCCTCAATCACAGACTTTGGCTCATCCATTTCTATGGGAGACACCAAAAAAATGTAATCTTTAATCTCATAAGCACGTTTGGGTATATTTTTCCTGGTACACTTTCGTAGTTGAAATTCAGATTCGTCAGAAGGATTTTGGGATTGAGAACCCCCACTCCCACTCATATCAAGAACAAGATCCTGATCAATTTGATTATCAAATGTGTCAGAAGACACTTGATGACTATCTGAGTTCAACATTTCATAAAGAGGCTCTCCATTCCTTACCTCGCCCTTCTTTGGAAAATCATTTTCCAAAAATATGACATCTCATGATTTAATCTCAGTAACACTTCCGCCCTCTAATTCGCCAATAAACACATACCCTTTGGAGTGTTCTGAATATCTTATAAAGATATATTTCTTGCCTTTTGGACCTAATTTTATAAACTTGCTAAAAGAATCTTTTACATATGCAGCACAACCCCAAGGTCGTAAATTATTCAAGTTTGGTTTATGACCAGTCCATAGTTCATAAGGGGTGGAAGAAACTGATTTAGAAGGCACTTTGTTCAATATGTATGCTGCAATCAATAACACATCTCCCCAAAAGAAGATAGGTAAATTTGCTTGTGCTATCATGGACCTTATCATATCCAACAGTGTTCTATTCCTTCTTTCTACTACACCATTTTGTTGAGGTGTGTAAAGAATAGTTAACTGTTCGGTGATGCCCTTTTTATTACACAATTTTTCAAACTGATTTGATAGATATTCACGCCCTCTATCGGTTCTTAAGGTCTTAATCCTTTTATCTAATTGATTCTCAACTTCATTCAAATATTTCTTAAAGGATTCTAGTGCTTCAAATTTATGAGAAATCAAATAGACTTAACCAAAGCGCTTGAAATCGTCAATAAATGTAATAAAATATAAAGCACAAGACCTAGCCCTCACATTTATTGGACCACAAATATTAGAATGGATTAATTGAAATGGAAAATCAGCTCTCTTAGCCTTTCCAAATAGTTTACGTGTAATCTTTCCGGCAAGACAATTTTCACAAGTTGGCAGTTCAATTTTAGAGAAATAACCTAAATGTCCTTCCTTAGCCAATCTATTCATTCGATCCTGACCTATGTAACCTAATCTTGTATGCCATGCAATAACATTAACACCATTATTACTAAAATAACATGCCACAACACAACGGTCAACATAATATAAGTAGAAGGATTACAATCTAACACAATAAAACCATCATAACGATGTCCAAAACCATAAAAAAAAATATTGTATTGAGTAATTCTAAGACCATTGCGACTAAAGTTCAAATTGAAATATAAATCTAGAAGAACAGATACATAGACTAAGTTTTGTCGAATATCTGGAACCTATAGGACGTCATTCAACATCAATGATCGTCCATCATGCATGTCCATTCTGCAAGTGCCTATCCCTTTGACTTAAAGCTTTGCATTATTTCCCACATATACATGCTTTGATCCAGGTGGAGCTCGACGAAACTCTATAAACGCTTCTCTATCACGGCTCACATGGTCGGTGGCCCCTGAGTCTACAATCCATACAGGATAAGATTCAGTTAGTAAAACAGTGCTAGAAACATATATAGTACTAAGAGATACGTTTTGAAATGCTACCTTTTTCGGCTCAGTGCACTCACGAGCAAAATGCCCTAAAACTTGACAATTATAGCATTTCATCTTACTCTTGTCTTTCTTCTTGTAGAACCGTTTTTCTTTCTTGGAATTTAGCTTGTTTCTTTTCTTGGAGGATCCTTCTCCGATCTCCTTACCCTTTCCGTTATTTTTCCAGTTTCTCTTGCGCTTGAAGCTTGATCTCTTTGTACTACTTGATTCTTCCACAAAGGCATTAGGTACAGCTTTAGCAGCACCAAGCCGCACGACTTCAAGCTCTACATGACGGGCAACATCAGCAAAAGTTTTAATGCTATTATTGTGAGTCAAGTTAGCCTTCAGATGCTCTCAATTATTGGGAAGAGGCCGAATCGCTGCTTGAACTTGTTGCTCATCAGAGAGAACATGACCAACACTTTTGAGTTGAGAAATCATGTTTGACATCATCGTTAGATGTTGCTTGACACTATAATCATGACGTTTTTTGTATGTGTCAAACTTGATTGTCAACTGTCGAAGGAGAGTTACAATTATACCCCCATATGCCTCTCTTAAATGTGCCCACATGGCTTGAGAAATAGGATATTTCTCACATTCATGGATGAGATCATCAGCAGCTGAAGTTACAATAATTCTATGTGGAGTGGAGCCTTTCTTTTTCCAAATATTGTAAGTTTTCAAATCCCTCCTATGTTGGGCAGTGTTACCCTCCTCTGGGTGACTTATAACATGGTTAATACCTTCAAGAGCATCTTGTTCTTCGAGTACATACCACATTTTATGACTCCAAATGTCGTAATTTTCATCACTCAGTTTGTCACCCTTGTTCAAGTCAGCAATGATACTTTTCGATGCCATGTCTTTTATTAGAGACAATATTACAAGTTTAACTCATCAATATATACTTCAGACAATTTATGCATGTGATTACACACTCAAGTAAATTAATTATAATATTGATTTTATATTTAGTATAGAATCAAAAGGTCACTACGTTTCCATTCATCATCTATATCTAAATATTTTAATTAATATTAAAATCACTACTTTGTGTGTACTTCATTTCAAGTCTCAATCCCATTACAAAATAAAATAATAAATAATATATGTAACTGGTGAGACAAATAACACAATTTAAATTTCATTAAGATAAAACGCACAATAACAATTTACATGTTTGCTAGGACATACATGTACCACTCGAACACTAACTCTTGCACATATACGCTAAAAGGTTGCACTAGGCCAAATACTATGATAAATCTCAGTTAAACTTTCACTCCAAGGCTCTCGAAGAGAGTCCGCTAATATAGCTAATGCTTCCCAATTAGTAATTTCTAAGTAATTAGCCAATTCTGCTCTTTTTAACCTAAAAAGGCGTACATGTTCAGGAATGGAAGCATCAGGTCCCATTTTAAATTTCTTAAACTCCCTAAATTTCTTTTCTCCTTCCCTTCGTTCAACCCTCTGATCACTTAACTCATTTTGCCTCGCCCTTGAGACATTCGTGATGACTTCAGGCTTCAAGTCTGAATCATTATAGAAAAAAGTCTTGCGACGACGTATCCTTCTAGGTTGTCCCCTTTCTTGACATCGAGAACTCCCACTTGGAGTAATTCAAACTTGTCCCTGTTCAGCCATATCTGAAATAGGACCAAGAAAATAATAAGAATGGCTACAACCATTCAACGTGACAACATATATCACAATTACTCGTAGAAGGATATCAATTTGAGGGATTAGAACTAAACTAATTTTCAACATTATGAAACAGTGAGCTAAAATTTAGACCAAATATCTATACATTATTACAGACCAAGTAAGAAAAGCAGAAAGCACGCATGCCGAGGAAACTAGTAAAACCACATATAACTATGCTTCGTAACTATTCAATTTTTTAATGTATAACTATCCAATAAATCAATACATAACACTGCACATACCTCATACCTCATTATGTGCATAAAAATTGACAAGTGTCCAATTTAATCAAAAGAAGAAATTCGTCCTTTCTATCCTTGCAATTTGGGATTAAACAATAAATATCCATCTAGGTTAAAGCTATTTTTCTCTATAATGTATGGCCATTGTTGCATTTCTTAAGACATAGTAATAGTATGACTTTTGAACATGATAATGCAACGATGCAGTAAGTAGATAAAATTATTTTGATGACCTAACTCATATATACAGTATCATTCAATGGCTATAAAGAAACGAAAATCTTTTAATCAATCATCATGCATCATCATGTCATCACTACAAAAACAACTTTAAAAGTCATTAAAATAGGCAAACATAATTCTATCCGTTTTGGTTCACCAGTTGCCTTCTGTGAAATAGAACTTAGTCTTTTGAGTTTTAAGAAATTTGTTCATGGTCCTTTCCTAACGTTTGATCTATAAAAAAAATTACCAAATCCCTTATACCACTTTCTTTTTTTTTTTTAAATGAATATTTAGAAGGCCACAATTTCATCTTCTTTCTGGAATCTAACACCAAGACCATAACAATTAAATTCTCTTTGACACGTGGGAGGAAATAACTGATTGTTAATTGTGGTTAAAGTGAAAAAATTAAATTGGGTAGGACTAAGGACCTACTATCATTGCTTTCGCTGAAACACACACAAAAAAAAAGAAAGACTTTTCCGCCATAGACAATGATAATAAATTACTTCATTCAACTATGTATTCAAAACAGAATACACCATACATTACTCTGATATCATTGTTAGATAATAACGGGGCGAGAACAACGAGTTGTGTACCTTATTGACGCAGCGAAAACCTTTGAACTCACCACCAAAAGAATCGCCCACATCAACCTTTGAATCACTAGGAAACAAAGTTAATCTTTCACCAATTAGATGCCCTAACTTGTGTGTATTTTTTTTTATAGAAAGAATTAGTCAGAGAGAAAAGTCCACGCTTGAAAGTTTTGTGTTTTCTCCTTAACATAAATAAGCAGAGTAATATCGGTTAAGGAAGATAACCCATCACTCCTTTTTGCACGTTCACTTTAATGAGAGTTTGTGATTTAGTGGTAACTTCCCTTAACCTCTCTCATTTATCTCTCTTAACCGTGTCGGGTCGAGTCAGCCCACATGGAGCGACCCATGACCCAACATTGTATGAACACACTACATCTACGTGCCCTCTATGCTCCTTTTGACATATCTACTCTTTCCCTAATTTCGCTTTGAATCTGTTGTATAATGAGTTCCTTACTCACACTGAAGCCTCTAAAAAAATTCTAGTTCCTCGCTATCCATATATGATAAGCAACAACCCCAAGTACAGCAGGAAAGACTTCTTTTTGAAATAGTTTCCAATGTTTGCTCCTGATTCTCATAATGCTTTGCATAATATCCCTCTCAAAATGCCTAGCTAGTCCAATCCAGCTCGATATAACTCCCCAAATTGCAGTAGACCATGCACAAACAACAAACAGAAGTTGTATTGTTTCTATCTCACTAATGTCACACAAGCAGCAAGTTGAATCTTCGCATGCAATTCCCATCTCAAGCATTCTCTCCTTAGTGAGCATTTTCCTCTGTCCGGCTAGTCACAATATAAAGCTATGTTTTGGCATTAATACTCTATTCCATATCAAGTCTGATCCTACCATAATAGGTCATACACCCCGCAGAGCCAAGTAGCTAAGTGAGACGGAGTATTGTCCATTACCACTCAAAGAGTATTTTCCATTAGTGTCCCTCTCTTTTTACTTTGTGTAACTTTTTCCAGTACATTCTGCAGGTGGAGTGTGATCCCAAACATGAGTATTGTTTCTCGTATAGACCCCATGTACCCACTTAACCCATAGTTTATATATCCTCTTTTTTCAGCCAAAAGCCACATTAGCAGCTAACTTGATGTAGGAAAATCGTGAGGTAATAGAGTTTTAAGGATTGCAACATTGTGAAGAAAACGTTATGTAACACGAAATCTTTTTTAAAACTAGAGAACATTGGGTGGAACATTTTAATTGGTGGAAACGAGAAAAACGAAAGCACGAAATGCGTACTTATGCTTAAGACAATGTAAAACGTTAACTTGTCTTTTTTTTTTTAAAATAAAAAAAAAATCAATTTGCTAAAGTGATAACTAGTATTTGGAACGAAGAGACTAATATTTGTTACTCCATGATGCATTTCAAATCCAAAAATAATGTTCATTGACATCCGATCGAGAAATGCCCTCAACTGCATATCAGATGAAGTTAGTACAATGAGCATCTCTTGCCAATAATATTTAGACAATAATCAATTTTCTTTTGGCTATGTTGAAAGAGGGAAAATTTTCGAACATTTGGATGGAAATGCTTAGAAGCTGCTTTAAGCCATGAAGTAATTGGGTTCAACCGAACCCCCTTTGCCCGAAAATTATACTAAGGTCAAATTTTTTTCATATATATATATATTAGATGTTAATCTCTTTAGCTTCTTCGCGTGTTTACTTTTTTTACTTTTTTTTAATTCTCTTAGTGAAAATCCTGCTTCCGCCACTACATGGAGAGACCTTTGCATGAACTAGGTGGAATGAATATAGGAGAAGAAAGTAACTCAAATTTATTAGCAATAATTAGGATATATTATTAGTAATGCGAATCAATTAATGACACTGAAAAGATTTCTAATCAAGTCGTCAGTATCCATTGAATAGATAGAACACAAATCAATAAGTTGGAAATAGCATGTGAAAAATGTTTAGCCAAGAGGAGAAATTAAGGATTTCAATAAGCTACCAATTCATAAGAACATAAAAATGGACACATGCATGTAATTCATTTCAAAAGTTCATTTAATGCATTTCATCTTCACCTATATATTGCACACATAGAAAAGAAAACAGAGCTCCTCCATTTTACTACATCAAATACAGATATTATAAAAAAGACTTAGGAGTTTTCTAATGGCTGTTTGTTATTCTGTATCTGCCATTGCTATTGTGTCAACATTTTTAACTATCTTTTCACTTTCTCTTTTCTTGAATTCGAATACCAAGCTCTTCAATGAGGTAAGCTTATTAGGAACAAACGAATGTGATATTTACAAAGGGAGTTGGGTTTTTGATGACTCGTATCCCCTCTATAATTCATCCACGTGTCCCTTCATTGGGGACACAAGGGATTGCCAAAAGAATGGACGACTAGATAAAGAATATTTAAAATATAGATGGCAGCCCTATGGATGTAATTTGCCAAGGTATAAGTTTCCTTATCCTTTGTTTGGTCACTAAATTAAAAGAGTTCGATCGATATTTTTCAATTAATATTTGATCTTTTTTCTTTTCCCTTGTAGATTTAATGGAACCGAATTATTGTTAAAATACAAAGGGAAGCGGATCATGTTTGTTGGAGATTCACTAGGTCAAAATCAGTGGTATTCCCTTGCTTGTATGCTTCATGTATCACAACCACAAGCCAAGTATATCGTTGATAGAAATGGAAGGCATTATACATTCACCATTCCGGTAAGATTATACCAACATTATTGTAAATAATATTTTACTGATCACCCGAAAATATAATTACATGTAAATAGGATTAATTAGTAAACTAAAAATAAGACAGATTACATGTTATACAAGGGATTAAAATACATTGATAGAGTAAAAGTTTTTTACGCTGTTAGTTTATATAAGTTAAATTAATTTTTTCATGTTTTATTCATTTCTGTCACAAAATCTCTAGCAAACAGCTGAAAAGGAAGGTTTTGTCGGAAGTTCATTCTTTTTTTGTTCTTCACTGAGACATGATTTTTATGAATATATGAGTTGATAGGATATTGGTGAAATTGTAGGAATACAATATTTGGTTACTATATCTTGGGAATCCTCTCATTGTTGACATTGCCACGAATAAAGGCTCAAGAGTACTGAAGATTGATTCCATTAGTTCGGGAAATGTCTGGAAACAAATGGATGTGTTGGTGTTTGATACATGGCATTGGTGGAATCGCACAGGAACTAGACAAACGTGAGATTCATTGAATAAATTTTCCAATTATATTTAGTATGTTTATATGCACTACTAATTATTCATAATTAATACAAGATTTGTTGCAGTTGGAATATCATTCAAGAAGGGAATACAACGTACAACGATATGGACAGATTAGAACTTTACGAGAAAGCAATAAATACATGGGCAAAATGGGCTGATTCTAATCTTAACTCCACAAAAACAAAAGCCTTCTTTCAAGGAGTTTCTCCTGACCATAAGGAGTAACTATCATTTTTCCTCTCTAACTAGTTTGTTCTTTTCTTTACTGATGACAATTAATATCTTGAAATTAAAATCTGTTATTGATTATACTCAGATGTGAAGGAAAAACAAGACCACTGCAAAGTATAGGAGGTTTATATCCAGGAGAAATGGAACTGGAGAATGCTTTGAAAACCATGTCAAACTCATTTGTTCGTTTGATCAACATAACGAGCTTGTCACAGTATAGAGCAGACGGTCATCAATCCGTCTATAGTTATAATCATATGGACTGCCTCCACTGGTGTCTACCTGGTGTCCCTGATACTTGGAATCAACTCCTTTATCACCTTCTTATTTCCTAGTTTTAGTATATTTTGCTTTGTTTTAATATATTTTTGTTTAAACTTCGCTTGAAAATTTACACAAAATTATAGTCCCTTTAAACCTGGGAAATGAATTTTGGCAATTCTGAGTATCTTTTCGTCTAACTTTTCTACTACCTCTAAGAGGAAAAGCAAGTTCACCTGATACTTAATGATCATATTATACGTTCAAGACTATAGCTCTTACTTTTAATTTGATGAAATTTAGCTAGCTATAGCAAGGACCATATGTAGGCTGTCCTGTATTAATATGCTCATCTTTATATGTTAAATAAAATGAGGGGTTTACTGTATTTTTTGACATAGAAATGAAAGATGTATTGTATTTTATTTTTCTTGAGTGATAGCATGTCTAACTAGTAAAGACTTGTTCGACTAGGAACTCTACATAAACATGTTTCAATTTCATTATTCACTATGTGTATACGAGTGAAACCGGGTCCATGGGACGCCCTGATTTCCAATAAGGTAAATCGAGAGAGACGTGATGATAAGGAACCGGAATCAAGGCAAGGGTCTCATCGAGCCAGGGTCCGGGGGCACAACGCCCGCCCTCGGAAATGTCGGGGCCATGACCCCGGGATCGGTCCAAATCCCAAAAGACTTCAGAGAGCATTATCGGACAACCGAGCACGATCAACAGAAGGCCGTGATATCCGTGACCAGCCAGGTATAACGACGTGAATCTCGGCACGTACCAGCGGAAATCCGGTGATTAGTTAAACAAAATATTTTTACCTTTTATAGAATTGTACCTAGGGTAGGACTCCCCTACAATATAAAGGGGGTCTGATTATTCATTAACAACACGGTAACACGTATATCAAGGAAATATACTATTATTTTCTTTGTTATTCAAAGTTCTTATTCTTGTTCATTAGTGCTTGGTCATTGTGAATCCGGGATCGAGGACAGATATGTCATTAAGGATGTTGTTAAGTCAAGAATCACCCTCCTCAAGTGGTTTGATAATTTATTGTCTCCTTTATTTGTTTAATCTAGCGATATTTACCGTTTGTATTGAATTAATCCACGTATCCTTAAAATCACTTACAAATTTAATTGTTATTCATTTTTTAGAGTAAACAGTTTGGCGCCCATCGTGGGGCTAAGGATAATAGTGGCAATTTGATACAAATTTCAATAACACACCTTATTTTTCACTTGTTCTTTGAAATCTTTAATTTTAGGTCAAAGCTTAAATTGACGAACTCCCAATATGCCCCTTTGAATGTGGATACTGAGTCTGGGCACCATGGCGAGAACAACAATGTGGTACCCACTAACGAGGTGCCCCCTGAGTTCCGACCGCGGACTCGATCGACGCTAACTCACATATGGCCATCAATGCAAACTTGCCTACCGATCCTGAGAACAGCATCTGTGGGGGAGTCCGATCGGTAGCCCAAAATGCACATGACGGTGAAGGCGATGGGATAAACTTACGAGCAATCTTTGAAATATTGCAGGCTCAACAAGCAGCAATAGCCCAGTTGCAGAACCATAGCCGCACCCCCAGCAGAGTCGAGCCCGAACCATCCCATGAAAACGCTCACAGAAATGAACCAATCGTAGAAAGGCTGAGTGAAGCTAAACCCGAGACCAACCCCGAGATTATAAAGATTCTTGAGGAACTGACAAAGCGGGAGGAATCAGGAGAAAAGAAAATCGAAGCCAATGACAAAAAAGTAGAAACCTATAATTCCAAGGTCGACCAAATCCCAGGAGCACCACCGATATTGAAGGGCCTGGATTCCAAGAAGTTTGTTCAAAAACTTTTCCCTCCGAGCGCAACTCCAAAGATGATCCCAAAGAAGTTCTGCATGCCCGAAATTCCTAAGTACAACAGAACAACCTCCTACACGTGCGCCATCAAGGGGAACGACTTGGAAGATGATAAGATCGAGTCTGTCCTGCTGAAAACGTTAAGAGAGACCTTGTCAAAGGGAGCTATGATATGGTATCACAACTTACCCCCTAATTCTATTGACTCGTTAGCTATTCTTGCAGACGCCTTCATGAAAGCACACGCCGGGGCCATCAAAGTCGAGACCGGGAAGTCAGACCTTTTCAAAGTGAATCAAAGAGATAATGAGATGCTCAGGGAATTCGTGTACCGATTTCAAATAGATTGAATGGACCTGCCTCCGGTCGCGGATAATTGGTCCATTCAAGCCTTCACCGAAGGACTCAATGCTCAAAGCGCATTGGCTTCACAGCGGTTGAAGAAAAATCTGATAGAATATCCAGCGGTAACTTGGGCCGACGTCTATAACCAGTACCAATCAAAAATCAGGTTCGAAGATGATCAGCTTGGGGGCCCTTCTGTTTATCCCGTCAGAGCAAGTGACAGATCCAAAAGAGACATTGATTGTGAACCAAGATAAAAAAGAGACCGATATCAACCATATAATAGAGATCGAAGAGGTAATGGGCCTGGATGAAACCTTGTGAGAAGTGAAAGAAGAAGCGACCGAGGTCAAAAATAATCGGAGACTCATGAGCAAAAGCTGTTTTGACAGACCCAGCAGGCCTAAGGAAACGTCGAGGTTATCGGAGTACAACTTCAATGTCGATGCCGCTGCCACCGTATCTTCCATCGGATGCATCAAAGACACCAAGTGGCCTTGATCTTTATAGTCTGATCCTGCCTAAAGGGAACCCAACCTAATGTGTAAATATCATGACACTCACGGCCACAGAATTGAAGACTGCTGACAACTGAGAGAGAAAGTAGCTCGGTTATTCAACAACGGGCACCTCCGAGAGTTCCTGAGCGATCGAGCCAAAATTCATTTCAGGAATAGGGACTCCAATAAGCAGATCGAGTAAGAGGAACCTCATCACGTCATTAACATGATCATTGGTATGGTTGACATTCCCTAGGGGCCGATGTTAAAACGCACCAAAGTGTCCATCACAAAGGAAAAACGGAGTCGAGATTATGTGCCAGAAGGAAGCGTATCTTTCAACAACGTGGATGCTGAAGGCATCGTACAGCCACACAATGATGCACTGGTAATATCTGTACTCACAAAGAAATCTCGATTTAAGCGTGTGTTAATTGATCCATGTAGCTTGGCCAATATCATCAGATCGAGGGTCATTGAACAACTGGGTTTTTGAGACCAAATTGTGCCTACAGTCCGAGTTCTTAACGGATTCAACATGACATGTGAGACCATTAAAGGGGAGATAACCCTACCGATGAACACCGCCGAAACCTTTCAAGAAATAAAATTTTACGTGATCGAAGGAGACATGAGATACAATGGTCTGCTTGGGAGGCCAAGGATTCATAATATGAGGGTCGTACCCTCGACACTTCACTAGGTGATGAAATTCCTAATACCGGGAGGGATTAAAATGATTTACGGAGAGCAACCGGTCGCAAAAGAGATGTTCACAGTCGATGAGGTAGTCCCGATATCCGCACTCTCGATATCAAAGAACCTGAGTTCAGTCACCAAGGAAGAAACCAAATAGTAATCACCATTACCGGTCCCGACCGAGCCATAAAAGCAGGGGACGGGCGAGGATGATGACTACGGAGTTCACAGGTCTTTCATAGCCTCCGACGCTACCGATTCCACCAAATCAATGGTCGAAGATCTGGAACAAGTCATAATGATCAATCATCTTCCAGATCGGAAGGTATACCTGGGCACAGGGTTAAGTCCCGAGCTCAAGAAAAAACTCATTGAATTCCTTACAACTAACATAGATTGTTTTGCCTGGTCCCACCTGGACATGACAGGGATCCCGTTGGAAATAACTACTCACAAGTTGAGCCTGGATCCGAAGTTTCACCTGGTCAAACAGAAAAGAAGGCCTCAGTCCGAAGTCAAGCATGCATTCATCAAAGACGAGGTATATAAAATCCTTAAAATAGGATCCATTCAGAAAGATAAATACCCGGATTGGTTAGCAAACGTAGTAGAAGTCCCTAAAAGGGGTGTAAATTAAGAATGTGTGTAGACTATAAAGACTTGAACAAGGCATTCCCCAAGGACTCTTTTCCCTTGCCCAACATCGATCGCATGATCGATGCAACGGTCGGCCACGAGATCCTCAGCTTTCTCGATGCCTATTCTGGGTACAACCAAATTCGGATAGACCCGGGTGACCAGGAAAAAACATCTTTCATCACTACATACGACACCTACTAATATAATGTAATGCCACTCGGACTAAAAAATGATGATGCCACTTACCAACACCTTGTAAATCAGATGTTCGAAGAGCAAATAGGAAAATCAATGGAGTTTTATATTAACAACATGTTAGTTAAGTCCCTGCGAGCAGAGGACAATTTGAAACATTTGCAGGAAACCTTTAACATATTGAAAAAATACAATATGAAGCTGAACCCGGAGAAATGCGCATTCGGAGTCGGGTCCGGGAAATTCCTCGGATTCATGGTGTCCAACCGAGGAATCGAGATCAATCCCGATAAGATCAAGGCCGTAAAGGACACTATTGTGGTGGACAATATCAAGGTCGTTCAAAGGTTAACCGGGCGCATAGCCGCCTTGGGTTGATTCATTTCAAGGTCCTCCGGTAAAAGCCATCGGTTCTTCTCATTATTGAAGAAGAAGAATAACTTCTCGTAGACCCCGGAGTGCCAACAAGCCTTGGAAGAACTCAAGTGGTACCTTTCGAGCACGCCTTTACTTCATACTCCGAAGGTAGACGAGCAACTATACACGTACTTAGCGGTATCCGAGATAGCGGTAAGTGGAGTCCTAGTCCGGGAAGAGGAAGGTACGAAATTCCCTATCTATTATGTTAGCAGGACTCTAGGCGAGGCCGAAATTAGGTATCATCACCTGGAAAAATTGGCACTCACTTTGCTAAGCGCCTCTAGGAAGCGTATCTTTCAACAACGTGGATGCTGAAGGCATCGTGCAACCACTCAATGATGCACTGGTAATATATGTACTCATAAATAAATCTCTAGTTAAGCGTGTGTTAATTGATCTAGGTAGCTTGGCCAATATCATCAGATCGAGGGTCATTGAACAGTTGGGTTTATGAGACCAAACTGTGCCTGCACTCCGAGTTCTTAACGGATTCAACATGGCATGTGAGACCACTAAAAGGGAGATAACCCTACTGGTGAACATCGCCGGAACCGTTCAAGAAACAAAGTTTTATGTGATCGAACGAGACATGAGATACAAAGATCTGTTCGGGAGGCCATGGATTCATAACATGAGGGTCGTACCATCGACACTTCACCAGGTGCTGAAATTCCTAAAACTGGGAGGGATTAAAATGATTTACGGAGAGCAACCGGCCGCAAAAGAGATGTTCACAGTCGATGAGGTAGTATGGATATCCGCACTCTCGACATCAAAGAACCTGAGTTCAGTCACCAAGGAAGAAACCACATAGTAATCACCAATACTGGTCCCGACCGAGCCATAAAAGCAGGGGACGAGCGAGGATGACGACTACGGAGTTCACAGGTCTTTAATAGCCCCCGACGATACTGATGGCACCAAATCAACAGTCGAAGAGCTGGATCAAGTCATATTGATCGAGCATCTGCCCGATCGGAAGGTATACCTGGACACTCGGTTATGTCCTGAGCTTAGGAAAAAACTCATTGAATTCCTTACAACTAACATAGATTATTTTGCCTGGTCCCACCTGGACATGACAAGGATCCCGTCGGAAATAACTACTCACAAGCTGAGCCTGGATCCGAAGTTCCACCTGGTCAAACAGAAAAGAAGGCCTCAATCTGAAGTCAAGCATGCATTCATCAAAGACGAGGTATTTAAACTCCTTAAAATAGGATCCATTCGGGAAGATAAGTACCTGGATTGGTTAGCAAACGTAGTAGAAATCCCTAAAAGGGGAATAAATTAAGAATGTGTGTAGACTATAAAGACTTGAACAAGGCATGCTCCAAGGACTCTTTTCCCTTGCCCAACATCGATCGCATGAACGATGCAACGGTCGGCCACGAGATCCTCAGCTTTCTCGATGCCTATTCTGTGTACAACCAAATTCAGATGGACCTGGGTGACCAGGAAAAAACATCCTTCATCACTAAATACGGCACCTACTGATATAACGTAATGCCACTGGTACTAAAAACGCTGATGCCAGTTACCAACGCCTAGTAAATCAGATGTTCGAAGAGAAAATAGGAAACATTAATGGAGTTTTATATTAACAACATGCTAGTTAAGTCCCTGCGAGTAGAGGACCATTTGAAACATTTGCACTAAACCTTCAACATATTGAAGAAATACAATATGAAGCTGAACCCGTAGAAATGCGCATTCGGAGTTGGGTTCGGGAAATTCCTCGGATTCATGGTGTCTAACCGAGGAATCGAGATCAATCCTGATAAGATCAAGGCCATAGAGGACACTATCATGATGGACAATATCAAGGTCGTTCAAAGGTTAACCGGGCACATAACCGCCTTGGGTCGATTCATTTCAAGGTCCTCCGATAAAAGCCATCGGCTCTTCTCATTATTGAATAAGAAGAATAACTTCTCGCGAACCCCGGAGTGCCAACAAGACTTGGAAGAACTCAAGTGGTATCTTTCTAGCCCGCTTTTGCTTCATACCCCGAAGGCAGACGAGTAGCGATACCCGTACTTAGCGGTAATACAGATAGTGGTAAGTGGAGTCCTAGTCTGGGAAGAGGAAGGTACGAAATTCCCTATCTATTACGTTAGAAGGACTCAAGGCGAGGCCGAAATTAGGTATCCTCACCTGGAAAAATTGGCGCTCGCTTTGCTATGCACCTCTAGGAAGTTAAAACTGTATTTTCAATGCCATCCCATATGTGTCGTGACTGCTTACCTGTTGAGAAACATAATGCATAAACTCGAGCTCTCGGGACGATTGGCCAAATGGGTCATGGAAATCAGTGGATATGATATCGAATATCGACCCTGAACCGCCATCAAATCTCAATATTTTGTGAACTTCGTGGCCGACTTCACGCCAGCCCTAATACCCGAGGCCAAAAGGGAATTGTTGTTGAATTCGGAGACTTCCTCGGGAATTTGGACTCTTTACGGATGGTGCCTCGAACGCAAAGGGGTCCGGACTTGGCATCATGTTGAAACCACTAATGGGTAGTGTAGTTAGGAAATCCATTAGAACTGTAAAATTGGCTAAAAACAAGGCCGCGTATGAGGCCATGTTTGCAGGTCTCGAACTGGCTAAAAGCCCGGGGGCCGAGGTGATCGAATATAAATGTGATTCCCTCCTTGTGGTGAACCAAGTTAATGGGACATTTGAAGTCAAAGAAGAACGAATGTGAAGGTACCTGGATAAATTACAGGTAACGCCACATCGGTTCAAGGAGTGGACCCTGCAACATGTACCTTGGGATCAAAACAGCGAAGCCGATGCTCTTGCGAAGTTGGGATCGTCGGTTGATAACGATGAGTTCAGCTCGGGAACTGTAACGACCCAGCTAGTCGTTTAGAGAGTTATAGCCTTGTTTTCCCCATTTCTACTTCTTTTGTGTTATTCAGCTGTATTATATTATATCGGGTTAGTTGGTTCGGGATCGGAGTGGTTTCAGAGTGAATTGAGACACTTAGTCTCTTAAGTAGAAACTTAAGTTGAAAAAGTCAACCGGATATTGACCTATATATAAACGATCTCGGATTTGAATTCTGATGGTTCCGTTAGCTCCGTTAGGTTATTTTGGACTTAGGAGTGCGTCCGAAATATGATTTGGAGATCTGTAGTAGAATTAGGCTTGAATTGGCGAAATTGAAAATTTGACGATTTTAATCGGCAGTGAAAAATTTGATATCGGGGTCGGAATGGAATTCTGGAAGTTGGAGTAGGTTCGTATTGTCATTTGTGATGTGTGTACAAAATTTGAGGTCATTCGGACGTGGTTTGGTTGGTTTTGGCATCGGTTGCCGAATTTGGAAATTTAGAAGTTCTTAGGGTTGAATCCGACGGTAATTTGATGATTTGATGTTGTTTTGAGTGATTCGAAGGTTCGACTAAGTTGGTATGTTGATATATAACATGTTGGTATTTTTGGTTGAGTTCGGGAGGGCCTCGGGTTGATTCCGGGTGGTTAATGGATTTGTTGAAGTTGGAAATTGCAGCTGGAGCTGCTGCTTCTGCTATTTCCGCACCTGCGGAAGAAAGGGCTGCAGGTGCGAGGCCGCTGGTGCACGTGGGGAGTGCGTAGGTGCGGGAGATGCTAGGCCAAGGCTAGGAATGCAGGTGCAAAGAATTGGCCGCATCTGCGAGCCCGCAGGTGTGAGGCCTTGAGCGCAGATGCGGAGATGAGGCGTTTGGACTGGTTTCACAGATGCGCACTTAGGACCGCAGATGCGACTCCGCAGGTGTGAGGATTCGGTCCGCAGATGCGAAATCTGTGTGATTAAGTGAGTTGCACAGGTGCGCACCGGTGTCCGTAGATGCGGAAGCGCAGGTGCGAGAAAATGGCCGCAGGTGCGAAAAACCTGGGCAGAAACTATAAATAGAACCTTTCGCGAATTTTTGTCATTCTTCACAATTTCAACTCGGTTTTTGGAGCTTTTGGGAGAGGTTTGAAGAGGGAATCAAGGGGATTTCGTTGAGGTAAGTTACTTCAGCCCTAATTCTTGTATATATGGTGATTTCCCATTGTATTAATCATGGTAATTTGTGGAAATGAGGGGTTAGGGATTGGAATTTTTGGAGAGTAATTTAAGGATTTGAAGGACCAAACGATGTCGGATTTTGATGAATTTGGTATGGTTAGACTCGTGAGTGAATGAGATTTCTAGTTTTCTAAATTTTGTTAGATTTCGAGATGTGGGCCCGTGGGCCGTGTTTGAGCCAATTTCGGGTTTTGGTCTAATTTTGAAGCTTTTCTTGTGTAATTCATTCCATTAGCGTATATTGATGGTATTATACTGATTGTGATTAGATTTGGAGCATTTGGAGGCCGAGTCCAGAGGAAAGATCATTGCGAGATAGAGATTTGACCGGTTTGAGGTAAGTAACGATTGTAAATCTAGTCGTAAGGGCATGAAACCCCGGATTTTGTATCATTCTACTATTTTGGAGTGACGCACATGCTAGGTGACGGGCGTGTGGGCGTACACTGTTGGGGATTTGTGACTTGGTCCGTCCCATAGCAACTGTAAAGTTGCATACTTTGTTGAAACCATTGATACTTATATGTTTTAGAAAGATTTTCTGTAAATTGGGTTGAATGCCATGTTTGGGCCTTGCGCCAATGCTGTTTGGACCCTTAGGGGATGTTTCTTACCATCCTCTAACTGTTTTCGATTGAAAATCTATACTCAGTCATGTTTATACTTGTTTACCGCATAACTCAGTTTTATGACTCTATTTTGATGCATATAAATGTTTTGGGCTGAATGCCCTATTTTACTGAAATGCCCGAGTGGCCTGATTTGTGAGGATGAGTGTGGATCGGGGCTTCCCTCTTGCAGTATACTTTATGACTGAGTGAGGCCGAGGGCCTGATTTGTGAGGATGAGTGTGGATCGAGGCTGCCCGCCTGCAGCATACTTTATGACTTAGTGAGGCCGAGGGCCTGATTTGTGAGGATGAGTGTGGATCGGGGCTGCCCGCCTGCAGCATACTTTATGACTGAGTGAGGCCGAGGACCTGATTTGTGAGGATGAGTGTGGATCGGGGCTGCCCGCCTGTAGCATACTTATTATCACTCGTGAGTTTTTCGTGCAGATTATAGTGCTTGGGCTGAAGGAGCCCATTCGGAGTATGTACACACCCCCAGTGAGCGCAGGTACCTACTGAGTGCTAGTACCGAGTGCCGAGTGCTGAGTGACTGGGAGGCATGAGTGATTGTGAGGTATACCCGAGTGGCAAGAGTGATTGTGAGGTATGCCCGAGTGGAAAGAGTGATTGTGAGGTATGCCCGAGCGGCACGAGTGACTGCGAGGTTTGCCCGAGGGGCTGTATATGAGTGATGTTTTGCCCGAGGGGCTGTTTATGATTTCATCATTTTTGCTCACCTTTGCATTGAGCCTTTGTTGGAAAAACTGTTGGAAAAATATCTTTAAATGATTTTTACTGGAACTGGGTTTAAACGAGATGTTTGATTCAAATCCTTATTTTAAAAGCATGTGGTATTTTACTGAGATTTCCTGATGAACGTTATATACTTTATTGCTCGTCACTACTGCTCAGTCTTTATTTATTATTTTTACTTACTGAGTTGGCGTACTCACGTTACTCCCTGCACCTTGTGTGCAGATTCAGGTATAGATGGACACGGTAGTGGTTACTGAGTGTTCTGATTGCAGATTTTTTTGGAGATAGCAAGGTAGTTGTTTGGCCCGAAAGTGCGCATTACACTCTTTTTACCTTGAACCGGTTTAGTCCCAAATGGGTTTTTCGGTAAGGTTTTTAACAAGGCAACAGTAGATCGTGCTAACTTAGAATTGAAGACCGGTTACGAAACAGAGTCGAGAGTCGCATCAACAGTATCCGAGCCCTATCAACGATCGATCTCTAATACTGGGGCCATCACCCTCGGATAATGATTTTAGCTTGGAAGAAAACTTTATGCTTGAACAATCTAGGGTCGGTGGATAGGATTCATTGTAAGGTCCAAACGGTCAAATGAATTGTGCCCACATAGAACACTTAAGCCATAACATGAAGCTTGTAAACATTTGCAATCTTGTATGTTACGCACGGAAATAAAAAAATGTTTCTACCTTGCAGATATATATTTTGTCCCTTAAGGATAGATATTGAGCTCAAGGGCTGCCTCTATCTGTATCCAAGAGATCACCCCAACTCGGCGACTGTCATCCAAGGCAAAATCGGGCGACTAGAGCTATCGAAGCTCGGGAGCACAAAAACCTTTTAGGCTGTGCCAAAAACATAAAAGGCTACGACCACCACCAATAGGATATTGTCATCCTAGGCAAGCCCAGACGGCTCGGCTGTCGAAGCCATGGGGTACAAAACCTATTAGGCAATGCCCGCATTTAAAAGTCTACGGCCATCCTAGAAATAGCTCAGAGACGTCCGAAACCCGAAATCAAAATATAAGGCCTTCAAAAATTCCAAACCGGTCCAAAGGCTACCCTCGAAAAAACTATAATCTAAAACATTTAAGTAAGCACTTTGGGGAAAGCTTCCGGTCATACCAAGCCCCCACGAGTTTCAAACAAAATTACATCGAGAACAAGCCTTATTCGAACCTCCGAGCAAGACCCTATACTACATTTTATTTCGTGCTAAGGCATTTGAAATCTTTGTAATCATAAAGAAAAAAAAACAAAAGAAACAAGCTCAAAATTTGCCAAAGGAAACAAAATCCTTATATATATTCCAATAAAGAACTTTACAAAGGTCAAACGGCCACAACAAAATGAACAAAAATAAAAAAACAAAAGGAAAATCTCTAAGGAACCTAAGCCTGATCTCCACCAAAGCCATGCTCGTCACTAGAGTCATCGGGGTCTTCTCCGCCCTCGGGTTTGCCGGACACCTCAGAGCCTTCCTCGTCTTCGGGGTCAGCCAGCTTCTTGGCCTTGGCCTTGATCCTTTTAGCATCTTCGATCTCGGCCGAAAGGTCGAAACCCCGGGCATGGACCTCCTCGAGAGCCTCTCTTCGAGACTACCACTTCACGTACTCAATAATGACTTTTAGGTTGTCCTTGGTTGCCTCAGCATCAGCTCTGTACTGGGCCACCATCACTTTAGCATCGACTCTGGTTATTTCCATCACTGACTTAGCTATTTTAAGCTCATTGCCAAGGGAATCCCATTCAGCGATGGTCGAAGCCCAGTTGAGACTGGAGGTCTTTGATATTTTGGGAGCGAGCCTCAGCTTTATCCCTCGCAGCTCAAAGTTGGACCTCCACCGAGGCCAGTTGCTCCCAGGTAGTCTTCTTCTCTGAAGCCAATCGCCCATTTTTCCCTTCCATTCTTTGGCCATAGCCTTGACCTCGTTCATCTCGGCTTGAAGTTGGTCACCCAACCCGTAGAAGTCTTCCAGAGCGATTGAGTCCACACCATCAAAAAAGCAACAGAGGGGATCGTCCACACTATGAACCCCTTCGTTGGACCGCACCTTCATTGCTCGGGCTTCATGGAATCTATAAACGAAGGCGACCCCAAAATTTCTATAACACAGGGCGTAGCGGAGCCGACGTCTTGAGAGGTCTCCACCCTCACCTCTACACTAGCCTCCTAAACCTGAGGCAGATTAGCCTCCGTTGTTTCCCCCTCGGCTACCACCTGCTCCTTGGGGATGGACGGCTTGCAGGCCACAAAAGGTTCGTCCTCCTCGGGCTCATACCTGAGCTGGTAAAGCGAGTTCGAGTCAGTCACTCGGGATATGGAGCTTTTCTTTGGCTTACGAGCTAACCTTCTCCTTGGCTTCTTTTTTTCCGAGCCCGGGGAACTCGGAGCCCTACTTCTTTTCTTGTCTATTGTTGCGGCTTTGGGCTGCCCCGAAGTAGAGGGATCAACAGGCAAGTCTTTACCCTTACTAAGGGCCTAAGATCGATGGTCTTAGGCAAGCCTGCAAAAAGAGAAGAGAAGGAATGAGAACATAGTGTTGAAAAAGAAATTTTGGTGCTACATATTCAGGAAAAGAAATCTTATCGTGGTAACGGGCCTCCCAGCGGCCCTTCGAGAGCTCAAGCCACGAGCTCTCGGCATAAGGCATCTATGAACAAATGCCCTCGATCCACTCTTTGAGACGAAGAATGGCATTTGGGACTCTAGCGAGGGCTACACCACAGCAATACTGATGAGGAAAAAGGAGGTAAAATGTAAAATCAACATCCAAAAGAAAGGGACACTTACGTGCTACATTCCACTTCTCGGGGAATGAAATAAATGCGACGGTATCAGGTCGGCGGTTCTCACCCGTACAATGCATCCTTACCAACACCAATCTCGGTCCTTGCCAATGCTTGAAAATGGGGCTTTGTTGGCCCGGTGCACGAGCTTTATCAGCCCCCCACCCCACCCCTCCCCACCCCCGAAATATTTGGGGACTTTACAAGCAGAGTAAATGATCGATGGTGAACAATCAGGAGTCGATCTTATTCACAAAGTATCAGAGGAGGATTACAATCCTCCACAACAATGGGTGAATCTGACCGAGGCATACGTCATACCTCCTGCAGAAGTTGAGGATAGCCGGGTTCATCAGGCCCATCGTGAAGGGATAAGTGTACACACTTAAATACCCCTCCACATGGGCAGTAATGTCATCATCAAGCCCGGAAACTACTATGTCCTTATCCACCCAGCCATAGTCCTTTCGAACCACGGGAAGGACGACCTCGGTGATAGAGCAGATGTACCTGGACACTGCCTCGCCTCGGGCTTGCACCGATGAGGGATTTTCGACTTTAAAATCATCTGCGACCGAACACCCCCCAGGGATGAACATTTTCAACGGGGGCTCAACTGTCGGTTCATCGTTATCCACGCCCGGAGCGGACTTCTCGAGGACAACCACATCAGGGGTGGTCTCATCGACCTCGGTGGTCAGCTGTGAGAAAGAAGAAGCACCTTTTGGGGGAACAGACTTGGAAGTCTTTGTCATTGTTATCTTGAAAAAGGTTTGAAAGTGTGAAGGAAGATTAGGAGATGAAGGGTAAAACCTTGCTAAGAAAATCAAGCACGCTGGCTTGGGTAGAGGATAAAGAAAAGATTGCAATTTGTTGAAATATCTTGAAGAACGAAGGTAAGAATATTAGAGTATAAAGAAAGCCAGTGATATCTTGAAGGATCGAAGATAGAAGCGTGCTCAAAAGTAAATAATGAACAAAGAAGGGAGTATTTACATAAGCTTTGCGCCGTTTCACATCCAGGGACGGCCTGACGATGGCTGACACGTGTTTAAAGTCATTATGACGTGACTGGCGGGGCATTTCAGTTTCTTTATTGTTTCTATCACGGCGAGTTGAAGAAGGAATTGAAGAGCTCATATCGTTCCTCGTCGTTTCCGTAAACTTACTCTCTAAGAAACAAGGGGACTATTTGTATACGGATGAAACCAGGCCCATAGGATGCCTCTATTTTCAATAAGGTAAATGTGGTACGTGATGATAAGGAACTGTAATCAAGGCAAGGTTCTCATCAAGCCACGGTCCAGGGGAACAACGCCCGCCCTCGAGAATGTCGGGGTCATAACCCTTGGATCGGTCCAAATCCCAAAAGACTTTATAGTGCATTATCGGGCAACCAAGCACGATTAACAAAAGGCCGTGACTTCCGTGACCAACCGGGTATCACGGTTTGGAACTCGGCACGTACCAGCAAAAATCCGATGATTAGTTAAATAGAAGATTTTTACCTTTTATGGAATTGTACCTAGGGTAGGACTCCCCTACTATATAAAAGGAGGTCTGATTATTTATTAACAATATTGTAACACGCATATCAAGGCAATATACTATTATTTTCTCTGTTATTCAAAGTTCTTATTCTTGTTCATTAGTGCTTGTTCATTTTGAGTCCGGAATCGAGGGCGGATATTTTATTAAGGTTGTTGCTAAATCAGGAATCACCCTCCTCAAGTGGTTTGATAATTTATTACCTCATTTATCCATTTAATCTAGCCATATTTACCGTTTGTATTGAATTAATCCACGTATCCTTAAAACCACTTACAAATTTAATTGTTATCTATTTTTTAGGGTAAACACTATGTATTCTCTTTTTCCCAATAAAGATGATTATTTAATAATAATAGTGGGAAAATAAAATAACTATACCACCTACGTCCCCTCCTTACATGATATATCCTAATCATGAAAATTACATATAGAATCTTATAACTAATTACATGGTATAAGAAATATAGTAAAAATTTACTCTTGGATTTTTTAACGACAGTTTATTATATGGGATAATTGTATAGGTCAAAATTTATCTCAGTAGTTGGGACTAAGTAACATCGAGAAAAGAGTCTACTGAGGTAGACCAGGAGATGTCAAAGCCCGTGGTCGAGATGCAAAAGATGGTCGATGTCGAGCATCGCAAAAAGTGTTATAACGGCTAGTTTATTAGGGCAGGATATTAAAGAGAATATTCCATTGGATATTCTTTGTACTTGTACTATTATGATTTATTGGGGGCATGTCCTAGATAAATAGAAAAAAAGATAAGGAATAGAGGCATGTGATATTCATTGTGATAAGATCAGACTTTGCAAAGAGATATTCTCTCTCTCTCTCTCTCTCTCTCTTGTAAAGATACAAAGACTACCTTTTCATCAAGATTCTTGCTCATATTATTCCACACTTTTCCATCAGATCCGAGAATATTTCGAATGTTCTAAGATCTGTCTGTCATTCATCATTGTCAGGAGGAATAATCATTCATCTCATTGTTTATTGGATGAACCACTTCTCATATTTACTTAAATGTCATTTATTGCTATTTATTATCAATTACCCTTTCATTATTGCACATACTTTGTGATTATTTAATGTTTGTTATTGTCAACCCCTTATTGGTTCTGTCCACCTTAGACACGTTTTCAAGATTCACATCTAGAGATATTATCGTTAATTAGGTTTAACCCGTTATTACATAAATATAATAGTTTTAACCGAAAGTTATACTTTTTAGTCAAACAATAATATCAATATTGTGATTTTTTTCTCTCCTAAATAACTATTAATTCCTCAAGACACACAGCAGTAACCAATCTCCACTATTAGTCCACTTTTTCTATGAAACTACAGTATTCAATCTAAAACTACAGTATTTAATTCAAAATTTTAATATTACTATATTAAAAAATGCAGCATTCATTGAAAACTGCACTACAATATTCAATTCAAAGTTACCATATTCAAAGCAAAACTACAATATACAAATAAAAACTAGCAGGATCAGATATGCGTTTTGGGAATGAAGGGCTCATGGACCATTGTCCTACTCTGATAAACTGGGACAATGGACCTCAGCAGAACCAACACAGATTCAGACGACACAAATTTTCAGCAACAAGTGAAGGAAAGTTGGGACAGGAACATAGACGGCACATGCATATATAGACTGGTGGGAAAATTTAATTTAACAGACTTAAGTCTATTCTCAAAGCAATAAACATATGCCAATTTAGTAATGTTGAAGGCAAAGTTGTACAAGCACAAAGAGAATTGGAGGGCTGTCAACAAGCACTGCAGAGGGACCCTGCTAATTTGGTACTAATAACTAAGGAAGTCCAACTTGCCAAGCAATGCCAGAGATGGACACAAGCAAGGAATCGGTACCTGCTGCAGAGGCACTGGTTGAATGCAGGGGACATGAACACTAAGTTTTTCCACAGCATGATTAAAGCCTGAAGGAATACCAAAAAAATCTTTACTATAAGAGATAGTGATGGGGTTACAAAACAATGATACACCTGATATAGCTGACGCTTTTGTGGAGTTCTACAAAAACTTGCTAGACACTATATGCTCAAACAGAATAAGGGTATATAGTGCAACTGTAAAAGAAGGTCATGTAGTCTCAGTTGAACAAAGGAAAATGCTGACAATAAAATTTAATGTTCAGGAGAACAAGCAAGCTTTATGGTATATTGTTGGGGACAAGGCACCAGGGCCGGATGGATATGGAAGTCAGTTTTTAAGGATTGCTGGGATACTATTAAAGAAGATTTAATAGCAGGAGTGATGGAGTTTTTTAGAGCAGGGAAAATCTTGAAAGTATGGAACAATATAGTACTCACTTTAATTCCAAAGTCAAACCATGCAGACACAGTAAGTGACTATAGGCCAATTGCATGCTGCAACACTATATAAAAAATAGTGTCCAAAATGCTCTCTAACATGATGAAAGTAGTCATGCATGAAACCATATCTTCTAATCAAAGTGCATTTGTTGATGGGATAACTATAGTGCAAAACATCCTCATATGACAAGAATTGGTGAGGCTCTACCACAGGAAGCAGACAACTAGTAGTTGCTTGATTAAAATAGATTTGAAGAAAGCATATGATATAGTGGAATGGGAATTTGTGGAAGAGATGCTACATGTGATAGAATTTCCCCAGCAGTACATCAAATGGGTCATGAATTGTATTACAATTGTGCACTATTCAATTGATATTAATGAAGGACTGTATGGTGGTATCAAAAGGGAGAGAGGACTGAGGCAAGGGGATCCAATATCCTCATTGCTATTTATCGTATGCATGGAATATTTTACTAGGATAATGGGGGTTGTAGCTAAACATGAGAGATTTAAATACCATACCAAATGCAGAAGTTTGAAACTGAACCATCTATGTTTTGTTGATGATGTATTAATGTTTAGCAAATAGGACTTCCAATCAGTACTACTACTTCTCAGGGGATTAAAGACATTCTCCAACACATCATGGTTATGCACAAATGGCAACAAATCAAATATTTTCAGTGTAAATATGCACCCTCAAAGCCTAAATAATCTGCTTGAAATGACTGGATACAAAAAAGGAACCCCCCTTTAGATACCTTGGTGTGCCCATTTCAGCCAGAAGAATCTCTAAAATGGATTGTGAAGTTCTGCTAGACAAGATGACTACAAGAACTAAAGGTTAGGGTACCAGACCTCTTTCCTATGCTGGGAGAGTGTTGCTTGAAAACTCTGTGCTTCTATATATTCACATCTATTGGTCTTTCATATTCATACTACCAAAATAGGTACTTAAAGCCATTACTGCAATATGCAGAAACTTCCTCTAGGATGGAAAGGTTGTCACAAATGGACCTCCATTAGTGGCATGGGATCTAGTATGTAGGACCAAGAATGAGGGCGGACTGGGGATCACAGATAGTATGAAGTGGAATGAGGTAGTTATTGCAAAATATGTCTGGAATGTTGCACAAAAAGCTGATAACTTATGAGTAGAATGGATAAGCAAAATATACTTAAAAGATAAGGAATGGTGGCAATACACATGTCCAATGGATTGTTGTTGGTACTTAAAAACAATATGTAAAATTAGAGATGTGTTTGAACCTAGATTTATACAAGATGGGTGACAACACACTAATGGACAATACACTATAAAAAGTGGATACCAATGGAGAATGGGAGATAAAGAAACATGGCCATGGGGAAGATGGGTGTGGAGCAAACTGAATATACCCAAGCACAGCTTTATATGTTGGCTGACCATGCACCAACGACTGATAACTAAATCTAGACTATGCCACCTTGGCATAAATCAAGATGATAGATATTCTATTTGTGGGATGAATGAGGAAACTACACAACATTTGTTCTTTGAGTGCCCTTTTCCCAAACAATGCTTACAAGAACTGCTCATATGGATAGGGATAAGACTATAACAAACTGATATAGTTGAAATATGGAGAAGGATGTCCAGAATCACCAAGGGCAAGATATGTCGGGAAGTGGTAATTGCTACACTTGCAGACTGGTATACTGGATATGGAAGGTGCGAAATAATAAGATTTGGGAACTAAAACTACCAACTACAATGTATATGATATAGCAGATCAAGCAGGAATGTAGATTGAGGAAGATAAACTTTTAACTAGAAAGTTAAGCGTTGGAGAAAAAGAATGGCTAGACAGACTACTTAGATAGATTTATTGGTTTTTTGTTGGTTTTTGTTGTCTTCTGAAGTGTGTAGATAGAATACAGAAGGGGGAGATATAGTTAGAAAGGAGAGAAAAGGAATCATGTAACAGGCTGTGGTGATGAATCAGTAAAAAAAATTCTTCACCAAATAAAAACTACAATAACAATTTAATCTTATCTAGAAACAAAAAATTTCATATACCATTTTAGAAATGATTTGGCAAAAATATAAAAATGGACACTTAAAGTTTCACAAATTTAAGATACATAAATGTAAAGGAACACAATAACTAGATAAATAAAAAGAACGAATTAAGAACCACTACAGCAATGATAGCAGCTTAACTTCAACGAGAACTAATCTGATGAACCGTCTCAAATCAGGAGTAGACATTTAAATAAAAATATCAACACCCATTTCTCCCTCTCGTAAGTAAGTTACTTAAAAGGGTGTAAACATTTGAGAAGTAAGAAGATTCGAAGAAGAAATGACTAGGGTTTGAGACAATGAGAGGAGCAGTGAGAAAGCTTCTAGAAAATTCTCTCTATTATTATTGAAAAGTAAAGGAAAATGAATTCAGCTTAAACTAAAGTGAACTACATATCTATCTATATATATACTAGGATGGAAAACACTACTGGCCCAACTCCTATACATAAAAAAAAAAGCTATCATATATTATATTTGGGCCTATATATATGGAGCTTTAAACTTGGGCTTCGTGTTGTTGTTATATACTTCACTCCCCCCCTCCCCCGCAAGTTGGAGGGGGAAACAACCCCCAACTTGGAGAACCAGTGACTGACCTCCTAGTGTCAGGGTGTATAGCCCAGCCACTGTCACAATATGCAAACAATGATAAATCTGAAGAAGCAGTAAAGAAGATACAAAAGTTAGAGGTGCCCTTTAAGTATCTGAGCAAGTGAAAGGCTGCAAACATGTGAGGAACCCTTGGGGACTATATAAACTGGCTCGGGTGTTGAACTGCAAAGCATAAATAAGGTCTGGTGTGCGTAAGAAAATTGAGCTTGCCAATCAGACTTCTGAATTGCTTAGGCTTAGGCAAAAGAGTCCCAATATATGCCTTGAGTTTATGATTCAGATCCAAAGGGCATACAGCTGGAGCAACTTTTCTGCCCTTAGTGAATTTAAAATCAGCTGGATATTTATACAATTTATAATATTTGTCGATCAGATGGCCAGGTTTCTTGCAGTATTTGCAAACCTGATTTGCCCTACTCTAGTCAAATGATACCCTCTAATTATAATGTCTCTGAGGAACAAAGGACCTGAAAGGATTCACAGGAGTAGCACTAAAAGCTTGGGGGGAGGGGGATTTGTTGTGGTTTCATTGAAAGAAGCTGATTCAGGGCTGAATTGTGAGGAAGGATTGACATGTCTCTGTCTTTCATCCTGAAGTATTATATTATATGCACTGTCTAGTGATGATGAGGTTGCATCATGAGGAGATTGCTTCTAACACTGATATATGTATCATTCACACCCATAAGGAACTGATGTAGTTTATCTTCCTCTTCCTCTTTCTCAATACCAGCTTTGGTAGCACAAATGCAAGTACTATCATAGCTGGTATGCATAACCCTCAATTCATCCCACAATTTCTTTAATTTATTGAAATAGGAATCAACATCAAGAGAGCCCTAGTTAGTGGAAGCTAATTCTTTTTTAATCTCAAAAATTTTAGTCTCATTCACAGTACCATACCTCCTATTCAATTGTTTCCAAATATTCTCAGCTATTTCAGAGTATTGTACACTCTCAGCAATATTAGGAGATAGAGAACTGGTCAACCATGAAATGACCATACTGTTACATTGATACCACTATTTAGACTCAGGTGAGTTGGAAGGAGGTCGAGGTAAACTACCATCAATGAACTCAATTTTATTTCTAGCAGACAAAGATACGATAATACTCTTTCTTCAACCCCTAAAACCCGAGCCTGAGAAAGGTACAGTGACTAGGGACATGCCACGCATATTAGAAGAGTGAAGGAATAATGGACTCGAAGGTTTAGGAACAAACTTAGAAGGTTCTCGACTACTAGAACTAATACCAGTATCGGAATCAGAGGGAGCCATAACAGAATCAAGTATCAAGCAAATATGAGAATGTAGAGAAGATACAGAAATACTCGTTCCTTTTGCAACCGAAAAAGGCACGGCCTTGACAATGTCGACGAATCAGAAGAGATAGAAGATTCTGGCCTTCGAAATTTGAACAAACCCCAAAAAATGTTGGAATCCTAATTTTTGACGAATGCCGACGAAGACGAAAACCATGACAGAATGAGATGAGGGTACCACCGGAAGATGCGTGACGCCAAGATCATCCCTAATTGTCGCTCTGATACCATATAAATATTTGAGAAGCAAGAAGATTCGAAGAAGAAATGACTAGGGTTTGAAACGATGAGAAGAGCATTGAGAAAGCTTCCAGAAAATTCTCTCTGTTATTATTGAGAAGTAAAGGAAAATGAATTCAGCTTAAACTAAAATGAACTACATATCTATCTATATATACATTGGGCTTATACCTGAAAAACACTACTGGCCTAACTCTTATACATAAATAAAAGCTATCTTATATTATATTTGGGCCTCTATCTCGAGCTTTAAACTTGGGCTTCCTGCTATTGTTATATACTTCAACAAAGGGGTGAGCCGATCGTATCAACCTATACAATATACATAACAGATATTTAAATTAGTATTCAATAATTCAAATGAAATAATTAAAGCTCTGTACGTGACTATCATTTAATTTACTTCATCCTTCCCATTTTATATGATCTTCTTTGACTTGGACGGAGTTTTAAAAAAATACTTTTGAAACTTTTAATCTAAAATAGGTTATAGACATTTGCGAGTTTCAAAGTTAAATTATTTCTAAATTTTAAAATATATCATTATTTGCGGAACATACTAAAAAGAAAAAGGTATCATATATATATATATATATTGGTTTAGAGTGAGTGTAATATTAATTATCTGAGTAATAACTATATTAGTAGTGAAGATAAATATAAAATAGGTTTTCTAAAGATTCCCAGTAAAACACAAGAAAATAAGTATTAACGGGATTGTTACACAAATAGTGATTCAATATTTATTTTTTCTAGTCGGTATACATTGATTATACATTAATTATATATATTTTGTACATATATTATATTAAATATCTTACCTCTATTTTAGTTTAAGAGATTGGGTGGATGGCTATATAATCGTGTTAATCCTTCTTCTTTTTTAAACTAAAGTTGGAAACTTGCAAATTAGGAATGCCAATAATCCCAGAACTGCTAATCAATTTCCTTCTCGCAATATGCATGAACTAGATTGAATGAAGATAGGGAAAGTAACAAATGGCACAAGAAAATTTTCTAATCAAGTTGTCAATATCCATTGAATAGATAAAACAGAAATCAATAAATTGGAACTAAGGAAATCAAAAATGTTTAACCGATAGGAGAAATTAAGGATTACTATTTATGATCACTTATGCATTATATGAACAAACACAATCATGCATTCCAATTCAAAAATTCATTTAATGCATTTCATCTTCACCTATATATTGCACACATACAGAAGAGAACTCGAAGTTTTCTGATGGCCGTTTGTTATTCTGTATCTGCCATTGCCATTGTATCAACTTTTTTAACCATCTTTTCACTTTCCCTTTTCTTGAATTCGAAAACCAAGATCTTCAATAAAGATATAAGCATATTAGGAACAAACGGATGCGATATTTACAAAGGAAGTTGGGTTTTTGATGATTCATATCCACTCTATAATTCATCAACTTGTCCCTTTATTGAGGAATCATGGGATTGCCAAAAGAATGGACGCCCTGATAAAGATTACCTAAAATATAGATGGCAGCCCTATGGATGTAATTTGCCAAGGTATAAGTTTGTTTATCCTTTGATTAGTCATTAAATGAGTTCGATCGATATTCTTGAATTAATACAACATCAACTATATGTCTGTCCCAAACAAGTTGGGATTGGGTATAAGAATCCTCAAATCTTCATTTAAGCTCAACTCATATCATCATTATACCAGATAAACTAAAAAAGAGAAATAAGTTAAATATATACATAAATAATAGTAATATTATAAGTTTTCTAACATATCCAAAACATATTCCCAACTAGTAAATATCAAGAAATTGTAGATTTCATGGTGTTCCTATTTTTCTTATGACTGTTGTGGTGATACTAATATTTACTAATATTGTCTCCCTTTCTTTGCATCTTTCTTCTGGATTTCATGGTGTTCCTATTTATCCTATGATTGTTGTTGTGATACTAATATTGTCTCCCTTTTTGCTCTTTTGTCTTTTTTTTTTTTAGCTGAGGGTCTTTCGGAAACAGCCTCTCTACTCCTTCGGAGTAGGGGTAAGGTCTGCGTACACACTACCCTCCCCAAACCCCATTAGTGGAATTTTACTGAGTTGTTGTTGTTGTAGATTTCTCGAGACAACTTGTTTCCACGTAATTTTAGGTCTGTCCTGTCTTATTCTTAAATTAATATTTGATTTTTTTTTCCTTGTAGATTTAATGGAACAGAATTCTTGTTAAAATACAAAGGAAAGCGCATCATGTTTGTTGGAGATTCACTTGGTCAAAATCAATGGCATTCACTTGCGTGCCTGCTTCATGCATCACAACCACAAGCCAAGTATATTATGGATAAAATTGGAAGGCATTATACATTCACCATCCCGGTAAGCCTTTTTTTGTTTTTTTTGAATTTAGATTTCATATATAAAATAAATTATGACACTATTAAATTAGCTAAAAGATAATTACATTTAGTTCATAAACAATGGGATTAGTAACCTGAAAACTAAGACAGGTTGCTTATTAGTTTATATAATTAGTTAAATTCATTCTTTTCATGTTTTGTTCACTTTTTACACAAAATCTCTAGGAAACATCTTGATTTTTTTGGTCAAAGTAGACAAAAAGAGAAAAAGAAAGTTTTTATCAGATGTCTTTCTTTTGTTTTTTCTTTCTTATTTTTCTCCATAAAGACATGATTATAAATATATGATTTAATGGAATACTGGTGAAACGTAACTGTAGGATTACAATATTTGGTTATTGTTTCTTGGGAATCCTCTCATTGTTGACATTATCACGGAAAAGGGCTCAAGAGTACTGAAGATTGATTCAATCAGTTCGGAAAATGTCTGGAAACAAATGGATGTTTTGGTGTTTAATACATGGCATTGGTGGAATCGCACAGGGATTAATAAACAAACGTGAGATACATTATATTGGATAGAGCAATTTTTTCAACATTCTTTATGTATAGTATATGTTTATTCCCTACTAATTATTAATAATTAATTCAAGATTTTTTGCAGTTGGAATAGCATTCAAGATGGGAATACTACGTACAAAGATATGAACAGATTAGAACTTTACAAAAAAGCACTAAATACATGGGCAAAATGGGCTGATTCTAATCTTAACTCCACAAAAACAAGAGTCTTCTTTCAAGGAGTTTCTCCTGACCATGAGAAGTAAATTTCATTTTTCCTTTTAACTAAGTTTGTTCTTTTCTAAGGTAAATATGGTAATTAATATCTTGAAATTAAAATATTTTATTGATTATACTCAGATGTGAAGGAAAAACAAGACCAGTGCAAAGTCCAGGAAATTTGTTTCCAGGAGAAATAGAAGTAGAGAATGTTCTGAAAACAATGTCAAAGTTATATGTTCGCTTGATCAACATAACGAGATTGTCACAATATAGAGCAGACGGTCACCAATCCATCTATAGCTATAAAATGGACTGCTTGCACTGGTGTCTACCTGGGGTCCCTGATGCTTGGAATCAACTCCTTTACCACCACCTTGTTTCATAGTTTTAGCATATTTTGCACTTTTTTTCTTCTTAATATACTTTTCTTTAAAATTTCGCATTGAAATCTACACGAAATTACAGCCCCTTTAAACCTGGGGAATGAATTTTGGCAATCCTGAGTACCTTTTCATCTAACTTAACAACTACCTCTAATTAAGAGGAAGAATTCTGATCTTGTTATACATTCAAAGCTATATCTCTGTCTTAATTATGAGGAAATGAGCAGCCAGCTATAGCAAGGACCATAGGCTATTAATTTGGTTGTTATTAGATGAAAGACAGGGCCAGCTTCCTAACTATCCAGATGTAAGTTAATGTTCTTAACGTCGACGTACGAGGTAATGTTTAAATCGATAATAATGGTAATTTATAAATGTTTAGATTTTATGTTCAATTTTCTCTTGGAGTAAGAGAACGTAAACTTGATTCAACTTTCTATCTAAGGTTAGTCTATTGGAGTATCATATTTTGGTAAAGAACGGAGACAGTTTGGGTGGACTACTACAATTACATGCCCATATTTTAATGCAATGCAATTGAAATCAAGTTGCATTAATCATCTTTCGAAATTTTAAAAATTACTACTGATCAAAAGGTTAGGATGGACTGCTAGCTCTACATTCAATCATACCACTGTATTAGGTAAAATATGTTATGGCACGTGGCCATCGAAGAAGGAGACACGTGGAGCCTAAGTTGGGAGGACGAAAAACCAAGGCATTGAATACTCTGCGCCCGGTAGCATTCAATGAGGAATATTCCGTAGCATTAAAGAGCAACGGCCCGTTACAGAGAATTTGGCATTTATGTTCACCGTTACATCTTCATTAATGCTCTTCATAATTGACAGTAAAGAAGGGCACAACCCTAGTACCTTCTTCATATCTATAAATAATAAGCTCAATGATCATTGTAAGGGAGATGAATTTTCTCGCTAACCTATACTACATCCTATACAGAATTTTAATACCATTTTGCTTTCTCGCTTTTTGATCTCATCATTATTGTGCCCGAAAACCTTGTTCCCGGACTCGTCGGTTCTGTCATTTTATCTACATTCTAAGGCTAAGTATTTTATATTTCATCAGTTATTCCGTTACTTTTTGGATCAAGTTAATTCAATTGTCTAGAAACTACGAACAAATTCAACTGTACCGTTTTACGGGTAAACAATTTGGGGGCCACCGTGGGGCCTAGGCAGCTGTGCAATTAAATTGATCCTTGCCTTTTTTACTAACGTATTTTGATTACTTTGTCTTAGCAAAAAATCATAAAAATGGCACATAACACTGTTAACAGCACACGCAACCCTAAAATTCAAGGGGAACAGCCTCATTTCGAGGATTCAATCAGTGACACTCGCAATGAGGGGAACAACGCCACACTGGTACATGACAGGCGGTACCCTCGACAGGTTCGGGAGGTAACTCCTGATGATGTTGATGAGGAGCATCTAGCGGATGTAGTAAGGGTCATGCAAGAGTAACAGGGAATCATTCTAGGCCATCTCACTCGGCAGGATCAGGTTATGACGGAAGTGAAGCAGGCGCTATCGGGTGCCTCAAATAAAGCAAACATGCGAGATCTCGTTCCTCCTGATGTTCCCACGAACCAGATGACGTAGAGAGTGGATAATAACACTCCTAGGGACGAAGTTGGCTCCGACGGGGCTGGGGGAGTAGATACGGCCTCTACAACGAGAATGATCCGTTCAAGGATGAACTTTTACGGTTCATGAAGGAAGTAAACGCCCGCATGGATCAAATCTCGGGCGCACCACCAGTATTAAAAGGCCCAAACTCGAAGAAGTATATTCAATTACCGTATAAACCAAGCGCAACCACGGAATTAATCCCGAAGCGATTCAAAATGCCCGGAAGTGCCGAAGTAAGACGGAACTTCAGATCCACAGGAGCACATTACCACCTATACAAAAGCGGTGAAAGAAAATGATTTGGCTCCTCACGAAATTGAATCCGTATTGCTAAAGAAATTTGGTGAGACTCTCACGAGGGGAGCTTTAACGTGGTATTCATTATTGCCCGAGCATTCCATAGATTCCTTTGAGATGATCGCAAATTATTTCATCAAGGCTCATGCTAGTGACGAGCGCAAAACATACACTTAAATTGTGCTCGCTAGTCAAAGATAGTATAGTATAATTATCGTCTCCACAGGGATTCGATTTAAACAGTATTATCGTAGTTCGTAGTTCGTAGCTCGATTTCTATCCAGGAGGATCAATAATGGAGATTTATACAGTTTAAGAATTGAAACTAAATAAGAACCTAAACTATTGACTAATGAAAATCTCAATAAAGGTAAGCAAGGAAGTGATCAATGGGAGCAAATATGGGTTGATAGGATAGGTGCAAGATAATTATTCGGGATCTAACTCTAGATAATTTACTTTTAATGTTCAAGTGAACCTGTCAAATTCACTTAATTATCAGTACAATTATTTAGTAGGAACTCCTCTCTCGATTAAGTCTCAACCTCACAATATGAACCAATTTAAGCTCAGTGAAGATATGCAAGAATTCGTAATGGATTGGTCTTTAGGAGAACCTCTTTCGATTATCCTGCTAACTAGGTTTAATCAATGATTCAACTAGCCTCTTTCGATTACTTAGAAGAATTTATGAACTTAACCAACAATATAGTGCAAATATATCACAAGTTATACCTCTTTCGATTACAAGAACAAGTGAACATTGATGCAACAAATAAATCTTCCAAAAACGATTCAAATGCATAAACATAAAGTTATAATCCACTAACAATCATCAATACACCAAATCCATCAAAACCCAAAAGGTTCTACTCCATAGACATGAAGAAGTTCTTCACAAATGAAACAAAAGTATAGGAAAACATAAATACAATCCAAACTCGGATCTTGAGTGAGGAAGGAAGGATAAAATCATTGTGCTCTAGCTTCTCCCTCTTCTCCTTAGCTTTCTTAGGTCTTGGTATGTCAAAAGTGTGTCAAAATGGTGTTTTGGGGTATTTAATCTGCCCCCAAAGCAAATGTCGGACGAAAATACCCTCTCTTAGCGAAATAGGGCCTTTCCCGGACAGGACATGCACGACCGTGCACCTGGTCGCGCACTTTGCACACCATTCTGCCCAAAGTATGCGCCCAGTGCGCGACCGTGCACCTGAGTTGTATAAGTTGGGAATGTGGGGAAGTGTAAAATATGAAAGTTGTATTCCTTTTAAATATATTTCCAACGATATATTGTGGTGTCAACACGGAGTTCCGAGCTAAAAGTTATATACATTTTACTCGACACTGCGCAATATGCCTGTTCGATTCTTCGTTTCGTTCCACTATCATCCGTTGATCCCGAACTCGATCCCGACTTAATCCTTGTGTTTTTACTCAAACTTCAAAACTAAAAATAGCATGAATTCATGCCACAACATCTACATAGCTCGGAATCACTCCTACAGGGCATAAAACACACAATAAGTGCAAAACGATTCAAATACATAAACATAGAGTTATAATCTACTAACAACCATCAATACACCAAATCCATCAAAACCCAAAAGGTTCTACTCCATAGACATGAAGAATTTATTCACAAATGAAATAAAAGTATAAGAAAACATAAATACAATCCAAACTCGGATCTTGAGTGAGGAAGGAAGGATGAAATCCTTGTGCTCTAGCTTCTCCCTCTTCTCCTTAGCTTTCTTAGGTCTTGGTATGTCAAAAGTGTGTCAAAAATGGTGTTTCGGGGTATTTAATCCGCCCCCAAAGGAAATCTCGGACAAAAATACCCTTTCTTAGTGAAATAGGGCTTTCCCCGGATAGGACAAGCACGACTGCGCACTTGGTCGCGCACTTTGCACACCATTCTGCCCCAAGTATGTGCCCAGTGCGCGACCGCGTACTTAGTCGCGCACCTGAGTTGTATAATTTGGGAATTTGTGAAAGTATAAACATCAAAGTTGTAGCACTTTTAAATAGCTTTCCAACGATATATTTTGGAGCCAAAAAGGAGTTTCGAACGCAAAGTTATGTGCATTTTACTGGATATTGCACAATATGTATGCTCGATTCTTCGTTTCGTTCCACTATCATCCGTTGATCTCTGAACTCGATCCCGACTTAATCTTTGGGTTTTTACTCAGACTTCAAAACTCCAAAATAGTATGAATTCATGCCACAATATCTACATAGCTCAGAATCACTCCTACAAGGCATAAAACACACAATAAGTGCAAAACACGCCTAATTAAAGCTCAGCATAAGTAAAGTGCAGTGAATTAGAGTGAAATAAGCGACTAAAATACGGGATTATAGCCTACCATCAATACCCCACACTTAAACCATTGCTCGTCCTCGAGCAATCAAACTACACTCCACTTAGACATGACCTTTTTAAGCAACTCTCCTAACTCATCACACCAAAAATATTAGAACAGATTATGCACAAGACCGTAACATCCTCGCCTCAAGATTTGACTCAACAGCACCATGCATTTTTCACAACCTGCTCACTTACTCTAACACAGAGGTCAATGACATTACCATTCCTTCATAAATCAAGTGCCCTCACATAAGAATAGAGAGTGGTTCCACAAACAATAAAGTTTAAGAACAATTAGGAACTCAAGATAGGAAGAATTTGCTCACTCTCAGAACAACATTCATGTGCAACAAAAGATGTATCATAAGCTTGCCCGTAGTGTACTACTCTACTAATTGAGCTTATTTAGTCAAGGATCAAGTAGGACTTCAATTGGTTGTAATGTAGGCTGTGGGATGGGTAGGATACATTTGGATATATTGACTACACCTCCCTAAGCACTTTAATACATTCAATTGACCGTTCAAAATCCAACACTTATGTCAAACCATAACTCTACCTTCACATCAATATACATTAATTCCCTACTTTTTTAAGCACAATCACATCAAGTAACCACTATCAAGGAATATTTTTCACAATCATACACTTATTTTTTTTTCTTTTTCAATTCAATTGGCTCTTTCTTTTTCAAAATAGTGCACATTTCTCCTTAGTTCAATAGTTCCACTCAAAAGCCAAACCAACCACCCCACACTTCAACTTTTACAAAGTTCATAGAATTTTAAGTGCTCACGAGAGGTAAATGGTTTAAATAGATGGTCAATTCAAATAAATGGATAAGGCTTATAACGTGGTTGCCAAAGAAACAAGATTATAGGCTCAAAGGGGTTAACTACGATACATAACAATTAGGTAGGTAAAACATATAACTGGCTCAATAAAGAAATGCCTATATCACTTCCAAGACTAAACAAAACTATTATTTCACTTTGCAAATACACGGGGCAAGTTGTAGACATCAAATGTAATGCACAGAATAACACAAAACCTCACACGCACATGGCACATGACTCACTCGATATTGGATTATCACAACACTCTAGTAAAAGCAATTAAGCATAGTTAAGACTATACAATTTAAGGTACTTATACAAGTGTCAAAAACTGAGTCTAAGTGTCACGACTAAAGCACTCACTATTCTCAAAGCATAATAAAGTCAAGAGATATTGTTTCAACTCAAATCATAGCACAAGGTTTTCTACTACTACAAAAATAAAAACTAACTACACCCGGTTCAAACAAAACCCTTGAAAAAGAACCGCGGCACAAAGAAAAACTAAGAGGGAATTATTATACTAACTAAAGAAAATATATATATTTTTTCTTCGACTTTAAAACTTTCAATCAAAAGAAACGAAAAGACACATAAGAACAAGAAACGGAAAACAAACAGTTATTTTATTTACATATTTACATCTCCACCCTACACTTTAAATTGTGGCATGTCCCCATGAGACACAAATAAAAAGCAAGAGGTAAAGAAAACTCCCCTGGACTTTTTCCGCTTCCGAGAACTTGTGAACTCCACCCCTAATTCTAAATGCATTTTTCGATTTTGCTCCTCGGGATTCTTTATAGAGCTCATCAGGCCAAAGTCCTTTAGGGATTTTTGAAAGACCCGCTCTTTTCTTTCTTTCTTGGCCTCATTTTGAGCGGAGGATTGTTCTTGTAAGATTATCCTTAACTTGTTTTTGCATTCATTTACAAGATCAATCCCTGCATATTCCTGTAAATCCCCAAAAACAAAATTCACATGATCAAGGTTAGAGTAAGAAAATGAAGAGGAAAGGTCATGTGAGTACTCCTCTGGAAAGTCTAAGACCATTTGTTCCTCATTTTCTTCTACTAAAAATTGTAATTGTGGATAGGTGTATAGAGGGTTGAACTCTTCTTGTATTGCTTCATAATCAACCAAAGGCTCATTTTCAATCATTTCAGTTGAAACAGAGTCCTCTTGCAGAGTGGACAACTCTCTGTAGATGTTCATCATCTCGGATAGGCTCATTCTCACCGGTTATCTCCTCCATATATTCACCATCACAATGCAATGAGCTTTCTGAAAGTGTACTTATTATTTGACTCACTTGCATTGTTAGGTTGTTAATGGTTTCATCATCTTGTGTAAACCTCTCTTCCACCTTATTTATGAACTTGTACATAAGCTCTTCTAAACTACCATTCTCAGCTTGAGGTGGTTGTCTCACTTCGCTTTTATTCCAGTCATAATAAGTGTATTTATCCCAACCAGAGTCATAATTGTAACCATATGAATCATCATACTTGTATGGACTAGAGACAGAGTGGGAGTTTTCAAAATGTGAAACATAGGAAGAATACCTACCTGCTTGACAATCAACCCATAGATGATTTCCACCGCATTTAAAATACATAGCAGATCGTTAACAATATTCAGTTGCTAACTCTTCAACCGTTTTCTTAGGCTGGTTGTACTCCATCTTTACAACATTTAGAGTTCAGTATCAAGAATATGCTCTTCAAGATTTCTTCATCAAAAGAAATTTTGAAGAGAAATTAACATAACAAAACTAAAAATAAGAGAAAGAAAAAAAAATATAAAAACTAATTCCTGAATTAGCACTACAAACTATTTCAAACACTATTGATTGCCAATCCCCGGCAACGGCGCCAAAATTTGACGAGCGCAAAACACACACTTAAATTGTGCTCGCTAGTCAAAGATAGTATAGTATAATTATTGTCTCCACAGGGATTGGATTTAAACAGTATTATCATAGTTCATAGCTCGATTGCTATCCAGGAGGATCAAAAATGGAGATTTATACAATTTAAGAATTGAAACTAAATAAGAACCTAAACTATTGACTTATGACAATCTCAATAAAGGTAAGCAATGAAGTTATCAATGGGAGCAAATATGGGTTGATAGGATAGATGCAAGATAATTGTTCGGGATCTAACTCTAGATAATTCACTTCTAATGTTCAAGTTAGTCTCTCGAATTCACTTAATTATCAGTACAATTGTTTAGTAGAAACTCCTCTCTCGATTAAGTCTCAACCTCACAATATGAACCAATTTAAGCTCGGTGAAGATATGCAAGAATTTATAATGGATTGGTCTTTAGGAGAACCTCTTTTAATTATCCTCCTAACTAGGTTTAATCAATAATTCAACTAGCCTCTTTAGATTACTTAGAAGAATCTATGAACTCAACCAATAATATAGTGCAAATATATCACAAGTTATGCCTCTTTCGATTACAAGAACAAGTAAACATAGATGCAATAATTAAATCTTCCAAAAATGATTCAAATGCATAAACATAGAGTTATAATCCACTAACAACCATCAATACACCAAATACATCAAAACCCAAAAGGTTCTACTCCATAGACATGAAGAAGTTCTTCACAAATGAAACAAAAGTATAGGAAAACATAAATACAATCCAAACTCGGATCTTGAGTGAGGAAGGAAGGATGAAATCATTGTGCTCTAGCTTCTCCCTCTTCTCCTTAGCTTTCTTAGGTCTTGGTATGTCAAAAGTGTGTCAAAAATGGTGTTTTGGGGTATTTAATCCGCCCCCAAAGCAAATCCCGGACGAAAATACCCTCTCTATAGGGCCTTTCCCGGACAGGACATGCACGACCGTGCACCTGGTCGCGCACTTTGCACACCATTCTGCCCCAAGTGCGCGCCCAGTGCGCGACCGCGCACTTGGTCGCGCACCTGAGTTGTATAAGTTGGGAATGTGGGAAAGTGTAAAACATGAAAGTTGTATCCCTTTTAAATATCTTTCCAGCGATATATTATGATGTCAACACAGAGTTCCGAGCTAAAAGTTATATGCATTTTACTGGACACTATGCAATATACCTGCTCGATTCTTCGTTTCGTTCCACTATCATCCGTTGATCCCTGAACTCGATCCCGACTTAATCCTTGTGTTTTTACTCAGACTTCAAAACTACAAAATAGCATGAATTCATGCCACAATATCTACATAGCTCGAAATCACTCCTACAAGGCATAAAAAATACAATAAGTGCAAAACATGCCTAATTAAAGCTCAACATAAGTAAAGTGCAGTGAATTAGAATGCAATAAGCGACTAAAACACGGGATTATAGCCTACCATCAGCCGGTTCCAGATAGGTACAAGTCCAAAAGGCCGACATATTCAGGATCGTATAGGGAGAATCTGAGTTATTATGAGAGTTCGTTACCCGATTCTAGAAGGAAAGGATGTTACTACCAGCAGTCCCGGATGAATGGGTAGCTGAAGCGTTCACCAGAGGTTTAAATCCAAGAAGTTCAGACGCTTCCCGAAAGTTGAAGTAAAGTCTGCTCGAGTTTCATGCGATGGCTTGGGCGGATGTCCACAACCGGTACGAGTCAAAAATAAGGATTGAAGATGATTAGGTTGGCTTTCCATCGTCGACCAAAGGATGGGAGAAGAACATAGAAAAAACAAAAGATGATATTGACACGGATAGACGAACTTCGAAGGGCCGATTTTTGCCCTACAAGCGGACAAAAGGTTGTGGCAGGAGCTTTCAACAACAGACAAGTTCACCGTTGATAGAAGGACCGATCGTGGCCAGAACAGCAGATCGCTGTAGGATAAAGCAATCTTGGGGTCACTAGATTCTTCTTACCCAAAGTTATTAGAGTATAACTTCAACGTTAGTGTAGTGGAGTTGGTGTCAACCATAAGAAATATCATAAAGGCACGATTCCCGAGACCTATGAGATCTGATCCCAACCAGAGGGATCCTAATTTATATTGTGAATACCATGGCACTAACGGCCACCGGACTGGGGACTACCGACACCTCCGGGAAGAAGTGTCAACACTGTTAAAGAATGGTCACCTCAGAGAATTCTTGAGTGACCGAGCTAAAAACAATTATGGTCGGAACAGGGGTGATGCGGAACCCTCAAAAGCAGGAGAAGAACCCCCACGTCAAACGATCAACATGATCTTCGGAGGAAATGAGATTAATGGGGTCACCTTTTCAGCAGAAAAGAAGACAAGAGTATCGATAACTCATAGTAAACGGCTCCGGGAAGACGATATCACATATACGAACGAAGATGCAGACGGATTGCTGCTACTGCACAATGACGCACTGATAATTTCTTTAAATGTCTTAGATATTAAAATTAAACGTGTTTTAGTGGATCCAGGAAGTTCAGCTAATATCATACAATGGAGAGTACTGGACCAAACTAAACTCACCGGAAGCATTATCCCGGCAACGAAACTCCTCAATGGATTTAACTTCGCAAGCGTGACAACCCGGGGAGAAATTTTGCTGCTCACGAACGCTGAGGGAGTAATGAAGACAACTCTCTTCGAAGTGGTAGATGGGGACAAGGGGTATAATATCATCTTGGGAAGACCATGGCTGCACGATATGAAAGTTGTGCCTTCAACATATCACTAATTGTTAAAGTTTTTGACACCCGAGGTAATTAAACAGATAAGGGGTGATCAACCGGCAGCAAGAGAAATGAATGCAATTTCATTCTCCAATAGCAAAGGAAAGGAACGTGCGGCATAGCAATTACTGGAACCGGCACCAGCCCCCGAACCAGAGGAAGTTAGCCCAGGGGCAGAAGAGTCGGAACAATATCAGGTACCAAGGTATTTTCAAGCACCAGAAGAGACGGATGCGATGAAGTCCACGGCAGAAGAACTAAAGCAAGTTGCATTGTTCGAAGAATTCCTAGAAAGAAAATTCCATTTGGGAACAGGACTGCACCTAGTATTAACGCCGATTATTTTGCACCAAGGTATTAACGTCGATTGTTTTGCATGGTCGCACGAGAATATGACAGGAAAACCGATGGAGATAGCCATACACAAGTTAAGCTTGGATACCAACATACCTCCGATAAGGCAAAAGAAGCGCCCTATTGCTGAAGCAAGGGATAAATTCGTCAAAGAAGAGGTAACTCATTTACTTAGTATTTGTTCAATCCGAGAGGTACGATATCCGGACTGGCTAACCAATATAGTAGTAGTTCCTAAGAAAAATAATAAATTTCACATGTGTGTAGATTATAAGGATCTTAATAACGCGTACCCGAAAGACTCATTCCCATTGCCAAATATCGATCAAATGATTGATGCCACAGCCGGGCACTAGTTAATGAGTTTTCTGGATGCTTACTCTAGGTATAATCAAATCAAGATGAACCCAGAAGACCAGGAAAAGACTTCATTTATAACGAATTTTGGTACATATTGTTAAAATGTGATGCCCTTTGGGTTAAAAAAATGTCGGAGCCACTTATCAATGGCTCGTGAATAAGATGTTCGAAAAACAAATTGGATAGACTATAGAAGTATATATAGACGATATGCTCGTTAAGTCTTTGAATGCAGGTGAACACCTGAAGCATTTACAAGAAATATTTGACATCTTGAGGGAGCATAATATGAAGCTTAATCCCGAGAAATGTGCTTTCGAGGTCAGTTCAGGTAAGTTCCTAGGATTCCTAGCCTCACAAAGGGGAATTGAGGTAAATCCCGACAAACTCAAGTCCAGAGAGGACATCCCGGATCAATTGTCTAACGTAAAAGAAGTCTAGAGGCTCACAAGGAGATTGACAGCTTTGAGCAGGTTCATATCCCGATCATCAGAAAGATGTCATCGCTTCTTCGCACTACTCAAAAAGAAAAAACAACTTCGAATGGACAACGGAGTGTCAGCAAGCCTTGAAAGAGTTGAAGAAATATTTGTCAAGCCCTCCGTTGCTCTCAAAACCCAAAGAAGGTGAAACATTGCTAGTCTACCTCGCGGTTTCAGAAGTTGCGGTAAGTGTAGTTTTAGTCCGAGAGGATAAAGGTACGCAATCTCCCATTTATTACGTTAGAAACATTTTAACGGGAGCAGAAACTCGCTACCCACATCTGGAAATGTTGGCCTTAGCTCTCGTAGTCACCGCTCGGAAGCTGAGGCCCTACTTCCAATGCCACCCGATAGCTGTGGTGACTAATTTCCCTTTGAGGAATATCCTCCATAAACCCGAGCTCTTGGGTAGATTGGCCAAATGGGCTGTCGAAATGAGCGAGTTCGATATAGAGTAAAAACCGAAGACTGCAATTAAGTCGCAAGTCTTGGTTGACTTAGTGGTTGATTTCAGTACGGGACTATTGCCTCTGGCAGCCAAGGAGGCAATAATGGTGTCAGAATCGACATCGGGAGTTTGGGCCTTATTTATGAACGGAGCTTCAAACGTAAAAGGGTCCGGGCTCGGAATAGTATTCGTCATGCCTTCGGGGGAAACCTTAAGGCAAGCCATCAGAACGATTCCTTTAACTAACAATGAAGCGGAGTACGAAGCTTTGATTGCAGGGCTCGAATTGGCCCGGGGACTTGACTCTGAAGTCATCAAAATCAAATGTCATTCGCAGTTGGTGGTAAATCAGGTCTATAGAACTTTGACACGAAAGAGAAACGTATGCAACAATATATGGTAAAGGTTCAAGCTTTATTGGCGTGATTCCGGGAGTGGTCAATTACTCATATCCCGAGGGAAGATAACGCGGAAGCAGATGCATTGGCAAATTTAGGCACATCGACAGAAATCCAGGGATCGAAATCAGGGACGGTAGTACAACTGATGAACTCAGTCTTGGACACAGATGGTTTTGATGAGGTGAATTCGACTAGTTTGGTCTGGGACTGGAGAAACGAAATAATCAATTATCTCGAGCATGGAAAGTTTCCCAAAGACCCCAAAGCATCAAAAGCGTTACTCGCCAAAGCTGCACGATATAGCTTCAAGAAAGGCCAATTGTACAAAAAATCCTTTCGAGGCCCGTTGGCCCGGTGATTAGGAGCATCAGAAGCTAACTATGTCATAAGAGAAGTCCATGAAGGGATATGCGGCAACTACTCAGGTGCAGATTCTTTGGTGCTTAAATTAGTTCGGGCAGGATATTACTGGCCCTGTATGGAAAATGATGCCAAAGACTTAGTACGAAAATTTGATAAGTGTCAACGCTACACACCACTAGTACATCAACCGGCAGAACCCCTACATTCGGTTCTGTCCACGTGTCCGTTCATGAAATGGGGGATGGACATCGTCTGACCGCTACCACCAGCTCCTGGAAAGGTAAGGTTTCTTTTAATTTTGACTGACTATTTTTTTAAATGGGTGGAAGCAGGTCCTTATCAGAAGATTGGAGAACATAAAGTGGTCGATTTCCTATGGGAAAATATAATTTGCAGATTTGGAATACCAAAGGAGATTGCATGCCGCAGTTTATCGGCGCAAAAGTTACAAAGTTCCTTGAAGATCTTAAGATAAAGAGGATCACCTTTTCACCCTATCATCCGAGCACAAATGGTCAAGTAGAATCAACAAATAAAATGATTATTCAAAATCTCAAGAAAAGGTTGGAAGCAGCAAAAGGCAACTGGCCTGAAGAATTACCTGGGTTCTTCATCCTACCGAACAACGGCCAAGTCAAGCACAGGAGAAACCTTTTTTTCCCTTGTGTACGGCGCAGAAGCTTTGATATCGGTGGAAGTAGGGGAACCAACCTTAAGGTATTTCCAGGCGGACGAAGAATCTAACAACGAAGCAATGCTAATCAACTTGGAGCTACTCGAGGAGCGCAGGGACTTGGCGCATGTAAGAATGGCAGCTCAGAAGCAAATAATGAAGTGATATTATAATCGAAGAGCCAACCTCCATTATTTCAAAGTAGGAGACTTGGTCTTGAGGAAGGTAATTTAAAATACTCGGGAACTCAATGCAGGCAAGTTAGACTCAACATGCTTACCAGGTTTCAACTATCACTAGGAAAGGATCATACGAGTTGGAGAACCAGAACGGAGACAAGTTACCCAATAACTGGAACGTGGCTCACCTCAAAAGATATTACTACTAACGAACAACAGTCAAACGGAAAGTATGTGCTATACTCTTTTTTCCTTTGTTCAGTTTTGTCCTAATTGGGTTTTTCTAGCAAGGTTTTTAATGAGGCAGCGACGAAAAGCATACTACGAAGACAACAGTGATAAGACCTTTGATAAAAAGGCAAACAAACAAGTTTCCACTCGGGGACGATTAGATAATCTTGCTTCGATAGAAAATTCCCACTGGGAAGTTAAGTTTGCTGCCTAACAGAGGTTACCCGACTATTCACGAGCACAAACCACTAGAGGTCTGTTAGGTATTCTTTCGCTCGATAGCATGAATTCCTAAGGGAAAGCAAAGTATGTTACCTAGTAGAGGATTACTTAGCAATTCATTGATGGAGCCTTCGAGGGTACAAGACTTCCAATGTTCCAATTCGCACTCTCCGCCTTCGAACACTGGGGGGGAAAAATATGAGGATACAACAACAATGACTACCACGTCAACCGGGAACGAAAATTCGAAAATAAAAAGCTTCATCGGGACTGGGGATTGCACAGCCAGCCCCGCAGAAATAAGTTGTACAAGATAGCCACATGTAATGGAAATTTTTTTTGTATAGCAAGATGCTTATGTATTGTTTGAAATAAAAGGAATAAAATGAAATCCTTTTGCTTTTATCTTGTTTCTTGTCTGAACGATGAGCCAACCTTGTTATTTGAAAGTTAAACAAGTACTGCAAATGTTAGTGCCGTAATAAACAAGAGACGTCCTCTTCAAGAGCACCGTAAACATAAGAGGGCCCTCTCTTATAAAAACCCTCACGTTAAAGGGTTGGTTCTGGAAGAATTTATGTCTTGAATCAAAAATGCTATCGGAGAAAAATACACCCGAAACAGCATATGAAAAGGACGCAAAAAGCAAACTTTCGCAAATACTTATTGAAACCCTCACGTAAAAGTGACAATTCTTAGAAATAAAGTGCATCGAAGAAAATACATCCGAGACCACATACAGAAAAATGTGAACAGAAAAACATGCGCGGAATCCATAAAAGAATATAAGGGTTAAAACACTTGCACGGATATTCAAGCAAAAGTAAGACTCAAATAAAATATTTGAGCAAAAATATGTCTTCATGTACAAGAACGTGCCAAAAGAAATACAAAACGGGAAAAGATAAGTAAAACTAAACTGCAGTGCCTCCGGGCCCAGGAGAAAGAGAAGTGTTCACACCCCCGGGAGTGGTAGACGGTTGCATCGATGGCTCGAGATTTTTCCCAGTCTGATCTTCAATGTCGTCGCCCTACGATTCTTTTTCAGTTCCCAAAAATTTGGAACCAGAACCAGATGGGCCCGATACATCGGACCTCTATGATAGGCCAGTCTTAGCGGCTAACTCAAGCTCACGTGCCTTAGCAATTTTGGCATCAATATCAATGACACCGGCTTTGGATTCTTCCAAGGTTTTTCTCATCATACTGTATATGGCGTAAGTTTTTTCAATAATGAGGGAAGCCTCTCAGCGCTTGAGTTCTTCTTTGAGTTGAGTTATCTCTGCAGAAAGATTTTCCCGGGCAGACCTAACAGATTTAAGGCTGACGTCAAGCTCGCGAACAGTTGAATTAAAGAGCCTGTTTTGCTCTATAGTTTTCCTATACTTCTCTTCTAGTTGGGCATGTTTCGCCCCCGCGCTAGCAAGATCTTCGACTTTGGAGTTCAAGGCTGCTTCCAATTCAGTAGCAGCAGCCTCGTGCTCGGTTGCAGCAAGAATGGCGTCCTGGACTTCAGCCCATTTAGCCTTGGCTTCATTAAATCTAACCCTCAGCGGGCCAACTTCTTGGCTGAGGGTTATCACTTCTTGCTAGCTTTAATGCAAACGAGCTTCCAAAACGTCGGCCTTGGTGGCTCTGGTTTCCAGTTTTGAGAGACGGAGAATGGTTTGGTACCGTTACACTAAAAGCTGATCCCGTTCAGAAGTAAGTCCTTCCTTCTCACGAATCAACCTTTGAAGGCCCTCAGAAGCAAGGAAGTTGGCCTACAAAACAAGAAGAGGTAAAACTTAAAATACATTATATTCATTCAAAAGTAGAAGAAATAATAGAGGAAGAAAGAAATGTACCGCTGCGGCGCTATGCATAGCATTTTTCAACAAACACTCTCCCGATAATGTCTGAATCTTTTCCCAATCCTTCTCTGAAGCCAAAGGCTTCAGATAGTTAGCAAGCTCCACCGGCCGGAAAAGAATATTTCACCCGGTAGAGACAAAAAGAGTATCATTCCTCCTCCTCTGAGGATCTTCAGAAGGGGCAGCATAATTTTGCCCTAAATTCCCATGAACTGGGGACTATGGAAGAGGAACGCCCTCTTCATGGTCAGGTGCGTCCGCTGGAGATGATGTTGCTGGTAGAAGAGTGGATGAAGATGTAAGTGATGTAGTAGTTACTGGTGTTGAAGAAGGTGGTGATAAAGCTCATGGGGTAGAAGAATGAGAAACAGTTGTGTCAAAAGCAGCACTGGATATTGGGTGCTCGCCAACCGAAGACGGCAAGGGCCCGGTACTCTGCCTCGCAGTGTCGGGCACAACAATTGGGGCCTGAGAACTGGAGTTGGCAAGATATACCAAATCAAATTCTCCCCAAAGTGCCGAGACAACATCCACGGTTGGTATGACTATCTCAGCAGGTTGAGCATCTTGTTGAGATGATAAGGATCGTCGCATTCTATGAAGAGAAACTCCCTCATCACTAGATTCTTCAGCATCATCAATTATCACACTGTCTATGACCGGCCCGGAAGGAGGACCAAGCATCATCGCCATCGGAGCGTCCTGAAGCAGCCTCGCTGCATCAACGGGATCAGGCAAAACGTCCTCCTCGGGTACAGCAACAGAGCCCGCAGGTAGACCTAATTTCATAAACAAGTCAGAAGGGTTCAATCGATATGTAAAGCAGAGAAAGATAGAAGCGAGGTAAGTTCACATTACCATGATTTTTGGCCTTCCACTCGTATTTCGGGGCCAGCTCTTTCCACAATCGAGTTTCGGGCGTAGCGGCGTCCAAAATTTTCTAAACCCATCGGTCTAAGACTTTCACCACGGGCGGAACCCATCGAGTTGCTGAAACATACGAAGAATGAAAACATAGCCATAGAAGAATATTTAATGAAAGAAGAAATATTCGAGATCTTACAAGCGCAGTTCCAAGCGGCTGGAAAGGATGAAGCCGTTGTTGGAATGATACTGCTACTGGCAACCGCAGCAAACTGTTCCATCTACATGCGGTCACTATCATCATCCATACTAGTCAACAAAGCATGGTGTCCTCGTTTGCAGAGATTTATCATAATCCCCCCCCCCCCCCCTCCCAACCCCTCGAAAAATCTTTGGGGAGTAGGGATTCATCATGTGAGCTAATGTTAACTATTCTCTAGTTTCTTGGAACAAGCGTCAAAGGAAGGCAACCGTTCTCCACACAGAAGGACTTACCTGCGCAAACACACCTGATAGCGGAGGCAAAATTCCACAATCATGGAATCAAGCTCTCCACTCAAAGAAAACACACCCAAAGTAAAGGGATACATGTAAAAGTATGACCATCCTTGGGAAGGGCCATTCGCTCCAATAAATCGAGAGCGATGATATCCAATTCATGGCAATGACAATCTTCCTTCATAGCGAGAATACTGGAAGGACGAATGAATGAAGGGTACCTTCCAACAGCCTATGTACGAGGGTTAGTAGAAGGGAATTTCTCCTCAAAATCCTTTGCGGTATTGAATATTTTTGGTATGATGGAGTCTACGGTTGGAATGACAAAGTCGTCGGTTTTGTTTTTGCCTTTTGAAGAACCAGTACGTTTTAAGGAGGAAGCAATCGAAAAAGAGAAAGGGTTTTTGTTTGAAGAATATGAAGACTTAGTAGCCAAAATAAGATGAAGGAAGTTGGAATACAAGGGGGAAGTTGATACGTATAAGTAAAGTTTTGGCGGCTAAATTCTTGGCTAAGATTACCTCAATAACCGGTAAAAAGCATGCTAAATTATGGGAAGACGCGTGTTCGGGGCATTAAATACGGAGAGACAGGCATCTAATCAACCGGCAGTATCCTTCAAAAGGAATTATAGTAATTCCCGCCAAAAGAGTGTTTCTACCAACTTCCTGGTAACACAAAGTTATGTCACCGGAATCAGAGGGACTATCTGTATAAGGTAAAATCTGTTATGGTACGTGGCCACCCAAGAAGAGGACACGTGGAACCTAAGGCGGGAGGATGAAAAAACGGACGGAGATATCCCGTTTGTCACCGAAAAAGATAACGTTCATGAAGGCATTGAATACTCTGCGCCCGGTAGCATTCAATGAGGAATATTCCACAACATTAAAGAGCAACGGCCCGTTACAGAGAATTTGGCATTTATGTTCACCATTACTTCTTCATCAATGCTCCTCATAATTGACATTAAAGAAGGGCACGACCCTAGTACCTTCTTCATAGCTATAAATAATAAGCTCAATGATCATTGTAAGGGAGAGGAATTTTCTCGTTAACTTATACTACTTTCTATACAGAATTTTAATGCCATTGTGTTTTCTCGCTTTTTGATCTCATCATTATTATGCTCGAAAACAGAGACGGACCTACCTTGGAGGTAGGGGGTCACTGGAACCTGTTAGCCTCGGCAAAAATACTGAAAAAATATTTTATGCACATTTATATATATACTAGGGACCCCTCAAATAATTTACCTGGCCCCCTTAAGTAATAATAGCCGGACAGAAGTACTGGTTTTGTAGCCTGCTCAAGTGCTTTAGTTAGTTGATGGACCCAGGTTCGAAACTCAACTCCGTCACCTAACTCCTTCCCTTTTCCTTTTTTAATTCAACGATTGTTTACTTAGTACTAATCTACTGCTTTTTTTTATTTTATCTTTTTTGATTTTTTTAATGCTTGTACCAATACTCAACCTAGATTTTTAACCTTTTTAAAAAACCATCGCTCACTCCTTCTGCTTAAAAATAAATATTCTTTTTCAATTGATTTTTTTAACCTTTTTCTGTATTTGCTGAACTCTAATTGTACGAATCAGCGACAGTGACTCAGTTTGAGACTCTTCTTCAGCTGAAACAAGCCCTTAGTAAGTTTTTTTTTTTCTTTTGAAGATATTAACTTAGCAAAATAATCTGCTATCGAACTTTTGCTTTCTGCAAAGAGCCGAGTTAAAAGAGAACGCCAAATTAATGTCGTGGCTAGTAGGCATTTGAAAATTGAGTGCTAATGTTAATTTGAAATATTCTTTCACTGAAGTGTTTGTCTTCAAACAAAATTGTGTTTGAAAATTAGTATAAAAGCAAAATTTCGAATTAGGATATCTTTTATAGGATTAGGGTGAAATTTTAAACTTGTTTAATTTAATTAATACTTGTTCCCATAATAGTTAAGTTAAGTAGTAAGCCTTAAAATCTTATTATAACTTGAACATTGGAACTGTTTTTATTAATAAAGTGTATAGTAGAATAATATTCATTTCTTACAAATGGATTTTGGTCTTAGGATAACTTTGTTGTCCACTTGGTAACTTTTGCTTTCATCAAAGAGTTGAGTTAAAAGAGAACGCCAAATTAATGTCGTAGCTAGTAGGCATTTGAAAATTGAGTGCTAATGTTAATTTGAAATATTCTTTCAGTGAAGTGTTTGTCTTCAAACAAAATTGTGTTTGAAAATTAGTATAAAAGCAGAACTTCGAATTAGGATATCTTTCATAGGACTAGGGTGAAATTTTGAACTTGTTTAATTTAATTAATACTTGTTCCCATAGTAGTTAGGTTAAGTAGTAAGCCTTAAAATCTTATTATAACTTGAACATTGGAACTATTTTTATTAACAAAGTAGTAAGCATTAAAATCTTATTATAACTTGAACATTGAAACTATTTTTATTAATAAAGTAGTAAGCATTAAAATCTTATTATAACTTGAACATTGAAACTATTTTTATTAATAAAGTGTATAGTATAATAATATTCATTTCTTACAAATGGATTTTGGTCTTAGGATAACTTTGTTGTCCACTTGGTAACAATAAGGTATTTACGTATATAAGTAATGATATTTAATAAAATTAAAGTTTGTATTTTGCTGATAATTTATCATAATTATATGTATTTATACTATGTATTGACTCCCCTTAATTTTTTGATATGTTTACTTTTATATATTTGGAAACCCCTTAACGAAAATTATGGATCCGCCATTGGCCAGTAATTGATACGCTTAATATAATAGTGCTCCCGTAATGCTCAAATCCTGGGTCCGCCTCTGCCCAGAAACCTTGTTCCCGGACTCGTCAGTTCTGTCATTTCATCTACGTTCTAAGGCTAAATATTTTATATTTCATCAGTTATTTCGTTACTTTTTGGATCAAATTAATTCACTTATCTAGAAATCACGAACAAATTCAAATATATCATTTTACGGGTAAACAAACAAATTTGCAAAAGTGGATTGAATTTTTTTGTGCCAATTTTGCGTAGTTAAAATATATTTGAGAGGTGAGTCTGATTTTGACACTTCTAGAATATTTATAATTTATTGCTAAAAACACACTTCAAAAGTTGATGGACTGCTGGTCAACGTCAACAAAGCAGCCAAGTAAGTGCCAATGCCAGCTAATAAGTTTAAAAACTCAATTTGCAAGTGGACTCATATCATCTGCAGTATAAAAGTGATGTTGTCTTTATCAGGGTCGTCTCTCTCAGAATCTTAATCACTATATCAAAATGAACAACTTTTTAATTAACCTCGTAATTTTTATGGGGAACCTATAAATATTACTACATAATTTAATGACACAAAGAACCCCACGATTTTAACATTTTTTGGTGGTTTCATAAATTTAAAACAGCCTAAATTGTGTCCCCATCACTTAGTATTGCCATTATTAGTGACTTAGTGTTGTCTCTGAAGATATGGGGATGAAACATTTTAAAACAATAATAGATGAAAAATATTCCATGAAGACATTAAATTATCTTAAAGAATGGGAACATCATTTATCAAAGTTGACTAGTTAAAGTAAAGTTTTTCGTAATTGCAACTATATAAGCAACACTTCTAAAAGAAACATCAATTCACCTTTAAAATTTTGAAACTCTAAGGGAGAAGATTGCATCTAATAAAATAAAGTGAAATACTCTATTGAAATTCACACGAAAGCAGAACAGAAACCCAAGGAGAAAGAGCATCGAATCCAATTTTTGCACAATATTATGGAGTAACCTTTTTGAGGGATCTTTATCCAACTAGCCGAGCACATTTATTATTTATATTTTCTAGCTGGTATATATATATATTATACATAAATTATATATATATTATACATAAATTATATGTATGTTATATATTCGTCGATTATTTTTTATTTAAGGTGGGTGGACGGTTATTTAAGTTAATTATTTCTATTTTAACTCTCCTCTGTTTGTGATAGTGTTGGTATCTACATCCTCAAATTAAATATGATAATTTGACTAAATTACCCATTTATATCTCCTCAATTCACAGTTAATGATTTTTGTTTTCCTAAAGCAACACTTATTTCGAACCAAATTAATTTACACTTATTTTTGAAAAAAAACTACTAGTATTCAAATGGTAAGCCAGTACAGTATGTTATTTCGTCTTATTCAAATTCAGATACTCTATCAAAATCAATTTATAACAAGATGAGCTTATGACAAACGCGTTTTCCTGCCAACCTTCTTGTCTCTAATTTCCCTTTCCATAATCATAAGCGCGTTTGGGCAATCACACCGCAGCCTTTGAACTTCTTTATAAAAATATTCGCCATGCATGCAAAATAAAGAAAGAAGGGACAAAAGAAGACTTAAGTCAACTTTTTAATTTTAATATTTGTTCTCATTCAAAGAACTACAATTTGAAAAAAGCTTCTGATTTTTTCAATTATTAATTATTCAAAAGATTATTTTATCTTGGAAGTGTTAGGATTTAGATTATATATGTTCTCATTCAAAGAACTACAATTTGAAAAAAGCTTCTGATTTTTTCAATTATTAATTATTCAAAAGATTATTTTATCTTGGAAGTGTTAGGATTTAGATTATTTATATATATATATATATATATATATATATATATATATATATATATATATATATATATATATATATATATATATATATATATATATATATATATATATATATATATATATATATAACTCACGTCCATTTTGAAAATTTATATACTCCATCAGTATTATTTTATGTATGTTTATTCGTCTTTGCATAGAATTTAAGATGTAAGGAAGATTTTTGTATCTTGTAATTGTTTACCCGAAAAATCGGATAATGTTAAATTTATGTATGATTCTAAGGATACGTAATATCCTTTGATACAAAGATAACAGTACAAGTGTTTTGACTATGAGAATGAGAATGAGAATGATGAACGGAAAAACATGCCCAAGGAGAAATCTTTGTCTATAAGAAAAGGTCTTTTGTTTTTCCAATCTATCTGATGTTTACAGGGATCCCCCTTTTATAATAAAGGGTCATTACATTATTTATAACAAAAATAATAAAATAAAGCATATAGTGGAGAACCCATGATGATTTGTCTCTCCCTCGATTACCGCCAAGATTCTCTCTCTTGGTGCGGTTGTAACGGCTCTTGTCTGTGAGCTCGATACTGGCTCGAACTCGGTACTGGCTCGAACCCGTCACTGGGCGGCCTTTCGGTCTTGGCTTGAGTTCGACCTTCGGGGTAGGCGTGATGCACTTCCGACCTCGAAGCAATGCCTCTTATCGAGCCGACTCCTCGAGCAGCCTTCGGACTCGAGGCTCGTTTGTTCTATTTTCGTAGCTTATTGCCAAAATCCTACTACGGTTTCTTGCCACTCGATCTCGATCGAACGTAGAAAAATCGAAATCTATTTTGACCGCAAACAGATAGTCCCCTCGATTCTCATAAAAAATATTGTGAGAATCGACATGATCTTCGACGGTTCGATCGGACAACAATCTGACGTTTTATCAGGGACCGGTTATGACGTATGTGATAGATGTCCCATCGATTTAGTCTTTCAAGGTATTTAATGCTTGTCAGATGATGGTTGACCATTTCTGATATTGAATCGGCGTGATGCGAGCCTATAAATAACCCTTCCATCTAACTTTTACCACTTTTACGCCTTCGCTCTTCCAAATTCTCTTATCTTTTCCCTCTGTTTCGTTGCCCTAGAGCCATCTACACCAGAGTTTTGGTGTCGTCAATTTTTCATTTTCTTTTATCTTTCTTCCTCTCATATCAATGGCAAAAACTTCAAAAATTGTACCTCAGAAGGAGAAAGCTTCTTCTTCGCGGTCGTCCGGCGACAAGGCGCCGGCAGAGCCATCCACCTATGACTGCGTTCCCGGCCCGTGCACTCTGAAGATCGATTTTAAGATTGAGAATCCTTCATCTGTTCCGGGTCGATGCGAGCACGTGTCGATGTACATGTGCTCTATAATGGAGGGTCATCTCGAGACCGTCAGAAAAGACTGCAACTGGGGTCCCGAGGTTGTATTGCAGATCCCATCTCCTGAAGAGAACGTCATCACTCATGTGGAGGGGTTTTTAAGTGTTTACACTTATCCCTTCACGTTGGGACTCGTCGACCCGATGAGCATTGATTTCTGCAAAAGATATCAGGTCACCCTCGGTCAAATTCATCCCTCTCTATGGCGTATAGTGATCTTACTTCGCTTATTCTCTATCAAAGCCGGGGGGCTGGATATTTCTCTAAATTACCTCATACGATTGTACCGGCCTCAAATCTTTCGAGGACTAATTAGACTTCACCGTCGGTCATCGAAGGCTTTGATGTTGAGCATCGACGAAGACAAGGATCGAGGTTGGATGGGTCATTATATTTGGGTGAGGACCTGTGACCTTATTCCGGAAGGGAGGATGTCGTTCCCCGAGGAAAGGAATTTCGACCGTAAGTGTTTCTTGATAGTTTTTAGTGTCTTTTCCCGATTATTTCTGATGTCTTTCTCCGATATTCAGCTGCCCCGTGGATGCCACAAACGGTACCTGACCTCGAGGACTGGGTTCGGAAGTTAGCCTAGACTTCCTCTTATGCCGAACGTGTTTGGCGTGATTTGGCTAAAGGTAGATGGGAGGCCAAGAACCATGGTAAGGCTTCGCTTTTTGTTTCCTTCGAAGTATTCTTTGTGCTCTATCTGTTATTGATTTCCTTTCATGCAGGTGTAACCAAGGATGCCACTTTGAGACCTTCGAGCGGTGAAGAAGAAACCAAGTCCCTGGCTCCGAAATCGGGGAAAGATAAGAAGCGAAGAGCTGCCTCTCGGTCAGAGGACCTCAAGCCCAAAACTCAGAGGGTGAGGAGGAAGGCAATTGCCCTTCCGATTGACTCGATCCAACGATTGAGAAAAGAAGAAAAAGAAGAAGAAGAAGAAGAAGAAGAAGAAGAAGAAGAAGAAGAAGAAGAAGAAGAAGAAGAAGAAGAAAAAGATAACGCCTCAGCTTTGGTGATCAGATCTGCGAAAGCTATCGAGGTTGCTAGAGCTCCTGAGCCGATGGCGGCTGTACCGCTCGGGGTCGATCCTGAAATACTGAGTCTTGATCGGAGCACCCCAAGTGATTTTCTCAGGGTTATGATAGTGGGTCATTCGCCTTCTCTTCCAACCTTTTCCGAGGAGGCATTAAAGGAAGCTCGAGAATTAAAGACCCCCGATATGGGCGGAGGCTCTAGTGTAGAGGACCCTTTTCGGGATTGCTTCACTGGTGTCGATGATGCTTCCGATATTGGTGACGCTTCTCTTCTGCTAGAGGAGGCCCAACGTTTCATTACTCGGGTAATGATTTTTCTACACTTGGTCTATTTGTTCTTTTCCATACTTGACTTGTATTTTTTCCCTACAGTGCAGGCCATTAGTAGGTTTCAAGTCGATCTCAGTCAGTGTGAGGCCGAGCTTCAGAAGGTCTCGGGTGAGAGAGACGCCCTGCGGCTTCTTTGCAGCCAAAAGGACGAGGCTATAAAGGACCTCCAAGCGGAAGGGGCCGAACTCGATAAACAGGTGAGCCTCGTTCTCTTAAAGTATGGGTCTGACTCAACTGTGGAAGTTAACCCTTCGTTGTCTCAGCTGCAGCAAAAGGTTGAAAAGATCGGGTTACTTCGGGAAGAAGTCGATCAAATAAAAGTTGAATGTAATCGGTGGAAAGAGACTATCGACCGCCTGGCAGCGGAAAAGGAAACCATTTTGACCAAATTACTATCGGTCGATGTTTAGCTTTGAAGTATCAAGCAAAATGGGTCGGCTCAGGCAAAAAGGATCGAGGAGCTTGAAACACGTCTCGCTGAGGCCAAGGCGGAGGTTGAGTGGTCAAAAGTCATGGCGGATAAGTCCATTGCTGTGTATCGGGACGATGCCGAGGCCGCTCAGATGGAGGCACGGGAAGCGGCAGATACTGCCGACGCTCGAGCTCATTTGGTTGCCGAACTTGCTAAATATACATCTCGGAGGGAGACCCTCGAGGAGATACATGCACGAGGTTTCGATCTTACCGAAGAGATAAAAAAGGCTAAAGAGCTCGAAGTTGAAGCTGAAGCCTTGGCTTCTGATGATGATGATGGGAGCAAGAGCGGATCCGAGGACGGGGAAGAGCCCGACAGAGAAGCGAACGCCCCTGAGGATGACCCGGAAGCTTAGTTCTTAATTAATTTTTCGTATATCATGTAGACAATTCTGTATATATCACGCCAATCAATCATGTAGACAATTTTGTATATATACAACTTGGTCGACAATTTTGACTTCGTAGTTTCTATGATCGATCGATTGTTTTTTCAGACTTGAAGTGATGTAGCCCTTAGGCTTGCTATTTAAGTTAATGGTTCGAACTTGAAAAAACATAGCCTTTAGGTGTGATGGTCGAGCGAGTGCTCGCTCAAACTTAAAATGAAAGCATCTTATAGGCTTAATATCCGTCAAGTGAATGGTTCGAACTAGACGTAATATAGCCCGTAGGCGTAATGGTTGAGCAAACATTTCTAGTTTAAAGTAATGTAGCCCGTAGGTGTAATGGTCGAGTGAGTGCTTTCTCAAACTCGAAATCAAATTAACCCGTAGGCTTATTAATCGAGTGAATGTTTCGAACTCGAAGTAATGTAGTCCGTAGGTGTAATGGTCGAGTGAGTGCTTGCTCGAACTCGAAATCAAAGTAGCCCGTCGGCTTATTAATCAAGTGAATGTTTCAAACTCTAAGTAACATAGCTCGTAAGAATAATGGTCGAGTGAGTGCTTGCTCAAACTCAAAAATAAAAGTAACCCGTAAGCTTATTAGTCGAGTGAATATTTCGAACTCGAAGTAATGTAGCCCGTAGGCGTAATGGTCGAGTGAGTGTTTGCTCAAACTCGAAATCAAAGTAGCCCGTAGGCTTATTAATCGAGTGAATGTTTCGAACTCGAAGTAACGTAGCACGTAGGCATAATGGTCGAGTGAGTGCTTGCTCGAACTCGAAAATATAAGTAGCCCGTAGGCTTATTAGTCGAGTGAATGTTTCGAACTCGAAGTAATGTAGCCCGTAGGCGTAATGGTCGAGTGAGTGCTTGCTTGAACTCGAAAATATAAGTAGCCCATAGGCTTATTAGTCAAGTGAATGTTTCAAACTCGAAGTAATGTAGCCCGTAGGCGTAATGGTCGAGTGAGTGCTTGCTCGAACTCGAAAATATAAGTAGCCCGTAGGCTTATTAGTCGAGTGAATGTTTTGAACTCGAAGTAATGTAGCCCGTAGGTATAATGGTCGAGTGAGTGCTTGCTCGAACTCGAAAATATAAGTATCCCGTAGGCTTATTAGTCGAGTGAATGTTTTGAACTCGAAGTAATGTAGCCCGTAGGCATAATGGTCGAATGAGTGCTTGCTCAAACTCAAAATCAAAGTAGTCTGTAGGCTTATTAGTCGAGTGAATATTTTGAACTCGAAGTAATGTAGCCTGTAGGCATAATGGTCGAGTGAGTGCTTGCTCGAACTCGAAATCAAAGTAGCCCGTAGGCTTATTAGTCGTCGAATTTGTCTTGATTCTGATTGTGCAATAAATCTCAAAAATAGAGGAATTTTCTTGGACGTTGGTAAAGAGGGAGGACTTTCTTTGCAAGTCATTACACATGTGTTCACGTTTTGCACCTGAGTTCGGGCCAATCCACATGAGCATTGTTCGTTTTCGACCATTTGGCTCTTACAATTTATGGGAACCATGTTGTTGCGAAATAACTTTCTTGCATCTAAACTCGATGTATTTGAGGGCCTACTACACCCCCCCTCCCCCCCCCCCGTATTCGAGGTCGATTGTAAAGAGGCCTCATATATTATTGTAAGTGCAGCATAATCAACAGTTGCCTCATTAAAAACCTTGCCGAAAAACCCATTTGGGATAAAACCGATCTAAGGGAAAAAGAGTGCAACGCGTGCTTTCAAGCGGAAGATCCATCTTAGCTCTTGTTCGGACTCCTGCAGGGGTCAGTTTCAAAATGTAAATGAATATGGAAAGGTCGTACCTTAGCAGTAGTATCATTTTAGATGTGATACATTCCAGTTGCTTGATAACTGTTTGCCGTTTATAATGCCGAACTTATACGATCCCTTTCCGACGTTCTCGAGCACCTGATATGGTCCTTCCCAATTTGGTCCTAGTTTTTCTTCGTTCGGATTTCGGGTATTGATGGTGACTTTTCTTAACACTAAGTCCTCGGGTTTGAAATGGCGGAGCTTAGTTCTTCGATTATAATATCTTTCGATTCGCTACTTTTGGGCGGCCAATTGGACGATAGCAGTTTCTCGTCTTTCGTCCGATAATTTGAGGTTGGTATTCATAGCCTCGTTATTTGATTCTTCGATCGTGAATCAAAATCTGGTACTGGGTTCACCGACTTCGACTGGTATCAACTCTTCGAACCCATATACTAAGGAGAATGGGGTCGCCCCCGTACTGGATATGCCCAAAGGACTTCGGGCAGGATTTCCCTCCATTTTCCTTTAGCGCCGTTCAGCCTCTTCTTTAGGTTTTGAATGATAGTTTTGTTCTTTGATTCAGCTTGTCCATTCCCACTGGGATGGTATGGCGTTGATATTATCTTTCTTATTTTGTGATCTTCGAAGGAATTTTGTTACTTTGCTGCCAACGAATTGTTTCCCATTGTCGCATACTATTTCGGCGGGTATCCCAAATCGGCATACGATGTGATCCCAAATAAAGTCTATAACTTCTTTCTCTCTTATTTTCTCGAACGCCTGCGCTTAAACCCATTTAGAAAAATAGTCAGTCATAAATAAAATGAATTTGGCTTTACCTGGAGTCGATGGCAGAGGGCCGACGATATCCATTCCCCATTTTATGAACGGCCCCAGGATAGGACTGAGTGAAGTTGTTCTTCGGGTTGATGGATCATTGGCGAAAACCTTTGACATTTGTCGCATTTTCGAACAAATTCCTTCGCATCTTTGTCCTTATTGATCCAATAATACCCTGCTCTGATTATTTTTCGAACTAATGTATCGGCGTCGGAGTGATTCCCACAAGTGCCATCGTGCACTTCCTCTAGGATGTAATCGGTATCTCCTGGGCCCAAGCATACTGCCAATGGCCCATCGAATGTCCTTCGATATAGCGTTCCGTCGGAAGCCATGGTGAATCGAGCTGCTCTAGTCCGTAAATCCCTGGAATCTTTAGGGTCCGATGGGAGTTTTTCACTTTTTAAGTATTCAATATACTTGTTTCTCCAATCCCAGGTTAAGCTTGTAGAATTTATTTTGACGTGACCGTCTTTGATTACCGATACCGAAAGTTGAACGACAGTCCCCGAGCTCAAGTCATCTACCCCGACCAACAATCCCAAATTCGCAAGCGCATCGGCCTCATTATTCCGTTCTCGTGGAACATGTCGTATAGTCCATTGTTTGAAATGGTGCAAAGTGACAAGTAGTTTGTCTAAATAACTTTGCATTCTACCTTCTCGTACTTCGAAGGTTTTGTTTACTTGACTCACCACTAGCAAAGAGTCACAATTGGCTTCGATGACTTCTGCTCCCAAGTTTCTAGCTAGCTCGAGACCTGCAATCATGGCTTCATACTCGGCCTCGTTGTTAGTCAACCTGGTAGTTTTAATAGATTGCCTATTAGTATTACCCACGGGCGATTTCAAAACTATGCCAAGTCCGAACCCTTTTACGTTCGAGGCTCCGTCCGTAAAAAGGATCCACACCCCCGATGATGTACCCGATTTCAATAGGAGTTCTTTTTCGACTTCGGGTACGGGGGTTGGCATGAAATCGGCCACAAAGTCTGCTAAAATTTGAGACTTGATGGCGGTACGGGGTTGATATTCGATATCGTACCCACTGAGTTCGACGGCCTACTTGGCCAATCCGCCTGATAGTTTGGGCTTGTGCAAAATATTACGAAGTGGGTAGGTGGTTAATACGCATATGGGGTGACATTGAAAGTACGGTCTTAACTTTCTAGGGGCGTTTATCAGTGCAAGCGCCAATTTTTCTAGGTGTGGATACCTGGTTTCTGCTTCTCCTAAGGTCCGACTTATATAATAAACGGGAAATTGCGTACCTTGCACTTCTCAAACTAGGACACTGCTCACGGCGACTTCAGATACTGCCAAGTACAAGCAAAGTTTTTCGTCTGTTTTTGGAGTGTGAAGAAGTGGGGGACTCGATAGATATCATTTTAGTTCCTCTAATGCTTGTTGGCATTCCGGTGTCCAAGCAAAACCGTTCTTCTTTTTTCGTAGAGAGAAAAACTTTTGACTTCAATCTGATGATCTCGAAATGAATTGGCCTAAGGCTGCAATCCATCCAGTTAGCTTTTGTACAGCTTTCACGCTGTCCACGATGATTTTTTCGGGGTTAATCTCGATTCCTCGATTTGACACCATGAAGCCGAGGAACTTGCCCGAGCCGACCCCGAAAGCACATTTTTCGGGGTTGAGCTTCATGTTGTATTTCCTCAAAATCTCGAATGTTTCCTGCAAATGGGTTAAATGGTCCTCTGCGCATAGGGATTTGACTAGCATATCATCAATATAAACTTTCATTGATTTACCTATTTGTTCTTCGAACATTTTATTTACTGGGCGTTGGTAAGTAGCCCCTGCATTCTTTAGTCCGAAGGGGATCACATTATAGCAATATGTTCCATATTTGGTGACAAACAAAGTCTTTTCCTGGTCCTCTGGGTTCATCTGGATTTGATTATATCCGGAATAGTCATCGAGAAAAGTGAGGATCTCGTGGTCGGCCGTGGCATCGAACATGCAATCGATATTGGGCAGCGGAAAGGAATCTTTGGGGCATGCTTTGTTCAAATCCTTATAATCCATACACATTCTAAGTTTGCTACCTTTTTTAGGCACTACAACTACATTGGCTAACCATTCGGGATATTTTACCTCCAGAATGGACCCTATCTTGAGAAGTTTGGTTACCTCGTCCTTTATGAATGCGTGCTTTTCCTCGGACTAGGGTCTTCTTTTTTGCTTCACCGGTCTGAACCTAGGGTCCAAGCTTAACCGATGCGTCGTTATGTCCGATGGGATCCCTGTTATATCTAAATAGGACCAGGCAAAACAATCAATGTTATCGATAAGAAATCGAACAAGTTTTTTCCTAAGTTCGGGGCTCAACCCTGTCCCCAGCTATACCTTTCGTTCGGGCCAATGTTCGATTAGTATGATTTGCTCCAGTTCCTCAATTGTTAATTTGGTGGCGTCAGAATTATCGGGGATCACAAAGGATCGAGGGATCCTCTGATCATCATCTTCTTCGATCTTCTGGTTATCTGGCTGGGTCAAAACCGACATCTGTGATTGCTATTTGGTGTACCGTTCTTCTTCTGATCCCGATCCCTTTATCGGCGAAGGTGAGGATATTGATTTCGCTTCCTCGACGGTGAACATTTCTTTTGTGGCCGGTTGTTCTCCGTACACTGTTTTGACACCTCTCGATGTTGGAAATTTGAGGACCTGGTGTAGGGTCGAAGGCACAATTGTCATGTTGTGGATCCATGGCCTTCCAAAAAGGGTGTTGTATCTCATATCGCCTTCGATCACGTGAAACTTTGTTTCCTGGATGGTTTCAGCCACGTTTATTGGTAGGATTATCTCACCTTTGGTGGTTTCACATGCCATATTGAATCTGTTTAGAATCAGAGTCGCGGGTACTATCTGGTACTACAGACCGAGCTGTTCCACGACCTTCAATCTGATGATGTTGGCCGATCTACCTAGGTCGATTAACACACGCTTAATTTTAGTTTTATTCACGAGTACAGATATTACCAGTGCATCGTTATGAGGTTGGATGACTTCTTCTGCATCTTCATCGTCGAAGGACAAAGTCCCTATGGGTGCATAATCTTGAGTCCGAGATCGTTTTTCCCTCACAATCAATGTTTTAGTGCGTTTAAGCATCGGTCCCTGAGGGGTATCGACACCACCGATGATCATGTGAATGACGTGCTGCGGTTCCTCTTGCTCGTTTTGCTTGCCGAAATCCCTATTTTTAAAATGATTCTTCTCCCTATCACTCAGAAATTCTCGAAGGTGCCCTTTGTTAAATAAGCGGTCTATTTCCTCTCTTAATTGCCTACAATCATCCGTTCTGTGGCCATGGGTGCCATGATATTCGCACATTTGATTGGGATTCCTTTAGGCAGGATCGGTCTGCATGGGTCGAGGCTATTTAGTGTCTTTGATGCGTTCGATAGCCGACACGATGGCGGATGCATCAACGCTGAAGTTATACTCTGATAACTGAGGTGCTTCTATAGGATCAGAATATTTATCAAATCCTCTTTTGCTCATAAGTCCCCGAGAATTTTTCCCTCTATCAATCCTTCGATTGTTCCGAACTGTATTGCATGTTGAACCGTTGTTCATCCGATCTGTGATGTACGGTTGGTAGCGGTCCCCGATTCTTGCTCGTTTGATTTGACTACGGCGGGCTCCGTTCTGGGGTAATTTCTTGAAGCGGATTGGAATCCGGCCTGCTCTGTATATGCGTTTGGCTCTGTAACTGAGCTATCGCTACTTGTTGGGCTTGTAGCATCTCGAAGATCATACGCAAGTTGACCCCGATTTCCCCCGCGTTATGGGTGTCTCGGGCTACGGATCGAGTTCCGCCCTGAATGCTTCTTTCCGGTTCGGAACGCTGATGCGTCTCTAGAGCTATTTGTGAATTGACATCCAATGGTACTTCGGCTCGTATTTCGAGTGCTTCGATTCGAGTCTCAGTGCCATTATCGAAGGGCCTTCCGGCCCCGGGTGCCAAGTTATTGGTTTCACCTTGAAGGCCGGCTTCGTGGTCGATAGGTAAAGCCATTGCTGATTTGAAGTTGTACGCTGGTGTGTACTGTAGGTTTATATCAAACAATCACTGTTATCCTTAGCCCCACGGTGGGCACCAAACTGTTTACCCGAAAAATCGAATAATGTTAAATTTATGTATGATTCTAAGGATACGTAATATCCTTTGATACAAAGATAACAGTACAAGTATTTTGACTATGAGAATGAGAATGAGAATGATGAACGGAAAAACAGGCACAAGGAGAAATCTTTGTCTATAAGAAAAGGTCTGTTGTTTTTCCAATCTATCTGATGTTTACAGGGATCCCCCTTTTATAATTGAGGGTCATTACATTATTTATAACAAAAATATAAACAAAGCATATAGTGGAGAACCCATGATGATTTGTCTCTCCCTCGATTCCCGCCAAGATTCTCTCTCTTGGTGCGGTTGTAACGGCTCTTGTATGTGAGCTCGCTACTGGCTCGAACTCGGTACTGGCTCGAACCCGTCACTGGGTCGGCCTTTCGGTCTTGGCTTGAGTTCGACCTTCGGGGTGGGCGTGATGCACTTCCGACCTCGAAGCAATGCCTCGGACTCGATAAGATTATCGAGCCAACTCCTCGAGCAGCCTTCGGACTCGAGGCTCGTTTGTTCCATCTTCGGAGCTTATTGCCAAAATCCTAGTCCGGTTTCTTTCCACTCGATCTCGATCGAACGTAGGAAAACCGAAATCTATTTTGACCGTATACAGTAATCTTAAACTAAAGGTGTGTATATAACATTACCAAAAATACCTTTTGAATCTTATGGTTTGAAACAGTTCTTGCCATTCATATAATGTAGTATCATTAAGGATAATATGAGAATATTAAAATTATGAACTTATAAAATATAAAAAATAGCAGTTTTTTCTTAAACAGACTAAAAATAAAAGTAAAAACACGTTCACTGAAAGCAAAGGAATAATAATAAAATTTCAGCTCTTGCTTAAAATAATATTTTCTAAGTTAAATAGATCAACACCTAAATTCAGATTTATCGATGAACCAGAAGATTTATTTGATTTGATTTGTTAATTTCTGTCGGACTAAAGCATAGCTGAATACCCCCAAAAATAATGTAGCACTGTTTAGTTGTGCTTTCTAATGTTTGTTGTTATAATAAGACTTCAAAATATTTTTCTTCAAACTATTAACTAATTAAGAAAGCAACAAACAGATCTCTCCAATACCATCCTAATCATAGGTACCAATTTCGTGCTTTCGTTTTCTCTTATTTCACCCAATAGAATATTCCATCCAATGTTTCTCTAGTGTTAATTAGAAAAGAATTTCGTGTTACATAATGGTTTTTTCACAATCTTGCAATCCTTATTCACCAAAACTCTATCACCACACGATTTTACTATATCAAGTTAGCTGCTAAGTTGTGTTTTTCAAAAGTCAAACTAATAATTTTGACAATCACTTTAAGTTAATAGCTATTATAATTTGGAAAGTTTATAATATATTTATATATAATATACTTCCCAGTATTTAAATCTAATTGAAAAAAAAATTAGATTATGCCCGATAACAAAAGTGAAGCTAGCATGACGGACCAACCTCCATTGTTGGCTGTCCTCAAGCTTCTACAAAGAGAGAAATGGAAGGTTCGAGAGAGAGAAAATTGGGGAATTTTCTGTATGTTCTTTTTCTTTATTAACTACAGTACATATATACATGTATATTGAAAAACAAAACACTAATGACAGCTAATTACTAAACTACCCTTGTAACTATCCAACCAATCTCAGCTAACTAACTGATAAATATAATACACCGATGTGCTGCAATTCTATAATCTCAACACCCCCCTCAAGTTGGAGGTGAGGAACGCACTGGCAGCTTGTCTAGAAGATCTGAATGTTTAATTCCTGTGAGAGCCTTTGTTAAAATGCTAGCTGATCATGAGTAGAAATGTGATGAAGCGTAATTAGACCATCATGTAGCTTGTCTCGCACAAAGTGACAATCGACTTCTATGTGCTTTGTACTTTCATGGAACACAGGGTTCCTAGCAATGTGTACAGCTGTGCTTTGTACTTTCATGGAACACAGGGTTCCTAGCAATGTGTACAGCTGCTTGGCTATCACAAAACACTTGAATGGGATCAGTACATGGAACTGCGACTTCCTCCAACAATCTTTGCACCCATACCAGCTCTCCAACCACCTTTCTCAGTGATCTGTACTCTGCTTTTGCGGAAGATAGTGAGACAATAGTCTGCTTCTTTGATTTTCAGCTAATGGGGCTACCTCTAAAGAGCACTAGATACCCACTTATAGATCTTCTTGAGTCAGGGTATGCTACCCAATCTGAGTCACAATAGGTTATGACCTTGTAAGAAGGATCATTGGACAGAAAGATGCCTAGAGTAGGATCATTCTTCAGATACCTGAGTACATGTATAGCATCCTTCAGGTGAGGCTCTCTTGGTGCCTGCATAAATTGACTTAGGTGTTGTACACTGTATGCAATATCCAGCCTTGTGTTTGTGAGAAAGTTGAGTTTCCCAACTAGTTTTCTATAATATGATGGGTCAGACAGCAGAGTACCCTCTTCGGCCCTCAGTTTGATTGAAGACTCTAGTGGAGATGAAATAGCAGAATACTCCAGGCAATCATACTCTTTTAGTAGGTCAATGGTGAATTTCCTTTGGGAGATCAACACTCCATTACCCTTGTAAAGCATCTCTAGTCCCAGGAAGTGGCGTAACTTGCCTAAGTCTTTTATTTTGAATTGATTATGTAAGTAAGTCTTCAGTGCCTTAATTTCCCCAAGATTAGTCCCAGTAAGGATCACATCATCAACATATACAACTACAAAAACTGATGACTCACCTTGTTTTTTGTAGAACAAGGAGTAATCATTGGTTGAATGTCTGAAACCTCTAGAATACAGGGACTCTGTCAGCTTGTCATACCACTGTCTACTAGCCTGTTTGAGGCCATACAAAGACTTCCTTAGTCTGCAGACAAGTTGTGTGTCTTCTACCTTCAGACTCTGTGGGATTTCCATGTATACCTCTTCATGTAGGTCTCCATGTAGGAATGCATTATTCACATCCAGCTGATAAAAGTCTCATCCTTTCTTTACTGAAGTGCTAATCAGGGCTCTAACAGTGGTCATCTTCACCACAGGGGAGAAAGTATTTGTATAGTCAATCCCAGCTTCTTGTGTGTATCCCTTTACCACAAACCTTGCTTTGTATCTTTCCACACTTCCATCTGCTTTGTGCTTTATCTTGTACACCCACTTGCATCATATGGCCTTCTTTCCTGCAGGTAACTTAACTAGATCCCAAGTATGGTTAGTATATAAAGCTTCAAATTCTTGTGTCATTGCTACTTGCCAGGCAGGATTCAAGGTTGCCTCCTCATAAGAGTATGGTTCACACTCATGTGAAATGTTCTTAACTAATTGCTGGCTATTATGGCTCAATGTGTTGAAAGACACAGAATGGTTGTTGGAAAAAAGAGCAGTAAGTGAATTAGGAGTAAGTGAAGCAAGAGCTAATTGATGTTCAAGGTTTGTGTTGTTGTTTAAGTGACTATTTGGTTGTAAATTGGGCAGTGTATAGACATAGTCTTTGAGGTGTGAGTGTGTGCTAAGTGTCCTGCTTGATCTTCTATGTTGATTGGTTGGTTGATCAATATTAGGCTCTATGTTATGTAGTGCTTGGTTGAAAGATGCAGTGTGGAGTTTTGAGTGTTCTACAGATGAAGCATTTGATTCTGGATTTAGGCTTACATGTGAAATATGATTTGGTGTGCTTGTAGAGTTTGACAAAGGGCTAATGTCTGGTGTATCAGATATAGGACTTTCAGTGACAGAAGTTGATGCATCTCTATCATTATTACAATGATCATCAAGTGTATTTACTGTGGAATTGGGACATGGGGAATTGTGGTTTATCATATGCAACACAGAAGGGAAAGAGGAATGTTCATGTGAAATGGCAAAAGGGAAAACATCTTCATGAACATAACATCTCTAGACATATGTACCCTCTTTGTGGCTAAATCAAGGACTTTATATCCTTTGGTTCCAAAGGGATATCCTACAAACACAGGAGGAGTGGCTCTAGGTTCAAATTTGTCTTTGTGAGTTTTGAGTGTGGTGGCATAACACAAGCAACCAAAACTTCTAAGATATGAATATGTTTGTTTTATGTTGTGAAGGAGCTCAAAGGGGCATTTATTGTTGATAATTGAAGAAGGCAGTCTATTTATCAAATATATAGCAGTTAGTATACACTCTCCCCAGTATCTCATTGGCAATTTGGATTGATAAAGTAAAGCTCTAGCTGTTTCTAGCAGGTATTTGTGTTTTCTCTTAACCACACCATTTTGTTGTGGTGTGTATGGGCAAGTTTTCTGGTGGATTATGCCTTTCTCTTGAAAAAATAACATGGTTTTATTGTTCACAAATTCCAGCCCATTATCTGACCTGACAGTCTTGACTGATGTACTAAACTGATTTTCAATCATAGAAACAAGAGCTTTGATGGCTTGAAAAGTGTTACTTTTGCTACTTAAGAGATGACTCCAGGTTGATCTACTAAAGTCATCAACCATGGTAAGAAAGTATTTGTAACTGTCATGTGTGGTTGTGTGATAGGGCCCCCATAAATCTATGTGTAAGAGTTCAAATATTCTGGAAGTGGATGAAGTTCTTTAGCCAAAAGGTAACCTTATCTGCCTTGCCATAGGACAAACATGGAAAGTGAATGGCTGCTTGTGGAAAAATTCAACAGGTATAGTGGAGATAGTTCTCATTTTTACAAAGGGTACATGGTCCAGCCTGTTATGCCATAGATTCTAATTGTTATTTTCATGAGATGATGAAGACAACAAAAGAGAGAACTCACATTAAAGGAAGAGTCAGTTTTATTGCTTGAGTGAAGAGTATTTACATTGACAGTGTTATGTGACTGAGATGACTTATTTACACTTGACAAGGATTGTATGGGTGAATTGTGACTCTTTCCTCTATTTACAACATCAGTCAATGCAGGAAAACAAGAATGAGAGTAAAGATTGACAGGAACAGAAAATGAACCAGACTCTGAACACCCATGACACTCAGGGCAAAGGAAGTACAATCCACTCCTTGCCTTACCAATCTCCAGAGGCCTCTTCATTGAAGGGGCCTGCATCGTGCAAAGGTATTTACTGAAGTTAACTATGTAATTGAGGTAATCAGTTAAGGAGTAAATAGAGATGAGGTTGTATTTGAAAGTAGGCACATATAATACTCTAACTAAGGTTAGCATAGGACCAAGAGATGCATCTCCAATTTCTGTCACTTTCACTATATATCCGTTAGGTAAGGTAACTAGGAAAGGATAGGGCAAGGTTCCAACATTATTTAAAAAGAATTTTCTATATGTCATATGATTTGAGGCTCCACTATCTAATATCCACAAGTCAGCAATTGATTTAGAACATCTACACACGGTTGTTTCAGCAATCTCTTTATAGGTAGAGCAAGCTAGAATACCTGCGAAGTTTGCAGCTCCACAAGTCATGTTGTTGTTAGGACCTTCTCATGTGTTTCTTCCTCGGAATTTCTCCAGTAAGCTAAGTAATTGGTTGTACTGCTCTTTTGTTAGGCTCTAAAGTCCCTGACTTTGATTTTCTTCTTTCATCTCCTCATAATCTACACGAACATTTGCAGCAGATGCTGCATTTCTCCCTTTTGTGAACTTGAAGTCCTGTGAAAACCCATGAATTATGTAACAGGTGTCCCTGGCGTGTCCTGGCCTTTTACAATAGTCACAGAACATTCGAGACTTAGCAGTTGGATAGTTTGATTTGTTTGAATTGTATGGGTTTAGCCCAGTACTGCCTCCTCTCTGATTGTAATTGGTCCTGAACTTGGCATTACCGGGTCCATTTGCACTCAATGAGGTGGACTCCATGACTAATTTGTTGTTTGGTCTGACTTCTCTCTATTTTTCTTCCTGGATAAGGATAGAGAAAGCCTGAGCTATGTTGGGCAATGGATTCATCATCAATATACTGCCTCTCATAACTGTATAAACTTCATTCAGGCCCATTAGGAACTGAATTAGTCTTCGATCCTGCTTAGCTTTATGCATATTTGCCTTTGCACCACAAGTGCATTGGCAATTGCACTGTGCATGTGCATTCAAGGTGTTCAATTCCTCCCAAAGTCGTTTCATTTTAGTGTAATACCCTGTGATGTCCAAAGCCCCTTGACTAAGGTCACTAATTTCCTTTTGCAGTTGATAAAGTTTTGCTCCATTAATTTGATAATATCTGTCTTCTAACTCTTGCCATAACTCCTTAGCGTCGTTGACATATTGTAGACTATCAGCTAGATCCTTTGAGAGTGAATTCAAAATCCACGATGTAACCATATCATCACAACGAGCCCACTGATCGTAGGTCGCTTCATCAGTGTTAGGCTTCTTACACTTTCCTGTGATGAATCCGACTTTGTTCTTTACTGACAAAGCCCTAAGGACTCCTTTTCTCCAGGATCTGTATCTGGTTCCGTCAAAAACAACAGGAACTAGCGTCGTTCCGGCACTTTCCGACGGGTGCATGTACAATGGGTTAGTTGAATTCAAATTACCAGTTGTACTTTGAGTTTCCTTATCTCCAGCCATCGATTGAAGTGGATCGGAGCAATTGATTTCTCAATTTGAAGAAATTAGATGAAAATTTTCAGAAACCCTTCCGTCAAGGCGTGAACTCGTACTTGCTGAATTTGAGAATCGAGAAGAGAAATTGATGAAATTTAGAAGGATTTATGTTGAGAAATTAGAGCTTAGCTCTGATACCATAACAAAAGTGAAGCTAGCATGACGGACCAACCTCCATTGTTGGCTATCCTCAAGCTTCTACAGAGAGAGAAAGGGAAGGTTCGAGAGAGGAAATTGGGGAATTTTCTGTGTGTTCTTTTCTTTATTAGCTACAGTACATATATACATGTATATTGAAAAATAAAACACTAATGACAGCTAATTACTAAACTACCCTTGTAACTATCCAACCAATCTCAGCTAACTAACTGATAAATATAATATACTGATGTGATGCAATTCTATAATCTCAACACCCGAAAATCTGAACATTGATAAATAGTGTTCTCGATAAATAAAAGAAAAAATAAATTTTCACAACCATACTCTTTTTATTCCCTTTTACTTGTCACTTTTGCCTTTTGTACAACACTTAAGAAAAAATAACTAAAAGGATAATTTGACAAAATAACCGTCATTATATTATCTCAAATTTTTTACTGCTTGTTGTTTTTACCACATTAATCTCCCTCTAGATTTATTAAAGTAAGGTTAAAATTGAAAAAGGGAATCAATTTTCTCTTGTTTTTTTTTTCCGAAATTGCAAGTCTTTTGAAACAGTAATTTTGTAGTAAACGTGACAAGCAATACGGAGGGTGTAATAAAAAATGTTAGAAGCGGATTTCACCATCAGCTAATAGAAAGGGGACCGTGCCGTACTATTTCACAACGCGTAAAACTGTGTGTCGTTTAATAAGTTTGACCGGTTCTCATATATTCTTTCTCCCAATTAGAGGCTATTATTGGTTAGCAAAAAGCATTTAAGTAACGGGTTGACAATTTTATGTATTTAGATCCTTTGACTTTACGGGTCAGATCTTGTCAATTAATATACTGTCGGTATTTCGCCTCTTAATTTTCTTTCCGAGAAATTAAAATAAAATAGTCCTTTTTTCGTCAAACGAGAGATAATTTGACCAATGAGAATAGAAGCTTAAATTATAGAGAGGCAAGAAAAGAGCCAAAACAAAAATATTGTATTATTATCGGACGTTCAAGTAGCTTAACCCAAGGCCTCGTGGTGATTATGCACACAATTGTTCAAGGAGTGGCTTACTGAACAAATAAATATTCAACAAATTGTGAGTCGCAGTTGGGAAATCGGACCACTATAGGAAGCAGAGGCGGATCCAGGATTTAAATCCTATGGGTTCAATTTTAAGATTTTTAACATTGAACCCATTATATTTTTAAAGTTATGGGTTCATATCTACTATATTTGTAATTTTAATGAATTTTTATATACAAATTTTTACTCCGCATCGAAAGTTATGGGTTCAGTTGAACCTGTAGCTAGTAAGCTACATCCGCCTCTGATAGGAAGAACATTATAGACAAAATGACAGTCCACTTCTATGTGTTTGACGCACTCATAAAAATTATACTCCTAATAATGCATTGTAGATTGGTTGCGCAAAAAAGATAACCTAGTCGAAGAATAAGGACATCAAAATCACTCAATAAACAAATCAACTTAGTAACTCAGCAACAACTTTTTGCAGCTCAATATTCAGCTTATATCAGTTAGTCTGTCATTTTTTTTGTTGACAGAAAAAAAGATAAGGAAATGGCTCCATGTGCTCTGATTCATTATTTGGGAGCATTACCAAAGTGTTTCAAAGGTGGGATTATCTTGACGTACGTCTGTCTCTGCCCTAGATCAACCTAAGTTTAATGAAGTCTCTATCGTTCTGCTGAAAAAATAAAATATGAATAAGGAAATCGCGGTTTGCTTTTTAGACTTCTATCGATTAGGACTACTTATGAGTTGAATAAAGAAGTGGCTTGTGTATATAGAGAAGTCATCTATAGCAGTCATGTAAGTATTCTATGTAGTTAGTACTTGAGTAAACTGTAAAGTATTTGAGAACATGATAGGCAATATACTTCTGAGGATAGAGAATGAAGGGTTTGCAAAAATTGACTTAATTGTTGTGTAGCAAAATAAATGTCTGATTGTTCGAGCGTGTAAGAATATGTTTAACTAGTCAAATAAGTTGCCTATTCGAACTATGATTAGGCAAATAAGCCACTATAATCATGCTTAAGTTTGAAATTAAATATCTGGGAGACTTATAACAGAGAACACATCTAACATGAAACATTAGACTCTGCAAACAAATCCATGCATGGTAAAATTCTTTTGGCAAATCAATAAACCATTAGAATCGAGAATGATCTTAACCCAAAGAAGGTATGCAAAGTGTCTAAGTCCTTAATTTTGAACTGCTTAATTAAGTGATATTAAGATGATGAGAAGTGGATAATTTTTTTTTATTTCAAGTCACAGATTTTATTACCACTACTTATAAATGCAAAAGTTATAGTGTTGAGAAGAGTGGATATATTTACCTGCACATCGTGTATGTTTTAATAAAATAAACACATCACATGCGTATTTTAAATAAATATTATTTATTCAAATTAATTAAAATGTAGTCTTATCTTAATTAATTACTGGTCCATGGTAAATTTAACTCGGTCTAGTACATACTACATAGATAAAATGCAGACTTTTATCGAGAAAGAGGTGGAGTGGCTGGTTCTGTAGTGTGTATGCTACATTTGTATTGATTCCATAGTGGCAAGCAATCTCTTCTTTTATCTTTTAAGGAAATCATTATCTGAAAGTACTAACCGTTTCCTGAATCGTGTCTAATTTAACATCTCAATTCTGGTCTAGACAGATACTTGAAATAGTAAAATAGAAGAATTATTCAGTGTTTAATATGAAGATATTAGGTCTTAATTATGTGCTAAGTACTATTATTGAATTTTTTAGAATAAAATACAAAAAATATAAACTAAATATAATAATAGTTTTATATAACTTTTTACAAAATATAATATGAGTAAATTTTATAATTTTGGAAAAGAAAGTTATTTTAACAAGTAAAGAAAAAGAAAAATAAGGTAGAGTAAATGTGGAGTTTGTTTCAGTTTGCACTAAAAGGTTAAATTGGTCGGTGAAATGAGTTCACTATTCAATCAAAACGCGCCAAGTGACAGTACCGAATGGGAGAAATTTAGTATACAGTGTTTCAAGAATCTGATTAAAATATTAAAAACACCACAAAAATAATTAAGAGAAAATTAATCTTAAAGAATTTACAATATACTAGAGTAATAAAAAGATCCAAGAAAGGGGTGTCGCAATTGTCACTACCAACCAATCCCCTCTTTGTTCAAATTAATTCTCTTATCTCCTACATATATATAATGCCCCCACCTCATCAGCACTTCACTCTTATAAAATGAACTTTCACCCAATCTTCTTTTTTCTATGCTCATAAAGGAGTACTGAAATTCTCAAGTATTTCGTATTGCTTACAATTTAATTATAGGTAGCTAGAAAATGAGCATAATGCTTCTTAAATCTATATTCTCTTCTTCTTTTTTCCTAGTTTTCTTCACAGTTCACTGTTTAGCAGCCAGTAATTCCAAGTCCAAGCTCCATCCAGCAGAAGGTAATTATAAACTTGTTTAATTATTGTCTACACATATATATTCCTACTTTGTAAAATATTATCTGGTTTTTCAATTCCCCTTGGGTTCATTTTTGGCTATATATATGCAGTGAAAGCATTGAAAGAGATAGCCAAAAAGCTTGGGAAAAGAGATTGGGATTTTGACAAGGATCCTTGCAGTGGAGAAGGGAATTGGAGTGTTGCAGTTACTGTTAAAGGACTTGAGAGTTCTGTTGCTTGTGATTGCTCTTTTAACAACAATTCGACCTGTCATATTACCTCCATGTATGTATAACATCCCCTCTATCTAATTTGTTTTTGAACAAACATAATATAATCTGCGGGAAGGGAGTCTCGGAGCAACAGCAAAGTTATCTTCACGTGACATATATCACGGGTTTGAGCCATATAGTCAATCATTGAGGCTTGTATTAGGGTAGGCTGACTATCATTACACTCTCTTGGATGCGGCCCTTCCTCGAATACTGCATGAACACCGGATACAGACTGTCTTTCTTTGTTAATAATAAAATTTGCAGTTTTTTATTTGTTGGCAAAATGAGAAGATTGAGGTTAAGGGAGTTGTTCTTGATTTCAAGTTTGAAAGGTTGAGACTTTGATTGAATCTGTACATTTGTTTTGATCCTGCTAATTCTACAGGGGCTCACCTTTTGCGAGTGGGAAATGAAATGAATGTGTTCACTTTAAGTAACACTTACTTCTATGGTTCACTGAAAATTGAGTCAACGTCTTATTTGGCTGTCCACTCCAGCTTGTAATGAGGTGTCAGTGGACCCATGAGCTTAAGTAGCATTGTCTTAGTAAAGTTTTCAAAAACTTAGAGATATTTCAATTTTTCCAATAAGTGTATTAAAAAAATACTATTTCGAGAAAAAAATTAACTTATAAAAATTATTTAGAGTTCCAAGTTTTGTAATTCAGATTACCAATTTCATTATTATGGACAACACTGGTAGTTTGGTACAACGGATTAGTATAATAATTCGAGGATAAAATTTGTAATTGTATTTATTTTATGTTTGGTCATAGGTATTAATTAATTTCATGATAAATTTTACACTAAAATGACGAGATTAACTATCCAATATGGAAGGCGAGATAGATAATTACATGGGATATCTAAGCCCATGCAAGTTTATCCCAAACGACCCCCCTAGTGTATTGAAGTTGAACTTTCTCAAAAACCTACCAAATAAACAACATTGTATACTTCGTCTTTGTCTCTATTAAGTTATGTAAAATTTCATTTAGCCCATCTATGTTGAACTTACATGCAAATTTAATGCAACGCCACTAGTCGCAATTAGCTAAACACCAAATTTTATATGCCACAGAGCTCTGAAAGCACAGAATATTTCAGCAAATGTTCCACCAGAATTCGCCCAACTTCGCCATCTTAAGCAATTGTAAGTCCTCGTTACAACATTACTTAATAGACTTTATCCTTTGATATATATTTAAATGTTTAAAACTTAGAATCTGCACTAATCCAACAAAATGATGATTATGCAGGGACCTCAGCCGTAATTATCTCAATGGTTCAATACCGTCTCAGTGGGCGTCACTGCGCTTGCTTGGCCTGTATTAACTATTTCTCACCTTAAATATTTTCATTACTGCTTAATTTTTCTATTCTGGTTTAGAATATGCTATTTGGCATGTAAACACTTGTTATTTAAATTTGCAGCTCTGTTATGGGAAACCACTTGTCTGGTCCATTTCCAAAAGTTCTCACCAAAATCCCTACGCTTAGGAACCTGTAAGATCAATTCTTTTTATGATTCCTACTAGTCATTTATACTGTTGCATTTAGTTTGTGCTGAAATGTGTTATTTCAATCTGTTTTCACCATAGAGTTTAAGTTCTCTTCACTGACTTTATATAATATTTATACAATTAGGTCATGTATAAGGTAATTACAAGTAAATTTCTATGATAAGCACCAACCTGGTCAAAATGGTAACTTAACCTGGCATTATAGGTTAAATTACACTGACAATATAAAACAAATCTTTGCACTGTCTATGACTTAAATCCTTTACCATTTCAGTCTGGTGATTTCTTGATTGAGCATATTACACTACACTGTGATACTGAATTGAGAATCATATTGTGGCGTGTAGGGAAAAAAATCCCTATAAATCATGTCTCTATGTGTACATTTTTTTTATTATCCTTTTCCTAAAGCATTTTACTGGTAGGGTTTTGCCCTGAATTTCTTACCTATTACGACTCTCTTTTTTGAACGAGGAATAAATCTTCTAATAATAAATTATATGTAGGTCGATTAACCAAACCATAATAAACTATTATGCCTAGTTTAGTATATTTTTCTTTGCATGCATCATGTTAGCTTCCGCATGCACCGTGTTATTTAGATCCCAACATTTATTTCAAAAGCAAACTGCTGCTCAGACAAAGAAATTATGATCACCTGTATTGGGTTCTGTGAGAGTTAAAATACTTCTTCTATGATTGTCAATACAGGAGCATTGAAGGAAACAGATTTTCAGGATCAATTCCTCCAGAAATTGGCAATTTGGTTCATATGGAAAAGCTGTAAATTCTTTTTTTCTCCTATTATATTTATGCATGTTCTTTTTTTCGATCTGGATTTCTTTAGTCATTTTCACGTTTTATTAATGCATCTCTGCCTTAATTTTCAGCGTGTTGTCCTCGAATGAATTCACCGGAGCTTTGCCACCCACATTAGCCAAGCTAACCAACTTAACTGATTTGTGAGTTCACAGTTCAAATTCTCTCTCATTTTGCTCATTCTTTCTTTCCTTTGTGATGAATGATCACATAATTAACTTTCTTCTTTTTGAGTTTTCTTTTGATTGCGGTTATAGCACTAGCTTCTATTACTAACTGTCTATTTCTTCCACTGATTCTGCTACAATATCCTTGAGGATCTTAAGTTGACATTTCATTTTATAACTATTTTTGTTCTGCTATTTGTTCCTTTGTAATCAAATTCTACAACTAACTCATAATATGCCATGTTGTTTGGCGATATTAGGAGGATAAGTGACAACAATTTTACTGGAAAGATACCAAAATTTATCAGCAACTGGACAAAAATTGAGAAACTGTAAGCTTTCTTTTTCCCCTACTACTCAGTAGATGAACTCTAGTTTCTAGTTTCTCAAGAATATTAGAAGGCAAAACTCCAAATTTTCCTGCATATTTCAGTTGTTGCTTTGATCTCATGAACCTTCAATGTTACTCTAATTTTTGCAGGCATATACAAGGCTGTTCTCTTGAGGGTCCTATCCCTTCTGCTATATCTTCCCTTACAAGCTTAATTGATTTGTAAGTCAATGTGAAACTCCTGTTCAGCTGTGGTTTCTTTAAGAAGTAAACTAACTAATTCTTTTTTTCTGTGATGAATTTTAGAAGGATCAGTGACCTAAAAAGTGGAAAATCTGGTTTTCCACCATTAGATAATCTAGAATCCATGAAAGTACTGTGAGTTTCTTTACTTCCTCTTCCTCTAATGGACTGATTGGAGGGCATTCCATTTCAAGAATTTGGAAAGATTTTCGATCAAAGATTCTTAATTGCTCTTGCGCAATGCAGAATACTAAGGAAGTGCTTAATTCATGGTGAGATTCCTGAATATATAGGGGACATGAAGAAATTAAAGACACTGTAAGTTTTAAGAATTTCAATAATTCTTTTTCGATTGAGTTCTCCTGTTTATTGAAACCTTTACTTTGGGGAAGGGGGTTCTTTCTGGCAGTGCCCTGAAGAGGCAAATGCTGAAGATACCAAACCTCACTGTTCTGTGTATGGAGGAAACATGTTGTGATTAGTCAAAAATTAATAACGGCAATCAAAGATGATATTTTCCAGGAAATGGACTGGGGTAGCGGAGTATCTTAAATGTCTAACTATTAGGATATTGTTACACTGACAACTTTTCTATTGATGATTATACATCTGAAATGAAGGAAGTATCTTTTCCTCCTTTGAACCGATGAGTTATTCTATATTTTGTTCTATGAAAGTCTTACAAAAATTGAATGAGGTGCACAAAATAATGACTGTGGCCTTTTAATTTAACTCTGACAGCATCTTTTGATTTGTATCTTCAGGGAAAGAAAAATGTCTATCTGTTTTCATGCTATATACACATTCGTTATGATTATGAAAATTTTCAGCTGAGATTTGTTTTGCAATGGAACTTACTATTATTTGCTTTGTGAATTTAGGGACCTTAGTTTTAACAGCTTGTCTGGTGAGATCCCGTCATCTTTTCTACACCTATCCAAAGTAGATTTTATGTAAGTGGATATTCTTCAGATATCCTTGTTTCTTTCTAGCCATATGCTTATCAATGTAATTCTTACATTTTTCTCTTCTTTTATTCTTCTGGTACTTGCAGGTATTTGACAGGAAACAAACTTACTGGACCTGTTCCTGAGTGGATATTATCAAGAAATAAGAATGTGTATGCTGTTTTCTCCAACTTAATTCCTATAAACTTGAAATCAGTTGGCAATTGCTGAATAAAAATTTGTTTATGACCTGCATCCCTTTTGTGCAAATAGTGGCTTATATTGAGTATATCATTGCCAAAGAAGAACCGCAAAAAAAAATAAAAGATAGAATAGATTATTGCCAAGCTTCAAAACCGATCGTGGAAGAGGTTATTATTGTTATTATTGTTATTATTGTCGACTTCCTAAACTTTCGTTTTAATTTGGTCGTTTGTTTGCCTCACAGAGACGTTTCGTATAACAATTTTACATGGGAAACCACAGCACCTATTGAATGCCCGCGTGGAAGCGTGTAAGTTATCTGATAAAATTGGTTATTCTTCATCTGACTTATTTGTTTGCAGTAATTTCTAACAATAAAACAATTTATCCAGAAACTTGGTGGAGAGCTATTCTGCGTTGGGACAAGAATCGTAAGACCAATGTGCCTATGTCTCATTTTTCTGTTGCAGTGATCCTTCAGAGGAAACTATTGTTTTCTTGAGTTTTCCTATAACATTTGCTATATGATATAGAACTTTTCTAAGCACACTAACGACTTTTTTGTTGTGTCTTCTGTATAGCAGAAACAAAGTTCATCCTTGCCTGAAGCATGATTTCCCTTGTTCAGAACCAACAAATAAGCGTAAGTAGAGTTTTACGAGTTCATTACCTGATTGATAGCAGAACAAAACCTTTGTCTCCTGTCAGATAAATAGGTGGACTTGTAGTGTGAGGTCAGCTGTTGGTAGAAAATACAAAAGTGAAACAACATTGTCATTTATGAGTTTTACACAAATTTGACTAGCATGCTGAAAGACGAAAGCTTATGGCTGTTGGATCGATAGAGAAGTATCTTCTTTTCTGAATTGAAAAAGATCTATGTATAATAACTTTCCATTTGCTTACAATTTATCTACTTAGGCATATGAAAAAATAAGGGAACTAATCATAGCGATATCCAGTAACATAAATTCAGGAATTCTAATACTGAGAATCCAATAACCGTATTACTGTCTTCTGATCTGTCCATATGATTTTCTGCTGAACTTTCATTAAGAATTCCATTGTTTACTGGTGAGCAGAACAGTATTCTTTGTACATCAATTGTGGAGGCAAGGAAGTATCGATCAAGAATGGTACAAGCCGCAAAACATATGAAGCTGATTTAGAAGCCAGAGGTGCTTCTATGTATTATTCAAGACATAACTGGGCATTTAGCAGCACAGGAAATTTCATGGACAATGACGTTGATTCTGATGTCTATATCGATACCAATGTCTCTGCCCTGCTTAATGTCAAGGCTCCAGAAGTTGAACTATACAAAACTGCACGTGCATCTCCCCTCTCCCTCACATATTATGGACAGTGTCTAATGAATGGAAACTATACTGTCAAGCTCCATTTTGCGGAGATAATATTCACAAATGACACTTCATTCAACAGTCTTGGAGAACGGATATTTGATGTGTACTTGCAGGTAAATTTCATAGACGGGAAAAAGAATGAGTATGAATTTCATGTTTGCTGTTACCAGTGTATTTATTCTGTCTTCTTGAGACAGGAAAATTTGGTGTTGAAGGATTTTAACATTGCAAAAGAAGCTGGTGGGCCGGGGCAGCCCATTGTGAAAACTTTCACTGCAGCTGTGACAAGCCACACGCTGAAGATCCATTTTTACTGGGCAGGAAAGGGGACTACAGGAATTCCCGTTAGAGGGGTTTATGGTCCTCTAATTTCTGCTATATCAGTGGATCCTAGTATGTACCTTTACTCTCTTCAAGTTTACAGTTATCTTACTCATAGTTGCATATATGAATCCTATTTACTGAATGCCATAGGGGGCATATATCAAGGCTTATAAAAGGTTTTTAGGTTGTTTTGAATGGAATAACCAATTCACACACTGGTAAAATTTCAGGTTGTTATGTGCTTTGTTATTAGAGAGCACAAGGCTTATCATTTTAAGGGTCTGTAACCATCTAATTGTCATATGTTAGTGTATTTACACTGGAACCTAAAAAAGGTTGTCATATACCCTTAGTTTGCATGATGCATTTTGAGTACAGTGAGGGGGCCTCTTATACGTCCCCAATTCAGTTCCTTAATCTTGTTTGGTAGTGGAAGCATCCGGATTTATACTACGATTTACTAGAAAAGTGTTTCAAATTGCATATGCAAGTCAGACTGGCTTGCCAAAATTATCAAAAGTCTTGAGATGTCACATTCTTTTTCCTTCTCCATGCAGATTTTACACCTCCTTTGCCTGCCGCTCAACGGAGTAAAATTCATGTTGGCATATTGGCCGGGGCAATAGCTGGATCGGTGTTTGTTTTCCTTCTGATCATTGGTATCTTATATAAGAGAGGTTGTCTTGGAGAAAAAGTATCTGCTGATAAAGGTAAATAACTATTGGAATTTTACTTTTGAAAGTTCTACCATAATATCATTTACATCCCGTTTTATTTGACCTTCCTATTGGAGGGTTAACAAAAATCTTCTTTGGTCTTCTTTGTACCGGGCATGTCATTCATATTAAATCATTTGACTACAACCTTCTTTTATAGACTGTTAACCTACCGCAACTCTCCTCCGTTCTCCTCCTTTGATAATTTGACCATAATCCTGTTAACTTTGTTTATGAAATGATTTTGAGTTCAGTGGTTGTTTATCTTGTTTCCAGATACTTTCCAACTACAATTGGCTGTTCTTGGGTACACAACCAAAATAAATATGGATGGGTACATGTGATGGCTAGACACCCAGACATGCACCTACTGGCACACACAACAAAGAATATAATGCTTTTGTACAATATCTTAAGTTAAACGCTAAGCTATATGAATAGTTCTAGCTATTATTTTACTTCTTACCAAAGTATATCACCTTATATACTTGAAGTTATTCTTTACATTCTTTTGACTCGTTCATCTCATCAATCAATTTAGGCTTTCAAAATCATTAATGGTCTGAAGAACTTGACCAGGTCCTATATGAACCTCGAAAGAAACGCAGTAGTGTTATAGCCATTAGCTCCCACTGAGATACTTTTCCTCTTTGAACAGAACTTCAAGGACTGGATCTACAAGCTGGACTATTTACTCTCAGACAGATTAAAGCCGCGACAAAGAATTTTGACCCAGAAAACAAGATAGGGGAAGGTGGTTTTGGCTCAGTTTATAAGGTAATCATCTCTCCCACAGCATATTAGATCAACCAAGGTGTACTATCTCCAGTAAAATTAGCATGTCACGGCTATGCAATATAGGATTCAATCTATAGTCATCTTGCTAGCTTAAGTTGACCATAAGCTGCTCAACTGTGAACTGAGTTTTGAATCATGATTCTTTTATACAGGGTCTATTATCTGATGGAACAGTAATCGCAGTGAAGCAACTTTCTTCAAAGTCAAAACAAGGAACTAGAGAATTTTTGAATGAAGTAGGCATGATATCTGCAGTACAACATCCGAATCTCGTGAAGCTTTATGGATGTTGCATTCAAGGAAATCAACTATTGCTAGTGTACGAGTACATGGAAAATAACTGTGTATCTCGTGCTCTTTTTGGTAAATACTTCCTTACTCTCACAAACAAAAACATGTCTGCTGCTTATGCACTTGACATTGTTTATCTTACTGAGCTGATTTATTCTTATTTTTCTTTCTCTTACATTAGGCAAAGGCCCAATCTGCAAAATGAAATTAGACTGGCCGACACGAAGAAAAATTTGCCTAGGAATTGCAAGAGGTTTAGCATACCTTCACGAGGAGTCAAGCATGAAGATAGTCCACAGAGATATCAAGACCAGTAATATTTTGCTTGACAAGGACTTCAATCCTAAAATATCCGATTTTGGCTTGGCAAAGCTACATGAGGATGATAATACCCATATTAGTACGCGGATTGCAGGAACTGTGTAAGTATGATGAAACTAGTTCCTCTTGTTCCAATACCATTAGAACGACCTTTGGTTGATACGATTCAGAGAAAATGGTTTGACATTTAATCCTCTCATGTATTTTGAAAAAATCATGGTACTGTTCTCATCACACAACATTTTTGCAGGTATAATCTCCTAAAAAGCAAAGAAAGCCAAAAACTTATTAGTTACCTAGAGAAATATAGCTTTTTTCTAGATATTAAACCGCCATTATATCATATAACTCCACCTCTCTTTCCCTGCCATGTAACTCCTTGGTTTACTAATTTTTAGCACCATGACATCCTACTTACTTTAATTGTAATTCCCATTTTGGATTTCAAAAGAGCTATTAGTGAACTTAAAAAAACACTAGCTATCTTATTGCTACTTCAAATATTAAGAACTGAGGAGATTGTTTAATGTCAGAATTCTCTGTAAATTAGCAAGTAACTATATTAATGGCAAGGAAACCAAGATCTGATGTGTTGTAACTTCTTCGGTTATTTGATGATACAGGGGTTACATGGCTCCAGAATATGCAATGCGCGGCTACTTAACTAGTAAAGCAGATATTTACAGCTATGGAGTTGTTGCATTGGAGATTGTTAGTGGGAAAAGCAATACAAATTATAGGCCAGCGGAAGATTGTGTTTATCTTCTTGATTGGGTAACTGTATTTTCCCTCTTAAGATTGAGTATTTTTGCTTCCATCATCCTTAAAAAGGACTTCCCCTTCTACTTTCAACTTAATTAAAACTGAGTAATGGCATATTATTATTGTTCCCTACATCAACTTGAACGTTCAGAATCAAAGAACTTCTCAAAATTTGCTTAGCATGTCATATTTTCCCAGTACATTAACTGTTATTTATTTTGATCTGTTTGGGTTAGGCTTATGTTATGCAAGAGCGCGGGAGTATATTGGAATTGGTTGATCCAGACTTATGTTCCAACTACTCAACACAAGAAGCAATGGTGGTACTAAATGTTGCACTTTCATGCACTAATGCATCTCCAACACTTAGACCAACAATGTCTCAAGTGGTAAGCATGCTCGAAGGCCAAACTCTCGTTCAAGATGTCCTTTCTGATCCAGGGATTTCAACAACCGGTTCAGGATTCAGATCGATGAGAAGTCACTTCTGGCAAACTCAAAGCCTGTCAACTGATGGTACGCGTACTGATTCCACTATCTCAATTGGAGATGGAGAAGAAAATGGTATACTTCAAAGAGTTGAATCTTCTGTACTATCTAATAAGTAAACAAAATGTCCGTTAACACATGTAAGTGTACATATGAACATTTAAATGTAGAATGAATCATTACTTTATCCAAAGAGCTGCAGCTTGAATCTTCATACCAGTCTTAAACAACTACTAATAGAATCTTTACTATGTCATGGTAATGAACATAATTTAAGAAACTAAAGAGGCCTTTATTTAGATCAAAGTGTTAACGAAAATCGTACAACAAATAGGCAAACGAATTTATTTGAATTGCGAAACGAATTGATGAAATGAGTTGAACATCTAATCTAAACCTTACTGAAGTGACATATAAAGCAGCTCTTTATCTTTTGTAAGATAGAAGGCTGAATCACTAAGAAAGGAATTCATAAGAAATATTATTCCTGTTTTCAAATTCCAAAAAGAATATGTTGGATATGTTTTACGAATATGGTTTACTAATTTGAACATTAAATATTGCATGATTATTGGCAAAGGACCTTAAGATAGGTTCACCACTGTAATATGAGAGGGGCCGCTTACTACTACCAAGTGCCAACCTCATCCTAATAATTGCCGATGATAATTTTGGACATCATCATTTATAGTTCTACTTTTTTTCTTTTTTGATACGTTAGAAAATGCTAAATAGAAATATTAAAATCTTATGCAAGTTACATTGCTTAAATCTACCAGAATCAAAAACTCCACCTCTTTTTTCGCCTCTTCTCATACTAGTAGATCTTGTTTATGTCTATGATCTTCATTTGCGAGAAAGTCTGCATATTTGTTTGTAGATGTGTATGATATTTTTCTTTTTGGCTTCAAACCATTGTATCTGCAATCTAGCCCTAAGATCATGATATTGTATGTCATCTTCTTTGATAAGCTTAACAACAAATAGATAGTCCGTTTTCACTCCTTCAAATGAGATAAGTGGCTTACTAATCAGTTATAACTTGGATGTCCCTTTTTTTCCACTTGCATCCAACACTCTCTATGTCACCGATACCAGATAGAAAACCAACCACATCGACAATGTCAATTGAAAGAAGTAGTCATTTCAAAATTACATTGGTATAAAGAAAAACGTACCAACAAACATTGATCGTAATCAGTATACCTGATAACATGGTGTTTGTTCAACCTTGAGTCGATCATTTTTGGTTTTATAAACTAAAATCCATTCATAGGAATATTAACAATATCTTCTCGTTGTTTCTGGAACGCAGTTGTTAGGAAGAAAGAAATTTTAATAGTACTTGTCACTGGTCTATATTCATTTGCTATAGCGGCTGATCTGCGTGTGCTAGTTATTGTCGCTAACTTCGTTCGACTTTTCAGTGAGTACTTTATGTTTTCCACCACTTGCTCGTCCTTTTGCTGGATAAATTGCCATTTGATGCAATAATTGACTCGTGTATTGAATTCTCTATTTGTGTGCAGCTCTCAACATTTGGAACTTTCTTTTACTTGCAATTAAACAACAGAATGATCTTTGTCAAGATTAACCTATAAAAAAAGATTTTAAAATATTAGTACTACTTTAGTATAAATTGGTAACTATTAACGAACTTAGTCTGGTACAGTTTCCATCTGTGGAAAAATGACGGAATACATTCTGTGAGGTCCATTTCGATATATATATATATATATATATATATATATATTTTAAATTAGGAGCACTGATGAGCGGAATTTGTTTGTAGTATAAGCAGGGCCTTATAGTTTTTGATCAATCTGCCTCAGATGCAGTTTTAGCTATCTTGCTTGTAAACTTCCAAATCGTCAGCACAAAGCACAATGAATTTAATTATTCTATTCTCACTCGGAAAAGGTAACACTATCTCATGGTCTGCTGAGCTTACTTCTCTGCCCAGATTCACTTTAAGTGAAAGAAAGAAAAATTACCAGGGAAACCATAAACACTGATTTAACAATAACACTTGCATAGAATATGTACGGTTTCACCGCATCAATATCTATCGAAAGCCCATACTGCCATTAACATTCAACAACTGAAGCTCGACTCAAAGAATAAGCACGGATGATGTCCTTAATGCAAAGCTCAGGCGCCAATGTTCTCAATCACAGCACCTTTGTCCATCCTCTTCACAATACCGGCAATAACCTGAAACATAGGATTCCAAAACAAGCACTTGCTGAAGCAATGAGACTATAGGTTATAAAGCCATAAGCTGCCTCTCTGACCATAGTGATTTTTAAATCAAAGTCGCCTAATCAGGTATAGCAGTTAACTGAAGATTTCTGAGTGTTATGAGTCTCACCTTTCCAGGTCCTAATTCATAGCTCTTCTTTAGCCCTTTTGTTAGGAGGGTTTTCACTGTGGTCTCCCATTGAACTGGTGAAGTCACCTGCATAACTCAAACACGGCAAATCAACATTCGCAGATTGTGTCCATCCATAATTAATTAACTTAATGCTGTGGATATACTGTTTGTGTCCTTACCTGGCAAGCTAATATTTTCTTAATTGTGTCTGGATCTGCATGTGGTTGCGCATCAACATTTGATATTACTGGTATTCTGGGAGTTCTGATCTCTGTTGCACCTAGAGCAGCTTCTAGTCTTGAGACAGCTGGATTCATAAAACTTGTATGGAAAGCACCAGCAACAGCTAGACGTACCTGGAACAATCAAAATCCAACGTTAAGATGTGAACACCATTGGCAGTTGGCAGCCAAAACCACAGGATTTGGAGAGAGGAAATACCGTCATTCGAGCTTTGAATGATTTTGCTTTTGCTTCTACCACTTCCACTCCTTTAAGACCTCCGGAGACTGCATAATTTCCCTACAAAATATACAATGTCAACAACAAAACTGGAAAATGCTTAGCCAGGTGCAATATTGCAAAATGTATAATAAATATGGAATTTAGTCTGGTTACAGAGCATTTGAAAAAACTCACAGTGCACAAGAAATTTGCAATCTGAACTTTGTTTGCTTCATCAACTTCCTCATTAGCTGCATCACACAGTTTTTGTACCTTCTCGGAGTCCAGTCCAATTATACTAACCATTGCACTTTTTGCAGCATCAGCAGCGTCCTGAAGGTAAGGGAAAGAGTAGATATTTTTAGAGTTCCATGCAAGATATATATTTTTTTTATCATTGGATTGTTGAACATTACCTGCATAGCTTCTCCTCTTAGCTTGACCAGCTTAAGCCCATCCTCGAAACTGGCAGAGGCAATAGATTAATGGGGACAATAATGAAATTTAAGTACATGCCTTTTAAAGAGTGGTAAACACTAAAGGATAAAAAGTAACATCTAATACATAAGCAACTCCTAATGTATGTCTTTCCATGAGGTTATGCAGGGTAGCAACCTGAAAGCTCCCGCAAACGCCAGAGCAGTGTATTCGCCCAAGCTTAGACCACATGTGACATCAACAGAATCAATTATTTGCTGACCGCCCTCACGAGCACGGAGTATCTCTACTGCAGCTAAGCTAGTGACATAGATCGCTGGCTGGGAATAAGTAAGTTATGAGCGAGTCAAAAATTGATGTTAAAGTTATATCCTATTGTCATCACAAAGATGATCCATAAAATCATCTCTGAGAAGAGCAAAGCAAAAAAACAAAGGCATGCATTAACAGCAAAATGTGCATACATTACAGAAGCCTTCTACTTTTCCTTTTCAGCATATTGTTTAGGGAATCAATATGTTGTAACTATTAGGAAGTCATTTTATAAAACCTCAATACCAAACAGGATATGTGGAGCAACACAAAAGGAAAATGAGGAAATGATTAATGAAAGAATACCTGACTTAAAACAGTGGAGTCTAACTTCTCTTTTGGACCATTAATACATATATCCAAAAGGTCAAACCTGTAAACCAAGAATAAAGGAATATTAAAATAAAATGCTTGAATATCAATGAATACATCTAGACTAGAGAAAGTTAGAAATGACCACATTTTCAAGAAGGTTCAAGTAGTACACATCGAGGATAAAATGAGAGGTCGCTTGACAAGGTATGGTCATGTCCTGCGTCACCACCAGATACACCGTCCAGTAAATGTGAAATCATTGGTGAGTGGAAGTGTTAAAAGGGTATGAGGTAGACCTAAAATCACTTGGAAGAAAGTTGTACCGAAGGACCTATAATTTCTTGGTGAGTGGAAGTGTTAAAAGGGTATGAGGTAGACCTAAAATCACTTGGAAGGAAGTTGTACCGAAGGACCTATAATTTCTTGGGATCCATGCAGACTTACCAAAAGATAAGACACAAGGAAAGAAAAAGATCTATATAGGACATACCTTGTAGTTGAGAATATGTTTGGTTATGTTAGAACTTTTACTTTATGCCTATGCTTTTCTAGGAATTGTTTAGCCTTTTAGAGATTTATACGTCATAGAAAATATAAAGAACTTCTAGTACTTTTTGTCTTTATTTTTATTTTTACTTTATGTAATATTGGCCTGAGATGAGTTTAAATTGAGTAACATAGTCAATGAGGATTCGGATAGTCGACCCCGACCTCCCGACTTGTTTGGGACTGAGGTGTAGTCATTGTTGTTTGTATCAATCAATACATCATTAACCCTGAATATTAGAAAAACACAATATGAAGATTTTTTTAGAAAAAGAAAAAAGATTAATTGCAGATGCACTTATGCGATAAAGCAACCTTCTGAGAATGTTGACTAAAGCATTTTAGGAGACTTGAACCAATGTATTTACCCCATAATTTCATTTGCTCTCTTGTATAATTCAGCTGCAGCAGGCACCTTCTGAGCCTCTGCACCCATTCCAACAGATTGTGCCCCCTGCAGAATATAGTGCAGATAAAATAGTTTGCTACGAACTTACGGAAGCTCCACTAATCGGATAATTGTGATCTTAGTGACATGACTGTTCTAGAAATTAGCCATCTACAGTAATGACCAAGAGCTACTTAACCAGAGACCCGATATCCACTAAATTAACAATGGGCAGATAGGTTTAAACTATAGCTGCTTGAAGGTAGACAGAGTAATTGAACCTGGTCAAAGTTGAAGCATGATGGCAGTAATTTACTGCATATTATCTGGAAATACTAACATGATAATATTCCTAGCTTCAGTCAATATCTGCCTTTCTCTGGTTACATTACACCGTGCTGAAGAAAACATTATTCAAGCATTCTTAGGGACAAATACTCATCAAGTGATTATGATCATTTTGATTCAGCAAGAATTCTAATCAAGTAACTAGACAAAATGAATTAGCACAAATCACACATAAAATGAATTTAAAGCAAGCAAATTTTCCAACATATTTTCAAAAATCAGTTGATGCAACAAAGCAGTTATACAACGTATTTAAGATGAAGAGAGAGAAAATTTATCAAATAATTATCGTCATTTAAATCAGCAAGAAGTACCAATCAAGTGACTAGACAACTGAATATAGAATTAACATAAATTCCACACAAAATGATCTCAAAGCTAGCAAACTTTCAATCTAACTTCAAATCACTTGAAGAAGTAAAGCAATTGTACAACATAGACTTTCCTTTTTCCATTCAAAATCTAATCAAGTAGCAGAAATGTAAGATAAAGAAGAGACGAAATACTTATCAAGTGCTGTTTCCGTCCCTATTTGTATGACATTGTTTGACTTAAAAAATAAAGAAAGGCTCTTGAAACTTGGGGTCTAAAACACGTCTAAGACATTAATGGTAAAATGACGATTGTTCCTAAATATAGAAAATTGTCACTCTTTTTGGGACAAACTAAAAAGTAAAGTGCGAAAGCTAATATGAGACAAAGGAGTAATTATCATGTTGAAAAAAAGAGAGGGAGTAATTATCATCATTTCGATTCTGCAACAAATGCTAATCAAGTAATTAGACTAGTGAACTACAGAATTAGGCATGAAAGGCACCTAAAATCATCACAAGAGCTAGCAAATTTTCAACCAATCTTCAAACCAGTAGATGCAATTATACAACACAGACATTTTTCTTCTTCTCAATCAAATCCAGTACGAGAAATGTAAGAATACAAAAGAAATTGAGACCTGTCCAGGGAAGAGAAAAGCATTGGTGGGCTTAAAGTCAGCGAACAAGGCATCATCGACGGCAGTTCGAGATCCAACGGAAACGCTCATGAAAACCCTAGACTTATCCAAATGTATAGGGCTAAATCTTCGGGTGCCATTGCTTGAAACGAAGCAATTCAAGGTGGAGAGGGAGAGCGGGTCGCGGTTATGGAGAGAAATGGAAGGAAGAAGCAAGGAGGAGGATGAGCTCATTGTGGAGATGGAGTGAGTGAGTGACCGAGTTGATGGAAGAGCGAGTCGACTCAGTGGATGGTGTTGATATTGGCGGAGGAATGCATGCATTTGGGACAAGGGAGACGATTTATACTATGAGAAACTTATATATCGTGCTGCAATGGCGGAGTTAACGAAGTGCTCTGGTCTTGAATTTCATAATATAATATGTTAGGAGTTACAATATAAGTTTAAAACTGGACGATATAATGTGCTGGAATCAATATTACCTCCATAATTCAGTATGGTGGAACATGTTTCAATAAAAGTTTTTTATTACCAATCCGAAAATTAGCGGACTACTTTCAGCTGTAAGCCAATCACACAAGGAGTCCACTTCTTTTCTTCCAAAGCCCATCTGGAGACTGTTTTTTCACTAATTTGGGCCCGAATTTTTCAATCCAAATTCGAAGGCCCCATATTTACCTGCCAGCCACAGCGCGTAGGAACACGTGCTCCAACGCTTTCGATATTACTTTAGGGATATACCAACCAAACCTCTCATCGGCGTATTCGTCTTCTTCCATCAGTCGATCAATTCTTGTATTTTCAGTATTTTTCATGAATCCTCCAATGCATTGAAGTTTGTAAAAATCATATTGCAATTCATATTCCTTTTTCTCAAGTTCAGATTTCAGATTTCTCTTTGTCGGAGTCCGTCGGCCGAATTTCAGCTCCGATCACGTGCGGGTGAGTCAGTTCTCTTTTAGATCCTGTTTTCAGTAATAATTTTATAATTCGATCCGTAAATTTATATACCTGAAGTTCTTATGCTTAATTCACGTTTATTTGATTTGCAACTTCAATATTATGCCTACAGCTTTGTGGAATTCAATGATCCAGTTGATTTGATCTGTTAATTGTGATTACCGTTGACTTATAATCTTCCGGTCGGTTACTGTAGGATTAATCGACGCCTTAGATCATTGCTTTATGTATAATCCACAAATTCTAAATTTCTGAAAATTTTACTCTCTCCATGTCAATTATGTGAACTATTTGACTGAATGAGTTTAAGAAAGAAAGAAAGACTTTTTGAAGCTTATGTGTCCATATGTGTGGCGAGAGGCGGATTCAGGATTTAAACTCTATGGGTTCAACTCTTAAGGTTTTTAGCATTTAATCAATTATCTTTTTAAAGTTATGGGTCACATTACTATTTGTTGCAATTGTAATAAATTTTACACATAAATTTGTACTCCGCGATAAAAGTACTGGGTTCAGTTGAACCCGGTATCGATGGGCTGGATCTGCCCCTGTGTGTGGCTAGAAAAACTTCTCATCAAGGGTAAATTGTTTTCAAATATAGAAAGAGTCATTTTTTTGGAACGGACCAAAAAGGAAACATGATCAAATAAACTGGTAAAGAGGGACTATTTTGAGTCTTTTCTAGTATTTCCTAAAGCAATAATTTTTTAAGTGGAGTCAGAGCTGTGTTACATTACTGAGAGTTGCTTAAATTTCGACATGTGTGGAATTATGTAGTAAGGAATATACTCAAGCATCATTTTGTAACTTTTCATAACCTGTAACGTGAAACAAGAAAATTCAACTATATATGTGCAAAAAGTATTTTTTGGAGTACAGCAAGAAAGGTGCAGAAGGTTAGAGGCCTCAAAGCAGGAAATTGTTGTTTGCCTGGCTTACTATTGGATATACTAAATATTTCTAAATTTGGATTATATTCGGCCAATTTTTTCTTGCTGCTGATTAGCTTTTCCTGTGAAGGTGTAAGTGGCCAGAATAGATTGGAGCAAATAGTCGGCATAAACAACATATAACAATGAGGCGTATGATTCCTTCACTGGTAGATTTATGTGTTCAGACAGCTATAGATAATGTCAGATACCTAGGGGATGTTGGTGAAACAGATTCTCATCTACTAGAGCGCATTTTGCCTCACTGTACTCTTGAACAGTTAATACATGTGGAGAATTCGACACAAGTAAGAAACTCTATGTTTAGGTTATCCTCTTACAGTGTTCCAGAGCAGGCTAAAAATTTTAACTTTTGAATTCTTCTTTCAGGGAAGAGATCTCAGTCAAGTGACGGATAGACTTTGGAAGAGGTTCTACCAGATTCAGTTCGGTGAGAAGAGCACCAATCAGGTGGTCGAGAGAATGAAGCAAAAGAAAGTAACATTTAAATGGAAACTGTTGTATGAGGTGATTTATCGTTTCATATCTTGTTCTCCCATTCCATGCTTTTACTCCTTTATTTTGATGTATGTCAGTATGTTTAGTATTAGATCATGTCTTTTTCTTATTGTGATTACCAAATCATTCAACATTTACAAAAGGGTATAAATTTACTTGCAGGCAAAGTCAAAAGAAGTGGAGGAGACTCAACAAAGGTCATTCGAAAGAATCAAGGAATTGTATCAAAAGGAAGATGCAAGTATGTGCTTTACTTCTGTTTTCTTTGTTCTTTGATTTGTTTTCCCAGTAAGTATTACCATCCTCTCCTAGTACTTTTAAGAATAAATTACAAAATTCCATACCAGCTCAAGAGTATTTAAGCAAATCCTCCTCAGAAATTTTAATTTGGTTATTATGGTGATAGGTTGTGTCGTGATCACATCTGACTATATCTAGTTCTTGAAACTTGTTTAGTTTATTTCTCTTGTAGTGGAGATGTGGTATAAGTTTACCATTATATTTGGCTTATAGTCGGACGGTCTCTTTTGTCTTTGTAGAACGGCAAAGCCGACAAGTTCGAGTCTGCACAAAGGTTCCACCTTCTAGCAATAAAAGAAGCTTTTGGGGTACGTTCATGTTTTCTTCTGATCCCTTTTCATTGTCAAAGTCAATACGTAATGTTTATTGGAGAATGTATGGTATTTTGTCATAAGATACACCTTACAAGGTAACAAGGTTACTTCTCTAAACCCTCAGGGGTTGGCCTGGTGGCAATTGACTTGAGCCTTGGGGTTTGCTCCCTTTCAAGGTCTCAAGTTCGAAACCCACTGGGTGCAAACAATTTCTGAGGGCCATCGGACTGGGTAAAACCTGAATTAACCGTGGTGCACTTGCGGGAAACTCCTTGCCGAGGGCCTGTGCACCCCCGGGATTAGTCGGGGCTCAAAGAGACTTGGACACCCGGTGCAAATCAAAAAAAAAAAAAGGTTACTTCTGTATTTGTTCCTGAGTAAAGAGGGTAATTTGTAGGTAGTGGACCTGGTAGCAGTTTTTGCAACACAAAGAGTACCTTGATGAAGAAGGCAAAAATAGAGTTTGTCAACAGGTAAGTTTGGCCTCCGTTGGAACACATGGTTCTGATATTGTATTCATGCAACTATAGGCACTCTTTCCCCCACTCCATATTGGATATCCTTCCCAGAGTTTGTGTTTGTGTTCTTAAATTTGTCCTCAACGGTCTCTATCTTCATGGGCGTGTGTCGAATGTATATTCTTGGTCTTTAGCTTATATGCAGTTTGATTGGAAAATTATGTTAAGAAGCTTAACATTTCTAGTAACTTGTATATGTTTTTGTGTGAGTTGCTCAATTAGCTCCGCTTCTTTGAAAGAGCCTCTTTATTCAGGTAGCTGATTCTGTTTCTGCCGTTTCTTACAGTCGAGAAGTAAAGAATCTCGCAGCTATGAAGAATAAGGCTGTGCAAAGAAATCACAGCCACAGGTAAAGATCTACTTACAGTTTTGATGCTTCAACATACTATATTCTATTATTCTCTAATCTTCTTTTTAAATTTTCAATTTTCTCAGCCAAATTTCCCCTGCAAAAAAAACAGGTGGTTTTTCCTCTATGGCTTCTTCCTCGAGATCAAAATTTACAAGGCGGTAAGAGAGATTCTACACTGGCATTTAAAGTATCAAAGTCGGCTGTTGAAGAAAATGATGATTACTTTGTTTTGTGCAACATCAAAGCGCAATTCTGTATTTTTTCATAAAACTTTTGCGGGCTTGAGTGTATACTTTCCATTGTTTTCAATCCATAGTATTGCAAAGTAAAAATGACATTGTATAGTCGCGGTAAAAATAATAGCCAAAAACATGTATAAAAAATGTATATTTTTTGTATATATATATTCTGTATATTATATACAAAAATTATACAAATTTTATACACTTTTTCGGCTACCATATGTAAATAGTTTCTGGCGCGGGCTAAAAGTGATCGTACATCTTTTGCAAATAGTGCTTTTGGATTTCTTGTAAAATAGGAAATTGGAAGTGTGAGAACATCAAGAGCCTATTTGGAAAACCACTTAGGAATTGGATTTGGGTGTAATTGGGTGTAATTACACAATTTGGCATCTTTGTCTGGCCAAGTAATTATTTGGTCAGCATGTAAACTCGGTGTAATTGGAGAGGTGTAATTACATTCTCCAATTCTAAGGGGAGGTGAGAATTGGTGGTAATTACACTGTGTAATTACAAGGTTATTTTTTAATTTCTTTACATTTTGTTTATATTTTAACTTATTTTTTTTATAACTTTTTATTTTCATTATTTTAATTTTTTATTTTATTTTTACTTTTTAATTTCTTTTTTAATTAAAATATATTTTTCTTTATACATTATTTATCTTTTATTTCTCTACCTTTACTTCTTGTGATGCAATGTAGTTGCTCGTATATTTTATTTCTTATTTTCTTTATTTAGCGTAACTGTGTTACTATTCTAGTTTTTGAAACTACACCTCCTAATATAAGAATTAATGAGTCATTAACAAACCTGGCATATAATGAGTGTTGTCATTAAAGTAGAATTCGTTATTGAATGAGATTATAAACTTATTATGTTTCCTAATCTTAAATTGTATCGAAAGTTATTTTTATTATGTTGGAATTTGACATATGTTCAACTGGTTTTTTTTTTGAATTTTGAATTTTGAAATTGTGTTATATTTATGGTTTGAAATTACTTGTTTTTGTAGTATTGGCTTGTTATTTCATACTGCATGTTATTTATTTTTTAATTAGAATTGATAGATTAGTTTTGTCAAACATTTTAATAATGTTATGACATTATATTTATAAATATTAATTTATTTTATCAAACATGTAGTCCATGATGTTCTTACAAAACTTATGTTTTTTGTTTTTGTAATTAATTAAATAAAATATTATTAATTTAGAAAATATATATCAATTATTTTTACAATATTAGTTACAAATATACGATTACTAATTAATGTATATTCAAGAAAAAATATGCTTCTTAAATACCAAATTTAATATCATTTATACTTATAAGAAATCATTTATAGGCATATATTTATTATATTAACTTTTAAGTTTTGATAATTACTTCTTTTAAATTTAATCTAGTTGTGTAATTACACGTGTGCAACCAAACAGTATATTTGTAATTACACTGTAATTACATTATGACAAATAAATAGGTGATCGTAATTACTACCTTAGTAATTACATCAATTTTAATTATCTAGTGATTTTCCAAACAGATCCCAAATAAAACTAGTTTCATATGAATAGTGTAAGAGGGGCTCAATGCGAGATGTTTTACCTGATATAGGGCAAGGCATGGCATACGTCCCGATGCATGGTACGCCTTGTTAACTGTTAAGTTTTAAAATTTTACTATTCATAAATTAATAAAGTAGTAAAAGAATTCAAAATGTTGAAAATGTGTTACAAATATTTTCAACAGTTGAAAATTTAACATATTATAGAAGCATGCAAACCTAGTACTAACAGTATAAAAATGCCTTAAGATACTAAACAATTACAACATCCTAACAAATCAAACAAATATTGATAAGAAAAAAACCATAAATTATATAAAAATAATATTATCAGAGTGTACATCACCTCCTTATGAGTAAACAAAGAATTCTCCTCCAAGACTATTCCTTCAATATTGTTTTCTACTCTGAGATGTAACCAAATTTCAAAAGAAAAATGTGTTTATCTCCAAGTGAAACAAGTTACAATTACATTATATAACCCACGTGTTATATGTTCCTCAACAAGTAATTTAGTCAAGCAATAGCTCTTAGTACTGTAATTAAACTATGGGTATTGAGGAGTCGAGAGTTGGCCAATTTAAGTTTATTTTATAGTCACCAAAACTAATTAAGAAATTTCACGCTGACTTGTACAATGCAGAAATGTATGTCCGTGCATGTCTGGTGAACAAGTCAGCGTGAAATTTCTTGCATCAATGCATCAAGACGAAACTGTATAGAGCATGCCCAAACGCACGAGGTGTATGTCTCACAAAGAAAAAAGTCTATGTTACGTCTGCTTCATGGTGTTAAACGACGAGATCCATTTTAAGACATTGCATTTGAATATTAAGTTTTCTCGTCTTTGTATACCTAAAAATCATCTCAAACTTCCCTAACATTCACTACAAATCAGAAATTGCGGGATTGCTCAGATGGTCAGCACCCTCCACCTACAACCCAGGGTCGTAGCTCCAACAAAAGGGGGATCAAAGGGGAAGGGAATAAAAAAAACAGAAATCGCGGAGAAGTATGATGCAACCAAATAGTACCACAAAATTCACAACGAGGTTCTTTAAAATCTGTCTTAAAGCTTTTCGTGATTCTATACCAATGTCTGAACCCCACAAATTCTCGTCACAGGACTTACATGGATCTTGTACTAACTTGATTCTCAACCTGCTACGGGAGGTCAAGCTATGACCCCATTAGCTATTGTCTTCTGATTGCAGTTGCATCCCTGACCGACTATACATATTCTTGATAGACGAATATCCTTACCCTACTAGCTCGATGAATAAAATAAATAAGATGAAAGGAACAATCTGTGGGGAAACATGCGTAGACACACCAAATAAAAAAAACATAAGCTTCGCCTACAATAGAAGGAAGTTTGCCATGAGTTGCACAAAGCAGCGAAATTGGCATGGAGATGTCTGGAATGCACTCCCTTTTTCGAGGCTCACCGTACTGTATTTATATAAGAAAAGATTTCTTCGAAAAATAGTAAGAGAAGTGGCCAGACTTTAGTCTGCTTATACTATTCCAGTTTTGAAATTTGCCTATAACTTGATGTATTTCCCAATACCATGATGTCTGCTAGTAATTCAGAATATTCAAAAAGAAAAATTACATAGCTCAAACCCTCCAAGGGAAAACAAAAAATGTGAGAACAGATGGGCATTGCATTCACCATCCAACAAAGTGGAAAAAAGAGATTACATACAATTACAGGATGGCTTAAGAGATAAGAGCAGAATAAAATTGACAACTTTATTGCAACTTAATCTAGAGTTTCATCGCTATTGGCTGGTTTTGTTCCCAAAGCAATATAATTAACACTGATGTCATCAGATAAAAACCAGCGACCTGTCAAAGGGTTGTATACAAATCCAGCCATCTCTTGCACCTAATAAATGCACAAGATTACCATTTCAGAGTGGCGCAAAAACATAGAAATGGGGTTTGATAATGATTTAGCTGAAAACAGAAAGGCAGGTAGTCCACTCACAGTTATAGAAGCACGTTGAAGAATAAGGACTAGTTCTTCTGGGGTTACAAAGCTTGACCATTGATGTGTCCCTTTAGGAAGCTGCAAAGTCCATTCAGGGTTATTAGAATATGTTAAGTTAAGCTGGCAGCAATATGATCAATGTACAACCATTATGTTCTTGGAATGGTAAAATCAATCTTAACTCTTCGTCTCTTCTAACTCTAGGAAAGCAAATACAAGAAGGCGACAAACAAACACAGACGTGGGAAGCAGGGCTCAGGGCTGATACTCAAGGAGCACCAACTTTCCATATTTCCTTGCTACAGATAATCAGCAGAAATTTTCCTGCTAACATGGCAATTCTCGTGCACAGATAACAATAGTATATATCAGCAAGAAGACTCGTAACAAATTCAATAGCAGAACGTAATTGGCATACCTTGAAGCATAATCATCTTTAAATCCAGGACATAACATGCTAAACAGAATTGTTTCCATTTACACGTATGATAAAGCAAGAACATAAAAATGATCCGCATAAATTGAAAGTTCAATTTAAGCTAAAAGAAGAAATACATAGAGAACTATACAAAAACACCTTTGCTTTAACTGGATCCATAGTTTTAAAGTGCACCGGCAAATAGCATATATGCATATCTATGGGACATTTTGGGATCATTTAAGTTTTGCAAGAAATCAATCCATATGTGTGTAGACATAAAACCAACAATGACCAGAATTTAGTAGAAATTACTAAATATATGTACCCATTGTAGGAGATACTCTGCTGCAACAATCGTTGTTGCATATGCTCTCATTGAACGATTAATTGTGGATATAACTGTAGCGCCACCAGGGATTGTCAATGCTGATACTGACTTGCAGAATCCAGCAGGATCTGCTACATGCTCAATCACCTACGCAAAGACGAAAATAAGATTCACATATTAGTAGAGATCAGATCAAAAGTTGGGAACTCGGAAGAGGGGAGGTTTTGACCCAACTGTTGCATTTTCACTTCAGCATTCAGACTTCCTAGCTCATGTTCATTATGTCCATCGCTTTGTAACATGTCATTTACATTTAATCATTTAAGAGGTTACTTATACACTACTCCAGTCCAGTATATGCTTGTTTATCAGCTTAAACAAAAATTAAAATAACCAAACCCAACTATAAAAATGCAGAATAAAAGATCATGCACATGGACTTTTAAAAAGAAAAAACAAGGAGTTGCAATCACCTTTAAACCAGGCCCAAATATTCTCTTCCCGCACCCACTTCCCTCACCCACACGAAAAAAAGACGGACTTTAATTTCCATTATTCGTTTCATATGTTCATGTGTGATGTGTATACAAATGTTTATATCTGACCTGCTTGATCGCCATCAACTTCATCTTATTTAATTATAGTACAAGTATCAAATTACATAAATCCATCCGTATCAGTAAATGTCACAGTCTGACTCTAACAGCCTCCAATTATCAGACTAGAGAAAGTGCAACAAAGCTAAAAAAGTGTAAATCTGCTCAAAAGACCAAGGACTTAACTCAATGTACGGCGCAAACTCCAAATTAATAGTGAAAGCTTGCGAAGCAAAAGATACAAATAATGTAAGTACAGCTTACTAAAACTGTCGGATTGCAATTAAGAAGTTAAAATATCTTAGAACAGAGTTAGGTATTACTTACTAAATCATACCTCTAAAGAAATTACAGCATCAAATTGTCTCTGTTCTTCGACCAGGTTTTCTGTTGACATAACATTCAATAGTGTCATTTTTCGAAGAATAATCTTGAGATTCAGATAAACACAGGATTTTAAAATAAGGTTACCGAAATCTTTTTTCCTGCAGTTTCAAGACATATCTCAGCAGCCAAGGTTGTTATACAACATAATTAAAAACTATCAACATACACAAGCATCAAATCATTAATGTTTCCGTGTCTTTGTGACATAAGAGTAATTGCCATATAACTAAAACAAATAGCTTGAATGCTCAAACACTTTCAGTAGCCGCTCTGGAATTTAATTAGGTACAGGCGTCATGGCAAAGTCCATTTCTTTTTCTACTTATAATTTCTTCAGGAGAGCAAACATAACGACAAAGAAAAAAAATTTAGAATTTAAAGCAGAGACACAAACAACTAAGATCGCCACAAAATAATTATTGCATACCTTTTTTCTTTCACCAGGATCTCAAGCTCCAATAATTTTGCAAGTTCAAATACCATAATTGAATACGCAATCTGTTTTAAATTCAAGTCTTTCTGAAGCTTGACGATTTTATCCTTTTTGAGTAATAAGTGTTTTTTTTTATATTACACTCAAGAAAGCATTCATGGAGAGAAATAGATAAAGTAGACAGAATTTAATATAGTAGACCAAGTACATGACATTTCAATTGAGTTTTCTCTGCATTCATCTGCTGGAAAGTGAAATTCACAGTGAGGACATAACCAACCACACAGGTCAGTGAATGCAGCGAGTTTGCGGCTTTAACAACTCTTGTGCTGATTATCATGAATAGCACACTATCCCGATCAACTACCGACCTCCATAATCTCCATAAGGAAAAAAGAGGCTAACCAATGATGATCTGAGGATCCAACAAATACTGAGCACTCTTGTGGTTCACACAGTTAAATGGCAATAATTTCATACTATTGCAGCTCAAATCAGAACCACACAAAATTTGCAAAAGGCAATGACATACAACAGTTTTGATCAGAATCCACTTCAATTATGTAGGAATGAAAGTGAGGGATGCCAAAATTCATTTCAAATTGATAGGTTGAGCAGATAAAAGCAGTGTTTGTCCATTGACATGGTTTCATAATGATAGCCGATGTAATGCAGACTAGTTCTCCAATTCTCAATCAAAGAAGGCACCAACAAATTCCGGCACCTAAACCTGCTCATAGATCTGTTCCTTTTTAAATGGTGTCCGATCACTGTATATTGTAATAGAAATTTAGCATGCACATAGAAGTTAGCAATATTTGAACTTAATTATTATCAAACAAGACAGACATGTACCAGCGGTTGTGCACCGATATTCAATTGAAGAAGCTTTTGGATCCAAATCCTGAAAGAAATATTGAAGTCCATAAGTATCCACTACATAGCAAGGATACGGGTTTGACTGTCATATCTGTATAGGTATGACATGGAGACACACGAAGATAATAAGTGGAACTGAGTCACTGACACCATTAAAACACTATATCATGTATTATATATGTCACTCTCTACATAGCAGAATCAACAAAAAAGATACTGGAAGAAGCATAAGAAGTAAATTCAGAAATAATGCAATATCAATTTTTTATTCTTAAAAATAATGCAAAATCTGTTTTAACAGAATTTAACACCAGAACATGAATTCTAGACACACACCCATAAAACTAAGATAGAATTTAAAATAGGATTTACAGCTTAATAAAGCAAAAATAATGCTGAATCTATAAGTGTAAATATAGCTTAGAACTCCTTAAACTGGAAGTTAATCAGTTCTATGAAGTTGTTTCGATTACTTCATCACCAATAAGATTTTAGAGAACACACCCCGTGTTTTTAATTTCTTAAACTATTGTTTGGTACATAAAGACCCGAAGTTGTCACTGAAAACTGTTGTCGCGGGCTCAAGAGTTGTGCTTTGGTCTCTTGGAAGGACAAGCACATCTAGATACGGGGATATGCTGTGAAGAAAATATAACGTAAAATAAGGAACTACTTTTTTAGTTCATATACCAAAAGTTAGTACCCTACATATATTTTATCCAATATGATTACGACACAGTTACATGGACTAAAGTTCAATAAAAAATGCAATCTTTTGAATATAATCTATTTTTCTGGTATATATCAATCATAGGAACAGCTAGAGTGCAACTTCAATTGGCGAACATCCCAGAACATCACAGCATATATGATTGCACGAAAACAAAGATCTAGAGGATAGTCTGGCTTGTTCCCATTTTATGCAAAAAGGAAGAGACTCAAAGAGTGGAAGAGGCAAACAGAACTTTGCACATTTTGGTTAAAATATGGCAAAATCTATACATCTTAATCAGAGTGTCTTGTGCCAAATTTACTAAAACCCTGGACTTTGTAATGTGTCTACTTTATCTGCTGGTCAAACTTATGACACTATTTCTACGCCAGCAGCATGAACCACTGGTCTGAATGAACACCAGTTTATTGCTCCATCTCCCCCAATAATGCCTCAGATTTAACCATTTCTTTATTTTCAGATCACCTAGAAGGGAAGAAGAAAGATCTCGTTTCTTTAACAGTTTCATTGCTTCATCTCTAGTGGACCTTTGAGTAGGATTCAAAACCTAGACAGAAGGAACTTCAGATAAGCAAATGTTCTATATTGGAACTTTTCTTGCATTTTCTGTCAACATTGGGTACTTCTGATTCACAGTAAGCATTCTAGTGATAAGCTCAAAACTTTTCTAAACGTTAAAATCCTAGTACCTCTTTCTTCCCAATCTCTTTGACCATCAAAAGAACTATAATTTTGATGGGAGCAAAATTGCAATTGTCCCTCAAGGTAAGGTCGTAACGATGACTACAGTAAAATATTTCATGCGCGAAAGATCTTCAGAAACTATACATTAACCAGACAAGACTTAAAACAGCAGTTTAATAGTGCACAACGGGAACATCTAAGAGTAAAACATACCGCATGAAGGCGAGCAATCTTAATATTTTTGTCCACAGCGTCAACTCCCATGACAGTAGCTCCCATTCGAGCCAAAGGCTGAATTAAGAGGGAAAATGAGATGTGTGTATATATCTTGCAGCATGGTTACACACACACACACACACACACTGGGCGCCATTGCCAAGCCATACGTTTCAAATAGGCAAATAACTATATTCACAGGAGAAAAGTAATTTGTCATGCAAATGTACAAGTGAACTCAATCAAGTACTAAGCTTGAAGAATGCATACCTCAGTTAAAATTCCCCCTCCACAGCCAACATCGACAAACTTTAATCCTTCAAAAGGTCTAGTGCAATTTGGATCCTTCCTGATACAACGAAAAAAGGTTTAGCTTCCAGGGATACAACAAGAGTAAAAAGTGCATGTAGAGCAGTGTCAAGATGTACAAAATACACTGCATGAATAAGAATGCACCATCTTGAATCAGAGTAATTCACTCGGTTTGAGCCACACATTGTGTTGGTGTTATGTGCATTTTAATATTAAAATTATAATATTAAAGTGCATTTCTTTTTGTGATGTTAGTGGCTATAAATTGGCAAGAAAGTGGTCATTATCTTTGGTATAACTCATATAACCACTAACACCATGATCTACTACTAATTACCCACTAAAACTTAAATTTGTAACCACCAACCCATGTTCTAAAATTTTATTACCACATTACCTTGTTATTTATTTTATGGAAGAAATTCTACACCTATAAATAATGGTGTTTCTTTCTTGTGTTTGGATATCGGAAAAGTGTTGTAGTGTACATGAAAAAGTGAGGTTAGTGTAGTGAAAAAGAGAGTTGAGAGAAGAAGAAAACTAAGTTTCCAACTTATTCTCTACAATAGAGAATATTATTTCGTTAAGGAAGGTGTTCATTTTTTGTGGAGCTTTGGACTCAATAACTTGTCCAGAATTTGTTCGAGTCATACGACATTGTCGGGCAGTTGTGTCCTGGAAGGGACAAGTCAAGAGTGTTTACTGCGGGGCCGGTGAGATTCTATCGCAATGGGCTTGAATCTCCTTAAAAAGAGCGAGATATCCGTGCCTAAGCGGGAAGAATGTTTATTTATTTTTCTTCATCTTATTTTTTCAACTGTAATTCCTTGTATTTTCACCAACACATTGTTAGGACGTTGATACAATAAATACAAATAGCTTCTTTATAAAGACATGCACTTCTGAGAGTTTTCGAGTAGAGCCAAAGGTAGGGATAATTTGATTTTCTGTTTTTTAATTTTAAGTGCAAATTTTGTAGTAACTTTTTCTAGAAAGTATAACGGAAAATAGGAACCAATTGGCTGATTACCCAATCTAAAAAGGCAGGGGCTTGTTACACACAAATTGCAAATAAGGGAGGTCAATGTACTAACGAACTCTAAAAACAGCCCAGCATGATTTTTTTAAAATAAGCATGAAAAGAAGGCTGCTAATATACTATAATAATTACCTGAAATGGCGACAAAGAGAGGACCTAATGAAAGCAAGTCTTGTAGGGTTCATCATATGTAATGGCTTAAACGGTCCTTCTGCATCCCACCTGATTTTAAACTCAAATTCAGTACCAAAAACAACTATGACTCAATTAGAAGAAAAAATTGCGAAACTTTATATGATACCAGGTCTCGGAAATGGCGGAGAATTTAGCAAGTTCAAATTCATTGAGAGAACTTGTAGAGGTGGTGGAGGGATTAGGGGATGGAGGTGGTGGAGGATTTATAGGAGTTGGCTGAGAAACTTCCGAATAAGATCGCCATTTTACTTGATTATGTAACGAAGGGAAGTTGGAATTGGGGTCTCTCAGTTTATTATTGAAACGAGCATTGCTGAGTTGAGAGATTCTGCATAGGGTTCTCAGTCGGTTACGAACGAGTTTCGAAGCCATGGCTGACGAGCTCGAAAATATGGTGTAACGTGTTGCTAATGGGACAACAGCTTTGTCGCAACAGTTTGTGTTACACAGTTAGGTGACCCCGTCATCATTGGGCCTGATTGGGTTGGCCTAAACTTGTTTCTTGGGCCATCAACTTAAAAGGAATTGTTATACAAATAGCCGGCTAAATTTAATATTTACTTTATCTGTGGCCGGTATACATAGATTATAAATTAATTATACATAGTTATACATATATTGTACATAAATTTTATATATATTATACATTCGACTGCTATTTTTAATTTAATAGAAAATGTGGACGGCTATTTGGGTTAATTCTTCACGTTAAAATAAATAAGAGATCTTTACACAAATAGTCGGCCATATTAATTGTTTACTTTTTCTAGCCATATACATAAATTATACGTTGATTATAGACAATTATACACATTTAATAGATAAAATATGTATTTATTATACATTCACCAGCTATTTTTAAATTAAGTCATAGGGTGGACGGCTATTTGGGCTAATTCTTCAATAAATAGTCAATTTTGGGCCGCTAATCAAGCTTTAGCCACTATTTCAATAACTATTACATATTTACCCATTCTTTTGACGTGAAAAATGTTGAAGAATTAACCTAAATAGTCGTTCACCCGACCGCTTAAACTAAAAATAACCGATTGAGATATAATATATCCATAATTTATGTGTATATATATATATATATATATATATATATATATATATATATATATATATATATATATATATATATATATATATATATATATATATATAAAATTGTATATAATCAATATATAAATTATGTATATGGCTAAAAAAATTTAATAAATATGGACGGCTATTTGTGTATAGATCCCAAAAAGGTTTGGACAACAATACTCCAAACTAAAACACGAAACAACTCCACTTAAAAATTTGTTGGAATTTCAAATCTCAGAAATCCTCATGGGTTAAAAACCTTTATAAGTTTAAATTCACAATCTAAATATAAAAATTTGTCGTCACAATGTCGTAGTGACTCAATATTTCTTCGCTCCAATGGTTTAAAATCTTGAATAATTAATTCCTTCCCCCCTTGCCGTTGATTTAAGGAAGTCTTAAACATTTTTCTTTCTGATCTTACGGCTTGGGTATTTAAGGACAGGGAAGAAGTGGCCAAGGGACATTGCTAGTCTACAAAGAGTATTTGCACTATTCAAGGACTGGTTTGCCCACGTGAGGGTGTGACATTTACTGTGTTTTCTTCCTATAATAATAAGTGTGTCTATGTGAGGGCCAAATAGAGTTAATAGTTAGTGCTTCGTATTTATATCAGCCAATAGGTATTCTTTTGCCGAAAATTTTGAATTAGCCGATTGTAAATAGCTGATGGTAAGTTCGAAGTGCTAAAATTTTTTTTGCTGAAACTGATTTTTTAAATAAGCATTTACTTATTGGATCATGGAACGGGGGGTGGGGCGGGAGGTAGGGCAGGGTTTAGGGGTGGGGCGGGAGGCAAGGGAGGTAAAGGGAACAAGGGTGTCTGTAGGTTGAGAATTGGGTCATGGAACGTAGGTACATTGAGGGGTAAATCTATAGAGTTGGTGAAGATCCTCCAGAAGAGGAGGGTCAATATAGCGTGTGTCCAGGAGACAAGGTGGGTAGGGTCGAGGGGCGAGGGACGTGGACGGGTATAAACTTTGGTACTCAGGAGTCCAGAAAGGTAAGAATGGAGTGGGCATCTTGGTGGATAGGGAACTTAGAGAGTCGGTGGTTGAGGTTAGACGAGTGAATGATAGATTAATGACTATTAAGTTGATGGTTAGAGAGTGCACCATAAATATCGTTAGCGCCTATGCGCCGCATGTGGGCCTAGATGAGGAGGTTAAACGACGCTTCTGGGAAGGGTTAGATGAGATTGTGCATCAGGTTCCGCCTGCTGAGAAGCTATTCATAGGAAGGGATTTCAATGGGCATATTGGGTCGACCGCAGGTGGTTATGGCGAGGTGCATGGAGGCTTTGGTTTTAGGGAGAGGAACGGAGGAGGTACATCGTTGTTCGACTTCGCTAAGGCTTTTGGGTTAATGATTGTGAACTCTAGCTTTCAGAAGAGGGAGAGGCATTTGGTTACTTTTCAAAATGCGGTGGCGAAGACCCAAATTGACTATCTCCTCCTCAGGAGGTGTGACAGAGGGTTGTGCAAGGATTGCAAGGTGATTCCGGGTGAGATACTCGCGACGCAGCATAGGCTCTTGGTGATGGACGTTGGTATTATGTTAAAGAGGAGGAAAAGGTCTACTCGAGGAAGACCGAGAATAAGGTGGGAAGCCTTAACTAAGGATAAAGTCCAAGCGTTGGAGGGGCGGTTGTCGGCTATGGGAGCTTGGAGGAGCAGTGGTGACGCGAGCACTATGTGGTTAACGACAGCAGACTGTATTAGGGAGGCTGCGAAAAAAGGTGTTAGGGGTCTCGACGGGTGTCTCTGGTGGGCACAAAGGAGACTGATGATGGAATGAAGTAGTCCAAGGTAAAGTGGAAGCAAAGAAGGCGGCGTACCTGAAGTTAGTGGGGAGCATAGGTGAGGAGGAGAGGCGAGTGTGCATGGATAGGTATAAGGCAGCTAGGAAGGAGGCTAAGCTGGCGGTCACAGAGGCTATGACTGCAGCTTATGGTCGTATGTACGAGGAATTCGGGGGAAAGGTGGGGAGAAGAAGTTATTCCGGCTGGCCAAGTTGAGAGAAAGGAAGGCTCGGGATTTGGACCAAGTGAGATACATCAAGGACGAAGATGGTAGAGTATTGATGGAAGATGCCCAGATTAAGAGGAGATGGCAGACTTACTTTCATAAACTTCTGAATGAAGAAGGGGATCGGGATATTGTGCTAGGCGAATTGGAGCATTCCGAGAGTCACCGTGACTTTGGGTATTGCAGGCGTATCGAGGTTGAGGAGGTCGTGGGAGCTATGCGTAAGATGAGTAGGGACAGAGCGACCAGGCCAGATGAGATTCCGGTGGAATTTTAGGAGTATTGGGAGAGCAGGTTTGGAGTGGTTGACTAGGTTGTTTAATATTATTTTTAAGGGGAAAATGATGTCGGATGAGTGGAGGTGGAGTACGATGGTTCCATTGTATAAGAACAAAGGTGATATCCAGAATTGTAACAATTATAGAGGTATTAAATTACTGAGTCATACCATGAAAGTGTGGAAGAGGGTGGTTGAAGCGAGGGTGAGGATGACAGTGTCTGTATCCGACAACCAGTTCGGGTTCATGCCGGGTCGTTCGACTACAGAAGCTATACACCTTGTTAGAAGGTTGGTGGAACTATACAGAGAGAGGAAGAAGGATCTGCATGTGGTGTTTATTGACCTAGAGAAAGCGTATGACAAGGTTCCTAGAGAAATTCTCTGGAGATGCCTGGAGACAAAAGGTGTGTCAGTTCCCTACATTATGATGATTAAGGACATGTATGATGGGGCTAAGACTCGGGTTAGGACAGTAGGAGGCGACTCTGAGCATTTTCCTGTTGTAATGGGGTTACACCAAGGTTCTGCGCTTAGTCCGTTCTTATTTGCCCTGGTGATGGACGCGTTAACACACCATATTCAAGGGGATGTGCCATGGTGCATGCTATTCGCCGATGACATAGTTCTGATTGATGAGTTGCGAGCCGGTGTTAACGAGAGGCTGGAGGTTTGCAGACAGACTCTTGAGTCTAAGGGTTTCAAGCTGAGCAGAACGAAGACGGAATACCTGGAGTATAAGTTCAGCGCTGAGTCAGGGGAAGTGGGTGTGGATGTGAGGCTTGATTCGCAGGTCATCCCGAGTAGAGGCAGCTTCAAGTTCCTTGGTTCGGTTATCCAAGGGGGAGGGGAGATCGACGAGGATGTCACACACCTTATTGGGGTAGGATGGATGAAGTGGAGGTTAGCATCTGGAGTCCTGTGTGACAAGAGAGTGCCACCGATACTCAAAGGTAAGTTTTATAAAGCGATGGTTAGACCGGCCATGATATATGGGGCTGAGTGTTGGCCCGTTAAGAACTCACATATCCAGAAGATGAAAGTAGCAGAAATGAGAATGTTGCAGTAGATGTGCGGGCACACTAAGATAGATAAGATTAGGAATGATGATATTCGGGAGAAGGTGCATGTGGCTCCCATTGATGACAACATGTGGGAAGCGAGGCTTAGATAGTTCGGACATGTTCAGAGGAAAAGCCCAGATGCTCCGGTACGGAGGTGTGAGCAGCTGGTTACATAGGGCACGAGAAGAGGTAGAGAGCGGCCTAAGAAGTATTGGGGAGAGGTGATCAGGCAGGATATGGCGAGGCTCCAGATTTCCGAGGACATGACACTTGATAGGAAGATGTGGAGGTCGAGTATTAGGGTTGTAGGTTAGGAGGTAGTTGAGTCGTGCCTTACTTCGTAACATGGTGGGACTAGCCATGTAGGATTTTTGTCTAAGATAACTAGTGGGAATATTGTGGCTTACTATTTCGCTTTTCAGTGCAGGTCCTATTTACTAGCTATCAATTTTGCTTTACATCTTTCTTCTAGATTTCATGATGTTCCTATTTTTCTTATGACTGTTGTGGTGATACTAATATTTACTAATATTGTCTCCCTTTACTTTGCATCTTTCTTCTGGATTTCATGGTGTTCCTATTTATCCTATGATTGTTGTTGTGATACTAATATTGTCTCCCTTTTTGTCCCTTTTGTCGTTTTGTTTTTTTGAGTCGAGGGTCTTTCGGAAACAACCTCTCTACTCCTTCGGGGTAGGGGTAAGGTCTGCGTACACACTACCCTCCCCAGACCCCATTAGTGAGATTTTACTAGGTTGTTGTTGTTGTTGTTGTTATTTGGATAGACAGGCGAAAACTGATAATAAGCAGTTGATGTGTTTGGTAGAAAAGTGCCGATAAATTGTTCTTTTATTAACATGGCTAAAATATCCTTAAAAACTTTACAAAAGGTTATAAATTAAAAAGTTTCTTTGTAAAGAAAAATATGAACAATGAATATGGAATAAAAAGAAAGTTAGAAAATTTATTTTGGGAAAAATATTTTGTGCATTAGAAAATATTATTAAGGATAAACTAGTAAAAGTCTTGGTCAAACTAAAAGTGCTTATAAAGTCATAAGTTGGGGGTGACCAACTTATGACTTATAGCTGATTTTAGCTTATAAGCACTTGGCTTATAAGTATTTTGGATATTTATCAAACGCGTAAATAAGCCAAAAAGTGTTTATAAGTCAGTTTGACCAGCTTATAAGCATAGCCAAACACCCTCTTATTGTGTTCTCTCCAGTTTCTTGCTGTATTTAAGCTATCAAGTAACAATCCTTTTCCAAAGGCATAATGTGGCAAAACTGTATCAAGGCTTGGGAAAGCTCATTCATTTTATATAACATGAGTATAGTAATTGATGATTGTTGACATTTGTTGTACACTTGTGACAAGTGATTGAGTGAACATTACACTCGCTCCAATTGGAAAAATGTTCCCTATCTACAAAAACAAAAGGTAGGTATTATGTTCTTTTCAAAAATACTAGTTTTGATCTCCCTTAAGTTACCTTCTTCACGGGATGATTATATCGTAGATAAATCATTTTTTTTCTTCATAAATCATAAATAGGGTCATTTTAAGTCCCCTTTTCCCAAACTTGAGTTAATATAGCACATGTAGGGTGTGCGTGCGTTAATTTGAGTCAATATTATCTATATTTATATTATATTAAAAGCATGAAGGCCCTTAGCAAAATATCGTTAAGGGCCTTTATAACAATATATATATATATATATATATATATATATATATATATATATATATATATATATATATATATATATATATATATATATATATATATTGTTACAAAGAATATTAAACCAGTTATGTCAATTTGCTAAATCCATAAAACCAAATCAATTAAAATTAAAAAGCGTTTGCGCTGCATTGTTCATTGACTAAAATAATTAATGTCCTCGTGTTCAATATGAAGATTTTGTCTCATAATGGATTGAAGGTAAATCATGACTTTTCTCTTTATAGAATAATTGAGATTGGGTTTTGTGAAGCTATCAAAAAAGATGACTACAATAGGGTTGTTACATTGTATCGTATTGTTACTTTAAATATAATATTTATTTTGATTGTTACTTAAATTTTATTGTATCGTATCGTTAAATCCCTCGTTACATAAACGACGAAATGTGTCACTTTATGTAACGACTGATTTGGTGTGGTCACATCGTTACCTTGTCTTTTTCTCTCATCTTACCCTTTATTACTTTTAAATAATTTTATTTTATCATTTACCCTATCTTTTTGTATAATAATTTTATCCCATATCATAATTTTTGTTTATAATATTGCAGTTCTATTCTTCATATTGTTGGTGCGTGATATCATAAAACGATGGAAAACGATAAATCCATCCAAGCATTGTATTCATCAAACGATAATGTACAATACAATATAATACAATACAATACAATACATTATGAAAAGATATGTAACAACCATCCAAACAAGTTGTAAGCATGCAGTGAAAAAGAGCAAGTTGTTGGAGACTGAGTTTATGAGATTTTGTACATATAATAATGCACGTTCATAGCAACAAATTTTGAGAATAGATTAATTGAAAAGGTTCAAAATTGTCTCTCGACTGTTAGAAATAGGACGGATTTACCCTCCATTAAGAGTTGGTATCATTTGTGCCCCTGCCATGACCTAAAGGGGTCGTTAATATCCTCATTCACTAACGGACGCAATTTTCAAATTTTTTTATTCCGAAAAAAGTATTTTTCTCTTTTTTAAAATTCACCTAGCACACCACATCCCCTCCCTCTCTCCATTTCTTTTTTCTTTATAAAAAGGGTAAAAACAATGTCCGTGAACTATACAAAATGGAATAATTAAGTCTAAGGCAAACGAAGAGAGAACAAACAACTACAACAGGGAGAAAGTTATGACTTGGAGAAATCAAGAACCCCCCATTTGCGTGGTTGCCACTTTTTCACACACGATAAATGGTGATTTATGCCATCTGCTGTCTCGTATTAACGAAAGGGAGCATTTGGGATAAAATTACACTGACATGCATTGTATTTTTTGCTGTAAGGACAAAACGATGTATCTATTTAGGTTTTGATACTTGTAATTTTTTTTCTCCTTTATTTTCCTATCTTCTTAATGAAAGCACATATTGGTGAAAAACTCAAACCGTATCATGATTGGATTAATTCATGCGAAAAGAAAAATCTGGAGTTGTTGCTACAGTTTTGCACCGGAAAACAAATAGAACAATTATACCCTTTCCCAGCCCCTTATTTTATTTATTTTTTTAATTTTTTTTTTCTCCCCCTCGTTTTCTTTCTCTTTTTTCTTCCTATCCTTTCAACCTAAATCGATGAACCTCACCCAAAACCTCCCAAGGACCCCAAAAAATTTTCCAAATAAAGTAACACATGCTAATAAAATTACACTTACGCTCACTTACAAATGTACAAACGTAGCACACCATCATGAAACTTTCATGTTCAAGTGAATCTTTAGTATAATTGTACTTACATACCATGCGTGCTTTAGACGACTTATCTTTCTACTAATTGGCCTTTTTCCTCTTGGTTTGATTTTCTTCCGGTGAATGGATACATCAACCGATATATACTCCATATGTTACGACTACATGTAAAGGAAGAAAGTAACTCAAACTAAAGAAAATTTCAGACATAACACTAGTGGGAGTTAAAACATGATTTTTGGTAGACAAGGCTTCTTTGGCAACCTTTTTATGTAAAATTTAAATTTAAATTGTAAATTTTGTAACACAAAGCATTCAAGGGGAGATCAACTCGTGAGTGAAATAAAAATTTTGCTCTTTTTAAAAAAAAACTATTTAGTTACATAAAAAGTTAAAACTCTATTAACGGTAAAGCTATCCTAGTCTTACATGTTCTCTTTGCAGCTAGCATCGTCCTCATTAATCTTGGAGGGTTCTATGCTATTAATAGATGATGGTATACACAACGTAAATTTATTAGGAAGTAACTTATCGAAAAGAACCAATTAGAGTTTAAGAGATTATATCAAAGAGAACCAATCTATTTTAACTGTTGTATGGGTCAAAATCTATCTTTAAATTTTTTTTAGTAAAAATAGTATTGGTGGAACGTTCCAAGTTGTCACTTGTCGAAGTAATCTAAGAAATGGCGAAGTCTGTGGTCGATGAGTCAATAAGAGCTGAAGCTGAAGAGTCAGCAAGGGCTGAAGCCGAAGAGTCGTCAAGGATTGAGGCCGAGGTCGAGCACCTTTGACAGAGCTATAACGGCTAGTTTCAAGATAGGACATAAAAGAGAATATTCTAGTGGATATTCTCTATACTTGTATTATTAGGGTTTTTAGGAACATGTTCCTTATAAATAGAAAGAGACACAATGATAGAGGACATGTAATATTCATTTGTAAAATACACTTTGACTTTAAATGAGAGAATCGGATCTTATTGCAAGCATACAAACACAACCTTTTCATTAAGATTCTTGTTTATATTTTTTCACTGGATCCGAGAATAACCCAGATATTCAAAGGATGTCCATCACTCATCATTGTCAGAAAGAACATTCTCTGATTCCATCTTTTCTTGGATGACTCATTCATTCTATTTACTGTCATTTACTATTATTCATCAATATTTAATGCTACATTATTTCCTTGGACTTCTTAAATATTGGTTGTGTGCTACTGCTGCTATAAAAATACATCTACATAGTATTTATTTCACTTCTGAGAAATTCATCTTTGGCATATTATTGTTAACTAAGATTAACCCTCATTTATATAAATTTAATTAGTTGAACCAAGATCTATATTTTTTGGTCAAATAATTTGGCGTCGTCTGTGGGGATTTCTTAGGTAAATTTTCAGTTTCCTCTAGATCTATAGCTAACGCAAGTCACTAACCTAACAAACCCCGAGATCTTCTTTCTTTGTATGTACAAAAACCTACATGGAAGGTAACCAAAGAGAAAGGACAAAAATAACAAGTGATTTCCCTTGCAACCTCATGAACACTATCAACGAGAGTTGCGAAACTGTAGGTAAGGACGTGACACCCAACGCTTCCCCTAGGCGAGATAGGTTGCCTCCCTCTCACTACATCATAACAAAACCCAGTGGAAAAGGGGCCTCCACGTACGTAGAAGAAGGGATACCCCCAGCTATGAAAAAACTCCTCGAAGCATGGCTAACCGATATGCTGGTGAGCGTCCTCAACAGACCCGCTCCAGGCATAACTACAGAAACCAAAAAGATCTTTCACGATACGATAAATGGACGAGTAATGCAACTAACCAAGCCCTCCGATGACAGGTATGACTCACAGTATTACTAACAGTACAAGTGACAGTGCCCTCGCTGTCGTCCTAAAGAAGATGGAAGAAATGGATAATGAAAACAAAATACTCCGAGATCAAATGAAAGAACACCAAGAACGAGTCGACAAGATACCGGGCGCTCCTAAGCTGTTGCCAAAAAGGGACGCCGGTAGATTCGTAGAGCAGCAACGATGACGCTTCCCCACATGCCATACCAAATACCTTCAAAATGATGCCTTACCTCAGGATATACGATAGAACGACCGATCCTGAGGATCATGTGACTCATTACGTCACCGCCGTGAAATGCAACGACCTCGCCAAGGAACAAGTATCCTCTATTTTGCTGAAGAAGTTTGGCGAAACCCTTACGGGAGAGCATTAATATGGTATTCACAGCTACCAGCCCGCTCCATAGAAACTTTCGAGAAAATGGCCGATAAGATTGTAACCGCCCATGCTGGAGTCAAGAAGGCCGAGGCAAGAGTAAACGGTATGACAGACTCGAAGAAAGTATCATTTTCGACGAGTCAGATGCCAACGGTTTGACTTTTCCTCATAATGATGCCCTCGTTATTACTTTACGCATTTTAGTAATGATGTCAAACGTATCATGGTGGACGATGGAAGTGGTGCATGCATTATCCATCCCCGAGTCCTTACCCAAATGAGACTCGAGGATAAGATAGTGTCGCGCTGCATCACGCTAACCTATTTTAATAATGCAGTTGAATGGACATCTGGGGAAATTACACTCCCCGTCTTGGCCAGTGGCGTGACTCTGGAGAAGACATTCCACATCATAGACCAGGCCATCGCGTACAACGCCATAGTGGGATGACCATGGATATATCCCATGAGAGTCATCCTCTCTAGCCTATACCAAGTAATTAAATACCCAACATCATGGGGAATATTCAGCATACTCGGAAAACATCGCACGTCACGAGAATGCTACCGCATTGCCTTAGACAGCACGACAACCCAACAGAAAAAAAAAACAAGGAAAAAGAGGCATAGCAATCAACAGGGCCGAGGTCAACGCAAAAAGAGACCGGGGACGTCATCATGGATCCTGAAACGGTCGAGGCTATGGACTCAACCATAGAAGACCTCGACCCCGTTCAATTGGACATCAATAACCTTAGAAAAAAAGGCCTATATCGGGTGTAAACTCTGAGAGCCAAGTAAATTCAGTCAATTCTTAATAACTAATGCATATTTGTTTGCCTTCAGCCATGCAGATATGTAGGGCATCCTAAGGGAAATCACCACACATAAATTAAACATCGACCCATTCTACAGGTCAGGCATAAATTCAAGTCCGCCATCAACGATGCGATCTGCGAGGAGGTAGAAAAGCTGCTAGAAAACGGCTCCATCAGGGAGTCAAAGTACCCTAAGTTGATCACCAACGTAGTGATGGTCAAAAAGAAAAAAGGGAAATGGTAGATGTGCGTGGATTTCACAGACTTGAACAAAGCATGTCCGAAGGATTCGTTCCTATTACCCCATATCGACCAACTCTTTGACACAACATCCGGGCACGAACTATTGAGTTTCTTAGACGCATACTCAGGCTATAACCAAAATCTTATGGAGGAAGAAGACCATGAGAAGACCACGTTCATCACCCACCAAGGAACGTATTGTTATAGGGTCAAGCCATTTGGGCTGAAGAATGCGGGGGCTACATATCAAATATTGGTGACAAAGATATTCAAAGACGACTTAAAGTACAAGGGCAGCGAATTGACGTTTTTTTTTATTTTCAGTATTCTACGTAGTTGACTAGTTTGCCAATTAATCGACTAGAGATAAAAATAGAATAATAATAATAATAATAATGCAGAAATGAAGAGTAGGAAATAAAGACACCGGGATTTTTATACTAGTTCGGATTCAATGTGAATCCTACGTCCAGTCCCCTTGGGTTGTAAGGGTAATCTCTTTCAGTATTTGAAGTATCTCGAGTACAATATGGTTGATGTAGCTTTACACCAACGACTTAGTTTTTATGTCGCTTTTCTCTTCTTGATACAATGCATCACCAATGTTTATCTCTCTTTCTTCTCTCACTAATTACACAACAAATCTACGGAGAAGTACACGGCTTATTTGGAGTAGAACAAAAAGAGTGATAATGGTTCGTTCAAAGTAAGTCTTCTTTAAGTTTGGAACATATGTATATATATACTTCGTAAGGCCTTCTTGACTCTTGATTAGCGTGAATCTTAAGAGATTACAAACCCAAGGGAGTTAATCCTTGAAATGAATCATAAATTGATTCTTTCCAAGAATAAAGTTAAGTTTCTGTTGATCTTCCTTGATTTGTAATCTTGACAGACTTGTCATCCGCTAGGCATATCTTTTCCATTAATTGAGTGATCAACGATAGATCCCTTGATTTATGGCTTCAACGATCTCCAATGTAGCACTTTGCAATCTTGTTTCCCTTTGATTTGGGACCTTCCTATAATAGCTTCCGTCAATCATCTATCAAATCATTGATTGATTCTTCTTCTGGATCTCCACTGCTTTTTCCTTTTTCATCTCTAATCATTGATTCTTGTCCTTTGCTTTGCTTCTAGAGCTCCCGTTAATAGATTGTTTCCTTAATCTATACTTGAATGATAGGGCATCTTGATTCCTTTATTTTATACCTTGTGATCCTTCACCAAATGTGATATATTATTTTTTATCATTGAAACTCATATTTAACAATCTCCCCCTTTTTGATGATAAAATAAATAATATATATATATATATATATATATATATATATATATATATATATATATATATATATAACAACATTTTACTTCCTTGTTGTCTTACTCTGCTATAGTCGACTCCCCCTCAACAGGTGTTACATATACTCAGTTGACTCCCCCTCAACAAGTGTTGTTATTTGTCCTGCAATGTATGACTTCTTTTCTCCCCCTTTTTGACATCAGCAAAAGAGGGGATATGCATATATAGAGCTGAAATTAAGTAGAAATAGGCACATCATAGGCAAATATTTACAAATTATAGGCATGCAGAGTTTAGCAAAAGTTAAAAATAATATCCAGCGAGTGGTTATCCGGTCCAAAATAGTGAAATAGCTAAAACATTGTCTGAAACATCCATAACTAATGAGAAATCTGACCCTTATCTTTGAAACGTTGGGCCCAGTCTCTTTGGAGATTGCATGGATGTCCCCAACAATGGATTGAGTTACAACAAGAAGGTCCTTGATGATGGTCAACCTGTTGTCAATAGTAGTCAGTTTCTCTACAAGATCAGGATCACCTACACTATGATGGAAAACAGAGGCTTTGATCTTAGAATCGGGATGAACATTATTGACTTCACCTTCTTGTTTCTTCACCCAGGAACCTTTAGTTCATGAATATCCCATACTGGTAAAGGCTCTAGAATTGTAGGACTTTGAAATAGAGACAAAGGGGTATTCTGAGATAGAGATGTTGTGGCCTTCCAAGATGTGGGTGATAGCCATACCATAGGGTAGACTGGTGGGATCATCATCACTCTCAATCATGAAGTTTATGACCTATGAGGATAGTTTATCCTTAATTTTGGTCACAAGACAGTAGACAAGAAAGGTTGGGAATGAGCCAGTACGAGAAACAAGAGTAGTTGCAACAATGTGGGCCAGAACTCGAGTTTCAAAACTAACATCACTGGGACATAATTGGTTAGGAAGGAAATCAGATGGACACTCGGCAATACAACATTTTGCTTGATCAAAAGAAATTTTAAAATTATCAGGACAAGTATTCTTTAAAATCATAGGAAAACCGGAGCACTTACACTAAAAAATTGAGTCAAACATGGCACAATCAAGGACAATGCATTTTCCTAGAACTAGGGATTCTAACTTATCAGGCTTGCTAGAGCAAATATTGGCATAAAATATTTTCACTAAAGGTTCATGGACTTTGGGAGGGGGTACAGAGAGAAATTTAGACCATCATTGAAAATCAAACAGATCCTTTATTTTGGATTACTACCATGAGAAATAGGCTTGTCTTTCAGAGCAACAAAGAAATCCCTATTTGGGGTATCCCATAAATTGAGGTCGGACTCTAGAGAACTTGAGAGGTCTATTTTGGATTTCTTGGGGGTAAAAGATTCAAGAGGGTCTTCCATGGGCCTTTTGCCAAGAGCTTTTTCTCCTATTCGGTGAGAGTTGTCAGATGGTTCTGCTTGAGAAGAGGAAAACCCTTCTGAGTGATCAGACCCTAGGTCTACTTGTTCTGGAGGCTGAGAAGAGGGTTTTCCCTTGGAACGAGTACTTTTTCTTGTGGAGGCAGACGGATTCTTGGAGTATTTAGCCATTGACTAATTTTGAAGAAGGGTTTGAAGGATTCTGAAGAAGGGTTTCTGAGCGATAGGAACAATGAAGACATACGAAAATGGTTCTGAGGATTAGAAAGAAGGGATTTTGACGGTTGAGTGCAGGAAAGGAAAGGGTATCAGTGAAGGGTCATGATGATTGATTTTATTTTCTTGAATCTGCGACTGATGGGAAAAGAGAGGGAAATCAAAGGCGCTTAATAAATGCATACTTACAGAGAGAATAAAACTAAAAGCATTAGATACGCAAGAATTAAAACTACCACATAGGTCCTAATTTTTTTTTATCAAGCGAAATAATGCCAAGTAGTTCTCTTGGGTAGGAAAATCTATCTTCAAGTAAAGGCTTAGTAAAAATGTCTGTTAATTGATCAGTGGTGGCAACAAATGATAATTCTATATCTCCCTTAAGGACATGATCTCTAATGAAATAACATTTAATGTCTTTATGTTTAGCCCTAGAATGATACACAGAATTCTTTGAGAGACATATAACACTAGAGTTAACACAAAATATTTGAATAGGTTTAAAAAATAGTTCACAGTCACCCAGTTGATGAGACATCGATAGTAACTGTGCACAACATTGCCCAATGGTAATATATTCTTCCTTAGTTGTGGATAATGCAACTGAGTCTTTTTTCTTACCGTTCCATAATATTAATGCCTTTCCAAGTAATTGACATGTTCTGATGGTGCTTTTTCTGTCTTCCTTATCACCTGGAAGATCAGCATCTAAAAAACCTTCTAGCTTAAAATTGTTAGAACGTGGGTACCAAAGTCCATAAGAGATAATTCCGATGAGATAACGAATTATTTTCTTTACTGCAGTCAGATGCGATTCCTTAGGAGCTGACTGAAACTTGGCAAATTTATACATACTAAACATAATATCTGGTCGACTAGAAGTCAAGTAAAGCAAAGAGCCAATTATTCCATGATATTTAGTTTCATCAATTGGATTTCCTTTTTCGTCCTTGTCGAGACTTGTTGACGGGCTCATTGGTGTACCAATTGCTTTAGCACTGCTCATTCCAAACTTTTAAATTAATTCCTTTGTATATTTTGTCTGGCACACAAAAGTTCCTTCTTTAGATTGTTGAATTTAAAGTCCAAGGAAAAACGTAAGTGATCACGCCCAACTATGCCTTATGAAAAGGACTAAGCAGTCGTTGCAAATATAATCCGGTTTACAAGTCCGGATTCAAATTCCACAAGGAATTAACCTATTAATCACAACTGCCAGTTTCGCAAGAATTCAAGTAATCAACTTTCAGAAATATTGAATAATGCGTTGAGTATTTACTAACTAAAAGCAAGGTAATTAAAAAGTTATAATTTTATTACTAACAAAGTAAATATTGTAGACAAGATTGGAAAGGTCTAGGGTTATGATTTTTTCTCTCGTCGGAATCCTCCCCGCCACGTCTCATATAATTTTGCTTAGATATTTTCTACCGATCGTGAGTACTTTAGGTGTCGTAACTCTCTTCCGAGCAACTACAACAATATACTAGACGTATTTTGCCGAAGTACACTAGCTAGCTTTAGTTTAGAGCTCACTAAGTTCACACCAAGGTTTCGTTATTCCTAATCCCACCTTTAAACCCTCCGTATTGATCCCTCATATACGTTAGAAGTAATATTGTTCAATAACTACCTAAATATGTACCCTTTTCCAAGTAATACACACTAAATAGGTATAGCCGATTGAGGGCCCTTCAATCAACCACAATAATCACGTAGTTGAACAAGTAGAGAAAATCCAATGGCAAACTTATATTAAATGCAACAAAAATTCATCCTCCAAAAGGTTCCATCAAACCCTAGAATAAAGAGTTTAGCTACTCATAATTGTTTTCAACACTACAATATAAGAATTCATCACCAATAATAGAAAAAGGAAGAAGAAAGATAAAAACTCATTTTTGAATCTTCCGTCTTGCTCCTTGCTCGTTCTTGCCTTCAAGATGTTGTGTAACCCTTAAAAAGTTATTATTTGATGTATTTATATCACTTAGGGTTGATTAGGGGCGGAACGTTTCCATCGAACTTCATATGGGAGAAGCTGGAATCCGCTTCTGCCTTCACGCGTCGTGCGCCCATGGACGCGGATTCAGCTTTTGAAATTCTTCCATTTCGCGAAGCGATCTGTGCCTTTGCTTCACTTCGCTGTTTTGTGCCTTCACTTTTCTCCTTTTTCGTGTCCGTTTTTGTGCCACGCACGATAATAGACTAGCTCTCAATCCTTCCATTTTTTTCCCTTTTGTAATAATTTGATATCTTTTGCTCCATTATCATTCAAGCTCACTCCTACAAATAAGAAATATGTAATGATTGTAGTTCACTTCAAATATCATGTAATCTCCCGCATGATATTTCTAACCACCACACACTTAGACTTTTGCTCGTCCTCGAGCGAATAAAATTAAGCACATTGGCAAGAAACAAATTTCCAAACCTACTCAAGCCACATGCCAATGACAATAGTTTATACCAACGCTTAGAACCTAGCATAAGCACTATTCATACTTTTCCTCAAGATTTACGTCATGCCAAGACTAATTAAAATAATTGTGTGACTCTCGCTAACATCCTAGCCTTAAAATTTGACTCCAATACATCTCAAACTAAGACTCGCTTCTCGTGCCAACTCAAAAACCAAGGCCTTTACCAATCTTTTGCAGATCATGTGCCCTCACCAATAAACCAAAGAGAGAAAGTAGTTCACACATGCAAACATAAGTTTAAGTATATTTTAAGGACTCTCCAATCGAAAGAATTCGCTCACTCTCGCAAAAATAACTCATATGCCACCCAAGTTCGTACCGTAGGCTTGCCTGTAGTGTAAGACTTGACTAATTTAAGTTCGCACAGACTCGGATCAAGTAGGACTCCATAGGTTATAATGTAATCTAAGGGACGGGTAGGATATATTTGTAAAACAATAGTGATTATCCCTCCTAAATACTTTAATACACTATACTTCACTTTTAAACACCTTCTCATCACGAACAAGTCAATATCACGCCACGAACCAATACATAATTAGGCCCTTCTTCTTCAAGCATATCATAATGTAGATGCTCACTAGCCCGGATCAATACCTGGGAGGTGTACTTCAAAATCTTTTTGTTTTTTTTCTTTTTTTTTTCTTTTTACACTCCCCTTAATTTTGGTGTTTCTAGCTAGTAATTCATTTAAACACAATGCGCCTTCTCGGCCTTCCTATGATTCCATTCAAAAGCTACACAGTCTCTTTCTTTACTTTTATAGTGACTTAAGTGCTTTCGGAGGTAAAGGGTGAACAAGATTTGATTAAGAACAAGGAGAATTTAGTTTGTAATGTGGGTTCCAAGAAAAAGGTCTACAAGCTCAAAAGGGTTGACTATGGATAATATTAGCACCGGTGGACAAAAGTGGCTCAATGGTCAATCAAAGAAATACCTATATCATCTCCTAGCCTAACGATACTTAATCATTTCGTTTCGACTCACACACGGGACAAGTTCTAAACTAGATTGGGATGGCACAAAGTACAACTCAAACTTCTCACCTCGCACAATGCACATGACCTACTCAAGACGGCTCAGACCCGACTCTCAAGTTAATGCAGCTAAGCACTGTCATCATAGAACTAAATCATATACGAAGTACATAACATAAGTCAAAAGATGAGCCCAAGATTCAAAGTAAAGTCACATATATTCTCAAGGCACATAATCACAAGAATTACGAGGAAAGTACTAAGCACAAATGCTCCAGGTCTAATCCCCTATATAAATTATGTCATGAAGCACAATACTCAATTTCTTCCCATTCCAATATTAGTTCAAAACAAACAAAGGAAAAGAAAAAAAAATTGCATTTTTTTTCTTTTTAGACTTTAAACCCTCAATAAATTTGTCTAGGAAATCCATCGTCGGGCAAAGTCTACAAATTCTTTTACAAAGTTTGAGAAAGAAAAAAAAACTACCTAAGACTACCCGGTGCAAGAAAATGACATCCTCGGGAAAAAACCTTGGTTTAACGAAAACTCGAGATTACACCAATAAAAAGCTAACTACAATTACAATGACCTTGAATGTGATCATAGCAAAATATATCACTAACATTTAAACACATGCCACAAAAATCAAATTCTGACACCTCCACCCCACACTTAAGAGAGTGCACTGTCCTCAGTTGCACAATATCACAGAAACAGACAATAAATAATCAATAGTAGAGTGGGTGTCAGAACTCCTTCATCATATCTCAGGCTGTGGGGAGGACCGGTAGCAAACCTCGGTCCGCAATGCCGATGGATCCTCCAATGCGACACTAGATATGTCGACGGCTGCTATCATCTCACCCTCCCTAGTCAGAGCAACATCCCCAACAACCATCTCTTGAACCTCCATCGGCTCCTCAGTAGCAGTGCCATCAGTAGCACTCAAAGCAGACAACTCTGCATCCCCCAGCTCCTCAAAGTCTGTCTGAACTCCAATATGTCGTACCTCTCTTTCTCCACGAACAACCTCGAGTAGCATAGCGAACTGCTCTCACATCCACTAATCTCTAGTCTCTTGTGCGGCTAGGAAAGCACGGTCCCGTCCCTCTAAATCTGCTCGCAACTGCTGAAGTGCACCCTCCATATCAGTGATGCGCTCACCATGGCCCTTCTTCTTTATAGTCATTTCTGTTGGGTCCTGAACAAAGAAAATATCATGGAATGCCGAATTTGTGCCTCCACCTATCTCATCATTCTTCTTAGTCAATTTGTATTTATTAAGTAACGCAGTCAAAGTATGCACAAAGTAGAGCGTCCACTGCATGTTCTTTCTGGTCTTCCCCATTTGACTTCGCAAGATAGCTCCAACGTTCACTGCAATATCTTTCATCAGGGCATATACCAAGAACACTCTCTCCCAAATCACAATAGACTTGTGCGTTGCTGGCATGAATCTATTGCAGACCTAATTCAACCATATTCAAGCCTCCTTGTTCATGTACATCTTTGCCAACCCATCAGTTTCTAACTAATCGGCTGGTACAGATCCCCCACACAAGACCGCAATTATCTGGTCCACATCCAGCCTTTGCTCTCTCCTCCAGTACTCTGATTCGGACTGCGAGGGTATGCGGTAGTACTTATTTATTGTCGTGGCAGAGATATCAACTTGAGTCCCACGAACCCAAACAATGGCATTGCCCTTGTCTTGTTCCCAATTTGCATACAACTCACGCACGAGAGTCAAATTTTCCTCGCCCTTCGGCCCTTGAGCAAAGCGTGTCCACTTATTCTCCTCTATTGCTCGCAAAATATCCGGGCAACTTGACTTGGTAGCCCCAAAATTCAACGGTCTTTCAAACAGTATTGGATTGATTTGCTTAGTCTTTATAAGCTTCCATTTGTTTCACACACTTTCACTCACTTTCACTCACAAACCTCTTTTCCCACACGGCCGTAGCACCCGGAACACTCGACTCCCCTTCACATTCGGGCAACGGAATCGTTGCCTCCTCCTCATCAGATGAGTCATGTTCAGATTCTGACTCGACAACCTTTTTTGCCTTTCCCTTTCCTTTCACCTAAGCTACTTTCCGCTTCTTAGCCAGTGGTAGCTTTAAAGCCCCCTCTCTAATTTGTACCAGAGCCTCTCTTAGCCTAGGTGACCGTAATTGATGCGCCCTTTGCTTTATTTGTGCAGGCTGCTCAGTGCTCAGATTGGTGGCCTCAGTGTCCACCTCGGAATTTCCAGCCTTTTCCTTATCATGACTAGCCTTTGTTCGCGCCTCTGCATCACCCTTCTCCGCTACATTCTTGTTAGTTGGTGGTTTCTTTGGGGATGGCTTACCACTACCACCTGCACCATGGCTTCTATTTGATGTCTTAGAGATGGCCATATCACCTACAACGATACAAAATGCATATTAGTATAATGTGTAACATTGAGTCCTAGCGGTATACATTGCACCCCACACTTAGCCCAAAAGCGTAAGTGTGCAACCAGGGTACAAGTTTCTATTACAACTTAATGAAATTTATATAAGGTTACTTATCATCATTGTAAATCAAGTGGGTAGGACGACGCACACGTCGTGCACGAGTCGTGCCTAAGTTGGCCGCGGGTCGACATTCGTTCTAAAACAAATGCAATTTAAGTGCAAAAACCCCCCAAACGGCTACCCCACACTCACGAGATGTTCATATTACCAAAACAATGAGTCTTGCTACTCAGACTTCACAAAACCTATCAAAATTCTTATTCGGTCAATTTTTCGAATACCATATATGCATAATATTTACCATCATGTTTCAATGCAAGTACATGTGTTTTGCCCTCCCAATTTAAGTAAGGTGGTGGTAATTGTAGTTTTCCACCTCACTATGCACAACAACCAACATAATCTTGAGCAAACTATGCTCCAAAATTCAGAATTTAATTATCCTACCAAAATAAACCATAACAAGAAAGAAAGAGAAAAACAAAAATAAAACTAAGGGAAACGGGAGGGGTCTGTTACGTGGAGGTGGGGGTAAGGACAATGAAACAAACAAAGAAAAAGAACAACATACAAACTACTTACCTTAGGCGTTGAGGGAAGGAGGCAGAAACAAAGAGTGGGAATTGGGATAAGAGGAACGAACACGGGAAGGTTTGTTTTTTTGAATGAATTGGGAAGTGGGGTGTTAGGGGTTCTGAATGAGGAAAAATAATTAAACTAACTTATTTAGGAGTATAGCCCAAAAAAGAGAAAAAGAAAATTAATAAAGGAAAAAAGAAAAGAAAAAAATCGCGAAGTGGGGCGCACCATGCCCCCACTTTACTGTTTTTTTTGGTCAATTGGCTGGCCTGGGCCGTGTCTGCCTTCGCGCGAGGCGCGGATTTAGACGAGCCCAATGCTGGCTATTTTTTCAGCTGTTCAAATTTAGCCACTTTCGGCCTTTTGTCATGATTTATTCACCTCGAGACATTCCAATTCGTACAACCTCATTCCCGAAATATTCATAAACATGTCAATACTTCCGCAATTCAAAATCAAACACGAAAAATAAAGAAAAAATACAAATATTGGATTGCCTCCCAACAAGCACTTGATTTAACGTCGCGGCACGATGAATTACAACAAAACCATGGGTTGCCTCACAAGAAGTGCCTGATTTAACGTCGCGACACGACTCGTGCTATCCCTTATCAAGGATCTTTCAAGTACAAGGTCGAGATCACTTTATCTTCCTCAACCATGCCTTGATAATATTTTAGTATTTGCCCATTAACTTTGAACTTGTGGGAGCCATCTTCCGATGTAATCTCGACGGCTCCAGTTGAATGCGAATGCATATATACCACACGAAGTCTTGACCATCTTGACTTCAACTTACCCAGAAACAACTTCAATCTCGAATTGTATAGCAATACCATATCTCCAGGTTTAAAACTCCGCTCAAGAATATTTTTGTCATGCATCATCTTCATTCTCTCCTTGTATAGTCATGTGCTCTCAAAGCATGAAAGCGAAACTCATCAAGCTCGTGAAACTCTGTGAATCTACTTGTATCCGCAACTTCCATATCGAGATTCAGCTCTCTCAATGCCCACAAAGCTCTATGCTCTAACTCTACGGGTAAGTGACATGCCTTCTCAAACACCAATTTATACGACGACATGGCAAGCGGAGTTTTAAAAGCGGTACGATAGGACCAGAGTGCATCATCTAACTTTCTCGCCCAATACGTTCTTGTAGCATTCACAGTCTTTGTCAAAACTCTCTTTATCTCTCTGTTTGAAACTTCCACTTGCCCACTCGTTTGTGGGTGATATGGGGTGGCAACCTTGTGGCACACACCATATTTTTCTAACAACTTTGCGAAGGCTCGATTGCAGAAATGAGTGCCTCTATCACTGATTATTCCCCTTGGAGTGCCAAACAGGGTGAATATATTCTTCTTAAAAACCCAATGACACACTTTGCATCATTTGTAGGGAGCGACACAGCCTCCACCCATTTTGACACATAGTCCACTGCTACGAGTATGTATTTGTTTCCGTATGAGTTGACAAAAGGCCTCATGAAATTGATTCCCCATACATCAAACACTTCTACCTCCTGAATTGGGTTTATGGGCATCTCATGTCGGCAGTAAATATTCCCGATCTGTTGGCATTTATCACAACCCTTCACCCAGAAGTGTGCATCTTTGAACAATGTAGGCCAGTGGAAGCTCGACTCCAACACTTTTGCAGCTGTCCTTACTCCCCCATTATAGTCACCATATGGGGATGCGTGACAAGCCTGTAAAATAGAATATTGGACCATCTAGGGAATACATCTCCAGATCATGTTATCAACACAAATCCTGAACAGATAAGGCTCATCCCAAAAGTACATACGACAATCACGAAAGAACTTTTTCTTTTGTACAGAGGATAGGTCATGGGGGATAATAATGCTTTCCAGGTAGTTTGCAATATCTGCATACCATAGTGCTACCTCAAGGCTTGTGGCCAACAGTTGTTCATCCGAGAAAGTTTCCATGATCTCGTCTACCTCAACCTTCTTCTCCTCTCTTTCTAACCTGGATAAGTGATCCGTCACTTGGTTCTCCGTTCCCTTTCGGTCCTGGATTTCCAGGATGAATTCTTGTAGTAGCAACACCCATCGAATCAGGTGCGGCTTTGAAGCCTTCTTCTTAATTAGGTACTTGAGGGCAGCATGGTCAGTATAAACAATTACCTTCGAGCCTAACAGGTATGACCTGAATTTGTTGAATGCGAATACCACTGCTAGCATCTCCTTCTCTGTCACTGTGTAGTTTAGTTGGGCACCACTCAAGGTTCTACTTGCATATTATATTTGGTGCATGACCTTCTCCTTTCGCTTCCCTAGCACTGCTCCCACAACATAATCGCTTGCGTCGCACATCAGCTCAAATGGTTGCTCCCAGTCGGGTGCAACTATGATAGGTGCAGACACCAGCCTCTTCTTCAATTCCTCAAAAGCTACCTGCAGTCATCAAAAAATATAAAAGGGTGATCTTTTCCAAGCAATTTACACAAAGGGTTAGCAATCTTGGAAAAATCTTTATAAATCGCCTGTAGAAACCAGTATGGCCAAGGAAACTTCTTATTGCCTTGACGGAAGTGGGTAGTGGCAACTTTTCTATTACATCAACCTTTGCACGATCTACCTCAATGCCCTTACTTGAAACTAGGTGCCCCAAGACTATACCTTCATGTACCATGAAATGACACTTTTCCCAGTTCAGCACCAGATTAGTCTCCATACATCTCTTCGACACTCTTTTCAGATTCCTAAGGCAGTCATCAAATGAGTCTCCCACCACTGAGAAATCATCCATGAAGACTTCTATTATGTCCTCTACCATATCTATGAAGATGGCCATCATGCACCTTTGGAATGTGGCGGGTACATTGCATAGGCCAAACGACATTCTCCGAAAAATGTAAATGCTTTATGGAAAGGTGAATGGAATTTTCTCTCTATCCTCTTGGGCAACAAAGATCTGATTATACTCCGAGTATCCATCCAAAAAGCAAAAGTGGAATCTCTCTACCAATCTATGTAGCATCTGATCAATGAACGGCAGGGGAAAATGGTCTTTTCGGGTGGTCTTGTTCAATCTTCTGTAGTCCATACAAATTCACCATCCCGTGACTGTTCTTGTTGAGATCAACTCATTGTTCTTGTTTTGCACCACAGTCATTCTACCTTTCTTTGGCACACATTGAATTGGGCTAACACAGCTACTGTTGGAGATGGGAAAAATGATTCCAGCATCTAACCGCTTGATCACTTACTTTTTCACGACTTATTTCATGTTGGGTTTCAACCTTCTTTGATGTTATCTGGAATGTTTGTTCCTATCTTACAGTAAAATCTTATGCATACAGAAGACCGGGCTGATACCCTTAATATCTGTAATGGTCCAACCAATTGTAGTCTTGCACTCTATTAACACCTGCAAAAGTTGTTATGCTTGCACATCTAACAAACCAGATGAGATAATAACAGGTAAAGTCGAGTTAGGTCTCAAGAAAGATACCTGAAGTGAGATGGTAGCGGTTTCAGTTCCAACTGTGGTGGCTCTTCGATCGATGGCTTAGCTTGAGGGGTCTTTCTTTCTTTTTAAGTGTAAAGACTCGAATTCGAGCTCTCTTTTCCAGTACCCTAGGCCTTCAAGATCCAACACCCACTCCTCCAAGTCCTCACTATTTACCTCTTCTAAGTTCATGAGGCAGGCCGTAAGAGGGTCGTTTGCATTAAGTGCCTCATCATCTTCTTCCATGATCACATCCACAGCTTCTATCAAAGAGAAATTTGCAAACTCACTTGGTCGCCGCATAGACTTTTTCACCTTAAATGTTATTTCTTCATTATTCAACCTTATCTTCAGCTCCCCAGTTTCACAATCAATCAGAGCCCTTCCTATGGCCAAGAACGACCTTCCCAAAATTATGGAAATCTCCTCATCAACCTGGCAGTCCAAAATGACAAAATCTGCCGGAAACACAAACTTTCCAACTTGCACAAGTACATCGTCAAGTATACCTGATGGACTTTTCACCGTTCGGTCAGCTAGCTGTAGTAACTTGGATGTGGGCCTTGCTCTTCCAATGCCTAACTTTTTATAGATAGCCAATGACATCAGATTTATGCTCGCCCCCAAATCACACAATGCTTTGGTGAATGAATAGCTACCTATGGTACATGGAATTTTGAAGTTTCCAGGGTCGGATAGCTTCTCATCTATAGGTCTTGTCAAAACAGCACTACAGGTCTGAGTCAATGTCACGATTGCCAAGTCTTGAATGTCAAACTTGCATGACACCAAGTCCTTCATCATTTTTGCATAACCGAGCATCTCCCTCAAAGCATCAATTAGAGGAATGTTTACCTGAATTTGCTTCAAAATTTTCATGAATTTTTTGTACTGCTCATCCTTATGATATTTAGCCAACCTCTATGGGAAGGGTGCTGGAGGTCGCTTCCTTCTTGTAACTTGAGTTAGATCCTGCTCCGACACTTTTTCTGATGCCTTCTCTTACACTTTATCATTCTCCTTTGCAACCTCTTTTTCTTTGCTTGTTTCCTCTTGTGCATGTTGTACCGTTACCTCTGTTAACACTGTTGAATCATCTACCTCAATTGGCACTGGCATAAGTATCTCAGTTGGTCGGCTTTCGTGAGCAATTTCTTACTCTAGATCAAGATCTCTACCATTTCTTAAACTCACCGCCATAAGCTGCTTCGGGCCCTGATATTTCGGATTGACATGTGTGTTCGCAGATAACGTCCCTTAGGGATGATTATTCAGAGCCATAGATATCTGCCCTAATTGAATCTCAATGCCTTTTATCGCTGAGTCATATGCTTCAACCTTCTCTTGAATTTTTCCATTAGACCCAATCAGTTATTGTAGCATCCCTTTAATTTTAGTCAACTCATCATCTTGTCTCACTATCTGTTGTTGTTGAGGCTGTTGATAAGCTAGCAACTGATTTTGCTAATTGTATCCTTGTTGCCTATGGTAAGGCACGACTTGACCCTATGGTCGCATAGCTCCAGGATTATTGCTATTATTGTACTGCTGTTGTGCTGGCCTATATTGTTGATTTTGCTATCCCCAAGTCTGACTACCTTGTCTCTAGCCTCCATAGTTGCCCACATAGTTCATATTCTCCTGATAGTTATGGTTGTCACTTTCACCACTCCACGAGCACACATATGGTTGGTTGATGCATGGTGTACATAAGCGCCCTCATTAGTCGTGTCAACTATGTGTACCTACTTCTGGCCTGATTCATCAATCTCCTTGGTGAGGATACTCATTTGCGTCATCAGAGTGGCCATATTCTCGGCTATGGAGTTGTTTGGGTCCAAATCTACTGAGTGAACTACAAGGGTGATTGTAGTGTCTATTGTCATCCATCCTGAGTTTTGAGCAATTTTATCTAGCATGACCTTACACTCTCTAAATGATTTGCTCAAAAATGCTCCACCTGGTGAAGCATCAACATTGGCCTTCAAGCTATCTGCCAATCCCATGTAAAACCTTTGTCCCAACATCTAATCTGGATTGACATGATGTGGACACTTAACTAGCATCCCTTTGATCCTCTCCCACATTTCTTGTAGTATTTCAGCCGGTTTCTGCCTAAAGCTCAAGATCTCATCAACTTGCTTAGCAGTTTATTGGGTGGGTAGAACTTGATCAAAAACTGCTTGACTAATTCCTCCAAAGTGGTGATGGAGTTTATGGGGAGCAAATTGATCCAAGTCTGAGCTTCTCCAGTCACTGAGAATGGAAATAATAACAGTCTAATTGCTTCCGGTGTCATATTCAGTTACTTTTGAGTGACACAAATTGACAAAACATTTTTCAGATGTTGTTGTGGATCTTCAATGCAAATCCCGAAGAACAGTCCTTTGTTCTGCAGCAGTTGTAGCATGTTGTTTGTGATTTGAAATGACTCTACTTGTATTTGATGGACTGCAATTGCATTTGCCAGATTTTCAGCGGTGGGTTGCGCCCAATCATACAAGGCCGCTTATGGCACAAGAGGTGCCATACCGTGATTGTTCGGGTCATTCCCATTGTTTCTGTTGTTTGGGTTGTCTATTACGTCACCCATGTCTAGTTTGATTCGTTCTGTTGAGTTATGTTGTCGTTTGTCCTTCTTGTTTGCACGATTTAATGCCTTGAAAGCTTTCTCATGATCCGATAATGCTTCAAATAATTCACCAGTTCTTGAGGAGTTTCTAGGCATGCACCTGTAACACCCAAGACTACAACCGTTAGAATTTCAATATAATGAATTTAAAATGAAGAAAATTGACTAAACAAAGAATCCTAGCGATTCTTCTAGCTGTAATTAATAACACCGTTAAATCCCCCGGCAACGGTGCCAAAATTTGATCACGCCCAACTATGCCTTATGAAAAGAACTAAGCAGTCGTGGAAAATATAATTCGATTTATAAGATCGGAGTCGAATCCCATAGGGAATTAACCTACTAATCAAAACTGCCAGTTTCGCAAGAATTCAAGTAATCAACTTTCAGAAATATTGAATAATGTGTTGAGTGTTTACTAACTAAAAGCAAGATAATTAAAAAGCTGTAATTTTATTACTAACAAAGCAAATGTTGTAGACAAGATTGAAAAGGTCTAGGGTTATGATTTTCCCTCTTGTCAGAATCCTCCCCGCTACGTCTCATATAATTTTGCTTAGATATTCTCTACCGATCGTGAGCACTTTAGGTGTCGTAACTCTCTTCCGAGAAACTACAACAATATACCAGACGTATTTTTCCTAAGTACACTAGCTAGCTTTAGTTTAGAGCTCACTAAGTTCACACCAAGGTTTCGTTATTCATAATCATACCTTTAAACCCTTCGTATTGATCCCTATTATACGTTAGGAGTAATTTTGTTCAACAACTACCTAAATATGTACCCTTTTCCAAGTAATACACACTAAATAGGCATAGCCGATTGAGGCCCCTTCAATCAACCACAATAATCGCGTAGTTGAACAAGTAGAGAAAATCCAATGGCAAACTTATATCAAACGTAACAAAAATGCATCCTCCAAGAGGTTCCATCAAACCCTAGAATAAATAGTTTATCTACTCATAATTGTTTTCAACACTACAATATAAGAATTCATCATCAATAATAGAAAAGGGAAGAAGAAAGATAAGAACCCGCTTTCGAATCTTCTGTCTTGCTCCTTGCTTGTTCTTGCCTTTAAAGATATTGTGTAACCCTTAAAAAGTCATTCTTTGATGTATTTAATCACTTAGGGTTGATGAGGGACGGAACTTTTCAATCCAACTTTGGATGGGAGAATCTGGAATCCACGTCTGCCATCGCACGTCGCGCGCCCATGGACTCGGATTCAGCTTTTGAAATTCTTCCATTTCGCGAAGCAATCCGTGCCTTTGCTTCACTTCGCTGTTTTGTGCCTCACTTTTCTCCTTTTTCGCGTCCATTTTCATGCCACGTACGAGAATAGACAAGCTCCCAATCCTTCTATTTTTCTCCTTTTTGCAATAATTTGATATCTTTTGCTCCATTATCATTCAAGCTCACTTCTACAAATAAGAAATACGTAATGAATATAGTTCACTTCAAATATCATGTAATATCCCGCAAATCACATGACAAATGAGATAAAAATACACTCAAAATAATATATTTTTGGTAAGTAAGCTCTCCTGTCATGCTCATTTCAAACTCACTTTGCATAAGACTAGTGAATTCCTTGCACAAAAGAGGGTTAGCACTTCCAAAAATAATATCATCAACATAAACTTGAATAATAAGATTACATCCTGATAATCTTTTGATAAATAATGTAGTATCTACTTTACCTCTTGTAAAGCCATGGTCAAGTAGAAATGAGCTAAGCCTTTCGTACGAGACTTGTGGAGCTTGTTTGGGTCCATACAGAGCTTTAGTCAACTTATACACATGGTGAGGGAATTTTGAGTCTTAAAAACTAGGAGGTTGTTTATATATACCTCCTCATAGATAAATCCATTTAAAAAGCACTTTTGACATCCATCTGAAAAAGTCTAAATCGTTTGAAGGATGCATATGCAAGAAGAATCTGTATAGACTCTAGTCGAGCTACTGGTACAAAGGTTTCATCATAGTTGACTCCTTCCTGTTGTGAGTAGCCTTGGGCTACTAATCTGACTTTGTTTCTCACAACCTTTCCATCTTCATTAATTTTATTTCTGAAAACCCATTTTGTTCCAACTACAGTAGCATTTGCAGGCTTAGGTAGCAGTTCCCAAACTTGATTTTTATCAAATTAATCGAGTTCCTCCTGCATTGTTTGTACCCAGCTGGAGTCTTTTAAGGCTTCCTCAACCTTCTTTGTTCAATGTGAGAGATGAGTGCTACATTTACCTTTTTATTGAGAGCTCTCCTGGTTTTCATTGTGAGCACCTAATTTTTGACCATATTTGATTTTTTTAAACTATTTTCTTTAGTATATAAATATTTTAAAGTTTAATACATATATTTTAGTCTTTATTTCACCTTTATAGATTTTATTTTAGAAAATTAGAAATCACAACAAAAAAAATATTTTTTAGAAGTAAATATTTTGTTTTTGTTTATAAAAAAAGAAAATTCACAAAAAGATTTCTTTTAAACTTTGTAGTATTAAGTTAGCTAGTGACTTTGTAATTCTTCCTTAATGACTTTATATGTTCTTGATTTTAAACTATTTAGCTAGTATTTTTATTTTACACTCTTAAAAGAAAAAAATAATAATAATTAAAGCAAGAGCCAATGATTTATTTTCATGTGGCAAGATTCTTCCTTATCTTCTTTTAACCAACCTCACATGCTCACTAACGGAAATATTCCATCACAGCACACACACTCTTTGGGTTTTCTTGCCCACCAATTCATCTCCATATAGACCTCACCCACATAACACCTAGGGAGAGGGGATAAAGGACGAGCAATAGAGAGTAAAGAGAGAGGGGATAGCAAAACAAAAAGGGGAAGGCTGCCTTCTTTTCTTAAGATCGATTTTTACTCATCTCGAGGGAAGCCAAACATTCAACAACCTTCAGCCATGGAATCCAATACCAAACCACCATTTCCAACATCATAGACCTTTCACTAAAATCCCAGAGCAGTAGCTCACCTACCTTCCTCCATAACCAGCCATCAAAACCACCAAAAAGCCACATAAAACTCCAACCAAACCACCCTTTTACCACCAGTCCAAAACCTAGTTCCACAGCACCTCAAAACAACCCTTTTTTTTAATATAAAACAACCCCTTTAATATCTGAAACTGCCGTCCAACTCAGTCGATTTGAATCCGTTCGAGGTTGTTGATTCCGGCTCGAGTTTCTGGGTCCATAGCTCGTCTGAGGATCACTGTTTGTGGAGTGCCCCTTCCTCTGTAATCGTTTGAAATTTTAAGCAGTAAAGGCCCATCTGAATTTTTAAGCTATAAAGGTCCATCTCTATCCCTTTTACTTTATCTGAACTTTTGGATTTTAATTCTACTACTTTAGAATTTTAAAATATATTTGGTATTGGTTTTTTTTTTGGATGCCATGCTTTTTTCTATCATGTCTATTTTTTTAATTATTTTATTTTTATGTCTTTTCCTATTTAATGATTGATCATGTTTTGATTCATATTTTTGAATATTATGAAGTTTTGCTTTATTGGCTTATTGAAGTTGATTATTCCAAATTCTCATGGACTTTATGTTGGGTTGAAACAACATAATGGTGGTATGAATAGTTATTTTAATATGTAATTGGCTAGCCAGGGCACTTTATAGTTAATCGTTCTATAACTAACCGAATCAATGAACTTTCAAAAATCTTTTAATTCTTTAGTGCTCTGTTGTACTTTTATACTCTGGCACTTGTCCTCACTTAATCTATAATTTAGTGTCAATTAGAATAAATCAAGATACATTGTTGGTAATTTATCACGTTGTAAATAGTTTTAAGGTTAGAATAATTTGTTACTCTTAATAGCTAAAATCGTACATCTCTCCACAATAGTATCTTATCCATAATTTTTGAACTTTCACATTTAACCTCAAACATAGGAAATTCATTAATGAACATTCGTAGCTTGCTTTAGGCACGATTAATAATAAATTATCGTGACTATGAGTACGGTTTCCGTGGCATGATCACGATACGTAAATTCCAACTCAAGTGCGCGTTTCACGCAACTTGATCACAACTTCAAATAATAATAATAATAATAATAATAATAATAATAATAATAATAATAATAATAATAATAATAATAATAATAAACATGTTGCGAATCGCGGGTACGTTTCACGTGGCGCGGTTTGCAATGTGTACCCAAACGACAAGTGTACGACATCATAACTTGTTCAATAAATAACTCCATAAATACTAAAAGGCAGTTTAAATACATAATTAAAAGCGGTCAAAGGTAAAATGCACAATAGGTTTAAAATAGGTAATAAATCAAATAATTAGGCCAAGTATTAATTGTTAAGCGACCATGCTAAAATTACAGAATTCGGGAGTGCTTCACACCTTCTCCTGGTTAATAGAATTCTTTAACCGGTCTTCTGTATTCGCGAACCATAAATATAGTCAATTTCCTCGATTTGGGATTTTAAAATAAATCGATGACTTGGTATACCATAATAATTATTTTAGGTGGCGGCTCTGATTAAATAAATAATGTCATTTCGAATAATGTCACTTTAATTAGAAAAACTCCCATATTCCTCGAAAAAAGGAGGTGTGACATTCATTCCTTCACTTGGATCTCCTATGATAAACTTGTGAGGATATTCCGGTTCACTTCTCTACTCATTTGGATGTGTTGCAATCGTATGAGTAGTTGACTCCTTCTGTGATTCTGGTTGACTGTTGGCAAGTTCATTAGTCGATTTTGTGACACCGTCTATCTTATCAGTCAACTTTTGAGATTTGCTTGACTGTGATGTTTCTTGGCTGATATCTTCATCACCTGCAATAATTCTCGGTCGTAGTGTTATTTTTATCAAATATGACATGTACTTATTCTTCTACATATAAAGTGCGTTTATTATAAACTCTAAAAGATCTGTTGTTTATGGAATAACCCAAAAAAATACCTTCATCACTTCTTGGATCAAATTTTCCAAGATTGTCCTTACCGTTGTTATGGATAAAACACTTGCTGCCAAAAGGATAAAAATAGCCTATGTTGGGCCATTTACCTTTCCATAATTCATATGGAGTTTTCTTCAAGATGGGTCTTATAAGACATCTGTTGAGAATGTGACAGGTTGTGCTTACTGCTTCTGCCCAAAAATGGTTTGGCAGGGAATGTTCCAATATCATTGTTCTGGACATATCTTATAGAGTTCTATTTTTCCGCTCAACTACTCTATTCTGTTGAGGTGATCTTAAAGTTGAGAAGTTGTGAGTATATCCTTGATCATTACATAAATCTTCAAATGCTCTGCTTTCGAATTCTCCTCCATGATCACTTTGAATGGTTGTAATAAGGTACCCCTTTTCTCTTTCAACTCTCTTACAGAAAATCTCAAAGTATTTCAAAGCTTCATCTTTATGAGATAAGAAAATCATTCATGTAAAACGTGAGTAGTCATCAACAATAACAAAATCATATCGTTTTTCTCATATGCAAGCAGTTCTGGCGGGTCCAAACAAATCCATGTGAAGCAATTGTAAAGGCTTGGTGGCAGACACAATGTCTTTGCTTTTGAAAGAGTTTCTTCTTTGTTTACCAATTTGACATGCATCACATACATAATTTCTAGAAAAATTGAGTTTAGGAAGACCAATAACTAAATCATGCTTGGAGAGTTTCTCAATTAGATGCATGCTTGCATGACCAAGCTTCTTATGCCACAACTATGGATCATTAGATATAGATTCTAAGGAGATGTGACTATCTAGATTTTCAATTCCATCAAGAATGTAAATATTTCCATACCTTTTTCCTGGAAGTATTATTTTACCTGACTCATCTTCAATAGCGCATCCTGTTTTCTTGAATTTAACTTCGTACCCTGAATCACATAGCTTACTTATACTTAGAAGATTATAGTTGAGTCCATCTACAAGATATACTTCAGTAATATCACAGTTGTTATTGAATGGAACTGTGCCAGTGCTAACTATCTTTTCTTTTGAACCATCACCACATTTGACACTTCCTCCATTTATCTCAGCAACTTCTTTGAACAGGTTTTTGTCACCTGTCATGTGACTAGAACACGCACTGTTTAAGTATCATTTTTCTTTGCGGATCCTTCTGTGGTGTTCCTGCAAAACAGAATTATCACTTTCTTTTAGGTACCTAAGCTTGCTTGGGTCCTTGTTGGTTAGTTCTACTAAGATCAGGATTGTTTTTGGGTTTCCAAATCCATCTTGAAATATTAGATTTATGAAATCAACAGAAAGAATATTTATGTCCAATTTTGTTACAGTAATGACACATAGAGGCTGATCCAGTTCTTGATCTACCACTTATGTTAGTACTTGTGGACTCAGTTCTAACAGGTCCTTTTCCAGTTGACTTGTAAGTCGCCTGGTTAGACTTCACAGAACTGTGACTTATGGACTTGCGCATGCCATTAAGTTGCATTTGTAATTCTTGAACTTTATCTTGAAGTACATCTCTTTCGATTTCACAGACTTCAAGCTTGAGTTCCCAGTATTTCTTTTCCCTATTGAGTCTCCTCAGTTCATTCATCATTTTTTGACTCTTTTAGGGTAATGTCAAGAATATCCTGTAATTCATTACATATATCATAGTTATAAGATCTTACCTCGCTTGTTTCACCTCATGCCATGAAATAATTTTCAGTATATTCTTTACATTCATCGTCTGATGCATCTTCATCGGTCCAGCAGCCTAAGTATTTGTTCATGTCATTTTTCAGAATGGTCATGAAGCACATATTTGTTATTTCTTCGTGTTCTGAACTGTCTTCATCACTCCAGCTTCCGAAAGATTTGTTTTTATTGAATCATCTAGAAACCTTTCTTTTAAGATCTGGGCATTAAGTTTGAACATGCCCATACCTTCCACACTCGTAAAATTTTCCATCGTTCTTGTCTTGTTCATTGTATTGCCTGGTTTGCCTAGGTGGCATCCTACCCCTTCTTGTGTTTCTTTATCTTCTCATTAAACCATCCATGTTCCTTGATACCATGGCAATCTCTTCTTCAAGAGTTTTTGGGTCATCATTAATATTATTTTCAGGTCTTTCAGTTGTAGCTTTGAAAGCAACTGTTTTCTTCATTTCTTCCTGGTTTGTTTTCTTGAGATGTGCTTTCTCGAATGCTATAAGATCTCCTTGAAGCTCATCATATGAAAATTTCTTTAGATTTTGAGATTTGAGTGCAACTACGTTTGTCTGTCAAGTGGTAGGTAGACTTCTTAGAATTTTCCGAACTTGATCACCATTTGAGTATAGTTTACCAAAGGCTTTTAGATCGCTAATGATTTTGCTGAACCTTGCAAATATTTCCTCAATGGATTCTCCTTCTTTCATCTAGAAGAGTTCATATTCATGAACTAACATGCTAATGTGAGTTTCTTTCACTTTATTGGTTCCTTCATAAGTAACTTCCAATTTATCCCATATTTCTTTGGATGTATCACAACTTGGGATTTTCCCATACTCCTCTCCACTTATAGCATTATAGAGTAAATTTTGTGCCTTAAGATTGACCTGAACAACTGCCATTTGCTCATCTGTGTATTCATCTATATCTTCCGGATCAGCAGGTGGTTGAGCTGCTGCTGGTAGTGGATAGTTCCCCTTTTTGATAATGTGCGATACTTTTATATCATAGGATTTTGCATATATTTCCATTCATACTTTTCAGTGAGAAAAGTGTTGTCCATTGAAATATGATGGTCTAACTTGCGACGTTCCTTTTTGAAAGAGTGCTCCAACAGTTACTTGATTTATCATGATCTTTTCTCACAAGCTGTTAAGCAAAAAGTGTGAGACTAGCTCTGATGCCAACTGAAAGTACAAGGGGGGGGGAGAATTGACATTTTTTTTATTTTCAGTATTCTAAGTAGTTGAGTAGTTTGCCAATTAATTGACTAAAGATAAAAACAGAATAATAATAATGCATAAATGAAGAGCAGGAAATAAAGACATCAGGATTTTTATACTAGTTCAGATTCAATGTGAATCCTACGTCCAGTCCCCTTGGGTTGCAAGGGTGATCTCTTTCAGTATTTGAAGTATCTCGAGTACAATATGGTTGATGTAGCTTTATACCAATGGCTCAGTTTCTATGTCGCTTTTCTCTTCTTGATACAATACCTCACCAGTGTTTATCTCTCTTTCTTCTCTCACTAATTACACAACAGATCTAAGGAGAAGTACAATAGTTATTTGGAGTAGAACAAAAAGAGTGATAATGGTTCGTTCAAAGTAAGTCTTCTTTAAGTCTGGAACATATGTATATATATACTTCGTGAGGCCTTCTTGACCCTTGATTGACGTGAATCTTGAGAAATTACAAACTCAGGGGAGTTGATCCTTGAAAGGAACCATAATTTGATTCTTTCCAAGAATAAAGTCAAGTTTCCGTTGATCTTACTTGATTTGTGGTCTTGACAGGCTTTCCATCCGCTAGGCATATTTTTTCTGTTACTTGAGTGATCAGCGACAGATCCCTTGAGGCTTCAACGATCTCCAATGTAGCACTTTGCAATCTTGTTTCCCTTTGATTTGGGACCTTCCTATAATAACTTCCATCAATCATCTATCAAATCATTGATTGATTCATCTTCCGGATCTCCGCTGCTTTTTCCTTTTTCATCTCTAATCATTGATTCTTGTCCTTTGCTTTGCTTCTAGAGCTCCCGTTAATAGATTGTTTCCTTAATCTATACTTGAATGATAGGGCTTCTTGATTACTTTATTTTATCCCTTGTGATCCTGCACCAAATGTGATATATTATTTTTCATCATTGAAACTCATATTTAACAAAGACCATTTGGCAAGACCATGGAAATATATATAGACAACATGTTGGTCAAGTTTGAAAAGGCATAGGATCGCATCGATCATTTGAAAGAAACTTTCGACATACTAAGACGGTACGGAATGAAGCTAAACCCGGAGAAATACGCATTTGGCGTAGCCTCGGGAAAGCTTTTAGATTTTCTGGTGTCACAATGAGGAATCGAGGTCAATTCAAACCAGATCAAAGCTATCGAAGGGATACCAGAGCTCTTGACTACCAAGAAGCAAGTCCAAAGGTTGACGGGACAAATCGTCGCCCTATCAAGATTCATCTCGTTGTCGTCTAGATGTCACAAATTCTTTGGCCTACTCAAAAAGGACAACAACCTCGAATGGACTCCCGAGTACATCCAAGCTCTCAAAACCGAACCTGGGGAATAATTCCTCGTCTATCTAGCCGTCTCTGAAGTAGCGGTAAGCTCAGTCTTGATCTGCGAAAATAAAGGTACGTAATCTCCCATCTATTACGTTAGAAAATCACTCATCTACACCGATATGAGGTACTCGCACCTCGAAAAATTGGCTCTGGCCTTGGTCGTAGCTTGACGAAAGCTTAGACCCTATTTACAATGCCACCCCATCTCGGTCGACATAACATTTCCCCTGAGGAAGATTTTGCATAAACCCGAGCTATCGGGGAGGCTAGCCAAATGGTGTATAGAGCTAAGCGAGCACGATATTACATACCAGCTGCGAACGGTGATAAAGTCGCAGGTGCTCGCCGACTTCGTCGGCGACTTCAGTGCAAAAATAATGCCTAAAGTTGAAAGGGAAGCGGTTCAAGCTTACCTCCAAACATAAGACCTCTGGGTTTTATACACTGATGGCGCATCCAACACATCAGGGTCCGAACTGGAACTCGTACTCGAGGTCGCTACAGGTGAAGTAATTCGCTAGTCCATTCGGATATGACTAACAATGTGGTCGGGTATGAGGCAATAATTGCAGGGTTGAGGCTAGTACTCAAGTATGGGGAGAAACAGTTGAAACTCTGCTGTGATTCCCAGCTCGTAGTCAAGCAAGTCACAGGGACTTTCCAAATTAAGGAACAAAGGTTGCAAAAATACCAGACCAAAATCTGCAAGCTATTACCTGAGTTCGACGAATGCAAGCTCGGCAAGATCCCATAGGCGTAGAATGCGAAAACACACGACCTCGCCAAACTAGACGCTGCTACCAAAAGTATCACGATCGGGGATAAAAGCATAGTCCATTTCCTCAACCCATCACTAGACCAAATCGAGGTAAGTATCATAAGCTTAACTTGATATTGGCACAGTCGTATTATCGCCTATTTGCAGGACTTCACACTCACAAGCGACAAGAAAGAAGCCAAGAAACTAAGAATACAAGCGGACAAATACAACCTTCTTTGTAGTGACCTGTACAAGAGGACCTACGGCGGCCCTCTGGCGAAATGTTTGGGCCCAAAACAAACTCAGCGAGTCCTCAAAGAAATCCATAAAGGACATTGCGGTGCTTACTCTGGCAACCGGGCACTAGTTAGATGCCTTATATGGGCGGGATACTATTGGCCCACCATGAAAAAGGATACCACAGACTTCGTGAGGAAATGCGAACAGTGCCAAAAGTACGTCTCGATGATTCACCAAGCAGGCGAGCACCTCCACTCAGTCACCTCCCTCTGGCCGTTCATCAAATGGGGAATGGACATCATGGGCCCCCTCCCAGCTGGGCGAGGTAATGTACGATTCGTTTTGGTGTTAACTGACTATTTCTCTAAATGGGTGGAAGCAGGACATTCTCCCAAATACGGGAACAAGATGTCATCACCTTTATATGGAGAAACATCATCTGCCGATTTGGCTTACCCAAGGAGATCAGCTGTGACAACGGACCCCAGTTCATGGGAAAGAATACCGTCGAGTTCTTCTAGAAATGGCATATCAAGAGAATACTCTCAAGCCCATACCACCCATCGGGTGACAGGCAAGAAGAATCCTCCAATAAGTCCATACTAAACATCATGAAGAAAAATGCTTGAAGATGCCAAGGGACTATGGCCGGAAATACTACCAAAAGTATTATGGGTCTACCGAAAAACTCCGACGACGAGCACATGAGAGATGCCCTACTCTTTGGTCTATGGGACCGAGGCAGTAATATTGGTCGAGGTCGGAGAACCCAACCTAAGGTACTCCCACAAAAGCGGCACGAGTAATGATGAAAGCAGAAGGAAGGAACTTGACGAACGAAGACATATGACGTACATAAGAATGGTCACCCAAAAACAAAAAGTAGAACGCTATTACAACAAGAAAGAAAAGGTCTGACCACCTAAAGTCGGGGACTACGTACTGAAAGCCAAAACTCAAGCGAGCAAAGATCCCCGAGAAGGCAAGCTGGGAGCAAACTGGATGGTCCGTACAAAATCATAGCCAAAGCGAACAAGAGTTCATTCCAACTAGAGACAATGGAAGGAAAGCAACTATCAAACAACTGTAACATCATCCACCTCAAATACTTCAAATTTTGAGAGAAAAAGTGTCCCCCAAGTCGTACTCTTTTTTCCTCACTTGAGTTTTGTCCCATTTGGGTTTTCTCAAGGAAGTTCTTAACGAGGCGACGAAGGGAACACTTCGAGTCAAAGTATGCGAAGGTAGGACCGTTGTTACTATTTTATTGCTCGACTTATTAATACTCTCCAAGTCAAACAATGAAGGGACTAGGTAGACTAGGATTGGGATTGGAACACCAGCCAACACCCAAACCTGTAACTTTCTCCAAGTATGTAACCAAAGCAACAATGTCGAAGTAATAAGAAACTTACGTTTATCAGGACACCTTTTTTGTATTAAGGTTATGTTTGACCATGCTCGAACAACATCTACCGGCTCTCGGCCTCGATTTAACGAGAGGTTATGTCTGACTAAGCTCGAACAAATACCTACTGGCCCTCGTCCACGATTTACCAAAATGTAATGTTCGACTAAGCTCAAACAAACACCTACTGGCCCTCGGCGCGATTTAACCAAAGGTTATATTCGACCCCGCTTGAACAAAAACCTACCAGCCCTCGGCCGCGATTTAACGAAAGGTTATATTCGATTTAGCTCAAACAAACACCTACCGACCCTCGGTCGCGATTTAACGAAAGGTCATGTTCGACTAAGCTCGAATAAACACCTACCGGCCCTTGACCGAGATTTAACGAAAGGTTATGTTCGACCACGCTCGAACAAATACCTATCGGCCCTCGGGCGCGATTTAACAAAAGGTTATGTTTGACTAAGCTCGAACTATTACCTACCGGCCCTCGGCCGCGGTTTAACGAAAGGTCATGTTCGATTAAGCTCAAATAAACACCTACTGGCCCTCGACCGTGATCTAACAAAAGGTTATGTTCGACATCGTTCGATCAAACACCTATCGGACCTCGGCCATATCTCAACAAAGAAACGCACTCGACCTATGAATATTCAGCTCCAAGTCCACAACCAGCGAAAAGACAACAACAATAAGAAGGACAAAAGCGAAACAAGCAAACAGTAGAAGCAAAAAACATACAAGTACAGAAAATAAACCACAGAAACGGAAAAAATGCAAGGAACAACTTTGATATTTCACACTTAAACTGTTTACAAAGGCTCGTGAAGATGTCGGAAAAAATACACAAAAAATCAAAAAGCAAACTAATGGTCACTGCCATCATGACCTACAGTGCCCTCGCTAACTCAGTCTTCAATGACGTCACCACCCTGACCACCGATACCCTCACCATCTCGATCCCCCTCGCCATCGCCACATTTGCCCTCAGGACAAGCGGTATCGTACCAGGCGTTCTCATCAAGCCAGTCTACACCCTCATACCCATCCTCCTCATTGGCCTCAGGCGTAACGGGATCATATTCACAAGCGACTCTAGCTTTACGAACCTTAACACGATTATCTTCGAGGGCAGCCTCAGAAATGAACCCCGCTGTATGCAAATCTCGAAAGACATCTAACTGGGCCTTGACACGAATCCATTCCTCATATAACTCTCGAGGTACATTAAGAAAATCTTAAATACGGAAAGAGGACAGTTGTGCAAGTAATTGAGCCTTCTCGTCCTCTAAAGCAGTCACTCGATCATGAAGAACATAATTGTTTTTCTCCAGCTCTCCGATCATCTCCTCGAGTCGATCTTGCTTAGCTCTCGTCGTTGATTGCTCGTTCTCCCACTCGGCTCGAATAGTCTTATTTGCCAATTCAAGAATCTCCGTCTTCCTCCGAGCATCCAAACCAGAGGACTGCGCTTTCTCAAGATCTTTTTGCTTCTCGGAAATTTCATCATTAAGGGCCTCCAGCTGAAGTCGGCACTCTTCTAACTGTCCCCGCAACTCGACTACTTGAGCTTCAAGGTCACTGTATTGGCCCTCCACACCCCTGCTGACCTCAAGCTCCTCTTCCCTACTCCTCAACGTCCCCTCAAAGATGTTACATTTCTCGATGACCTTTACCAGCTCATCATCCTTCTCCTCCAACTCGTCCCGAAGGGCCTGCATATCGCCGCCTTTGTGAAATAGCCTGCGGAGATCTCGATACTTGCCACGATACTCAAAATACGTATATTTCAATTTCACAAATATTTCTTTATGCCTCTTCTCCCTTCGGGCGCTCTCGATCTCCAAAATCACCGTCTGCAATCATAAAAAGGAAAGAGAAAAAAGAAGTCAAAAACAAAGATGCCATGAAAAATAAAAAATAAAAAGAGAAAAGAGGTCGAAGCACAAACACTCACTCTAAGAGCAAGGGCAACAATGCTCCTCGACAAAGCACTATCGTCTATTTCTTTAAGGGTCTCACCCTCTATCTCGGAACAGAGAGGGCCGAGGGCGGGGACTACCTCTTCGGTGTTCTTCAACAAGTCACGATCCATGGGGATCGCGATAGTCTTTGTAGACCCCTCCAACCTTATCTCAAGCTGGGTAAGCCCTTCTTCTTTCATCCTCAGGTCATCCGCATCAACGTTAGAGCCTGACTCATTGCACTCCTCAGTAATGTCTTTGCCCCTCACATTAGCCGGCAATGAGGTATCTGCAGTTGTTCAAGAGGTCGATGCCTCCTCTCGCCGCAAAGTGTTAAGAACATCAGCAGCCTTCCATTCAGTCTCCATCACCATAGAAGGAAGAGACACAATCACATCGACTCCCACAGACCTTGGAACCTTGAAACTCGGCTAAATATCATCTCCTACAATATATGGTCGCCATCTCACGCAGCGAAAAGTCCCTTTCCATTGCATCAACGGCCCTGGTGACTCCGTCGCCAATACCCATTGACCTCCTTTTTGAGGCAGGAGATCTCCATCACTAGGCAAAGGTTCATCGTCCTCATCAATGAGAGAATATAGACGAGAAGCTGAAATCTCCATGGCCGAAGTGGGAACAAATTCGGACGCAGTGACGGGGGGAACTGGAACAAAGATAGGGTCAGTCACGGTAGAAACAGATGCGGAAACTGAGGGCATAGTAACCTTCCTCTTCCGAAACGAGGGCGCGAGAGCTCTCGACCTCCTCGTAGACCCCCTGGTCGGAGCTAAGGAAAAACAGGAAAAGGGAAAATCAGCAAAGGAAAACAAAAAAAAAATTAAGACGCTGATGGTAAAAAGGAATTTACCAATCGAAGGGAGAGCAGGCCCGAACTTCTTGAAAAAACTTGGCCATTCATGGATCCCTACTATGTGAGGGAGGATCCGCTCGACCCTGTCAGAAATATGATGTCCAAAGGAGGAGGTGAGGTCTTGGCTGCAAAAAAAAAGAAGGTGAGAAGCCAAAATTCAGGACCGAACATGGGGAGAAACCAAAGTACTTACGAGTATAGTTCCAAGCCTCGGGAAAGCCGTTGACATTGGCCACAAAGTCCTAAGTTCTGACCAAAAAAAAAAGTTAAACTAGAATGGATGACTGGCCTTTTCATCCATCTTCACCACCAAGCATTTTCCCCATCGGTGGCAAAGTTTTAGCACCGTTCCCGTATAAAAGCTAGGAGAGAATATATGATTTAAATGTCGGAGTATCAATTCGACCCCGGCTAGCTCAGCAAACTTGATGAGCATCTTTATGGCTTTATAGAAGTACAGCACGAGCTGAGCAGGACAAACACCGCAGTGATGACATAGTTCCTCCACCAGCGGAAGGAAGGGAAAAGAATAGCCGACTTGGAAGGGGTAGGCGTAGAGGCGTAATACCCAGGACGGTGGACCTGTACCGTATCCCCCTCGGCCGAGATCAACTCGATATGATTGGGAAGGCTGAATTTGACTTTAAGCTCCGCTAATTCCTTCGCCGTCATCACTGACCGAAAAGCTCCAGGTGCGGCCTCTGGTGATTTGGTAAAATCGGATATGGAATCAGGGTTTTTTGGGATTATCTCCTTCACCAACGAGAAGGTTTCATCCTCAATGGTGGCAGGAGTGCTCTCCCCATGGGAGGGGAACACCACTGCCAAGGGACCAACACGACTCCCCTCTCCAGCCTCAGAAGGTATGTTAGACATGATTCAACGTAAAGAAGGAGAATAACTAACGAGAGGGAATAAAGAACAATGTAAGTCGCTAACACAGAGAAGATAAATTCGGAGAAGAAGAGAGCAAGAGAAAGGTATGGGATTTTGAAGTGTTAGAAGATTTAAGCTCCAAAATCGTGTTCAAAGAACTCTATTTATAAAGGTCATGACACCGAAACCGAAAACAAAAATGGCTCATCATGATTGGCACCGAAACCGAAGTGATAGGTCTAATCAAAGGTCACACGCGAAACAAAATGACGCATCGAGAATATGTGTCATAATGACGCGTGACTTCATGACGTCATCCTAACTCGTGGACAGCATAACTCCAGCAAATCGCCCGGGAAATTCAAAGCATTTGATATGTGCGGCCCACATAGGGCCACGTTACTTGCTCGCCACGATAACCACGACCTACGTAGTCCACTTGATTAGCTTGACCACCACCAACATGATCCGATCATCGAACCCGTCCGCGAAGCTGACCTTAATAAGCGGAGGGACTAATTGTATGGGTCAAAATCTATCTTTAGAATACTTAAGTCAAAATAGTATTGGTGGAAGTTCCCAGCTGTCACTTGTTGAAGTAATATAAGAAATAGCGAAGTTCGTGGTCAAAGAGTCAGTAAGGGCTGAAGCCGAAGAGTCGTCAAGGATCGAGACCGAGGTCAAGCACCTTTGACAGAGCTATAACGGCTAGTTTCAAGATAGGACATAAAAGAGAATATTTTAGTGGATATTCTCTACACTTGTATTGTTAGGATTTTTAGGAACATGTTCCCTATAAATAGAAGGAGACACAATGATAGGGGATATGTGATATTCATTTGTAAAATATACTTTGACTTGGAGAGAATCAGATCTTATTGCAAGCATACAAACACAATATTTTCACTAAGATTCTTGTCTACACTTTTTCACTGGATCTGAGAATAACCTAGATATTCAAAGAATTGTCCAGCACTCATCATTGTCAGAAAGAACATTCTCCGATTCCGTCTCTTTCTTGGGTGACTTATTCATTCTATTTACTTAAGTGTTATTTACTGCTATTTATCAATATTTAATGCTACATTATTTCCTTGGACTTCTTAAATATTGATTGTGTACTGCTGCTGCTATAAAAGTTATACATAGTATTTATTGCACTTCTGAGAACTTCATCTTTGGAATATTATTGTTAACTAAGATTAACTCTCATTTATATAAATTTAATTTGTTGAACCAAAATGTATATATTTTGGTCAAACAACTGTAATATATGCAAATAAAAATACATGTACACTCACTCACAATTGAGGTTTAAAAAGAGAGAAAGAAGAAGGAGAAAGAATATGAAAGAGAGGAGATAAAAATATAATTTTTGTTGGCTTGAAATTCTTTGAGAGGTTTGGGTGAGATTCTTGAATAGTGGTTGAAGGTGAGGAAGAATAAGGAGAATGAAAAGGAAGGGGAGGAAAAAAAAAGAAAATAAAACTAAAATAAGTGGTGGGGGAGGGGTATAATTGTCCCATTTTGTATAGTTCAAGGGTAGTTTTTTTAAGAAAAAAATAGGGAAGGTGGGGGTGTGCCACGTGGATTTTAAAAAGAGAAAAATATTTTTCTCGGAATAAAAAAATTCGAAAATTGTGTCTATTAGTAATAGAGGATAGAAATGGCCCTTTTAGGTCATGGTAGAGGCACAAATGATGACAACTTTTAGTTAACGTTTGGCCATAGATTCTCAATTTTTAAAAATAAAAAAAAAATTGATTTGGATGAAGTTTGGTTTGAAGATGAAAATTTGTTTGGACATAATTTTTCAAAACATATTTCACTTTTTTTTTGAAAAAAAAATGAAATGTGACTTATACCCATAAGTTTTAAAAACTATCAAAAATACCCAACAACTCTGAAGAAAATTCATACAAAACAAGCAAAACAAATCTGAAGAAAATTCATACAAAACAAGAGAAACAAATCTAAAGAAAATTTATACAAACATTAGCAGATTTTAGCAAATTACCTTCAAATTTTATCTTTGCGGTGGATTGTCACTTATTGGCACAACAACTTTGGGGAAGGTTTTCTTCTGTTTATAGAGAAGGGCAAAGTCGAGTGAGTTTAATGAGGGAATAGTAGGTAGATATGGATTAGTTGAGTCATAATAACCGAAAAAAGGCTTTTTACAAAAATTTAGGGCAATTTTTGAAATTTTTTTAAAAACCAAACGGTAATATTTTGAGCCAAAAAAAGCTCTTGAGCTGGTTTTAGGATTTAAAAATTTGCTAAAATATGAATAAAATCTATAAACAAACGGGTATTTTTCAAAAAAAAAATTGAAAAAAATCTATGGCCAAACGGGGTCTTAATAAAGGGTAAACCTGTCCTATTTCTAATAGTGGAGGGGAAGTGTTGAACCTTTTCCGATTTGGAAACATCCCCAGATTTCATGAATCTCGCCCGTAATTCACTTGGGAAAGGGTCAATATATTTCAATTAAAGCAATTGGAAGGACAAGTTGGGCACTTACACATCACATCTTTACAGAAACCGTACCAATGCACGACTCACTGTTTGTGCAATAGTGAACTCCTCAGACCCTAGCTATTATGTCACCAATTTTACAAGCCAGAACTTGGGATCCTTTGGGATAAGAGAAGAGGCCCATGCAAAGTTGTAATCAATACATTGCTTACTGCTTAGTAGCTTAAACTATATATTACATAAAATCAATCAACAATGCTGATTAACAACCAATTGCAACATGCTAAATTTATATTGTATGAAAGCAAAACTTGGAATTAAGCATCGGTGATGATCAGAGGCACATCCAGGATTTGAAGTTTATGGGTTTCTACAGCAACCTCGAGTAATTATACAATAAGTAATTGGGTTCACAATCAAATATTTATGGATATTTAGTGAATTTTTCAATACGTATACAAGATTTGTGCAAAAGTTACTTGGTTCATGGAAACCCACACCTACTAAGATGGATTAATTTGACTGATGGTCATCCAACTTATCATTTATTTCACAAAAGTCACTTGATTATTTTTTATCACTTAAAAGTCGCTCAACTTTACCTTTGTAACTTAAAAGTCATTATAGTTCAAAACCTACAAAATATCCAATAAAAAATATGATCATCCCGTATCTGTTTGCCCGCACCTTGGTTATTCCACATAATATCTGCTACTTCTGTCACTACAAGTACTAGGTAATTGAGCAATATGCATCAGGGCTTAAAAGAAACCATCCAGCATCTTTTTTATCTCTTGCTAGAATTGAACGTGATTTTCACCCATTTCATCGACTGCTAAGCAACAGCTAGCCTTTGGTGTTTTAATGGTAATGGTCCTCAATCATCATGCAGATTATAAGGATTAAATATACACTTTATAAGAAATTTTTTGGTGAAAACATCTACTTGAAAGAATAAAAAAATACAACAAACCTACACTAGTGAAAATAGATAATGAAATGCCACAATACCTATTGCAGCCACAAGAAAGAATGATATGTTATATCCAGATGGAGCTTCAGATTTCTTAAATGGCTTGGTTATGGAATTATTAGTGTTGTTGCTCCCACAGACTCCAACACCAATGAAGACTGCATCTGCTTCAGATGGACTTAAACACAACCCTGGATTACCACTAAGGTTCAAATTCCTACCTAACCTTTTCAAGAAACTAGAATTAAAAGGAACCACACCTCCCAGAAAATTCCTGCTCAAATTCAAGTGATATATGTGTGAAAGACTGGAAAATCCAACTGGGATTTCCCCTGTCAATTTGTTATTCTGTAATGACAAGGTGGTTAAGTTCAAGAGCTGTGAATAGCTTGCTGGTATTGTGCCTGAATAACCAGAGCCAGCAAGTCTTAATTCTTGAAGTTTCTTCAGCTGACCAAATTCTACTGGTAATGGTATGAACATTGGATTGTCATCCATAAGAAAATATTGCAAACTCAGAAGCTTTGCTAATCCTTTAGGAAACTTCCCACTTAATTTGTTGTTACTTAAAGCCATGAAACTCAAAGAAGGCAAGTTTTCAGTGCTCTCTGGAATACTTCCAGTAAATGCATTGGAGCTCAAGTCCAGTTTTTGGAGCATACCAAGTTGGCCAATTGTGTCAGGGATTGGCCCAATGAACTTATTGTAACTCAAATCAAGGCCTACAAGATTTTGGAGATTGCCAATTTGGTGTGGAACTTTACCTGTAAGCTTATTGTAGCTCAAATCAAGATGTACAAGAAAGCTCATGCTGAAGATTTCTACTGGAATTTGTCCAATTAAACTGTTCTGTGACAGTGTAAGAACTTGAAGCGACTTTAGTGAAGAGAGTTGAGAAGGGATAGAACTAATGAGTGCAGGGTTTGATCTTAGACTCAGCTGCTGAAGTGAAGAGCTGAAAAGTCTGTTTCTTGAAACAGATATTCTTGTTTTACTGTGTGTGAAGCATTGGATAAAGAAAACAGATTCCAGATTTGGGAGTTGGAAAATAAGATTAGGGAATGTGGCTGTAGGCTTGCATGTTGGGTTAGGACGTGTGCCAAAATCAAGCCTAGTAACATGGGATTTATTATCAAAACCCTTTTTGCACCCAATACCAAGCCAAGATGAACTTAGTTTACAAGGATATGGGTGTGAAATTCTCCAGTTTTGATCAGAGGAAACAGTTTCCATAATCTTGAAAAGAGTTTCCAGCTCATGAGGATCCATGTTTGTTGACTGTTGATTGGTGGAGACACAAAGGGTAGAAAGAAATGAAATGGACATGATGAGCAGTAGAAGCAGAGGAAGAGAGAGTGAAAATGAACAGTACATTGTGTTGAAGTCTGTGAAAATATGTTCAGTTGTAGGTGTTATATCTGGTTTATTAAGAACAGAATCATTTTTAAAAAGGCTGTGTATGTATGGGGTTTTGGGGTTTGGTTTCTTTGGCCAGGGGAGAGGGTGGAGAATTTGGTGGGGTTGTGAACTGAGTGCAATGTGATTGAATGATGGGTGAGGGACATGATATTCAGTGAAAAAATAAATCCTAGGTAGGGTCAGAAAACTCTGAAAACCATAGTGAGGGGAGACAGAGATAGAGAGAGTGGATGGAAAATAACAGAGAATATGTTTTCATTTTCCTAGGTTTGTTTTGGATGGACCACATAGAAAACATATCAAAATGTAGGAAACTAAACAATTTTAGGTAGCTTCATTTTTTTTTAATCAACACTAATGAAGACATGGCTTTGCAACTTCATTCTCCAATCTTGCCTAAATTGAGAGATGGGCCAATTCCTAAACCCTGTTATCAACTATAGCTTTTTTTTCTCTTTTTGGCACTTTTTGCTTGATTAATGTAAGCATCTTCTCCAATCGTAGACAGTTTAGATTAACAGATATTAGTAATATTACTTGTTCATTCCCTCCATAAAATCTGATGCTCAATGACATTATTAATGACCAGGCTTGTTTGACAGATTGCTTGACTCAATTTCCAATGGCTGCTACTCTGAAATGATAAAATAAAGGGAGAGAAGAAAAAGAAACAGTATTATATGATATAAAACATTCAAAGCAAATTCCTTTTACACCTAAATCTAGAGCCTAGACAGACGCACGAGTTCCTAGTTTCCTTAGGTAACTAAGAATCAATTTTAACTTTTAAATAAAAGAGCAAGAGAGAGAGAGAGCATGAAACAAAAGGAAGAAATTTTTACATCTTGGTGAGGTAAACAGTAAACTGACTGGTAGTTGGATTAGAGACCTACTAAATTCTCCCAAATTTACCCACCCAGTCTCTGTACGATATTTTGGCAAAAGATGTACAATGAATACCTGTTGGAAATGTTAGATTTCAGTAAAAATTACAAGCAAACAGCAAACGGTTAAATTTCAGTAAAAAATACAAGCAAATAGCAGACAGATGTCATTAAAATTACAAGCAAACAGCAGACGGTAACATCTTTGTAAATCAAGCTCTAACGCAAACGGTGAAAAAATGATTCCTCGACATTGGCCACATGCACAAGTGCTAGATTGCAGTGAATTATCAGTGACCTATTAACACCTTTTTTTTTCAAGAAAATATCTCAGTTCATTGAAGGACTGATTCAGAATTTACAAGAGCTCGATTGCTCAACTCTTAATCGCTTCTTTACCAGCTCAAAGCATCGAACCTCGTCAGAACTCAGCTCGAACTTATCTCCGCATGGAGAAACTTGAATGGCACCAAGGGACTAAGTTGAATGTTATGTAGCAACACTTGCTCGCGTGGCAATTTACTACAACGCAGCACCTTTACAAATTGATAGAAATTTTGCATTCGCTCATTACAAGCTGTTATGTATTATTATTAAAGAACCAAAAGCCAGGAAATGCTAGTGACCAATGACCAGTAATCTGGCCACAGGCACAGACGAATGACAATCCAATCATCAGACACAAGTTGTTACACATAGCTGACAGGTGAAATTACGGCCTATTGAATCAAGAAAATAGAAAAAGGAAGGACCAAAATTTCAACTGATCAAAGCTCCCAGTTTGGACATTCTAAGAGAAATGAGAATTGCGACAATCTTAAGCAGAGGAATATAAATAATAGAAGGGACAATCCACCAAACATCTTACACAGCATTGTTATTGTAGTGAAGCGTTTACACCTTAACCCAAGTCTTTCTGTCCACACAAAACAAACGAGGTGAGGATCCTCACCAGCTGCGGGCAAGTCAGGAAGTTGTCCAAAAAGTGACACCGCAGATAATTGGATGTAAGTACTAACTCTTCTGCCTCCTGATGTGCATGCACTTGGTCAGTGAGACAAAAGGTTGCATCAATTGTAATACTGCAAGTTAGGTTTCAGGGTTTAAGAGAACATTCGAAGGAAGTTGTTCGCATAGGCCATCGGCTTGACATCAGGATGTGGCTGCATATTAATGCAAAGCAATGAAGATGCAAAGATTAGTCTCGTCTTAAGCTTAAACTGAGCCAACCCATGAAAGGTAGAGAATTTTTTTTATGTATTTCTAAACGCATTAGTATCAAGGAGTTAAAAGAACATTTCAAAGATAAAAGCCACTAACCACTGCTGAAAAGGTCACAACGTTTGGCTTCATATCGGGAGCCTCAAACCGTATAAAAGCACCCTTGTTACCCATCTGCAACATGCAAAGCAATTGTGTTTGAGTATATTGATTAAATGATTTCCATCCACATCAAGGGAACTTCATATAGGAACAAAACCATGCGTACTGAGTAGTACGAGCAGAAATTATTTACAAATTTCAGGATACTCGCTCTAATTGAAAGACAAATGTATAGATAACACACTTCAAGCTATCAGATTATCCTGTCAGATTTAATCACCACTTATGTCTCAGAAAAGTAGCAGATAAAATGACTATATGTACTCTAAAATTATATTATGAGCAATATACAAAACTCACAATGCTTTGGTGTATCAAGAAACTCCAAGGAACATGATACCATGCCATTTACCAAATATGCTCACAATGGCATCCACAAAATTGCCGACAAAGTCGATAATATTAAAAAAAATCCAAATCCACCTAGAAACAGAAATGCCCCTAGAAGTTCTTATCGAGCATTAGAGTACATCCTTCTGGAGGCACATAACATGATTTGTTGTAATTTCAGTTACTTTTTAATGACATTTCCCATAATTTTAATATCCTAAATGAAGCAATAAACTACCAGCTGATTCAAGTGCTAAAGGCACTATCTCTTTGGGCTGTCCTCAGGCACAACTTCAAGGCTAAACTTGACCGACAATTGCAGAACTACAAAATCTATACATGGAGGAAACTCGGTAGAGGTTTGGATGAAATGTTACATTTCATCTAAAGGCAGCTTTTAACTAGAAGGTTTTCTTTTACTTGCAAATTGTGATTTTTATTGACCTTAAGTTGCATTGAGCTCAAATAAGTTCCTGAGGAGAATACGTAGAGACAAATAACCTGGTCACAGTAATTTGGAGCAGAAAACACTGTGATGAGCTTGCCGTCATGCTCAATCTCATAACCTTCATCCTTCACTTCATGAGAACGGACCACTAAATCTGCAAGCATGCACACTTGTCAGCATCGAATATATGTGGTAATATACATCAAGAGGACAGAAATAGACTGAAATGTCAATTCTCTGCATTGTCAAATAACAGAATAGGGGAGAAAGGAAAAGATAAATACCTAGATTATTTTCCTGCAAGAATCTTTTAGTTATATCTGCCCCGAAAGAAAGACCAACACCTCGTTTACTAGGTCCTCTACCAGGCTGAGGTTGTGGATCACTCCATAGCAATTCACACATTAACCCTGAAGGAGATCAAACAAAGCCCCAGTTATTACCTAAAACAGCTTGGTCATGTTACTATGCCTGACCAAGGTAAGAAAATATAAATAAACAGCAGTAACAAGTCAGGAAATTTTTTATTCTTTATGAGAAACAAGTCAGCAAATTGATAGTAAGTATCAAAAAAGTAAGTCAATAAATCAACTAGTAAATATGAAGCATAACTGGAGAAAGATCCATGTTGCTCGGCTGACAAAGCATGGATTAAATAATAGTCCAGTCTGGACTGAAACTGTCTCTATTAAGCATGTATCAACAAAGTGGCGTGCAGGAACAATGTGTCAATGATAACCACCAAGCAAGTGAGAATGGACAGTGTTTTATATTACAAACTTGTTGGCATGCATAGTTTATCCTACCTGTTGTTTAGGAAAGTTAGTCAGATAACTAATGGAGCATCAAGGATCTCAGAACAGAGTAATTAGCAGTTGTGCTACAAGCAACAATAGCATATTGAAAGGCTAAACAAAAATACTTCTCTACTTGCATTACAACTTACCCTCCTCCGGGGGCTCACAAAACCGATCGATTGTTCTAATATCAGAAAGTTTCACACCATCAACACTGAAAAGACCTCCATGAACTACAAAGACTTTCCCATTTATGACATGAGCCAAAGGCAAGCAACAGAACACTTCTGCAAAGAGTTCCACAAAGGTTTCACTTAACTTAGATCTGACCTCGCCCTCAAACCCATATATCTTGTTCATGCTCTTGCTTTCATGATTTCCTCTTGCAAGGTATATAGCTGAAAATTTGAAGCTGTTAGCAAGATACACTTGGCCCATCTAAACAACTCTAAAATCAGTGATAAACTCACTGAATCAATGAAAAAACGAATTACTTTTAAGGTCATGCTAGCAGAGAACTGATGGAAAAAAATCATATGTAAACAAACAAAATCTTAGCTTTGATCTAAGAGCTTAATGTATTGCAATATCAGAATGCTCAAACAAAAGCATTAAGACACCACTTATACCTACAAGGGGCCCAAAATGGCACATTCACTTGTTAGCTGACTTAGCTCTAGTTGATGTACCAAAAAAAAGAGAAAAACAGAAAATGAGTAATGGAAAAAAGAAAAATGACTCAAAAAGATTAGTAAGGTTAAGGCAAAAAAAGAGGAGATTGGAACTTGTATCCAGAAAACCTTTAAATACCACCTGATACTAAATGGGAGTAAGAATATAAAAGAACCCGAGCTTACAGCACTGAAGAAGAATGAGAGCAAGTGGTCTACCTGATGGACACATGCACTTGAAAGCAAATAATGTCAATATGACCTCCAGAGAGAAAGACCCTCTATCAACAAAGTCACCATTGAACAGATACGGATTGTCTTCGGAAGGAAACCCATTGAGCTCGAAAATATTTAGAAGGTCATAAAACTGCAACAACAAAAGTTTAGAGCCATGTTGAGACTTATCACCAGGAATAAAAAGGAGTAAGTCATTCAGCCAGCACAAAATTAGAAGACCCAGCAAAATGTATTCTTACTATATAAACAGCAAGGAGAGTAAAGGACTAAATGCTACATCCTGCAGGCTGCAGCACATATCCAAAGGCACAAACAAGTTCTCTTTAGGATCTGTTCCTTATTTGAATCAGAAAAAACTACTGTTTTACCTAATCTTACTGGCCAATTATTTGTTTGTCAAATATTTTTCCAGTTAGCTTGACAATCACACAAGCAAGCCGAATTTCATTCACGAGACCAGCTGTGGTGCCTGTAAAAGGAGTTCACAAGCCTATGCTCAGGTTGAACAAATTAAACAAACGCTGGCAATTCTGATAAAGGTAAGTAAGTGAAGCAAGGGAAAACGACAGGAGGAGGTTGAGGGTGAATAATGACGAAAAGATACACTTTATGTAGAGGTTTTTGGTACAAAGATTTGGTGAAGAGCGTAAAACAACCGAAGGTTGGATGGTCTGGAAGTGGGTCAATCACAAATGGTTGTCTACAGCTAAAGTAGAAAGGTTTCTTAAATTCCCTTCAAAAGGGGAAGCCGGCCATCTTACCAAGCAAAGAGTGGCATTTCAAAAGGATGGAGTACCTCACTTATCAGGGAGACAGTTCAGAGTTGGTGTTGGATAGCGCCTGGATTAGTCTTGTGGGCTTGCCAGCTCAGTTCTGTAGCCCGGGGATTCTGAGGGTTGTCGGACAGGCCAGAGTGTTAATCAAAGTTGACAAAGAGACAAGATTGAAATTTGAATAGAAGGTTCGTGATACTGTGTGGAAACCTAATACAGGCTCCTCCCCACCTTCTACCAAAATTAAACTTCAAGAGCTTTTATTTTATAATGTTCCTTTCTGAGTGGAAAGAGAAGTGCATACTAAATATGAAGGTGACCCAGTCTGGTAAGAAGGAAGGTGAAGAAGCTTCTCCCAAGTAGAGAGGAAAAAACTGAGAGGTGGGCCCACTGAGTATGTCATCAGGGAAATCCAAATTCGGATTTCAGTGAAAAAGGGAAAAAGGGATGTATCGGCCGTGCGACAAGTATAAGAGGAAGGGACTGCGGTTCAGATATGGTAGATAGGCCTTACATATTAAATCGCATGAGCGCTAGAATTTAGCTCACGAAAGAGCTCTAATATTTAATTAGGGAGGGGGGAGGGTAGACGAACAAATATGATAAAGGGTAAAAGCCCACAATCTTTAATAGGTTCCAGCGCCTTAAATTTGCTTACAGGTTGGAGCCACTCAGAGCCCAACTTTTCTGGCAATAGGAATGCACCCTAAAGTTTCTCCAGAGAGATTGGTGAACCAAGCAGCAAAGTTTGAAAGAAACAACAGTTTCCTGTTTTAGCTATTCTTGCATGTAATAGCACAACTAGCAAGCACCTAAAAGTTCTGGGGCTTTCTATAAATGCATGTTCCTTGGTTGATATCATTTGATGGCATAACAATCTTGTGCTAAAGGGCAAGGTGAAACTGGAAAAACAGAACAAAGGACAAGAAGTAAATGACAAAGATGACAGCAACAAGCTTTAAAAAGGCATCCGTCGTCAGGATATTCATTACCTGACCATGTACATCACCACATACAGTGAAGTGTTTCCCTTCGGGGACAACAATGTCAACAAGGGAGGGCAACGCTCGCAACATTTCTCTTGTTTGCAGAACTACTTGGTAGGCATATCTATCAAATAAGAGCAGCCATTGAAAGATAAAGAAGCATGTCAAAAATTAAAGAGAAGATTATGACCACATAAACGAAACATACCTTTTATGTAAATTCTTCTGGTTTTTGAAGTCATCCAGCATCTTCTTTACAAAATCTAATGTTACAACATCTCCCTCTATCCTTGCACCAGTATATTGAGGCTCCACTTCTACAATTTAAAACACCAAACCAACATGGTGAATTCATGTGCAGCAAAGGCAGCAGATTCTGATTCATTGAATTAGATGACGTATAGGCAGTACTAAACTATTAATAAAGCTTAAGCCATTGACAAATTGCCAGTTCCCCAACACAGACTCGTCACCAGGAGGTCTTACCACATAAATACAAATTGTGGAGTGGAAAAAGTCTCACATAAAAAATGGAAAACCTGAAAACATTTTTAAGGGAAAATGATCACACAGCCACTAGGAGTAAACAGCGTTGGCACATAAAAGCAACGAAGAATCAGAAGGAACAAGAATCAGAACATGCTCAATGTCCAAATCCCCTAAACGAGTCTTTACTAACATATCCAAACTGTAATGGACGAGGACCATCAAACTAGCAATTACTGCATACATAAAGCTAATGCAGTAAATGCATAAGGCAACAGATGAATGTCCTCAGCAAGGGGCAGTTTAGAATTCTAAGCATGAAGTTCAAAATGAGACCTACATGGCAAAACACTGCTGTGTTACTTCACGCAGAGAGAAAATCTACATTCCCCACACAATACAATAACAGATGTGACCCAAGCATTGAAACGCATCACGGTAATGATGGGGTGAAGACTGTTAGCTGTTCCGACTAAAGATATACTATTATCTTACTATATTTTAATGGTTAGAAAGTAAGGGTGCTGTGGTACTCTAGGCAGTACAGTTAAGCCGGTGATTGATAACCCACCTATAATCGGGTAACAAAGGTAGAATAGTTAACACCATACCATACATATGACCCTCAGAGAAGGGCAAAAGAATCAAATGACTACTGTCAACACTGAATATTTGGGGGGGGGGGGGGGGGGGAGGAAAATGTTTTTAGTTGGAATACCATGCTCCTGGCAATTGGATACATAGAACATAGCATCAATTAGACAGGAACAGCCTTTACTCAAAAAGCAACATAACGCAATGCAACATAAATTAAACTACGAGCATTTGGTTCAGTTTGCAGCTAGTCCTTTTTTAGCTATTCCCTGATTCTGATGTATATCCTTTTTGGAACTACGACTGACTTGGGTTATTTACTTGTTGGCTTTTTTTCTTAGAAAGCTCAAACCTAATTCAAGTGTTCGATTCTTGGTATCATTGTAGCGAGCCCACCGAAATGTTAGCAAGACCATCATTAAGGCTGCCAAAGCTGCTGCTGCCACCGCTGTGGCTGCCTTAGTCCCCATATATACCACCAGTACTGCCATTAGTGCTGCTGCCGCTGATACAGCAGTTACTTTGGTGGAAACATATGATGAGCCAGGGCCAGACCCTATAAGGATGAAATAGGTAAAATCGTACTATTAACATTTACTTTTATAAGAACGAAAATTATATGGACTAACATGAAAGGTTGAAAGTTGACTAAGCTTAAAGGTCTTTTATTTTAGGTTACTAAGTTTAAAGATCTTTATTTTGTCCTGTTATTTAAAATGAAAATTTATTGTTGAATCATCTAAGGGGTAGTCCCATATCAATTCAAATGGTCATTTAACTAAAAAATTACTTTAGTAACTAACATTTGATTTAGAGGGTTCCGTATTTCCTGAATTGGTCAGGAGAAGTGAGCAATGGCTCAATTAGAGTTAATTAGTCGGAAATGCATCCTTAACAACATCTTGTTATGTTCTTATATTCTTACAGAAAGTAATGAAGCAACATATCATCATCTGTAATGAAACAAGGATGTATAAAAGATCAAAATGATTTATCTTTATTTTGTTATGGTAACTTCAAATGGAGCATCTGAAAGAGGCGTGTAAGAGATAATTCGACAATTCCTACCATCTATCATCAGCAAAATGATGTCTGTGCACAACACAAATCTCTTTGACAAAAACAATCTAACCTATACCCTATAGACTGAGAAGTGAAGATAAATAGCATAACTAAACTACTGATGCATCAGGCTACACAAAAATGCGCAAACTCCTTCTAAGCCCTACTGATAAATAGAACTCATGACAGTAAATTCACCATTTTAAGGATATTGAGCAATTCCCATTTCCTCAATTAATGGATCAAATGTGTATGGCAACAAGCAGTAGTAGAAATTAAGAAAGGAGAGGGAAAGAAGCCTTTTTCCATTATAGTAACCATGTTCCATGCACCTTGCAAAGTGTAATGACACGTAAAAAATTCACCCAACAACTATAGTCATAGATGAAAGCAAGATAACTTCATACAAAATCCATGCTAGGAAGAAATTTATTCCGAGACCAGCTTGGAAGAAAGATCAGCTTGGAGCTGTCATACCTACGGTGTGATAATCAATAGAATCAGCTACTGAACGTCTCTGAGATTCTGGGACAGAAATAGCTTCTTCAAATTTTAGCTTCATGACAGCTTTCTCACATTCCTTCAATTTCTTGGTCGCATCTGGGTCGTTTGGACATAACTTCTTGACCTGAGTGAGGAAATAAAGAAACAGGTCCCATAAATTAGCAGATAGGTAAAACCTTCCATATGCTAGACCTAGAGATGATAGGGGCATCTTCTGCACAAAACAATAAGGCAGACTTCAAAGAGACATGCAGACAACATCAGAGCACAGTGCACATAAAATGCAGAGACACCCAAGAAACCCACTTGGGAAACAAGACCATATAGTTAAGTTTTCCAAAATAGTGTCTACTTTGCGACCCATAATAAAGAATAAAAAACTTTCAATAATCCCTACTGAGACAAAAAATAATAAATTGATACGCTTTATCATAGGAAATCAGCAGTCCAAAAAGATTACTTGATATTTCTTCCAGTGTCCAAACACTAAAATTCCGTATGTATGTGTGCAATGTGTGTGTGTATATATTGCTTAGATATCAAGTACCGTTTTGGACTAATGTTTTTATATGTATCATATAGAGGAATTTTTATATGCGGTGACTAAGCTAAGACTAAAATTCAGTGTTGTGATACACTGCGAATAACCCAACTAGCAGTTCCCCCATTCGTCGCCAAATGCAACACCCTATGTTGCTCGGACTAGGGTGCGTGTATCCGATCCGGATGTGGATCTAGAGGTGTGGATCTAGAGGTCGGATCATTCATAATCTAACTTTTAAGATTCGGGGGTATGGATTCAAGTACGGATACGAGTGCAGGAATTCCGCTAAAAATAATTCAAAAATCTAAAATTAAATCTATAAATATATCCAAAGTTATGAGAGATATTATCTGGAAAACTTATAGGCAACAGAATGCAGCCAATAATTCAATCTTTCATTTTGGGAATTTCTCAAGTTGTAGGCACTAATAGGCAGCAGCTAAAATTCAATCTTCCATTTCTAATTTTTCATCAAATTTGTCCATGGTTTATGGTCAAAGTATCCGATATCGATTGACCACACCCGGTACGAACCCTACACCCTTACTAGTACCAGTGTCGTGTCGACACGGGTGCGGCGGCTAAAATGAAGAGTCAGTGCAACATAGAATAAAACAAGCTGTATATTTTTACATGGACTAGAATCTCTCATAAAAGAAGGTTTGATATACATATGAATTCGGTCTTTTCCACCATTGCACAAACCATCAAAAGAACAAGTTGCTAAGACAATCCTAATGCCAAAAACACCTAAGGAACTAACTCTGAGTTTTAGAGCTCTATTGTGCACGGGTAAGTTGATGATGTCACAAAAAAAAGGCACACCCCAAAAGTAAATCTGAGTCAAAGCACTTAAGCTGCCAGTCAAAATTAAACATTACAACTGTGAATTTACTTCTACACCTATTCTCTGGCTCACCCAGACTACTAAGAAATACATCAAATAACATCGTGGTGCATTCCCTTTTTTTACCCTATTTTTTTGGTGATTAAGAAAATTGATAAAGCATGCAATATCAGTATGTATTTTGCATGTGGTGCTAATATCCTGAGTAAAAGATCAGCTTTAGCATTCACTTTAGCCGTTATTTGCACTATGCTTTCTTTCTTATATCTTTGCCTTATATACTCTTCCGTAAATTTTGCCTTCTAATTCCCACTTTAGCTGATCCAGTAGTTAGAGAAGCAGCATTGCTCAATACTTTACCATTTACCAAACAAATTCCTTCTTGCCAATAAATGAATATCTCATAACTATGGACCAAAAAGACAAGCCAGACCGGCACAAACTTACTGTTGATGACTTTAAACTAGTTGCAATTTAGTACAAACTCTGACCTATTTTGTTCTTCTATGTTGACTTTCACCAACATGTCATTGCACATGAATCTGATGTCAAATGTTGTTAGTATTTCCGGATAACTTATCTAGTACATCCGGAAGTAGCTAGAGCATAGAATTGGCAAGAAACCTAAAAGGTCACAAATGACATAGTGACGTACAATGTCAATTATCATTTTCTCTTCTAATGTTCTACCTATTTCAACAAGCAATGTTCTTCTCGACGCATTCCTTTGTACCTAATTAAAGCTTTAAAAAAATAATACCCAAGCAATTTGCAGCTGATATGACTGAAGAATTACAAAAAATAATACTCCACCAACCTGTTGAAAATCCTTGAGAGCGTCTTTGAACTTCCCCATTGCCAAATATGCCGCACCTCGCCTATAATAACCCTTCAACCCCAATCAAAACTTGTTAGAAATTATATCAAAAAGAATAACAAAGAAAGCACAGTTTTTTTCCCAATATTTTCACAATTAGGAACTAAACCTTTGAATATTTAGAGTCAATTTCAATAGCCTTAGTTGCATCCTGTATTGCGCTGCCATATTCCTCCAATTTGGTATGAGCAAACGCACGATTAGCCCAGTACACCGCATTCTCACTGTTCAATTCAATCGCTTGTGTGTACAAATCAATAGCTTGCGAATACTTGTGCCCTAAAAACACATTTGAAATCGAAAATATACTTTTTATTTGGAATTATGCATAAATGGGCACGCAGTGTAAAAAAGGAGGCTAAAATCAGTGTTATTCTTTTACCTTTGAATGCTTCATTTGCGAGTTGCTTGAGTTCCTCAGCTCTAGAGGTGTTTGATTTCTCAGTTTCCATAGTGGGCATAATAAGGGGGTACGGAGGCTAGTGTTGTTATGTGCAATCACAATACATGAACTTTCATGAATATGGCGTTTTTGTGTGTGTGTGTGTGTTTGGGGGTTTTATCAAAGAAGATTGAAAGACTTTGCTCAGTGCTTTCTAGCCCTAGTTTATAGTTCCGGCTCTCCTACTCATTGTTATTTTCTACTATACTTTAAAATTTTATTTTCAAATATGATAGTCCATTTTGAGTTGTAAATGGTAAAAATATATATATGGTGTTCGGGTAGATTTATTCGTATTGATTTATCATTCACCATAGAAATAATGGATAACTTTGCCAACAAATGTTTGAATAAAATTGCAAGAATTCATATTGGTATAAGTATGTATTAAATTTTTTATATATGTATTCTTCATATAATGGAATTATTTTTATTATTTTTGTTAATGGTATCGAATGAATTAGATGATATGTTATAGTTGTACAAGATGTATTTTGGTAATTGTCTGAAGGTTTGAGATGCACCGTATTAAAAGAATTTAATGATTTTTAAAGAAGTGTTGTTTTGACAACTAATGTTGCATAACATTCCCATATAATAAAATAAATTAAGATCAAAACTTCGACATCTCTTCTAATTACTTAGGAGTGTTTCATGTGTGTGTGCACACACCAATACTTCCCTGGCTTGTTTTATTTTGTTAAATATTAGTACTATATACTTTTTGTATCATATATTTGAGTTTGAGTTTTCATACGCATTATATGGTTGTATAAAGTATCACATCATTTATCAAACAACTACCACCTTAATGTATTAGTAAAAATAATTTTCTTTTAACCAAATAAGCGAATAATTATGTGTATTTGTACACCTTATGTATTCATAAATTTTATGTTGTCTCGAGAGGAAAAAAATTACTCCAATAATATGTGTGAATTGTGATGTATTTCTTATTTTTTATTGATGGTAATTGATACTTTAACGAGATTAATTTCTCGAATTTCATTTGTTACAAGGTTACATAATCACTAAAGTTGGAGTAGATGGACTTGTCTTACACCAAGTTGGGAAGAAGAAAATATACTCGCTGTATATATAGAAATATATTTTCGACGTTGTCATTTCAAAATGACCGAGAGTTTTGCTTTTTGAAGTGTCAATCGCATAGGGCGACTAGGCCGAGTCAACCTATAATCCTCCACTGGTTGGATTAATGTTTCATCCAATTAGAAATGATAACAAAATGCATAAGTCATTAAAAGGAGTTCTAAAATACATATACATATTGTACCACCTAATTACCCTATTTCCCTTGTGGGGGAAAAAAGAAACATTATGTAAGGTACTACTAACTCTAAAAAGAGGAAATAGTCGAGCTACAAGAAAAATTTCCGCCGCTACCTATTTTAGTCCGCTATAATAAATTTCTATCTTCTCACTAAAGTTAATAGTGATAAACTTAGTTTTATGTGGATATGCGGCAATTGCATGTCCATCTATCTTCAATAGTTCAATTGCAATTCTTTAATCAAAACACAAACAAAAATGTCAACCATGGAAAAAAGTCTAGTCAGGACTTCAGGTACGCTTTGCCCATCTGCTGTAGGTCCAGATATGGCGTCAAGCTAGAGTCCCACTATGCCCCTAACCAAAAGGAAGAACACAAGTACAACTGTTGCTTCACTTAACATTCTTCAACTGATACATAAATACTCAAAATATAACAAAAGAAACATTCTCATATCCTCCACGTTCTACTATTATCATATAGTAATACTTTATGTTCAACCAAACCCCGGAAAATATTCCAGAAAATAGTTCTAAAGCATAAAGTTGCACGAAATGATTTTACATTATACAGAACACATTATCCAACCTAGTTTGAGCTTTCGAAAGTTTATATTGGAGCTGAGTGCTAAGAGAAACCATCCAAATCAAGTATACTTTCATACTATGACGCTATCATAGGCAAGACACGTGATGTAGCAAATGCCATATTAAACAACTACGCGCGTTCAGCTTGTGATACCTGAGCAAGTCCTGGCGAGGGAGCTTGGCACCGAAATATGTTAGACCACTAAATTTATGTGAAAATACAGCTCGCAGGATTAATGTATTTGTTTCACTAGCCAAAGAGTGTAGTCACATGTCAAAAAACACGAATTACACTAAAGAGTTAACAGTAGCTAAGTCTCAACCAGAGTACAGTAGGTTGTCATGGATCAGGATCCCGCCCTAGCTGAATCAGTGCTCCGTTGATAATTATCAAGATATACAGAAATATGAGAATACACGTAGGAGGACCATGAGCTGCGCCTCCGTAGTGTCTGTAAATAATGGATATAGCAATTTTACAATAACCTGTCTTTACATAGTTGTGGTACTTCACGTGTTCTTAGGATTCAAGTGACTAAATCAAAATCATGGACGTTGCATCTTATGAAGTTTAAGGTTCTTGTAGGTAGAAGACCCTCACATTTTCTGTAAATATAAGGTGCTCATGTTTGGCCAACGAATTTACTTACCTAGAAGCAATGATGAAACTCAAGGCCCTGTTTGCATGATCAAATATTGTATCTTTCTTATGCCTTCACTGCCATGGTGCTAGATATTCCTTCTTGCTTGCTTTCATAATGAAAAACGGTCACTTTCTACTTTGAAGTCCCATAAATATCTTCGCATACACATAGCTGTTACCAAGGGGGCAGAGTAGGCTATGGTCATATGTCCTCCTGTATCTCTCAAGACCTCTACCGCTCACACTTATTGGTAGTGTAAATAAGCAGCATCAATACAATCTGCACATGGACGACACTCTAAAATGTGTATCCTCCCACTGCCTTAAACTATTTCAGCCCAAAACTTGTCAGCACCCAACTCTACCATAATGAAACAGGAAAAACAGGAAAAGATAAAACTAATCCATTTAATAGAGTATAAGAAAACGAGAGACAAGGATAACCTTAGTGGAATCCATATTTTCCAGATCATCGAAGAGTCTTTTCCGACTTCAACTACCAAAGCTCAAGGGTTTACATCAAATACTTCCAAATTTAAATCTCATCAGATACAGCATCTTCCTTTAGTTCATCTTTCTCACCAGACAGCCTTTGATAGAACTGCAAAACCTTGGGGTGCGCCTTGATCTTTGACGGGTTGAAATTGACTAGATGAAGTCCATCCAAGCTTTTAACGCGCGAAAGAGCAACATATACCATCCCAAAGCCAAAAACCCGGTAGAGATCTGTATGGAGGTTGTTCAGAGTCATTCCTTGACATTTATGAATGCTTAGAGCCCAAGCCAGCATGAGGGGAATTTGCTTTCGCATGGCAACAGCTTCATCTCCATCCATTACATACCATTTTTCTAGACCAATCATTAGTTCTTGTCCAGAATCAAATTTAACAACAGGTAGCAGGTTCCCATTTATGCAAATGTCAGAAATTTCATGGTCATACAATTTATGAGTATCTTGAACAACAGCAAAATCTAAGATTGTACCAGTAGCACCATTCACAAGTCCACCGATAACATCAATGTTCTTTGTCAAAAGCACCCTAGCTCCTACACACAATTTGAGCAGCTCAGGTGCAATTCCATTCTTAAGCTGCTTCTTCCAAGGATCCTTACCACTGTCAAGAGCTTGATAATGATATAATACCTCATCTAAACGGTCGAGTCGATCGGCATTCACTCTGCTCACATCCTCAATTCTTGGGTAAAGCTGAACAGCTGAAGCATCTGGCTCAACCTCTGAGCAGCATTGATCCAAGAGCTGCAAATCCTCAGAATCATACTTCCCTTTCCTAATTCCCTGTAGCAGCTTTATGAGTTGTGCATCTGATTGCCTAAAGATAGTCTTAAGTTCAATTTGCATGTCAAAACTAGCATTCCAACACTCAGCTTCAAAGGCAAATTCCTTGTTTTGTCCCTTCTTATTGATAACAGGTGGAAGCTGAAAGAAGTCTCCGCTCACAACTAGTTGTATCCCACCCCAACTCTTGTCCTCACACCCAACTTCATCACTTCTAATGCTCCTTGCAATGAACTCAAGATTATCAAAAACCTCACCACTAATCATGCTAATTTCATCGATAACCAAGGCCCTAACTTTATTCCATCTTCGATACGCTCTCTTATCCAATGTAACCCTACTAAGCAAATCCACAGCACTAGCATCACCTAGTCCAATTCCAGCAAAAGAATGAAGTGTTTGTCCATTGAGGGAACAAGCAGCAACCCCAGTTGAGGCTGTCACGAAAACCCGAGATTTCCCATGAATCTTCCTAAGTTTAGTGATAATATCCTGAAGTAAATAGGTTTTTCCAGTGCCTGCAGACCCAGTAATGAAAACAGAATTCCCATTTGAAATGGCTTCCAAGATTTGATTTTGTTGGTCAGTTAACTTTACTCTAGGTTTTTTGGGGGTTGTGAGTTTCACCTTGCTTTTTGCACTAGCTTGAGACCAACATGTAACTTTGGAGCTCAAAAACCTGTAGGCTGTTGTAGCTGTGTGCAATGACAGCTTCATATTTGCTAACTTCCCCCTTACCCCTTATTCAGTTAACTCATAAAAATCAATTCTTGGCTAATCACAAATTTCATCACACAAAATGGTATTTTGACTGTAAGGAAAAGAAAAATGGACAAAAACGTAAACTCTGTTCATTAGAAAGAGGTTTAGGGCGTAAGTTCCTGCTGGGGAACAAAATATTTCTCTATATAACAGCATTTAGAATCTTGTGTATCAGGCATTATAGGAAATGTAAGGGGAAAAAAAGAAAGAACTCATACGTTCAATGTTAAAGGGTTTGCTTACCGAACTGAATGAGGCTTCATCCTGCTTCATTTCCAGTTGAAACAGAAAAGAGAAGTTAGTTCTTACTATGTAACACGATATCATGGGCTAGTCTGATTTGCGCTCACCTTCGGGATTGTTACACAAATAGCCGGCCCAGATTTAATATTTACTTTTTCTAGCCGATATACATTGATTATATACAATTATACATATATAATACATAGATTATATACATATTATACCGACTATTTTTAGTTTAAGAGATTAAGTGGACGGCTATTTGGTTGGGTTAATTAACATGCTTCTTTCTTAATATGGGCCTTAATTAAGCTCATAATGGACAAGTGGATTCCCAATAAAATTTGGTAGAAATGATACCATGTAGTCGCTTTATAGGGTTATTATTTAAAAATTAGTCAGTGCATCCTAAGTTTTAGCTTTTCAGTTTAGTTTTCCATGATAAAAATATCTTGAATTGTTCGGAAGTTAAAATTTTTAGTTTAAAATTTTATGACAAAATAAATATTGACTAATCTTTAAATATCATCCATGAGAATGGCTATTTGTGCCTTTGCCCTTATAATTTGTGCTGACACTAGCATTCATATAAGTAATACATTTATGTTCCGCCCTTCAATGTTATTCTAGTGAAAATGTGAAATTGTCTATTTGATAAATGAGTAGCGGGTTAGTAGTACAGCTGCTAATTGTATCTTAGATTAGAAATGTTATGTTCATTCTCACCAAACACCCTCGGGTGTTTATAACAACTCAATAAGTACATGTGCTTTTATTACTTAATTATAACTAATTAATTAACACATATTATTGCCTCAAATTTGTCACTAATTATAGGAAACTAATTTAGTTTGGTGTAATCCCCCTATGGATAAGTTTTCCCCCCTTTCATTTCACTTTTTCATACGTGGGCCTCCCAAGAAAGTTGAAAAAGAAAATGGTCTTTTTTTTTTTTAAGCCAAAATTTGTTTAGTTCCCAGCACATTAGTTATTAAAAGTTATAGTCTGTTTGGCCAAATTTAAAAAATCAGCTTATTTTGAAAAGTATTTTTTCTCAAAAGTACTTTTAGAGAAGCAGTTTGTGTTTGGTAATTAATTTGAAAAGCGTTTTTGAGCAGCAATTAGTATTTGGCCAAGATTTTAAAAGTGTTTTCAAGTATATTTTTCTCAAAAATATTTTTCAAAAAAGTGTTTACGGAGAAAAAAAGTGTTTAAAAAAGTGTTTACTTTTTTCTCCGTCTTTAAAACATTTTTTACTTCTACTCACAAGCATTTTTTTCTTTTAAAAGCTTGACAAATACTTCAACTTTAAAAAAAAAGAGTACTTTTTTGATAAAAACAGAAAGGGTTTTTGGCTTTGAATAAGCTTGACCAAACGGGCTATAAATCACAACACTCTCTCACAAAATTGTTTAAGAATATTGTAGACACGTGAACTCTAGTTTAAAAGATTACACTTACATGCTCTCTCTCCTTAAAATACAGCCACCACTGATAATTCAACAAATCCTAAAAGTTTTACCTAAGCACTTAATCCCTAGTTGGTGTAGTGCGCAATTAACATGTTAAACTAAAGGCTTACACTTCATTGGATGTTTGGCTCATAGATATATTCGTCTCTTCAAATCACAAAAGTGGAAATATTGCCCAAAAAGTGGAAACCCCTTTCTGTCATAACCAATGACCCAAAAAACAAATTACTTATCCATCACACGTGGTTGCATGTCCATATTTTAGGAACTTCCTTTACTTTCCTTGATATTCGCAAAAGTGGCATTAGCTTATGTCCAGAGTCGAAATATTTGCACTTCTTTCAACCTATGTGCTATGAGCAAGGGAAAAAGATTTACTAAAGTTGTAAATACTCCTACTCTAGTTAATGTTTTCTTATTAAAAAGCTGACACTTCTTGTTATCATTTATCATTTCGAATCTTAGCATAATGTTAAAAGTGTACCGTAACTTTTTCCATTAAAGAAAATAAAATTGATCATGTAAGAAACCCGAAGCATGGTATATTATATATGGAGTAATACTTATTGGAGATGTCTTCATGTTGCCGGTCAACACTTCGCAGAAGCTAAGAGGGTATTTGGATTAGTTTTTAAGCAGGTCAAATCATCTTTTAAATTTTTTTTAGTTTTTTTATTATTTGTCAAAGTTAAAAAATGCTTAAAATAAGTTAAAACTACTTAAAACAAGCCAAAAGTAATAAGTTGGACAATCCCAACTTATTATTTTTTGGCTTAAAAGTTATTTCTGTTAAAAAACTACTTTTTTAAGCCAATCCAACGGGCTCTAAGTATGTAAAAGGAAGTTGATAATTTACCAAATGAATACATTTTAATAGAGGCTGAGTCAGTATTTGAAGCTTATGATTTCGAATTCTAATCTTTTTAAAATACTGAGTTCTAAATTAACAATTTGTGTATAATTAATCAAATAATTTCTTAAAGATAAATATAATGTTTAGAGAAAAATTAATGAATTCAATCAAACCCGCAACTGCAAAGCTAGTTCCCCCATGTCTTAAAGTTGACATTTAAAATCATAGAATCAACTATCAAAAAGATACGTACATACTATATATACAATAGTACGATCCAGAGTTGAACGAGGGTTTACTAGTACAGTTTTAAGCTTGTTCCTTGCTCTTTCATTTCCTTTTCCTATCCTGTCCCCCACGCCAAAAAGAAAACAAAACTTAAGAAAACATATGTAGTACTCCAGACCAATACTAGCTAGGACAACACAAGGTTTTTCCTTTGACCAGTTTTCTAGACTTGAAAAGGACATCAATTATACAACTGTTTTCTTTTGAAGCAACAAAGAAATTAACTAAACTAATCAGTACAATATAACGTAGATGGGTGGATGAGTATTTTGGAAGAATTAGACAACAATGAATAATTAACGATATTATTTTTATGGTATAAGCAATTGACTTACGTACGCGGTTTTAATGGTAGGGTATGAAAATAGAAGAATTTAAAGCTTCAGTAGTGAATAGAGTGACTTGAATATGTTGCATACTCTTCTAATTAATTAAGATATATTCACTGAAGGGCACATCGTTTGTCACAGCCCTGGGTACATAGCAATGGAGACTTGAGAAGCCAGGTTCCATGTGCTGTATCTTTCAATGAATCCTACATGTTGGTTCCATCATTTGCTTGCAAAATTTTCCATGCATCAAACCATAGGATTCGACACAGAAGCGGAGCCAGGATTTGAAATTTATGAGTCATGAACTTACCATCGAACTCATATCTCGTTTTAGTTACTGAATTCTTACATATATATACAATACATGATCAGAACAAAAGTTATTGTTTCGTCCGAACCAGGGCAGATCCATCTCTCGACCTACGGGTTCACGTGAACCCAAGTAGATTTTGTCCAAACATTATAAATGTATTCGAAAATTTTACTAAATATTTATAAATATTTGAATACGAACTCAATTACTATTGAAAATTTATTTCGAGCTCGTTGCAGGAACTCGTAAGCATTAAATTCTGAATCCGCCTCTGGTCCGAACCAATAGCAAATATTGTAGCTAGATCCGCCCTGCGCGGACATCAATGGCGCGGGCGTCCATATTTCTACCATATATGTGCAAGTGAAAAGGTCTCTATGAAAATGTACAGATAAGAAAAAGTTAGGATAGGAAGAGGCAAGTTTACATGTACGTCAATTATTATCAAGTTGCCAGTTTGGATGAATCATTTCAAGAAGAGAAAAAAACCAGAAAATGTAATACACACTCCAACAACTCAATATATGGTGTTGAGAGACAGGAGTCCGAGACAAGTGGTCTCGTTTTCTGTTTCCTTCTTTTCTTTCTATCCATTTACGTGCAACATTATGGGGCAGCTACCTGTTAGGGTTATCATCACTGTCCACCCTAACGGATTCACGATTTAAATTTAAGTTTGAGAGTTCAAAATTCTATCACGGTTCATTTAATTTTTTTGGTTTAAAATTTAGTTGATTTTTAACGTGCATACAGAATTTGAACTAAAGTTACTAAATTAGAATGAACATATAACTTATGTCTGCCCTAGCTTCCCTTCACCGTGAAGCATTTCAATTTCGAGGAAGACTTAGAAATTTCTCCTTATAAAAATGAGATCTGTTTACAAAATCTTCTTGTGATTCAAGGAATATCTCATTGTAATTATACTTAAGTCGGTCGTTTGTTTTCCACAAGAAAAATTAGGAAAAGCTATTTTTCTTACACTAATAGTGAAGTATTTATATGTTATGAGTAGGGTATTAAGTAGATGACTAGTTAATGAACTAATGGGCTAATTAGCACCCTTACTCTTTGAACTTAATTATAACTAAGATGCCCCAATTCGGTCATGATCATGAATTATGACCAAGAACTTTATACTACGTTAATTAATTGTACTTTTAATATACACAAATCATATATCGTCTCAGCAACTAATTTGTTCCCATGAAAATAGATGATCCTATGGGTCATTTTAGGATGGAGCCTTGCGTAAAGATGAACTCTCCAGCTGTAGCCACAATTCTACGCGTTAGGAGAGAATTTCTACACATGAGTTTTAAGCCTTGGAACTCACATGTAGTTACCAAAAGGAACGATATAATTTGGAATGACAATTGCCAGAGAAGTCTTGGCATAGTAGTTACCAAGTTAAGGTGGACGTGGTAAGCCTCATATTGATTTCTATTGTTGCGTGGGCTTATATCCAACTTTTATGTGTTAGTATTGGTTAGTGATGACTCCTAGTTCTAACTTCAATCTTGGAGAAATATGAGTGGGTTAGGATCGGGCTATTGGATCGAGCAATGTCGTCTTTCCTGTCTTTGTCAATAGAATATATTGAATTCTCAATACTGTCTAGCTGAAGTGGTAGGTATAAACTTTCATTCATCTTCTTCTATCTTCCTAGGAATATCCATCATCTTGGTCTAACTTATACTCCATGTGAGAAGAGGTATCGATTTCTTCCACGTAGATAACATAAGAAGAAAAAAAATACGCTTTTTAAACAGTGAAATATAGTGACTGTCTGGATATTTTTTTTATATAGAGAAAATCATATTAGGGGATGTTTAGACAATTGGCCTAAAGTATAGAAATAATTAAATTGGAGTAATTGTTTATCTAAAAGTGTACCTGATACATTGACACTTTGAAATATATGTTTTAAAAAACGACTCGCACGTGAGATTTTACTGGATCCTTGTTGTTGTTGTACTATTTTAAAGTTCACATAAATAAAGATTCATGTCTATTGAAGACATCAAAGATGTGTTTTATAACTGTAGTTATCCTAACACACAAAAACAGCATATCGTTGTTCTTTCTATTCTCAAACTCATAATATTCACAACTGGTTAATTTTGAGAAAATTTAAGATGTTGATTTCTTGAATTTCGATTAGTTTCGAAACATTTGAAAAGAATCCTGATACTGGCACTCAGCAACACATAGTGGGGTATACATTATTTAAAGATAGTCACTGCAGAGTACTAATTTACTTGTTTTAATACCTGCATATTTCCCAGCACTATGTCGTACTGCAGAGTACTAATTTATTTGTTTTCTGCATATTTCTTAGGACTCCTTACCGGGTTGAATATTTATGCTTAGCGGTTCGACTTTTAAATATACTAATCCTCTAGCCAACCGATTGATATCTGACGGTTCGGTATTGGATTATTAGCAATTATCTATTGGTTATCAGGTAGTTTTATCGGGCTAAATCTAAAAACAACGAATCTGCATTTTAATCTCAACTGAGTCTCCTTTGTTCTCTCTCGTTCCGTTTGGTCTCCTAAGTCAACATAAGGTTTTCATCTCTTTCTCTACTAATAGTTGTTGATTAGCAATGAATTCTCAACCTGTTGAGCCAGTCGGTTGGGCTTTCTTCGTGGGTGCATGTTACGTTGTTAGTCCATGGCAGGTTCAACTCAAATTCAGTGTTGTTAAGTATTGTAAAAAACAATTAAAAACAGTCTTGTGGAAAAATCTGTCATATTGAAATCTTAAAAAAAGAAAATCTTCTTGCTTTAGAAGTTCCAAATCACAAGGTAACTGGGAGGTGTAGCATGCTTTCTGGCACTAAACACAATTTTGAGTGAAGATCAATTAATTCTTTGGGCTCAATTAGAAGATGTATATTAGTCAGAGATGACAACATTTGTGAGAAGTGAATGGGGCTTTAGCCTTTAGGGTTAATAATAAAGCACTTTATGCTGATAAGAGTAAAAATATAAATATAATAATTCTTAACGGATTAACCCGATAAGAAAATTGAATAATCAGTTCCGAATATATAAACTGTTAAATATAAAATTTTTCAACCGTTAATTCGATAACTGAATACCAATAAACTAATAAGTTAATTTTACGATTGTCTTATCGATTACGATTCGATTTTGAATAGTCCTAATATTTTTTAATATTATATTGCTATTCTTCCAATTAATTTGTGTTAGAGGACGTTATTTTGTCGTAAATTGGTAGCGTGTAAACATTATGAATACTCCATTAAAGAAAAAGAAGATAACCAAAGATATGAAACAATTTCCATTGGAAAACAATGAGTGATTTTTGTTCGTATTTTTAGGTTAGGCGAAATAATGAAGTCCCTTTGTCTTTATCAATGGGACAGTCATTTTACCAGTGCGGGTCCCACTTAAACTCCGCTAAAGTTGACAGTTTCGGGTCGATGACACATGCATGTATGACATGTCGTAATGATGTCCACAATTCCACATACGTTTTTGTATACGGATTACATGTACTTATAAAACTACCAATTACGTACTTAATACATCGTATACAATAGTTGTACATAGGAACCCCACAGTTACAGCTAGGCCAGTGGTAACACTCATTACTTTCCCAACTACGAAAAGATTTGTACACGTAGGAGTACTACTTTCCAGATTGTTAATTATGTCTACTCCCTCATTCATTCTGCTGTTTCTCTACGCGCTTCAATGGAGACTTCTCAGTCACTAGCATTATATACGCAAACTCCCATTTAAGTTTCATAGCCGAATTTCTTCAAGGTTAAATATATATTTTTTCTTATAAAAAAATTATTATTTTAAAGTTGAGGTGTTTAATTAAATTTTTAGGAGGAAGAAAATATATTTTTGAGTAGAAGCAAAAACTGTTTTTGAGAAGCTAAAAAAGTAGTTTTTTCCCAAAAGTATTTCTGAGAAAATACAGTTATAAATATTTTTTAAAAATTTAGTCAAACACTAATTATTCCTCAACGAAAGTACTTTTTTTGAAAAATAATTTTTAAAATAAGTTGATTTTTGATACTTCTAACAAGCTATCAATTACTACAAAATTTTGACCACAAAATATATTTAAGAGCGTTACACATGTAATTTTGGGGATTCCATATAGTAATATATTATACGAAAAAAATCTTAATAGTTTAGTTGGTTGACTACTTAAATTATTACCTTGTTGATGAAGATTTAATTTTTCATCTTGTAATCCTCTTCCCCATTTCCCTTCCCCCTTCCTCCTATGTATAATTACAAAAATTAAAAAAAGAAAAGAAATTGATAGTGTTACACTAAGTTTTTCATATTTAGTGCACATTATATTGGTTAGCTATACGTTAAATTTAAATGGATATTTTGCGTAATAAATTTACTTTGCTTAATCTTAATATTTTATCGCTGGGTGCCATTGACGTTAACCTTTCATGTCACTCATTTTAGATTATATTCACTAGGTGCCATATACGTTAACCTTTCATGCCACTCATTTTCAGATTATATCCATGTATATATATATATATATATATATATATATATATATATATATATATATATATAAAATGAAGCTAATTCTAGTTTCTTTTAAGGACTGCCTTCCATTTTTATTTGGTAATCCTTCTTAGTTTTAGTTTTTATTTAATCTCTTAAATGTGCAAAAATTACTTATATTGCTCGACAGAAAAAAATGGAAGATGGTAGTGTATATGTCGAAATCTGCTGCAGAACATTTAGAGCGAGAAAGTATTGAGAAAAAATCAGCTGAAATTGATTAGGAGATGGTGAAGCTCGTGGTCGAGATATTTATAACATTTGAGAACGAAGTCTGCGGAAGGAATCGTAACGGATAGTTTTTAGAATAGGACAATAGAGGGAATATAAAAAATAATATTCTCTGTACATGTACTATTATGATTTACTAGGGGTATATCCCATATAAGGAGAAAAAAGATAAGGACAAAGGGTTATGTGATATCAATCTGATAAGAACATTTGGCTAGAAAAAAATTCTCTCCCTATAGAAAGGATACAAACATCACCTTTTTATCAAAATCCTTGTTCATATTATTCCACACTTTTTCATCAGATCCGAGAATAGTCCGAATTGTCTTGGATTTATCTGTCACTCATTATTGTCAGGGGGGAACAATCATCTAATCCATTCTTTATTGGATGAATCATTCCTCCTATTTACTTAAATGTCATCTATTGCCATTTATTACTAGTTACTCTTCCATTATTGCTAATACTTTATGAATATTTAATGCTTATTATTATCAACCCCATTTTGGATTTGTCCCACTTTATCTACGCTCTCAGGATTTGCATCTAGAGATATTATCATTAACTAGGTTCAACCCATTATTACATAAAAATAATAGTTTCAACCAAAAATTATACTTTTTGGTCAAACAATTTGGCGTCGGCTGTGAGAATTTCTTAGTTAAATTTTTAGTTTCCTCTAGATCTATAACTAACATGAATCACTGACGTATCAAAAAAAAGAGAGGAGAAAACAAGAACAAGATCCATTTCCCCTGTATTCACAAATCTAATATGGTAGGTAACAAAGAAGAAAGAACGAGTTAATGAGTAACCTCCCAACCAACCTCATGAATATCATCAATGAGAGCTCTGAAGCAGTGGACGAGGACGCCATACCCAATGCCTCCCCCAGGCGAGGCAGGTTGCCCCCTCCTCATTATAACATCACAAAATCTCTTGGTAAGGGAGCCTCTACATCCGTGGTGGAGGAGACACCACCGATAGTAAAAATAGCTTCTTGAAGCTTGGCTAATCGATACGCTAACCAGTGTCCTCCATAAATCTGTTCGGGACGCGGCTATAGAAAATGCGAGGACTTGCGTTGTACCACCAGCGGACAAGCAGTATGATCAACTTCCTTCTCTGACAACAGGTATTACTCATAATGCCGTTAGTAGTGCAGGTGATGACACTCTTGCAGCCATTCTGAATAGGATGGAGGAGATGGAGAATGAGAACAAAACACTTCGGGACCAAATGAGAGAACATCAAAAAAGGGTAGATAAGATACCAAGCGCCCCTAAGCTCTTACCGAAGAGAGATGCCGGTCGGTTCATCGAGCAGCCGTACAGTGATGATGCCGCCCCACATGCCATACCAAAGATCTTTAAAATGCCGCGCTATCTGAAAATATATGATGGCACGACCGACCCCAAAGACCATGTGACTCATTATATTACCGTCATGAAAGGCAATGATCTTGCCAAGGAACAAGTATCCTTTATTTTGTTAAAAATATTCGGCGAGACCCTCACGGGAAGAGCGTTAGCATGGTATTCACAAATTCCTGCGCGTTCCATTGAAACCTTCGAAGAAATGACCGATAAGTTCGTAACGGCCCATGCCGGTGCTAAGAAGGCTGAGGCAAGAGTAAATGACATATTTGCTATTAAATAGTCTCCAGGAGAGGGACTAAGGGACTTCCTCGCCCGTTTCAATCGAGTAAGAATGACCTTGCCGAATGTATCGGAAGGAATGGCGGTCGCAACTTTTCAGAACAGACTAAGCAGAAATGGTTCAAGGGCAACGGGAAATTTATTAAGTCGGCTTATGAAGTACCCCCCCAACTACTTGGGATGAAATACACAACGCGTATTGTGCTGAGATCCGAGCAGACGAGGACGACCTCAATGGGCTGACTCATCGATTGACCTCGGTACAAGCCGAATCCATAAAAGATCGAAGAAGTGATATCAGAAGTGACCTCGTAGCTCTGCGACCCAATAGAGAACGACATCTACCGTATGTCAGAACCGCCATTACGCCTCTCTCCCTCCATAAAGAGGGCCCACCCCAATCAAGAATAGTGACTCACTGGAACTAAAGAGGTATGCCCCACATAAGCTGAACGTCGATCCATTCCATCCTCCGGTGATGTAGGTTAGGCATAAGTTTAACTCCACAATTAATGACGCGGTACGCGAAGAAGTGGAAAAACTATTGGAAAATGGCTCAATCAGGGAGTCGAAATACCCCCAATGGGTCGCCAATGTGGTCATGGTAAAAAAGAAGAATGGGAAGTGGAGGATGTGCGTAGACTTTATAGATTTGAACAAATCATGCCCCAAGGATTCATTTCCACTGCCCCATATCGACCAACTCATCGACGCGACAGCCGGGCATGAACTACTGAGTTTCTTGGACGCCTACTAGAGCTATAATCAAATCCTCATGGAAGAAGATGATTAGAAGAAAACCACTTTCATCACCCATTATGGGACGTACTGCTACAGGGTCAGGCCCTTTGTGTTGTAAAAAGCAGGGGCAACTTACCAAAGGTTTGTGACGAAGATGTTCAAAGACGAACTCGTCAAAACGATGGAGGTCTATATAGACGACATGCTGGTTAAGTCCAAAAGGAAAGGGGATCACATCAACCACCTAAGAGATACCTTCGACATACTCAGACGGTACGGGATGAAACTGAATTCCAAAAAGTGTGCATTCGGTGTGGCCTCTGGAAAATTTTTAGGTTTCATGGTGTCGCAGCTAGAGATCGAGGTCAATCCTGACCAAATCAGAGCCATCGAAGGAATACCAGAACACCTCCCCATAAAAAAATAGGTTTAGAGGTTAACTGGTCGTATCGCCGCCCTTTCAAGGTTCATCTCGCGATCATCGGATAGGTGCCACAGATTCTTCAGCGTGCTCAGAAAGGATAATGACCTCCAGTGGACTTCTTAGTACATCCAAGCCCTGAAGGAATTAAAAGCATATTTGTCATCGCCACCATTACTTTCAAAACCAAAACCAAGGGAACGTCTCCTCGTCTACCTTGCTGTATCAGAAGTAGCTGTGAGCGTAGTCCTGGCTCGAGAAAACAAAAGGTACGTAATCTCCCATCTATTACATTAGCAAAACACTAGCCGACGCTGAGACGAGATACCCTCACCTCGAAAAACTGGCTATGGCCTTAGTCATAGCTTCAAGAAAGCTTAGGCCATATTTCCAATGCCACCCCATCTCGGTCGTCTCAACTTTCCCTCTAAGAAGCATTTTACATAAACCCAAGTTATCAGGTAGGTTGGTCAAATGGGCCATTGAACTGCGCGACCATGATATCACATATTATCCACGAACAACAATAAAGTCACAAGTCCTTGCGTACTTCGTCGCCGACTTCAGCGCAAAAATAATACCCACAGTCAAAAAAGAAGCCGTCCACGCTTCTCCCCTAATACAAGACCTCTGGGTCCTGTACACTGACGACGTATCCAACACGTCAGGGTACGGACTGGGACTCGTACTCGAAGTCCCAACCGGCAAAGTAATTTGCCAATCCATAAAATGCCCAGACACGACTAACAATGAGGCCGAGTATGAAGCCGTAATTGCAGAGTTGAGACTAGCACTCAAATACGGGGCGAATTGGCTAAAACTATGTTGTGATTCCCAACTCGTTGTCAACCAAGTCACAATAACTTTCCAAATCAAGGAACAAAGGTTGCAAAAGTACTAGACCGAAATCTGTAAGCTGCTGCCCGAGTTCGACGAATGCAAACTCGACCAAATCCCCCGAACACAGAATACTAAAGCAGATAGCCTCACTAAATTAGCCGCAGCCACCAAGAACATTGCAACCGGAGACAAAAGTGTAGTCCACCTTTTTAACTCATCGATAAACCTAATCGAGGTAAGAACCATAAACCTGACTTGGGACTAGCACAACCGTATTGTCACATATTTGTAGAACGGCACACTCCTAGGTGATAAAAAAGAAGCCAAAAAATTGAGAATGCAAGCAGCCAGGTATAACATCATCCATAACGACCTGTATAAGATAACGTACGGCGGTCCTTTGGCAAAATGCTTGGGTCCAAATCAGACGCGGCGCATTCGTGAAAAGGTCCACAAAAGCCATTGCGGAGCTCATTCAGGCAATCGGGCTTTGGTCAGATGCCTTATACGGGCATGGTACTAGTGGCCCACCATGAAAAAAGAGGCCACTGACTTCGTGAAAAAATGCGAACAATGCCAAAAGTATGCCCCAATGATTCACCAAACAGGCGAACATCTTCATCCAGTCACTTTCCCTTGGTCGTTCATCAAATGGGGAATGGACATCGTAGGCCCCCTCCCGGCAGGACGAGGTAGCGTACGATTCCTTTTGGTTTTGACTGACTATTTCTCTAAATGGGTAAAAGCAGGATCATTCGCCCAAATACGCGAACATGAAGTGATCGCCTTCATATGGAAAAACATCATATGCCGATTCGGCCTCCCCAAAGAGAGCAGCTGCGATAACGGACCCCAATTTACATGAAAGAGAGTCGCTAAAGTTTTTGAAAAATGGCATATCAAAAGAATACTCTCAATGCCATATCATCCCGCAGGCACCGGACAAGCGGGATCCTCCAACAAGTTGATACTGAATATCATGAAGAAAAAACTTTAAAATGCCAAAAGGGCTGTGGCCAGAAATATTACCAGAAGTACTTTGGGCCTACCGAACAACGCCGAAGACAAGCACAAGAGAGATGCCTTACTCATTAGTCTATGGGATAGACATAGTAATACCGGTCGAAGCCGCGGAGCCCAGTCTAAGATACTCCCATGAGAGCGTACCAGGGAACGATGAAAGTAGAAGGCAGGAGCTCGACGAAGTCAAAGAACGGAGAGATATGGCCTACGTAAGGATGATGGCCCAAAAACAACAAGCAAAACGTTATTATAACAAAAAGTCAAAGGTCAGGCCGCTCAAAGTTGGGGACTATGTGCTTAAAACTAAAACACAAGCAAGCAAAGACCTACTGGAAGATAAACTGGGAACAAATTGGGATGACCCGTACAAAATGACGGAAATAGCGAACAAAGGGTCATTCCAACTATAAATAATGAAGGAAAGCTACTACCAAACAACTGGAACATTACCCACCTCAAGCACTTTAACTTTTAAGAGACAAAGCGTCCCCCAAGTCATACTCTTTTTCCCCTCACTTGAGTTTTATCTCGATCAGATTTTCTCAAGGAGGTATTTAACGAGGCAACAAAGGGGACACTTCAGGTCGAAGTATGCACCGACGGAGGCACATGATGGCTATTTCATTGCCCGACCTCTCAAGACCTCTCCAGGACGGCCAATGACGGGACTAGATAAACTGGGACTGGGATTGGAATGCCAGTCAACGCCCGGAAAAAAGATGTAAATTTTTCCAAATGAATGAACAAAGCACAAATGTATGAAGTTTATTTCTATTTCTCTGGATATACAACCAAGGCAATGTTCCTTAAAGTTCACAATGTCAACAAATACCGCACCTAGAAACATACCTAACTGGCCCTCGGCCATTACTAAACTTAGGTTATATTCGGCCTCGTTCGAATTAACACCTAACTGGCCCTCGGCCATAATTAAACTTAGGTTATGTTTGACCTTGTTCGAATTAACACCTAAACTGGCCCTCAGCCATAATTAAACAGGTTATATTCGACCTCGTTCGAATTAACACCTAACTTGCCCTGGGCCATAATTAAACAGGTTATATTTGACCTCGTTTGAATTAACACCTAACTGGCCCTCAGCCATAATTAAACAGGTTATATTTGGCCTCATTCTAATTAACACCCAACTAGCCCTCGGCCATAATTAAACATAGGTTATATTCGACCTCATTCGAATTAATGTCTGAAAATGGCCCTTGGCCACAACAACATAGGTTAAAATTCGACATCGTTCGAATTAACACCTAATTGGCCTTCTGCTATAATTATACTTAGGATGCATTCAAAACTCATTCGATCTAGATGATTACGTCCAAGAAAATCAAAGAAGCATACGAGCGCGAACCAAAGAAAAAGAATCAGGTACAAATAACAAAGTCAACCATTCATACTTTGAATATTTTTACAAAGGCTTGTAAAGTTGCCTACAAAAAATGTACAAGTCTGCGACAAAATAAATGAAAGAAAAAGAAACTATTGGTCGCCACCAAGACCATTAGTGACATCGGCTTGACCATCTCCCCTCACCATCACGACCGCCCTTAGGGTACGCATCTTCGTACCAGGCATCCTCTTTGATCCGATCCACATCCGCATCCCTCTCATCATCACCGGCCTCCGGCATAGCCAGATCATATCCGCAAGTAATCCGAGCTTCACGGGCCTTAATGCGAGCATCTTTAAGGGCGTCCTCAGGAATGGACCCCGCCACGTGCAAATCTCAAAACATGTCTAACTAGACCTCGACGTGAATCCATTCCTCGTACAGGCCTCGAGGTATGTTTGGAAAATAAGAAGTATAAGAAGACGACGGTTGTGCAAGCATTTGATCCTTCTCGGTCTTTAAGGTGGCCACCTCGTCCTGAAGAAGGGAGTTGTCTCTCTCCAACTCCCCAATCCTCTCAACCGCTCTTCTTTAAGCCTGGTCGTCTCCAAGTCAATTTCTCACTTAGAATAAAGAATACAGGTCACTACCTCCAAAGCTTCCGCCTTCCTCAGATCTCCGACCTAACTAACTCAGCTTTCTCAAGGTCCTCTATTTTCTCGGTGACCTCGCCGCTCAGAGTATCTTCTTTGAATTGCCATTCCTCCAATTGGGCATGCAGAGAAACCACCTGGGCTTGAAGGTCGCCGCACCGGGCTTTGACCCCCTTGCTAACCTTGAGCTCTTGCTCTTTATTTCTTAGCGTCCCCTCGGGGACGCTGCACTTTTCGATGACCCTCACCGGCTCATCATCCTTCTCCTTCAGTTCATCTCGAAGAGCCTGGACATTGCCGCTCTCACCAAACTGCCTATAAATTTCCTGGTACTTGCCACAGTACTCGCAGTATTTTTGCCGCAACTTCATAAAAATGGCCTTACGCCGCTCAACTATTCGGGTGCTTTCGATTTCCAAGATCACAGTCTAAAAAAAAGAAGAAAACAGAGTAAGAACAACGCCCGAACATTGAGCAAAATGAACAAAAGCATCGAAAGGCTTACCCTGAGAGCGAGGTCGACTATGCTCCTAGATAAAGTAGCATCTTTCAGCTTTTGGAGAGTTCGACTCTCTATATCGGAGCAAAGGGGACTGAGGGCAGGAACCACGTTCTCAGTATCTTTTAGTAAATCCTGATCCACGGGAATCACAATAGTCCGTGTGAACCCCTCCAGTCTCACCTCCAGTTGAGTAAAGCCCTCTTCGATCATCCTCATCTCATCATCGTCTAGATCAGAACCCGTCTCGTAGCCACCCTCGGCAACACCTTTTCCTCTCTCCTCGGCTAGCAGAGAAGCATCGTTAGCCGGCTGCGAAGTCGACGTTCCCTCATGCCGTAAATTCTCAAAAGCCACAGCAGCCGGCCCTTCGGCTCCTGCCACCAATATCGGAACATCAGATGTCATTTTAACATAGTCCTCGAATGTTATGGTCGCCGTCTCATAGATGACAAAATCATCCCATGCTGAATCCACGGCCCAAGCAACTCCGTCACCAGCGTCCGCCGATCTTCTCTTACGGGGAACCACACTCCCGTCGCTCGGCAATGAATACTCCTCATCCACTAGACAGTACAAAGGGGAAATCAGAAGCTCCGCTATCGAGATATCCGCAGGCGGAGAAGAAACCAGTACTGAGGCAGCAATAGATGAAGCTGACGACCGAGAAGGCCTGGCCGCTGTTGAGGAAGGAATAGAGGCAGACAATCGAGTAGGTTTAGTCATGGTCACAACAGGAATAGATGCCGAAGAAGAGGTAGCCTTCCTCTTACGAAATGCGGGAGGATGAGCCCTCGGCCTTCTTGAAGATCCTCGGGCGGAAAAAGAAAAAAGAAGGTTACCATCACCACCAAGAGCAAACTATGATGAGTAGGCGACCGTGAGGCCAAAACAACAAAAACATAGATAGATAAACTCACAGGGCAAGGAAGGAGCATGTCCAAACTTCTTGAAAAAGCCCTGCCACTCACGAATTCCCGTGATGTAAGGCAGAATCCGTCCAACCCAGTCAGACATATTCCCGACCAAAGGAGGGGCGTAGTCGTAGCTGCACAAAGAAGGGATAAAATGTCAGAGCATGTGACTGAAGCAAACAATTCAAATGTTTTAACAAAAGAATAGACACTTACGAGTGTAGTTCCAGGTCTTAGGGAAGCCGTCCGCATTGGCCACTACGTCTTCGATTCTGACGAAGAAGAAGTTGTGCCAAAACTGACGATTTGCCTTGTCGTCCATCTTCACCACCAGGCATATACCTCCCGGATGGCGAAGGTTCAACATTGTCCCCCTATAGAAACTAGGGGAGAAGAGATGCATCAGATGTCGGAGTGTGATCTCAACCCCGGCTAGCTCCGCGAATTTAGTAAGCATGTTGATGAGCTTGTAGATATATGGGGCAAGTTGAGCCGGGCACACACCATAGTAGCGACAGAATTCCTCTGCCAATGAGAGAAGAGGAAGAGCGTAGCCGATCTGGAAGGGATATGTATCGAACGTGCAATATCCAAGGCGGTGGACTTGCACCACATCACGCCCTGCTGGGACCAAATCGATGTGGGCGGGGACGTTGAACTTTGCCTTAAGCTCTGATAGGTCGGCCCCTTTCATAACCGACTCAGAAACCTCAAGTTCGTCTTCAGGCGCCTTCGAAAAATCAAATCTAACTTTCTCGCTACGAGGAATTATTTCCTCCGCCGTAGGAAATTTCTCATCTTCGATGGCGACAGAGACGCCATCAGCGTGAGAAGGCATAAGCGCCGCCAAAGGGACATGGTCAGTCCCCACACCAGAACCGGAGGACACATTAACTATATTTTCGATAAAAAAAGGGGGGGGGGGGGAATAAGAGAAACATGAAGAACCAACACCAGGAAAAAGACACACAACGAGGGAGAAAGTAGGAGAAATCGTAAGGTTTTGATAAGAAGAACACGTAAAGAACAAATGAATGTCATTACATCCCTATTTATAAGAATTTAGGTGTCAAAACTAAGAGATTATGCCATCATTATCCAGCACTGGAATCAAAACGACAACTCCAACTGACAGTCGCGCGGGAAACAATGCAAAGCATCGGAAAAATGCACCATAATAACGCATGATGTTGTGACGTCATTCTAGAACAGAAACGATAGAACCCCAGAAGTTACGGCTTTTGAAAGTCCACGTTGCCAGCTCGTCCCTAGCTTAACTGCCCGACCCACTCGTCCACCTTCCTCGACCATAACTAACAAAGTCCGCTCATCAAGGTTGTCTAAGGACGACCTTAATAAGCGGAGGGACTAAATGTATAGGTTGAAATCTGCTATGGAACATTTAGAGCGAGAAAACATTAATTAGGAAAAGTTAGCTGAAGTCGATCAGGAGATGGCGAAGCTCGTGGTCGGGATGTTTATAACAGTCGAGGACGAAGTCTGCGGAAGGAATCGTAATGGCTAGTTTTTAGAATAGGACAATAGAGGGAATATCCAAAAAAATATTCTCTATACATGTACTATTAGGAATTACTAGGGGTATGTCCCATATAAGGAGGAAAAAGATAAGGACAAAGGGTTATGTGATATCAATTGATAAGAACATTTGGTTGAAAAAAGATTCTCTCCCTCTAGAAAAGATATAAACATCACCTTTTTATCAAGATCCTTGTTGCAGCCAAACGCACACGCAAGTATACGCTGTCGTCAAGTAATAAAGTGACTAAAAGTCGGATGTCGAACCCACGAGGACTTGTGATTAACTATTAACTAAATTAGACTATCCTAATTATCTAAACAAGAATTAAACCTAAAAATATTTGATTCTAAACTAATTAAATAAAAAAATATAAATAATGAACTTTGAATAGAGAATGAGCAGATTTTTATGATATCAATGTAATAAAAATGATCTAGGGTTATGGGCTATCTAACAATCATATTGTATTCTTAAATTGAATTGACCGACTAATTTATCTAGCTTATTGGTTGATAGAGTTAATATTGCTCATAAGAATCTGTCGAGTTCTTACTCGCCTATTCAAGCTAACCTAACGCCTATATGTCTATGGAGTTAGAATCAACAAGAACGCATGTATAATTCCTGTAAATCAACCAAGCAAGGCAATTAGGTATATGTCTATCCTAACCACGAATCCGTTCCCCGATGCCCGAGTTCAAGAACTTGCCCTACTCAATCCTATATGCAATATAGAATTCCCACTTTCGAGTTCAATTCTAGATTCGTAGATAGTATTCAATTGGTGATCAAGCAATTAAATAATTAAGTGCAAGATTGAATAAATAAACCAATATGATAAATCAAGAAGGCAAAATCAATATCCGAATAACAATAGTCATGAAAGAACCACAACCCTAGAATGTAAAGTTTAGCTCCATATAGACATGGTAGCCAAACAACAAATCATACAAAGAAACATAAAAATTACTAAGTTTGGTGGGAGAAAGATGGAACTTGATGAATTCCGGCCTCCACAGCTTTTTCGTGGCTTTTTTCCCTCTTTCCAATATGTTAGATCCTCTAAAAGAGGCGTTTTTGGCTTATATATTGCGTACAAAAGTCGTGGGCCAAAGTTCTCCTATTTCTAATCCAAATCAGCTTCAGGGATTGATGCTAGGGTGGATGCGTCGCATCCACCTCGTCCTCCACTTCTCAGCTTCGCATGCTAGGGTGGATGCTTCGCATCCACCTCATCCTCCACTTCTCAGCTTCGCATGCTAGGGTGGATGCTTCGCATCCACCTCGTCCTCCACTTCTCAGCTTTGCCCAGGTGCGGATGCTAAGGCGGATGCTATGGGCCGACTTCACTGCTAAGGGTGCACGAAATCTGATCTTTTTCTAGATTAGATGCGACGCATCCAATCTCTCTTCCTCTACCTAGAGCACCTTTTCTTCATATTTTTGCACTCCAAACACCCTAATTCATCACACACAACTCAATTAGTCATAAAAGTAATAATTAAACCATGTTGGGCATTTTAAAGATCAAATAACATCAAGAAGCGGTTAAAACATGGGTAAAGTAACATCAACACATATCGAAATATGCCAAACATCACTACCCCACACTTAAATCTTTGTTCGTCCTCGAACAAACCATTCTATAGTAGACGAAACAAAATTAAGCTCTTATCATTCAAAGCACACTGCACCTATGACCATGGTTATTTGCAACAATTAGGCTCTAGACTATGCATCACATACACTTCCCTTTACTTATGCCCTTCTTTAAACATATTCGAACAAAGACAACATGCTCACAACAACCCTAACCTCAAAAACCGACTCAATGTCACTATGCACTCATGGCTTGAACACCCAACATCATAGAGAAGTCTAATAACGTTACCTATCCCTCGTGAAACCATGTGCCCTCACAACAAGAACAAGAGAGCGAGTTCAATCCACACATTCGAATCTCATGATCAAATATATTTTAATGACTCACATATATCAAAGAAAATCACTCACTCTCACAAAGAAGTCACATGCATGAAATTGGTACCATAGGCTTGCCCTTAATGTAAATCTCTACTAATGTAAGCTCGCTCGATCTAAAATCAATTAGGACTTTTTCATGATTGTACTGTGGGCTAAGGGACGGGTAGGATATATTTAAGGAATAGTGACTCAACCTCCTAAGCACTTTAACACATCACCAAATAACTTAAGCACAAACTCTTCAATACCACTTCAATTTCACAAATAATATCACCCCCAACAATATTTCCTCTTTCTTTAAGCACTACTTTAATTCATACCCACTAGCAAGAACAAGACAATAATTTATTCATCTATATTTATTCCATTTTTTTTCCAGATTTTTCTCTTCTTTTTTTTTCCTTTCAATTTCCGCTAGTGGTGTATTATTTTACAAAATAAGTGCACCCTTCTTTCTTTCATTGGTTCCACTCAAAATCCACCTCACACTTAGTCCCTTCTTACTTCTTTTAGCGTTCATTTCACAATTAAAGTGCTTTAAGAGGTAAAAGGATCAAAACAATGTTAATTAAGAATAAAAAGGGTATAGGCTTGTAATGTGGGTACCAAATAAAAGGTCTACAGGCTCAAAAGGGTTAACTAGGGATAGAATTTATTTGTGATAAGCAATAAGCTCAAAAAGATCAAAGAAAGCCTAAAATCATTTTTCAAACCGAGCATCACCTAAAATTTCGCTTCAACTCACATACCGGGCAAGTTCTAGACACAAGTATAATACATGGACTACACAAAAACCTCACCACACATGGCACATGACTCACTAAAGACGATCACATTCCGACTCTCAAGCAATGCAAGTATTCACGGAGCCACGAGATATTAAGTATTAAACACAAGGTGAACATAAGTCATGTAAACGAGACATAGGAGCCACAAAACATGCTATCCAATTTAACAAGGCATCATCAATAAATTCAAATCATACAGAAGATACTACACATGCCAAAGCATAAATATGTTACTATCAAACAAGTCAAGGGCGCCTAGGTTCATCATTCTTGCTCCTTTTATTCCCTAAATTCCTAATCTACTCGGAAAGAAAAAAGCTACCCGGTTCAAACTACATCCCATGGAAAAGAACCGAGGCACAAAGAAAAATCACAGGGGATTATTACTACTTAAGGAAAGCTAAAAGACATATTTTTGGATTTTTGTTTAGACTTTAATCCCTCAAGAAAACTGTCTAGGAGATCAATCGTCGGGAAAAGTCCAATTTTTCTACTTTTTTCGTTTTTTTTTCCACAAAAGCTACTACACTTAAGAATGAGTACTACAACTAAGCTAAAATAGCACAGAAACTCATCCAAACGATCTCCTTACCCCACACTTAAAATTTTGCAATGTCCTCAATGCACATTATAAATAATAAGAGGGTAAACGAGACTCCCTGGTAGGCCAAAGGCCGAAGCAATAGCGGCTCACGAGGTACTCAGATTTTCCTCAGGCATCGTCCTTTGTGTGGGCACCCCACACTTAGTCCTCACCATCTAGCTCGCTTTTGCACTCTTCTAATGGCTTTGCTTTCTATGCTCATAATCCTACAAAACAAAAATAAATACTACAAAATAATAAAAATAAAATAAAATAAAATGTAAACAAAAATAAAAGAAAGTAGTAAAGCTGGGTTGCCTCCCAACAAGCGCCTGATTTAACGTAGCGGCACGACATGAACCACTTTTTGCCTCCACCTCGAACTTATGAATTGAGCCCCTAACATGGCATCCAGTTTGCGGCTATGCTCCAGTGGTGGGGCTACAAATATAACTAGGCCAAGTAATAAATTTTTCACTCTACACTTCTCGGCCTTTAGATGAGGAATGTAATTTTTGCTTTTTGGCACAACAAATTCAAAAATATAGGCACTCTCATCCTCACCCTTTGACCCCCTCATTGGCTCAGATGGCTCGATTGCTATCTTACTATCTAAACACAATGTGGAAAAATGATTGGAATGAGGTCTAATACGCTTTAACTCATGAATTGTACTACTATTTACATCCCCATATATACACACACTCAAGTCTCCCAAAGTAATGTTATCTATTCCCTCATATGACTCTAGAGAATTCTTCTCGACATTGAATTCCTCAAGAAAAACATGGTCTAATGATTGGTATTCTCGTTTTAGCTCCTCAATTTGGTCTAGAAGATTTTTTTCAGCTTCACACAACTCATCATTAAATTGTTGGCCATTACACGCATCAACCTTTTCATTCAAATTTGCATCCAAGTTATGCACAGCCAAGCCAAAATTATCAATTTTATGTGCAAGATCATCTCTCTCCTTAGACCAATCATTCACCAACGTTGTCAGAAGACAACGTCGTTCCGCATATTCCCTTAATCGAAAATATTCGTCCCAATACCAACCCTTACTCCCATATTCAAATTCAGATTTCCAAGAGTTCAGGTCATGACAAGCCCAAAATGACGGGCCATATAAGTCTATCGTCAACCAAGAGTCTTCATCAATAACCTTACCCTCATATATTTCATCCCCAGATGTCATGGTGAAAGAACTAGAAACACACTAAGAGAAAAATCAAATAGTTATAAAAATAAAATATTTACAAAAAGAGAAGGAAAAAAAACTTGTAAAGATAAAAGTAAAAGCCTACTGTAGAAAAATAGTTAATTTCTAAGTCCCAGGCAACGGCGCCAAAAACTTGTCGGGTCCAAACACACTCACGCAAGTATACGTGGTCGTCAAGTAATAAAGTAGTGAATAAAGTATCGTTCCCACGAAGACTTATGATTAACTTTTGACTAATTCAAACTCGAATAGCTTATTGATTCAAAATATTTCTGACAAAATATATAATTTTCTAAATTACTACCTAAAGACTATCAAATAATAAATTGCTAAGAATTAAACACAACACTTAAATAGTTTTGAATAACAATCAATAGGATATAATATTCCAGGGTCACGGGTCATCTAACATTCATGTTGCATTCTTAGTTTAAAATAACTAAATGATTTATCTGAATTGTTGATTCACAGGGTTAATTTCACTCGTAAGAATCTGTCGAGTTCTTACTCGCCTATTCAAGTTAACTTAATACCTATATGTCTATGGAATTAAGTTTAACAAGAACGCATTTACAATTCCTGTATTTCAACCGAGTAAGGCAATTAGGTATATGTCTATCCTAATCGCGAATCCATTTCCCGATGCCCGGTTTTGAGAATTTACTCTATTTACTTCTATATGCAATCTAGGGTTCCCACTTTCGAGTTCAACTCTAGATTCGTAGATAGTATTTCACTGTTAGCTACTCAGCAAAATAATTAAAAACAGAATTAAATAAACAACCCAATATGATAAACCCAACGTCGTCAAATTAAACTTTAAACATCAACATTCATGTATACCCATGACCCTAGAACAATAGGGTTCTTAGCCACTCATATTCAGGAAATCATCCAAAATTTCATAAGAGTGCATAAGAATCAATAAAAGAAAGAGAGAATAAGAACTCAAGACGAATTCCGTGGTTTTAGAACTTGGTTATAACTTCTTTTCCTTCTCCAATCTATCCGCTTCCTTTTTTTCTGTGGATTTGGGCCGCCTGCTGCCCTTCCGGTAGGCTTTTTGGGCGGTTGCTTGTTACCATCTTTGTCTTGTTGCTTGGACGGTTTACTCGTTGCTGTCATTTTACGAATCTAAGTACCTGTAATGCAAAGAAATCAACAATTAGCATATGAAACAGCAAAGTTCAGCTTTAAAGCAGTTGCAACAGCTTGCACTTCCAATTATTCGTAAAGTCATGCCATTCAATACTTCATGGAATTATAGCTCATGGCTTTCAGCAAGTATGCAATAACTCTCTTCAATTTTACAAATAAGCATTGCGCTATATAGATATCGTTATGCCTAACATGAGGTCTATCCTAGCGACGCTCACTAACCACGGTCAATTTCACATAGCACCTCACTCGACCCCACACCTATTCTCAAGCATATACCAATGTTGCTCGGTTACTCAGACTTCACCGACGCCTAAATTTTCCTCATGGACAATTCGTCGAACATGTGATATGCAACAAGTGTGCCTAGTTCATTCTATCAGTTGGGTAATGCGACTACCCTCCCAAAATTTGACGAGATGAAGGGAATTATAGTTTATCATCTCGCAACCATTACAACTACCAAGAACGACAGCCCTAAACCCTAGGCTTTTTCAGTTCCTTTCTTAATTACATGTGTGATATTTGAAATTGCAAAACCTACTTGTTGCTACCATTGAGAGAGGGAAGAGAGAAGAATTAGGAGAGAAGCAAAAGAAAGAACAAAGAAGATGATGCGTACCTGTCGCGTTTGTATGCTTCGCAAGTTGAATTAAAGAGATTTGTATGCGTTTGTATGTGTCGCAAGTTCGATTAACGAATTTGTATGCGTTTGTATGCCTGACTTTTTTTTTCATAAGATGTGTTAAAATATATAGTACTTACCTGTGCGTGCGAGCTTAGACGCGACGCATCCCCTCTTCTTCCTTCAAAATTTGTTGGACGCGACACGGACGCGATAGGCAGACTTCACTGCCTTGAGCAATTGGCCCGTCAATTTTTTCATGCTGAGGGGGATGCGACGCATCCGCCTCGTTTTCCCATATCTGGACAATTTTTTTTTTCTTTTATTTTATACATACAAGATCTAATTCCTACAAAACAATGAACTAACTAACTTGGGTGGCCTCCCAAGAAGCGCCTGATTTAACGTCGCGGCACGACGCAACATGTTCTTTATGCCTCCACCAAATCCATCGTGTTCTTGTGACGTGCAATGTCACCACCCCAATAGTGTTTTACTCTTTGGCCATTTACCAAGAATGTCGCATTGGACCCCTTATCACACAATTCTATCGCACCATGAGGTTTCACACTAACCACTTCAAACGGACCCGACCATCGAGATTTAAGCTTTCCTGGAAAAAGCTTTAGCCTTGAATTAAACAGTAGAACTTCTTGACCTGGTTCAAATTCACGATGTTGGATATGCTTATCATGCCATCTTTTGGTCTTTTCTTTATACAATTTGGCATTTTCATACGCATGCAATCGAAACTCATCAAGCTCGTTGAGTTGTAGCAATCTCTTCTCACCGGCCAAGTCCATCTCTATATTTAGCTTTTTAATCACCCAATATGCTTTGTGTTCAAGCTCGACGGGCAGATGGCAGGCCTTCCCATAAACCAACCTGTACGGAGAAGTACCTATTGGGGTCTTGTATGCAGTGCGATATGCCTATAATGCGTCATCCAGCTTCCCGACCCAGTCCTTTCTATTCATACTTACTGTCTTTTCCAAAATCTGCTTTACCTCTCTGTTGGAAACTTCTACTTGACCACTCGTTTGGGGATGATAGGAAGTGGAAACTTTGTGCTTAACTCCATATTTTGCAAGAATATTATTCAGCAATTTGTTACAAAAGTGAGTTCCCCCGTCGCTTATCAACACTCTTGGAGTCCCAAAACGTGTGAAGATATGCTTCTTTACAAAGCTTACCACTACCTTTGCGTCATTAGTAGGAAGAGCAATGGCCTCCACCCACTTAGAAACATAGTCGACCGCCACCAAGATGTATCTGTGCCCGTTGGAATATGGGAATGGTCCCATGAAATCAATCCCCCAAATATCAAAAAGTTCTACTGCCAGAATATTTTGCAAGGGCATCTCGTGCTTCCTCGTGATAGTTCCGGTTCTTTGGCATCTATCACAATTTTTAACGAAGGCATGTGCATCCTTAAATAATTTTGGCCAATAGAAACCTGATTGTAGCACTTTTTGGGCGGTTCTATCCCCGCCGTGATGACCTCCATATGGCGAAGCATGGCAGTCATGCAGTATAGCCTTCATCTCTTCCTCAGGAACACACTTTCTCACCAACTGATCTGCACACTGCCTATATAAGAATGGCTCATCCCACATGTAGAACCTTACATCATGTAAGAATCTTCTTCTATTGTCAGGTGTCCATTCTAGTGGCGTCACCCTACTTGCAATAAAATTCACATAATCTGCATACCATGGGGCTTCACCTGAGGTGACTGCTAATATTTGCTCATCCAAAAATGTTTCTTTGATTGACCCTCCTTCAGCTACATGGTCCCGACTTTCTAATCTGGACAAATGATCGGCCACTTGATTTTCTGTCCCTTTTCGATCTCGGATCTCTAAGTCAAATTCTTGCAAGAGGAGGACCCAACGAATCAGCCTCGGCTTGGCGTCTTTCTTTTCAAATAAGTATCTGATAGCTGAATGATCTGTGTAGACGATGACTTTGGTTCCCACTAGATAGGATCTGAACTTGTCAAACGCCCACACCACTGCAAGCAACTCCTTTTCAGTAACTGTATAATTCATCTGAGCTGGATTCATAGTTTTGCTCGCATAATAAATGGAGTGAAAGATTTTATCCCTCCTTTGCCCCAACACCGCTCCGATTGCTATGTCACTTGCATCGCACATCAACTCAAATGGTTGTGCCCAATCGGGGCCAATGATAATTGGTGCAGTCACCAATCTTCCCTTCAGCTCCTCAAATGCTTTCAGACATGCATTATCAAACTTGAAGGTAACATCTTTCTCTAGAAGCCTGCACAAAGGAGAAGAAATTTTCGAAAAATCTTTAATGAAACGACGATAAAAACCTGCATGACCCAAGAAACTGCGAATGCCTTTAATGGATGTCGGTGGGGGCAATTTTTCAATCGTCTCCACCTTTGCTTTATCCACCTGTAGACCATCTTTTGAAACCTTGTGCCCCAAAACTATACCTTCACGTACCATGAAATGGCACTTTTCCCAGTTTAGCACCAAGTTCGTCTCTTCACACCTAGCAAGCACTTTATCAAGGTTCATCAAACAACTATCAAAAGAACATCCAAACACAGAAAAATCGTCCATGAATACTTCTACAAATCTTTCAACCATGTCAGTAAAAATAGCCATCATACACCTTTGAAAAGTCGCAGGTGCATTACAAAGACCGAAGGGCATTCTCTTGAACGCATACGTGCCATAAGGACATGTAAATGTAGTTTTCTCTTGGTCTTCTGGGGCTATAGCAATCTGATTATACCCCGAATAACCGTCCAGGAAACAGTAGTATTCCTGGCCAGCTAATCTATCAAGCATTTGGTCAATAAAGGGAAGGGGAAAGTGGTCTTTCCGGGTGGCATTGTTCAGTTTTCTATAATCTATACAAATTCTCCATCCAGTGACAGTTCTTGTAGGAATTAAGTCATTATTTTCATTAACTACTACGGTTATCCCCCCTTTCTTCGGCACACATTGAACGGGGCTTACCCATTTACTATCAGAGATTAGAAATACAATACCTGCATCAAGCCACTTAATCACTTCTTTTCTTACCACTTCTTTCATGATTGGATTTAATCGGCGTTGGTGCTCTACACTTGGCTTGTGTCCGTCCTCCATGAGGATTTTGTGCATGCAGAAAGCTGGACTAATGCCTTTAATGTCAGACATTGTCCACCCAATTGCTCGCTTGTGCTCACGTAGCACCCTTAATAGCTTTTCTTCCTGTAGTTTAGACAAGTGAGAAGAAATAATAACAGGTAAAGTGTCAGAACTTCCCAAATAAGCATATTGAAGGTGAGGGGGTAGGGGTTTAAGTTCCAATTTTGGAGCTTCTTCAATTGACGGCTTTGATGGGGGGCCACTTGGCCTATTCAGGGGCTCAAACGGGATTATTCCTTGCATGTAAGCACATGATGCATCTAGGATATGCATCATCTCCTCAACCTCATCATCCATCTCCAAGCTATCAAACATCATGATTGCTTTTTCTAGAGAATCGTCTAGATATACACTCGTGTCAAGAAGTTTCTCATCCACCTCCACAACAGATATCATAGAGAGCTCCTCATAGTGGCGGGGAAGTTGGATTGCTTTGTAGACATTAAAGACTGCTTCCTCGTTGTCCACCCTCATAATCATTTTCCCTTCTCTCACTTTAATTATTGCATCACCAGTAGCCAAGAGAGGTCATCCCAATATGATTGGAACTTGTTCATCAGCCTCGAAGTCTAGAATAATGAAGTCAGCTGGGAAGATAAATTTTCCAATTTGCAGCAGCACATCTTCAATCACTCCTTCGGGGTAGGCTATGGACCTATCAGCTAATTGCAACATCACAGTGGTTGGTCTCGGAGCTCCCAGACCCAATTGCTTAAACAAGGATAAAGGCATCAGATTTATGCTTGCACCCAAATCACAAAGAGCACGTCCCACGTCAATATTACCGATTCGCACTGGAATGGTGAAGCTGCCAGGATCCTTAAGCTTTTGGGGAAGCTTGTTTTGGACCCTTGATGTGCACTCCTCAGTAAGTGCAACCGTCTCGAACTCAGTCAATTTCCTCTTGTGAGCCACTATGTCTTTTATGTACTTAGCATACTTTGGAATTTCACGAAGTACATCCACTAATGGAATATTTAATTGAACCTGACTCAACATAGAGAGAAATTTGTTGAACATGCGATCGTCATTCTTTTTCTGCAATCTTTGGGGGAAAGGTGGTGGTGGCCTTGTAACCTCCATTCGCTCTGAACTTGCATCATTTTCCTTTGACTCTTGTATTGCCTTAGGTGTCAGCTCCCCCTCAGGTATAGGTTTTTCCTTTATCTTCCTTGGCACTTCCTCTAGTTCCCTCCCGTTTCTAAGTGTAACTGCATTAACTTGAGGGTTCTTCTCTGTATCACTGGGAAGTGAGCCTGTAGGTCTAGTATTTTGGTTTGCTGCTAACTGCCCCATTTGCCTCTCAAGATTTCTGAAATCGGTCCTGAGCTGTTGATTGTCTAGCAACAACTTTTTCAGCAAGTCATTCATACTTTCTTCCATTTGTTGGGGTGGCTTCTGAGGTTGAGTAAAATTTCCTTGAGGCCTATACTGATTCTGATTCTGTTGATTTCCGCCCCATGAGAAGTTAGGATGATTCCTCCAGTTTGGGTTGTAAGTGTTCCCATATTGTGCATGTTGATTCATAGAACCTCTGTTTTGTTGCCCCACATAGTATATAGATTCAGGATTCGTGGGGCACATGTCAATCATATGACTGTCTCCGCATAGTTCACAACAAATAGACATCTGATGTACATGTTGCATTTGTTGTGTTGTCATTCTATTCATCTGATTTGCCAATTTTGCTATATCGGCTCTCATGGCGGAAAAGTCATCAAGCTCAATCAACCCGGCTGCCTTCTGTTTAATTCCCCTTCTTGAATCCCCCTCTCCTTGCCAATTATGGTCATTAGCAGTGAAGTTATTTAGCAAGAGTTGTATTTCACTATACGGCCTTGCCATGCAACTACCCCCACAAGCTGAGTCAAGATTCATCTTTGATGCTTCATCTAACCCATCAACAAAAGTGTGACCCAATACCTCATCAGTTTGACAATGATGCGGGCAGTCTCTGAGTAGCTTCTTGTATCTTTCCCAAGCTTGACGAAGTGTCTCGCCATCCCGTTGTTGGAACCCAAGAATTTGGCTCCTCAGCGACTTTGTCTTCTTAGTTGGGAAAAACTTGATCAGGAATTTCCTTGCTAGATCATCCCAAGTGTGGATAGAGTTCGCGGGCTCCTTTTGCAACCATTCCTTAGCTTCCCCCAACAGTGAAAAAGGAAATAGTGTCAGCCTGACATAGTCCTTGGAAACGTTCGGATAATTGTAAGTGTCCGTAATTTCCAAGAAGTTCTGAATATGCCTCTGCGGGTCCTCATGAGATAGACCCACATATTGTCCTGTGGACTGAATCAGTTGTACCATGTACTGTTTGAGTTCAAAATGCCCAGTGATATCAGGCTTCACAATAGCCTGAGTCATATTCGCAAGATTGGGCCTTGCGGCTTCAATCACCGGATGCTCTTCATTGCCTGCCATCTCTATTGGCTGTGGTTGAACTACGATGTCCAACTCTTTTTCTATTCTCGTTCTAGCTTCGAGTTCCTTTCTCACTCTATGTAGTGTTCGTTCGATTTCTGGATCAAGAGGAATGAGGTTGTTTGCACTTCTACTCCTCTGCATTCGAGAGAAGATCCTGCGTTGATACAAACAAGGCAAACTGAAAATTAAAACTTGAACAAATATCTAATAAAAGCTTAACTTAGTCACGTAGCTAATTTCTAAGTCCCCGACAACGGCGCCAAAAATTTCTTGCAGCCAAACGCACACGCAAGTATACGCTGTCGTCAAGTAATAAAGTGACTAAAAGTCGGATGTCGAACCCACGAGGACTTGTGATTAACTATTAACTAAATTAGACTATCCTAATTATCTAAACAAGAATTAAACCTAAAAATATTTGATTCTAAACTAATTAAATAAAAAAATATAAATAATGAACTTTGAATAGAGAAAGAGCAGATTTTTATGATATCAATGTAATGAAAATGATCTAGGGTTATGGGCTATCTAACAATCATATTGTATTCTTAAATTGAATTGACCGACTAATTTATCTAGCTTATTGGTTGACAGAGTTAATATTGCTCATAAGAATCTGTCGAGTTCTTACTCGCCTATTCAAGCTAACCTAACGCCTATATGTCTATGGAGTTAGAATCAACAAGAACGCATGTATAATTCCTGTAAATCAACCAAGCAAGGCAATTATGTATATGTCTATCCTAACCACGAATCCGTTCCCCGATTCCCGAGTTCAAGAACTTGCCCTACTCAATCCTATATGCAATATAGAATTCCCACTTTCGAGTTCAATTCTAGATTCGTAGATAGTATTCAATTGGTGATCAAGCAATTAAATAATTAAGTGCAAGATTGAATAAATAAACCAATATGATAAATCAAGAAGGCAAAATCAATATCCGAATAACAATAGTCATGAAAGAACCACAACCCTAGAATGTAAAGTTTAGCTCCATATAGACATGGTAGCCAAACAACAAATCATACAAAGAAACATAAAAATTACTAAGTTTGGTGGGAGAAAGATGGAACTTGATGAATTCCGGCCTCCACAGCTTTTTCGTGGCTTTTTTTCCTCTTTCCAATATGTTAGATCCTCTAAAAGAGGCGTTTTTGGCTTATATATTGCGTACAAAAGTCGTGGGCCAAAGTTCTCCTATTTCTAATCCAAATAAGCTTCAGGGATTGATGCTAGGGTGGATGCGTCGCATCCACCTCGTCCTCCACTTCTCAGCTTCGCATGCTAGGGTGGATGCTTCGCATCCACCTCGTCCTCCACTTCTCAGCTTCGCATGCTAGGGTGGATGCTTCGCATCCACCTCGTCCTCCACTTCTCAGCTTTGCCCAGGTGCGGATGCTAAGGCGGATGCTATGGGCCGACTTCACTGCTAAGGGTGCACGAAATCTGATCTTTTTCTAGATTGGATGCGACGCATCCAATCTCTCTTCCTCTACCTAGAGCACCTTTTCTTCATATTTTTGCACTCCAAACACCCTAATTCACCACACACAACTCAATTAGTCATAAAACCAATAATTAAACCATGTTGGGCATTTTAAAGATCAAATAACATCAAGAAGCGGTTAAAACATGGGTAAAGTAACATCAACACATATCGAAATATGCCAAACATCAATATTATTCCATACTTTTCCATCAGATCCGAGAATAGTCCGAACTGTCTTGGATTTATCTGTCACTCGTTATTGTCAGGGAGAATCATCTAATCCATTCTTTATTGGATGAATTATTCCCCATATTTACTTAAATGTCATCTATTGCCATTTATTACTAGTTAATCTTCCATTACTGCTAATACTTTATGAATATTTAATGCTTATTGTTATCAACCCCTTATTGGATCTGTCCCACCTTATCCACGCTCTCAGGATTTGCATCTAGATATATTATCATTAACTAGGTTCAACCCATTATTATGTAAAAATAATAGTTTCAACCAACAGTTATACTTTTTGGTCAAACAGGTAGAATTAGATTATCCGTTAAAATATGATAATTTATATTTGCTCTGCGAAACTAGGAAAGCATTAAAATTCTAGTAAAGGCATATTATACAAATTGTGAAAATGGATAGGGAGTAAAACCATTTTGGGATGATTGATCTGACAATCTATTTTATTGCCACTACTGATTACATACTGAATCTAGATTATTTGATTATTCAGCAAAAGCTTTTCGTTACAAGCAATACTTGAAACAAGTCTTATATAGAAGTTTAAACAAAGAAGTGGGATAGGAAAAAAGGATGCGATGTGAAGAAACATTTTATTCTCTAGAAAAAAACTTAACAGGCAAAATGTTGGCTTACTAGAGATAAATTAGCACACGTAAATGAAAAAAAAAAATCAAACATAAGATCATTTCATGGCACATTTTAAATAAAGGGCAAAGAATTGACAAGGAGTAGGGTGATGAACTGATGATGGTTGGTGGTGGGACAAGTACTTGGGTAAGCTTCTTACTGTATTTATGAAATCGTCCACAAATATAGTCACATATATGATTCCATCATTTGGTAATTCTAAAATGAAAAAAAGATTCTATCAGTTTGTTCTAATTAAATAGTAAATTAACTCAACTTCAAATGAAGCTGTCGTAACCCAAAATCAGTCGTATCAGTGAAATCAAATGTAATCTAAGATAAATCTTGTATACTTCAGTACCTAATTAACTGGTTAAAAATTGGTTTTAGCGGTTAAATGATGAAATTGACTAAAACTATTCTATTTTAGTGATCTACTGTTCTGCTTTATGACTATCATAATCAACTTAAAGCCAATTAAATAAGAATGGCTTTATTACATTACTCTCAAGAAAAAAGAAATAAAGAAGAAACACACACACACACACACACAAAGAGCACAAGAAAGACGTTTGTTTTAAGATTTTGCCCGCTAGAAGTTAAGCTGCGACTTGCAAGTGTTTTGCCCTTTGAACATTTTTCCATTAAATTCTACAAGTAATCACACAGATATTGACTAAGAATCTTGTAAGCAGTTTGTCTCTTTTTAAGTGGAAGTTGAAGAAAAAGTGCATAAACCATGGAAAAAGTGCAGCTATATATGGACCCATTTCGAAAGCAATACTAAACCATAGCATATATAATTGCATACAGTACACACTAGAGATCTACTAGCAAATTAGGAAATAGAGTATGAAACTTTAAACTTTAAAGTACGGAAATGCCTTTGACAGTCCACCATAGGCAGTACTGTAGTTTGGAACTTGTTTATGATTACTGGTTTTGACCTCTATATAAAACAAGGGAAAAAAGATTTGATCCAATCCAAATTTTAGGATAGAAAGTGCTTTTTCTGTGTTTCCTAGCTACCTATATATGTATGAAGCAATGAGTTTGGCGCTCCACTAGGGTTTTGACTACTCCAATTATTCCCTTTTAATTTCCTTTTTTCTCCATAAGTATAATGTCTTCTGCAGATTTTATAAATTCGATTTTAGCTGTCAAATTAATTATTTCTCGATATTGAAAACGTTCAGAACCTCACTTTTGAAGATAAATTATACAAAAAGGAAACGAAAATGATACTGTATGAAGTTTAGGAAAAGATAAGATTGTTAAAACTCGTTTCATAACATTTGTAAAACTAAAACTCTTCATTTAGAATTAAAAAAAAATTAAATTAATTATTTTTAAATAATTAAAAGCACTAATCTTTTTTAACTAAAAAGGATGGAAGAATATCGCCTGCTAACAGTCCTTTTCCGAATTATCTGTCCAGTCAATCCTCTTATATTCCGTTTATTTTAGCAACTTATGATCAAAATGTCTCCTCGTTAAGAGCTCCCGGACGACGGTCAGTGGCGGAGCCACTTACCGGCGAGGGGAGTCAATTGACACCCCTTCGTCGAGAAATTATATCGCGTTGATAGGTTAAATATTTTATTTTTATGTATCTATATAATTATGTGTTGACTTTCTTTAACTTTTTCATATGGTTACTTATTTATATTTTGACTCTCCTTAGAGATAATTCTGGCTCCGCCACTTACGACGGTAGAGGAATGAATCAATTCATCTGCTGTAGCACAGGACGTCTTTTTTTTCACAATTATTTTACCTTTGGTTCCTTACAAGTTTACATCCATCTTTTTTCATAGAAAACGTGGAGTAAATTAAAAAGATTAGATATACTTAAGAGCTCTAAAAGAGCACATAGATGCGAGACTTTTATTAAAAAAAAAGAAAGTCTGGGTGGTGGATTGAAAATAAATAAAAAAATAAAAAAATTTGGGTAATTAATTTTTCTACGATGTCTTGTGTATTTGGTATCTAGAAGGTAGCCAAAATATAAGATGCTTTTTAGATGTGTTAATTTTATTTTTTATTGTAATATCTTATACTCTATCCGTTTCAATTTAGATAATATAGTTTGATTCGACACAAAGTTTATGAATAAAAAGAAGACTTTTTGAAATATATGATCCTAAAACGTAAAAGTTTAAGGGACAAAATCTTTGTGGGCCATACATTTGTCTGACTATAAGAACTTCTTATTAACGATAAAGTGAGTAAAATAAAAAGTTTAAAATTAAATTGTTTTCAAATATAGAAATGTGTCATTCTATTTGAAACGAATTAATAAGTAAAATATATCATTTAAATTGAAACGGAGAGAGTAGTTATTATCAAAAAAATAATAAGAAAATAGTGTCCAAATAAATTGAAATGAAGTGACTAATAATTTTAAAGAATAAAATGATTAGTTTGTGAGCCGAGTATATATTGGAAACAATATCTCTATCCTCACAAGTTAGATTTAAGGTATGCGTACACACTACCCTTCTCAGACCCTACGGTGTGGGATAATACTGAGTATGTTGTCGTTTGTGCTAGGATTAGTATGAAGTGGAAGGTGTAAAACAGGAAACTGCAATCCGCGCGTGGTGTTTCTCTCCCTAAACATCGAATCTTTGTTTCTGAAAACCCTCATTTTGAGTACACGAGTGAGTTGTCCTACACTCCAACTGTATAACACTTACAAAAAACCACATTACAAACAAAATGAAAAAGTAGAAACTGAGTAAAATATGTAATACTCCTACTCTACTGTAGTTTATTCTTTAAATTTACTTACTTTTATACGGCTCGGTTGAGCACTCATGTGTCGCTATCCCACTTAAAAGTATAGACAGAGCTGAAAATAGGATAAATTGACACCTTCTCCCCTACCCCCCTACCCCCTTACTTCTCACACTTTTCGAGCGGGAAATAATAGAATACACGCATAAAGTGCCATTCCTCACTCTTACACACACACTCTCTCTCTCTACAAAAAAAACCCAGCTCCAAATCCCCCACATCACTCAACAAAAAAATCTCTTCATTTCCATGGAATATTGTTGCTGGAGCTTTGTTTGCCTACTTTGTGTTTCTTTGTTTGAAGCATTTACTGGACTAGCTAGTAGTAGTAGTAGTAGTTGTTGTTAGTGTGTGTTTTTACTTTCTCTCTCTAGTTAAAGCTAAGGTACTGTTGCTTCTACTAGGTTTCTCTCTCTAAAACTCTTTATTTGTAAATTGTTGATTTTTCTACGTTTGGGTATGATTTCTCTGTTGTTTTCAGGTAGAGTAAAAGATGGCGGTGTCGATAGATGGTTTCTCTATCAGGTGAGTAAGATTTTGTTGAAGTTTTCTACCTAAATTATGATGCGGTACCATATTTCGATGTATTTATTGTATAAAATGTCCGGTTTGGGTTAAAATAGGGAGTATACTGCGAAAATGAGGAGTGTGGACGTGGTGAAATGCTGGCCGTTCGATGAATCAACGAAGGATGTTCATGTGAGAGCTATGTTACCTCCAATTGCCGTGAAGAAATTCAGCTGGTGGCTTGATGTACTGGAATTATCAGATGATAATGTGGATTCTGATGTTATTCCAGTCACAAGAATTCGAACGGCCAGAAAAACAAAGGCTATTAAAGGAAAAGCAAAGGTTCAGAAGAAAAGGTCCATTATTGACATTTTTGCCGTGGCTCCGCAAGTGGAGAGAATGGATGACGGTGATTATTATGATGATGAGGATGACGACGATAATTGTGATATTGAAAGAGTTGAGTCTTCTGATCGGAATGTTTCTGCTATCAGAAATAGTAAAAATAAGAAGAGAAATACAAAGAAAAAGACGAAGAAGAAGGAGAAAACGATTGTGAGCAAGTTGAAGGAGGTGAATAAGGGCGTAATAAAGAAGGGTAATAAGAGGATTACGCAAAAGAAGAGAGTGAATAGTAATTGCCTGGATCTACTAATCCAAAAGAAGGTACAATACTTCTTTTTTATATACATTTGCTGTTATTTTTTGTGGTAATTTTATAAGTTGTAACTTGAAATGTATCCGATACTACATGATTTGAGATGTTGATGTAAAATTTTGTGCATAAAATAACGGTGGTGAGTACAGTTACTTAGATTTTGGGTTGGTAAAAATCTGATTTGTTTGTTCAGTATCTTTGAACTATGAACTATTCCGGTAAAACTAGTCTTTTTACCCCCTTGCTGCTTGAAATTACTGTTGAAAAATTCGCATACATCTGAATATGGAGCCATAGCTTTTTATTTGTTTGTGTTGTGTGGAAGAAAGCGACCTCATTTTAACAGTTTGGTGATTTATTTTGGATTGTCAATGGCTATGCTGTTTCTTCAGAATACTGAGATGTAAATTAAAGGTGCTTGTCATCACATTCAGCGTTTAGTACTTCTCAGAATCCCATATTTTATGATAGAAATTGTGTTGTTGCATCTAAATTGTTGGATTACTTGCTAGAGGAAGCCTCAATTAAGCCGTACATTTGGATATCTAAAGGACTATTTGCAGAAAAGGGAGTTTTCCAGATGACTTCTGTTTAGTTGACATTTATTTTGTGCATTTGATATATGTGACAAGGGGCAATTTACACCCCTTCTCCACGATTAGAAACTTGGTTGGTTGCATACAATAAGGTGAATGATCATGTCCCAGCATAATTGTAGCACGGGTATTGAGGGGTTTACTTTTTTGACTCCAAGTACAGTAATAGCCTTGTATAATTAATTAATGCTCCAGGAATTGAAGAACTATTTGTAATTTGTTTGATTTAATTTTTGCGTTTAATTTGATATTCATCAATACTAAAAATTTGATGGATTTTCGTCGGTGATTAGGCATGATATCTGAGCAGAAAATTATCGGGCTTTGAATAACATCCCTCAGATAAGATGTAATTTAAGAGCTAGGAAATTCCAAAATTCTTCCAAGTGATGTTTATCATTTCCTTCAGAAATTATGATACTATAAATGTTGCAGTATAGCTATAGCCTTGAATTTTCTTCCGGAAGTATGCTCCTCATATATAGTTTTGCTGTTTATCATTGCAAGAGTTGAGATTTGTACTCTAACACACATATACATAAACCTTTAGTTTGCTGTTTGTTTTAGAGTTTTTGATGTAAACCCCCTCCTTTTGAAAATTTAATTTTAGAAGTTTGTTTTACGATATTTCTCTTACTGTTTCTATAGGGTAGTTAGAATGATCACTTATTACATCTTTTCTGGAGTTGTCTGAGTGATAATGAATTAGTACTATTCACATGGAAAACTGGTGAATAGAGATGCCTTTTCCAAGAACTTCATTGAGGGATGAATTAGTGTGCATCTACGCGAACATAACTACGTTCTTTCACTTTTTCTTTTTCTATTTAGATAATTTCTTCTGTGTTTAATGTTTGTAGAGCTTTCAATTTTTTATTTTGTTTTCTCTTTCTGAGAAGAAAGTTGGTAAATCAGTAAAAGGATATTGATCGAGTGCCTCACTTCTCTTACACTGTAGTTTCAAGCTACTATCGATGCAGGAACAAACCGCTATAAATACGTATCTTTACGCATTAAAATGAATATATGATTAATTCAAATATATTAACCCGGCAAGAGTTGATGCTAATTGCAGCAAATCATTGTCCAAGACATTCTGCTTAATGTCACTGGATTACTGAATTGCTTTATTGTTTGGTTGGGAAGTATCTAATTTTTCTGCTATGAAACCTGAGGCTGATCACTGTTTGAATGAAAATGCAATAAATTCTCAGAGCGGCTTTATGTTACTATATATGGTTGACTGAATTTGCTTGCAGGAGAAATTTGACAAGCTCAAAGTGCCCAGTTCTTTTCCAAAACCTAGTTGTCCACAACATAGTAGGAATTGTGGGAATGACATGGCAGATTATACTCCTACCTACGGGAAGAAAGCACAAAGGACGCATCTAGTTTCAGAAAAGAAGACCAAAGGCCTAATTGATTCCAAGTTCTCCGCAAAGCACCAAAAGACGGTGATTCCAGTTTGTAGCAATCTCAAGAAAAGGACTAAACGATTTCCTGTGGAGAACTCCACAGGTGGCATTTTAAGTGGTCCCAGTGATGTAAATTTTTGCAGCAATCAACAAGGCGACAAACATGTCCCCTTCTCAGGTAAGGAAAAGATTCTTTGGCGAAATAGTAAAAGCATCTTCTGTTATTGTTTTCAGATTTTCAGATATTTTTGTAGTCTGTATTCTGACCTTGTTGCTGCCTTCATTGTACAAGACTGTGTTGCAGAGAGAGGAGAAGTTGTATCTCTCGTAGAGGAGAAAGGAACAAATAAATTTATTCTGAGAAAAACAGAAAATGAGGTTAGTGTTCGACCAGGATCTCCAAAGCAGTTATCCGCTGTGTGTAGTACAGCTGATGAACCTGGTTTACATAGGCACAATATCGGTATCAAAGATGATTCATTTGAATGCTGTGACATTTTCAATCAAGTTGCTGAGGGAAATGGCAATTTAAAATTGTTCAGGAGAGGCTATGGGGTGGCATCACATGGTTCACAGTATCTCTGTAATCCTGGGACTCTCCACGCGGCTCAACAGATATATAACCACCAAAAGAAGGCCCCAATAGATGGAAGTCTAATTAATGCTTGTGGTGCTAATGAGAGATCACATGAGCAGTTAAAAGGTTCTCTCCACGAACTTGCTGGGATTTGCTCCATGCATTCTGTGAAGGCATATCCTCACCAGTCATCAGCTTATGAAATTCTGAACAGGAAGCCTATTTTGCTGCCACAAACCATTACAGGAAGTTGCACTGGTCATATCATGCAATATCAACCATTCCCTCAAATTTCTCCTCAGGGCTTAATGTGCAAAGTGTGTTCTTTACCAGAGTGGAAGCAAAGAGAATCCATGTATGGAGAGAAGGGAATTGAAGAAAATCATGTTGGCTTGCCCCTCAACTCTCAAGGGGAATTGATCAATTTGAACTCAAACGGTGAAAGAAAGTTGACTCAACTGCCAAGCTCAAGGGAAATTGTGGGTTCTTCCAGAGGATTAGCCGTAACCGACGTTGCACTCTCAAAATGCATGGATAATCTCCCTGATGCTAGAGGTCGTGATAAACGAGCACCACCAAAAGACCAGCTAAAATTGTCCTTTGTAGATGATTCAATGCAGTGGAACCCTACTTTTCCGGTGCCTTCAAGGTTAGGTATCTATGAGTATGATGCTGGAAGAACAAATGTTGAGTTGGATCCGCGTAAGGAAAATGAGCAGTCTATTACTTCTTTTGAGCTAGACCGCCATGTTAGTAATTTCTCTAACCATGGGAGCAAGCAAGATGATCAAGCCAAGCAATTTGAAACCACCAGGTGTCAGCAATATGGGAATTCTGACCATGTATCACTGCTTGTCACTCCCTCGAAAATGCGTCTGATGGGAAAAGAATTTACAGTTGGTAAAAGAGATTTTCATGTACCACAGGATAAAAGGATTTGGACAGATAAGCAGATCATTGCCGAGAATTTTTCTGCAGATAACGACAACTACAATTCAGTGGTTACAAATCATGATCAACAAAAGCTTACCGTGCATCCTGTGCTGGGGACACTGAAAGGTCTGGTCGCTTGCTCTCCTAGTATCAGAATCAATCAGGCCATTCCACAGCCTTGGGTTTGCTCCCCTGACTACAGCCATCAAATTGATTCAGTGCAGCATAATCATTTAGGTGCAATCAAACAAAGCCCTTTCACTGTTTATAATCATAAACCAAATTTTGAGGAGCCTTTTACAGGTGGATATAAATCTTTCACAATCAGCCCCTATGCTCCTGGACCAACAGCGGTTCATCATTACTCCAGTCAGAATGGGGGCTCGAGCTCTGTTGTTCTGAACAGTTCAAACTGCGCCATCAATTCTCCTTTCTTGCATCCAAATTCTGGAACGAATTTCCGGTCACCCTGGTCTCAGTTATCTTCAGAATGCACCCCATGGTTTTCAGATGCAAAAGAAAAGAAAATACTTATGGATTTTCATGAATTGTATTCTACATCTGACAGGAACCATCATCACTGCAGCATTTCTGGGGATAACCGTCAAATTGACCATTCGGTATATGTTGCATCTGAGCGCTTCTGTTCTTTCACTCAGCGCCCTGCACTGGAGAATCCAGTTGCTTCACCATCTTTGGCTAACTATCCCCCTATGCCACTCCAAATAGGTTCCAAAGCAAATGCTGGCACAAAGAAAAGACATGGTGACGTGATGAAGTTGAAAGAGAAGATCATATCTACTCCTTGTCTTAGAGAAACTGGTTACAATAGAGAGGGCAAAAAGAAGCCGCTATCTGCATCAGACAATTGTACAAATGCAAAAAACATCCCTAACTTGATGTTTCAAGAAGATCCTTCTGCAGTTGCACCATTAAATAGGCATTCTAAGTTTGAAGGTCGTTTCGGCTGCAGACAAGCATTGGAATCAGGTTTAGTTAAAGGCATGGCAAAGAGTATCGAGAGTGGCCAAAGTGGAACACCTGATGCAGGTCTTGGATCTTTTAACAGTGAAGATACTCTCAAATATGACTGTAGTCTAAGATCTGGGCCCATTAAGTTAACAGCTGGAGCAAAGCACGTACTTAAGCCCTGCCAGTATAATGATCAGAAGAACTTCAGGCCAACTCATTCAACTATCCAATTTGGCGCATCTACTGCAGGTAGCACGACTCTGGAAACTGAGAACCCAACCAAGATTTACAAGTTCTAGTGGTGACCTTGATCGTCCCTTAAAATACAAGTCTTTCTGGGACAAATACTATCAGTCTCCAACTCTTGAATTGCGGGAACATCAGTTTTGCTACTTGCAGGAGACTTTTTCTCTACCCCAGTGGACTTGGAATCAGATGTAAAGTTGTCGAAACATGATGCTGCAGTTGACACGTTGACTTTTAGGCTTTACTACTAAATTATACTCTAATCGTCAGGTAACTATCTTTTGGATTGTGATATGACATTTTGATGTGGATGCCTTACTTTTGACATTCATCATTTGTGCGCTTCTTCAATCTTCAATCATTTGGAACTTTAAAATCAAACCAAACATCAATATACAGCAAAGATATCTCTGATGTTTTAATCAAACCTTATGAAGGGGTAGTAACTAAATCTTGGTTAGAATAACTGCCAGTCCGTCTAGTAACAGTTATTGCTGTCATTTTAGAATACAGAAATAGAATTTTTTCCTCCTATGGAATTGTTGCACAGCCAAGTACGTACAAAGACAACCAGCCGGTCAGAATTACAGAAATGACTAGTCTCCTGTGTTGTTTGCTTTTCTTTCAGCCTGCAAACATGTCAAAAATCCAGAATGCGTTTATCAAATGACTTCTTAGCACAAACTAGAATGGATTTAACATTGTCAAAATTCTTAAAAATGTTGTCTTACCGTTCTGAAGAAAGGTACCCGATTCAAGAGAGAATGCTTCTATTGGGAAATTTCTCCGTGGAAGAAAGGTACCCGATTAATGCATGCAAGCTTCTAGTTAGAGTTCCAATGTATGATAGACATTGAAGAAAGCTGTCAATTGGGCTCTTTGCCGAACGAATTCCTTGTTTTTACAATGAAACGACTAAGAGCCCGTTTGGATTAGCTGATTTGAAGCAGCTGATAAGCATTAGGTGCTGAAAAGTACTTTTAAGTGCTGAAACTGATTTAATAAATAAGCAGTTACGTGTTTGGATACAAGTGCTGAAATTGATAATAAGCTGCTGCAGTATTTGATAAAAAAGTGCTGATAAGTTCTTTTTCTGTTAAAATGACTTAAATAACCTTATAATTGTTTACACTTATAAAAGCGTAATTTCTTCAAAATTTTAGATTTTAGATCGATTCAAATACAAAATATTCTATTTGTCATTTTATTTTAAATACAACTGTGCTTCGATAAGATAATTTTTATGAAAAATATAATTTATTTTATGATAAGCATATAATCATAAGTTATAATACTTAATAAATTGACAAAAGTTTTTCAGTAAAAAATGAACCTAAATAGGATAAAATATTTGAAGAGAAACAAACATTGTCTTCATCACCACAACACTTAGAAAGCAATACACCAAAAAATTGATATGTCCTCATTTATTACATTCAGTTCAAAGATTAATACATAATTACATTGATATAAATATACAAAGGAATAAAGGATTTGCTTATCTTAAATAGTCAATGAGAATTGCAAACTTGAAGAGGCGGAGGGGGGGATAGGTTGAAAAAAATACTTGAGGCAATGATTATCGATGTAGGAGTTTTGTTCTAAAAAAGAATTTTTTAAGGATAAAATAGTAAAAATTTTGGTCAAACTTAAAGTGCTTATAAGCTAAAATTCATAAGCTGAGGGTGATCAGCTTATGGCTTTTGGCTTATTTTTGACTTATAAGCACTTGGCTTATAAACACTTTTAACTTTACAAAACGCGTAGATAAGCCGAAAAGCGCTTATAAGCTAGTTTGACCAGCTTATAAGCTTAGCCAAACACCCTCTAAGAAAGCAAAATTTTAATGAGAAGATCGGGATCTTTTATACGTATTTAGGTGCTTATAAATACAAGCTTAAGCTCAACCTATAGAGTTTTATACGATATATTTTTCTAGATTCTATTACATGAGGCATAAAAGAGATTATTGAAGATCATCTTGAAAATATTGATATACTTATGCATTACCCTGCCAGTTTCTTTTTTGACGCTTTGGTCAACGAGCGAAACAAAGATTTTTGTTTTGCCTTAGATCATATTCCCAAAGACTGAATTCCCTATAGTGAAACAAATAAATGTGCTATATATATACAAAATGTATGAAAAACGATTAACATAACAGGCAGACTTTAGCAGGAGATGCATTTTGGAAATAATGAATGTGAGACATTTTTTTCATCTGAAGCATAGCTCGCCAATTATGATAACACTGTTAGCAATAGTGATAAAATAATGAAACGGATAGTGGCACCAAAAGTGTTCGATTCTTGTTTGTCTCAGAAATATGGAACATATTCCAATAATGAAGTCAAGGTTTATGCAGTAATTGGAGACAAGGGGGGGCAAATTGCTTTATGTCATTCTCGTGGAGTATCTAAACCTTAATTATTCCGAGAAAGCTAGCTCTAACCTTTGACGCTCTCACAGGAGAATATTATTACCACAATATATTAAGAAGATGCACTTGTATAAAGTTTCTTACACTTGTATTCTAGTACTCCAAAATTTTACAAGTTGTATATATTTCTACTTTAACAAAAAACATTTATAAAAATAAACCACTTGAACATTTTTAAGCAATGGAAAATAAGATGAAATGAAAATAATAATAACAATAATAATAATAATAATAATAATAATAATAAAGAGAGTGCGATATAGTGGAAAATTAGGTTAACCCTACATATTGTTAAGTCATAGGAGAGACGTGGGGCACTGGGGCAATTCTAGGTAATGTTCATTGTTTAGCCTTACATATCAATAAATGTGAGATTCTTCAATTTGGGTATGAGGCAGCTGCAGTGAAATATTGTTTATGAAAAGAAGTAGAAGAACCGGAAAAGAAAGAAAAAAAGAGAGATAAATTTGAAGAACTAGTTGGTGGAAAACATTTGAAAAAAAAAACTTATGTATTTGAATTAGTTTGTGAGAAATAGTATGTAAAGAACATCATTTGTATTATTTTTAGTAGGAATACCTTTGGATTCTTTTAGGTTTGTGGAATTGTAGAAGAGTTTTTGGGTCTTCTGACAGTCCTATTGCTAAGACATTTTCAAGAGCTCTATTAAAACGATTCAATCCAACCATCATTATTTTTCGGGAAAAGGCCCAAAAATAAAATTGTGGTATTCGAAATGGATCAATTATAACCCCGTTTAAACTTGAGTTTAAAAATGACCATGCCGTTATAGAATGGGTTTAATAATGCTCTTGTGTTATTCGAAATGGATCAATTATAACCCTCGTTTAAATTTGAGTCCATTAATAACCCTGTCGTTAAAGAATGAGTCTAATACTGTTATTTTTCTCAGTTAGTAATAATTAGGGGTGTAAAGGGATATTTAAAAACCAACTAAACCGACAGAATTGTACCGTGTCGAACCAATTTTTAGGTTTCTTTTAATAAAAACGTAGGTTTTTATATAAATCTATAACCGTACCGATAATTAGGGTATGTTTTTTATTTTATAAAAATAAACCGAAAAATATCGAATCGTACCAAATAAATTTACATGTGAATATATGTTTCACATGTAAATATATCGGACCTATTATTAGACCTAGTATAAATATATGTTTCACATGTAAATTTATTCGGTACAATTCGATATTTATATATTAAGTTTAAAAATGATAATGGGTCTAATATTTATAAAGAATGGGTCTAATATTTATATTTGTAAATAATAATGTATTGATATAAATAATGTACAAATTTTAATACATTATTATTTTTAAACTTAATATATAAATATATGTTTTACATGTAAATTTATTCGATACGGTTCGATATTTTTTCGGTTTATTTTTATAAAATAAAAAACCTACCCTAATTATCGGTACAGTTATAGATTTATATAAAAACCTACGTTTTTATTAAAAGAAACCTAAAAATTGGTTTGGCACGGTACAATTCTATCGGTTTAGTCGGTTTTTAAATATCCATTTATACCCCTAATCATTACTAACTGAGGAAAATAGCAATATTAGAGTATTAGACTCATTCTTTAACGGCGGGGTCATTAGTGGGCTCAAATTTAAACGAGGGTTATAATTGATCCATTTCGAATAACACAAGGGCATTATTAGACCCATTATATAACGACAGGATCATTTTTGGACTCAAGTTTAAACGTGGATTATAATTGATCTATTTCGAATACCACAAGATCATTTTTGGGCCTTTTCAGTTATTTTTCACGTATGTCTTGAACAGCTTTTGTGAACCAAACAACATACTTAGGAGATTGAGAACCCAATTCTTAACCCAATAATAGGATATTAATTATTAATAATGGACAAAATTAGATCCGAAACCAGAATTTTTATTAAAGGGGTCAAAATAATATAAATTAGAATGGGTATCGGTTGACTCCTCCTGGGCAAGCTAGCTCCGTCCCAAGACAAAACTAATTACTTATGTTTTTATCAAGTTTATAGCAACACAAATATTTTTGTGTTATTATTTTTTTAACATAAAATGGAAGAAGTAATAGCCCCTCCGTTCCTATTTAATTATCATGTATACTAAATAGTTGTTTCTAAATACTTATTATTTTAGAAAATCAAGAGATAATTAATTATTTCTTTTCAACTTTACCTTTTGCATTAATTGTTCTAGAATTAAGAGGCACAATAAATAGACAGCGATTGAAGAATAGTAAGGGGTAAATTAGTCAAACTATTCTTATTGTCAAACTATTCTTATTAATGTTTTCTTAATGGACGTACGGAACCTTATCCTGACAACTTAATGAAAACGGAAGAAGTATTTTTCCATAGATGGGTTTATTTTGACAACTTAATGACTACTTATAAATTTAGGAAAATGACACTTTATAGCCGTTCTCAAAATAATAGTAAAAAAATAATAATATTTTTTTATATATTTTTGGTATATATATACATGTTGTATGTTATATATAAAAATTATACAAATTTTGTACTTTTTCGGCTACCAAATGTAAGTAATTTTTAGCGCGGGCTAAAAGTGATAATACCCCTATAAATTTTTTAAAAGCCCAGAATAAAGAAATAAAGGTTTAAGTTTGAGCCAAATCTTCTATATTATATTAAAAGGAGGATATTGAAGCATGAGTTAAGCCAAGTGGCGTATTGAGAAAAAGCCACTTTACATTTTTAAAACAAAATTTAAATAGATTTCATGACAAAATCTAATATAGATTAACAAGATTATGACCAAATCTAATCTAAATTATTCGAGAAATGTTTCGATAATAAAAGTTCTATTTAAGGAATATTCTCCCTTTAATTTTGGTCCAAGTGATAAACGAAAGGAGTGAATTTGGACTGATTTTCCTTCATGATATATTTCCAACTCAAGGTTTAGTTTATGTGCTATTATCCCTTTAATTTAGGTGCTTATTTAATAATAAAATATTTGGCTGGACTGATATGATATATATGCAACGTCATTATTTATCTATATTTATATTTTAAAATATTATTTTAATAAGAGAATGGTAATTTACAATGTGGTTAAGTCGAGTAACATATTAAGAGTAAGACACATAACTAATTTGGACAAAGCTAATAAAAATTGCAATAATATTTTTTGAATTAATAAATTATATCTATATATCTATATTCAAATCCATATTCATATCTATATCAATATTTTCTATATACATAAAATAAGAGGATAGCTTATAATGTGGTGAAACCAAGTGGCAAGCTAATAAAAAGTTATTTTGCAATTTTAGGATAAAATTAATAATTAATACTTAGAAAAAAGCACTATTAATGGAAGTAATTAATATCAACTCTATCCTAAATTTAACGTAAATCTTCTATCTCCATCTTCTTCTTTTTTGGTTTGTTTTATTTTTCATTTTCAGCTTTCATGTCTTATGATAGGCTATTGCATACCAAACTTAAGAAAGTTAAAATAAATAATCATGATACCGACTTTACATTGGTAGATTATAACAACAACAACAATAACTCAGTAAAATCCTACAAGCGGGGTCTGAGGATGATAAAGTGTACGCAGACCTTACCCCTACCCAAGGGGGTAGAGAACATTGGTAGATTACTAAGAAATATTATATTGTGGATAAGGCCACGTAACTAAAGTCTAATAGATAAAAAAATAAAGAATAAAAATAAATTAGAGATAATGTGAGGATATTTATACTAATAATTAGTTTTAAAACTAAAATAAAATAAATATGCAATACTTAAAAATATTATTGACTAATTGAAATAATTTAAGAATTTAGAGCAGTAGTTTAAAAATAAAATAAATATTTATGCAAGATTAAAATTTTACATATCTATTTATATTATATTTGGATAATGATATTAAATGAAGTGACAAGTTAATGAAAAACCACATAAAAATGTGATAATACTGTATATTAGACTTTAAATATATACTTTGAATAATATTTATGCTTTGAATTAGTTTAAATATATACATTAAATAGCTAGATAATATAATATATTGATACATTTAAATGATAAAAGAGTTTCGAGTAAGAGTATAAAGTGTAAAAATATATTAAATTTCAAGAATAAAAAATTATAATTATCGATGATTATTAAAAGGAAAATAATCAAGACATTAAGTCAGTTGGTAAACTAATAAAAATCCACATGACAGTATGGCAATATTAAGTAATGAGTAATACAATAACTATAAGCAAAGAATAAAAAGAGAAAAAAAATGTAGAAGGATAAGACATATTTGAACTAGAGACGTAAAATACAGTTTTAGTAAGAATTTTATTAAAATAATATGATTTAATATGCTCAAACGAGATATATTACAACGTGACATGTTTAGTATTATTTAATATCGATCGCGGAACAAAATGCAAGTAATAAAATCAAGAAATTATGTTGTTACAGATTTAAAAAGAAAAAGAAAATAGTTTACCCACTACGAGATTTGAAAAATGATTTCATATTCTCTTCTTTCTTAATACCTAATGATTATTTATAATTTTTATGTGAAAGTTTAAATACTAAGGTTATTTGCACATAACCTAAATAATACAAATCATAATTTGACATAATTTGTGTCCGCGCATCGCGCGGGTACTAATACTAGTACAAAATAAGCCAAGAATTATCCTCCTTCGGACAAAGAGAAGTGACAAAGAAAATAAAAAGGAAACTAAGGGACCATTTGGCCATACAAAAATTTTCACCTTTTTTTAAACAAAAATCACTTTTTTCGAAGTCAGGATTTGGCCATGAAATCTTCAATTTTCACTTGAAGATGAATTTCAGAATTTTTCGAAAATTTGAAAAACTCCAAAAGATTATTTTTTAAAATTTATTTCAAATCACATACAAAAATTCAAAAATAACCCAATATTGTATTCATGTCCAAACACAACTCTAACTTTCAAATACCATTTTCACTTAAATTTTTTTTTCATTTTTTTCGGAAAGTATGGATACATGAAACACTGGATAAACACCCGATTGACTGGGGGCAATGCAAGTTAATAAGCCACCTCTCCAATCTTCTTAAGTATTTCAAAAGGCCCAATATACCTAGTACTCAACTTTTCTTTCTTCCCGAATCTCATAATACCCTTCATAGGCGAAACTCAGAGTAGTACTTTCTCTCCTAACAAGTAAGCAACATCGCGAACCTTCCGGTCGGCATAACTCTTCTGTCTAGACTGCGCCGTGCGAAATCGATCCTGAATCAATTTAACCTTTTCCAAGGCATCCTGAACTAAATCAGTACCCAATATCCTAGCCTCACCCGGCTCATACGGAGCCATCTGAATGCTCGATTGGTAGCTGTTATTGTAGGCAAACTCTGCAAGTGGCAGAAACTGATCCCAAGAACCCCCAAAATCTATAACACAAGCACATAACATATCTTCCAATATCTGAATAGTGCGCTCGGACTACCCGTTCGTCTGAGGGTGAAATACTGTACTCAATTATATATGTGTGCCTAATTCTTACTGCACTGCTCTCCAAAACTGTGATGTAAACTGCGTGCCCCGATCTGAAATGATGGACACTAGCACACCGTGAAGGCGAACCATCTCGCGGATATAAATCTCAGCCAACCGCCCCAAAGAGTAAGTAGTCCCAATTGGAATAAAATATGCGGATTGGTCAACTGATCCACAATTATCCAATCAACATCAAACTTCCTTAAAGTCCGTGGGAATCCAACTAAGAAATCCATGGTAATACGATCCCATTTTCACTCAGGAATTTCAAATCTCTGAAGTAATCCGCCCGGTCTTTGATACTCGTACTTTACCTGTTGACAATTGAAACCCCGAGCTATAAACCCCACTATATCTTTCTTCATTCTTCTCCACCAATAGTGTTGTCTCAAGTCCTGGTATATCTTTGCGGCACCCGAAGGAATGGAATTCCGCAAACTGTGGGCTTCTTCAAGAATCAACTCGCGCAGTCCATCTACATTTGGCACACAAATCCAACCCTGCATCCTCAACATCCCATCATCTACAATAGTAACATCTTTGGCATTACCGTGCTGAACCGTGTCCTTCAGGACAAGCAAATGGGGATCATCATACTGGCGCCCTCTGATGCGGTCATATAAAGAAGACCGAGAAACCACACAAGCTAGATTCCGACTGGGCTCCGAAATATCTAATCTCACAATCTGGTTGGCCAAGGCCTGAACATCAACTGCAAGAGGCCTCTCACCAACAGGAATGAATGCAAGTCTACCCATACTCACTACCTTTCTACTCAAGGCATCGACCACCACATTGGCCTTTCCGGGATGATACAGAATAGTAATATCGTAGTCCTTTAGCAGCTCCAACTATCTCCGCTGCCTCAAATTTAGATCCTTCTATTTGAATAAATGATAAAGACTTTGATGATCTGTAAATACCTCACAAGACACACCATAGAGATAGTGCCGCCAAATCTTCAATGCATGAACGATGGCTGCAAATTCTAAATCATGAACAGGGTAGTTATTTTCATGTGGCTTCAACTGGTGTGAAGCATAAGGAATCACTCTACTCTCCTGCATTAAAAGACACCCAATACCGATCCGAGAAGAATCACAATACACTGTATAAGAGCCTGAAGCTGAAGGCAAAACTAGACCTGGAGCTGTGGTCAAGGCAGTCTTGAGCTTCTGAAAGCTCTTTTCATACTCATCCGACCACCTGAATGGAGCACCTTTCTGGGTCAATTTAATCATGGGTGCCACAATAGACGAAAAGCTATCCACAAAGTGATGATAATAACCGGCCAAGCCGAGAAAACTCCAAATCTCAGTAGCTGAAGATGGACTGAGCCGACTCTGAATTGCCTCTATATTCTTTGGATCCACTTTAATTCCCTCAGTGGACACTATGTGCCCCAAGAATGCCACCGAACTAAGCCAGAACTCACACTTAGAGAATTTGGCATAAAGTTTCTCCTCCCTCAGCCTCTGTAGTACAATACTCAAATGTTGTGCATGTTCCTCCTGGCTACGTGAGTACACCAGGATATCATCAATAAATACTATGACAAACAAATCAAGATAAGGCTGGAATACACTATTTATCAAGTGCATAAATGCTGCTGGGGCATTGGTCAACCCAAAAGACATCACGAGAAATTCATAGTGACCATAACGGCTCCTGAATGTCGTCTTTAGAATATCCGAATTCTGAATTTTCAACTGGTGATACCTAAATCTCAAATCAATGTTGGATAACACCCTTGCTCCTGAAGCTGGTCAAATAAATCATCAATACGTGAAAAATGATACTTGTTCTTGATTGTAACTTTGTTCAACTGCCTGTAGTCAATGCACATTCGCATAGTACCGTCTTTATTTTTCACAAATAGAACTGGTGCACCCCAAGGCGACACACTATGCCTAATAAACCCCTTATCAAGAAGTTTCTGAAGTTGCTATTTCAATTCTTTCAATTCAGCTAGTGCCATACAATACGGAGGAATAGAAATGGACTGAGTGTCTGGCACCAAGTCAATACCAAAATTAGTATCCCTGTCGGGTGGCATACCTGACAGGTCTGCAGGAAATATATCCGGAAAGTCTCGCACTATCGGTACAGAATCAATAGTAGGAGTGTCTGCATCAACATCTCTCACAAAGGCCAAATATGACAAACACTCCTTCCTAACCATCAGTTAGGCCTTCAAATAAGAAATTACCCTGCTGGAAACATAATCTAGAGAGCCTCTCCACTCGACCCTCGGCAACCCCGGTATCGCCAATGTCACGGCTTTTGCGTGATAGTCCAGAATAGCATGACATGGAGACAACCAATCCATACCCAAGATTACATCAAAATAACCATACTAAGCAATAAAAGATCAACTCTAGTCTCCAGTCACCCAATTGTCACCACACACGATCGATACACATAGTCCACAATAATAGTATCGTCCACTGGTGTGGATACATGAACAAGTGAAACTAAGGACTCACGGGGCATATCTAGATAACGAGCAAAATATAATGATACATATGAATATGTGGAACCGGGGTCAAATAATATAGAAGCTTCCATGTGTCATACTGAGACAATACCTGTGATCACTGCATCTGAGGCAATGGCATCTGGCCTGGCAGGAATTGCATAGAATCGGTCCTGACCGCCATCTGATCGACCTCCCCCTCTAGGGCGACCTCTGGCTTCCTGAGCCCCACCCAGAGCTGGCTGGGTGGGTGGCGCAGTTGGTGCAAGAGTCGTAGCCTAACTCCTCTGCTGAACTGGACCTCGCGAAAGGCGGGGACAATATTTCCTCACATGACCATACTCTCCACACTCATAACAATATCTCTCGAAGAATGGTTGCGAGTTTTGAGGCGGACCTCGAGAACTAAAATGACTACTAGAAGAACCTGGTACAGATAAACCCTAAACTTATGGTGCATGAGATGAACTCTGAGCTGGAAGTGCACTAAGAGAATACTGACTCGGTTGAGCACTGTATGAACCATGGCTAGCTGATGCGCCATGATGAGCTGGACGAGCCATCTTAGCGGGCCTATAAGGTCGACCCATACTGTGATAGGATTGTCCCCCAGAAGGAACACCATTGGAATTACCCGGACCACAAGACCTCTTAGCCTCCCTCTCCTCACGCCCCTGAGTACGGGCCATTTCTAGCCGTCGAGCACTGTCAACTACCTTGTCGAATTTAGCACCTGATACATTTCCCAGAGTCATAACAAAATGAAACTGATATTTGAGGCCATTAATGAACCTCCTGATCTTCTCCCTCTCAGTGGGAACCAACCAAACTGCATGACGAGCCAATTCTAAAAACCACATCTCATATTGAGTCACAGACAGGTCCTCTTGACGTAAATACTCGAACTGCCTGCATAGTTCCTCTCTGCGGGTCTATGGAACAAACTTCTCTAAAAATAATACAGAGAACTCATGCCATGAAAGTGGTGTTGCACCAACTGGTCTGCTCCTCTCATAAGTCTCCCACCATTTGAAGGCTGCCCCGGTCAGCTGAAAAATAGTAAATGAGACCCCGCTAGTCTCCAAAATACCCGTTGTATGAAGCATCCGCTGGCATCTATCCAAGAAATCTTGAGCATCCTTTGACTCAGTTCCACTGAAAGTTGGAGGATGGAATCTCCCAAACCTCTCTAATCTCTTATGCTCCTCATTATTCATAATAGGACCCACCTGGGCCTGAGCAGCTGCAACCGGCTGGACTGGTAGTGCCCCCGGTATCTGATGTCCATGCACTACCTGCTCTAGAGTACAGGCGATAGGGGTATGAGTACCTCCCCCGGCCTGAGAAGTGGTTGGTGCGGCCTGAGCCGAAACTACCTGTGCAAGGACAATGCAAACAGTCAAATATCTGGGCTAAAGCCTCCTGAATGCCTGGAGTCACAATAGGCACAGCTGGTGCTTGAGCTGGTCCCGCCGGCTCAACTATATCTGGAACCTGCTCCTGAGTTGGAGCAACTGGTAGCTCTACAGGTGCTGCTCTAACTGCTATACGAGCTACACCTCAACCTCTACCACGGCCCCAGCCTCTACCATGACCCCGACCTCTTGTGGCCCTAACTGGTGGCATTGGTGGCTGGCCGTCCGATTCAGTAGTATGTGTCCTCACCATCTGTGAAAGAATAGAATAATAGAAATTTAGTTTTTCCGAAATCAACAAATTCGCAGGACAGAATACAAGAAAGTGAAATTTTCCTAAGGGTTCGGCAGCCTCTCGAAGATAAGTACAAACGTCTCCGTACCGATCCGCAAGACTCTAATAAACCTACTCATGACTCGTGAGACCTATATAAACCTAGGCTCTAATACCAACTTGTCACGACCCAAAATCACACCTGTCGTGATGACGCCTATCTTAACAATAGGCAAGCCAACAACCTCAATAAACCACAATTTCTTTTTATGTTTGAAAACATGATATTTAAATTTAATAGAAAAATTCCACAATTACTGATATAAATACACTCCCAAAATTCGGTGACACTAAGTACACGAGCATCTAAATGATAACATAGTCTAATTGATACAAACACTGTTTGGAAATATAGAACAGTACAAACGATTTAAAGAAAAGAGAGTCAAGGTCTGCGGACGCCAAGCAACTACCTCGATAGTCTCCAACATATGAAACTTCGAAATCTAGCAACCGCCGTATATCGAAAGTACCTGGATCTGCACACAATAAGTAACAAGACTAACCTTTGGGCTAAAAGTGGTAACGAGCTCAACAAGTACAATCCAGTATAGAAATAACAGTACAGAAATGTAGGCATGCTTTCACACAGTTAAACTCAGTACAAGAAAAATAGATCAATTCTGAATGATACGAGGGATATGACCTCTCTATATCTATATGCCAATGCACATGCTGTATGTGATACACCTAGTGGAAACCTCGTGTACTCACAATCTCAAAATACTCAATTACTCGGTACTATATATGGCCAATCCAGCCCAGGGAAGATCCATCCCATATATATATACATCAACTAATAGTCAGTCACTCAGTAATGTATAAGGCCAATCCAGCCCAAAAATATAAATGCTTTGGGCAAGATCCATGCTCAGGGAAGATCCATCCCTAAGATAAATAAATAAATAAGATAACTCCATGCCCTGGGAAGTCCATCCCAAATATAAACATCAACTGCGCTAACCGTGGGGGGTTAGACACTGGAGGGGCTCCTTCAGCCAAAGCGCTATATAAAGCCAATATGCTCTACTTTGGCGTGCAGTCTGATCCCATAATAAATAAGCCTATAAGACCTGCTGCGGCGTGCAGCTCCAATCCATATAATAATAAATATAAAGCCAATATGGCCTGATGCAGCGTGTAGCTCGATCCCATAAATATCCCCTCAAATGGATGAACATGACTGAGTATGGAATTTACATTTTTAAAACAATTAATTCAGCAGCAACACGAGCTTGTGGGTCCCAAAATATCGGCACGTAACCTAAACATGATCTTTAATACGAGCCTCAGCTCAATTTCTCTAACACGTGGGGAACATATTAATAATGACATGATTCTTTGATTATGCAACTCTACGGAATTTATTTAAGTCACAATTTCTATTGTGCACGCCCACACGCCCGTCACCTAGCATGTGCATCACCTCCAAACAATTCATACAACACGTAATTCAAGGATTCATACCCTCAGAACCAAGTTTAGAAGTGTTACTTACCTCAAACCGTGCAAGTTCTTTATTCCAATATGCCTTTGCCTCGCGATTTGGCCTCCGAACTCCTCGAATCTAGTCACAAATAATTCGATACAGTTAACACAAATTATAGGAATTAATTCCATATGAAAATAATAATTTTTGAACAAAATCCAAAATTCAACTCAAAATTGCCTCTCCCCGAGCTCCAAATAGTTAAAAATGAAAAATGGGATGAAGTTTCATTTTCAGAACTTAAACTCTCTGCGCAGCAATTCCTTCTTCGCGAACGCGGAAAATGCCTCGCGTTCGCAAAGCACAAATTTGCACAGCTGCCAAAACCTTCTTTGCAATCGCGAATGCTCCCTCGTGAACGCAATGCCTTACACGGCTTGGCCTTCGCGAACGCGTCCCTCTGATCGCCAACACAAATCTTTAAGGCCTGGTGCCCAGCCTATCTCGCCCTTATACGCGAACGCGAGCCCCCTCTCGTGATCGCGATGCACACTAACCCCTATCCCTTTGCGAACACGTTCTTCTCTTCATGAACGCGAAGAATAACTTCTCGTCTACCTCCAGATACCCTTCGCAAACACGGGACTCCCTTCGCGAACGTGAAGAAGGAAACCTGACACCAGAAATCTGCAGCTTCAGCCATCTTCCAAGTCCAATCCGTTAACCATCCGAAATCCACCCGAGGCCCCCGGGACCTCAACCAAACATAGTAACAAGTCCTAAAACATTATCCGATCTTAGTCGAAACCTCAAATCACATCAAACAATGCTAAAACCACAAATCATACCCCAATTCAAGATTAATGAAACTAAGAAATTTCAACTTCTATATTCAATGACAAAACCTATCAAATCAAGTCCGATTAGCCTCAAATTTTGCACACAAGTCATAAATGACATAACGGACTTATGAAAAATTTCAGAACTTAATTCCGACCCCAATTTCAAAAAGTCAACTCCCCGGTCAAACTTCCTAACTTAACTTCCTATTTTTGCCATTTCAAGCCTAATTTAACTACGGGCTTCTAAATAATTTTTCGGATATATTCCTGAGTCCAAAATCAACATACAGAGCTATTGGGATCATCAAAACTCTATTCCAGAGTCATTTACCCATAAGTCAACATCCGGTCAACTATTTCCATTTAAACTTTAAATCTTGGAACTAAGTATTCCAATTCATTCTGAAACCTCCCCGACAAGTTACATAATTATAATTTAACACATGATTAGCAGTAAATGGGAAAACAAGGCTGTAATACTCAAAATGACCGGCCGGGTCGTTACACCTTTATCAGTAGACCTATTGTCTTAAGGAGAACACGAACAACTTGTGAGGGGACAAGTAGTGTGACATTAATTGCAAAATGTTTTGAGGGTGCATTGGAGCCGTATAATTTGATGAAACTCGCTGGGTATCAACGATTAGACACAAATATTGTTAGCGTGATTAGTTCGTGTTTGACACTTGCTCCATTTAAACAGGGGCAACAAATTTATTCTAACGATATAAGCACGAGAGCAATATCTGTGGTTGCAATTGTTAGTCCTTTGTTTATCATGTATTCAACCTTTAGATGTTTTTCTATAGTTGTGAGGAATTTTGAATACACTGGAGAAGCTGATATTGTTTCGTGCATTGCTATGATTTCTGCCTATAGGATTTTCAATATGTGTAATGAGTCAGTTACAACAAGTTTTGTTGGCACGTTGGACTGCATCCGAGATATTGTTTTTGATACTACCAGGTTCGATATTGTACCCAGGTTCCATCTATTTGAATCCTATCTCGTGGGAAAACAGTTTGCCACTAATGCAATGATGTTCACAGTTAGTGTGCGAGTTTCTAATAAGCCAATTGTTGTCGTTGGTGGCAGTGGCTCAAGAAAAAGCCTTGTTGGCTCACTGAGAGAAAGACTTTGTGTTCTAACTAGGTGGCAGGTTTGTATGTGCATTTTGAACATCAGGACATTACAATTTAGTTGGTTAAGGATCTAGATTATCCGTGTGACTCAAAATCCAGCATTAATTCCTTCTATTTTACTTGAAAACAACTTGTATGGAATGCCTGCTACAGCTATGGTCGAATTTAAAACTTCTATCTCTATTGCGATTGTGTTAGCTCATGTACATGGTTACCTATTCTTCTTTGGCCATACAGAACACTTTGGTTTGGTGATAATGTGTGGGGAGAGTACAACCCATGTTGTTCTTGACTTGAACCTTGAGGACAAGGTTTTTATTAGGGGCGGGAGTATTGTAACAAATGTGGCTACGGTGAAAGACACATTTGGAGAGTTGGCAAATTACCTTTGGGACCTGGGGAAGATGCCTATATATAGAAGAGAAACATAATCTATTGGGGCTCATGCTATGAAGTCATCTCTTTATTTTCTTAGTTGGTTAGATTAACTCTAGAACCTCCCTCCCTTCTTCCTTTTCTGTATCTTCTTCCTTTGGAAGATTTAGTTACTAATTTCGAGAGTAATTGTAATAGTTTGAAGATGAACTCTTATATTAATGTACACGATTTCAATTCTCCCTATCAATACAATTCCTCTTCATTACAGAATACTTAATAAACTACATTAGCTAGGGGTGTTAATTAGACAAGGACAAAAATTGGTATATGCTAAGACAGATTGACGTTCGACATTGGGTATGCATACGCAACTGAACAACACAGAGCTAGGGATTGGAGTACTAGACATACGTATAAACCAAGGTGTTGACTGATGATTAGTTCGGAAACAAAAATAATTAGTTATCAACATCTACACCTCTCAGATATATCATGAAGAAAACCCTCACACCTTCAGATGATTAGTTGGGTCCTTGGTTACCTGCCATGTAAATTTCTATACATGCAGATAAGGAGAGAAACTTTGTGGTTTGTTAGGTTAGAAAATCACGTGAGTTGTAGATCTAATGGAAAATCAAAGATTAGCTAAAAAGTCCTCACAGACGGCGCCAAACTGTTTGACCCAAAATTTAGATTTAGGTTTAGACAATTAGATTTAATGAAATAGAGTCAATCTTAGCCAATATTAATGTCCAAAACATATATTAACTGATTTTGTAGTAAGACAATACGTATATTACCTCAGTAGCAATAAATGTTGATAACACTAGCAATATTCAATGACTCAAAAAGAAAAGGGTACCATTAAATAACAATAAATAACAATGAATGATATTTAAGTAAATAAGAACATGTGAGTCACCCGAAAAGAGTGAGATACGTGGATATTCTTTCTGACAATGATGAATGATTGATGAGCCTTTGAATATTCAGATTGTTCTTGGATCGTATGGAAAAGTTACGCAAGAATCTTAAGAAAAAGGTATATTTGTATGTGTGCAATAAAGCAAGATTCTACAAAGAAAGTCAATGTGTTCTCTGATAAGTGAATATCTCATATCCCCGATAACTATGTCTCTTTCTATTTATAAGGGAACATATGCCTAAAAACCCCAATAATACAGAACCATAGAATATTCTCTCTGAAGGCTTATCTAAAACTAACTGTTATATTTCCTTTTTAAGAGGAGTGCTGTCCTTGGCCTCGACCTGTGATGACTCCTCGACCAAATCCTTCGTCTCTCGCTAGATCACTTCGACCTTGAATTCATCTCTTGCTGAAGTCATACCGAGGACATGTGGAAACTCTCGAAGGCCCTCTTAATGCCGATATGGTCTAAACATAACTAAGTAATTTTTGATCATGGAGTTAGTCCCTCTGCTCGTTGTGGTCATCCTCGCGGGCGAGCTCAGTGAGCGGATAATGTCGTTTATGGTCGAGCTTGTCGAACAAATAACATGGTTCATAGTCGTTGTAGGTCGCTGGTGATGTGGCTTTCTGTGGGCCACATATTTCAAACCTTTAATTTTCCCGAATGATTTGTTGGGACCATTTGGTCCAAGAGATGGAGTGACGTCATGAAATCATGCGTCATAATGGCGTTGATTCCCGACGCATTGCGTCTATTCTCGCGTGGCCCTTGATTGACTCTTCAATTTTGATCTTTGTGCTAATCATGATTAGCCATTTCGATTCTGGTGCCCCAAACCTTATGAATAAGGGAGGACTTGTTGAGTGTGAAGTTTTTTTACACTCTCTCTACTTCTCAAGCAAACATCCTTCTCCTCCTTCGTAAGATCTTACCGCCTTTATGTTGCTTTCTCTACTTCTTTATCTTCCTTTATAACAATTTCGAATCTCTCAGCTGATGCCCCTATAAAAGATCTCTTAGTCCATTTGGACGTCGCATTCCCTGATCAGGGGGAAGATATTGCAACCGCTACTGAGGAGGAAACCATCCCTTCTATGGAGGATATTGAACCTCGGTACCCCGACGCCAAACTCGATTTCCATAAGGCCCCAGAAGTGGTGAGTGAGAGGTATCGATCTACAATGACGGTCAATCATTTAGCCAAATTTATGGCTAAGTTTGTCCTTCCTGATCACGTAGAGTTGGTCCCTGTGGGTGACGATGAAGTGCGGGTATATCGTCCCGGATTCTGCGCCCTTTACGCTTATCCGTTCACAATCGGTTATTTGTTACTTTTCCCACCGTTGATAGAAGAATTGCTCTCAGGATAAGTACTGCTGTCTGACCTTTTTCTAATGCCTTAGCTTATTTTAAGTTTTGACCTTTTTCCTTTGATTTGTAGATGGTTATTCTAGAAATCGAGAGCGTCTGGAGGGAGAAAAGGCGCAAAGAGATTTTGTTGAAGCTAAAAAGGAAATATATCAAGTACCGTGGTAAATATTGGGATCTCTGAAGTCAGCTTCATAAGGGAGGTGATGTGCGGGCCCTGAAGGAAGACTTGAAGAAGAGGGATGAAGAGCTGATGCAGGCTGTAGAGAAGTGCAGCATCCTCGAGGGGACATTGAGAAACAAAGAAGAGGAGCTCGCGCTCAGTAGGGGCATAAAGGCCCAATGCAACGATCTTCAAGACCAAGTGGTCCAGCTGCCAGGACAACTTGAAGAGTGCCAGTTCTAGGCGGAGGCTCTCAGGGGCAAGATTTGCCGAGAAGTAGGAGGAGCTCGAGAAGGCGGAGTCCTCTCGGTTGGACGTTCGGAGGAAGGTGGACATCCTTGAGCTGGCGAGCAAGACTCTTCGGGCTGAGCAAAAAAATGATCAGTCGACGGCGAGTGCTAACGAGGACCAGCTCGAGGAGAGGATAGGGGAGCTAGACAGGGAAAACTCCAAGCTCCATGATCGAGTTGCCGCTCTGGAGGCCGAGAGGGACCAGCTACTTGCGCGTCCTTCTTTTTCTAATGCTTATGATTTCCCCAACATCCCTGGGGAGTTGTACAAAGAGTGTATCTATGCAAAGGAGTAACTAGACGTGTTTTAGGACTTGCATGAAGTAGGCTCCATTTTTGAGATAGCCCTTGAGGATGCTCGGGCTAAGGCTCGCAAAGCTCGGCTCACTTGTGGCTATGACCCTGCTACGCCTCGACCTGATGAGGAGGATGGGAAAGAGGTCATAGATCGTCTTGAGGAGGACGTATGGTATGATTCCATTTACCCTCAGGGTGAGGATGGAGAGGATGATGGGGACCGAGACAGTCAGGGTATTGGTGGTCATGGTGGTGACGCTATTGGAGATCGAGCCGGCGAGGGCGCTGAAGGCTGTGATGGCGATGACCAGTAGTTTTTATTTTTAACTTTCTTGTGTATTTTTGTCGGCGTCTTCAAGAGCCTTTGTAAAGAACTCTTTATTTATATATGAAATATGAAAGTTGTTCCTTGCACCCCCTTCAATTCTCGTAGCCTTGGAGCAGAATATCTATGCTCTATATCAACCCTTTGTTTACATAGGTCGAGTATGTCTCTCCGTTTAGATTTAGCCGATATGTGTTGTTTGAACTTGGTCGAATTTGACCTTCCGTTAAGTTGTGGCCGAGAGCCGATAACTGTTTGTTTGAGCTGGGTCAAACTTAACCTTTTGTCAAGCTATGGTCGAGGGTCGGTAGGTGTTTTTTTGAGCTAGGTGAAACTTAACCTTTTCTTAAATTGTGGCCGAGGGCCGATAGGTGTTGTTCGAGCTTAGTCGAACTTGACCTTTCATTAAATTGTGGCCGAGGGCCGGTAGGTGTTTGTTCGAGTTGGGTCGAACTTAACCTTTCCTTAAATTGTGGTCGAGGGCTGATAAGTATTGTTCGAACTAGGTCAAACTTAACCTTTTCTCAAATCGCAACCGAGGGCCGGCATGTATTGTTCGAGCCTAGTCAAACTTAACCTTTTGTTAAGGCGGTTTCGATAAATGTAAGTTTCTATTACTTTGACGTTTTTTCTTTGATTACATAATTGGAGAAAGTTACAAACTTTGGGCATTGGCTGGCGTTCCAGTCCAAGTCCCGCTCTATCTAGTCCCTTCATTGTTCGACTTGGAGAGTCTTGAGGAGTCTGACAATGAAAGAGAAATCAGTTTGTTCTTCGCATACTTCGACTTGAATTGTCCCTTCCGTCACCTCGTTAAAAACCTCCTTGAGAAAACACTAATGGGACAAAACTCAAGTGAGGGATAAAGAGTACGACTTAGGGGGCACTTCTCCTTTTTAGAAGTTGAAGTATTTGAGGTGGCTGGTATTCCAATTATTTGGTAACTGTTTTCATTCCATTGTCTCTAGTTGGAATGAACCCTTGTTTGCTTTGCCTACAATTTTATACGGTCCGTCTCTGACTTTGAGTGGCCATATCTTTGCCTTTTTGTTGTAGTAACATTTTGCTTACTGCTTTTGGGAGAGCATCCTTATGTACACCATGTCTCTTCGTTCGCCGATCTCATCAAGCTCTCGCCTTCTACTCTCATCATTGCTGGTGCCGCTTTCATGTGAGTACCTTAAGTTGGGCTCTCTGACCTCGATTGGTGTAACTATTTTTTTTCCGTAGACCAGAGAATAGGGTGTCTCTCCTGTGCTCATCTTCAGGGTGGTTCTGAATGCCCATAATACTTCTGGGAGTATTTCCAGCCACAATCCCTTGGCTTCTTCAAGTTTTTTCTTCATGATATTTAATATAGACTTGTTAGAGGATTCTGCCTGCCTGTTGCCCGCTGGGTGATAAGGGTTTGAAAGTATCCTCTTATTGTGCCATTTCCCGAAGAATTCAACGATTTTCTTTCCCGTGAACTGGGGTCCGTTGTCGCAGCTGATATCCTTGGGTAGGCCGAATTAACAGATGATATTTTTCCATATGAAGGCGATTACCTCTTTTTCGCGTATTTGGGCGAATGCGCATGCTTCCACCCAATTAGAGAAATAGTCAGTTAAAACTAAAAGAAGTCGTACATTACCTCTCCCTGTCGGGAGGGGGCCCACGATATCCATTCTTCACTTGATAAATGGCCATGGAGAGGTGACTGAGTGAAGATGTTCGCTCGCTTGTTGAATTATTGGCGTGTATTTCTGACATTATTTGCATTTCTTCAAAAATTATGAGGCATCCTTTTTCATGGTGGGCCAGTAGTATCCTGCCCGTATAAGGCACCTGACGAGTGCTCGATCACCAGAATGAGCACCACAGTTGCCTTCATGGACTTTTTCGAGAGCGCGCTGGGTTTGGTTTGGACCCAAACACTTCGCCAAAGGGCCGCCGTATATTCTCTTGTACAAGTCGTTATGAAGGAAGATGTATCTGGCTACTTGCATTCTTAGTTTTTTAGCTTCCTTTTTTGTCGTTTGGGAGTGTGCCATCCTTCAAGTAGGTGATAATACAATTGCATCAGTCCCAAGTTAAACTTATAGATCTTACCTCGATTTGGTCTAATGACGAGTTGAGGAGGTGGACTACACTTTTATCCCTAGTTATGATGGTTTTGATGGCTACGGCTAATTTAGCGAGGCCGTCTTCTTCGACATTCTAGGCTCACGGGATCTGGTCGAGCTGGCATTCATCAAAATTGGGCAGCAACTTACAAATCTCGGCTTGATATTTATGCAACCTTTGTTCTTTGATTTGGAAAGTCCCTGTGACTTGGTTGACTTCGAGTTGAGAATCACAACAGAGTTTTAACCGCTTCGCCCCATATTTAAGTGCTAGTCTCAACCCTGCAATTACGGCCTCATACTCGGCCTCGTTGTTAGTCATAGCCAGGCATCTTACGGAGTGTCGAATTACTTCGGTGGTAGGGACCTCGAGTGCCAGTACCGTTCATGATCCAGAAGAATTGGATTCATCATCGGTATATAGGATCCAAAGGTCTTGTGTTTGAAGAGAAGCTTGAGCGGCTTCCTTTTCAACCTTAGGCATTACTTTTGTGCTAAAGTCCGCGACAAAGTTGGAGAGCACTTTTGACTTTATCGCTGTTCGAGGCTGATATGTAATGTTGTGCTCACTTAGCTTGATGGCCCACTTGGTCAGCCTCCTCAACAGCTCGGGTTTATATAAAATGATTCTTAAAGGAAAGGTGGTAATGACCGAGATAGGGTGGCACTGGAAATAGGGTCAAAGGTTTCGTGAAGCTACGACTAGTGCCAGGGCCAATTTCTCGAGGTGTGGGTACCTCGTCTCAACATCGACGAGTGTTTTAATAATATAATAAATAGGAGATTTTGTACCTTTATTTTCTCAAAATAGGACTGCACTTACTGCTTCTTCGGAGACGGAGAGGTAGACGAGAAGATGTTCCCTAGGTTCAGGCTTCGAGAGTAGAGGCGTTGATGACAGATACACCTTTAGTTCTCACAGATCTTGTACACAATCGATCGTCCATTCGAGGTCGTTATACTTTTTGAGTACGCCGAAAAATCTATGACATCTATCGGACGACCGCGAGATAAATCTTGATAGGGCGACGATTTGATCAGTCAACCTTTGGACCCTCTTCTTAGTAGTCAGTTGTTCAGGTATCCCGTCGATAGCCTTAATTTGGTATGGTTTGACTTCGATCCCTCGTTGTGACACTAAGAAACCCAAAAATTTCCTGAGGCTACGCCAAATGCGCATTTCTATGTGTTTAGTTTCATCCCGTACTGTCTTGGTATGTTCAAAGCTTCCCTTAAGTAGTCGATATGGTCTTCTGCCCTCACGGATTTGACAAGCATGTCATCGATATATACCTCCATGGTCTTGCTGAGTTGGTCTTTGAACATTCTTGTGACCAATCTCTGATATGTGGCTCCTGCGTTCTTCAACCCGAACGACATGACCTTGTAACAATATGTTCCTCTGTGGGTGGTTTTCTCCTGGTTCGCTTCTTCCATCAGTATCTGGTTATAGCTCAAGTATGCGTCTAGGAAACTCAACAGCTCGTGCCTGGCTGTTGCGTCGATGAGTTGGTCGATATGTGGCAACGAGAATGAATCTTTCGGGCATGCTTTGTTCAAGTGTCTACACACATCCTCAGTTTCCCGTTTTTCGTTTTGACCATCATCATGTTGGCTATCCACTTTTGGTATTTCGACTCCCTGATGAAGCTATTTTCTAATAGCTTTTCTACCTCCTTTGGACGGTATTATTGATGGTGGGGTTGAAATTTTGTCTGACCTACCTTACAGGGGGATAAAATGGATCGACATTCAATTTGTGTATGGAGATCTCCTTGGGGATGCCCGACAGATTTGCATGGCTGAAGGCAAACAAATCTGCATTAGTTATTAAAAACTGGCTAAATTTACCCGGTTCTCGGAGTTTGTAGCCGATGTAGGCCTTTTTGCTAGGGTCGCTGGGATCTAATTGAACGGGGTCGAGGTCCTCTATAGTTGAGTCCGCGGCTTTGACCATTTCAGGTTCTATAATGACGTTTCTGGTCTCTTCTTGTGTCGACCTCGATCTTGTTGATTGCTATGCTTCTTTTTCCTTATCTTTCTTTTGTTGGGTCATCGAGCCATCCATGGCGATGTGGAAGCATTCCGGGAAATGCACTTTTCCCCTCGTATGTTGAATATTCCCCAAGGTGTTGGGAACTTGATCACTTGGTATAGCCTGGAGGGGATGACTCTCAAGGGATGTATCTATTGTCGTCCTACTATGGCATTGTATGTGGTGGCTTAGTCCATGATGTGGAACGTTGTCTCTAGAGTTATGCCACGGGCGAGGACGAGTAGTGTAATTTCTCCTGATGTTAGTTCAACTGCATTTTTAAAATGAGTTTGTGTAATGCAACGTGATACTATCTTGTCCTCGAGTCTCATATGGGTGAGGACTCGAGGATGGATAATGCACGCTCCGCTCCTATCACCTACCATGATACATTTAACATCAGTATCTAAAATTCGTAAAGTAAAGACAAGGGCATTGTTGTGAGGGAAAGTCAAACCGTCGGCATCTGACTCGTCGAAGGTGATACTTTCTTTGAGTCCGTCATACCGTTCGTGGGTGATCGATATTTTGAGATTGTGAATGGAAGTGAACTTGACGCCATTGATGGAGGCATCTTCATTGCCATCAATAATCATATTGATGGTGTGGGTTGGTGAGGGCGGCTTCGGCGGGCCTTGGCGTTCTCGACCCCTGGCGAAGGTGCTCCTTCCCTTGTCGCTTAGCAGCTCTTTGAGATGCCCTTGCTGCAACATGTTCACTACCCCTTGCCTTATGGTGATGCAATCTTCTATTTTGTGTCCGCGTTCCTGGTGGAATTCGTAGAAGGTGTCGGATTTCCTTGTACTTGGCTCAGACCTCATCTTTGACGACCATTTCACCTTTATTTTGATTTTCTCCAGGGTGTAGACTATTTATGTAGGTAAAACCTAAATGTTGTGAGCAGATAACAAGGGGGCATACTCTATAGTTCTTGTGAGTCCCCATTCTCGTCCTAGATGGGCCATCATCCTAGCGGAAGGAAGGAGGGACGGGGGCCCTGATGTAAGGCTGATGTCGTTCTCTATTTGTCCGTGAGATTGGATGGTCTCTCGTCATGTTATCTCTTCATTCTTTCCTGGGTTCGGCTTGTATCGAGATGAGTCGTCGAGTTTGTCCGTTGAGGTCATCATCATCTTTCTGGACTTCGACACAATAAGCATTATAGATTTCATCCCAAGTGGTTGGAGGTTACTTCATCAACTGGCTCAATATCTTTCTGGTCGCTCTTGAACCCTCTCTACTAAACCCGTTCTGAAAGGCTGCAACTGCCATCCCTTCAGATACATTTGGTAAGGTCATCTTTATCATGTTGAATCAAGCGAGGAAGTCCCTTAGTCCCTCTCTTAGGGATTTCTTGATAGCGAAGATGTCGTTTACTCTTATTTTGACTTTTTTATCCCCGGCATACGCATCACAAACTTATCGGCCATGTCTTCGAAGGTTTCTATTGAGCGGGCTGGTAGCTAAAATACCATGTTAATGCCCATCCAGTTAGGATTTTGCCAAACGTCTTCAGGAAAATGGAGGACACCTGTTCCTTGGTGAGGTCGTTGCCCTTCACGACGTTGATGTAATGAGTCATGTGATCTTCGGGGTTGGTTGTTCCGTCGTATATTCTGAGATATGGTGGTATTTTGAAGGTCTTTTGTATGGCATGTAGGGCTGCTTCCTCGCTACGGATGCTCTACGAACCTGCCGGCATCCCTCTTCGGTAGTAGCTTAGGGGATCCCAGTATCTTGTTGACTCGTTCTTGGTGTTCTTTCATTTGGTCTCTAAGCGGTTTGTTCTCATTCTCCATTTCTTCCATTCTCTTCAAAATAGCGGTGAAGACGTCGTCACCTGCACTGTCAGTAACATTGTGAGTTATACCTGGCGTTGGAGGGTCTGGTTGATCACCCTATTCGTATCCTTGCATTACCGTGTGGGCTCTCGCAGTTTCTATGGTCGTGCATGGAGCTTGTTTGTTGAGCATGCTTACTAAGTTATTAGTTAACCATGCTTCGAGGGGCTTTTTCATGGCAGGTGGCGTCCCTTCTCCTGTGGACGTGGAAGCCCCTTTTCCATTTGGTTTTGTTGTACTACAATGGGGGAAGGAAACCTCTCGCACCTGGGGGAGGCAGTGGGCATCACATCATCGACCAACATTTCATAGCTCTCGTTGATAGCATTCATGAGGTTGCCGAGGATGTCACCTGTCACCTTAGTTCTGTTTCCTTGGTTACTTGCCATGTAAATTTCTATACGTGCAGAGAAGGAGAGAAACTTTGTGGTTTGTTAGGTAGCAAATCACGTGAGTTGTAGATCTAATGGAAACTAAAAGATTAGCTAAGATGTCCCCACAAACGGCTCCAACTGTATGACCCAAAGTTTAGATATGAGTTTAGACAATTAGATTTAATGAAATAGAGTCAATCTTAGCCAATATTAATGTCCAAAAGATATATTAACTGATTTTGTAGTAAGACAATACATATATTACCAAAGTAACAATAAATGTTGATAACACTAGCAATATTCAATGACCCAAAAAGAAAGGAGTAGCATTAAATAACAATAAATAGCAATGAATGACATTTAAGTAAATAAGAACATGTGAGTCAACCTAAAAGGGTGAGATCCGTGGATATTGTTTCTGACAATGATGGATGATTGATGAGCCTTTGAATATTCAGATTGTTCTTGGATCGTGTGGAAAGGTTAGGCAAGAATCTTAATAAAAATGTATATTTGTATGTGTGCAATAAAGCAAGATTCTATAGAGAAAGTCAATGTGTTCTCTTACAAGTGAATATCTCATGTCCTCGATAACTATGCCTGTTTCTAATTTTAAGGGAACACATGTCTAAAAACTCTAATAGTACAAATCCAGAGAATATTCATAGAAATATTCTCTGTGAAGTCTTATCTAAAAATAGTCGTTAGTTTTTCTTTTAAAGAGGAGTGCTCTTCCTCGGCCAAATCCTTTGTCTCTCGCTAGATCACTTCGACCTTTAATTCTATTTACCCTGAAAATCCGATAACAATTTAATTTGTAAGTGGTTTTAAGGATACGCGAATTAACTTGATACAAATTGATAAATTAGGTTGCAATTGAAATAAACAATGATAAATTAAATTCAAACCACACGAATTGGACAATTTCAATCTCGGAAGGTTAGCCACCCTCGATCCAGATGCACTTTGATCGGTATCACGATACAGAAGAACATGATCTTAACAAGAAAAATAATAATGTATTTCTTTAGAATGCGTGTTACCATGTCCTAAATGAATTATCATACCCCCTTTATATAGTAGAGGAGTCCTACTTTAGGTACAATTCTATAAAAGGTTAAAAATCTCTTGATTTGCCGATTGCCAGTTCCTCATTGATAGGTGCCAAGATTCCCGTCATAATATCCAACCGATCACGGATATTTCAGTCTTCTATTATGCTAACAATATTTCTTCGAGCTCGTTCGGGGTTAGGATTGATTCCGGGATCACGACCTCGATATTTTTGAAGGCAGGGTTCTAGGTCGGTGGGACTTGTGGTCGATCTCCAGTCCTCTGTTGCCATATTCCAAACCTGACCTACCATGTCGTAGGCGAGCTCAATTTTGACTGTATACAGATAGTCCCCTCATTTTTATAGAGTAGACGACGAGAAACGACATGAGCTTCCGATTCTTACTTCGATACCTTGTGACAGAAATGACAAAACAAATGAAACGTCTCGTCAGTCAAGTTTTAATGGCATTAAATGCATGTCAGCCGCTGGTCGACAATGTGAACCGCCACTGAAATACTATAAATACCTCTTCTTTTCTTTATTCCAACTCTACGTTCAAACCTTCTACCCTCGTACCTTCAAAATTTTAATACTTTCTAGCAGTTATACTATGGTTATTTGAGATCGCAAGAACCCTTGTTTATTTCACTCTCAAGCCATTAAATGTACTCCTTTAACTTCCTCTTTTTCCTCATTTTCCCTCCCTTTTTAAAGAAATGGCGAAGACTTCAAAAATTGTTCCCCAAAAAGAAACTCCTTCTACCTCATGGCCGGCTATCGAGAAGACCATTTCACGTACTGATGTCGAGCAACCAGTACCGGAACCCCTATTGAAAATGTTCGTCCCTGGAGGATGCTCGGTAACCGCTGATTTCAAGGTTGAAAAACTATAATGATCCAACCGGTTGTTTTACCTTTTAGAACCCCGTTCCCCTAAATAAGACTCCCCATATGTACTTTTACTGCTTTATGACTTACGGGGATGGTTAGTTCTGGATTTGAAAAAATTCGGGTTGAAATCAGAACACTTGGTTCCTTATTTGGCTTTAAAAGGCCAAGTTTGATTTCGGTCAATATTTTGAGAAAATGACCTTGGAATCGGGATTTGACAGTTCCAATAGGTTTGTATGATAATTTTGGACTTAGGCGTATGTTCGAATTGGGTTTTTGACAACCCGAGAGCGTTTCAGCGCTTAATAGTGAAAGCTAGCTATTTGAAGGTTTTAAGGTTCTTTAAATTTAGTTTGGAGTAGGTTTTGGAGTAATGGAGGTCCGTTTGAAATTCCGAGCATAGGAATAGTTCCGTATGGTGATTTAAGACTTGCACGAAAAATTTGGTGTCATTCCGAGTAATTTAAGTATGTTTCGGCGCATTCGGAGTAAGTTTGAAGAATTTGAAAATTCTAAGTTGAATAAATTTGGTTTGAGGTACGATTCTTAGTTTTGATGTTGTTTTACACGCTCCGAGGGTTCGAGCGAGTCCGTTTTATGATTTCAAACTTGTTGGTATGTTCGAGCGGGGCCCCGGGGGCCTCGGGTGTTAACCGGACGAGGCTCGGACCAATTTTGGACTTGGGAGAAATGCTGAAGCTTTCAGCTTCTGGTGCGATCGCACCTGCGCATGGGTAGTCACAAGTGCGAGCTCGCAGGTGCGAGCCATGAGTCGCAGGTGTGAAGAAGGGAAGGCAGGCCAGCAACCGCCGGTGCGGGATATTTGGGCGCACCCGCGAAGGCGCAATTGCGAGAAAGGCATCGCATGTGCGGATGAGGGCGCAGGTGCGACGCATGCACCGCAGAAGCGGCCTCGCAAAATCGAGCCGCTGATCGCAGAAGCGGATGAGCCGTCTAAGAGGAAAGCCACATCTGCGAGGTCCTTTCCGCAGATGCGGAGCCGCAGAAGCAAAAAACCTGTTTAGACAGAATGTTTAAAAGAACGGGAGGTCAGCCATTTTAGCCCTTTTTTCTTCATTCTTGGGCGATTTTGGAGCCTTTTGAGAGGAGTTTTCACCTAGAAACTCGGAGGTAAGATAATTCTACCCACTTTGAGTTAAATATATAGATTATGGGTAGATTATAACATTTAAATTGTAAAAATTAAGGGTTTAGATGAAAAATCTAGGTTTTGATAAAAATGAGATTTTAACCATGAAAATGGTTGTGGAATGGGATGAAAATTGTATATTTGAGTTCTTGAGATTATGGGTAACGATTTTCTCTGAAAATTTTCAGAATCCGGGTACGTGGGCCTGGGGTGAATTTTAGGAATTTTATCAATTTGGGTTGGGTAATTAATCTAATACTCTAATTTCGAATTGTTAAGCGTGTATTAATTATTTTATATAACATTTGGCTAGTTTTGAATTTTTCGGCACCAAGTTGAGGCTTTAATACGAAATTTGTGATCAGAAAGTGAACTTTGAGACGAGGTACGTCTCTTGTCTAACCTTGTAAGAGAGAATTTACCCCATAGGTGTTGTAAATAAATATTTGCTCCTAATTGTGGGGGCTACGTACGTACGAGGTGACGAGAGTCCTTGCGTAGCTACTATTATGCTATTGGTCGGGTAGTTTTAGGACCCAATTCATGAACTATTTGGAATTCTTGCACTAAACTTGTTAAATTAAACTGCCTAATTTTATTAATAATTGTTGGAGAAATTGTGAAAGACTGCTAATGAAATCTGTATTATTTTTGTATAAAACCTCATTAATATTTAAGTCAAATGCTTATAAAATATTCCTTATCTTCTTGTGGAGCGGGCCGAACGTCTCGGCAGTAGATAGATGCATATATGGATCGTGCCGCACATCCCTCGGCAGTGTACACGACACTCTGGATAGGGCCGTACGACCTCGATATAAATTGTGCTTGATAATAATAATTACACGATGCCTTGATATTTTATTGCATCTTGTGAAGATAAATGATTTATTGGAAATTATTGAATATGAAAGAATTATTTATTTTCGCTTGTTAAGAAAATTATTGTTATTCACGTAAACCATGTTTATTTAAAAAAAAAATTCTATTTTAATATTATTGACCCATTGTTAGTGTCAAAGTCAACCTCTCATCACTACTTCTTCGAGATTAGACTTGATACTTACTGGGTACACGTTATTTACGTACTCATGCTACGCTTGTTGCACTTTTTGTGCAGGATCTGAGATAGGAACTTTAGGTGGTCCTACCGGTGCACATCCATGTTATCCCGAGGCCTAGTGGTGAGCTGCCCTTCTGAGCCGTTCTGCAGCAATTAGTGCCTCTTCTTGTATTTGTATTCTGTCTATTTTATTTCAGACATCATTTAAAATTTTTGTAAAAATCTACTAGATGCTCATATACTTGAGACATCAGGTCTTGGTACACACACTAGTAGAATTGTGATTTGAATTATTTTCTTGATTTTTATTTAATCAGAAACTTTAACATTTTTCTTAAATCTTGCAAGTAAGAAGAGTTTAATTACTCAGAAATTTATTAAGAGGAAATATATATTTAATTCACTAGTTAGCTTACCTAGCTGTGATGTTGGGCGCCATCACGACCTATAGGTGAAATTGGGTCGTGACAAAAACCTTCCCCCGTACAAGGCCGATGCGAGGATGTCTCGAGATACATATGCTTGATCACTGAAGAGGTCCTCCCGACCATGTGATGGTTCCCAGACCCGATGAAGACATCACCACCCACGTCGAGGGATACTTAAGTGTTTACACTTATCCCTTTACACTGGGCCCATTGGATCCGGTCATCATCGACTTCTGCAAAATATACAAGGTATGCCTCGGTCAAATTCACCCCTCATTCTGGAGGATCGTGATCCTTCTTCTGTTCTTCGTAAGAAAGATTGATGGATGCTCGTTCATCATCGACCACCTCTTGTGCCTATACAGTCCCCGAATCATTCGGGGGGGGGACTGATCAAGCTCGTGCGTCAGGCCAGTAAAGCCCCGTTTTCGAGTATTGATGAAGATCGGGATTGAGGCTAGCTAGGTCATTTCGTCTGAGTGAAGACCTTGGACTTGATCCCAGCTGAGCGCATGCCGTTTCCCGAGAAGTGGAATATATCACGTAAGTAAACTTTCATTTTCAAAATCTTATTTTACGCTGTTTTCTTTCCCTCTTATCGGTGCTTTGTGGTGGTGCAGCTGTCGCTCGAGTCCCGAATGCAGTCCCTCGACTCAAGGAGTGGGTCGAGGGAATTGTGTTACAAAGGCCATATTCTGAGCGATCATGGCGCGAACTTTCGGAGGGCCGGTGGGAGGCCCGTTCTCATGGTTAGATTCCTTTCCCGAGTAAGTAATATTTGGGTTCCTCTCGTGTCATTAAGTTCTCACTTATTTTATTTCCTTTTACAGGTTTATCCAAGGACGTCACACTGAGGCCTCCATCCGGTAGCGAGAACTTCCCCGCTGAGTCCCCTGCTCTGAGATAGGGTGATGAGAAGAAAAGGAAGAGGGCTCCGAGTTCTCCGATCTCGGAGAAGAAAGAACCAAGGAGAAGGTTGGTGCGCAAATCCAAAGAAAGCACAAGTGCTCGAGCACCATCTTCGGATTTACTCTATCGGTTGAGGGATGAATCCGAAGAAGAAGGAGATGCCTTAGATCTGATGGCACACGTGTCATCGCAACTTGAGGGGCAAGGAGCCTCCGAACCGGAGAGAGGCAAGGCTGATTTGCCTCAAGTTAGGGAGGCCGACGAGGAGGCCATGGCCGAAGCTTTCCGAGATGTGGGCAATGTCCCAAAGGATGCACATGGTGTGATAGACATCATTGAGTCACCCTCATTCACCGAGTCCATGTATAGCGAAGCTCAAATGGTGAAGGAACGTCTCAACGAGGAGGCCCACGGAGCGGACGACCCCTTCCGTGGCTTTTTTGATGGCATGGATTCTACCACCACAGAGGACGTAACCGGATTGGGTGACTTGGAGGTGCCGAAGAATAGTCCATCTTCGGGAACAAGCGAGCCTTCCGTTCGATCATCATCTCTGTTCTGGAGGATGCTCGAGTCCTCTCTGTCCCCGTAGGGGTGGCCAGGTACCTTTGGTGTCTGGTGACCGAGGGAGACCAAGCAAAGATGAACGAGGTAGATGCGCCCTACCTGTTTAATGAAGCACAACATGTGCTAAACCGGGTAACATCAAATATCTCTTGATGACTGTAATTTGTACTTAGACTAATTTATAGATGATCCTAATGTTTTTCTCTATGTCTGCAGGCCTCGGTGCTTCATCACAAAACTTTTCTTCGATATCGGGACGAGCTGAACTAACTTGAAGCCGAGGTCCGAGGGCACACTAAGAAGAGAGATACTTACAAATTTCTCAGCGAGCAGCGTGAAGTGGAGACTAAGAGCCTCCGAGCTGAGCTGGAGGTGGATCGGAAGGAGCATGCCGACCTGGTCGAGCAGGTAAAAATATTTTAGGTTAGTGGCGATGAGCTAGACTTGGGGACTAATGGTCAGAATCTGGGGGTACAATAGAAAATATTTCGGATGGAGAGGTAGGATGAAGCGTCTTGCCTCGGGAAAGGAGACTGCTCGGACGCAGCTGACTTCGACTGAGACCCATCTTTGAGCGGCAAAATAAAAGGCCGAGGTGTAGGCCAAAAAGGTTGAGGATCTCCAGTCTCAACTAAGTGCGGCCATCTCTGATCGAGAAAATCTTGCCAAGGAGCTTGAAACGGCCAAGTCGGTAGTCTTGGTGGTTAAAGCCGATGCCGACGAGAGGGTGGCCCAATATAAGGCCGATGCTGAGGCGGCCCAGGATGTAACAAAGGATATCGTCGAGCATGTGAAACGACAATCCCGAAGGGAGGCCCTCGAGGAGATTCATGCTCGGGGTTTCGACTTGTCGGCCTAAATCGAGAGTGCTAAGGGGCTCGAAGCAGAGTCCAAGAAGTTGGCTTATCCCGAGGATGAAGAAGGCTCCGAGGGTTCGAGTGTATCCAAGGGTGGAGGAGACTCTGAAGACCTTGGCGATGAGGCGGGCTCCGGTGAAGACCAGGCCGTTTAAGTGCCTTGTACATTTTTCTTTGTTTTTTGTATTTTTGTACTTTTTTACTTTTTTTTTGTCAAGGCCTTTTGGCCTTTGTAAAGACTATATGTATATATATAATACAAGGCTTCCTTTTCCCTTCGACAATTTATGAGTTTTGTTTTCCTTTGCTTTATTCTTTATGTTTGCAAAGATCAAAATGCCTTAGCATGAAATTATTAGGTCATGTTCGAAGGTTTGAACAGGCCTTGCCTTCGACATTATTTTGTTTAAGACATCTTGGGTGTTCGGTATGACCAGAATGTTTCCCTAAAGTACTTATAATTTTTTAGATTATAGTTTGCCAAGGGTAGCCTTTAGAACCGGTTAAGAAATTTTTCAAGGCCTTGTTTTTTGTTACGGGTCTCGGACGTCGCCGAGCCGTTTTAATATGGCCGTAGCCTTTTAGTTTGGGTGTTGCTTAGTGGGATTATCACCTCGAGTTATCCGGACTTGCCTAAGATAACAGTCCCCGAATAGGGATGTTTGTAGCCTTTAAGGTTCGGGCGCTGCCTAATAGGTCTTGTGCCCCCGGGCTCTGATAGCCCGGGCCGTTCGAGTTTATTTCTGGACAGCAGTCCCCGAGTGGGATTGATCGTTTGAACTCAGATAAAGGCGGCCTTGGGCTCGATACCTTTAGGGTATCGAATGTAGGAAATTAGAAAGAAAATAAATTTTTTAAGGGATAATATCTTTATCAGCAAGGTAGAGACTTCCTTTTATTTTTGTGCATAATATATACGATTACACATGCGTACAAACTTTATGTCAGGGCTCGAGCAGTCTATGTGGGCACGGTTCATTCGACCATTTGGCCCTTACAGTAAATCCTATCGATCGAGCCGAGACCATTCAATCGCAAAGTTTCTTTCCTTGCTAAAGTCGTTATCTGAGGGTAATGCCCCCAGTGTTCGGGGCCGATAGTAGAGAGGCCTCGAATACTGTTGTCATGATCTTCGATACCGTTTTGTAACCGGCCTTCGATTCTAATTTAGTACGATTTACTGTTGCCTCGTTAAAAACCTTGTCGGAAAACCCATTTGGGACAAAATCAGTTCAAGGGAAAAAGAGTGCAACACGTGATTTTAGGCCCAAAATTGTATCGTTCTTTGATGGTTGCCTGCAAGTGTTAGTTCGAAATTCAAATAAGTAAAAGGAATGAATAGAGTCGTACCTTAGAAGTAGTATCGCTTCAAGTGAGCTATGTTCCAGTTGATCGGTAGTCGTTCTCCCTTCATTGCTCCGAGTTTGTATGATCCCTTTCCGGTGATCTTGACAATTTGATATGACCCTTCCCAGTTCGGCCCCAGCTTCCCTTTGTTTGGGTTCCGGGTGCTTAGTGTGACCTTCCTTAACACTAAGTCCCCGACATTGAAGTGTCGAAGGTTGGCCCTTCGATTATAATAACTCTCGATCCACTATTTTTGGGCGGCTAATCGGATAAGGGTGGCTTCGTGCCTTTCATATAATAGCTCCAGTTTTGTGTTCATGGCCTCGTCGTTTGATTCCTTGGTTGCATATCAGAACCTGAGACTTGGTTCTCTGACTTCGACCATGATTAGAGCTTCGGCGCCGCAAATCAGCGAGAACGGGGTGGCCCCGATACTGGACTTTGAGGTCGTACGGTATGCCCATAGAACTTCGGGCAGGAATTCCTTACATTTTCCTTTGGCGTCAGTTAACCTCTTTTCGAGGTTTTGGAGTATGGTTTTGTTGGTCGATTCTGCTTATCCGTTCCCACTAAGGTGGTATGGTCTGGATAGGATCCTTTTGATTTTATGGTCTTCGAGAAACTTGCTTACTTTGCTGTCGATGAATTATTTCCCGCTGTCGCACACGATCTCGGCCGGCATTCCGAACTAGCATATGATGTGGTCCCATATCAAAGCGATGGCTTCCTTTTCCCTGACCTTCTCATATGCCTTGGCTTCTACCCACTTAGAAAAATAGTCAGTCATAAACAATATAAATTGAGACTTGCAGGGTGCCCATGGAAGGGGACCAACGATGTCCATTCCCCACTTCATGAACGTCTATGGCGACCAAACTGAATGTAGCAACTCCCCTAGTTGATGAATCATTGGAGCATGTCTTTTACATTCATCACATTTTCGTACGAACTCCTTCGTGTCATTTTCCATGTCGATCTAGTAGTAGCCGGCTCTGATAACCTTTCAAACCAATGATTCAGCGCCTGAATGATTTCCGCAGGTGCCTTGGTGAATTTCCCTCAGAACGTACTCGATATCTCCTGGTCCTAGACATATCGCGAGTGGGCCATCGAATGTTCTTCTGAACAGGGTTCTGTTTTCGAACAAGCTAAACCTGGCTGCCCTCGTACGTAGGGCCCTCAATTCTTTTGGATCCGAGGGTAGTTTTCCGATCTTCAGATATTCTATATATTTGTTTCTCCCGTCCCAAGTCAAGCTCGCTGAGTTTATCTCGGCATGGCCATCTTCCACTACCGATCTCATGAGTTGTACAATTGCCCCCGCGTTGAACTCATCGTCCTCGACCGCCGACCCCATGTTAGCAAGGGCATCGACCTCACTGTTTTGATCCCGAGGTACGTGTTGTAGAGTCCATTCCTTGAATTGATGTAATGTTACCTATAACTTATCCAGGTACCTTTGCATTCATTCTTCTCTAACCTCGAACGTCCCATTAGCTTGGTTCACCACAAGGAGGGAGTCGCACTTAGCTTCGATTACCTCCGTCCCCAAGCTTTTGGCTAGTTCGAGACCTACAATCATGACCTCATATTCAGCCTCGTTGTTAGTCAATTTTACAGTCCTAATAGATTGTATAACTACATTTCCTATTGGTGGCTTCAATAAGATGCCAAGTATGGACCCTTTTGCGTTCGAGGCACTGTCCGTAAAGAGGGTCCATATCCCTGAAGAAGTCCCTGAGTTCAATAACAACTCTCTTTCGACCTCAGGTATTAGGGCCGGCATAAATCAGCCACAAAGTCTACCAAAATTTGAGATGTAATGGCGATCCGGGGCCGATATTCAATATCATACCCACTGATTTCCACGGCCCATTTGGCCAACTGTCCCGAGAGCTCGGGCTTATGCATTACATTCCTCAATGGGTAAGTAGTCACAACACATATGGGGTGACATTGGAAGTATGGTTTTAGTTTTCTAGAGGCACTTAGAAAAGCGAGCGCCAGCTTTTCTAGGTAAGGGTACCTAGTTTCGGCCTCGCCAAGGGTCCTACTAACATCGTAGATTGGAAATTGCGTACTTTTCTCTTCTCAGACCATGACTCCACTTACCGCTATCTCCGATACTACCAAGTACAGGTGCAGTTGTTCGTCTGTCTTCGACGTGTGAAGTAGTGGTGGGCTCGATATATATCGCTTGAGTTCCTCCAAGGCCTGTTGGCACTCCGGGGTCCATAAGAAGTTATTCTTCTTCTTCAATAGTGAGAAAAATCGGTGGCTCTTATCGGAGGACCTCGAGATGAATTGCCCAGGGCGGCTATGTGTCCGGTTAATCTTTGCATGGCCTTCACGTTGTCCACAATCGTGATATATTTGATGGCTTTGATCTTATCGGGGTTGATCTCGATTACCCAGTTGGATATCATGAATCCGAGGAATTTACCTGATCCAACTCCAAATGCACACTTCTCCGGGTTTAGCTTCATATTGTATTTCTTCAATAAGCTGAAAGTTTCCTCATCCTTGATGAAAGCATGTTTGACCTCAGACTGGGGTCTCCTCTTCTGCTTGACCGAGTGGAACTTCGGGTCCAGGCTTAGCTTGTGAGTGATTATCTCTGGCGGGATCCCTGTCATATCAAGGTAGGACTAAGCAAAACAATCTTCGTTAGCTATAAGAAATTGAATGAGTTTTTTCCTGAGCTCGGGGTTTAACCCCGTGACCACGTATACCTTTCGATCGGGCAAGTGTTCGGTTAGTACGACTTATTCCAGTTCCTCGACTGTTGATTTTATGGCGTCGGAATCGTTGGGGACTATGAAAGATCTAGGGACTCCGTAGTCGTCGTCCTCGTCTACCTCTCATTCCTCAGATCATATCGAGGCTCGTGTCGGTGATTGCTATTTGGCCCCGTCTTTGACCATCTGATTCGGGTCCTCCGATGTTGAGAGTGTGGATACCGGGATCACCTCATCGACCGCGAACATCTCCTTGGTGGTCGGTTGTTCCCCATAAACCATTTTGACTCCTCCGGGTGTTGGGAATTTTAGCACCTGGTGCAGTGTTGAGGGTAGTACCCTCATGTTGTGAATCCATGGTCTCCCGAACAGAGCGTTGTATCCCATATCCCCTTTGATTACATAGAACTTGGCTTCCTGTATGATTCTGGTGACGTTCATTGGTAATGTTATCTCCCCTTTAGTGGTCTCGCATTCCATGTTGAACCCGTTCAAGACTCGGATAGCAGATACGATCTGATTTTGTAGGCCGAGTTCTTCCACGACCCTTGATCTGATGATGTTGGCTGAGCTACCTGGATCAATTAACACACACTTAATTCGAGATTTATTTACGAGTACTGATATTACCAGTGCATCGTTGTAGAGCTACACAATCCCCTCAGCGTCCTCGTCGTTAAAAGACAAGGTTCCTTCCGGTACGTAATCCTAAGTCCGTTTTTCCCTTATGATGGATACTTTGGTGCACTTCAGCATCGGACCCTGGGGAATGTCGACTCCATCGATGATCATGTTAATGACGTGCTGAGGCTCTCCCTGCTTGGTCTGTTTATTAGAATCCCTATTCCTGAAGTGGTTCTTGGCCTGATCACTCAGGAATTCTCGAAGATGCCCGTTGTTGAACAATCGGGCCACCTATTCCCTTAATTGTCGGTAGTCTTCTGTTATGTGGCCATGAGTGTCATGATATTTTTACATTAGGTTGGGATCCCTTTGGGCTGGATCAGACTGTAAAGGTCTAGGCCACTTGGTATCTTTGATGCGTCCGATGGAAGGTACGATATCGGCGACATCGATGTTAAAGTTGTACTCCGATAATCTTGGCACTTCTTTAGGACCAACGGGCCTGTCAAAGATGTTTTTGCTGATGAGTCCCGGTTGCTCTGACCTCGACCACTTCTCCTTTCATTTCTCATAGAGTTTTATCCGGACCCACTGCTTCTTCGGTCCCCATTATTTGGTTGATACCGATCCCTGTTTGATCTAGGTTCACGATCGATGTCTCTCTTGACTTTGTCGATGGTTCTGACGGGATACACGGACCAGGAAGGGGCCCCAAGCTGATCATCTTCGACCCTAATCTTCGATTGATACCAGTTATAGACATCGGCCCAAGTGATGGCTGGATATTCCGCCAAGTTTTGTTTCAATTGCTGTGAAGCCAATGAGCTCCGAATGTTGAGTCCTTGGGTGAAAGCCTGAATGGCCCAATCATCAGCGACTAGTGGCAGTTCCATCCGTTCAATTTGAAAGCGGGACACGAACTCTCTGAGCATCTCATTATCCTTCTGTTTTACTTTGAAAAGGTCCGACTTCCTGGTCTCGACCTTGATAGCCCCGACGCGTGCTTTCACGAAAGAATCTGCAAGCATATCAAATGAGTCAATAGAAGTAGGAGGTAAGTTGTGATACCATATCATAGCTCCTTATGATAGGGTCTCTCCGAATCTTTTCAACATGATATGCTCGATCTCATCATCCTCTAAGTCGTTCCCTTTGATGGCACATGTGTAGGAGGTAACATGCTCGTTTGGGTCGGTCAGTCCATTGTACTTAGGAATCTCGGGCATGCGGAACTTCTTAGGGATCAGCTTTGGAGATGCGCTTGGAGGAAAAGGTTTTTGCACGAACTTCTTGGAATCCAGGCCTTTCAATATCGGCGGTGCGCCTGAGATTTGGTCGACCCTGGAATTGTAGTTTTCTACCTTTTAGTCATTAGGTTCGATTTTCTTCTCCCCTAATTCTACCCGTTTTGTCAGTTCCTCGAGCATCTTTATGATCTCGGGGTTAGTCCCCGATTCATTTTCATTCGACCTCTCTGCGACCGGTTCATCCATGCGGGTGACTTCTCGGGACGGATCGGGTTCAATTATGCTCGGTGCGCGATTTTGGTTATGTAACTGAGCTATCGCCGCCTGTTGAGCCTGTAATATTTCGAAGTTCATCCGTAAATTGATCCCGTCTCCTCCGATGTTTTGTGTATTTTGAGCTGCCGATCGGGCTCCACCACGGACGCTATTCTCGGGATCGGTAGGCAAGTTTGCGTTGATAGCCACATATGAATTAGCGTCAATCGGGTTCGCGGTCGGAATTTCGACGGGATCAACGGGGGTATCTCGTCACTGGGCACTATATTGTTATTTTCACCGTGATGGCCGGACTCATTGTAAAGTAGTGTGTGTTATGGAAATTTATATCAAATAGCCACTATTATCCTTAGCCCCACGGTGGGCGCCAAACTGTTTACCCTCAAAATCGGATAACAATTAAATTTGTAAGTGGTTTTAAGGATACGCGGATTAACTTATTACAAATTGATAAATTAGGTTGCAATTGAAATAAACAATGATAAAGTAAATTCAAACCACATGAATTGGACAATTTCAATCTTGGAAGGTTAGCCACCCTCGAGCCAGATGCACTTTGATCGGTATCACGATACAGAAGAATAGGAGCTTAAAGAGAAAAATAATAATGTATTGCTTTGGAATGCGTGTTACCTTGTCCTAAATGAATTATCAGACCCCCTTTATATAGTAGAAGAGTCCTACTTTAGGTACAATTCTATAAAAGGTGAAAAATCTCTTGATTTGCCGATTGCCAGTTCCTTATAGATAGGTGCCGAGATTCCCGCCGTAATATCCGACCGGTCACGGATATTTCGGTCTTCTGTTATGCTAACATTGTTTCTTCGAGCTCGTTCGGGGTTAGGATCGATTCCGGGATCACGACCTCGATATTTTCGAAGGCAGGCGTTCCAACCCCGGGTTCTAACCCGGTGAGACTTGGGGTCGATCTTTAGTCCTTATTGCCATGCTTCGAACATGACCTACCGTATCGTAGGCGAGCTCGATTTCGACCGTATACAAATTCGCCTCTTGCTGAAGTCATACTGAGGACATGTGGAAGCTCTCGAAGGCCCTCTTAATGCCGATATGATCTAAACATAACTAAGTTAGTTTTTGACCATACAGGAATAATGGCCAGTTCAATAAATAGCTGTTGAGATCAGTCCCATTTACTTGAAAGACCTAAATAAAAAAGAAGAGAAGTACAGATAAAATAAAAGCATAATATTATGGTAATACTAAGAAATGGGAAAAATATTATAGACAGAACCAATGCTATCAGTAAATATCATAATCTTGGCGTTGTAACCTAAGGACAATATATATGTGCGGATAACACCGGTAGAAATAGCACCACTGTACCCTTAGGATGAATTAAACATAGTAGTGTCCTATTGTTTTTATCATTAATACTTTGACAGTTCTGGAATAGATATCTACCATAACTTTTGAGCTGAGCATGACATGATATCTGTTGAGTATACTAGACTACAGAAAAACTGTATATGGGAATTGACGGTTTCTGGTCATTTTATTCGTTTATTCAGGCATTGCTAAAGTATTTTCGAGTAATAGAGATACCTGCTGATGAGGCAGTAATTGTTAATTCTAGTAGACTAAAATATATATAGGCATCATATTTTTTTAAATAACAATGACGACCCAATATAATCTTACAAGTGGATCTGGGACAGGCACCACTAGAAATTCGGTAAAAACCGACCAAGGTCGACCGACCAACTTTGGTCGGTAAAAAAACCGACCAAAAAACCAACCAAAGTTGGTCGGTTTTTCAATTTTTTTTTTTTTTTTTTTACGAAACCGACCAACTTTGGTCGGTTTTCTTTGGCGCAAAAATGCGGGAAACTATTTTTGAGTCCCGCGAATTTTATGTTTCAAGAAGCCGACCAACTTTGGTCGGTTTTTCAATTAATATAAATAAAAATTAATATTTAAAAAACCGACCAAAATTGGTCGGTTAATTCGGCGGGTCATTTAAAAAAATCGACCAACTTTGGTCGGTAATTTTACTTTTTAATAAAACCGATCAACTTGGTCGGTTATTTTCGTGCGAAAATACAATTAAAGAGTATAAATCAAATAAAAGACAGTCTTAAAACAAAATGTACCAATGATCTAGTGGTAGAATAGTATCCTGCCACAGTACAGACCCCGGTTCGATTCCCAGATGGTGAATCTTTTTTTTACATAATTAAAATACCGACCAACTTTGGTCGGTTTTTTTTTGCAATATTTTTTTTCTGAATTTAATTGACCGACCAAAGTTGGTCGGTAATTTCCGACCAACTTTGGTCGGTATTCCTTTCCGACCACAAAAATACTGTCCACACGTAAATGGTCGCGTTTTGGTTGGTTTTTGGCCATTACCGACCAACGTTGGTCGGTTTTTTTGGTCGGTTTTTACCAGATTTCTAGTAGTGAGGGACGAATCTACTAAGGAGGGAGGGGGTAGCACGCCACTCGCAAACCTCGCTCGAGAGACTGTGTATATACGTGTGTATACAAAAAATCGTATCCGCAGTATCATATTTCCGTTTGGATCGAATCCAACCCTGCACCTTTTTAAAACTATTCTGTTTGCTGCATGGGGAAACTTACATATTACTACAAGAGGTGCGTTCTTCTTCTGTTTTCTATTCTTTTTTTGCTTCTTCTTTTCTTTCTTTTCCTTATTTCTTCTTTGCTTTTTCTTTTTCTTTTCCCGAGTCTTTTGTTCTCAGAGTTCCTACTGACTTTTTTAATTTGTTGATTCTTGTTTCTATTACAAAGTTCAAAGTGTTTATTAAGTTTTTGCTTTGCGTATCTAACTATGCATTTATAGCAAGTTCTACTTCTGGTTGTCTTACCCTAAAGTTAGATAGTTCCAAAATATAAAAATCTGTCGAGGGTAACAGTAAAGAACTATATTGCGTGGACTCTCTAAAATGATGCCGTACTCGTGTCGGATCTTAAAAAAATTGTACTATTTTTGGAGGACCCGACATACACTCGGCTATAATTTTGGAAAGTCAGAGCAAAGGTAAAGAATGATATACTTTTGTTGATATTAGTAATACTATTGAAGTTCTATGCCTTGCTCCAAGTTTAACCGATTTGTTTACAGAAAAGACACATAATCCAAATCGAAGCTCAAAATAGATCATACGAACGCCCAAATGAGTATGTCACATTCCTAACTATCCCCTAGACGTGATTGGTACCCAGCTAACATCACCCGTCAAGCAAACCACACTTTTAAACCTTAGCCATTAATTTGTAGCATTTGATTAATTAATTAAATGAATATCCAAATAATCTGATAATTAATTACGAATAATTAATATCTCGAAATATTAAATTGAAACTCTAGCCCAAATCCCACACTAAACCATGGAGCATCTAAGAGAATTATAAAAGACATCATATGAATAAATGATAAGCACTCTTTTGGCAGCTTCCACGAACAATGCGGCGGCTCACCTCAATAATTGAATCAACTCTAGCGAATTCGTCAGCTACTAGCTCCATCTTCACCAATAGTATCTTCATAGGCATGCATGTAAGGAGTGAGTTATACATAAATATAACCAGTAAGATCCTCGACCCCCCGCTCTGAATACCTCTGGAACAAGTGTTAGAAAATACAAACATACAATGAGCAAAGAAATAATATGCACAGAAATTCTATCAACATATAATTACTTTATAAGGTCCAAACGATTATTCAACAACAACAGTATATATCTCAGCACAATCTACACTAAGAACTTGTCATAAGCGGTAGTGCAGGAAATTAACCAAACACCCCAACAAGTCGATGGCAACATATACAATGCTCCAAATATGTTACGGAATCGAAGAAATAATTTCTAACGCCCCAATGCTAAAGCACGATGCTACGCCACATCATATCACACCACAAATTATTTATTAAATAATTTCAGTTTTTTTCATAAAATAATATATATTTGCGGCTGGTCTAAGACAACTGGTTCTGTCAAGCACACGCTCGTCCCAATATATGGACCATGCAGACAAAATATACTTTCAAAATGAGTTTTGAAAAGCAAGCATCAAAGCTTAAAGTCTCACTTACCTCAAATTCGCAAAACGAACATCCATTCTAATAAATCAAAACTATGCTCTCGGGTCTCTAGATCACTTCAAACTACACAAAATCGAGTTTAGAATGGTCAAAAATCTTTAGGTGAACGTTCTCTAAATTTTTAGAGCAAGTCAAACTCGCGGTCAAAGGTTGACCTAAAAAGTCAAGTCTGGTCAACAGGTCAAAATTCCCGGACCATGACTACCAATGGGTTCTCCTCGGCGAGAGGATTCCGGAACACCAATCAAAATTAAATTTTGATAATGTTTGTCCTTTCAAATTGATAAATTGGATTGAAGAACCCTAGGGCTAGACTTTCTTAGGACCCGTTTGGTCATAGATTTAGCCAAAATAAATTTGAGTTTTATTTGGCAAACACATGTTTGGCCATAGATTTTGCCTACATTTTGGTCAAATCTCAAATCCGAAATCCCAAATCCCAAAACCAGCTCAGGGCCAAAATATCACTATTATATTTTTTAAAAACTTGCCCCAAACTTTTGTATTTTATAAAAGAGCCCACCATTTATTATTTTATAACGATATTGTTTCGTCTTCTCGCTCATCTGATAGTGTATCATGTAGTTCATTAATAATAATAATTTTGTATCAAATTTATTTATGTTTAGGACTATGGTTTGCGATAATATAATGAATATTATTGATAATGGTACTGTTGGGTATTTGTGATAGTTTTTAGAACATGTGAGTATAAGTCATGTTTCATATTTTTTCAAACAAAACTTCACCCAAAACAGATGTCCGAACACATTTTCATCTTCAAACCAAACTTCACCCAAATTAAATTTTTCAGAATAAATTTGGGAATCTATGGCTTTCGCTAGCTTAATTTCTGATTTTTTCCCCATGTTTCTACCATAAAAATCTTCTCATAATCACGAAATAAACTCAAACAAAAGTTCAGGATCATTACCTTGATGATTTGGGTCGAAAGTCCCTATTCTTCTCCTCTTTTTTCCCTCTCCTTTCTCCCTTTTTTCTTTTCCCCTTCTGTTGCGTTTTTTTTTTGCTTCTGCTTTATTCCACCAGCGATGCTGGTTTCTTTTATTTTGAAGGGGTTCACCTTTTTTTTAAATCCTTATTTCTCTTTATTCTTTTTTTTTTTTAATTTTCTCCCCCTTATCTTTGATTAAAGACAAATAATTCTTTATTAAAAGAAAATATGAGCTATTAAATTCTCCCCAGTTAAAATGACGTTCCTCTTGGAACGAGTCTAATATCATGCATGTATGGTCAAATAAGTGAGGATATTCAATGCAACCTTCTTCAAGGCTTATTAAATTAAATCTGCATCCAATAGTTGTGACTACCCATGTTCGAACCAACCAACTAGTGAATTACACCAACTTCATATGAAGCCTCAAACAAGATATGCATAACAAGCTGGTATATTTACGAGGTACAAACTTGGTCAAAAGAAACTGATCATGAACCATTAACTATGTATCATCATGCTAGTGTTGAAAATGGATACGCATGCTCTCATGTCCCCATTGTGCTGGAACACATCCAAGCGCCACGACCACAAGCATATAGTGGAACACATCCACCATTCTTACGTACGTCAGTTTTGAAACACATCCAAATACTCCTACATAATGTTCTTATGTACTGCAACACTGGAATACATCCATAAGCTCCTACATAGCACTCTCACATACGAAAACATCAAAACACATTTATACACCTTTATATGAATATTTCATGCACTATTAATCTTGTCATACATGAGGATACAAGCATCTCATGCAATTAGACTATCTCTCGAACATATCATGCGTAGGCTAGTGTGATGTATAAGAAATCGGTTGACTGAATTAGGTTCATGATCTCGCTGAGTCCATCACGTTCACTCAAACTGGGAACACTACTTCCTCAGCACGCGTGGTAAACCAACCACGAAGTCTAAAGTGGTATATCTTAATAAGGACAACCAGTTTGCGGAAATTCTTTCGAGTCTCTAACACTTGCATTTAGCATATGAATAGCTCAAACACTAAAGAATTTTTTTAATATCTCGTGTCACCCTTTAAATAGACATCACAAGGCTCAAAATATCTTGGTATAAAAATCAAATTCATACTTATGACCTCTAGTATTTAATCAATATTATATTGATGTTCGTAGGACCATCCTCAACTGCCACATATTCTTCTATCAACTACAAAAATATTCCCATATGTGATTAATACATATAATAACTAGAAGGTTAAGGAACAATATGAATACTCAGTACATCTAGTCCATGACGATTTCTAGTGTCTCTTTACTAGAAGTTCACACCAACCATAACAAGTCTTGGAATGTGTCCTTCCGAGTAACTGATTCTTTTATTTTCGCTTAGGGTGTTTGTTAGGATCGGGAACCCGGGTAGTGCGGAATTTAGCCAAACAACGGTATAATGACAATAACAAAGACAATGGAAGTTGATAACAACGACAATTAAAGTAGATAAAGAAGATATAAATTTAACGTGGTTCGGTCAAAGTGACCTACATCCACAAGCGGAGAGGAGCAATTTACTATAAGAATAAGAGTACAAAAGAGAGTACAAAATTAGAGTAAACACTCTAATTGATCCCAAATGCCTTAAGAGAATAACCTCACAAGATCACTCCAAAGAAAGGGTTCACACAAGTGCTTCCCAACACTAACTCTCATACAAAATACTCTTAATAAAGGAAGAAAGGAAGAAACAAGAAATGAAGACTCAAGTCTTGTTGGTGTGTTTAAAATGAACTAATGGCCTTCCCTTTTATAGGCAAAAAAGTCTTGACCTCTTAGGTGTAAAAGAAGAGATACAACTTGTGCAAATGATGTCCAACACACAATGCAATATTTTTGGGTCCCAAAGAATATTGCCAACAAAGTCTACACTTTGCAAAGATGCTTATGCTTATGTGAGATGGACTCCATTTGATAAAGTAATGGCCATATTACAAATCTCCACCTTGGCCTAATTTTGGATGATATAGTAAATTTGCTCCACCTTCTCCGCAAAAGCCCCAATGGGCATATGTCAAAATTTAATGCCATCAAAATCAGACAAATTGTCTGATACCGAAACTGTAGTAGGGCCTATAACAGTGGAGCCCAATAAAGTATGCAACGAACCAGATCTGTGTGCTTTCATGATCACACGAGCACCTTGAAAAATTTTCAGAACTCCGCCTTCACCAGTGAATTTGCACCCAAGGGATTCTAAAGTGCCCAAAGATATGAGATTTTTCTTCAACTCAGGAATATTTCTAACATCGGTGAGAGTTCTCACCACATCATCATGCATTCTGACCCGAATTGTACTTTTGCCAATAACGTTACAAGTAACATTATTACCCAATTGGACAACTCCTCCTGCAACTGAATCATATGTAGAAAACAAGTCCCTGCTAGGACACATATGATATGAACAACCGGAATTTAAAATTCACTCATTGTCTAATCTGAAACTAGTTTCAGTTGCTAAAAATATAGTTCCCTCAATCTCATCAGTTGCTACACTAGCTTCGGCGGTGTCAGTATTTTTGTGCTTATTTTTTCTTTTCTTATGTTTTTCTTTTCTTATGTTTTTCTTTATTTTTCAGCTTATAGCATTCGGAGATAATGTGACCTTTCTTATGACAATAATGACACTGTAAATTATTGTATCTGGATATGGAGTCGGAGTTGCCCCTAACAAACAAGCCAACTTCCGCTTGAGTTCCACTAGCTTCTCCAGTAATATCACTATCTATCTGTTCCTTTGAATTTAAGATTGATTTAATATCCTTATAAGAGATATTATCCTTTGCATAAAGCATAGTATCTCTTATATGCTTAAAAGATGGGGGTAGATAACAAAGCAGTAACACAGCTTGATCCTCATCTTTAATTTTAGCATCTATATTACTCAAATCCATAAGAATGGAATCAAAGGTGTGAAGATGAGAGAGAATAGAGGTACCTTCACTCATACGAATTGTATAAAGCTTCTGCTTCAGGTAAAGTCTATTTTCCACCGTCCTCTTCATATATAAGGTTTTTAATTTTTCCCACATGCCTTTAGTTGTGGTTTCTACAGAAACTTCACGTAAAACCTCATTTGAGAGATTTAAAATAATACCTGCTTTTGCCTTTTTGTCTATGATGACAAAATCCTCATCCGTCATTTTATCCGGCTTCTTCTCCTTTCCTTGCAACGCCAAGTCTAAGCCATCCTGAATTAGGATAGCTTCCATCTTTAATTGCCACATTCCGAAGTTTGCTCTTCGGTCAAATTTCTCAACATCGGTCTTTGTTAGAGTCATTTTGGCTATTAAAACTAACCCGGTTAGATCCGGCTCTGATACCAATTTGTTAGGATCGGGAACCCGGGTAGTGCAGAATTTAGCCAAACAACGGTATAATGACAATAACAAAGACAATGGAAGTTGATAACAATGACAATTAAAGTAGATAAAGAAGACACAAATTTAACTTGGTTCGGTCAAAGTGACCTACGTCCACAAGCGGAGAGGAGCAATTTACTATAAGAATAAGAGTACAAAAGAGAGTACAAAATTAGAGTAAACACTCTAATTGATCCCAAATATCCTAAGAGAATAACCTCACAAAATCACTCCAAAGAAAGGGTTCACACAAGTGCTTCCCAACACTAACTCTCATACAAAATACTCTTAATAAAGGAAGAAAGGAAGAAACAAGAAATGAAGACTCAAGTCTTGTTGGTATGTTTAAAATGAACTAATGGCCTTCCCTTTTATAGGCAAAAAAGTTTTGACCTCTTAGGTGTAAAAGAAGAGATACAACTTGTGCAAATGATTTCCAACACACAATGCAATATTTTTGGGTCCCAAAGAATATTGCCAACAAAGTCTACACTTTGCAAAAATGTTTATGCTTATGTGAGATGGACTCCATTTGACAAAATAATGGCCATATTACAGTGTTCGGATCACAACTCTAAACATTACACATATCTAACAGACAAGTAAACAATATCAAACTCGTCCACTTGGATCCAAATCATAAATGATAAATCTACGTTGCTATCTCATTAATCTGTCGCTCATCTTAAAAAAAATAAAATATTTTACTGAACACAATGTATGTTAACAGAACTATACAACTGATTACTTTTCTCGGTGACTGTCATATCATTAATTTCTTTTGTGTGCACTCAAACTTTTTTTATGATTCATCTATTTTTATCATGAGTGTGAGTGTAACGACCCGACCGGTTGTTTTGAGAGTTATAACCCTTTTTTCCTCATTTATTGCTCATTTTTTACTTTAAAGCTATTATGTGACTTGCCGGGGTAGTCGGTTTAGATACGGAGAGATTTTAGAATCAAATGAGACACTTAGTCTCAAGGTTGAAAGCTTAAGTTGAAATGATTGACCGGTTGTTAATCTATGAGTAAACGACTCCGGAATGGAGTTGTGATTATTCCGTTAGTTCCGTTGGGTGATTTTGGACTTAGGAGTGTGTCCGGATTGTGATTTGGAGGTTGGTAGTGGGATTAGGCTTGAAATGGCAAAAGTTGTATTTTTGGGAAGTTTGACCGGGAGTGGACTTTTTGATATCGGGGCCAAATTCCGATTCCGGAATTTGGAGTAGGTCCATAATATAAAATGTGACTTGTGCACAAAAAATGGGGTCAATCGGACGTGATTTGTTAGGTTTTAGCGTCGTTTGTGGAAGTTGAATTTCCTTAGTTTCAATAGGCTTGAATTGGGGTGCGATTCGTGGTTTTGAAGTTGTTTGATATGATTTGAGGGCTCGACTAAGTTTGTATGAGGTTTTAGGACTTGCTGGTATGTTTGGTTGAGGCCCCGAGGGCCTCGGGTTGATTCCATATGGTTAACGGATCAAAAGTTAAAGTTGAGAGATTGCTGAAGGCTAGACTCTGCTGGTCTAACTGCATCTATGGAGCTTTGATCGCAGGTGCGGACTGGAATGCGCAGGTGCGAGTTTGGAGGGGAGTGTGCAGGTGGGCTGTAGGTGCGAGGTAATTGCCGCACCTGCGTGATCGCATATACGACAGGGGGACCGCAGAAGCGGAACTGGGCAGGTGAGCTTGGTCCGCTGAAGCGACTTGGATGCTCGCTGAAGTGAGTCCGCAGAAGCAGAGTGAAGGACCGTAGGAGCGAAAGGAGCAGCAGATACATGTAATATGTCACTTTTGTGACGCCGTAGAAGTGGAAACTTCATATTCTTGTATTCTTGTCGTGCAGATTTGTTGGCTCCAGTAACTAAACTTCTGTATTCTATTCTCTCACATATGGTGAGGACACGTGCTACCGGATAGGATGGACAGCCTCCATTACCACCAGCTAGGGCCACGAGAGGTCGTGGTCGTGGTAAGGGCCGCGGTAGGGGCATAGGTGCAGCTCGTACAACAGCTAGAGCAGCACCTGCAGATCCACCAGTTGCTACAGCTCAGGAGCAGGTTCTAGATGTGGCTGAGCCAGTGAGGCCAGCTCAGGCACCAGCTGTGCCCATTGTGATTCCAGGCCTTCAAGAGGCTTTGGCCCAGTTATTGACCGTTTGCACTGGCCTTGCTCAGGTGGTTTCGGCTCAGGATGCACCAACCCCTTCTAAGGCCGGGGGAGGTACTCATACCCCCACTGCCTATACTCCAGAGCAGGTGATGCAGGGACTTCAAACACCAGGGGTACTACCAGCCTAGCCGGTTGCAGCTGCTCAGGCCCCGGTGGTCCTCGTAATGATTGATGATGAGCAGAGGAGACTTGAGAGTAACGGTGCCGAGTCAAAGGATTCCTAAGGTTTATTGGATAAGTGCCAGCAGATTCTTTGCACAACTGGTATTCTTGAGACAAGTGGGGTCGTGTTCACTACTTTTCAGTTCACTGGGGCTGCCTTCAGATGGTGGGAGGCTAATGAGAGGTGCAGGCCAGTAGGTGCAGCACCACTTAAATGGTAGGTGCAGCACCACTCTTCTTGGAGAAGTTCGTGCCGCAGTCTCACAGGGAGGAGCTGCGCAGATAGTTTGAGCAGTTACGACAAGAGTGCATGCCTGTGATGCAGTACGAGATGAGGTTTTCTGAGTTGTCTAGTCAGGCAGTTTGGTTGGTTCCCACTGATAGGGAGAGGATTAGGAGGTTCATTAATGGCCTCACATATCAGCTGTGGTTGCTTATGACTCAGGAGAGGGTGTGTGCCTCTACTTTCGACGAGGTGGTTGATATTGCTCAGCAGATAGAGATGGTCCAGAGCCAGGAGCATGGAGAGAGGGAGGCCAAGAGGCCTCGTGGATCGGGTGGTTTCAGCGGTGTTCCTTCTGGAGGTCAGTTTTACCATGATAGGGGTCGTCCTTATAGGCACGCTTCGACAGCTCGTCCAATTCACCATGGTGCATCATCCAACCATGGTTCATACAGTTCTCATCAGGGTCAGTCATCTCTCACTGCCCTTCCAGCTCAAAGTACATCCCGTGCTCCATCGGCTCAGGGTTCATCTATGTCGGGTCCTTCTAGCAGTTGTACCGGTGCTCGGGGCTCCCTTCAGTCCCCACCACAGTACCGGGGAGTTGCTTTGAGTGAGGGGTGTTTGGGCATATGTGGAGGCAGTGTACTCATCGCCCGAGAGGTCCAGTACAGCAAATGAGTAAGGGGAGGTCGATCAGGTGGAGGCCAGGCCCGATTCTATGCTATTCCTGCCAGACCAGATGTTGTTGCTTCTGATGCAGTGATCACATGTATTGTTTCAGTATGCCACAGGGATGCCTTTGTATTATTTGACCCTGGTTCCACTTATTCCTATGTATCATCGTATTTTTCTCATTATCTGGATATGCCCCGTGAGTCCTTAGTTTCATCTGTTCATGTATCTACGCTAGTGGGCGATACTATTGTTGTGGACCGTGTATATCGGTCGTGTGTAGTGACTATTGGGGAATTGAAGACTAGAGTTGATCTTTTATTGCTTAGTATAGTGGACTTCGACGTGATCTTGGGTATGGATTGGTTGTCTCCATGTCATGATGTTCTGGATTATCACGCTAAGACCGTGACGTTGGCGATGCCAGGGTTGCCAAGGATTGAGTGGAGAGGTTCTCTAGACTATGTTCCCAATAGGGTGATTTCCTATTTGAAGGTCCAGCGGATGGTAGGGAAGGGTTTATCTTATTTGGCCTTTGTGAGGGATGTTGGTGCTGATACTCCTACTATTGATTCTGTTCCGGTGGTACGAGATTTTCCTGATGTGTTTCCTGTAGATCTGCCGGGCATGCCGCCCGATAGGGATATTAAATTTGGTATTGACTGGTGCCGGGCACTCAGCCCATTTCTATTCCATCGTATCATATGGCACCAGATGAGTTGAAGGAATTGAAGGAGTAACTTCAGGAGCTTGTGCACCAGTCCTGTTTGTGAAGAAGAGGGATGGTACTATGCGGATGTGCATTGATTACAGGCAGTTGAACAAAGTTACAATCAAGAACAAGTATCTTTTGCCGCATATTGATAATCTATTTGACCAGCTTCAGGGAGCGAGGGTGTTCTCTAAGATTGACTTGAGGTCTGGGTATCACCAGTTGAAGATTCGGGACTCGGATATTCTAAAGACAACATTCAGGACCCGTTATGGTCATTATGAGTTCCTCGTGATGTCTTTTGGGCTGACCAACGCTCCAGTAGCATTCATGCATCTGATGAACAATGTATTTCAGCCTTATCTTGACTCGTTTGTCATAGTGTTCATTGATGATATCCTGGTGTACTCTCGTAGCCAGGAGGAGCATGCCCAGCATTTGAGGATTGTGTTGCAGCATTTGAGGGAGGAGAAGCTTTATGCCAAGTTCTCCAAGTGAGTTTTGGCTTAGTTCAGTGGCATTCTTGAGGAACGTGGTGTCCAGTGAGGGGATTCAGGTGGATCCAAAGAAGATAGAGGCGATTTAGAGTTGGCCCAGACAGTCCTCAGCCACGGTGATTCAGAGCTTTCTCGGCTTGGCCGATTATTATCATCGCTTCGTGAAGGGATTCTCGTATATTGCATCACCCTTGACCAAATTGACCCAAAATGGTGCTATTTTCAAGTGGACGGATGAGTTTGACGAGAGCTTTCAGAAGCTCAAGACTGCCTTGACCACAACTCCAGTTCTAGTTCTATTGTAACTTTTGGTTCTTATACAATGTATTATGATGCTTCTCGGATCGGTATTGGATGTGTCTTGGTGCAGGAGGGTAAAGTGATTGCTTATGCTTCGCGTCAATTGAAGCCCTATGAGAAGAACTACCCTATCCATGATTTGGAGTTAGCTGCTATCATTCATGCATTGAAGATTTGGAGGCATTATCTCTACGGTGTGTCTTGTGAGGTGTTTACAGATCATCATAGTCTCCAACATTTGTTCAAATAGAAGGATCTAAATTTTAGGCAACAGAGATGGTTGGAGCTGCTAAAGGACTATGATATCACTATTCTGTATCATCCCGATAAGGCTAACGTGATAGCCAATGCCTTGAGTAGAAAGGCTGTGAGTATGGGTAGCCTTGCATTTATTCCCGTTGGTGAGAGATTTGCAGTTGATGTTTAGGATTTGGCCAACCAATTCGTGAGATTAGATGTCTTGGAGCCTAGTTGGGTTCTAGCTTGTGTGGTTTCTCAGTATTCCTTATATGATCGCATCAGAGAGTGCCAGTATGATGATCCCCATTTGCTTGTCCTTAAGGACACGGTTCAGCACAGTGATGCCAG